>NC_049256.1:15771303-16971303 GCF_011100685.1 Canis lupus familiaris | reverse complement strand
CCCCAGGGAGAGGGCCTGCCTCTTTCCTCTTTGGGAAATGTTGATTTATATTATATGAAACATTTGTTTTTCATAGAAACTTTCATTTCAACATGTTGAAATAGTTGGTTCTAATTCATATGTGAAAAATAAATAAACGTGTCATGGAAATGCTCTCAGGGTACGGTTACATAATAATTATGTGTGACCTCCCCCAAAATGTCTTAGCATCAGGGACCTCACCTCACTGTAGTCTCCGGGGCTCCATGACTTCTCCCCCTTACCCCCAGATTGATGAAAACACATTAAAAATAACTGTTGCAAGGTGAAAATAACTTTTATAAGTATGTCATAAGTAATTGTATCTCAGTGGCAATCTCATAGCTCTACTTAATCCCTGAGACAATTAGGACTCAGCAAAGTGGCAAATTAAAATTAAAATTAGGGACGCCTGGGTGGTTCAGTGGTTGAGCATCTGCCTTCGGCTCAGGTTGTGATCCTGGGGTCCTGGGATCGAGTCCCGCATTGGGTTCCCCACAGGGAGCCTGCCTCTCCTTCTGCCTATGGCTCTGCCTCTCTCTCTGTCTCTCATGAATAAATAAATACAGTCTTTAAAAAAAATAAATTGAATTAAAATTAGTTTAAAATGTAGGATTTTGTGATTTCTAACCAGCACAGTGCTTGTTTTTATGCTCCTTATTATTGCAGCCCAGGGGGTTGTGAGGGTGAGAGAGCGAGAGAGGGGTGGAGGAAAGACTTGCAAGAAAGAACACTTGGCTCCCAGGTAAGAGGACCTGGTTCCGGCCCGGGAACATTTGACTTGCCAGGACCTTGGGGAGAAAAATGAGGGCGCTTCACAATCCTGTGCTTCCCACAGAAATATTTAGGAAGTAAATGGCATTTGTGGGATTTGCTTGACGGTCTAGACACACAATGAGTTGATCATTATTGGTGCCGGGTAATGACTGTCTGGTGCTCTGTTGCAAGTCCTCTGGGCATGTTTGAAATTTTCCATGAAACAGTTAAGAGAAAATTTTGTGCTCCTGAAATGTATACCTTTGATGCTTTCTATCTTCTCTTCTACTGGATGCTATTGTTTAGCTCACTTATTGCTCCCATAACAACAGACTCACTCCCATGAAAGCAAGCAAGCCCTCTCCGTTGGTGTGATCCTAACATATGTCCTATTAGAGACTTTCTGACGCCTTCCCCATTTAAAAAAAAAAAAAAAAATTTAACAGATAATACGGTGGCTGCGCTTTCATAATAAATTCAAAAGCTGCTCTCTTTTCCTCACCAGTTTGAATTGTAAAAAATACAGTACAAAAGATTAGAGTACTTTAAAATAAATTTCGGCTAATTATACATACAACTGCATTCACTAAATGTGAATATTTTCAGGGCTTTCTTTGCTACCGAGTGCCACCTGCTCGTGATTTAAATGGGCACAAATTTAGTTCCATTAAACAAAATACAGCAACTCTTCTCCTATAGCACCAACTTCGTTAGGTGCTATTTTGGAAGTGGGAAAAGGATTCTAGTGTTCTTTGTTAGCGCCGGGCCTGTGTCGACCATGCCGCAGGGTTGATTACTTGAATATTTTGCAACCTTGCTTTATGAATTCCATCAGGCAAATCGTTTGTGATGAAGCGGTTTGTTCCAAGGATCCTTATGAACGGAGGTGGCATTTGGACGGTGCTTTCAGCAGTTACCAGGCCCCTGAATTGAGGAAGAGAATCCATGCCTTGGCTTTTGCAGCTCATTAAGGAGACTTTTTTACAATCTAGTGCCAAAAAAAAAAAAAAAAAAGCGAAGAAGAAAAAAGAAATCCACCCTCAAAATGTTATATTCTTGGTCCATATTTTGGTCACTGTAGAGGCTTCTGGGCTCTACCTGGCTATTTGAAAATCGTAGGGTTGTTGAAGAGGAATCTATTCATCTCCTTTTCATCTGGACCATTCAGGATCTCTGTACCTCCGGAGAGGGTGTCTCTTTGGGGTTCGCTTTCGCTGAAGCAGCTTTCACATCCAAAAGGGATGATCAAACTCTTTGCCAAGAAGGGCTTCTAGGAGGGCCTCATCTGCTCCGTTTGGAAGGTTAAAAAAATATAATTCCTAAAGCTGAAGTGCACGTTTGCCCTGCTTGCAGAAGAACGATTTCCTTCCAGGGACTTCTTTGTCTCCAGATATCTGGACCTGAAGTCCTTGATGTGGTTTTGGCTGCAGCCGTCTATCAAGAAAGGAGGAAGGAGCTGCTTATCTGTCCTGCAAGTTCTTATTTTTCCTCATCTCTGCTTCTCCCTCCCCACACACACCCCTGCCCTACATTCCTTTCCATGTTGCCCTTTCAAAAACTCCTCCCCTCCCTTAGAAAAGCTAAAAATAATGGTAATGCTTTCCAGTGATCTTCCCTCATTAGTATCTCAGATGCAGGCTGCAGGCAAAAAGGAAACCCTCCATCATCGTCCCTGCTCAGAACTGTGAGCTTACAGATTGTGGCTCACCCCAAGATTTTCTAATGAAAATCTCATCTTAGATTCTCACTCTCGCTCGAGTCCCCTTCTTTGAACAGGAGTTAGCATCATCACAGGCTTTAGAAAGAGACCTGCCATCTCTAGGCACCCTGAGCCCCCATGGCCCCCCTCCGGGGCAGGTTCATAGACTCAGAGAAGCCAGGACATCCTTGCACCCTCTGGCTGCGCTTCAGGGGAGCCTCAGGCCATTGTGGCCACACTCCAGATTTTAAACCCTCAACTGTTATTTATTAAAGATCGCAGACCCATTCTTGTGTTCCCAGGGGGGTGCTGACCTGCAGACCAGGGCCCAGAGGAAATGGGGAAGCCTGGAGGTGGAGTCGTCCATGCAGAGTCCCCGGTTGTGTGCGATCATGCGCCGTAACTTGGCTGGCCTGCCTGGACAGCTGGCTCCGGTTACTGTGGGAACAATGCAAGGAAGGCCCTTGTCACATTCCTCTGGGGTCGGAGGCACAACCTTTCTAACACTCTTAGTCCCTGCTGGTATCCCCTTAGGGAAAGACAAGGAGCATGGAAGCAGAGGCTTAGAGAACACAGATGACTTGTAGAAATCCATTAACTCGCTCCCTTGCTTTCAAAACCGAGGCCCTGGGATCCCTCGATGGCTCAGTGGTTGAGCGTCGGCCTTCGGCCCAGGGCGTGATCCTGGAGTCTCAGGATCGAGTCCCACATCGGGCTCCCTGCATGAAGCCTGCTTTTCCCTCTGTCTGTGTCTCTGCCTCTCTCTCTCTTGTGTGTGTCTCTCATGAATAAATAAATAAAATCTAAAAACAAAACAAAACAAAAACTGAGGCCTAGAGAAGTCCTGTGACTTGCTCAGGCCTCCTGGTCCAATACCCTCATATTTCTCTGAGCATCTTGAATATTTCAGGCCTATTGTGAAAAAGGATTATTGATAGAGACAAGATAGGTATTTTGTTGTTTTCATGTGCTGTCATTGAATTGGGGCTCTGGGGTGACAACCTTTATTACTTTGGTTCAAGTTCTTGAAGCAACCCCAGGACAAGACAAGTCTAGCCAGCATCCCCAGTAACCCTGTGGGATGGCGTTGGCATCTAGCCCCAGACCCAGAAGTTAGGGTTCAATTTTATTTCATTTATTTATTTTTTTTAAGATTTTATTTTTTACTTATTCATGAGAGACACAGATTGAGAGAGAGAGAGAGAGGCAGAGACACAGGCAGAGGGAGAAGCAGGCTCCATGCAGGGATCCCGACGTGGGACTCGATCCCGGGTCTCCAGGATCAGGCCCTGGGTAGAAGGCAGTGCTAAACCTCTGAGCCACTCAGGTTGCCCAGGGTTCAATTTTAAGGACCCATCCTTAACTTGAGCATGAAGCTCCGAAAGCACTGGAGTAGTGATGCTCGAAACCATCTACATTCCTCCGAGCTCCGACCGTGCTTAGACTTCCTTTAGAAAGGAGCTGAAATCATAATGGTGAAGACACATGAAAACGGAATTACTGGGTAAAATTTGTCACATATGCCCTCGTTCAAGGCACAGTTAGGAGTTCAATTTAGAGGTAATTGGTCATTCTTTTTCTCCAGGATGCCTTCCTGCAAGGCGTCTCATGCGAACCTTCCGTTAGCATATGTGCGAGCTGATAAAGGAATTTCATATAAGACTCTTGCTATTTTAAAAATACACACTGATGTGGGAGGATCATGTCCTGTCCCCCAACGAAAAGAATTAGAAACAATACTTCTGAATGTACACTTCTAGACGATGATACCAATTTTCCTTTTACAGGAAAAGGCACCAGAAATTTCTTCTCAGGAAAAGCAGTGCCCATGTGACATGCTGCTTCCCCTACACAATGAGGTGGTGGCCACAGTGGGAAGCAACAAGCAGAAACCGCTGTGGCCCTGGGTGCTTTGCCCGTTATCCATTTTCTGGACTCTGTGTCCTGTCAAGCCCAGAGATCATTTGTGGACAGCCATAGTTTAATGCCTCCCTTTCTATTAAAAAAAAAAAAAATGTTCTTTATTTCCAAGCAAACTTTTCCAGGTCCAGACACATGATTGTCTTCTTTAAAAGGCTGTAGTCTTTTGTCTGCTAGTGAGTTATATTTGGCTGCTGTGAAGGCGCTTGGGCTCACCTCCAACAGGACTTACCAGGGGCTCCTGCGGTATTTGGGAGGGTTGAGGGCTACCATATTTTTCCTCCACCAAGAGCCCCCCCACTGTGAGATACCAAAGACTGAGGCTTGTTTGCTGAGCCCTGGGATGAGCCATGGAAGGATCCAGCCTGGGGGAGGGAGAGCAGAAGAAAACGCTGTGCATCTCTCACCGTGATCATTTCTCTTTCCCCTTACCAAAGCACAGTGCTCTCTGCTATTTGAAGAGAGCAATTTAGATTTATATTAAGGGATGAATAAATATGATGCAATGATGAAATCTCATCTGGAGTGAATGCAAATCGGGTATGCTAATGATCGAGCGGCTGTGTCTCACATTCCAGCAGAAGCAGGGAGTCCGTTGGAGGCCTGGGTGCCTCTCCTGTCATTTCTCCCATTCACCCATTACCCGATCCAGAGCAACGTGGGCAGCAGAGAAAGGGTTGTCTTGTTCTAGTATCTTTCAATGTTGCCCTTTGCGTCAGAGGGCCTTAAAACACTTGACAAACCTTCGGGTCATTCTGTTTTTTTTTGTTTTTTTTCCTAGAGGGCCTTCAGAGATTATTCTATGCAGATGCCCAGATGAATCCAGGACCTGAGCATCTTGCCCTATTGCATCATTTGACATTACAAGAGAGTCCTTTTGTTCCTCCTGCAGTTCACATCCTACTTTGGCTCCCTATCAGTTCTGGGTGCCCAGGGGCTGGAGGTCAGAAGTCCCTAGTTGGAGCTATGCCGTGGTGAACCCAGAGCTAAGTCATCGTGTGTTGGTAGGACACGTCTTCCCTGTCTGTTGAACGAGGAGGGTAGACTGCAGTCTCAGAGGTCCCTGCTGGCTCTGACAATCTGTGATGCCCCTGGGGCTCTCTGCCTGCTGAGATTCGGGGTGACAGGTTCACCCACAGTCCTGTTCTTGCAAAACTGCTCCCTCTCCCTGACCAACTTGGCCACCACCGTGGAGTCCAGGTTACCATTTTGAAGAATCCCCGATCGGATCCAAGGTCCTAAAGAGCAGCTGGCAAGGCCTCTGAGCACACTTTGCCGTCTTCTGCTCTGACTGGTGATGACAAAGTAGGTCATGAGAGGTGCCCCCTTTCCAGGTATCTGTAGGGGAAACCCCCCGGGACAGAAAAAAGGAACAGATACAGAACCACTACAAAGAAGGAAACAAAAAAGAAATGCATGAGAAAGGAAGCCGAGAATGAGTGTCTCTGAGCCCCACCCCTACCAAGAGGAAGAAGAATTGGATCCCTGATGGTTAGGAGGGAGAGAGAAGGCTATACTATAGTTCCTGCCCCTGGAGTAGGAGACCAAGGGACCCCCAAATGGTTGGTTGTCCTCTACTGGGATTCCAGGGATCTATGGGCAGAGTCCCATCTTCCCCTGTGCTTTGCTCCGTGCCCAAGTTCTGGTTGCACCCGCTGTGTGGTGCCACAGTGGTTCTCCACCTGCTTTCTGCAGAGCCTGCAGGGAGATGTAGGGTGGTGGTGGGCTGGACCCAGCCCGTCTCTAGCAGAGCAGCTCCTCCTTTAACTCTGTTCTATTTTGAGCACATGTAGAAAGATTGTGTATTCTTAAAAACATCTCACAGCTTTGAAAAATTTAAAAACCTCTGGTAAGCAGCGTGACCCTAAGCAAGTCCTTTGCTTTTCCTGAACTTCATTTCCCTTGTTGGAAGCCAAGGTTCACCGTACATCCTCAGTCTATGGCACAGAGTGATTTAAGGATTTTTTCGAGTCAAGTACTCATTCCTTCATCCCACAAACATATGTCGGACCCCTCTCCTCTGGAAGGCTCTGATAGTACAGAAGTTTTTAAGTCAATTCGTGGGATGGTTATGCCAAAAAGAGGGGAGAGCATGTGCAAAAAAACACAGAGGTGACTTCTTATTGTGGTTGCTGGTGTTGCTGTTAACCAGAGTTCAGTGCAGTGACTCTGCAGCCTAACTGCCTGGGTTTGAATCCCAGCTCCGGCCACCTACCCGTGTGATGTCAGGCACCTTACTTCCTTTCCTCGTGCCTTACTGTTCCCATCTGTACAATGGGAAGAAGAAGAAGAAAAGAACCTATTTATTACAGCAGGTTGTTGAGAGAGCTCCATGGGTTAACATTAGTAAATTAAGAAAAAGAACAGTGATTAGTACGTCGTAAGCACTCTCCAGTGTCTGTTATCGTTGCTGTTCTCGATCATTCCACCAATGCACTGTGACACTGGCGCTGTAGGGCAGGTTCTGGTGGTGGCACCAGATGTGCTGTGTCTTGGTCCGCAGCATCAGAGCCTCCCAGCAATGATGCTTCCATTTTTGTCTTCCCTCCTGCCCTGTGAGTCCCCAGAAGACTCATCCTGTGTTCAAGAGGGAAGGTGGGAGAAGTGTCATGTCAACGAGAGAGTGCAAACAGTGCTGTTTCTGTTGTGCGGATTCTCTCTTTCTCTCTCTTCTTTTTCCCTGCTTTTGAGGTTAGATTGCTGCTTCTCTCAGACCAAACAAAGGCTCTGCTTCGCAGAAAGGATCTTCCCGTGTTCCACGTGTCATCTGCCTTTAAGGGTGCAATTTGTGTCTGATGTATGCAGGGTGCTCCCCGGAGGAGGCTTTGTTGGTGATGTGTACAGGCCTCTGTATCGATCAGTGACATAACGGTGCTATAGTGGGCGAATGAGGTAATTCTCATCGTGTTATTCAAGTCGGCGACCTTGAGGCCCATCCGATGACTAAGCCACATAGGTGGATCCCTGGTTACAGAATGTCCTTGTTTAAAGGTAAATCGGTGTGAGGGTGACTGATAGTTTTAAAGAAATGACTGCAAGAGGATTGCTTGCCCCTTAGTGAGAGGCAGTCTATATTAATAAGCCCCGAGGCCACCAGGCCTGGTGACACGATCCGGGCTGATTTTCAAGAGTTCCTTTATCTGTGCTCCTCTCTTATCTCTTCTCATTAGATTCCAATTCTCTGTTAAACTGCTCTGGCAGTGTGTGATAGTGTCAGTGTGAAGTTCAGAGCAAAATACTTGGGCCTCTGAGCTAGGTGGCCGGTTTCCTTCTTCTTTCCCTTTATACAAGTTCAACCGGAGGGTGGGATAGAGCTGAAAAGGAAAAGATGTTTAATACTACAAGAAAAGAGAGGAAGTAAGCGCAGTGATAAAAATCTGCATGTGAAAAACCCTTATTTGAAAAAGGAGAAGTGGACTGCACAGTTAACCATACATTTAATCTGGATAAACACATTAGTCTTGCAAGTAAGAGTTTCTGTCTGCTAACATCGCCGCTGTGGGTGACCGGGCCTCATGACACAGGAATATGTGCAGGTCTTAAATGAGCAGGTTTTGGACGGTCGGGCAGGTGAAGGGCAGTTTGGGAATGGGGTGGATCGGGTTCATTACTTTGGAATCATTAGTAATGATGAATTGTTTTGGCGTTTGTCTATAATAGCAAATGCTTGTGTATATACAGGACGTACTTTGTGCCAGTACCCTTGCGAGTGCTTTCTTTTCTTTTTCTTTTTTTTTTTTTTTTTACATATTAACCCTTTAATCTTTACCACGATCGTTCTGTAAATTGTGTGTCTGAGAACAGTGAGCTTAAGCAATAGGTCCAGCATCTTCAGACCAGAGTTGGTGCCCTGACCACCTACCTATGCCTTTTTACTGTCATGGGGAATCAGGGTCTTGGAGATGGCAGAGAAACAGGGAATTATTGTCCTCGATGGGCATGTGTCTTGTGCAGGTCTAAGGAATTTAACGATTCCCAAGGGTTTTCACCAAATGTACATCTGGCAAGTTGCCAGGAAGCTCACCATGGTCAAGTTGGGAGGCTGTGGTACAGACTCTGCACATTACTCCTGAGAAGACTCTTTCTCCCAGGCATGTCTATTTTTGGCCTGGATCCTGGCTCTGTTCTGATTAGTGTGTATTTCCAATCCATGGCTCCTCTTGCATGGGAGCCCTTGTCAGAGGGTAAAGAGAGAGCCAGCTCTGGCCCATGGTGACATCACCTGGCAGGACAGAAACACTTGTTTTCTATGGCTGTTGGGGAAGCTGTTGATTTGCAGAGTAGGAGGGCAGGATAGCCCTCTAGATGGCCTTTTTTTTTTTTTTTTAAGATTTTATTTATTCATGAGACACATACAGAGAGGGGCAGAGACAGAGGCAGAGGGAGAAGCAGGCTCCCTGCAAGGAGCCTGCTGCAGGACTTGATCCTAGGCCCCCAAGATCAATACCTGAGCCGAAAGCAGACGTTCAACCAATGAGCCATCCAGGTGTTCCTGGACGGCTTTAATATTTGCCGGTGCTAATGAATTTGTCAAGCATCTAACCTCAGGACAGTGCACCCCTAAAATGCTCCAGAATGAGATTTAAAAAAAATGATTTTTATTTATTTATTCATGACAGACACAGAGAGAGAGAGAGAGAGAGAGAGAGATATGCAGGGACACAGGCAGAGGGAGAAGCAGGCTCCATGCAGGGAACCTGATGTGGGACTCGATCCTGGGTCTCCAGGATCACACCCTGGCTGAAGGCAGTGCTAAACCGCTGGGCCACTGGGGCTGCCCCAGAATGAGATTTTTAATTCTTACAAAACATATAACAGTCTGATACTGGAATCAGACGAGGCACTTTTTTTTTTTTTTTCTAAATCATTTAATTAACATCTATTTCAGGAAAAACTTCTTGTTAAGCAAACAAAAAATGGCCCTACAGGAGCTGAGACCAAGTAGAAATTGAAGGAGAGTGGTAAATGAGCAAGGTCATGAAAATTATCAAAGAAATAAATATATTTTAACTGTGCCATGTAACTGAGATGTTTATTGACTGGAGCAATAATGATGTATTTTTGATCTGTGATAAGTACAACTGTTGAAATCCCTCCAAGGCGCCAAAGTGATTGGAAGGTCCATGTGGAGTATAAGGCTCTGCAGAGCCTAAAGCTCATATTATATACAAAATTTGCTAATTAGTAAACATGGGCCTCAGGTCTGTTACTTAACAGCCTACTTGTCACACATTAGCTGGCAAAACTGCTGTCTTTGACTGTGGGACGTTTGGAGAAAATCACACCCCGGGCTAAAGGTGGCGCTAAACTGCTGAGCCACTGGGGCTGCCCTCACTAACATTATTTAAACTCCTTTGTGCCTCAGTGTTTCTATCCGTACAAGGGGAATAGTAGAATCTAGCTCATTAGCTTGATGGGAAGGCTAAGTGAGTTAATATTTGTAAAGTCATTGGCATGAACTGTGTACTCTATGATGTTAATTATTGTTATGGTTATTGATGATTTCAACACTGTGTGGTGAAACTGGCGCTGTAGAGCAAGTCCTTTTTTTTTAAATTTTATTTATTTATTAATGAGACAGAGATACAGGCAGAGGGAGAAGCAGGCTCCTTGTGAGGAGCCTGATGGGGGACTCAATCCCAGAACCCCAGGATCATGACCTGAGCTAAAGGCAGACGCTCAACCCCTGAGCCACCCACGTGCCCCTGTAGGGCAGGTTCTTCACGAAGGTGTCAGGTGTGTTGTTTTTGGTCCTCAGCATTGAAGTGCCTTGTAATTCAGATTCTGGTTGTGCCACTTGCTAGCCGTGTGTCACCCTGAGTAACCCACCCGAACTGCCTCTCCTTCATTTTTCTCACCAGGACCGGGAATAATAGCCTTACTACTTGGTTCTCTTGGGTTGTTGTGAGGACTAATGAAGTTCAAACTTGTAAAAGTCTTGGAACAATTCAATGTGAGTTTCCACTTGAATCCCACCAGTTAAGGACTGTTGTCTTGGGCAAAATAGATCTCTGTTGTGTCCATCTGTAAAATGGGCATGAAGCCATATCACAGCATTGTGGGATAAAGCAAAATAACCTAGATCAGTCACTTAACAGAGTGTTTGGCAGAATTTAGTACTAGTAGTAGTCGTAGTGGTAGCTAAAGTCCCTACTTCACTGACATTTCTTTGGCTTTCACCTGGCATCCCTTTTCTCTCCCCGGGTCCCTTTAGGAAACCACATCATATAAGCCAGCACGTCTCCTTCGGCTCCTCTGCACATGACGGTTTCTCTGACTTGTTTTTGATGCCCTTGACACGTCTGAGGAGTACTGATCAGTCTTGTGGAATGTCCCTCCATTGGGGTTTTTCCTATGTTTTTGTTATGATTAGAAAAACTCCAGTGGAGGGACATGCTACAGGATGACTGATGAATATTGCTCAAAGTTGGGAGATTGCCATTTGTCTCACGTACTGTCCGGATCGAGGGCGCACGCTGTTGCTGTGACTTCCCTTGGCTATCTCGCACTTGATCGCCGGGCTGGGGTGGTGTTTGTCAGGTTGTCGACACTTTACAGTTACTCCTTTCACACGCCCCCATCTTCGGAAAGAACCCTCATCTAAGGAGTGGGGAGCTGTGTCCGCCTCCCTGCGGCCTAAGCATCTACACAGATTATTCAGAATTCTTTTTTTTTATTATTCAGAATTCTTATACATGGGAGATCGATCTGTTCTTCCCCCACTTACCTATTTATACAGTCATTTCTTGATGTCTGTGTGAACTCGTGGGTATTTATTTTGTACTTTTGATTATAATCCAGTACATTGCTATTTTTTTAAAAGATTTTATTTTATGTATTTATTCATGAAAGACCCAGAGAGAGAGGCAGAGACACAGGCAGAGGGAGAAGCAGGCTCCCTGGGGGGAGCCCAATGTGGGACTCAATCCCGGGACCCCAGGATCACAACTTGAGCCACCAGGCATCCCGAGTACATTGCTGTTTACATTGTTATACTTCCAGTTTGGGCCACTGGCAGTGCTTTCAAGAATATTAGGGGTATCGTCTCCTGTTGTCCCTCTGATCTGCTCCCCCATCGTTGTGTCTTTGTTAGTGAGCATTTCCTTCGTGCTCCTCTCGACTCTCCCTTGCCCCAGTCTTGGAATTGGGCCATTTCTCCAGGTAGCCCTGACTCCTTTTCTTGAGGAATGGTGTTAGGGACCTAGTTCTGGGCACAGGGCGGATGCAGGAATTTGATGCCCAACAAATATTAGTTCCCACCCTACTTTTGTGGGAGTTTGGCGCGCACAGGCGTGAGCAGCTGGTGAGCGAACTCACTGGAGCTGCCTGGACAGAAGTCAGCCCCACCAGTCAAGCCAGTTCAGGCCGGGTCAGACTCTGCCCTATGCTTAGCGCTGTGAGAACTTCCCTGCCCCCATGGAGCCCGGCCCTCTGGAATCCCAAGAGAGGTCAGTAGACTATATAGGGGTGCTGTAGAAATTCAGCATAGAGAAGAGCTAGCAATAGAGCAGTCAGAGAAGGCTTTTTTTTTTTTTTTAAGGTTTTATTTATTTTTTTCATGAGAGACACAGAGAGAGGCAGAGACACAGGCAGAGGGAGAAGCAGGCTCCCTGTGGGGACTCGGTCCCAGAACCCTGGGATCACTGCCTGAGCCAAAGGCAGATGCTTAACCACTGAGCCACCCGGGAGTCCCGGAGAAGGCTTTTTACATGACATTGGACTTGAGTGTGGTTTACTCCTGATGACGAGACTAAAAAATAAAAATAAAAAAATACAATGTGGTAGTGGGAACAGATATCTTCTGGTGGATAGGAAGAGGCCTGATTACCGATTGACTTTCACTTCGGGGGGTTATCTTAGGTATGAATCAGAGGGGTCCGGTTGCTTGATCTTGGTGGGATGAGGGAGATGGGTTTTGGCCAGTGGTGGGTTGCAGCCAGCTTGCACCGGCTCTCACAAGCCAACTGTTCAATTTTGAGGAATTTGGAGAGCAGGTTGGCATCATTGCTAGCTTGAAATCGGCCATGGTGGGAATGTTTATACTAGAGACATCTGCAAACACTACAAATCAGGACTCCTCTCTCCCCTCCAGCTAGTCATTGAACATTTTTCTGCATGCTGCTGGCTTTAGCTGTCTGAAAGTGTGGTATAAACTCTTCCCCTGTATTTCCTTTTTTCCTCTAGCAGTTTTTTTTTTTCATATACATGTTTTTGTTCAATACTGTGAATTCTCTGACAAAAGCTGTCAAAAATGGTTATAATAGATGTATGTGCCCTCCAATGAAAACTACACGTTCTTATATGTTGATTAAAATTCTGATAGCCAGGGCAGCCCGGGTGGTTCAGCGGTTTAGCACAGCCCTCGGCCCAGGGCATGATCCTGGAGACCTGGGATCGAGTCCTACATCAGGCTCCCAGCATGGAGCCTGCTTCTCCCTCTGCCTGTGTCTCTTCCTCTCTGTTTCTCACGAAAAAATAAATAAAACCTTTAAAAAATATAAAATAAAATTCTGATAGCCAGAAAACATTGCAGTCAACTGGGATATATGGACACTCTGATGACCATCCTGGTTAACTGAGTTGGAAATGGCACAACCTTCTGCCTCGTTGGCCATGGGGGAAGACCTGTCATCACCTACAGGTAATCACCAATGTCATATATCAGCTGTGCAGTCTTCAGACTGTTCTCCTCTCGTAGGGCTGGGCTGGCTTGGAGGTATCTTCCCTATTTCTTAACAAAAATAAATGACAAGCGGTGGTATCCTTTGCCTGCAGCTGAGAAACCATGACTCCGCATCATTCTGCTTGTCATCGGTAATGCAGCCCTAGATTAGCTTGACTTTTGCAAGGATGATACCTGAGTAATCCACGGAATAATGCTAAAGAAAGACAGTTTTCATGAGGTCACCTCTTAGGCATGCTGTATGGTATGAAGGGTTATGCAGAATTAGATTCAGAGGAGCTTACATTTCACGCTAGTCAACTAATGGTGGTCACATGTGTGTGTGACCAAAGAGAGCAAGGTTAGGGAGAGAGAGACTTACTCTTACTTAGAAATGGTGAGTTTTTCACCATGATCCTAAAAGATAGAGTCACTTTGCCTTAATTATAGGGATTTCCTTTACTTTTCCTTGTGCCTTCCATCGGGTAGGTAAACTTCCCTAACTTTTATTCCTACCTATAATTGACTTTCCTCCTGAACCACTGTCAAATGGAATCTTGGGGGAAATAGCACTCAGAGAGAATATTGCAGGCTTCCTGGCCATATCACCAATCTGTGCAGAATTCACACTGAGTCTTACTCTCTTTTAGTCCAAATGATTCCTAGATGTGAAGGCTCTCAGATTTTAACTGATTTCCTAGAACCCTCCATTTCCTTAACTGCCTCCCATAAATCAGCCATCTCAAGCAAGAGTGACTTGGATGGCGTTGGGATATCCTGGTCTAAATAGATCACTTGAAAAGCTCCCACAGAGGAGCAAGTGTTCACAAAGCTGTTTTTTTGTTTTTTTTTTTTAATTGTGGGAAAATGTATGTAACACAGAAGTTGCTATTTTTTTAAGGTTTTATTTCTATATTTTGAGAAAGAGAAAGAGAGAGAGAGTACAAATGGAGATTAGAAGCAGATGGAGAGGGCAGCCCTGGTGGCTTAGCAGTTTAATGCTGCCTTCAGCCCAGGGCATGATCCTGGAGACCCGGGATCGAGTCCCACATCAGTCTCCCTGCACGGAGCCTGTTTCTCCCTCTGCCTGTGTCTCTCCCTCTCTCTCTCTCTCTCTCTCTGTGTCTCTACTAAATAAATAAAATCTTAAAAAAAAAAAAAAAAAGCAGATAGAGAGGGAGAAGCAGGCTCCTCGCTGAGCAGGGAGCCCTACATGGGGCTTGACCCCAGGACCCGGGGATCACAATCTGAACCAAAGGCTAAAGCTTAACTGACTGAACTCCCCTCGGCACTCCTAGAATTTACTATTTTTAAGTATACAGCTCACTGACATTAAGTACATTCACATGGTGGTGCAACCATCACCACCATCCATCTCCAGAAATGTTTTACATCCTCTCAAACTGAAACCCCATTCTCATGAAGCACTAACTCCCCATACCCCCTCCCCCTAGCCTCTGGCAGCCACTTTCTCTTTCTGTGGATTTTCCTCCTCTGTACCCCCAAAGAGGTGGACTCATGCAGTATTTGTCTTTTTGTGACTGGCTTACTTCACTTAGCAAATGTCCTCAGGGCTCTGTATGCCGCAGCATGTACCTGAGCTTGCGTCCTCTTTAAGGCTGAATAATATTCCATCTTGTCCATCTACCATATTTCGTTTAGTCACCCTTGAGTTACGTCTTCCACCTTTTGGGTTTTGTGCGGAGTGCCACTGGGGACCTGGGTGAATGCAGACATATGTTGAACTCCCTGCTTTCACTTCTTTGGGGTATATACCCAGAAGTGGAATTGCTGGACCATATAATCATTTTACATTTCAGTTTTTGAAGGATCACCACGCTGTTCTTCCGCAGCAGCCGCATACCATTGTGCATTCCCACCAGCAGGCGTGAGGGTGGCAATGGTTCCATGTCCTGGCCAACATAGTGTGTCATTTTCTGTTCTCATTGTTTTGCATTTGCCGTTGTTTGTAAATAGCCAAATAGCCATCCTCTTGGGTGTGAACAATCTCACTGTGGCTTTGATTTGCATTCTGCTCACGATGAGTGAGGTTGAGCAACTTTTGAAGTGCCTGTTGGCCATTTGTGTATCTTCTTCGGAAGGATGTCAATTCAAGACCTTTGCCCAGTTTTTAGTCAGGTGGTTTGTTTCTTGTGGTTGCACTGGTGTCCTCTTGATTCTGGGCAGTGCGCTACTTCAAGAAGCCACAGAATGTTTGTCTGGTGTTCTGTGGGGCTGCCTGACCTCTTTGCACATACGTAATGCAGAGATGAATGCACAGAGACTTGCCACTCTGTAAAACTCTGTGTCGGAAGGAAAGATCTGCCCTTGCTGTTGTGGGGAGGTTTAATGGACACTGCAAAACTAAGTCACTCCCTGCTTTTGGATATTACCATCTTAACTCTGTACTAATATTAACCTTAAAAATAAAACTTTAATGGGCACCTGGGTGGAGTATCAGTGGTTGAGCGTCTGCCTTTGGCTCAGGTCATGATCCCGAGGTCCTGGGATCGAGTCCTCCATCGGGTTCCCCGCAGGGAGCCTGCTTCTCCCTCTGCCTGTGTCTCTGTCTCTCTCTCTGTATCTCTCATGAATAAGTACATAAAGTCTTTAAAAAAAAAAACCTTGCAGTTATCTCTCAGCAAAAATGGGTTTATTCAGGAATAGCAAAGAATCACTATTTGGGACATGGAAGCTACAGCAAAACACAGTCAAGTCCAACAAAGAAGAGGAACGTTACTTTATGGAAAAGGAGGAATTTGAAAGGAGTTGTTTGGAGAGAAAATCTGTTGGAGAAGAGCAAGAGGGGATCCCTGGGTGGCGCAGCGGTTTGGCGCCTGCCTTTGGCCCAGGGCGCGATCCCGGAGACCCGGGATCGAATCCCACATCGGGTTCCCGGTGCATGGAGCCTGCTTCTCCCTCTGCCTGTGTCTCTGCCTCTCTCTCTCTCTCTCTCTGTGACTATCATAAATAAATAAAAATTTAAAAAAAATTAAAAAAAAAAAGAGCAAGAGTTCAGGGTGATGACCGTTTCTCAACTGGCTGAGTTGCAGGGGTGGTGGAATTACAGAATTTGCGATGTACATCTTTCCCTGTTGGGACCTATAACTGATGATTCTTTTCTGCTGAAGAGTCTTGCCTAGGGGTCTATAATTGGCAATTTTCCTATGATTGATGTTGAGTGGTGCAGCTCCCCTTTCCTGCCTCCCCTTTTAGTCTCCCAAGTCCACTCTAATGAGGTTTCCTTTATTAATTTCCACAGAAACAAAAATGTAATCTGTTTTGGGGAAAAGCAGGAAGCAGAGATTATATCTTACCATTTCCCAGTATAATGATATTCTGGACCAGGGGTGGACAGACTCTGGCCTGTGGGTCAAATCCCCCACCCCCACCTGTTTTGGAAAATAAAGTTTTATTGGAACACAGCCATGCGCATTGCGATTAGCACTGTCTGTGGCTTCCGTGGTGCTACAGTGGAGGAGCTGGGTGCCTGTGATGGAGATCATCAGGCCCACAAAGCCTAAAACGTTTGCTATCTGGCCCCTTTCCTGAAAAAGTTTGCCAGCCCTTGGCTGTTGTAGACATTTAAAAGGTACCCTTTTTAAAACTCTTATATATAATCTAACAATGTTCACTGCCGACTGTTCGCTCTACAGTGAGCACTTTGAGAACTATAAAGCTCACATAGATGCGAGTATGATAGCTTTTAAGTAGTTATTGAACTCCAGCTTTGCGACCAAAATTGTGTCCTCTAGGCCTTTGTTATTTGATGGGGGCAGTAGCTTTTGCATCTAGCACCACCTGTGCTGGCCAGATGTGAGAGAGACGTGTCTGGCACAGGCTGCACATTTACAGCCCTACTCCCTAACTCTGGCCTTTCCCCTGTGCTATTTCCTGTTGATACCGAACTTCGGTGAAGTAGCTGTGCCCTTTCACGCCAGTGAGAGGAGTTGTACTGCAGGGGCATGGCCCGAAAGTGTGGAGCATAAAAAACTTGCTGCCTTTTACCCTAAAAATAGCATCCTGCTTCTCTTACTCCTCCCTCCGAGTCAGAGATGCAGCTTTGCCAAGGCAGTGATTGCCAATTTTGGAATTCTGAGTTACCGTCGGTTTGCTGATTTTGTTTCGCCTTCTGTTTAGCCTTTTGGCCGTTCATACAATAAATTTATGCTGCCTGCTTGAAGGATTGTTGAGGTTTATGGACATTGCCTTTGAAAAGTCTACGTGGTGTATTTTGGCAATTCAAAACTTATTAAACATAAGTTAAACATTGACTATTCAAGAATATTAAACATATATTACCTTATTTCATTGTAGATAACACCCTTTGAGACCACTGGAAATCCTACACACACACACAGACACACAGATACCCGAGAAATCATCAAACCAGGAGTGACATCTACCTGAAGAGATTTTCTTACACAGAGCATAGAGCACTCATTTTATATCATCCAAATAGGATCCCAATCATGGATGAACCTGCTTACATTTTGCCACGGTATAATATTTATCTAAAGGCAAAATAGAGTCCTTGTCCCATTTCATGACTCTTACTGCCCCAACTGAGATGTGCCAGTGAAGTGCTAGGCATTGGTCGTAGTAGTGCTGATATATTGAAAATTTTATGATCCTTTTACTTTATTTTTGGAGAAGGAAAGTTGACCTCTTTTTTCCTTTGATAATCTAATAATCAGTATTTCTCTTCCAGATCTGGTACTCTAACCTCCAGTGATTTTAATTACTCTCCTTGGAAACCACTCTCCAGATACTATCTCCCTCTTCAGTTACAGGCTTTGCTGTTGAGGTTAGATCTCTTGGGATGGTCTTTTTGTAGATGATTTAATACAGTCGATATGAGGGCAGTATTTTTTTTAATATTTGTATATATTTTTTACTCCCTAAGAACAGTTCTCTACTAAATTTTTGTATGTGTTTACCATTATCTTTCCAATTTGAAGACAAGTTTTGGAATTCAGATCCTGCTCTTTGAAGTACTGGTGACTTCTCAGAACAACTTGGGGTCATTCATGTTTTCAGTAAGCATGCCTTCTTATTTACGGTCCAATGAGAATTCATTCATTTCTGCATATTTTGAATGTCTGCCATATACGCTGGGCACTGGGCTAGGGGTTGGGAAGACAGAAATAAATGATGTCAATTCCAGGCTCTCAGAGCTGGGCTGCGATCGGGGAATGTGTACCCACAAAAATGTACAACGGAAGACGGAAAGTGCTCCTTGTAGAAGTATGTATGACATGCGATATTAAGTCTGGGGAATTTGTAAAGTTACTTAAATGTTTAAATTGAGTTAGACTGTGGATAAATTTATCAGATGAGAAACACATAGATATTATTTTTTTACTCTGAAGTAATAAATGGAAAAACTGAATGAAATAAAAGACATCTTTTGTAACCAATGATCCCCAGCAAGGCCAATGCTCTTGCATCCTTATTGTTGCTGCACATTCTTTGTGTTTGGGTCATTAACATTGCGTTGAGGTCAGATCAGAGTGTGTTCCATCTGCCACGCTTTGATAAGTAAAGTAAAATGCTGATGGAGATCATTTAAGATCGTCTCTATGCTGTTGATTGCATGCTTGTGGCTCATAATCAGAATGATGCAAAGTAATTGTTAGACCAACTTGCCAAGGCTACATTTTGTGTCGTTGCAACTGTCAGCACTTTAATCCTGCTGTTCTGCTGGAGAATGCTTGCCTAGCACCTGTTGGACGATTTAATGCCATGCTCGGCCCGGAATGTCCTGGATAACTTTTGTTCGGGCATCCTTGCTTGCTACTCCCATACAACAACCTGCAAAGGGAGTATCTGCTTATTTGGTGAAAGCAAGTGCTCTTTTTTTGTGCATTTGACAGAATGCTATGTATTGCAGCTTTCTTATAAAAATCTATATGCAGGGTGCCAGGGCGCTCATCTCTTTTCTCTTTGGCTGTGAAACCCAGTCAAACCTCACTTTGAATTTTTGCTTTATCAGTTACTGGTTATGCAACTTCGGTCAGGTTGCTTGTCTTGAACCTTGTTTTCCTCTTATGAGCAATGAGGCTAATATGTCTTATTTTACAGAGAGTTTGTGAGGAGAAGAGATGACAGATGAAATCTTGTTGCCACACAATAGCCACTCAGTACATGCTAGTAGCTAATATTAAGGAGTCCAGTGCGGTTACCCAGGATGATACTACATGATTATACAATGATAAGGCAAAAATTTCCCAAGTCAGTAGTCCAAAAAATGTAAGTGTGGAATACATGGTGTCAGCACAGTTTTCCTGGCCAGGTCATATCTTGGCTGGGCACACCATTGGACAGAGATGCTAGGATTTAAACCACAATTTTCCATGGCTCTACAGGTCTTCTATAAAGAATGTGTACTGGGCCAACCCATGTGCACTGTCAGAAGATATGAAGGACCCTTCAAAAGCAAATTTACTTATTTATTTTTTTTATACAGAATATGTACTAGGCCAACCCATGTGCACTGTCAAAAGATACGAAGGACCCTTCAAAAGCAAATTTAAAGAGAGAGGTGCATCATTTGGCTTTGTATAGAAGAGACATTGCATAGCACACTCCACAGCCTGCCCATCTGGTTCTTTCTCATGGAGGAAGCATTGACCACCAGAAGAGTTTTAAGCAAAGCAAAATGTCCTTTCCTATAAGAAGTTCAGTGTCGGATCTAGGGACAGCTCCCTCACTCCTGAATTGTACCATCAGAGGAGATCTGTGAAGAGTAGCCCAGTTCGGTTTCTGTGACATACAGTCCCTGGTGTGAGTTGTTGAGATATTTCTCTGATTCTACCCAGTGCTAACATTTAAGGTCTGTGTTCTTACCTCCTAATGCTGACTATTCCACGTGGGCCAAAGAGAGCAGCAGAAGTCTCTTCCAAGAGACTGAGTGACTCCTCAGACTGTCACTTCCCCTGAAACTTGAATCCCCTGGGCGAGGGGTCAATTTTCAGGGAACTTTTGTTGGAAGGTAGCATGCGAGGGGGTTATCACCTGTCCATTTGCTGTTTCAGAAATCAAACTTAACATTTCTCTCCATTGTTTCTCCACTTTTGGTCCCTATGGGATTTTCCAGTCAGTAGCTGATATGGCATTTCTCTGACGCCACAGTTATGTCCTACCTTTCTCTGCTGCTCCCTGCTTGTCCAAGCAGTGTTGGTAATACTTAGAAAGGGTTAATTACATTCCTAACTGGAGGAGGAATTAGCCCCACACTCTTTGCAGGTTGTGGGGATACATTCACTCCCTCAGCCTCCCCCCCACCCAAAGTGGTATTTTCCTGAAATGTTGCTAGTCAGTCACATTTTGAGGTACGGCACGATTTTCTCAATCGAGGATAAGGTTGTGTCGTGCAACTCAAGCAAAACTGTATCACATATGTGTTAGCAAATCAACCATTCCCTTCGAGAAGGGAACTAGATTAGAAATACTGAGGCTGCACAAACATTCTACCTCTTATGTTTTCTAATATGGCAAATCCCGATTTTTTTTTTTAGGTTTTTTAAAGTTTGTGTAATGCAATGATAATTTTTTAAATTGCTCAAGACTCTACAATTTTCAGTTTACCTTTCTATCATTAAGTAACTTTGTTCCGTGATCACACTGAACACAGGACACTCCTGTAACTTCACACTTAGGACTTCATAGCTCGAGTGTTGGCATCTCTAGCTACCATTAGCCCTAGGCTTTAATATGTTGTCCTCTTCCAATATATTGGAAGCTCAGTGAATATTGTCATTTGTGATACTGCCTGTGGTGTTAATGCCAGTTTGTATTCTAAGGGACACCCATACAAACCAATAGTTGTTTTTGTTGTTGTTGTTGTTGTTAAGATTTCTGATATTTATTTCACTTTGCCTTCTTCAGTCTTGACAAAAATGTAAAAGAAAACCATGTGCTATCATGTGGTCATTTCTCAAAAACCTGGGGCACGTTGGTAGACTCTGTAAATTCAACAACTGTTTATTTAGTGGTTCATTCTTTCAATGAAGGAGTCTTGCAGTTCTTTAAGAATTAGGACAGAGGAGCACCTGGCTGGCTCATTCAGTAGAGCATGTGACTGTTGACCTTGGGGTTGTGAGTTCCAACCCCATGTTGGGTGTAGAGATGACTTAAAAAATAAAGTCTTTAAAAGAAAAGAATGATGATGGAGATGGATTTACTGATATTAAAAGAGGTTTGTAATATAACAAGTAAGATATTATCAGACTGCAAAGCAGTATGAATTACATACAATATGTAACATCATTGTATATCACAAATAAATTATATGTATGTATGCAATTTTATTTATATAAGTACACGTATAATAATAAACTCTGTGTACCTGACTGTAGGAGAGAAACCAGAGCCATATACACCAAAATGTTCGTAGGGATTATTGGTGGGGCTTGCTGACTTGTCTTCTTTGGATTGCTTCCTCATGTGTATCATCTAATTGTTCACAGTAGATGTTTTGCTGTGCTCTCATTTGACTCATCTACTTTTGAGGGGTTAGGGAAAAAGAGAAGACAATACAGGTACTCACAATCTCACAAGTTATGAAATTATAAAAATCCCTCCTGTGTATTCTGGATTCATGCAGACCTAGAAACATTTTGTGCCACATGGCATGAGAGCTTTTTCTTTCCCCAAGTCTCTCCTATGGGTCAAGCACCCGAAATAAGAATGTGAAACTGATACGACGTGGGTATTCGTATTGCCATTGAAGAAAGCGTTTTGAGAGTTTATATCTTGAGTGCCACCACTGGATGTGCACCTGAGCTGAGATGCAGACTTGGGTCTGAAATTTAGCATTTCTGATCTTTGTGGTTCTTACTGTAGACATCTTGCTGCCGTTAGGATGAAAGGTTAATGTCTGTGCGCAGATTATAAAGTGTTGCTTTAAAAAGGTGCTCAGAGACTGTACCAGCATGTACCGTCTTTTGCTCCTGTGTTGTTACCCTGTAAGTGTTTTCACTGAGACTGTGAATTTCTCAGGAGGCAGAACCACATCAAGTGGTCTTCTTACAGCCCGCGTAGACTTAATCCCGAATGCTCTGGGATCATGTGAAGTTTGCCAGTCTCTGGAGCTATACCAGCTCCGCCTCACATCCCCTCCTAAACCTGCAAAGGCGTCTTTAAAACAGTCTCTGGAAATTTTTAAAAACTTGGATCTTGAGCTGAGTTCCTTCTGTGATGTAGATTACACAATCTGTTGCTGTCACCCCCTTATCTCTCTTTGTCTTTCAGGCTTCCGCTTCCAACATTCACATCATCTCTGTTCTTTCCCACACTTGATCCCAAACACCGTGGCTCCTCACGGGATTACTCAGTCGGCATGATACGTGGCCCCTGGTGCCTCTCTGCCAAGTCCACATTCCCATATGAGCCCTATTACAGATCCCTGTGAGGTTACTGACCTCAGCAGGGTGTGCGTGGAGTTGTCGGTGTACCATTTTGGGGTGGGGAAGGTGAGGAAAGGGCACAGGGCAGTCATGGGGTACGCTGGTTACTTACTAAGGCATCCTCACATGGGGCTGCAGACGCATTTTGAAAGATCCACCTGGTAAATGATTTCCCAGACCAGGCTATATACCCTCCTTTGTCATAAGGTTCTTGTATTTTGTAATCAAGGAATCATGCACAGGATTACTTTTCTACATATTAAATGTTCAAAGCTCTGTTTTCAAAATTCATGCAGTTGGCCAAGCAATTGCAAGTCTAACCATCCATCAGACATGTACTGTGTGCCTACTAAGTGCCAAAGTGGCCGGGAGCTGGGATTGTTTATAATCGCTAGGGCTGCCTTCCTGTGCTGACCTGAAGTATAGATTTCATGTTGTTTATTTAAAAATCTCTTTCTCTTCCAGTTTTCCAAAGAAATTAGTCCTTCTTCTGGGTGAAAAGAAACCAGTCTGCTGTTTTCATAGGGTGAGTGATCCTTGGACTCTTCTATTTTTTTTACGTTATCTTTTATGTCTTTTATATATATCATTTCATATAAAATATATGTATTTTCACATCAATATTTTATCCATTTCTTGTGATGCTTCAAGAAAAGTGCTTGATAGCTTGCGTTCTCGAGTAGCTTTCTCCCACTTGGAACCAAAATGTTCTTTCTACCCATCACATCTCTTCCCTTCAGAAGGGAAGGTTCCTCTCTTATATTTTTCTGCTGTTTCTTTTTGCTATACACACGTTTTTGCCTCTGATGAATTATTACTGTTGTTCCTCATACCTTGTCCAGCTTGCAGGGAGGATGAGACAGAAAGTTTCTCTTTTTCTTCAGTGACTGATGCACAGAAATATAGCCATGGGCAAGGAGAAACCATCCGTTTTGCTCCTATGACACACTGTCTCGCAAATATCATGACAGAGTAATAGGATGTGAGCATTAGATGGGACTTTAGAGCCCATCTGGCAAAGCCCCTCTGTATGGATGGGGCAGCTGAGGCCCAGAGGGCCTCGTATCACCTGTCTGGGGGCTTCTCTGACAGCAGTGGAGCTGGGATGCTGAGAGGCACTTGACTCCCAGGCACGTACGTGGTGGTCTTCCCTGCTCCCCCCACCCTGCGCAGAGCTGTCTTTTGAGTCCCATTTCTTTCTCAGGATGCAGAGCTGTACGTGATTTGACCTGATAACATCCCTCCACGGCATGCATCAGTGATGCTGTTTAACTAGTTAACTTTCCAGTAATCCTACTTGGCTACTACCAGGAGGGGTGGGTGGAGTGGATGGACCCAGAACACTTCCGTTACAGACCTCCTCTAAGAGAGCATATTTTCCTTTGCGCTTCCCAAACCACTGCATTTGCCAAGTGCCGTGTCACATGCCCAGACAGGGTGGTGCATCTGTTTTGCAGCTAGAAGCCATGCCGCACCTGCAGGTGTGTACTGGCCAGCTGCAGACCCACACGCCCCCACTCGGGACTGTGTGCACCTGCAGAGTCACGCCTAACAGCTTCCGTATGATGCAGTACAAATTTGACCTGCCGTCACAGAGGGTTACAGAGAAGCATTTCTTCATTAAAAAAAAAAAATGTACTGTTTCTTACATGAGAGTGCGTTTGTAGAGCATGAAGGAGGGAAGTGTGAGTCTGATCGTCCGCTGGAATCCTAGAAGGTGGGCTTATCTGCGGTTTTTTTCAAGGATGCCTGTGCTAGAGCTGGCTCTGGATCATGTTCATTTAGTTTGGTGAGCTAAGTGCACTCATTTCCAAAACATTTCATATCACCTGGGGCTGGTCTAAGTATGGTATTGAGAGCCTGTGTCTATTATTTTATCCCACTTGTCAACTTAGTGTATTTTTTAAAATATTTTATTTATTTATTTATTCATCAGAGACACACACAGAGAGAGGCAAAGACATAGGCAGAGGGAGAAGCCGGCTCCCTGCGGGGAGCCCAATGTATTGGGACTCGATCCCAGGATCCCAGGATCACACCGTGAGCCAAAGGCCGATGCTCAACCACTGAGCCACCCAGGAGCCCATGGATTGCTAAGTCACTGGCGGTCGGCCGCTTCCTACTCTGATACAGACCCTCCCCTCCCTAAATGCGTGGTGTGCATGAATGTGTGTTTGGGTGAGCTTTGGGGTTTCCCTTTACTCATCTTATCCAAGAAAAGCCCAAGACATTTATTCCCAGAGCACACCACAGTACGATGTGGGACGTGAGCTCTCCTGCTCTCTGGAGAAGCTCAGCGTCTCTGGAATCAGAAGATTGATAAAGACTAAAAGGACAATTTAGGGCCTCTGCAAGGAGGGAAGGGCCAGATCTCACGTCCTGCTTCGTCCTATTCACTTAGTAAAGAAGAAACTGCTAGAGAGGCCTGAAGCAAGAGAAGTAAAGTCCGGGCCACCTGGATGTGTGCCAGCCACTCAGGGCGACTTTGGTTCCGGCTGGGGTCATGAGTAGTTTGAAGTTGACAGTCAGGAGGCAGCAAGTCATGACCTCCACGTATTCCAGACTGTTTGCTTTTACCAGTTGCAGGGACATTATACACAAACTGAAGCCATGCATTTCTTTCTCTCTCTCCCTTCTTTTTTAAAAAAGATTTTATGTATTTATTTGAGGGAGAGTGAGCACAAGCACGGGGAGAGCCAGAGGGAGAAGGAGACTCCCCACTGAGCAGGGAGCCCAGTGTGGGGCTCGATCCCAGGACCCTGGGATCATGACCTGAGCTGAAGGCAGATGCTTAACTGACTGAGCCACCCAGGTGCCCAGGCCATGCGTTTCTTACTGAAAAAGCAGCTCAGAGACTGCTCCCCAAACTTGGGGTTCGTACCGTGTAGGCCCACATGCCACATGTATGAACGCCTCATAAAACCCGAGTCGCTAGGCTCCATTTCATGGACCGCGGGGGGCTGGAGCCTGGAACAATACTGCTGTTGTTTCTGAGCTAGAACAGCGCTCCCTCGATGGTATCCCTTTAAGGGAAATCTAGGGAAATGCTCTTGCCAGTGATGTGATTTTCTTTGCTAGAGGCCAAGTCGCAATGGCATGTATTGGTTCCATAGCAACATGTCTACGCAGCCAGAAAAAATATAATGACTGTGGCAGCCGGTGTATCCCGGGCAGGACTCGCACAGCCCAGATGCCCCTTTCATTTCTTCCTCCTCCTGGCCGGCCTTACGCCTCCTTCAGAGGGTGAGGACTTTGCAATTGTTACTCACCGTCCCTGCTCTGAACACTGGCTTCCTGTGCCCTTCAGGCTCGGGGCCTGGCAATGTGTGCAGTACAGTTCTGCAGGCCCGATCGTGCCAGCAAAGCTGGCAGGCCCTGCCTGGCTCCGCAGAGGAGAGTCGGTGCAGAGTCTGCGCTTCTCATCATCCCGGTGGCAAAGTCAGGATGGCACGGCGGGCAGAGCACTTCCTGTGCGTTGCGGTGGGTGGCGTTTGATGTCCTTCTCAGAGTTAGGAGACGCTCAGCCACGGTAGGATGCGATCCCGGGGTGCCAGGCACAGGAGGACTGTGCAAAGAGATGCGGGACGCGTGGCTTCTTTTCTAGGAGCTTCTACCAGAAGTGCGGTTTCTGGTGCCAGTTTCTCCAGCGTGTGTAATTGGGATTTTTAACATTTCTCCGATGTTCTCCTGTCTATAAACTCCTCCACGAAACCATTGTAATCACTCTTGATTTCAACAGATGTTCCCTCCCCTCGACTCCTGGAGCATTTTTAAAAAATCTTTGCCGTCTATTTGACATGTGTCTTGTGTTTCCTTTTTTGATCCATAATGCTTTGGGGGCTCTGAGCAGTCTTTCTAGATAAGAGGGTAAGGCATTCAAGGTCAGGGACCATGTATCTTATTCTTTGTCTTGTCTTTTTTTTTTTTTTTTAAATCTCCCTCATGCTCAGCGCTGAGTCCCAGAGATAGTAACCAGGCCATTAATATTTCTTGCCGATAACGTTAGAATCTCATCCTGCCTCAAAAGGAGGTTGTGAAGCAAATGTGTAAATATGTTGAAAATGCCTTTAAATTCTGCAGAGAAAAATTCAAGTGATTCTTTTTCTACCATGGTTTTAAAAAGCTAAGAATGTCTGAAGACCTCACACTTCCTCCTTCTGGCTACTGACCATGACCTGTGTGCTCTAGGTTCAACACTGGCACCAAGCTCATCCCATTCCTCGTCCCATCCTCCAATACTCACTGCTTCTGGAGGATTTGCCTTTATTATACCATTCGGGCCAGACTCTAAGTCACACCCCTAGCAATGTCTTTGGAGCTATTAAGTAAAAGATTTGAAAGATTTTTCATTAAGGTGACAAGTTTGATAGATGAGGATAGTGGTTTCTAATTTAGTTTTGAGGTGTGTGGAGGGAGGGAGGGTTTTTATCGTATAAAAACTTTTATCTTCATAATCAGAGTTCTCTTCCCTTCCCAAGTTCTGAGGCAGCCGAGAAATAAGACAAGCGTAATAGGGCAGAGGGAAGCCAAGATGCACCTCTGTGGCTGCTAAACGGTGAACTGGGTTAGAAGCTGGATCTTAGGTGGAGAGCCCAGAACGGGGTTCCCACTCCCTCATCCCCAGTCTGGGTCTGGAACAATCCACCTGCAGGTGAGTTCGGAGT
Source organism: Canis lupus familiaris (assembly GCF_011100685.1). Taxonomy (NCBI): domain Eukaryota; kingdom Metazoa; phylum Chordata; class Mammalia; order Carnivora; family Canidae; genus Canis; species Canis lupus. Next base: position 16,944,174 of record NC_049256.1, on the reverse strand, counting down.
CTGTGGGCCACTGGAAAGAAGGAAAACATGCTCAAAATGTTAAGTCTATACAGTGGGAGGGCAAGTCTACCCAGTGGGGTTAGAGGAGGTTCAGGGAAAAGGATAAGAGAGAGGTGGGGGATGGTGTCCCCTGGGCTCTGCTCTCACCTCTCACACTCCACATGCTACTCGAGCAACCGATCCCGCCTCACTCCAGCCATCTTACCCACTGTGTTTTCTCTTTGGTTTATTACTTGCTTACTGGGTTTATTGTTCGTCTCTTCTATGAGAAAGTTAGCTCAGTGAAAGCAAAAACCCCATCAGTGTTGTCAACTGCTGTATCCTAGTACTTAACGCTGTGCCAAGTATGAGGGAAGCACGTGATAAATATTTGTTGAGTGAATAAATGTTGTTTTATGCCTCTTCTCACACTCCTTAAGCACCTGGGCATCCTCGTGCTCCCTCTTGCCCAGCAAATACCAACCCAGTAAGACTGGGTTGAGCTATCAGGTTCCCTACTGAGCCTTTCCTGGCTTCCCTTCTTCCAAGGGGAAGGAGCACTTTCTTGTTTGTAACTCACCTGTTGCCAGTGGTCGCACGCACGTGTGTGTGAGCGTGTCCATGTGTGCATGTATGTCTGCATCTGCTGTGTGAGTGTGTGTGTGTGGATTGGTGTGTGCTCTCTCTCTTTCTCTGGCTCTGGCACACTACAGTTCACTTATTTGCTTGTATATTCAACACCCTTAACTAGATTGTAAACTCCTTGGGAACTGGACAACCACTTGTTCTTATTCATCCTTGTTTCTTTAATATTTGTCACGTAGTAGGTGCTTTGTAAATCATAATATTAGCATTCAGAGTCCTTACAGCATGCCAGGAGCCACTGTCTTAGTACTTTAAAACACTTTCTAAGTACCTTACATATATGTATATATATATATATATATATATATATATTCACTTGTACGATTCTAACAACCACTTTACAAGATATATATTTTTTAGTTATTTATTTGACAGAGACAGGGAGAGAGAGCGCTAGCAGAGGGAGTGTCAGGCATAAGGAGAGGGAGAAGCAGGCTCCTCGCCGAGCAGGGAATCCAATGTGGGGCTCGATCTCAGGACCCTGAGATCATGACCTGAGGGCAGATGCTTAACTGACTGAGCCACCCAGGTGCCCCGGATACATTTCTTACTCTTGCTTTATAGGCAAGCAAACTGGGGACAGAATGCAATCAGATTGCATAACTGTTATTCTCAGTTGACTCTCAGAGAAGGATTGTATTGGTGGACAAATGAATGAGAATCCCAGAGACCCAGAGTATCTCATTTAGTAGGGCCACAGACATTGGGATCAACAAAATAAGTGAGTAAGAAATGATCAGCAACCTGTGGTGAGCCATGGCTGACATAGAACATTGAGGCCACAGCTCAAGTAAATCCACACATGAATCCCTAAAGTCTTACTGTAGCTAGTCAGCTTCATTCCTGATGATCCATAGCAGCATAGTGGTATTAGTTAATGAAAATCAACAATTGTCATTATATTTTGAGAATTATTCCCTAACATGAGGGAGGATATGAAGTCATCATATAAGCTTAAATAGTTGCTGTGTATAAGGTTCACTTCTAAATTTGGGGGAAGTTGTAGGGGAGGATGTGAGTTGGAGAGTGAAGAGGAGAGCCCCAAAAATATAAACCAAGGTCACAGTATATGAAAGACTCCAGCTTCGTGGCAAGGTCAAGGCATCATTACAAGCCATGTTAAGGAATTGTAAAGAAATAAATTGTAAAGAAATAAATAAATAGGAGAACTATCATAAAGCATTAGTACACATGATTATTTGCCAAATGATAACATTAGAGATAATGAGAGCTATTCTATCAGTCAGGGTAGGATGGGGTTATGCCGTGTGAAGAGTCAGCCCTACACTCTCACAAGTGACTTAACAAAATAAAAGTTTAGTTCTCACTCATACGGAGTCCACTGTGGATCTGGTGACTCTCCAGGACAGCTGTCCTCTATGCATATCTCTGTGACACAGACTGTTCTTATCTTTTTATCCCGTTGGCTGGACATCTCCTTCATGATTGCAGGGCAAGAGGGGAAAAGCTGGAGAATTGCACCAGCAATGAAATGCTTCAAAGCTTTGCCCTGGAAGGGACACGTGCCACCTGCTCTGTCCTAGACATTGCATCCAGCCTTTTATACGGCTCATGCCATTCCAGCCCTCTCAGTCATTTTTGGTTTTGCCTCCCATCCAGCACACAGGAGGTGCTCAATATTGGTAAGAGGTGCACCTATTCGTAGAGTGAAAGCATGAATGAGCATAGCCGTGAACTGTCACTCATGCATGATGTGCACGGCAGCCCCAGAAGCCCAGACTTGGTCAATGATGTTCACTAAAATTAAAAGAGCGTGGGTAGCGTTAGTTAGCCATGGTGAGTGGGAACATCATAAGGACATGGGCAGGTGACATCCAATTCCATTAATGGTTGAACTCACACTTCGCCCTGTCTCTTAGCCACATTGCTGTGTAATGGTCCACGGCGTGACTTCACGGTCCATGTGTTGTCTGGTGTCAGCCTGCCTTTTCTAGCCTTGTTCTTCTTGACTAAGGTATATATCACTATCCTTATTTTAAACATTGAGATACTTAATTAAGGGGAGGTTAACCTGTCCGGAATGCTTCCATGATTCCAACCCAGGTGTCCTTGACCGCACCGTACCATCTCTCTCCTATATTAAGTTCACTCCTTCACCCACTGCCTCACATCCTGGGGTCCTGGCGGATGGGCAGAGTCTAGTTCCAGATCAATGGAGAGGGGGCAGGTTTCAGACAGGAGCAAAACATATGCTGAGCAAAGCATAGCAGCTGAATGTGAAAAATAAATTGGAAACTATGTGTGATTCAATACCAAGTGGAGAGTCTATAGAGAGAAAGTGGAAAATTGCATTGGAAAGGTAGGTTGGGGTCATACCCCATGTTTCAAACCAAAGAACAGGCCTTTCGACCACATCTTGCTACATATTGGTCAAGAGAAACCGGAGTACAAGGGGGGGACCCATGATCCTGGCCACTAACAAATCTTAGAAAATAGCGCTTGTTTGTTCTGGCTTGGGGTGGGGGTAGTGGAGAGGGAGGGAGCTGAGCCCTCTGCCTGTCACTGTCTAAACATGACCAGGGCAGTCTTGAACCAGGGGTTGGTAGTCACTAGAGATTTTTCAGCAAGCCAGAGATGTGACCAACCACATCTGGGAAGTGTGCTCACGGCCTATGAGATGGTAGGGAGAAAACCAGACACGGGGGCCCTGGTGAGGAGGTTATTACAGGCATAAGATGAGATTTGTGAAAGCTCATGTGGGAGAAGTATGAAGGACAGATGCGGGAGGCACCTACAAAGAAAAGATGACCAATGCAGCATGATCATCTGGACGTAAGAAACAAGAGAAGGCAAAGAGTTGACGGTAACTAGAATTTTGAGTCCCACTGTCTATAGAAGGTGCCCTCTCCTCTTCAGTTTTTGAGCTTATTTTAGTAACAGTGTCATTCTGTGAGCTGGGGCTTCCCGGGTAGACTCGGGGCATAGCCTTCAACCAAAGCAAGCCCCTTTGAGTAACTGAGTATGTTTTAACCCCAGCCCTCCTCTCCCGGAGGTTTAGGATAAAATCTTAAATCAGCAGCAAAAACCCAATTGTCAGGCTGAAATTTCATCTCCACCCAGGCCCTCTAGTGGAGATCAAATGGTTTAAATGTGGGCCAGAAAAGTAAAATTGTGTGATGCTGCATCCCGCCCCTGATTAAGACAGGGCTCCCTGTCTACGCTGTGAGACCTGTCTCTGTCCTGTGGGCTCGCCTTGCCATCAGACACAACCTCCCCACGGCGCTGGGAAGCCAGTGGTAGTGTCCTGTTGGTTCGTCAAATTTTTGCAAGCCCACAGTTCTTCCGAGCCTCGCAGGGCTGCCGCGCACCACTTTCTCGGGCCTTCTGGCCTGACGAGAGAGCCAGTTTTGATTTGAGAACGAGGAGAAAAAAATGCTGTCTGATGGCAGAGAGGAGGAAGGTTACTGCATCCCATTTTCCTTGCCGGAGCGAGTCATGTCACCCTGCCAGGTGCAGGTCTCAAATGGTAGAGGACCACCCGGAGACACTGTGTGTGCAGCCCACACCCAGCACCTCTTGGCTCTCAGGAGCTGGAGATGATGCCTGGGCTCCCAGGGCTCCAGGACTCCATCAGCCCCACATCTCTGTCCCCTGAAAGTCAGCTGGAGCTAGACAGATGCCACCAGGGGAGACCAGGATTCCCCTAACACTGTGCCTTTCCTCCTGCTCCCTGTGCGGCTCGGTGAAGCGGGCATCTGAGGCCAGAGACGCAGACAGTGCACTAGAGTAGGAGGGCTTTGAAGTCGCTGCCCTCTCCCGCACATGCCCTTGGCCTCGCTAACGCCACCCTTATTGTCACACCCTCATGGTTACCCTGCTGCTGCCTCTTTTTTAATTTTAATTTTTATTTATTTTTTTACTATTTGACTTGCTTTATTGTGGTGATCTGGAATCAAACCTACAATATTTCTGGTATGCCTGTATTTCTGGTTTCAAGATTCTCTCTCTCTCTCTCTCTCTTTTTTTTTTTTTTTTTGAGATGTACTTATTTGAGAGAGAGAGAGAGAGAGAGGCCATAAGCAGGAGACGCAGAAGAAGGGAGAAGGAGAAAGAACCTCATGCAGACTCTGTGCTGAGTGTAGAGCCCAACACAGGCCTCGATCTCACAGCTCTGAGATCATGACCTGAGCTGAGACCAAGAGCCAGAGAGTTGTTTGCTTAACTGACTGAGTCATCCAGGTGCCCTATCTTTAGTTATATCGGTATTTGATTCATGTATTTGTGAGCTTTGGTGTTTGGTGAATGCTAGAGACTGAATGTTTGTGTTCCCCCCAAACTCACATGTTGAAACCTGATCCCCAGTGTGAAATGTATTAGGAAAGTAACTCAGTCGGAGAAGGACAACCATTATATGGTTTCACTCATACGGGGAATGTAAAAAATAATGAAAGGGATTATAGGGAAAGGAGAGCAAATGAGTGGGAAAAATCAGAGAGGGTGACAAAACATGAGACTCCTAACTCTGGGAAATGAATAGGGGGTAGTGGAAGGGGAGGCAGGCGGGGGGCTGGGGTGACTGCTGCTTCTTTCAAAGGGTCTCCCCCTTGCAGTGACCAGGCAAGGCATAGGATAGGGCCTGCTGGGCATGGAAGACCGGGCAAGGCATAGGATAGGGCCTGCTGAGCTTGGAAGATCCTTGGCCTTTCGCAGTCCTTTCAGTTGCTTCCTACGCACCCGTTAATTCACCACGATTCATTAGATGGATTTGTAGGCAAGATTCCTTTAGAGTAGCAAGATGAGCAGGAGCCTCTGGCATCTTCGGGGGGACGTATCTATTTAGACAATGAGGCTCACCTATTAATAGACTGCGCTGTGTTGTGTTGCAGGGGAAGGTAGGCGCCGCCTTTAATTCTTGCTTCTCATCTTCTGTAGCTTCAAGGGTAGTTTCTCATTCGTCCCAGAGACTTTAAACATTTCGAGTCTCCGGTGATATCTGTGTTCTTTTGATGTGCTCGACATAGAAACTGAAGCAGGAACCGGCTTCAGAGTGAGCTAACGAAAGCATCTTGGGGCTTTTGATCACTTTCCATTAGCACGAACAGTGATCTGTGTCCTGTCGGGTTTTGTTTGAAAGGCCGTTCATTGTTTAATGAAGATAAACATGTTGCTGGGTTTTTAATATGTCTCCTCAAGTCGGGAGCTGAAAAACCCCTACATGAGATGAGCTCTGTCGGCACAAAGGGGGCTCTGAATGCCCCAAACATTTCCCTGGCCATTGGCTGAACTTTTGAGGCGTGCTTGCACTGAAAGGCCAGATACAGAAGAGATATTTTCCTTAAGTCCGATGGGCCCCTCAACCACATCTTTGCTACAAAATACTTGGTCAAAAGAGACCTGAGTGCAGGGGTGCCAGGGTGGCTCAGTCAGTTAAACATCTGCCCAGATCATGATCCCAGGGTGCTGGGATGGAGCCCCGTATTGGGGCTCAGCGGGGAGTCTGCTGCTTCCTCTGTCTCCCTGGCTCATGCTTTGTCTCTCTCAACTAAATATATAAAACCTTTAAAAGAAAAAAAAGGAAAAAAAAAATGAAACCTGAGTGCAAGGAGGACACGTGATCCCAGCCACTAACAAGTTCCTAGAAAGTGATGCATGTTGTTTGTTTCTGGTGAGGTGGGGGCGGTGGGGGGCAGAGGGTCCAAGGCACACTCCCAGTCTCTGTTGTACGTTTTCCTGATGCTTCTGGCTCTGGCACCCACCCCGACTTGCAGGAGGGAGGGCCTGGCTGTTGCTGGTGGTGTCTGGAAACCCGTGGACAGAACTCTGAGAAAGCAGATCTCAGGGCCATTCCTCAGCCCATTCTGGTTCTCCTTGGGTTTTTGACATATTGGGAGAAAAAAAAAAAAGAAAAAAAGGCTTGTATTCTAAACTTGTTTCTATCTTAGAAGGGAGTGCCTCTCAAAGGCTTAGAACTTGGAAGTACTGGGTTTTTTTTTTCCATGTAGTATGTGACAAATGGGTATGCTAACGTCATCCTTGGAGTATGGGGCACAGGTTCCTAAGAGAGAGAACAGTAAACAAAGGGCTCACTTTGTTTTTAATCTAAAATGCTCCACTTTCCTTAGAGTTGAGAGGTGACTCGAGATGTTCCTGTTTTCACATTCAGCTATTTCCTGGTTCTGTGAGCATAATACATTCCGTAGCTCCAAAACATTTGAGCAAATTGTGTCTTCTGCAGGAGCTATTTACGGATTCTCAAACAAATGGTGCTTTCTGAGGAAGGAGAAGCGTGTATGAAAACTCTGTGGTAAAGCCTTTTGTGTGAGGCACAGAACTTCTGAGGAGAGCTGGCTTTGGGGGGGGGGGGGGATGGCATCCCCGCCGCCCTGAGGCCGAGGGGAGGGTGGCCCTCCTGTGTTCTGCTGCCAGCTAGCACCTGGCTGCCACCGGGCCTGGTGATGAAACCCTGAAACCCGAGAGTCTGCGCTGAGCTCCGTCTGCTGAAGGGAGGGATGGGCTGTGAGCTCAGCCTCGTCCTCGTCCTCACAAGCGAGGGGCGGGAGGAAGCCAGGCTACCTGGAGGCGCCCCTGGTTGTGGGGCAGCCGCGAAGGCCTCAGGCCGACGCCTCACTTCCCCCTCACAGTGAACACTGTTGCCTCCAGGCCTCCTGCCTGGAAAACACGTTTGCAGTAGACATAAGCTCAGTCGGAACTTCTGAGAACATTGGTAAACAGTCAGGGGGACAAGGTGGACGTCGCAGGCTTGTTGGCTGTTGCCTCTGAGGTGTTTCTGAGGGAGACAGGAGTCGTAGAATAGGAGACCTCTCGAGTAGACACCGAGCCACCCGCAGGCAGGGTCATAGGTCAGCCCGCAGTCCTGCCTCAGGCCACGACTCAAGCTTATTCGCTTCAAAGCCTATCATATTAAAAGATAAAAGAGGTCTGTTAGCCATTAGTGGCTCTTCTTGGGTGACGGGCATTAAGAAGGGCACCTGTGATGGGCACTGGGTGTTACATGCAACTGAGGAATCACTAAATTCTACTTCTGAAAATAATAATACACTGTATGTTACCTAAATTGAATTTAAATTTAAAAATTAAAAAAAAAAAAGGTCGGGGAGGCATCTGGGTGGCTCAGAGGTTGAGCATCTGCCTTCAGCTCAGGTCGTGATCCTGAGGTCCTGGGATCGAGTCCGGCATGGGGTTCCCCGCAGAAGCCCGCTCCTCCCTTTGCCTGTGTCTCTGCCTCTCTGTCTCTCATGACAAGTAAATAAAATTAAAAATAATTTTTAATAAAAAACAGATAAATGAGGTCGGATGTAAGTCCACATCACTGAAGTTGTGAGCTCCCTGTTCATTTAGGAGGGGGGGTGGGAGACTGAAGTGGGGGTGCTGCTAATTCACAAGCAGAATGCCTCTGTGGGATAATTGTGTTCGTGTTGTAGTGCCCTCTAGTGGCCGGCACGGGGCCCTTTTAGAAGGTTTCTCTGGACTTCCACCACTTCCCAATTCCTAAAGGAAGGAAGCGCCCACTTCTCAGGGGTTGGGTCTGTGTTTCCTGACCGTGATCTGTCTACCACACAGGAAAAAAAAAAAAAAAAAATCACAAGCTGTGTGGCTGAGCAGAGAAGGCAGTGCTATTGCTGTGTCAAATTAGGATAAATCTTACTATAGCACATCCGAATGATAAATCTACTGGATGTGACACAAGACACTAAAACTTCGATGTGAATATTTTCACAGCCAACCGATTCATTCCAGGAGGAGAATTATGCCATTGGCAGTAGTGGGCAAGTCCTGTGCTGGCTTCCTACCCATAAATAGACAAGCTTTATAAAACTACAAAACCTTCTCGAGCTATTTAGTTGGCCAACGCAAAATTTGTTTTCCTCCCTCAGAAGGTTAATATCGTTAACCGTCTGCTGTCTATATAGCTTTGATATGGTTTTATATAGTGAAAGCATTAGTCACTCACAATTATCTTTGAATGAATTATGTAAATCCTGTTTTGGTTTTGATACTTTGTTTTTCTAGTCAATTCAACCAGTTAAGTGGCTAGTGAGTAGTTCCCGTGAGTGCGGTCAAGTGCACAGGAATCACCTTAGGAATCTCGTTAAATGGTGCTTCTGATTCTTGTAGGTCTGAAGTGGAACCCAAGAGTCTGCATTTCTAAGAAGGTCCCAGAGGATACCAGCGCTGCTGGTCCAGGGACCACACTTGGAATAACAAAGTGACACGTGAATAACAAGGTGATTGGTGATGGAGGCAGACAGTCTGTGTCCTCAAAGGGACTGAAAAAATTTAAAAGTAATTATGGCATTAAGACAGAATGTAATAGGGTCACCTGGGTGGCTCAGTCGTTTGAGGATCTCTCTTTTAAAAAAAAAAGATTTTATTTATTTATTCATGAGAGACAGAGAGAGAGAGAGAGAGAGAGGCAGGAAGAGGGAGAAGCAGGCTCCATGCAGGGAGCCCGACATGGGACTCAATCCCGGGTCTGCAGGATCAGGTCCTGGGCTGAAGGCAGGCGCTAAACCGCTGAGCCACCGGGGCTGCCCTGAGGATCTGACTCTTGACTTCAGCTCAGGTCATGATCTTAGGGTCCTGGGACTGTGCCCTACATCCAGTGGGGAGTCTGCTTAAGGATTCTCGCCCTCCCTCTCCTTCTGCTCCTCCCCTCTCATGAGTGCTCTCTCTCTCTTTCTCTCAAATAACTAATCTCTTTTTTAAAAGATAGAATGTGATCATATGTATAATAAAATTCAAAACATGCTTTATGTGATCACTTCTGATTGGAAAGATCAGGAAAATTTTCATAGAGAAGACAATTTTGAAATTGGACTTGAGATTTGGGTTAGTTTGTGACAGGGATGGGTAGGTAGGTGTGGCAAAGGCAAATGAGTCACAAAGTGCAGATTCTGAGAAATGAAGAGTATGTGCAGGAAACAAGAAGCAGCCCATGAGCCTGTGGTGAGGAAAGTGTGAGATACAGTTGGAAAGGCACTTTGAAGTCTTATTGTAGACCATCAGGAAGTCTAGGATGAAAAGTCTGGACTTAAGAATCAAAGAACTGGTGACAAGAGATTTTGAAACAAGAAGATAAATTGATTAAAACTGAAGATTAATCTGCCCCATGCATATAGGATAGACTGGAGCAGGGAATAATGTCATTTTCCAGACAGGAAGGGATAGAGCAAATAGCTTGTTGAATATTAGTAACTGGGGGAATGGAGGATGGAGAGGAGAGAGAAGGCTCAGAAAGCTCCCAGGAGGATATCAGGATTCCAATCCTAGATGGTTAGATGTGCGGTTGTGCAATAACCGTAAATGGTAAAGTCAGATGAGCTATTATTGAACATGTTCAAACAGGAAAATGACCTGGATGAATATTGAGCGTCACTTCTCTGTCTGTCCTATCCAAAATAGCACCCCGTCTTCTTACCCTGCTTTACTATTTTCATAACACTTTCCACCATCTGACATTATTCTCGCTAAATTTATTTGTGCCATGTTGCTCCCAGGGAGTTCATACTCTACTGGAAGAAACAGGCAATAAACATATAAACAAATATATATAATTAGAAATGAAGGAGAGAGAAAGAGTCACACATGAGAAAGAAAAACAAGGTGGTAGAGATGGATCTACTTTAGGCTGGATGGGTAAGGAAAGGCTATCCTAGGAGATGACATTAAACTGTGTGTGACAAGAGGCACAGTATGGGAGTCACACTGCAGGCAGAAAGAATCCTTTTATCCACTGATGGACACTCGGCTTCCACTTTTTGGCTGTTATGAATAATGCTGTGAATGTGGTTGGACAAATACCAAATACCTCTTCAAGATCCTGCTTTCGGTTCTTTGGGGCACATACCCAGAAGTAGAATTTGCTGGATCATATGGTAATCCTATTTTTAATTTTTTGAAGAACCCCCATACTGTTTCCCAAAGTGGCCATACCCTTTTATATGTCCGCCACCAGTGCATAAGGGTTCCGATTTCCCCACATCCTCGCCAACACTTGTTGTTTTATGGTTTTGATGGTGGCCTTCCTGATGGATGTGAGGTGGTGAGACATTGTTTTGAGTATTTCAGATAGGCTGTTCAGTCTTCCGGTCTAGAGATCAAGAAGAGTTCTGGCCTGAGATGCATCATAAAGTTCAAGTTTAAGCCATATTCTATCTTTTCAATTAGTTATCTTTTTTTAATCAAAATTAAAATTTTATTTTATTTATTCATTCATTCATTCATTCATTCATTCATCTATCTATTTATCTATTGTGCACACACAAAAAGAGAGAGAGAATCTCAATAGACTACCTACTGAGTGCTGAGCCCTGCAAGGGGCTCAATACCACGACCCTGAGCCAAAATCAAGAGTCTGACATTTAACCAACTGAGCCACGCAGGCTCCGTTTCAATGAGTTTTTATTCCAACTTGACTATAAACATTTAAGGATTTGGAATTTTATTTTATTTTATTTTATTTTTAAATTTTTATTTATTTATGATAGTCACAGAGAGAGAGAGAGAGAGAGAGGCAGAGACACAGGCAGAGGGAGAAGCAGGCTCCATGCACCGGGAGCCCGACGTGGGATTCGATCCTGGGTCTCCAGGATCGTGCCCTGGGCCAAAGGCAGGCGCCAAACCGTTGCGCCACCCAGGGATCCCCAGGATTTGGAATTTTAGATAAAACAATCAGATTTGTACTTAAGCTATTCAGTCTCACAAACATATTTGAGGTTATATAGAGATTTAGAAATATTCCTTTTGTCTATTTTCCTATCGTGAAATAATTCATTTTAAATCTTCATCTAGATACTGTATCTTCTTCATATTTTGAACCACTTTGTGAGTCATCTCATACAGTTCTCCAAAGCATATCATCTTGACTTCCATCTATGTTATTTAAGATTCACTGTGTTTTGAATCTGTGTGCGTGATACTATCACCAGGAATTTTATTCCCAGCCACAAGTACCATTCCTAGATCTATGAGTTATATTTTTATAGGTTACTGGCCAAAACAACTCACACAGCCAAGCTCACAGTTAATGTGACCATGGACACAGAGAGGCATGATATATCGAGGACTATTACTGTAACAATATGAATCCCAACCAATATTATTAAGAGATTTTTTCTCCATTTTTCAAGTGAGTATCTATTCATGAATTATACAACTTCCACTTATTGCTTTTGAAATCAATCTTTAAAATGCTTTTTTAAACTTATAATGACATCCCGTTTTTGTGACTGTAAAGTCATACTCCCAAGAATAACTACTAGTTAAATTTATTTTCTTCCTCAAAAAAAAAAAAAATTCTGTTAGTTGACTTTTATAAGCGTGCAAAACCAGCAGTTGGTCCAGGTCGTTTCAAGGGAATATGTTTTCAATAAAGAGAATTTTACTGTTTCAAAAAATATTTACTGAGCAACAAATAATGTGATAAGCTTTATAAAGACTCAAAAATTAAGGGAAGTCATTGTTTTCTGAGGGGTGCATTTGGGAACAACCTTACTTTATATCAGGCATGCATGATAAGTTATAAACTTGACTTTCGACACTCAAGTGTAAGGAAGAGTTTCCACACCGTAAAAGTCCTTAAACATTAATATAGTGACTGAACCCATTTCTCATAAATGTTTGTTAAGAATAATATGCATCCAGGGATCCCTGGGTGGCGCAGCGGTTTGGCACCTGCCTTTGGCCCAGGGCACGATCCTGGAGACCCGGGATCGAATCCCACATCGGGCTCCCGGTGCATGGAGCCTGCTTCTCCCTCTGCCTGCGTCTCTGCCTCTCTCTCTCTCTGTGACTATCATAAATAAATAAAAATTAAAAAAATTAAAAAAAAAGAATAATATGCATCTGGCATGTTTGAAGTTTAGTCTTTCCTAGGTTTCTTAGAACCTAGAAATCTAAGGTTCCTTCTGCTCTTCAACACTGTGATTGAGTGATACCTCTTACCTACCTGTTCATCCATTTATTTATTCATTAATTTCAACTACCTCTTAGAGTTCAGAATTTCTAAGTCCAATATAATAGAAAGTCTTTGTTTTATCAGTTTGACAACAGAGGGAAGAAAAGCAACAGATGGTAAATGAAAAGGATTTACATTATCTCAAAAACTGGAAAAATCCATATTATAAATTCCCAACCCCAAACTCATAGATTTGATTCCATAATTGAAATCCATTACATTCTAATATTTATTACTGCAGGGATAATTTGGATTAGGAAGACAGGGTTCTAAAGAAGTAATCTTAATAAAACATTGGAGGAGCATATGTATTTGATTGTCACCTGGCCATTTGTCTAACCAACTGTCTGCCCATCCATCCATCCATCCATCCATCCATCCATTCATACATCCATCCATCCTTTGGTTAACTTTCACCTGTATCAACTTATTACATGGTATTGGATGACGTTTTTAATAACCATGGACATGAGCTTTACTCACTTAAATAAAAGTGAGTACTGCCAAAAAGTTCTCCTTCTTATCTCAAAGTTAATGGACTTTTAAAATCGTAATTAGGCCCACTAGACCATAGTTCATCATTGAGATTCCACTGAAACAAATAATGATAATGTTCATTTCACATCTTTGACCTGGGAATTGCCAAGTGATTTACCAACATTAACTCATCAATCCTTTTAACACTTCTGAATAAGACATTAATATTTTTAAACTCAGCATATAAATGGATTCGGTTTTCCAGAGAATTTAAATATCTTAACTAGCATAAAATATGGAGTGAGGAGAAGAATTAAGGCTAAAGTCATCCTTTTCTGAACTACTACTTGGTGATCCAACCTACTCAAGAATACCTTATTTTCTGGAAATTAAAAAACAAGGAGGTGGTAGAGGGAAAGCACCAACTTTGCTCGTGTAAAAGTATTAAATAAAATTATACCAGAGAAAAAAAATTTACAACCCTCACATGACAATGTTCCTGAAAACTCTTCCTCCATCTGATTTGATGCTTAATAAAATGATGAACTCGAAATGATACTGTCGGCTTTGTGTTGCTCCAATGATGAGTCACAGCATGCGAACAAATGAAAACAAATCACCAGCTAAAAGGCCAACTTCTGTGTTACCCTAGAAATATTTCTCATTTTTCCAGGGCTTCCGATGTTCTTCTATTCCTGTGTAAACTCAGCTTATAGTAAACCCGTATGCCAAGATTTTCAGTCAGTTGTCTGCCAAAACCATGATACTCTGAGCCTGGGACAAGGCACTGTCCCACAAAGGGAGTGCAGGGGAGAACCACCGAGGAGTTATTTCTCACGGGAGGCAGTGGGACAGTGTGCTGTTCACTGTAATATCATTCACAGTCTCTGGACAGGTGGAGGCTTTTAAAACAAAACAGACTTTTTTAAGTTTTCCATTTTAATTCCGGTGTACTTAACATACACTGTGATATTAGTTCCAGGTGTACGATATAGCGATTCCACAGTTCTGTACGTGACTCCGTGCTCATCAGGTTGAGTGTCCTCTTGATCTCCTTCACCTATTTCATCCATCCCCCCACCCACAGAAGGCAGTGATATATTTTTTTAAGATTTTATTTATTTATTCATTAGAGACACACAGAGAGAGGCAGAGACATAGGCAGAGGGAGAAGACTCTGTGCAGGGAGCCCCATGTGGGACTGGATCCCGGGACCCCAGGATCATGACCCAATAGACGCTCAACCACTGAGCCATCCCGGTGCCCTAGAAGGCAGAGATTTTTTTGATAACTCATTTCATCTGGCAGGTGAAGCAATGCTAAAATTACTTAAATGTTTAAAAGATAGACTCATCATAGGTGATGTTCTCAATCACCTGAAATCAGCCCCCGAAACTATCGTGTGTTTTCTTTACACCATTGGTTCTCCTTGAGCACGCTTTTGGAATAGGGGCCTCGTAGCAATGTACACGGGTCAGTTGTAGTACAATATTTCAGGAAATGTAAGTCCTCTGTAAAGAGGCAGCTTCGGTTTTGTTGAGGAACAAAGACAGCTTTTTCAGCAAATCTGACTCGTGTTCATATTAAATCCCACCCTTCCCCCCCCCCTTTTTTTTGCAAGGGGAAATTTCAAGATTTCATTGCTGGATTTAACTTTCTATTTTCGATGCTGCCATTGCATTTCTCCTCTCAAATGAAGCGTACGTGCGTTCTTTCCCTTATTCACTCTAAGATTTGGGATGTCCAGCCTGACCTAATGTTACAATACTCAAAAAATAGTATGGATACCAGCACCCTAGGCACAGCCACGGGGACCTTTTTCATGCCATTGGCTTATTTCTTGGTGAAGCAAGGTCTGGTACAATGGTGCTGGCAGGTTTAACTTGGCACAGGACAGGTGTACCAGTAGTCAAGAAGGTGGATATCTGGGCCACCGATGCCTTCGGTGCGTAAGGACTGAGTGGCTTCCTCATGTGTGTCTAGGCATGTGGACTGATCACAGCTAGGAAGGAGAACTTCAGGCTGTGTCTGGCTAAATCTTGGCCCGTCACACACTGGCCTAGGTTCCCTGGAGGGAGTATGTAATTAGCTGCTGGGAAGTAGAAAGCAGTAATAATGATCCAGGTTGGAAAACAGAACTGAAATTACAATGCTGCAAAAGTGGAAGTAGGAGAGCTGAACTCAGGAGGAGGTGGGCTCTCCCCATTGTCTAGTCTAGACAGTTTCTAGAACCAGTCATGCAAAGGAGGCCAGTTGGCCCGTCAACTCATTTCCCGGTGAAGACTCTAGAGCAGGGTCAGAGTTATTAAATGTTGGTGGAGGGACAGCTTAGCCCTGTTTGAACTTTAATCTCCCCATGTATAAATTACATGAGGCTGGAGCAGTGGAGAGATTTTCATGAGATGGCATTTAGTACTGGGTCCTGGCCTGGTGTCAGGGTCACCTGCTGCCCAGTGCTAGCCTCCCTCCATTCACCAGAGTGACTTGTCACCCTTGCAAGCCCTTTTACTTTTTTGCTTTACACTCCTCTACGTGTAGGATTGAAAGTGTGATCGTGATATGCCAACATTTTAAACTAAACTTTCTGTATGAACATGAAATATTTATCACTTGCTCTAATTTCTCTGATGCCCTGATTTTAAGATGCACCACAGATGTAATGATTAGTTTCCTGGTGGAGAAAATAGAAATGCCACCACTTCTTTCTATACTCATCATGTAAAGCAACTTCTAAGTTCAGAAATGTCAAAATACGAAAAAATCACGTGGATAGCACATATAGGCTACGTGTGTTGTATATAGGCCCTTTGACACACATGCTCCTTAAAAGCATGCTTTCCATGAAGCCCAAAACAGTCCCAGAGGTGAAAGCTGACTCTTAACAGTTAATGAAGAATTAGGGAAGGCTTAGGAAAACAGCTTAGAAAATTCATTTTGAACCACCTAAGCTGTTAGCTAGTAGCTAAACTACTAGCTACGAGTTTCATTGACCACATGCCTCAACCACATTGACCACATTTCTCACGAAGGAACATCCTAAGTGTGGATGAGAAGGCATGAAATATAAAGCAGGAGGGGGCAAAAAGGAAGTGAAGAAGCTGGGTATTCCACACCCTAGGTCATTAAACTATTATTAAAAATTTCTTGAGGGTATGTTTATATAAGAATTTCAGTTTTGCAAAATGGAGAGTTCTGGAGATGGATGATGATGATGGTTGTACACAGTGTGCATGTACTCAATGCCCCTGAACTGTACACTTAAAAAAGGTTAAGATGTTGGGATGCCTGGGTGGTTCAGTGGTTGAACATCTGCTTTTGGCTCAGGTCGTGATCCTGGGGTCCTGGGATCGAGTCTCCTTCTCTCTCTGCCGGTGTCTCTGCCTCTCTCTGTGTGTCTCTCATGAATGAATAAATAAAATCTTTTTTTTTTTAAAGAAAAAGGGTTAAGATGGTTAATTTTATGTTCTGTGTACTTTATCCCAATTTTTAAAATATGAGTTTAATATAAATG
The DNA here is from genome assembly GCF_011100685.1 of Canis lupus familiaris. Lineage (NCBI taxonomy): Eukaryota > Metazoa > Chordata > Mammalia > Carnivora > Canidae > Canis > Canis lupus. Next base: position 16,927,624 of record NC_049256.1, on the reverse strand, counting down.
TATACTTATAAATGTTTTCCACCAGTTTGATTAAAGCACAGCAAGACATGTCATCCATCCATCCATCAGTCCATCCACCCATCTATCCATCTTTATTTATTCACTCAATATTTATTAATCCTGTATTATGTACCAAGACTTGTGCTAAAAGCTGGAGTACAACGAAGTATGATATTCTCTTGATCCTTGAGTTACTCATGAGTCAGTTTCAGTGAAGGCCACATGAATAATAACTACCACCCAGCATGATAGGGCAAAAATGAATGCATATATGGAGTTAAGATGGGTATCTAACTGTGAAGAGTTGTGGGGTGCAGGGCACTCATCATGTAGGTGCAGGACATGAAGGGGTCACTTGCTGATGAACAACATGGACAAAGCATAGGAAATGAGCAACATGGTATATAGTGTGTGCAGTGAACAGTTGGTACTCCGTCACTGATGATGCACCATGGGACTGGTGGTGGGGTGGTGAGCTTGTAAGGCTGTGAAACAAAGGAGCAAAGCAAAGAAGGTCCCATATGCCATGTTTAAGGAGTATGGACTGCTCAGACCAGTGGAGGTCAGATCAGATCACTTTCTCCAGTGGTCTCAGGAGTCTTCAAAGCCCCCCACCCCACCCACCCCACCACCAGGGGTTCCTTCAGAAGTCCTTGGTTGTGATGCACTGTGGAGAGGTGGGGGAACCAACGTAGGTCAACATGAATAGGCTCAATTGTATTTGTTTTATGTATAGCTGAAACTTGAACAACACAGTTTTAAACTGTAGGTCCACTTATTCATGGATTTTTTACTGTACAGGACTGTAAATGTATTTTCTCTGTGATTCTTAATAACATTTTCTTTTCTCTAGCTTACTTTATTGTAAGAATACAGCATATAATAATGCACATACAAAATATGTGTCAATTCACTCTTTTGTGAGGTTTTCAGTTAACACTAGGCAATTAGCAGTTCAGTTTTGGGGGAGTTAAAGTTTTTTGTGGATTTTTGACTGCCTTCTGGGTTGCTATGCAAGATTTCCTTTGAGGATGGGGTTCTGGCTAAAAAACAGACAAAATCGTACATTTGAAAAAAAACTGCTGTTGGTGATGAGAACTTACCAAAAATTATTAGAATTGGTTATAATTCATTTTTGGTTTTAAAAATCGATATCCTGCATTTGAAGCAAGGGATGTTGCTTGTTTTATCCATTTCTGAACCATGTACCTTATCTAGCATCACTTTGCACATGATACACATTCAGTGAAATATCTGATGGGAATTATTTTAGGAATTTTATTTGCATACTATTGCTATTAAATTGACTGTTGGTCAATTTAAATAGCATATTGCCCATTCAAAAGCAACTTGTAGAAATATAAATGAACTTTCCCCTTACACTCTTTTTCTCTATGTAAAACTTGGAGTGCACTAGCTGCTTTTTTTTTTCTGTTTCCCCTGTGTTGTTGAGACATTAACTTTTATAATTTGATGCCTTGGACCTGGTTGACACTCTGATTCTGTATGTAGGATTGAGCTTTGTAGAAAATAACAGTTAATTGTATTTTTTTTAATGCTTAAAATGATATTCTGGGCAAGTTTTGTTTCTTTATGGACTGGAGCCAGAATCCTACTGTTTTTCAATTTGTTTAAATGCAACAGCTTATACAACATATGTACATGTTCAGTTGAAGATAAAGGATATCATTATTTTTAGCCTATTACAAAGAAAACCACATTCTCTCTTAAATGTCTTGGCATAAAGTAATTTGAACACAATTTCTGCACAAATCATTTTCAAGAGATTGGCTGTCAAGTGTATTTTTTAAAGTAGCACTCTCTCAAGAACCAATGAGACTTTGCAAATTTAGATATATTCTCAGCCTGAAATGTGGTTGAAGATGTCAGCTTTTAAACAGCACTTTGAGAAGTAGTTAGCTTAAAAGTATAGCAATTCAGAGCACACCGAGAATGATTTTGAAGAGTAAAGTCTTGATACACTAGAAAGAAAGTTGACAGATTCACTACAATTAGTAGACAAGCAGGTACAACTCCCACTTATAAAAACTTTTCTCATCTACCACACTTCTGATACTGGCCTAAGAAAATGTTCAGCAAATCCTTACTCCTTTCTAGCATCTGGTTCTGTTGTGCAAAAATTCTCCCAGCTTTCTTCTGTACTACACAAACAGAATAATAGCATTGTGACCCACTGCCTCTTTTCTTAAGGATAAGTTAGGCCCATGAAAAATGATGGGACTGAAATGTGGTTTCGATGTGTGCATGTGTGTGCATGCATGTGCACATGCACTCATACGTGTGTGCACACAAGCATACATGCCCAGACCCACATGTTTGCTTGAGTGCACATATTTGAGGAGGAAAAAGTGACTCAAAACTCAGTTCCCAGCTTTTACCACCATAGCCAATTTATTTTACCATAAATTCTGACTTTATGCTGCCTATTGTGTAAAGGTTTGTTAGCGTGCCCCCTGCTTCAGCAGGCAAGATGGCATTATGTGGAAGTTGTACCTTCTCCACTGTGAGAACCTGAATATTTAAGGATTGGAGATTTTTGCCTGATATCCTTTAGCTTGGCATCTTCAACTGGTGGAGTTTGGTAATCATCTGTAGGCATCAGATTAAATTCACAACTGAATGAAGTGTAAGTCCCCTGAGTGTTTGTTATTCTTCTCCCATAATAAAGGTTAACCATTGCCTGTTGCCAATCTTATCAAAATACTAGAAAACATTATGGCTTCTCAGCGGTCTCTGAAAACCTGACCCAGCTGCATTTTTGGAATCATGTCGTATCTTCCTGAATTTAGATATATCCCTGAGGCCCACTTCCCTTGTATGGACACACACTCACGTACATACTCACACACGCAGGACACATGCAACAGAAAGAAAGAACAGCACATACCACCATCCTCTTCAGTGAGTCTATAGTCCTCCGCCCCATCCCACGAAATGAGTGCTGGGTGGATGATGTGAAATTGCTGCAGCAAATTTTTTTAAAGATTTTATTTATTTATTCATGAGAGATCCAGAGAGAAAGAGAGGCAGAGACACAGGCAGAGGGAGAAGCAGGCTCCCTGCAGGGAGCCCAACATGGGACTCGATCCCAGGTCTCCAGATCATGCCCTGGGCTGAAGGCGGGCTGCCCTGGGTACCAAATTATATGACCATCTTCCTAACAGTTGGCTCTTTTAAAATTACCAAGAGGCCTTAAATGGTATGGACTTGGGGGTTGAAAAAAATTGCATTAAAATCCATTTCTCTGCCACTTGGAAGTTTCATGGTCTAGGCTGTCGCTTCATCTCTCGGAGCTTGTTTTGTCATTGGTCATTGGGAATACTAACAGGGTTTGGGGGGAGATTAAATGAGAATAAAAGAAATTCAGTTTTTGTTAGCTTTCATCTGAAATTATCAAACTTGGGGATCCCTGGGTGGCTCAGCGGTTTCGCGCCTGCCTTTGGCCCCGGGCGTGATCCTGGAGTCCCAGGATCGAGTCCTGCGTCGGGCTTCCGGCATAGAGCCTGCTTCTCCCTCTGCCTGTGTCTCTGCCTCTCTCTCTCTCTCTCTCTCTCTCTCTCTCTCCCTGTCTATCATAAATAAATAAAAATAAATCTTGAAATTATCAAACTTAAAATGGAAGAATGTATATCCCTAACACACTGCAAGTGGTGCGAGGTGGCAAGAAAGGCTGGCTTCGAGGATGGAAGAATAAGCAGCCACTTCTGACAACTGACTTAGAGCACCTGGCTCTCCATTCTGGCTGTACGTTAGAATCCCATCACCTGGGCTGCAGCCCAGGCCAGTTAGGTGAGGATCTCTGCAGGTAGATCCCAGGCATTAGGATTTTTAAAACTGCCCAGGGGATCACAATGTACAGCCACGTTTGAAAACTGATGCTCTTTTAGGGGAGATTTGGGTCTCTACTTCTTCCAGTGGATGAATGGGTGATACCTGGGGTTCTAAACCTTATTTATTTATTTATTTATTTATTTATTTATTTATTTATTTGCGTAAAGCAGGGACTTGGACAGCATACTAGAAGTATATTATGTCTGGCTTACTATAAATCAGATTATTAGGCTGTCTCCAAAGAGCCAAGTTAATAGGTGGGTATTGGGGATGGTATAGAGAACAGAAGTATAGCGATATCTAAGGAGGGGAAGCAGTTCACTAGAGGGGTATAGACATGGAAACAAATGGAATTAAAGAACAGAAAACCCAGCAATTTCAGGCTACTTGTTGCTTTTGGAAATTAGTCCTTGCAAAGGCACCACCTAGGAGCTGGTTGCCTTCCCTGAAAGCTCAGGATTATCCCTGAGGCCCTGTTCGGTCAGGACCTTGAAAATTTGTTATATCTTCAAAATGTGGGATGTATTCACTGTAACCACAAAGTCAGTTAAAGGTAATTTGTAAAAATTAAAAATAAAAACAAAAACAAAAAAACCACAACACACCACCACACCTTTTTAAAAAAAGAGAACAGACTGAAATAATTCCATATGCAAAACCTCTTTGACCTCTTTTCAAGAAGTGGTGCTGGGGCAACTGGGAATCACGTGAGATACATGCAAAAAAAAAAAAAATGAAAACAGGACCCTTCACACTATATACAGAAGATTAGCTAAGATGAGTCAACAAGCTTAATGTAAGATCTAACCTAAAAATCTCTTAGAAGAAAACAAAGGAGTGCATCTTCATGACCTTGGGTTTGGTGATAGATTGATTCTTAGATATGACACCAAAAACACAAGGAACAACAACAAAAAATAGATAAATTGAACTTCATCAAAATCAAAGACTTTTGTGACTCAAAAGACACTAGCAAGATAGTCAAAAGATAACCCAACCCACAGAATGGGAGAAAATACTTGCAAATCATGTGTTTGATAAGAGTCTGGTTTCCAGAATACGTAAAGAACTCTTAGAACTGAACAACAAAAAGACCAACAACCCAATTTTTAAATGGGCAAAGGACGTGGGAGACATTTCTCCAAAGAAGATACATAAATGGCCACCAAGCACATTAATAAGATGTTCAGCATCATTAGTGGCTATGGAAATGCAGTCCAAACCACAATGAGATCCCACTTCATACCCATTAGGATGGCCATCATGAAAAATAAAAGGAGAATAACAGATGTTGGCAAAGAGGGGGGATCGGAGACTATACATTTCTGCAAAATGGTGCAGCCACTGTGGAAATCCGGTTTGGCGATTCCTCAAAATGTGAAACATGGAATGACCATGTGATCCAGCAATTCCACCCCTCGGTGTACACCCAAAAGAATTGAAAACAGGCATTCAAACAAAAATAGGAAGAAGAATGTTCAAAGTAGCATTCTTAGTAATAGCCCCCAAATGGAAATAACCCAAATGTCTGTCAGTTGATGAATGGGGAAACAAAATGTGATCTATACATACACTGGAGTGTATGTAGCCAGGAAGGGAACGCAGGGCTGATGCGGGCTTCAAAGTGGGTGAATCCTGAAAACGTGATACTAAATGAAAGAAGGCAGCCACAAAAGGCAGCCACAAAAGGCCACAAAAGGCCACATGAGTCCATTTATATGCAGCTTCCAGAATGGTCTGAATTCGTAGGACAGAAAGTAGGTTGGTGGTTTGCAGGAGCAGAGAAGAGAAGAGAATGAAGAATGAATATGGACTTCTTTTTGAGATGATGCAGATCTTCCAGAATGAGGTAACAGTAAAAACCACCGCATCGTACAAGTTAAAAAATGATTAAAATGATGAGTTTTATGTTAGGTGAATTTTATTTCGATTACAAAATAGCTCTCTTGACCCTGCCTGCTGTCTCATCTCTAATCCTGCTCCAGTGGCCTTAGACCACTTAGCCGTTACTAGAGGTCTTATTCTATCCGTTTTCCTTGTAATTCCACTCTGACCCTCTCCTTTGTTGTCTCCAGTGTCCTACTTCTGCAGAGTCATGTACACTGATCTCTTCCTTACCAGAATTTCCATCCATCACCCCTCTCAGCCTTTGGTACCCAGCAGAGCCAATAGGGGGAACATGGCAGGCCGTTTTCCAATCTCCATCTGCAGATTCCAAACCCGACCTGGAAAGCTCAGAATCTGTCCAGACAGAAACTCAAGCGCCTCTTGCCTACCCGAGGGGCCTTCCAGCTTTTGAAATTAGAAATCGGGTTTCCAGTGTGGCTCTGCCACATAGCTGGACACATCCGTCACAGCATCACCAAGGACTGTTAAGTCTTGAGAACAGTTGGAAGAACTCACCCTGTATTTCCTGGCAGGCACAGGTGTGTGTATTCCTGCAAACTCACAGTGAAAATCACACGTACAAATATGTAAATTTGTGTGTGAGATGTGATGCTGTTACTCACAGAGCTTAAGTGCTTTTAATTCTGGATAATAGATAGCTCTGATAGCTTTAGAGATTGATATCTGAGCCTACTGAGTGGTCCACATGTGGAAGGAAACTGTATTTGTCATTCTCCTAATTTTTTCCCCTTCTTTTTTTCTTCCTCTCTTTTTCTGCTGGGGTCAGCAGAAATGGGGATCTATTTTTTTTTTCTTTGTAGATCAGTATTATTATGATTATGATTATCTGAAAGACCTGTATGGGAGGAATGCTGCAATCTGAATTAAAAATAGCATTTTATGCCCGCCCACACACAGCACTTGAGTGCTCTGAATGCCTTTTATAAATGCAGACTTTCTGCCTGGCTAGATAAAAGAAGCTGTCACTTCATTTCCATAACGAAGTCATTCCCGGGAGAATTCCATTGTTTTAGCAATAGAATTTTTGTAAAAGGCCTCTTATTTTGCCTGAAAAAAGGTAACAAAAATGAACTTTTGAGAGCTTATTCGACAAAACAATTAAGGAGCGAGAGATTTTCTCCTCTTTTGATATGTTGGGAGTTGTTAAGTGTGAGAATCCCCTGAGCCATGATATGAGCATAAACCCCTAAACCTGGAGGATGAAGGAGGAGGAAAGAACACCCCTTATTCTTTTTTCTGATAAGTGGAGGAGGGGATGCTGTTCCCTGAGAATGTGTGCTCTCCAGCCATGTGACAAACAGATGTTGCTAGACTTTGGAGTTTTTTAATATTTATTTTTAAAGAAATGCAGGAAACTTTTAGAATGCTCATTATGTCAAGAAACTCCTTGGGATTTTTTTATGAAACATGCTCATCAGGTATTTTGATCGAGTTTCAGAACCAGGAAGGTAAATTGTGGCTGCATCTTGCAGGGGTCCTTTGCTCAGAAAATAACACTTGGTGTTTCCCTTTTTTGGGCTTAAAACATTGTAGCAAGTGGAATAGGAGGTATTACTTTAGACAATGGTACCTGTAACTGGCTCAAAGAGGCTGTGTGCATGCCCACGCCCTCCAGTACCCCCTCCCCCATGCTCCCCACTACCACAATGTGGATCTTTGCTCCAAAAACGGTATCAAGTCTTCACTTCCAGATTCATAGAAAATGAATAATTGTATTTCTTGGTAGTTCCCTGGCACCAGGTAGCCCACATCAAAGTATACCTGCCTTTGGTGTTTCAACAGGTAATCCCTAGACTTCATGCCAAGTGGCATTTCTGTTACTTGGTATTTATAGCTGAGACCGTTGAAATCTTGGTTTTAAGCTAGAATAGTTTTATTAAGCCTCCTCCAGAAGGAGAGAGTTTACAATAGCACCTCTGTCTTATAATACTTTTGTTCTGATTGCATCAGAAAGTTGTAATATTTAAACAAGGAGGCAGCTACCTGGAATAGTATGAAAAAGGAGATTAGAATTTGAGGTCATTAGGGGTGCCTAGGGGCTCAGTTGGTTGAGTGTCTGACTCTTGGTTTCGGTTCAGGTCATGGTCTTAAGAGTCGTTAAGCTCCAGCGTTGGGCTCCCTGCGCAGTGTGGAGTCTGCTTGAGATTCTCTTCCTCTCTCTCTGTGCCTCCTGTTTGTGCTTTCTCTCTCTCTCAAATAAATAAATAAAATCTTTTTAAAAAAATACATAGGGTCATTATTTTTGTTGGCTCTATTAGTTCAATAAAGCAGGCAAAAAGGAAGACAAATTTTTAAAAAAAGGAAGACAAATGAGATTTGCCTAATACAATTACAGGACGTCTCCTTATCCCAACATTATGCAAAAGTTGGGTGATCTTGAGTTTGGGAAAACAGTTCTGTCTTTAAAAAAATCTTTGAGTAGCCTTTATCCTGTAACCATACTCGAACTTACTTCTTTAGCATGATTTGAGGTCCCGGTTGTAGCCGTGCTTTTACACAGTAGTATTTTATTAATTGAAAAGGAAGCTGTGGCTTTGATAGGATGCTTCCAGAGTTCTCCTTTGAATACTTTTGATGAGTGCCATTGCCTGCTTCTGTTCCAAAGCATGGAGATGGAGGGTATGTGGATTCTGTCCTGTTTTACTTTGACCCATCATTTGGTATTTTGTGAAGTCAGACCAAATAAGCGAAGATGCTATCGTATAACCCCTAAGAGTATATATCAAAAGAGAGTGAGGGGGAAATATTTAAATTTCTTTCTTAGAGTTTTTACTAATTGTGCTCTAAATGTTGGTCTGATTTGCTAAATTTTGTTCTAGAGCAAGAAGAGCAGAAATTGAAAGCCAGTTAAAGTCGGAGCACTCCTCCCAAAGGCTCCAGATGGACCATGTAACTGCTCCTGATTTGTAATTGCTTTGCAGATGATCAACACATGAAGCGCAGACTCTGTCTCCACCTTCCCCATCTTTACCAAGCCCTTCTGCAACACCCAAACTAAACACTGCCCTTCTCAAACAGGCATGAATAAAACTCCTTCAGGGCGAAGGTGTGGGATGACTCACAGTGTGTGTGAAAGGGACTTGTAACCCAGAGAATGTGTAGCCGCAGTGTGCTGTCTTGAGCAAGATTCCTTTGTGTCCTGGGCCAAGTGCCTTCTGATGGATTTCAGCATCCCCTCATGAGCAAAGTTTTAAACCAGTAAAGCCAGGAAGAAATCATCCATAAGGAGATGTGCCATCTTGGTTTCACAAACTATAATTTCCTAGAGATGTCAATTCTACAGCTATTTGATGCAGATTAGGTATTTCTCAGATGTATTTTCATTTTATTCTTGCTATGCAGACATACTTTTCACTGGATGCATAATTAAATTTCTTAGCAAACTTTGCTTTATACTAGTAAGGAGATGTAACCAGCATATAGACACCTGCCGAGCCTATATGTGTGTGGATAAAGCCTTACCTCTGTGGGATAAGCTCTGCTAATAGTAGGAAACAGTGGCATGAATCAACATGAATTATGATTTTTCTAAGTGTGATCAAAGGGCTTTTCCCAGCATATTTATCTCTCTGATTATGTGTTCTTCAGACACATACTAATTTTAGTTTTTATTGCTTAAACACAAACCAGTTAATGTCAGTAGAAAAGATCTCAAATGCATGCAAGGTATCCAAGGCTTACCAGTTTGGAAAAAGAATTTATAATGGATAAATCACAGAAATCATTGAATGTTGATTGAATAGGGATCCCATGATACGATGAATAAATCCTCTTCTTCAGAAGTCCATCGGTTTGGGCTCCATCCAACCTTCACCTTCCTCTGTCTCTTCTTAAAATCTGATGGGACACTCATCCTCTCCGGAAAGTTCTACATTGACATTCATTGCCTTTGGGATACAGAGGAGCTTTGGGGCCTCTGTGACTCATGTTTATATGCTCTTTTGTGAGCAAAGTAGAGACAGGCTCTGGACCCTGCTGGGGGGCCCTACTTCCAGAGGAAGAATTTCTGAACTCTGCAGTTTCCAGCAGCCCTGGTTGCTTGTCTTTCTTCCTCAGAACGAAAACACAAAGAGTCAGCTTTGGTTCTGAGTTGAAAAAAAAGAGGCTCTTGCAGAACATTTCATTGATTGAGCAGTTTCCATAGAGGCTTATGTAATGATTTTTCTCCCAAGTCACCAGAAAGGGAGCTCTCCCATTTGGTAACCACAGAGTAAAGAGACTTGAGGACATGTCAGAGTGAAAGTAAAATATCACATTCTCAGTCAGTTAATCAAGTATTTATCAAGTGTTTACCATTTATAAAAGCACTGCAAGAAGGCAGATACAAACCCTGTCTTCATAGTTTATTGCAGTCTTCCTGGGGAATAAAATTATTAGTATCCTAAGGAAAATGCATAAGAAACTATCAGAGTTCACATTCTCAGGAAAAAAAGAGCACAGTAGTACTCCGTTATCCACAGGGAACACAAACCATGGATAATACTGAACCCTGTATATAGTTTTGTCCTATACATACAAAGCTGTGATAGATTTTAATTTATAAATTAACAAATTTATAAATGAATTTATTCATGATTATAATTTATGAACTGATAAAGTAGTAAAAAAGTAATAATAACTAATCACAAAGTAGAACAATTACAGCACACTGTCATAAAAGTTATGTGAATGTGGTCTCTGTCTCTCGAAATATCTTCTTCATGTGATGATGTGAGATGTGAACTGCCTCAGTGACAAGGCGAAGTGAGGTGAATGGGGTAGACAGGTGATGAGGCCTTAGGCTACTGTTGCCCTTGTGGCCTTACATCAGAAGGGGAATCCTCTGCTTCTGGAGTTTGGTTGCCTGCAGGTAACTGAAATCACAGACAAGGGGAGGACCGCTGGACTTCCCAGTGAAAGCATTGTAAGCTAGCAGGATAGTAGGATCGGAGTGGGCCTTGGGAAGGGTGGCTTGAATTTTGACCCGTAGCATCCAAGTGTGGACTCTCAGAGATGAAGGAGCTGTGTGTTCTGGCCAATACGACGTGCATCAGGAGGAAAATGTGCTGGGGCCCAACTGTGAAAGGTCTCACCCATCAGACAGTGGACGGTTTCAGCAAGCTGTAGGAACCTGTGAAGGTATAGCATGGAGAAGTTGTATTATCTATCTAACGGTGATGAGTCAGATGGTTTGCAGGAAGAATACTGAAGGCAAGAAGACCAATGAGCAGGCTGCTCTAGGAGGAACAGAGTCTGAGCCAGCATGCAGTGTAGGCATGGAGAGCAGGCTCCGTAAGACTCAACAGCCCATGGGCATGGGAGGAAGAGAAGATGACAGTGATGCTGTTAGGAGAATCAGAAATAAAAGGGGAGGACCGGTTTGAGGGCAAAATTGAGAAGTTTGGAAGCAGACATAAGTTATAGATACTGCATAGATCCAGCAGCTTGAAAGGGGGAGATGGGGGCATCTGGGTGGCTCAGTCAGTTAAGCACCTGCTTTTGGAGTCCTGGGATCAAGCCTCACGTTGGGCTCTCTGCTCAGTGGAGAGTCTGCTTCTCCCTCTCCCTCTGCCCCTGCTCTTGTTCTCTCTCATGTGCTCTCTCTAGTAAATAAAAAAAAAATAAAAAAATCTTAAAAAAAAAGAAAAAGAGAGAAAGAAAGAAAGAAAAGAAAGAAAAAAAGAAAGAAAGAGAGAAGAAAAAAGAAAGCAGAAAAAGAAAAAGAAGAAGAAAGAACAAAAGAAAGAAAAGAAAGAAAAAGAAAGAAAGAAGAAAGAAGAAAGAAAAAGAAAGAAAAGAAAAGAAGAAACGAGCAAAAGCCCGAAAACCCCAGCACACAAACCGAAACCGAACCCCGAAAGAAAGACCACTCCCCCTAAAGAAAGAAAAGAAAAGAAAAGAAAAGAAAAGAGAAAAGAAAAGAAAAGAAAAGAAAGAAAAGGGGAGATGCCAGGCCCGAGGATACAGATTTAAGAACTATATGCCATAAGCAGAAATTAGCATAGAAAGAGAAGAGAAGAGGGCTGAGCCAGTAACCTTGGGGAACACCTACCCTAAGGTTAGAAGGAGTAAGAAGGAACATAAGTCAAGAAAGAGGAACAACAAAATGATGTGAGGAACACCAGATTAGTACCGTCAAGGAGGAATCAAGAGTACTAGGATATTTTGGTTGCAAGAGACAAATAAAACTCAAGGTGACTTAAGCCAAAAAAAAAAAAAAGGAATTTATTATATCTCATATATATTTGTTTTCTATTGTTGCATAACAAATCACTATACCATAGTGGTTTCAAACCACACCCATGCCATTTTGGTTTCTGCAGATACCACAGCTTAGCTGGCTTCTCCACTCAGGTGTTTATAAGGCTGAAATCAAGGTGTTAGTTGAACTGCATTTTCATCTGGGGCCCACTATGCTCTTTAAAGCTCACGCAGTTATTGGCAAAACTTATTTCCTTGCGGTTGTAGGACTAAAGCCCCCCATGCTAGCGCTGTCAGCTGGTGCCTCGCAGCTCCTGGTGTCCGTCTCTGAAACCTTATCATGTAATGACAGAGGTAATACCTTATATTACCTCCTCCCCACGGAATCCATTCTTTCATTTTCAATCTCATTCTTAGAAGAGCCTATCCCTTGGAAGTGCTTGCCTGATTAGGTCAGGCCCACTAAGGATATAATCTTTCTATTTTAAGGTCAGTAAGGGGACCTTACTTTTAGGTACAAAATCCCCTCACAGGGGCACCTGAATTAGTGCTTGACTGAATAACTAGGAGAAGGTGTGTGTGTACCAGGACATAAGGGCAACCTGGGGAGCCACTTTGGATTTTTGTCTGTTACGACATAGCAAAAAAATTCAGGGATAAATCTTAACTTTTGGCACAGCTGGATGCAAGTCACCTCACCGTCATCAGGACTTCAGACTTTCTGTCTTTCGGCTTTGCTCCCTATTGCAAAGCCTCATTCTCAAATGGGCTTTCCTCACAAGGGAGTAAGTACAGCTCTTAGGAGACCACACTCTCATGTTCTAGCCAGTCTGAGAGAGGCTTCTGATTGGCTTTGGTTATGTGCCTGTCCCTAATGTCAGTCATCCTGGTGAGAGGGATATGTATTATATAGTCTTCCAGAACTAAAGCATAGGCCCATCTTTGCACCCAAGTCGGGAGGCCACCCCAGCCAGAAAATGAAAGAAAGGGAGAGAAGTCATTCAAGAAAGACACTGTTGGGGAGAAAGATGAGTCCACTAAATAAAATAAACCTACTGATGAGCCATAACCAAATAGTAGAAGAGAAGTCAGTTAGGAAAAAGCCACTGCTTTAGGAGGCAGGTGAAGCTGTATCTGGTAAAGTACGAGCATTGAATTTGTTCCACACTTTCACGTGTTCATTAGTGAACAAGAGAGAGGCAACAGCCACTGGGGAATGTTGCAGAGCCTGGGGAAGGTCTCCTGGGGATTGCATAGGCTGTGTGTGCTTAGGCTGAGAAGTTTCTAGTAGAGAAGAAAAAGACATGGAGAAATGAAGGGCAGAATTGACCCTGACAGGACCTGAAGCCAGTAGAGGGAGAGCAGACAAGAGCCCAAAAGGCAACAAAAATTTCCCCCAGATTATAAGGTAGGTAAGCCTTTTTGGTGTGTGGTTTTTTGTTTTTTTTTCCAGTGTACCCATCTCCTAGGGATTAAATATGCCCCAAAGATGCTTAGCCTCTGTCTGGCTATATCATTGACTGAAAGGCTTACCTTTACAGCAAGCTTACCTATAGTGGTTCTCAAAGTGTGGTCCGCGGACCAGCAGGCTTACCTGGGACCTTGTTAGAAATGCAAGTACTCTGGTCCCACCCCAAGTCTAATGAATGAGAAGAAACTGGACAGGGTGGGGGGAACCCAGGTATCTGTGACCTCCAGGTTTTCATAAGACCTCCAGATTTTTCTTTTCTTTTTTTTTAAGGTTTTATTTATTTATTTGAGAGAGAGAGAGAACACGTGCACGTGTGCACGTGTGTGCACAAGCAGGGGGAGGGGAAGAGAGAAAGAGAGAAGCAGACTCCCCAGTGAGCAGGGAGCCCAACATGGGACTCATTCCCAGGACCCCAACATTGTGACCTGAGCCAAAGGCAGTTGCTTAACCGACTGAGCCACCCAGGTGCCCTGACCTCCAGGTTTTTCTGATAACGGTTCAGGTTCTTGAGCCACTGCCTCAGAGTGTCCGCATCCCTCTATACACCCCCCAGGGTTTCCTTAACAGTGGTTTTGGAAAGCAGTGAGAATCAAGGATCTATATGGCAACTGTTGAAAAGCCCCGAATGACTAAACACATAATAATGGGTTGGAAGAACAAAAGAAAGGCAAAATTGTGACTTAATTGTTCTCCAGCTCATGGAGGGCTTTCATGTGGACGATAGGCATCATAGGAGCTGCGGGATCCCAGAGGACAGAGACGGGTGGGAAGGGCTTAAATTACAGCTGTAGAGTAGTCATTCCTTTGGTGTAAAGGTTAAGTCGTGGAACAGGTTTTGGATATGGATCATTTAATTTAAATTCAAGCTCTCCTGCTAGACACCGTGAGGAGGCTGCAAAAGAAAGGCACGGCAAGGTTTCTTTCATCAAGGAGCTTATAAACTTTCTGAACCTTCAAGACTTAAGTAAATCCAGTAGAGTATAGGAAGGCAGTATAATGGAGTGCTGAATTGAAAAGGACCTGGAGTCAAAATGTGTGGTAGAGACTGTGAGTGCTGTGGGCAGTCAGGGGAAGGAGACATTGGCATTGTGTCATCTTCTTCTCTGGACCAGAGGAGGAAACTGTCAGCCTGGCATGATTTCCCAAGTCTGATGATGGAGGTATTGGATGCTTAGATTCCAGAAGAGCTTTTTCCTGCTCTCCCCACCCCTCACCCCCCATCCACAAAGTTTGCTAAAGTTCATCACAATTGCTAAGTCAGAGTGAGGATTTGTATTTTCAAGACTTTGGACTTGAAGTATTATTAATTTGGGGGTTTTGGTGATATGAGAAACTTGTAGGAGAAATTACATTTCGTCCTGGATGTCTTTAAATGGGACAAGGCTCAAGTAGACGTTTGGCTTATTTGTTTCAAACAGACTTTCAAACTCCCTTCATTCACGGGGAGGACATGAATGAACCTGTCTGAGGATGCCTTCATTTTGCAGGATGAAGAAAGCGAATTAGCTGATTTTCCCTAGTGGAAGGATTAAGTCGTACCAGATCGGGGGTGATAGGGAACAAGAAAACACTTCAGATGAACATAACACTTCCATTGCTTTTTATTGCTTTGCATCATGCTGCTTGCCTGGGTAAATAAACAGGTAACCAAGCCGAGAACCAAATGAGAAGGCTCACAGGACACTCTTGAAGGTGGACATCAGTGCTGCCTGGAGTCCAAGAGAAAAATGATAAAAACATCTTAAGAGTGAAGAGGAAGCCAGCAAATTTGGAACCTAATGCAAGGCACGAGGAAGATTTTTTTCAGAAGTTTACATGTAATGTGATCTGTTTTTAGCCCTTTTGGGGGCGGGGGAGGGCTTTCTTAACTCCAGCTGTGGCATGCAGGTGTTAACAGAGCTTCCTTTTATTTCACTGTGATGACTGGGTGACAGGGTGACATGAGATGCATTAGGAAACCGGAGGCTTCCTCTCCTGTCACATCAAGTATAATACCTGCATGGAATGGTGCTCCTCTAGCAGAAATTACTAGTGTTTGTTGTGCTGATGGCCTGGCGGTCAGAAAGAAGAAATCATCTCTTCTTTCAAGGTACTGAGAACAGTTGTGTTGCTCGTTTCTTGACAAAGGAGGCCCCGTTGAAATGGCCAGAAAAAAAGAAGATAAAAATACGAGACATTGGGCAGCCCTGGTGGCTTAGTGGTTTAGCGCCTGCCTTTGGCCCAGGGCGTGATCCTAGACACCGGGGATCGAGTCCCACATCAGGCTCCCCGCAGGGAGCCTGCTTCTCCTTCTGCCTGTGTCTCTGCCTCTCTCTCTCTCTCTGTGTCTAATAAATAAATAAAACATCTTAAAAAAAAAATACCAGACACCGGTCGCATGTATCCAGTCCGGTCCCATCATGCAGAGGCTGTGTCCCCTACCTGGCTAACTTCTCTCAAATGGTGGTTTTGTAAGAAAAGCCTTCCGAAGCCCATCCCAAGTGAAGTATTCCCAATTATGATCGCAAATCCCAGTGTTTCTTTTTCCTTCATAACGCACACCCAATTTTCAAGTGTCACACATGGCCTGGCGAGGGTATACACTGATTGCCGTGTCTGTCCCTCCTGAGACACTGAGCCCCTTGAAGGTATAGTCCTTGTTCATCTTGCTTCACCATCATGAACTTAGAACTTGGTGCATACAGTAAGCACCAAGTAAACATCCATCCAGTGAATGAATGAACGGGTGAATGAATAGGAAAGCACATTGTACACCTGAAACTAATATAGTGCTATCAATTATGTCTCAATTAAAAAAAGAGAAGACAAAAGCACTTTGTAAACTGTATTCACTATAAAAGCCCTGGTGAATCATATTCGTGGCAGGTACCTCCTTTCTCCTCTCTGTCCTCATTTTCTTCTCTCCAGTTTTTAGCTATTTGGAGGGATACTTGTCAGGGTTTCACCAATTCCAAATAGAAGATTTGCACTTACTCATTTTTGCCTTTTGTTGTTGTTGTTCTTTTATGATAAGGACCACAATTTTCCCTCGAAAACAGTGTCAACGCCCACAGCGCTACTCCTGAGCCTCCCGCCTTTGCACGGTGTGCTGCGGCTCTGAAAGGGAACTCACTTGGGGATGATTTGTTCAGGAAGCAAACAGGGTTCTAGCAAAGTTAGCACTTGAATTCTCTGTTCCTCACTGTCCCCCAGGCCTGTCACGTAAGTTCCTATACCTCAAGCCTGCTCCTCCAGGACACACAAGTCAAAATAACTTGATAATATTGGCCTGGGGAAAGCCGTTCCTTGGCTCTGCCTTAAAGGAGGGGAAAAAATCAAGAAGTCCAGGTGTGGAAAATATTAAGGATCAGACTATGAATAGGTCTTTTCTTTAAAAGCAACAAACAAACAACAAAATCCTCCCAGTCCTCTCCAGCAGGGCATCGGTGTGGCACTTCTGTGTGTGTGTAAGTGTTATCCTCGGTGGGCGGGAATGGCAGACAGCCAAGTGGAAAATTTCACAGCCCTGCAAAGCTTCAGTGCACTAAAGAGTGTAAACCAGCAATCGGGGGGAGCTGGGTGGCAGGGACCAAATTACGAGGCCCCTGCTCAGGCCTCTGTCACCCACCTTCCACTCCCCACCGCCCTCCCCCCTTCCGTTTGCCTTCCTGCTCTGATCCAAGCCTTCACTTTCTTTCTCCCTGAGTTTCCAGAAGGCTCTGTTTCTGGTCCTGGGCTTCCCCAGGACCCCTCCATGGAAAGGAAGTTTTAGCACAGCAGCCCGAGCAGACTTTTTGCACATTTGGGTGCCCCAGGGGAGAGTTGCCTGTTGGTGGCTAGCCAGAGCTGGCTTTTAAATTCTGGCTCAGAGCTCAGTAACAGGCTTATGACCACTAATAATACTTGGCGTTTACATAGTGCCTTTCTCCTCGGGAACTGTGAGTACTTTGCAAGAGTGATCTTATTGATCTCCCCAACAACCCAGTGAGGTATGAAAATGGCAAGAGGTGATCGTCCTCACTCCCTCCCTTTTGCAGAGAGTAAAAAATCAGGTGGCGTGGTCGGAGGTTGGGTTGCAAGTTGGCATCTCAGCCCGGATTACAGCAGGAGTCCCCCAGAATTGGCTTCAACTTATATGGGTTTGTGGGGAGGGCAGGCATGGGAGGGACAGGGGTAAAAGGCTCACCCAGCCACGCTATGTCTCCTGGGGCAGGAGCAAAAATACTAAATTTCTTCTTTAAGGCGAGAGTACTGGAATATGGTCTTCGGTGGGTGATCAATTAGTCTAATTGATCATCAGACTTCATTTGTTGAGATAATGAGTGATTGGATGAGGCGTTTACCTTTTTCTTTTTCTTCTCTTCTGCTCCCGCGCTAGGTATTTCTCACTCCTCTGGAAGGAAGAAAGAACACGCCTGAGCCTAGGAGCGCTCCAGCTTCTTGTGGGAAGTCTCCATGGTGAAGGCTGAGCCAGGGCTACCTGCGAACGGCGCGCAGTGAATGTCGTAAGTTAACAAGAGCAGCATCTGCAGTGGCTTGCCTTGCAAGGATTTGTGAATCATTGCATGTCACCGAGCCAGGGTGATGAAGGGGCATTAGCATGAGCTCCAAGTGATCATCCAATTAATTTCTTTTTTTAGAGGAGAGGTTCTGTTTTTATTTGCCGTGAACTTGCCTTTCTCTCCGCTTTCCGTGGGGCACTGCTCATTATCTACCTCTGGTATAAACGGGTGGAAGACAGTGACTCTTTCACTGGTAGAGCGCCCTTGCTCCTGGGACATCACACAGTGTCAAATTTAGAGCAGACTCTTGCAACTGGGCTGTCCCAGTTCTTTTAGGTTGGGGGGTAGGGGGTAAAATTCTCAGGCCTAAGGATTAGCAAGGAGAATTTCCACCAAGCAAATATTTTTATTTAAGGGAAGTTTGTTGTTGTCAGTAGTGGTGGTTGGTTGGTTGGTTCTTGGTATGAATGTTTCTGGGGTTTTTTCCTGGCTTTCAAATATCTGAGGTGTGCAAATACAGTCAGTTGTTTTGGGTGCTTCTCTTATTCAGAATTGGCTGACTTACTGGTTTTTATCAGGTTGCAGGGTCAGGGCTTTGGGATTAGTAAAGTATCAGCTGCCGGTTGCTTTTCATGAGGAACTTTAGTATCAAGTAGTTGAGGGGATACAGCACACTATGGGTTTCAAGGGGCTTATCTGCCATAAAACATAGGAATCTGACCAGCTCTGTTATTTTCTGGAGTCTTCACCTCATTGTTAGATTGTGCCAAAAGAAAAAGAGTTTATAGGGTTTTAATCAGGAAAGAATCCAGCTGCAGGAAATCCAGGATGGGCTGTGAGTGTATTTTCTTAAAGTTTTAGAAAAGTAAGAACCAGCTCTGACTAGGACTTTGTGTGTGTGTGTGTAAATACATGCACACATGTACATACTTAATGTATATTGTATATTTGTGCATACATTATATACATAAATGCATGTGTGTACATAACATATATATGCACATATATTTTTATAAATATATAAAATAAATATACGTAAAATTTTCTATAATAACTTCTTCACTTCTTAACAATTCAGTCGGGAAACTTCTCCAGGCATTTTTCACTTATATTTCTCCAGTTGCACAATGATTTTGAAAAAGCAAGGTGCAGCCGTATGAGGGCATATATCAGGGAGAAAAAGCATTAACACTGAAAAGAAAAATTTCCGCTGAATATTTTTTATTTCGTGGTTTTCTAAAAATGTGTATTTAAAATATGCATCTTTATCCCCTGTTTCCTCAGGGTTAAGTAGTCATATTAAAATAAGCTTATTAAATTAAAAATCTCCCAGTGCCTCAGTGTAAATGGTGGGAAACACTGGCGTTTTAATGTGTTTCCATTTTGTACATATGTTCACATTGGTTCCAGTGGAAATATACAGCTCCTGGAATCACCAGACCTGAATTCTATTCCTGGTCTTACGGTTGAGGTCAAGAAAATCTGGAACAAGTCACACGTTATAACCCCCATCAAGTGCTATTTTGTTAAGTCTGTATATTACCTTTTATTTTGTAAATCTGTATGCAACAACAAGTAACCTGTTAATTTGATCCGTTGACATCTTGGTTTGAAGACCCATAAGGGGCACAGTATTGTGTAGGCACTTTAATACTTACTAAAAAAAAAAAAAAAAAAAAAATCTCTCTTGTTGTAAAAGTGTCTATGACATATTAAAGAATAATTTGAGTCCTAGAGGATCGGTATATTTTACTAGAAATTATTTTCCGAATCAGATGGCTGATTAGAATACACTGCTGGTGATTTCTCTTTTTCTGGTGATGTTTTTTTAAAGCATTTTTATCCTAGGAAACAAGTGTCTTATGGAAAAGTGCTTTAGGTTTCAGGTTACATCTAAATGAATAATGCAGATACTGTAATCAAAATAGCTTTTGTTTCAAATCTGGTGGGTTCTTTTTTTTAAACCATTGCTTTGAATGCTCCATGTGATACCCTGTCAAACCCCAAACATTAAATGAGGTTTTCAAAGAAGTTCTGAAGTGTAAACTTTAAGATGCCACATGGCCAACTGAAGTAATTTTAAAATCCTTCTGTAAATGGAGTGTGTTGAGAGAAAGGAAGAAAATACTAAATTCTAGTGAACTCCTTCTGTGCTAAGGACTTCCTCTTCCAAATTGCATTTGCTTGGTGTTGGGGGGGGA
This sequence comes from Canis lupus familiaris, assembly GCF_011100685.1. Taxonomy (NCBI): domain Eukaryota; kingdom Metazoa; phylum Chordata; class Mammalia; order Carnivora; family Canidae; genus Canis; species Canis lupus. Next base: position 16,907,531 of record NC_049256.1, on the reverse strand, counting down.
GGGTTGGGGAGAGTTGCAATTTTCTCAGCAAGTTGTGAAATTAGTCATCTTAGTCATTAGCAATCTTTTGGGATCCTGGTGCATTTTTACACTGAGTTCATATTTTGCCATCCTTGGTTCTCCAAAAGGTGTTCCATTATGATAGGAAAAGCAAGAGATTAGAACATGTGCTTGCGCGTAGATGGGGTAGGAATGTGGATTTATCCATCTTTGAGGAACTACCATAGCAGCCCTTGGAATTAGTGGTATCTGTCCTCAGCCTTCTTTTAAGACTGCACCACAAACTGCCTGCCTCTGGAGGACCCCTCCGCCTGTCCCCATTAGCCCCCTCTCAGATCTGCTGCCATCTTTCTAGCAGGTGAACTTTGCTCTTGAAAGTGTCTCAACCTGGCCCAAAGATGTGGTATCTTGGACATGAAAGGGGTGGTAATGAAAATTCACCTACATGTTAGAGGAGACCTGGGTTTTCTGCGTGACATTGCACTTAACCTTGGAACCCCTAAGGCCCCGTGGACTCGATTTATAAGGAGTAACGTGAGAAAGTTGAGTGAAATGACCGCTGGTGGTTCTTCTGGCTCTGTGGGTCACCTTGCATAATATATCAGCTTGAATGAGGCAGGTCGAATATTCATTTTAGCCCGTTTGGCTTCTAAAAAGTCAGTGATTTGGCACAACTTCAGTTTACAACCGCTTTTAAATTATTGAGCACAGTCTTATGCTAAATAAATAAATAAATAAATAAATAAATAAACCTATCTCATGTTGTCACCATCGTGATACCTACCCTCCTGCATAGCATGACAACTCAAAGGTGCTCATTTGAGTGCTAATATAGTCTTAGTCATTTTTAAAAAGATTTTATTTATTCATAAGAAACACAGAGAAAGAGGCAGCGACATAGGCAGAGGGAAAAGCAGGCTCCCTGTGGGAAGCCTGATGTGGGAAGCCTGATGATCCATCCTAGGACCCTGCGATCACAGCCTGAGCCTGAGGCAGAAGCTCAACCACTGAGCCACCCAGGTATCCCAGTCTTAGTCATTTAAATTGAGAGTCTACCCATTGGTCCTTTTGAAAATAAAATATGAGCCACTTTTGAAGTTAAGTTTTTAAAAACCGTCCACCTCCACACTCAAATATTGCTTAGAATAGGGGCGCCTGGGTGGCTCAGTTGGTTAAGCATCCAACTCTTGATTTCAGCTCAGATCATGATCTCAGGGTCCCCATATCGGGCTCTGTCCTGGTCCTGGAGCCTATTTAAGATTCTCTCTCTCTCTCTCTCTCTCTCTCTCTCCCTCTCCCCTTCCCTCTCCCCTTCTCTCTAAAAACATATTGCTTAGCATATATGCAAGGAGGCAGTGATCTGTATTTCTTTCTTAAGCTTCTCTGCCTCCTTGAGTAGGACTTCTCAAGTTACCTTTTCAAAGCAGCCTCTCCTGACTTCTGTACTCTAGCACCCACCCCATCTCTCTGTACCTGCTAGCATACTTCATTTTCCTTTTAAGTACCTTATATATTATATATTTATTTGTTAACCGTCCATCCCCTCGACTAGACTGTGAGCCCTATGAAAGCAGGGCTATTATTATTATTATTATTATTATTATTACCATTATTACCGGCTGAATCCACAACACCCATAGTGGGCACTCAGCAAATAGTTGAGTGAAAGTCCAAGGAAAGTAAGTGTTCGTGTATGCCTGGGCTTCCCATGTGCAGACTCACCCATTAGAAAAAGGAATATAAACACGGTTCTAATGAGACTTGCTTGAATCAGATAGTCATTTGATTAGGTAGGAGGTGGTGTGGGTAGGAGGTGGCGTGGAGGGAACGACCCATCGAGTTTCTTTTACTTAGAAGTAGATACTAAATGTCTACGATGTGTGAAGTAAATGTGGGAAAGGAAACAATTTGTTTAAAAAGAATGTTTTATAGAACTATCAATAGAGTATGGGGATTTTCTGATACCCTAGTTTTTTTTGTTTTTTGTTTTTTTTTTTAAATCATGCACTGTGTGTATTTCCTCTCCTGTTCCATTTGAGTGGTTTGCTTTATGGGTTGTTTCTGAGCAGCTCGCCTGGCCTTCTGTGAATGGCCATGGCTTTGTCTCTCGCCATCAGATCATTTCATCGCCTTTGAAAATGAGAACCAGGCTTGAAGTGCACTGTCTACCTGGAAAAAAACTCACCATTTACTGAATAGCATCATTCGCATTGTCTTTACTTCTGGATGATGCACAATTTGGAACAAAGAAATGGTCTGCCCCATCCAACGTCTCCTGTGGTGTGAGAGGGGGGAGGTCACAAAGGCTTTCTTCAGGTGGCATCATCCTACATTGCTTTTGAGGAGGGCACAAGTGAAGGTATCTTGGATTTTGTGTGTTTATTGATGCCCCTTTCAGAGGAACTGCTCTGAGTGCAGGAGTTACGCTTTTCCTGGGAAGAAACGAGAAGACCAGAATATACACCTCTGTGCCTATTTATATAGCATTATGCTGTCTTTATAAGCTTCAAAAAATGGCAGCTGAATTTCTAGTCCCCAGAGTAAGAGAACTGCATACACACACTCTGATAAGAGTGATTTGGGAATTTCCTGTGTGTCTGGCAATTTGTACCTTTTAGATTTGCCATCTGTGTCACCACATTCTCTAGCACTAGGGCAAAAAAAAAAAAAAAAAAAGAAAGAAAGAAAGAAAAAGAATAAAAGGAAAGAAAAAAGAAAGAAAAAAGAAAAACCTGAAGTAGATAAGCAGGGCAGGGGTGAAGGGGAAATTTTGCTGTTAGAACGAGGGAACCGGCTTTCAATGGTCCTGTTAGGAGGCCTGCTTGTCCTCAGGGCTCCGGCTACAGGTACCCAGGGTGGTGTCATGTGGCCTTGGATCTCTTAGGGTTTGGGGCTTCCCCCTTTTCCCTGCCCATCTCAGACTTCTTTCAACCAAGTCTCACTAATTCCTGGCCATGGGCCCTCTGGCGGGGCCTCTGCAGGAGCTACTCCTTCTGAGAAGGAGATACACAGAACACCCAGAGATTGTGGAATGGAAAATGCTCTGGCATTTTCTACCATATTCGTGTTCACTGGGGGAATGGGAACATCTGCAGCTTAGAGAGACTGCCTTCTAACGGAGTAGTGCCCAGGTGGAAGTTTTTGTGTTCTCTTGAAGATGAAAATTCACTAAATAAATGATATACTGACTAAAAGACTGTTGGATGCTCAGGTGTCAGTGATATGCACTCAATAGTTACTGCCCTCGGGGTGGGGGTGGGGGGGCAGGTGCCCTGGTTCGGGTAGTGAGGTAGGTGACCAGAGCTGGGTGCTCAGGGAAGCCTTCAAGCACAGCTGCGCAGCAGAATCAGGCCTTGAAGCCGAGATAGATGTTAGCCCCCATGTGCTTTGAGAAGGCAAGGAAGGTTGGGTAGATAAAACCAGTCTCTTACTTACCTGCTCCTGAGCCTGGGCAAATGACACCTCTCCATCAGAACCTTCTTTCCATCAGCGATGATGTTGTAGGACAGCCAACAGAGACATAGAATGGGGATTTGTAGCAGCAGAGAACCATTCTCCTTTAGGATCATTTTGCATATTGGGTTGTAGAAGCCGAGGCACAAACGTGGGTCACTTTAAGAAAGGATGCCATTCAACCCAAGCAGGTATAGAGCTTTCAGCTTGAACTTCGATATGCAGACCACACCCAAAATGTAAGAAAGTCTTTCTCAAGAGGTGTGTCTTTGAAGTGCCCACTGTTGGAGAAGCCTGTGTGCACAAAAGAAGGAATGAGTGGTTAGTGGTGCTGTCCCGAGAGGGAAATAGTGAGGCTCTGAAAATTCTTTCAGGTAGAGAGCAAGTAAGTCTCATGCTTTTGGACATCTCAGGCTGATCGGATCCTTCCTCTTTGTTAAAATATTACTGATGTTTGTGGGACGCCTGGGTGGCTCGGGTTGAGTATCTGCCTTTGGCTCAGGGCATGATCCCAGGGTCCAGGATAGAGTCCCACATTGGGCCCTTTGCATGGAGCCTGCTTCTCCCTCTGCCTATGTCTCTGCTTCTCTGTGTGTGTGTGTCTCATGAATAAATAAATAAAATCTTTAAAAAAATTAAAGTAAAATATTAGTGATATTTGTGATTTTTCATATACTGTTTCATGCCATATGACTTGAACTCTTTTCATTGTTCCTCTAAAAGACTATTGTTTCTCTTTTGCTTTCATACAGAAAAGTGAGGCACAAACAGAAATGAAATAACACTGTTTTGCCAGAAAGTCCAAACAAAATCTGCTGGTTCTTTCTTACTAGCAAATAAATGGTTCCTTGGGATGAAGGTTAAACAAAAAGACAAACAGAAAGATAGCTTCATTCTTTGAATTCCCCCCAATTTTTCACTTTTGGTAAAATAATCTTTTTTTTAATACCAGAAAGTCATTTAACCACTCCCCCAATGTATATTCATATTAAATTTCAAGGGATAGCTATACAATAAAATTATGCTAGGTGGAATCTTTGAAAGAATTCATTCATCTTCTATACATCTTGAACATTAGGTTAACTTTTTGCAGACACTAAAATAAGGATATGTGCATGGTTCAGAAAAAGTAACTCTCAACAAGTATAAAATGCTTTTCAGGCGACATAGTAAAATGAGCTATTTGAAACCTAAGTTGGAGGAAGTCAGCTTTTCAGTCTTTTTTTTTTTTCTATTTGTGCATATGTCCTAAAATGGCATGAGTAGAACCCCCACCCCCCACCGCCCCAAGGAAATACTAGAGTGATACAAATGGCAATCTTCTGAAAATCTTTCATTTCTAGAACTCGGGCAAGGTCTTGTCGCCATGCTTTTTAGACCCTGAGCCATCTTCTTCCACCTAGAAATTCCACCTCTTTCCCTGTACCTTTCATCACACATGTCTTGTCACCATCTGCCTTCCAGCCTTGAGTGTCTGGCACCAGGATGGGACTTATCCACTGTGCCACCAGAATTGCCTTCTTAGGGCCATTGCATGAGTACTGAGCTCTTTCAGAGAGCACACAGTCATCCTCATGGACTTCGGGACACCAACCTCGGTGCAGCATCTAGAAATCAAAACATTCTTGCTGGAGTACTTTTCTAAAATTCTCACTAGGCTGCTCTTCATTTCATCTCCCTTTATTTTTCTCAAGCCTTTGTAGCTTGCATGGAACTGAAAAATTATAATTTCTCCAGGGCTAAAATCCAAGACTTTAATAGGCAGTCTTAATGCGCTGGGCTCCTACGAGTTGCTACCCGCTATAAGCATTTTAAAACTTACTCTGCAGCACATAGAGGATTGGTCACAAAGATTGTTCCCTTCTTCCACTACAGCAAGCCCTAGTTTTCCAGTTTTCTTTGCCTTTCCTACTTTGATCTCCAAGGAGAGGCGGCATGAGCTTAGGATGTTATTGTTCGGAGAGGGGACAGCTATGGCCTGTACAGACAGATTTTTTTTTTCCCTTCCCCTTGGCAACCGGAGTTGCTCTACCTGTTTGCTGGCTCTCATGCTTCTGCTTGTGAACGAGCTCCCTCCCTGCCACCTGCAGGACCCTAATAAATTAGATATACAGATGTCAGTTGGTTCCTGCATATCTGCTGCTCACATAATTCATAAAAGAATCGTTCGGCCTTTATCTTAAGCGAGTTTCTTGCCCCTACTCTGTCACCACCACATCAAGCACAAGTGTAGATATTAAAGGATAGTATGTTAAGGTAAGAGCTGTCCACTGGCTAATGTTAGTCTGTCACTCCCTTTAGCAGAGTACATTAGCTGCCAATGGGTATCTTGTTGCTGTCATCAGAGTTTGTGATCCAGGTTCCCAGCACTGCTGGTGATCTATTCCTGTGTCCCAGCAATGACGCCAGTTGTCCTAGCAACCTGCCGACTGGCACTTCCCTAATGGCGAGCAAGGGAGTGGCAGTGGAAGACAGTGGCCTCCAGAGGGTCAGAAGGGAGTTGGCAGTCACCTGGCTCACAGAGGATTTTCCATCTCCTTCATCTGGGCAGGCCTCCAGGAAGGGACGTCAGTAACATGGGAGAGTCACTTACTCAGGATTGTGGACCACATGATTGTTCTGGTACAGAGGGCATCCCGTGGCAAATAACACACTAACAAGTACATAATCCATGCAGAACACAGGGACCATCAGGCCAGGATATCAGTCCATCTCAGAACGTTAGACGGTACCAGTTTTTCTTGTGAATTGGGTTCATGTTCTGGTTGTTTATGAGCACTGGCATCCAGAGTTGGGGGCCAAGGTGGCTGTTTGGGAGGAATCAGGTCAGGAGAGGGAGCATGGAGGGAAACACCATGACGGTCGACCTTGGCTCCTCTTCCTGTTGACAGCTCTAGTCTGGTGTAACCAGAGCTTCCTTGCTGGGCTCCAGTAATTGATCCATGTACCCAGCATTGAAAAAGAACACTAGTAACCTTGTCCTCTTCTTTTTAATTACTTACTCTGCTCCTCCCTTTATATCAAATTGAATTGGCACCAAATCATTGTTCTCCCTTTTCCTGATTTGGATCCAAAAGAATGTAGAAATCCTGAGTATTACATCATAAAGTCCTTAACCTAGTTGGCCTTGGCAGATTAAATTTAAAATTGGGCCATCAATTGACATGGAATGTCTTGGGGACTTTATCCCATAGCCGCTTCATTATGGAGATCCCTAGCCAATGACCTGGGCTGACATGTCTCTGGGAGTACTTCTGTCTGTGTTAGCATGGAGATGTCAGGATATTTTTCATGAAGGAAGGACCAAAGGCAGGTTCTACTTGCAAATCTTGTTGAGAGATGGAGAGCAGAATCCTATAAATGGGATGTCCCCAGGACATTTGAAACTCGCAAATGACATAGAGTATCATTAGTACCTCTCCTTTCATTACCAAAAGACCTCTCTGCACCATCAGAGGCCTCTTATTATTAGCTCCACTGTATGACCATGTTTAGCTGAGAAGATATCCACATGGAACTGCATCTTCCTGACAAGGAAACCAGTTGGAGTGTGACTGAACGTTAGCAGCACACTTTGTATACTCAGCAATACTCATTCCCTTTTCCTTATCTGGAATAAGGATAGATCGGAATTAAGAGAAATGATTTTTTGGATGAAAAAAGAAGCACCTGTGTAGCTGTTGATACTTGCAGATGTTTCTTGACAAATAAATCAGTTCTGTTTGACAAGTGTGTGCGGGGCCCAAGAGGTCATTTTAAGTTGTTGAAATGGTTTTTTGTTTGTTTGTTTTGTTTCATTTTTTTTGTTGTTGTTGAAATGGTTTAAATGTTAGAAGACTGCACGTTCCTAGAACAATAAATACCCATGATGTGCGTAGTGATATTGTAGAGAAGTAGAGTTGTGGCAGTTTCTCATAACTCTTCATCCAGTAAATAGTCATCATTCCTCATGGTACACAGGCAATGAAGACAGTTCTCTCATTGATATGAATAATGAATACAACTAATGTGAATTATGGTAAAGTTGGAAGATTAAAATCCTTCTCTAGGCTTGATGATTGCATTTTTTAAAAGAAATTGGGTAAATCAGATGATATCCAATTAGGCTTCATGAACTTCATGCTTCATATTTTTTCTTAAGATTTTGTTTATTTATTTGAGAGAAAGAGAGAGCATAAGCAGTAGGGAGGAGCTCCAACAGGGAGCTCCGACACAGAGCTCTGACACAGGACCCTGAGATCATGACCTGGGCTGAAGGCAGACACTTAGCCCACTGAGCCATCCAGGCACCTCCATATTTTGCTTTTCACCACCGATCATGACACACAGTAATTGGAAGAACATCTAGAGTAGAGAGAACCTGTTATCTCTCTCTTGAATTTGTTGTCAGTCACAGAGGTAAGCATGAATGTAAATAATAATAACTAAGGAAAAGCTGGAGATGCCTTGGGTTCGATCCAGGAGCAGGAGCATCAGGCTAAGGATGAACATCTGGGTTCTCCTCCCGTTCCTGCTCCACTGATACCATGAGCCTCTTATTTCCTTGTCTTCCAAAGGAGATATTGCGTTAGATTTAAAGATATTGGTCCAAATAAGAGGCTTTTAGAATCATACTTGGGTTCTAGTCCCAGACCTGCCACTCATTAGCTGTGTGTCCTTGGGGAAATTGCCCAACTTCTACTTATTTCCCTTTACCCTTTTCCTGTAAAATAGGATTGATCGTATCCACCCAGCAAGATTGTTGAGGGAATTCAGTGAGACAATGTGTGTTAAGCTTTAGCACAGTGATTGCTCCCTAGTAACTGTGCGAGCTCTGATGCCGTTAGGATAACCTTCACAAAACAAAATTTATCCCGATGTGTTGCTAAAAGGAACAGGTGAACAACTGCAACTTGCTAGTCTCTTTGTTTTAAAGAGGTTTCCTCCCTAATACAAATTGTCATTAACTGTCAATGTCATTGCACTGAGGGTGAAAATCAGTTACGTACTGTTAAAACCCTCTGCTTCTTTGACATATATAGTAATCATGACGGTGAAAGTGACAGCATTTGTCAGAATTATCCATGTGCATGTATGCTGAGGGCCCTTGGAATTTTAGGTGATTTTTTTAGTATTAGTCAAACTGAAAGGCATAGTGAGTTTGGAAGGTATGATAGTCTCGTCTATAAAACAAGTAGGGAGATTCCCGAAGGCTATCGATATGAGTGGAACTCTAAAAAAAGAAAAACATTAAAATATATTTTGATGTAGTTACCATGTCTAGGTGGTGATAGGTAAAAATCACCTAGTCTAATTCTTTTAAATTATGGACAGAAAAAGCCAGGCGACAGATATACATATTCCAGTATCTTCTTTCAGCCAATTTGTACCGAGTGTGCACTCTAAGGAAGGCATCCACGACGGCCAAAGCAGCCTTCAGTCCCTGGGGGAGAGGAGAGCATCACTGTTGCTGATGCTCTGTCAGTGGTACCCACAGGATGACATACAATCCAGTGTGTCACCTTCTGGAGTCAGGGAAGCCTTCATCCTTAGACTTGAAGGATGGGCAAGTGTTATGCAGGAAGCAAAATGAGTGGATCGGTTTGCCTCCACTGTGTAACAAACCACCTCAACGTTTAGTGGCTTCAGACAACAAGTATGAATTATTTCTTCTGATGCTGAATGTCAGCTGGGGTCTTCTAGTTCGGCCCACTTGGCTGGGACTGATTGGACCATGATGGCCTCACTCCTGCGTCTAGTGGTTGTAACGCTGGTGGGAGAAGGGAGCTTCGGCTGGGATGGCTTGGGCCTGCTCCACGTGGTCTCTCATCCCCCAGTATGTTAGTCTCAGCTGCTTCATATTGCAAGCTCAGGGTTCCCAAGGCAGCAAGGGAGGACAGACTCCAGCATACAAGTACCTTTTAGCCTCTGCTGGCGAGAGCTTGGCTAATTTCCCTTTAACCAAAGCAAGCCGCTTAATAAGCCCAGATTCAAGGGAAGGGAGGGGGGTGGAAACACCAGCTTTGGTTGCATGGTGGATAACATGTGCCAAGCTCAGAGGTGAGAGAGAACCTGGCGTGCTGGAACCGTAAGTCATCCAGAGTAGCCAACGTAGAGCAGGTGAGACGTGTCAGGTTAGGGCACCAGATCTTATAAACTCTGCTGAGGAGCTGGGATTCTATCTTAAGACAGAAGAGTTACTGGAAAAGTTTAAGCAGGATGTTGACATCATCGATAAGATATATAAAAACCTGGTTAGATGGCAAAAGCCTGAAAACATTTGTTCGCCCAGACGATTCAGGGACATTTCCAAAAAGATGTCCCAGGGATACCCCGGAGAAGGCAGAAATTCTATAGCTGAGAGGTGCTTCCTGCTTGATGTGTGCTCTCTAAGTAGTGCGACTCTAAGTAGTGTGACCGGACAAAGGGCACAGGTCCTCCAGGGTATGTCGGGGTACCCAAAGGAGCAGGCCAGGAGCCTGAGCCGTAGGAAGTCCTCGCAAGAACTCAGCATACCTCGAGGGAGGCTAGATCTGGCTGGCTTCTTTACATCCCTTGTGGCTGGGATCCTGCTAGGCCACCGCATACGGGGACTTCCAAATAGCTGCCCATGGCTGATCCAAAGTCTCGGAAAGTGCCTTCTCTGGGCGGGTGCTATTACAGTGTCACCCCAGCCTGAAGACTCTTTTCTGCCCAACACATGACCTCCAAACAGGGTGTTCCAAGGGCCCTCGGGCCCTCTAAAAAATCCTTCTCTGCCCTCAGTTGGGACCTGGACTCACCCATTAATTTCAAGAACTGACCTTTTAACTGTGCTATTAAGTGTAACTCTTTAAAACTACGAAAATAGAAATGACTGTTTCATTTCACTAATTCGAGTCACCGAGAGTGAGAACTTGTGGTTTTTGTCGATACGTATGGGGGGCCAGTTTGTTGTCACTAGAGCTGCCCCATATCGGAGGTGGGGAGGGGGGGATGGCAGGGTACTTTTCAGGCCTCAGGTTATATCTCAAATGCTGAAAGTAATTATCATTTATAGGTAAAAAGTGGGGAAGGGGAACACCTAAATGTGTATTAGGTAGGTAATAATTTGCCAGGTTTTCTTTCTAAATTTTTAGAAAAAAAAAAAAAGAGAAAGATACAGAAAGGCATAGATGGGGTGGTGCAGGCTGCTGGAGATGGCCTCTGATTTCTGCTGCCTTTGCCTTGATGGATACCATCCCTACCCATATAACTGAGAATACTTGGAACTCAAAGGTCTAGAACAAGACAAGAAGGAAAACTAGGAATTTTAGGTGATTTTTTTTTTTTTTTTTTTTTTTTTTTAGTATTAGTCAAACTGAAAGGCATAGTGAGTTTGGAAGGTATGATAGTCTCGTCTATAAAAAGAGTAGGGAACTAACATAATCCTGGGAGGGCAGGCGGATTTTTCTGAGCTGAGTCCCATACTTTCTCCATTTAAAGAGTTCTGACAACCTCTCCTAAATCAACATCTGCTGAAGATCCTTGGCCACATCAGCCCTTCATCTCGCGCTCACCAAGGGGAGGGTTATGTAGCTTTGCCTCCCCCAGGGGTACTGCTCTGCACGTCGGGGGCTGGTGGCTGAGCTCCTGTGCAGGCCAGATGTTCTTGCTGGGCACTACTACTTGAATAGGACATATTTTTGAGGACAGGAAAGGGTTTGAGAAACCCCAGTGCAGGGTCAAAGGCTAAAGGGATTTTATTTATTTATTAATTTTTCCCTGCTGAGAAACAGCAAGCATTTTAGATATTTGTATCTGAGAGTCTTAGTCAAACAATTATGTGGAGGACTGATAAAAAGGAATGTGCAATAGGAGGCCTCGTAATTTAAAGTGCCCAAATTTGGCGAGCTCCATCATCATGTGACACAGAAATGAAAACATGGCATGTTTTGGAATTCCTGATTCTGCCTATTTGCTTTAATAGCAGATCATTGCATAAACACTGACTCATTGCATTTGATACTAAAGGGAAGATACGCTTTGCTGTGCTCCGTGTGGTCTGGCTTCTAGCACAGAGCCTGGGGGGGCGCCCGTGACCAGAGAGCAGCACAGGTGACAGAAGGAACGTCCAAACCCATGCGTTTGCTGTATGTGCCCATGATCTTCTATGAGGCTCTGCAGGCAATATTAATCAGAATAATGTGCTTCTCTTTCTAAATGCATATTCAGTCTGCCCTGGAGTATATGGGGCATAGGGGAGGAAAATAGAATCTTCTTATTTTTGAAAGTGGGGTGAAAATGCAGGTGTGTGGATGTTGCCACCTGCGAATTATATCGCTAGGTTTTGTCAGCTTGTTTTCTTACCCACCTGTGCTTTCTATGGTCCTTTAAGTGACGTGACTGTGCCAATCCGCAGAGGACAAGAGTACACAAGTGGTCAACACTATGATCAAAGCCATGTCCCGTTATTTACTTTTTTTAGAAATGCTAGCAATGACAGCGAAGACAGAAGGAGTGGAATTTTTTTTTTTCAAGGATACACTGGATTGCTGCTTTGATGAATATACAGAGGTAGTCATTCCGATTTCGAGTATTGTTCTCTCCCACTTTTCTTTTATGTCAACTCTCCTGATGAGAGTAGGGTTTGCCCTTCTCTCTCCCTTCCTCTCTTTCTAACACACAAACAGACACATACACACACACTCACACACACGCCCCCCTGGCATGTACTACCCTGCAGCCCAGAGGGTTGGGATGCATTCAGCTGGCTGTCTCTAGTCTCGCTCTGTAACGTGGGCGAAAGGTGATAGCTGTGAGCTGCAATTTTCACCTGTCTTGACCTGAAAGGCCCTCCTGTCCTGTCTGTCTCATCATTACATCGTTCACAGATCTCAAGCCTTCAAACTTCGCCTCCTCGTTGCAGCAAACTCAGAAATGCAGAGCTCTGAGGCGTGTATATTGACTTTTCCCACCTCAATCTTAAATTTACCTACCGTATTTCAGCTTGTGAAACTGAAAACTCAAATTAGTTTCTGTGATTAAATAGGGAGTCATGGCTCAAAATGTTTGGCAGAAGTCGTTGTGTATCTTCTTATAAAACTCTGGGCTTTGTGTCGGGCCTTTTTTATTTATTTTTTATTTTTTATTTTATATGGTGGGGGATCTTTCAGACAGAAGGAAGAGCTTGGGGATGAGAAAGCAGAAATTGTATGAAAACTGTGGCCTAAGGCCCCTGTGATGTGAGAGAAATTTCCAAGTAGGCACAATCTAATTTCAGGGGTTACCACCTGTCCCTTCTACTGTCACATCTCCCTTTTCTCCTTTTCGGAGCAGGGATTAATGAACTGTCACTGAACCTAACCTTGCCTCTCCCATGTGCCTCAAATCAGCTCAGGTCCCGTGGTTGATCTGTGGATAAACAGTCTGATAAAGACGTGTGAAGTTGCTAGGGACCTTGGGCAGGATAACTGTACTCTACAAGGGCTTGGGGATCTAAGGATTGGATTTGTGGAAGGCAGGAATTTCAGCTGATCATGGAGGAAATCCTTTGGGTGTCATTTTTTCCCCGACATATTATGAAGCAAGCAGCTGCCCGCCGAAATCAATCCATATGCCACCCATTCTGACTTTTAGACAATCCCTCTTCCTATAAAATAACTAATACCTTAATAATAACTTAATTAACTTTGCATGTAAATTTCACAGCTGTCCTTCATCAACTTTCTTTTTTTCGCAATTTAAAAAGTTGTGATAAAATACACCTAACAGAATTTACGATCTCAATCATCGTTTTTTAGAGAGAGAGAGAGACTGACTGGGGTGGGCAAGGGGATGGGGATAGGGAGAATGAATCTTAAGCAGGCTCCAAGCTCAGTGCAGAGCCGGGTATGGGGCTCGACCTCAGGACTCTGAGATCGTGATCTGAGCGAAATCAAGAGTTAAGATGCTTAACTGACTGAGCCACCCAGGCGCCTCCACCTTAACCATTTCTAAGCCTACAGCGTACAGTGGCATTAAGTAGATTCATAATGTTGTGAGAACGATCACCACCACCCATCTTCAGAATGCTTTTTCATTCTGCAAAACTGGCCCTCTATCCCCATCAGACATCAACTCCCCCATCCTTCTTCCTCCCAGCCCCAGGCAAGCCCCAGGCTTCTGTCTCTATGAATTTGGCTCTTCTACATACCTTGTGGAAGAGGATTCATACAGTATTCATTTTTTTTATGACTGATTTACTTCCTTGAGTGTAACCTCAGGATTCATCTGAGTCACAGCATGTGTTGGAATTTCACTCTTTTTAAAGACTAAATAGTATCCCAATGTACAGATAGGCCACATTTCATTTATCCATTCATCCACTGATGGACACTTGGGTGACTTGCACCCTTTGCTGTTGTGACTAATGCTGCTGTGAACACGTGTATGCATGTGTCAGCTGAAGACCTTCACCAGCTTTCTTTTATGCACTTGCTAAATGCAGCTGCTTGAAACAGACCTTCATCTACCCTCTCTGAGCCCTTTTTTTTTATAAATTTATTTTTTATTGGAGTTCAATTTGCCAACATATAGAATAACACCCAGTTGAGCTCTTTTTTTAAAAAAAAAAAAAAAGATTTATTTATTTATTTATTCATGAGAGACAGAGAGAGGCAGAGACACAGGCAGAGGGAGAAGCAGGCTCCATGTAGAAGCAGGCTCCCTGTAGAAGCAGGCTCCCTGTAGGAGCCTGATGTGGGACTTGATCCCGGGGCTCAAGGACCATACCCTGGGCTGAAGGTGGTGCTAAACCACTGAGCCACCTGGGCTGCCCGAGCCCTTTTTTTTATGATGGAACTAGGTAGACTTTCGGCTCAGTAATGTTACATGAAATAGCTTCTGGGCCAGTCTCTTAACCTAATACCCAAAATGCTCCTGGTTCCAGTCCTCAAGCATTGACTAAACCTTCCCGTTGTTTTCTATTAAAATGCAAATGATCCTGAGACAGAGGCCTCAGATAAGATAATAGCACCTTGGCATGAATTCCTTTAATCGGATCCTGTCTTGGAAGCTCTGTCTGCCCACCCCACCCCCACTCAGTTCACTGTTTGCTCCTTGCTCCATCTGTTCCTTATTTATAGCCTTGCATTATTTCTGCAAGTATCACAAACCATATTAAAGTTCCTTATTTATTGTTTGCCTCTTCTGTAGAATAGAAGCTTCTTAAGGACAGGATCCTTGTATATTTTATGCTGGTCTTTCAGGCTTTAATAAAATGTCACACACAGACCGCTCTAAATAAACCATTCATTCATTCATTCATTCATTCATTTATCAGGCATTTATTGAGTGTCTGTGATTGAATCTTAAAATTCTGCCTTTCTAGAAGTTTTGGGTGGCCAGAGAGCAACTTTATCCACTGCAGTGTTGGGCAGATTTTAGAAATCTTCAGATCAACAGTCCTGTATATTTGTAAGTGCAACAACAGTCTGAGATGAGTGGATCAAATAGATTTCTATCACAAATCTAGTTTTGTTTTTTTGTGCTTCTCCCCAGAAAAAGCATCAATCTAAGTAAGTTTGTGTTTTTTTTTTCAAAAGTAAGACAACAAGATGGCTATTTATGTCTTATCTACCTTCTAGAGTGACTTCTAATGGACTGTTTCTCCCCCATGCTGCTGAGGAATGGGTTCAGTGTACATTCTCAAGTGGCCTTGAGAACTTCTGGGTGCTCTAAACCTCAATCTTTGCAATATCAGGCATGTACAGTTTATAAATGCATGCATCCACTTAGCATGTTGCTAACATTGATTCCCTTAGAAAGAGGACTTAGGTTTGACTGGCTCGTTAATATGCTCCTCAGAGTTGGTTTGTAACTGTGTACCTCTGTATACTAGCAACTCATAGCCCAGGGGTAACACACGCTGGCTTCCTGGTTTCAATGACAGTTCATTAATCCCTCAGCAAGTCCTCAAAAACAGAAGTTACTCTGATAACAGTTTGATGGTATGTTCCTCTTTGTAAGGTAACGGTGATTACCTTATAAACTAATTTATTAGTCCTAAACTATATTATGACTTTAAGCTCTAGCTTCAGAGTTTGTTAGTTCACAGGGATGTTACTATCAAGGCTATTAAGACCGATTATTATTCTGATTTATATCATCATTGCCACTGTCATCCCATCCTACGATTACCATCATTGCTACAATTTCCTATTTGGGAGGTAAACGGAGTGAAAATTTTCGGTAGTCACTAGATTGAACCAGAAGTCGAATGTCTTTCCCAAGAGCATAAACATGTTTTATAAGGAACAGGAAAAACATGAATGAATGGGATCTTCAGACAATCTTTTAGTCTTAGGCAATTGTTCAGCTTCTTCTCCTGTTACACTTTCGGGCAGGGTTGTGAGCAGGTAAGGAAGTCTGAAGTCAGCTGTTTTAAGTCTTACTTTCTGGCTTCCTCATATTCTATTTTATCACAATAGAAATGAACATTACAGGAAAGATAATAGCAGGATGCCTAAGTCATGAACTACATACAGTAAGGAGCTATAGTGAATTTATTATGCTTGTAGAAAGGGAACATTCGAAACAGATGGCTTTTGATTAAAGGTGCTTCCTGTAACAGATTTCAAGATGACACTGTTAGTTTAGGGAAGATGATAGATTTATCTTTAAAAACAGTGCTGCTGGGATACCTGTTCTTTCATACCTCCTCTCCCCACTCTGAGAACCACCCCTGCCTCCCCTGGATTTAAAGCAACAGTTTGATGGATAAGAACAAACATTAAAATCTGACATTGGTGACTGGACCCTGCATTCTCTGGTTTGTTGATGGGGAACACGTCTCCGTCATAGAGTCGCCGTGAGTCATGCCAATTCCTGGTCACACTGCTACAGTAGCTTCATAAGTAATTTGCATCATGGGGCATTTCTGTATATCTTGTGCATATTACTGTTATTTTTAGCTAGGATTTTTTTTTACAATAACGATTTTTTAATTTTTTTTAAAGATTATATTTATTTACTTATTCATGAGAGACACACACAGAGAGAGAGAGAGAGAGAGAGAGGCAGAAACACAGGCAGAAGGAGAAACAGGCTCCATGCAGGGAGCCTGATGTGGGACTTGATCCCAGGTCTCCAGGATCACACCCTGGGCTGAAGGCAGCACTAAACCACTGAGCCACAGGGGCTGCCCAATAATAATGATTCTTAAAGTAGACTAATCAAGATACCTCCTCCAGAGTCAGGGAAACAAGTACTGGGAATGTGGGGGGCTCTCTTTCCTCTCTTCCGAGGCATTTTCCTTTGCTGCTGGGCTTACTGCTCATGCCACTACTTTTTGGGACTTCAGTTCCTTGCAGTTTCCACTCCTCTTTTCCCTTATGCATCAAGATGTGGCCATTGAAATGATTTCTGTAATGAGATGCTGTACCACACTGATCCGAAGCTTTTATGTAAAGCATTGGCTACTCTATTCTCAACAAGGAGAACACTATTAGAAACTTGAATTCTGAGATGCAAAGAGTATTAACTCTTGCACTTAGAAAATTAGTCTTAGGGATCCCTGGGTGGCGCAGCGGTTTGGCGCCTGCCTTTGGCCCAGGGCGCGATCCTGGAGACCCGGGATCGAATCCCACGTCGGGCTCCCGGTGCATGGAGCCTGCTTCTCCCTCTGCCTGTGTCTCTGCCTCTCTCTCTCTATCTGTGTGTGACTATCATAAATAAATAAAAATTTATTAAAAAAAAAAAAAAAGAAAAGAAAATTAGTCTTAATCTCCACAACGCTTGAACAGGAGTTAGGAAGATACAAAGCAGGAGCATAAAAAGCCTGCCAGGTTGTTGTTACCCGTAGGTGTTTACCACTGTTAGCCTTCAGGTGTGTTTTCTTCCAGAATATTTTGTGTGCATCTATATACAAATAAATATGCGTGAACTTGAAAAACTGGGATTGTGACCAATAAGCTTTGCAGAACCTTTTTTCCTACTTCATAATATGTTACGAACATCCTCCCATTATTAATAAATTTAGATCTTTAAAACAAGTTTATGGCTATTGAGTTTTGCAGGGCCTCCATAGAAAAGGGCATGTCCTCTGACTTAGCCAGTTGTGCTTGCTCCCTTGTTTTGTCTTTTGCTGCTGGTGTCTATTGCAGACCTCATGCTCTGCTCCTCATGGTGGTGGTCAGATGAGAGATCTGGCCAAGAAGAGATTTTTCTTCCTTGATAGGGAGTTCCACTCTTGACTTCCTTCCTCACATTGGGACTTTGAGAAATTATAACTCTTCCATCTGGGTTTCTTTAGCACAGCTCACCATGTCTTTTCCTGGAAATTTTACTGTCCCTTAGGTCACCAGTATCTTCTGTTTCCCTCACATTGGGTGGGTGAGCAGGGCCTCAACTGTAGATAGGGATGTCTCTTGTGTCTCTAGCACAGACTGGACCTAGCAGAGACCCTTCCCTTGAATATCGTATTGATTCCACTACGGCCCTTCCCAGCTGTCTGGAATGACCTGCTCACCTTTCAGATTCCATTTTAAATCCCTAATCAGGGGATCTCTGGGTGGCTCAGTGGTTTAACCTGCCTTCGGCCCAGGACGTGATCCTGGAGTCCAGGGATCAAGTCCCACATCAGGCTTCCTGAATGGAGCCTGCTTCTCCCTCTGCTTGTGTCCCTGCCTCTCTCTCTCTCTCTCAATAATAAATAAAATCTTAAAAAAATAAAAATAAACCCTTAATCACAGTTCAGCACCTGCAGCCTTTCCCTCCAGTTATTTACCTTGTGACTTTATTTATTTAACGTATGAACTTTGGCTCTCTGTCCAGCACAGAGCTCTGTTAACTGCTCTTCCAGGACATTCTACCCATATGTAACCCGCGCCCATATGGACACCCACTGGACTCAGTGTCCTCCTGGCTCTTGACCCATAACCTCTGGTCCTTTGAACCCTGGCTGGGAGTCATCTGGATGGCATCTTCTCTGATTCATTATGTTTGGCTCTAGCCAGTATCTGGAAGGACCTCCTCTTGGGGAAAGCCTTCAAATAGCTGATAGTGCAGAGGGTTTTCTTTTTTCTTTTTCTTTTTTAATTAACAGACCTTATTTCTTTACAGCAATTTGGGGTTTATGGAAAAATTGATTGGAAAGCACAGAGAGTTCCCATATTCCCTGCTTCCTTCCCCCACCGTGTCTGTTGTTATTTAACATCTTGCATTAGAACGATACCGTTGTGTGAACCAATATTGACATATTATTATTAACTCAAGTCCACAGTTTACAGTATGGTTCACTCCTTCTGGGGTGTATTCAGTGGGTTTTGACAAATGTGTGATGACACGTAGCAACCACTACAGTATCACACTAAAGAGTTTCCCTGCCCTGAAAATCCCTCATGTTCCATCTAGTCATCCTTCCCTTCCTCCCACCCCCCAGAGCCCTGGGTTTCTTACTGTCACTGTAGTTTTGCTTTTTCCAGAATGTCATAAAGTTGGGCTCATGTAGTTTGTGGCCTTTCCAGATTGGCTTCTTTCCTTAAGTGATAGGCATTTAAGGTTCCTCCGTGTCTTCTCATAGCTGGAGAGCACGTTTCTTTTAATTACCAAATAATATTCCATTGCATGGAGTAGCTGATTTTTATCCATTCATCTACTGAAGGACATCTTGGTTGCTTCCAAACTTTGGCAATTATGAATGGAGCTGCTGTAAACATCCCAAGTGCAATTTTTTGTGTGGGTATAAGTTTTACCTTCTTTCAATAAAGACCAAGGAGTGTGGTGGCTGAACCATGTGGTAAGAGTATGCTTCATTTAGCATGAATCTGCTAAATTGTCCTTTAAGGTGGCTGTACTCCTTTGAAGTCTCGCCAGCAATGAAGGAAGGTTCCTATTGCTCCACATTCCCACCAGCATTCGCTGTTGTCAGTGTTTTGGATTTTGGCCATTCTGATAGTTGTGTACTGGTGTCTCATTGTTGTTTTAATTTTAAATTCCCTAATGTCATATGATGTAGAGCATCTTTTCATATGATTATGTGCTATCTATAGTTCTTCTTTAGTGAGCCATCTCTTTAGTGAGGCATGCTCTCCCTCTTTGGTAGATCCATCTGCCTTCTAGAGCATTCCACTTCCACACAGCGCACACCCAGTAAATGCAGTCTCCCAGTCCAGTGCATGGCACGTGTTTTCCTGACCTCAGGTCTGTTTCTTGGAAACATGGGACCCATCTCATACATCCTCTCCTGCCCCCCTGACTGTCATACATATTCTTTCCATATATAGCCAGTGATGTTCACTTCTGAGTCCACTGTCTGCTTAGCTCACTGTTCTATGTGCACAGTTAAAATGGTGCTTGATACCTAAGTGTTCAATAAATATTTATTGATTTAATTCATGAAAGATACCAGAATTCTAAAGTTACTGAACATGTTACTTACTCTTCTCTGGACCTCATTTTCTAGAGCAGGAAATATGATTTGTTGCTATGCAACAGATGTAAATACATATGTAGATAATAGGGCTCTTGTTGTGACCTAAAGTGACACGACACAGGAAATGTCTATACCATAATGCAGGGAAGAGAATAGGGGGTGCTTTTGGTTCTTTCTTACCCTCGCTTGTTTGGATTATTTTTAACCCCAGGTGATGATGATGATTATAATAATGATAAAAATGATGTAATTTGCATACAGCTCATAAAGCCTCCCTCTAATGTCATCCTCAGATCACCTCTTAGACCAGTACTTCCTTTTAGCCTCATTTGAGTAAATGATCAAACTGATGCTCAGAAAAGCGACGTGATTGTGTAAGATTGCACAAATAACATGACAGAAACAGAACTTGAACCCAGATACTTTAATTTTCTGACTTCAAATCTCTTTCAAAGACTTTCATCTATACCAAACATAGTGAAGTTTCATCTAGATTCACCTTAAAGACTAGATCACTTCCAATGAGCAGACTATTTGATGCAAATGATGGCAATAAAGTAAATTTAAGAATGCCTAAACAAGGGAATCATTTCTAAACCCTTAAAAAAAATAGAGCCAGCTAAAAGGAGGCTTAAGCTAAATGCCAAGAAGAATCTTTAAATTCTAAATCTTGAGGTTCTGAATAAGTAGTGGAGTTTTAATGTGAATTAATTGTGTGTAACATTTTCAAAAGATAAAATGATAAAAGCATAAACCTACATGCTGTAATAGAACTTGGTGGGGTGAAATGAGATGAGAACAGATGATATACGAGGAGAACAAGAAGGATGTGAAGAGACAGGTTTATGTAGTTACTTTAAATTCACTTGATGCCATCCATTTGACAGGAAAATAAGTATGCCTTTAAAATCCCACACCAGTTGAGAGGGAAAAAAGTCAGGAATATCTCTTCTTTTTTACTCTTTTATCTGAATGTTAAATCACTCGGTCTATTCTAGTTTTGATTCACAAATGAGTTTTCAGAAAATACCCTCCTACTGTTTGGTGTTTGTTTTTTGTTTTTAATGAAAGATTTAATTTTTCCTCTGAAGACTGTTGCAGAGTCATTGGGACATGAGGTAGATATCCCTACATTTTCCCCATTTTGTCAGCTGAATTTAATATTATACTCCCTACAACTGGGGAGGTTTATTTTCTGATAAGGAACAATACATGAGCAGCGATGGATTTTGAACTGTATCTGGACATCCCATAGTCATTCCCGTGTTTATTAAATCTCCGAAGACTTATTGAATGCCAGCAGCAGGTCCTGTGCTGGGAGAAGAAGACATAATTCTTGGCCTCAGAAATCTCCCATTCTTAATTCTGATGCTTGGTACCCCAGACATCTTGTTTCTCTTTCGCCAAATTCCAAGCCTTCCTCTGTGGATCCAAATGAATGCTGTTTGCAGACTCTTCTTACCATAGTAAGCATCTGTCCTGCTCATTAGTCAGATGACAAGCTCATGAGTTGTACAGAGGAGGAAAGGGAATCTGGAAGTGGCTTTAGTTTAGTCCCCTGGGCAGAGGACTGTGCCCATGATGCTGAGGGACACTGTCACTTCTGCTGCCTGTGTTGTGCTCATCGCATCTTCTGTACATACAGGAGACATATACTTGGCATCTCAAGAAGGAAAGAGAGTTAAAAACATGGAGGATGACAATATTTTAATGTTTTAAACAATCGTGTTTCAGTTCAGTTCTTGTTTGCTTTGAGAAGGGGGAAAAAAAAGAGAGACGACTCTAATTACAAAATCCTCATTTCTCTCAACTATATATGACTTTCAATCCTATCTAATTTGTACCGCTGAAGTGGCAAATGCTTGCTTTTAAATGTGAAGAGATGGTGCTTAGAAAAGCCTGACCATGATTTAAACAAATGAAAAATTCACCACGGCCTAAAGATTCATGACTTGTAATCCTCAAGGAGCCGCCATCTTGTTCTGCATGGCCTCGTGGAAATCTGCCGTGCTGTAGCCCCCTTTCCCTCACGTCCTATACCTTTTTTGCTCTTGGATCAAGTGACTGATGTCATCATGAGTCACAGATGACTACTATGGTGGGGCACATGGCTGCCTCCCTGGAAGGGCCTCTCTTGATGCTCAGGGATGATGTTGGCTGCATCCCTCACCCGGAAAGTCCATTCCCAAGAAAAAAATGTGATCCCTGTAGCTGGAGCAGCCTCATCAGTATTTCTACCAGGTCCCAAGAACAGGACAGAAGCCATTTACTGAACACTTTGCAAGGAGCTAGATGACCTGTGTGTGTGTGTGTGTGTGTGTGTGTGTGTGTGTGTTTAATGAGATTATAAAGGCATCTCAACAAACTCTTGGGTGGGTATGGCCATCTCTGTGTTGCAGATAAAAGAGGCTTCACAAAACGGAAGTGAATCAGCTCAGAGTTAGCCTACTAATAATAAACATGCTGGCTTTGACCCTAAGTCTCTCGGAGTAATAACCCATGTCCTCTATACCACAGCACATTCTCTTCCTTGAATCAGAGAGCACTCAGTGGGGAAGGGTGACAGCAGGGACCACTTGATCTCTGGCAGATGAAACCATTCCTACCACCCCCCCCTACTCCCTGGGAACCTGTCCTTGTGGATGAACACAGGCCCATCACATCACCGATTGCTCCAGCACTTTGCTACTTGACTCCAAGTATGAAGATTATGTGGATTGCTACACGACTTCTATCCAAGCGCTTGCTATCATGTGGATGAAAAGTTCCATAAGAACTCACTGTTTTTTCTTTCTCTCTTCTTTCCTCCATGTAGGCATTATAAAGCGACAGTCTCACCCCCAGGTTCACATATCATTCTTTGCCTTTACTTACGATTTACAAATATTTTTAGTATCAGCTCCTTTTTCACAGTCTTACGTGAAAACTCAATGTATAAAATTTCTAAAGGAAAATTTTGTGGGTATGATGTCTGTGAGATCTCAATGTATAATGCTGACTTCTAAAACCAAGAAGAAAGAACAATGAGGCTTTGTGATGAACGCAGAAATTTGAAATCAGTGTAAAGATGACAGCTGCAGGCTTTTCTGTAAATTCAGTTCCCAGTTTATTCCCTTTTGTTGGTGGTGGTTTATTTGGTTTTTTTTGTTTGTTTGTTTGTTTGTTTTTTTAATATTGTTGCACGGTACTGAGAAAATCCTGGTTCCCTAATCTAAGCAATTGCAAGTAAGAGCAGCGTATTTTAGGGGTTTTTTGTTTTGGTTTTTTTTTTTGTTTTGTTTTGTTTTTTGTTTTTAAACAGCTACCTGGCAGTCTCAGGATATTTTTTCACTTAAACTTAACCACTTAAAACTTATTCACTTAAACGAAAAAGAAGAACAGAAATGGCTTCTTTTAAAGTTGAAATCATTAACAACATGAAACCATTTGCATTCTTTAATTGGTAAGCTTGCAATTTAGGGAACCAATGATAGCTTCCTTGGCTACTCGGAAATATTCTATTAGAGGCAGAGAACACTTTTCAAATTATAACATTAATGAGATGCTCATTGGTGTTGAAGAAGGAGGATGAGGGGGAGAAACAAAACTTATTAGCCCGAGGGCCCATCTCTGTCTGTTCAATTTCAGAAGCCACAGATTTACCTGGTTTTTTCATGGTGAGTCCACTCCTGACTTCAGATTTCATCACTGACAATTTGCCTATGGCAAGCGTGTTACCTTTGACACTTCATTGCAATAAATCACTTTGTCACACCTTTTATACAACAGATTTACTTATTATTAGTATAAGTATCTTACTTATTATTACTGAGAACAAGTACCCAGGCTGTGTTGTCTGACTTTAGCCAATAATCGACTGTCATATGCCCAGGCTGTCACAGGGTGCTTACTTGTAAAATTTCAGATGAGTAGACATAGGGAGACCTTAAGTTTATATGTGGGGGAAAAAAGGAAACATGAGGGTAGAGCTACAGAGTTTCTATTTAAAGGATATATATAGGGGATGCCTGGGTGGCTCAGTGGTTGAGCGTCTGCCTTTGGCTCAGGTCATGATCCCAGGGTTTCAGGATCGAGTCCTACATCAGGCTCCCTGCATGGAGCCTGCTTCTCCCTCAGCCTGTGTCTCTGCCTCTCTCTCTCTCTCTCTCTCTCTCTCTCTGTCTCTCATGAATAAATAAATAAAATCTTTTAAAAAATAAATAAAGGAGATAGATAGATAGATAGATAGATAGATAGATAGATAGATATGCATTGAGATGACAGGAGAAGCCTTATTTTGAGATCTGAAGAAACCCGGCAGCATGCATTAGCCAGTTACTAGTCTCCACCACGTCATAATGGAAGTTTGGTTAAACTACCAGAGTAACTGAGGTTCTCATTCTGGAGAACTTCTGCTATCATCTCTTTTAATCCTCACAACAATAAAATCACTTAAACATTAAAGATGGACTTACTATCAAGATGGAATTAAGGAAACTCCCAGTCTCCTGCACCCAAGCCAGAACACTTTAGATTTCTCTCCACTTGGGCATTAAGGGTGCGGTGGTTTGGGTACCCACACACACATCTGCTGTAGATTTCCTCTGTGCCTTTAGTCTAGTTCTGTGGTTTTCAAACTTGAGTGTTCATGATAATTAGGGCACAGGGCACTATAAAAAAGAACCTTCTATACTATTCTCGATGAGCGATACAGGGGACTTTTATTCACTCAATTCCTGTTGAGTGCCTTCTCTGTGCAAGGACTCTATAGGTGCTGGGTTGGAGCAATGAGCAAAATTCTTGCCTTCTAGAAGAGTCATTCTAGGGTGGGAGACAAACATTAAGCAAACAAGGAATATGTGGTATAGGGTCTGCTGTGATGAAGGCTCTGGAGAAAATGTACAGTCAGATAAGAAGAACCAGAGAGAGGGTGCTCTCTGAGCCAGGGGGTTCAGAGAGAGACATTTGAGTAGAGACCATAATGAAGGGGACATTTTGTGATTTGCCAGAGGAGAATCATTCTTAGGGAGGTACAGGGTTATATCTGACACATGAAAAAGAACACGGAAGCTGGTATGCCAGAGCAGAGCAAAAGAAGGAGATAGACAGGGTGTGTGTAAGGGAGGAGGTGGTGGTGGAAGGTGTCACATAGTTGGGATCAGATCCTCTATGGCCTTCTAAGCCTTAGCAAGGACCAGGACTGTAGATTCACAATAAATGTGGTGGGAAGCCTCTGGAAGGTGATCATTAGGATCTGATTTATACCTTAAAACCTCAAGGAGGGGCACCTGGGTGACTCAGTGGTTGAGCGTCTGCCTTTGGCTCAGGGCGTGATCCTGGGGTCCTGGGATGGAGTCCTGCATCGGGCTCCCCATGGGGAGCCTGCTTCTCCTTCTGCCTAATGAATTAATAAATAAAATCTTAAAAAAAAAAAAACCAACTTCAAGGAGAAGTTGGGACTTCACATGCTTTGTGCTGGTGGTAACATTAGCTCCTGCTGAAGGGCTATCCTACTGTGTGCAATGTGGAGTGCTTTTTTTAAAAATCACACTTCCTAAATAGTGAGAAATTTAACTTATAAATAAAAGGCCTATGCTCTGAAACTCTTTGATAAAATGCATGGGGTTTTGAAACAAGTATAACAGCACCATGCTTCAGTAGAAATTAAACTAGAAATCCTATGCTTCTATCCTGAGCTTCTAAGACTGTAACCAGCACCTTAGTAATGCTTACTGAGTGATGACTCTGTCCCTTTAGGGTGCCCCATGCTTTATCAGTACCTTCGCTGTCAAGGTCTGCTTTTCGTTGTTCATTATCCTGGCAGACTATTTGCTTACCAAAGAGACAGAGTCATTCAACAAACCGCCAGCTTCTAGTGATAAGTACCATTATCAGAAAGAAGTGTTTTCTTTGTGTCAAGGATAGCGAACCCTCTTTTTGGAAAATAGCTCTTGTGATTCTAGGGATAATTCTTGAGCGATGTTGTAACTAGGTTCAGGATCACTTATTTTTTCTTAATAAACATTTTGCTTATCTTTTGTCACTTGCTTGGCTTCCATAAAAGAGGTACATTTTGGTGACTTCATCCAATTTACATAGAGCTCTTTCCTGTAGTTTATTAACCCCAAGTGCTGGGCAAATGTTAGAAAGTATGATTTGTTGCTCTACTCTCATAATATGTTTTTAAAGTCACTTGTCTGTTGATAGATGACATGGAGAGAGGAAACATTTTGTTGAAATTAAGCAATAGAGCATGAAGGATATTTTGGGTCCCAGTAAGGTTCTTTTAGTAGGAAAAAATAATTTATAGACTAGGCTATTTAACAACCTTTGAAAACTGAAATTATTTTATGCAAATAATTAAAGGCAAAATGGGGTGTGTGTACAACCCACATGCATAGTGTATTTAAAAGGCAGTTTTCTGGGCTTTACTTAGGTGTTCAGATTCAGACATCTAGGATTGGGCATACTTTTAGTTATTAAGTACGCCAAGTAGATGGACATAGCAAATGTGGCTTTTAATGAGAACTCTAAGGGACAGCTGTGGAAAACCACATTTGACAAACACTGCTTACTTCCCAAAGGCATGTTAACTCTGTGTTCTAGAAAATCTCAAACACGTCCAAAAGTAGAGAGATGGTAAAATGAATTCTCATGCCCTCATCACCCCACTTCAACAGCCACAAATCTACCCCATTCCTGCACCCAGATTATTCTGAGGCAAATTCTAAACATCATAAATATTTTAGTATTTATATAAACAATTGGGATTCATTCTGTATACAAAACCATGATAGCATCATCACACCTAAAAAATAGTTAATAGCAGTTCCTTAACATCATCCAGTATCCAGTCAGTGTTTATATTTCCCTAATTATCTTATAAATAACTTTCTGTTATGCTGTAGGTTTTGTGTTTTGGATTGTTTTTTGGTTTTGTTTTTGTTTTTTACAGTTTACTTGAATCAGGATATAAATAAAGTCTATTTATGTCTCTTAAGTCTCTTTTAAACTACTGGTTTCATCTCCATCTTTTATGTTGTCATATTTTCTGTTGAGGAAAGCAGACTATTTGTTCAGTAGAGTTTCCCACCATCTGGACTTTGATCACTGCATCCCTATGGTGTTATTAAACATGTTCCTCTGTCTCCCGCATTTCTTAGGAATTGCTAGGACGTTCTAGAGGTATTGTTTGCTCTGCTTTGCTTTGCCTGACAACTTCATAGTTGGCATTGGGTTTCCACTAGGAGGTAATGGGTAGTATCTCTTTTTGCAATGAGATCTTTGTCCAAACTGATAAGTTTATTAGAGATTGCAAATGGTGATAGTCTCCTGTTTTTCTTTGCTCACTTATTACAAGGAATCATTGTTCATGAAGAAAAATTTGCCCTTATCGACTATGTGTTTACTCAGTGTTTGAGGTTTTAGATAAAAGGCAGGATTAATACTTGATTATTTCCCTTTCTTTACCAGTTTTCAAAATAAAGTTTCTCCCTAATGTCCCCTCAAGTCACTATTCCTTCGAAGTACTACCATGAACCTAGGGCTTTAAACAAACTTGCTATGTTTCAATCATCATAGTTATTATTATCCTTATTGATGTCCAAATAGCCTAATCTTTGATCATTGATTGAAAACCTACTCAGCTTAGCTGCTGAGTCCTTATAATACAATACCAGCTGTGTTTGATAGTTTCCTTGCTTTTCGGAGATGAAAGTATGTTCCAGGCTCATCTTGTACATTTTCTGCCTCAGGCCTGGGATCAGCTTTCTTCCAAGGAAAATCTGGTTCCTTTTAGTGAGAGATAGCATTGGAGACTATGGTCTGGGCTCCAGGGCTGAATATTACAGCTGGATTTGTCCTTGCTTCTTAGTTTTTTCAGTGGGCATGGCGAGAGGTAGGAAACTTCTTTTGTATGTATGTATGTATATGTATTGTGTGATCTGTGTGTGTGTGTGTGTGTGTGTGTGTGTGTTTAAAGACTATTTATTTATTGGGATCCCTGGGTGGTGCAGCGGTTTGGCGCCTGCCTTTGGCCCAGGGCGCGATCCTGGAGACCCGGGATTGAATCCCACGTCGGACTCCCAGTGCATGGAGCCTGCTTCTCCATCTGCCTGTGTCTCTGCCTCTCTCTCTCTCTCTCTCTCTCTCTCTGTATGACTATCATAGATAAATTGAAAAAAAAAAGTAATTAAAAAAAATAAAGACTATTTATTTATTTCCTTATTTAAGAAAGAGAGTGAGAGAGCAGCAGCATGAGAGGGAGGAGGGTCAGAGGGAGAAACAGACTCCCTGCTGAGCAAGGAGCCCCATGCAGGGCTTGATCCCAGGACCCTGGGATCGTGACCTGACCCAAAGGCAGATGCTTAGCTGACTGAGCCACCCAGGCACCCCCTGTGTGTGTTTTTTAAAATAAAATGCATCACGAGTTTCTACTGATGTGCCCACAAGGCTCTTCTTCACGTCATTGATCTTACATTAGCATTTTCTTTGTCTCTAGCTACAAATAGCAATTCTTAATCACACAGACACAGTCTACTCACTTACTTTATCTCCCACTGCACTCAGCACAATTTCCAAATGAAAATGCCGGTGACACCCCCAACAATATGCTCACTGAAAACTTTCAATTTTTCTTTGTTTAGTTTTCTTTTAGCTTTTCATTCCATGTGCACTTCCATTATAACGCATTAGGGCCACTTGGAGTAGTTCCTCTGGTTTATAGCTGGATGTACACTGATATCCACTGATTTTATTTTGAGACTTTTTTAAAGGAGGTGTTGAGAAAATTACTTTTGTTCAATAAGTGTGAGAAAGTGCTTACATTTTCCTGAAAATCAAACCTACAAAACTAGGTAAAGTCACAGGAGTCTGGCTTGCATTCCTGCCCCTTCACTTCATTTTCACCTTTCTCTACACATCATCATTTCTTTGATATAGCCTTCATTTTTCAATATAAGCAATGATATTATTAAGGTAAGTTTTTATATTTTATGTTGCAATGATTATTTTATCAACTCCTCAACATAATACCTTTAATGATGCCCACTCCTTTTTTTTTTTTTTTTTTTTTTTAGTTCTTATCTTTTGGTTCTCTACTATGACTGATATTGAAATTTCTACTAACCCTTTCTTCCCTCCTCTCTCTGTGGTCCGTTTTGAAGTCATGCTATTTACTCTTACTTAGACCTGTATCAATGAGCTTATTCCCCTCTTCTGCATGCTCTGCCATGTTTTTTGTTTTTGTTTTTGTTTTTCATCATTATACTGCCTACATTGTCAGACTAGGTAACCATACTCTATAATTCATTTTGTCATAGACATATATAGATATAGATATATCTATCTATATATCTCAGTACTGCCCCCCTCGGTTGTCTTTTAGAACTAGACCCAGAGCTGATCATGTGTTTAATGCTCACCACATCCTTACATCTGTGGCTTGCCAACCACTCATTGCCTGCACCTTCTCCCTCGTGGATTATTACAGCGGGGCTTTCAGAATCATATTCCCTCCCTGGGTCTGTACATATTTGTGTAACAGATTATTGTTGACTCGAAGGTCATTTGGGCTGGATATAAAATCCTTGGCTTCATTGCCTTTTCCGAGTGTCATGCTTTTGACTTCTACCATAAAGCCTGGCTTTTGAAAAGTCTGTTGACTCTCTGACTTTCTGTCCCCTATAGGTGAGTGACTTGGTCATTTTGCCTGGATTATGCGAAGGATTTTGGGGGGTTTTTGGTCTTTTCTTTCGAGGTCACTTTTTCCAGGTACATGGTGTGTCCTTAAAATATATAGTTTCAAATCTTTTTCTACTTCTGGAAAGTGCTCTTGAGTTAACAGTGTTAGGTGTTCTGTTTCGTTGCTTTGCTTTGCTTTTTGAAGACTCTTATTGGAATGTTAGGTTTGATTTTCTTTGCCTGTCTTCTCTCTCAGAGGCTTTCTTTTGAATCCTTCCTATCTCTATCTTCATTTCTTTTGGATGTTCCAGACTCTTTTTCTTTCTATGTTCTAATACTCATAGGCTTTGTCTGTTACATGTATTCCCTCTTGTGTTTCTTCTTGTTTAGTCTTTATTTCTAATTTTTTTTCTTTTACTTCAGCTACTTTTCTGTTGCCTTCCTGTCCAAAGACTTCTTTTTCTCCAATCACTTCATTTCTGAAGTTTTTGATTATATTTGTGTTCCCTTTATATCTTCTTTTGTTTCCTCAAATTTTAGTTCTTTCAAAGTATTAATATGAAGTTTTCATCTGTTTGGGGGCATGTCTCTGTGGTAAGAATGTTACTCTGATCTTCATTCTATGTTTTTTCTCATAATAACTGTGCGTTGGGTTTGACCACAGTCTTGTTTGGTACTCGTTCTTAAGTGAAATGAATTTTCCTGAATTTAGGGGCAAGGGATGGGCCAGATAACCTTTCCTAGCTTCTAAGCTCTAGAGTTCCATCTTCTGTTGTTCCTATGAAATGATAAAACAAGGTCCACACAGTCTTTGCTCTGTCTCTGCTTCCCTCACCTTTTATCTGCCCCCCTCCCTTTTCTTGGACCTCATTATGACTTTCTTGCTCAAGGTGGATTCTACTCTCAAAAGTTTCTCTTCAGGGTAGTTGAGTCGTGGAAGGAAGCTTAGTTTTACTGTTCTCAAGAGTTATCAGTTCCATACCACTCTGGCACTTTTTAGATCCTCCCAAATATCTTGCACTCACCCCATGAACTGGATTCTGCAGGACTTCCTTGCCAGTTATGCTGCTAGGCACAAAATCCCTCACCAATCTGCTTACCTTCCAGTGAGGACCTTTGGAGGTTTGAGGCTTCTTGTTGTAAAGTCTGCAGATGCCCTCTGCTATCTATAGCTATAGATGGCTTGGCCACACCCGTTAATATTTTTAGGTTTATGGGCTGCTAGGTCCCCTGATTTTGTCTTGGGTTTTTGGTTCACAATCCTAATTTCTGTTTTGTTGTTAACGTTGTTGTTATTGGAGGATGGGCAGGGATTCTGGGAGATTCACAAACTCTGCCACCTGTACTCTAACACCATGGATGTCCCTGAATCCCCACTTTGGTCTTTTCATAGTGTTATCAGGGCTCGAGAAGATGGTTTTCTAAATGCCATCCTTGTGGATTCAAGCTAAAGCACTTCCAAATTGGTTTCGATTTTATTTTTAGTAAATTGTTTATTAAGGAAAACTGTAAAGTGTCTTGAAAAACGAAACACTAACTACCACTATTATTACCTCTTAAAGAGAAAACTAGCCATACTTGGTAGTTTTTGAAGTGAGTGTACAGGAAATGAAATTGTTACATGTGTCCTTTCCAAATTAATGAAGTCCAACAACTCATGATCCATCAAAAGATACAATGTATGTCAAGGTTAGGATGGGCTGGGACTGTGGGCTCTCAATAAATGGTGGTTCTGTGGTTGAAAAAGCCCCATGGGCCTGTCTGATACACATTCTAATGACCTGGGCAAATAAGTCAGCCTCCCCCACTTTTCTCTCTCTGACAACTCAGGAAGTTCTTACCTCTGAGAAGTGACTTATTATAACTTTGAAAATATAGTTGCCAGAGTCACATCAATGATCACATTTTTCTTCTTGGCTTTTAATAGCTAGATATTAATACACAAAAAGAATGATATGCTTTTTTCTATTTTGTCTTTTTCAAACTCTTTGAGGCCCTTCATGGCGTGGAAGACAGGATCAGCAAACATGCTCACAGCGTATGTTACATTTGGCACCTTTTGGCAAGGGGTCTGCTTCCTGTGGAGTTTAAATTTAGATCCGCTGAGAATCTGAGAAATTTAGTAATGAAAGGAGAACTTTGGATTTTCCTCTTTTGGAAACTTTCTTTATTAAATCCCATTAATGGTTCTATTCAACTTTATTCCCATCATACATAAGAGACTAGAATAGCAACTTGAATTGCTTCTTCCTCTCCACGAGTCATTCCTTCATTCATGGTTGATGGAGTGCCTCCCAGGTACCGGGCTAAAGGGGTTTAGACACATAACTGCCAACCTCTTTTCTCCATTCTATTATTTTCAGAGTTGCTCGGTACCCTACTTTCTGAGAAAGGCTGCTAATAAATTTGTCTATTTCATAAATATTTTTCTGGCATCCTCCTTGCTGGTTTGTTTTTTAAGATTTATTTATTTTTTTATTCATGAGAGAGAGAGAAAGAGGTAGAGACATAGGCAGAGGGAGAAGTAAGCTCCCTCTAGGGAGCCTGATGTGGGACTTGACCCCAGGACTCCAGGATCACGCCCTGAGCCAAAGGCAGACGCTCAACCTCTGAGCCACCCAGGCATCCCTCTTGCTGGTTTTTTAAGTGTAAATCACTCTCAGATAAAACAGACAATATAAGCAATAAGTGGACTAGTCCTATAATTATATATGCTCCGAGTATGGGAGTCTACAGAGGAAAAATATCTTGGCCTTCTTCAGTGAACTTGTAAAGATGACTAACTCATTCCAACTATCTGCAAGGGAGAGAGATCAAACATCCCCTTTACCTTTCTCTTTACAACTTTGAAATATGACAGAAGAGCACTCTGTGTTGAGTATCGGGTATCCGATAAAAGGGAGAACAAAATAAAGAACTTTTTTTTTTTTTTTTAAGTAGGCTCCACACCCAGTGTGGAGCCCAACACAGGGCTTGAACTCACAACCCTGAGATCAAGAACTGAGCTGAGATCAACAGTCAGACCCTTAACTGACTGAGCCACCATGTGCCCCAAGAAGAACTTTTTAATTCAGCTAAAGGCCTTTTAGCATCATCCATGGTTTTCTTTCTTTGCTCTGCAGCTGGCAGGCATTTCAGACCCTCTAAGTATGACCTCTGAGGAGGCCTTGACTGCAGTCGCCACCTTTCTCGCTAGCTTGCTGCTGCTCCTTGAGCTCATTTAGCAGCAGGGCCAGGGTTCATGTGACACCCCATCCAGGACGCGGCTCTGTGGGGAATGCATTTCCCAGTGCAGGAAGCTCCTCTTGCACTATCTGCCATCTAGCTTCCTTGGTGATGGCCAGCTTCTACTCCACTCTGAGCCAAGCCAACTCCTCCATTTAAGAAGAAATACACAGGAAATATATCCGCATATGGGCTGGAGCAAAAAGAAATACCAATACTTCATAAGTCAATTAAGTTATAGTAAGAACAGGAAGAAACACAAGTAGTTTTGATTATTTGTGTTTCTTGTTTGAAAGTAGTACAACAAAATTATCCCAGAGACTCGTTGTTTCTGTAGGGGTTTGGCAGAGAGTAGTGAATGAGGTTCTGAATTGTCCCTTTGATTCCCAGCCATCTCTGGCCTCTACTTCCTGTGGCTCAGCTGTCTGCTTGGCAGCTTAGTGCACGATGCATGCGAGGAGCCTGAACATCTGAAATCTGCCACGCACCTGTGCCACACAGTTCTCATGTGTATGCCACTGTCACATTGGGAGGTGCTATTTGATGTACCTTGGCCACGGCCACAGCCCTCTGCGGGGGCAGTACTGCTCACGCTCCCACCAGTAGCCAGTACACCTGTTAACAAGCACAACAGTGAGAGTAGCATATGGATTCTGAACATTCGACAGCCCCAGAGCTCAGTCCTCAGACCTCTTTTGCTTTCTTGTTGATCTTTTAAAACCGTCTCAAAGTGGAGTTTCTCCAGCCTGGCGTCTCCTCTCTCAGTGTCTGGCTCGGATACCCCAACTGCCTCATAAACATCCCCATTTGGATGAGCTTTTGACCTCTCCCCCCATCTGCTCCTCCCACATCAGGAAATGGCAGCTCCTCCCTCCACTTGCTCCCAGCAAAGCTTTGAGGCTGACCTCAACTCCTCTCTTTCTCTCCTACACAACTCCCCTGGTCTAAACCACCATCAATCACCTCTTGCCTGGAGCATTCCAACAGCCTTCTAACTGGTCTCTCTGCTTCCACCTTTGCTGCCATAAAATATCTCTTCAACACAGCTTGCAGAATGTACATAGTAAAACACATTTCAAGTCTGGTCATTCCTCTGATCGAAACCTGCCATTGGCCTCACAGCTCATTCACAGTAAGAACCACAGACCTTATCGTGACCTACAGTGTGTATTATAATCACTCCCGGGATACCTTCATTTCCTGCCTCTTCCCCCACTTAGCCAGCCTGGGCCCCAGCCACACCAGCCTCCACCTCCGTGCTCTTTCTCCACCATGATAGGCAGGGTCCCGCCCCAGGACCTTTGTGCCTTCAGTTCCTTCAACCTGAAATACTCCTTCCTTAAGTCACCATGTTGCTTTCTTCATTTCATCAAGGCTTTTGCTCAAATGTCACTCACTATGAAGCCTCTCTTGACAGACTTTGAAAAATTGTAGTCTAGACTGCTGCTCTAGCTCCCTTTTCTGTTTATCTTTTTCTTTAGCACGTATCAGCACTTAATGGAAAAATATTTCATTGTGAAACTTTTTGTATCCTTATTTCCATGAGGAGAGATAATTGTTTTGTTGCTATTGTTGTTGTTGTTGTTATTGTTGTTAGCCATTCTGTTGCAGAGTCTAATATAATGCCTGATAGGTAGGTCCTCAATACCTAAATTTAGTTGGTTAAGAAAGTGTCGACAAGAATAAAAGACTAGCATGTACTGGGCAGCTACTATGTGTCTGGCGCTGTGCTAAGTGACTTGTCTTTATTACGTCTCTCAACAACTAAATAGGTAGGTGCCATTTCCCTCATTGTACAAATGAGAAAGCTGAGCTCTAGAGAAATTCAATATTTGCTTTCAACCTCATAGCTAAAGGGGGAGCCAGAACATGAGCCTTATAGCCTGAATCCAGAGCCTACACCCTTAGCTACTATACTCTACTGCTCCCGTTAGAAGACAGTCCACAGACACCCCTCTTCTGATTTCCATCCTACCTTTCTGGTCTGTTCTTCCTAATACAGTTTTTCCGGGTCTTCCTCTGTATGCTCTCCACACCTACATGTTGGGGTTCCTCATGGCTTAGTCTTTGGTCCACTTCTCTCCTCCAGTTATGTTTTTACCCCAAATTATCTCGTCCCAAGTCCCAGCTTCTTGATGGGGCACAGACTCCTGCATCTATCTATAACTTCAGGCCAAATTTCTCTACCAGCTTGAACCTATATATCCAACTGTCTTCTCCCTTTAGATATCATAAAGGTTATTGAACAAATTGTTCAATAAACATTATGTGTTTATTGAATAATTTATTTTATATTTAATTTGTATTATATTAATTTATATTTATTGAATAAACCTTGAACCTTATGTATTCAAGGCCAAAGTTACAACCCTGTCCATCCCACCAAACCTCTTCTTGCTCCTCTTCTCCATCTCAGCCACTGGCGTCATCATCTACTTTCCCAGGACAGATGCCTAAAAGTCACCCACGAAGAGTTCTTCTCTTCCTCTACCTCTGTCACCGAGTCCTACTGATCCCACATCTTAAATATCTTTTGAAGCTACCTACTTCTCCCCATCTCTGCTGCCACACTTCTAGTCCTACCACCTCTCTCTAGGATCCCCCATTTTCCTGACCTTCTTACACCACTTTCAAATGTTCCCCATCACCCTATGCTTTTCATTGAGAGCTATTTTCACATATAAGCTTATTTATTTGTGATTATGTCATATATATCTTTTCTCCCCAACTAGAATGTAAGCTCTAGGAGGGTAGAGACCATGCCTGTCTCAATCTGTACCTTTTAGCAGCGTGGTGCCTGACATATAGGAGATAATCCACAAATATTTTATTTGTTAGATGAAAAAATAAGGCTGAGATGAAGGCTGTGCTGTGTAGTATAGTGCCATAATGAGTAGATGGCTATTGGTGACACTGAGTCATCAAAGAAAGGTTAAAACGTGTTTCTTATTCTCAGTTTTCAAAGGCCGCTACATAAATGTAAAACTATGAAAGAAATAAGTCTTAGCAAAGTATCCATTCAGTAAGCAAAGTTTTGGAAGGTGAAGAGAGATTAAGATAATTTAAGTCCCTGCTTCATTTCCTGGTAATACAGATAAATGTTTACATCTAGCTGTGAGTACAAATAGCATGTCCTCACTTATCCGTGCCAGTGGAGGCTAAGGCAACACCGATAGTTGAAATTACAATGAATACAGAATGGGATTGATTGATTTGCATGCTTTTTCTTAATCATGGAAGAATTGCCAGAGGATTTAAGAAATGGGCAACAGGAAAAAGGAGAAACAGTAAGAATCTTGGATAATCCTTCGCTGGATAATTAAGATTTAACTGGGTCTGTTTTGATGTGTGCACATGTTTCTGTACACGGAAAGGGATGAACCCACAAATATTATAAATGCCAATTTCCAAAGGCTTTTGGAAAATGCAACCCGTAGCATATGGTATCAAATTAATTTGGGGTTTCACTTGTTTCCATCTGATTTGGGCACATTGAATATGAGATAATAGTTTGGCATCCATGTTCACAGCACTTTTCATAAGCCTCTCCATTTCACAAAAACTCTCTGAGGTTAGAGGATGTGTGGTGACTCTTGCTTAGCAGATGAGGAAACAGAGGCATAGCGCTGATCTGTGGCCTGCCTGAGCTTTGGAAATAATTCATCAGAGAGCTGTCAAGACCTCGGTCTGAAGACTGTGGCTGGAGCATCACCATTTCTGCCTTGACTTTGAGAACTTTTCTTATTTTCGTTCTCTTCCGTGCTATTTTATACAACCTGTTTCATCCTGCTGCCCATCACGTTAGGCAGAAGAAAGAACTTAAAACAGGATGGATTGTGTTTGACAGGAAGGGGCTGTACAGCTGAATTCCATCAAGACATAAATGTGCCTGTAGCCCCAAAGGTATTAAAACTTGCCAGTAATGTTTTATGGCAGCCTTACCTGAACTCCACGTGGCAAGAAGACGCTTACCCTGCAAAGACATCTCTCTTTGTAGTGTCAGGTCGCTGTTATTTACCCACCTCTAAAATCTCCTAAGAGCATTTGGTTTTCCTTTTCTTCCATAAAGCCAACTGTAAAATTTAATTGGATACTGAGTAGCTGTTTTTCCTGCAGTCCCCGTGAAATTTGGGTTATCAGCTAATTGTAGTAGAGTGCCTAAAGATGTATTCCAAAGGTACAGATCACCAATTACTACCTTTTGGCAGAACTTTTGATCTAATGACTAATAGCAGTAGGTACTGTACTCAGCTGCCACATGAAATGCAAAAAATAAGATATACTGCCTCCCGTTTAGGTAAGTATCTTTTCAATATTTATAGAAGCTTCCAAGATTTCTCCAGACCTGCCTTTCCACCCAGTTCCTAAATCTGATGCATAAAAGGAAAATAATCTAGCTCAGAAGCCATCACGTGTTTGTCGTATTGATGCCATAGGTGAAGTTTAAACGCTGCACAATGGAAGGCCTTTGCACATCTTCAGAGCAGCATACGATGGTTGTATGTGACTCTGAACTGAGAGGTGAGGATTTAGCTCTGTAGTGCTTCAGAAAATATCAAAAGAGTTTTAAAACATTAGTTTTGAGAGATTGGAATACATAGAAACTCAGAATGTTTGAACGTCGGCCCAGACGTTGGCAGACTTCCATTCAGATTTCGTTGTGAGTAAAATGTGTACTCAGCAACTAGGTTCAAGCCCTTGGTAGTTTGTAAGCACATCTCTCTGCTTTTTCTAGATCGTTGCAGAAAAAAAAAAAAAATAGGTTAAGCAAATTTTGTGGCGGTGCTTCTGCGTGCACAGACATGCATGAAGCCTCTGCATCTTCCAAACTTGGAAAGCATATTTTAACAGCACAAGTATATCTGTGCGTTTGATCTACATCAGAGCCTCTTTTTTTTTTCCCCCTTCCTCACATGCTTTTTAATTATATCGTTTAAATGTTTTACCTATTAAATCTGTTTGGTCTTCAAGCTGTAAACATCACACACAGCTAATAAGCTTTAGGAAAGAAAAGGAAATTGACATTTACTATAGAGGTTCTGCAAAACCAATGAAAAACTATGCAAATGAGCTATAGAACAGACAGATTTGCATATCCTTGTTGGTTTCATGATGATATTCTCAGCGTGAGCCTGGCAGACTTGCCTTTTTACCTCTTGGGATGATGCATGTACTAGTGCTAGAGCCCTGCAGGGTCAATTTAACAAGTGTAACATTGTGATTTTCCATGCGGTTTCTCAGAACCACTGAGCAAAATGCGGGGCGATAAATAGTGACAGAGGAAATCGATTTTTGGAGTAAATACTTTTGGAGGACGGGGGAGGGTTGGGAGGGACATTATATCAGTCTTTAATGTTGCCAAGGTAGGACGAGCAATTTTTGGTACCGGTGCCGTGGTGTTTCAAAATAAATATATATGCTCACCAATATAAATGTATATGCTCACTGATTTTGCCACTGTCTTGATACCACCACGCACTCTCCCCCCTCCCCAAGAACTCCTGCCCAGAGACGGACAGATTTGTGCTAAGCCTCCTTTGGCTGCATCAGGGGCTCTCATCAGAAAAGCAGGCTAAGGAGTCTGGTTTTGCCACCGTCTTGTTAGGATAGTAGCCTTGTTAGGATCAGTAGCATGTAGTGCCAGACATCGATACGTGGAAGCACAATTGCCTAGTGGCGAAGAAGGGTTTTGATATCCTCAGGACCTGGATTGGAACTCCTCTCTGTCATCCCTCCCTACCTTGGTTTCTCACCCATAAATGGGCATAATAAGGTAGTTGCGAGGATTCAATGCAAACTACCAGACTTCCTAGCATATAGTAAATACCTAATAGATAGTACCGTTGTTTTGAAATGCTTTCCCAAGGTTAATCATGTTTTACTTTGTAAAAAAAAAGGCAATTAAAAAAAAGTAAAAACCAAAGCTTTCTGAAGAAGAGAAAGGAAATGAAATTCACCCCTGAAATGTACTTGGAGAATTTTAGAGGGTCTTTTCCAAGTTGTTATAAAACACCTCTGAAGTAAATTTGCCCATTTCTGCCCACACCAATTCTATAACATTCCAGGAATAAAATCTGCACTTGGGTTTAAAAATAAAACGAGTGGAACAAACTGAATTAGAAGTCGTTGGCAGACATCCCCCCAACAGAATGTTCTCTCAATTGGTGGTAGCGCAATAAAAGAGAAGATGTATATTTTTTTAATCTGCCCTCGGCCCCCAATCCCTTCAGCCTGTTGGCTTTCTCTATTGTAAAAACCCCAGTATGCTTGGCTTTCATCTTACCCCGCCCTCTGATATCTGCATCCCTACCCCCCTGCAAATAAACCGCATCCGCACAGCAGATCCTCCTTCCCGAGAAAGCGCCAGCAGAGCTCTCCTCTGATACCGTATATGTGCATACTGGGCTGCGCAGAGGGCGTCCCGGAGACATGGGAGGCTCTGCTGTGTTCAGTTGTAAGGACTGCCAAGAAAGAGAAAAATTCTCCCATGTATTCACATCTCTCCCGCCTCTTTTTTCCTTCTGTAAATATTCAGGCCCTTTTTAGAGAGGCTTTTGATAATGTGTTATCCCAGCAAGTGCCATGAACCTTGGACGTACCTAGAACTCCCAGATCCCATGGCAATGACTTAGTAAAGGGAGTCCAGGAAAATGCAGTTGCAGGGTTGGGTGGAGAATCTGGTTACTACGCGGGCATGCACGCGCGCCCCAGCCACCCCCAACCCATCATCACCATAGAAATTATGTAAAAACTAGACATTCTCTTCTCCCTCACACAGGCAATTGCATCTTTCCCAAAAATGGAAGGGGAAAAAGCTTTCTTTGGCTGAGCCATATGCAAAAAATTATGGAACATCTGTGTAAGTAACAACATACAACAAGACAAATTATTGGTGGTAAAAGGCAAAGCCCTTGTTTCAAAAACATGTCTGGAGATAGTGTGTATACAGAACCTTGCTTTGTGCTAATTACGCATAATAACTGTCAGCTTTGCAGACCACAGGCTGGGCTCTCACTAATGCACGGTCTTTTCCTGTTTTGTTCGATCCTTCCTTCCCTCCTCGTTTTTGATTATTGTTGAATGGACTGTATAGCTTTACTTCGATAGTTGCTGTGATCTGGAAAATGAAAGCAGATGTATGGGGGTTTGGGGGACTCACGTTTTGAAACGTACCAATGGGCAGATGCCCTTCTTCACCCCTGATCCGACCACTTGCCTCCAGCACCAGCCTGAGGAGCATGGGGACCGTGGTCCAAACAGCTCATGGGTGAGCTTGAGGAGCTTTTTTTCCTTCCATCGTTAGACTCTGTCCCTGTTAGCATTTAACTTACCACAACGATAGTGTCATTTCAGGCGAATCTGGCTGCTTTGCTTCTGGAACTCACTGTGATCCTGCCCGAGTGGCAAGCCTCTCGGGCACGTGTATTTAAAAATGTGATATTGTACAATTAGTTTCCAGTGGGAATCAAAGACCTAGATGTGGGGCCCGGGTGGCGTACGGTCGCAATGTGCAATCTTGGGGAAGGAAGCACTTAGCTGTCCCTGCCTCTGTTTCTCCATTTGTCAAGAGGGAGATGCTAACACCTGCTTGCAGTTCTCATGTGGATCACGCGGGATTAAAATTGTAGGAACACGGGTCCTGTTTTTATAAGAGAAATTCCAGTGCTGTTGTTTTTTCCTGCTAAAAGGGCTCTCGGCATCTCTCGAACACCTGCTGTCAGCTTTCTTTGCGTGTTTGACAGTGCCAGTGAGAAGCGTGGGGTCTCCCCAGTCAGTGGAGAAAAAGGAGTTTAAAAGATGGGATGTCTCTTTGGGGGGGAAGAAATAGTAGGGCAGAGTTTAAAATAGGGTTCTTAGGAGGAGAGGCACGCCATAGCCACAACCCAGCATGTGCCCTCATCTCATCAGAAACCCCTGAGCCGTCCACACACGGCGAGGAGGGAGCAGGTACAGTGACTGGTCTGGTCTCCAAGGTGACCTCTATCAGCCTCCCCACCCTTTCCTCCCTCTCCCCACCCCAAATCCGTAGGCATAGCGGAGGATGAAGGATGATGTTCTAGTCAAGCCCGATTCCCACCGTGATTCCAACGTTCCCTAAACATTCACACCCATGTTCCCCTTATTCTGACCCAGCCGGCCAAACTCCTCCCCATACTTCAGCACCCCGCTCACACCGCCTCAACAAGCCCTTCTAACCACAAACCCAGCTAGCCTGTGCCTCCTTTGGGTTCCCAGATCCCTTGTATTTTTTTGTACTTCTTTGCTATTTAGAACACTTAGCACCGCCTGCCTGTTAGTACACTTAGCTGTGTAACTACTTGTGCAGGAAAGGACAGCCCGCAGCGTGCCAGGTAGATGTGCATGTGCTGGAGCGAGCCTGCCTGGGTTCAGAGCCCCCCGCGGCCGTCTGCTAGCACTGTACTCTGGGTAAGTACTTAAGCTCTCTCTCTGTCTGGTTTCCTCCTTTGCAAACTTGGCTTTTTTAAGAGCTACCTCACAAGCTTGCGAGGGTTGAATGGACGTAAAGCTCTTTTACAACAGTGCATACGCACTTAAGAAATATTAGCTATTGGTAGTCCCAGCACACCAGAGAAAACAGGCCATGACTTGTTTATGCTTTTATGCCCTCACAACTGTACCTTACACATAAAAAAAATTCATAAACAGCAATGTCAATATCAGGTACATTGAGCAATGTGAAATCTGTTCATTTGAGTCAGCTAAATAATTCAGAGTGCAGCAAGCCTCCCCTCCCACAGCCCCATCCCTCTAGTCACTGAAAATCTGTGAGGAATCAAGAGTCTTTCAAAACAACCTCAGAGCCCTGTGGAATACATTTTCAATCGTCTTTATGCGTCTGCTTTCTCTTTTGGGTGCAGACAGTTAGCAGAGCCCGATTATAAGGCATGCATATGTATGCAACATTATTTTGCAGAAGCTGAATGAAAGAATGGGAGTTGTATCCTGCCTGAATGTTTCCATCCAGGCTTCTAGGGCTTAATGTCCCCAAATGCCAGAGCAGTTAAGGTCACTTCAAAAATGGAGCCCTTGATGCTGGGCTCGAGCTTTAGATGCATTCACAACAGATCAGGTAGGAGAAAGTATGGAAAAAAATGAGGAAGGAGGACGAACTTTTCTTAGAGTCTTTGTAATAATATCAGATGTGTGAGAGTGTGTTTTTCAAGGGTGTGTGTGTGAGAGAGAGAATGTGTGCGTGTTTAACTTGCATGCAAGAAACAAGAGAGTAGTTTTCATTTGGAATGAGCTAACCCTCCATAAAGCTTATCTCAGTAATTCTGATGTCACGTCCCATGACATCCGTCATGCACAGGACTGTCCCCCGCCCCAACAGAATTAGCCAGTATGAAATGTCAGTAACTCCAAGGTGGAGAAACCCTGGTGAGGAATGTTTATCATATCTGCCCAAAAAGAGAGCATGGCCCCCATCAAAGGCCGTGGAGCTCTACCTCTGGACCTAGACCATGCACTTCCACAAAAAACACTCATGTTCTTCCTGCCTCCCTCCACCCACCCAGTAAACCCAGTCCATGAGAATAGACTCCGTGGGGCGAGCAGGGCGTCAGATGCAGGTGTGGAGGGGCTTGTTCGACTTTGTCCTTTGCTGGCAGATTATTTCTGCTCACTTAATTGGAATCCTGCCTTCAAGTATTGGGTTTTTCACTATCAGGTTGGTTTTTATTTTTTAATCGTATAGTTTCATGAGACGAAATACATGTAGAAGTAAGGGGGGAGGGTTAAAGCAGCAGGAGGGGGGTGGGTAGAGGGAAAAGGAAGCCAGAAAGAAGAAAGGGGAAAGAGAGAGAGAAAGAAAGAAAAAGAAAGAGAAATAGGTGGGGGGGGGGTTGCAAATGAAGACCCATTTGGTTTAATGGTCTGGAGTTTTCAGCTAGTGATTTTGTTGCCAAAGTCTTGCCATCCAACACACATACACACACACACACACACACGCACACGCACACGCCACTCCACCACCACATGCAGGCCAGGTGGCTCCTGCTTACATACATGGCTTGGCGCTTTTACTCTTTGGCTAAGACCATTTCACACATGAACAACACAGCCTCCTCCCAGAGATTTGTCACCCATCTGCTTGCAGAAGGGCTGTCTGTTTCCCTCCGAAAACTGGTCCAATCAACATTTTCCTTTGGCCAGGGTGGCTCACCAGCAGCTTCTCCATAAGGTCCATAATTGGGATTTCTCATTCTCCTTTGCCTGGCTGGCTTTACCCTTCTGTCCTCTCTCTACGCCTCCCCATCCCAGCCCCCCCGCCCCCCACCCTCAACCCTCCTCCTCCTTTTCTGTTAAGAAGCCCTGTCAGAATGAATGACAGAACCAACTTCCTTCTCCCCCCAAACCCAACATGGCTCATTACTCATAACTTGAAAGCAGTGATGCCTTCTGTCCTCACATGGTTTGCAGATTTCCCCCAAAATGATCCTCTTTCCAGAGTGAGATAGCGATGACTGCCTTGCCTCTCACCCTCTCTAAGCTATGCCACTGTAGCAGTGTTGTGGGCAAATATGCCACTGAGCCTTCCCTAGTGATCTGCTCCGGCCTGTCTGTCCCCGTATGCTGTGGCAGACCGTGGTTAATAGCGATCCGCCTGCATCCAAGGCTAGCTTTGAAGTCTAACTGTAAGGTCATCGTGCTGAAACAAGGGAACACTCACCCTTCATTCCTGGACACAGCCTGCCCGCCCCCCAACATTGCCACCATGTTTGTGGTTGAGCCAGGGAGCATGTGATGGGTACGGGAGGGTCCTGTGACCGGGCCAGGTGGCAGGGGTCTGAGTCCTGCGACCTGCTCCCACATGACTTCTCATTCCTAAACTTCAAAAAAAGTGAGTGACACAAGGAGGATGGAGATCGTGAGAACCAAAACGTAAATCTAGTAATAAACTCTTGGTATTTACAAGAGAGATGTCCATGCTCAAGCGTGGGGGACCCATTTTATAACAGAAAGGCTTTATAAGAACATCTGAAATCTGCTGTTGGGGAGGAAAAAGAAAAATCTGAAGGATGATGAAGGAGGTATGGTGAATCTGGCGCGTCTAAGGGGTATGAATTAGGCTTTTCTATGGTTTACTACTGGGTAAGCTGGACCAATAACTAGACTTCATGTTCCAATTAATATATTTGGAGCATTTCTAGATAGTAAGCGAAGGGGGTAAACCCTGTTTAAATGCTACTGTGCAAAAAAGGCATTTTAAACAAATACACTTGAGTGAGGAATGCAAGTGCTTGGTGGGTCACTTTTGGTAAACAGTTTGGCACAGTGAGGTGAGGCGAGGTGGGTTCTCCTCTTCCCAGAACGTGAAGTTTGTGGGTACGGAGGGATCTCAAGACAGAAAGTACTTGGGGCAGCCCGGGTGGCTCAAGCAATTTAGTGCCGCCTTCGGCCTAAGGCCTGATCCTGGAGACCCGGGATCGAGTCCCACGTCGGGCTCCTTGCATGGCGCCTGCTTCTCCCTCTGCCTGTGTCTCTGCCTCTCTCTCTCCTCTCTGTGTATTCTCAGAAATAAATAAATAAAATCTTAAAAAAAAAAAGACAGAAAGTACTTGAAGATATTTGTTTTTGCTCTGGTCCATGGAACCCTAAAATCAAGCATCTGTGCACTTTAAAATATGAACGAATTAGGAGATCTAGTGCTTTGTAGCATTTTATTTATTTTTATTTTTACTTTTTTAAGTAGTCTCCATGCCAGCCATGGGGCTTGGGCTCACAACCCTGAGATCAAGACCTGAGCTGAGATCAGGAGTTGGACGCATAACTGACTGAGCCACCCAGACCCCCCTGTAGCATTTTAGACAGAAGAAAAGCAATAGTGAGGATAATTGGTTTGCTCTGGGTTGATTGCTTTTATATGTAATGGGCACCTTACGAGAGTCTGCAAAGGCATTTGGAAATCCATGTTCGTAGAAGGCCCTGGGTGTACATTTAAGCGGAGAGCCACCAACCTACACCTAGCACCATCCC
This sequence comes from Canis lupus familiaris, assembly GCF_011100685.1. Classification (NCBI taxonomy): domain Eukaryota; kingdom Metazoa; phylum Chordata; class Mammalia; order Carnivora; family Canidae; genus Canis; species Canis lupus. The sequence goes on along the minus strand of NC_049256.1, from coordinate 16,862,845 downwards.
ATGGTCCTGGAAAGTCCTCAGAGGAAATGCAGCAGCAATGGTGGGGTTTCTTCCAGCCAGGCTAGAGCTGCTCTGAATCTCTTGAAAGTTCTGGATGGCTCCCTAAGAGGGGCTTCTGGGTGACTCAGTGGTTGAGTGTGTCTGCCTTTGGCTCAGGTCATGCATCGTCCTGGGGTCCTGGGATCAAGTCCTGCATTGGGCTCCCCAGAGGGAGCCTGCTTCTCCCTCTGCCTATGTCTCTGCCTCTCTCTCTCTCTGTGTCTCTCAGAATAAATAAAATCTTTAAAAAAAAGTTGTGGAGCACCCATATTCCCATCAGCCTCAGATCAGAGGTGCCATTTCAGTTTCCAGACTTGTCAATTAAATGAAATACCAGTCAGAGATTGGTGTGTGATTGTAAGCATTCTCCCCTGCCCCCAGCCCTATCCCTAATTGTCCCTTCATTAAAAATGAATTTTAGAGTTCTATCTCCAAAATTCATAACCTGAATAAGATCAAACGTCATATGAAGTTTCTATTGAGATATAATTGACACATAGGATTGTTTCTTTTTATTTTTTTTTTAAGATTTTATTTATTCATGACAGAGAGGCAGAGAGAGAAGCAGGCTCCATGCAGGGAGCCCGATGCGGGACTCGATCCCGGGACCCCAGGATCACGCCCTGGGCCGAAGGCAGGCGCCTAACCGCTGAGCCACCCAAGGATTCCCGGATTGTTTCAATTTAAGGCAAGCAACCTGTTGATTTGATCCATTTATGTTTCACAGTATGATTACCACCATAATTAGCTAACACTTCTTTCACCTCACGTAATTATCATCCCTTCTCTGTGGTGAGAACAGTTAGGATCTATGGAGAGTAGAATTGTGGTTACCAGGGGCTAGAGGGGGCGAATGTTGGGGGAAATGTTTATTTAAGGCTACAAACTTGCAGCTACGGGTAGATAAAGAAGTTCTAGAGACCTAATGCACAGCAGAGTGATTACAGTCAACAAGACTGTATTATGAACTTCAAAATTGCTAAGACAATTTAAATTAAATGAAATTAAAGCACCTTACTGGAAATATTTTTTTCCAATAGTGAGCCTTTAATATCCCTGACTTCCCTCTGACTTGCAAAAATTTGAAAGAACTAAAATAAAATTAGACCTCATTGGTCCCAGTTGGGAAAATGGAGGGGGACAGAGGCAATGTAGATCAAAGAAACATCTCTACCCCCACCCCCCGATTCCCCCCCCCACACACACACACACAACCATCGATGCCATATGTTCATTTGGGGTAGTGTTTTCCCACCTGAGGAGGCTTTCCTGGAGGGAAAGGATTCACAACTGGGTCTTTATAAGGAAGGATGAAAGTGCACCCAGTTGGGTAGATTCCAGTTCTGATTGGCTTGGTGGCTGGCTGGACCTCTTACTATTGCTTCACTCTCCATTTGTCACCACCCACCCACCTTCCTCCTCTAGAGTTCACTCTAGAGGTAGGAAGAGGATTCACGGGTGCTGTCTTGCCAGGGTTACAGAGACTCAGAAACCTTCTTTGTCAAATGTCTCTCCAAGAGAGAGCTTTGCAAGTCAAAGAGTAAGAATATCACTAAATGCAGCTGTACCTGGCTTGGACTTCCAGTCGTTTCAGGCAAAGATTTCAAAGATACCAGGAGAGGAAGGGGGGCAGAGGAGCTACCAAGTAGTGACACCAGCTATGACACCAGATGGGTGGAGAAGACAAAGTGCAAGCTGTGCTTTGGTGTAAGCAGCATCGCATGCATCACATGGCCACACTTAACTACATTCGGCTCCCTCTCATTCACCCACCGGGAGCCCCACTGAAGCCTCTGTGTTGGCAGAAACCATCGCTTGGTGTGTTGCCAGAGGACTTGAGTGTCTGATATTTCTCGACGCAGAGTCTACCCCCTGTCTCTGAAACCTCAAAACGTGTGGCCCTCTCTAAGGATAACCGTTGGCAACAAGCGGAGGCAGTTCTGCTCCAACTTGGAATGAATAGGAATATGATTTAGCCATTCTTTTTTGCATACCGAAGCAAAAAAAAAAAAAAAACAACCTAAGTGTTATGTACTTCAGAGGATGAATATCCTATTTAAGCACGTCTTTGCAACAGGTGCCGAGATTAGAATACTAGAAGAAATGCACGCGCAGTGGCCATGAAATGGGCTTAAAGGTCAATGCTGGCTGAACTGCATTGTTTACCCTATTTATCTCCATAGAAAATCATCAGTTTGGGATTTAACTGTGGCTGATTTTAATTTGTCATAGTTGTGCTTGTCCTGATTACTGCCCGCTTGGTCTGCAGGCACATGTGTGTATACCCGTGCACACTCGCCCCCTCCCTCCATGGGCGAGTGTTTGCTCACCTTCACCCTTGGGACTGTATATAACATTATAATATGATACAGTAACCTGTATATATAGGAGGCAGCCCAGCATTTTAGCATTTCAGTTTTTTTCCATTCAAAATACTTTCTGAAAAATGCCCATTCAGAGAAGAAGGAAAAACTCAAACCCAAGAAGTCTGAGCATTTTTTTTCCCTTGCTTTCCGTCTCCTAATCTCAGAGTCGTATTAATCTAGTATTTAAAATTTACATATTGGAGTCCTTGTTTACCCCAGGTGGGGCAGGCAAATGTCACTGTTAGTGCAGTAAGTGATTTTGCATCTTGTTTTCTACTATGCCCTTGCTGCTGCTAAAATGACACCACTGATTGATATGTGGATGATACGTGCTATGTTGGTTTTAGTATGAATAGTCTCACCTTCAAGGCACCAGAACTGATGTCCTCTCCCAACACATTAGACGCAAACTTAAAATGAGAGCGCCAGAAACAACGGCAAGAAAGCTCACGTTCCCCTGGCAGGTTGAATTGGATAAACTTGGTAAATAAATACCAACTTGTCCGCTGTCCGAATGTGCTTCTACTGCATTCCAGCTGGAAACCTTATGGTTTCACGTATGCATAGAAAAGGAATTGGACTACCCAGCGAGCGTGGTTTTTATGCCACAAGCCAGGAAATGTGCACACATCACATGTAAATCAGGGTCAGACGGGGTGACAATCAGCTATGCAACTAACAAGAAATTATGCAAAATTAGATGGATTATGTACATGTTTTCAGTTTTTGTCTCTTAGCAGTTTAAATCTTTAATTAAAATACACATGAGAGGGGCACAGTCTGTAAGTGTTGGATTTTGTATGCTCTGGTTGTAAGGTAATAGCCTTCCAAGTTATTTTTATGGGTCATTCTATCTGGTGGCAACTTAGAGTATAAAGCCACGTCCCAGCTTCCCAAAAGTAATGTCTGTTTTCTCACTTTCTAATAATTACTTCAAGTCTGTGAGTAAAGACTTGTCACAGTGAATACAAATTAGTCAGCTCCAGGGTACGACTAAACGTGGATTGTTTGCGTCTGAGTTTTATCCCTTTGGGACAGAGTAACAAGATCATTTATGGAAGTCTGCCTCTATGCATGCTGTGTAGACTGACTCAGAGCACCAGCACAGCTTCTAGGACGGTCTTCCTAATACAGTCGACCGTTGAACAACACGGGTTTGAACTGTGTAGGTTTACAATCCAACGTGGATTTCTTCAATAAATACAGTACAGCCCTGTAAATGTATTTTCTCTTCCTTATGATGTTCTCAATAACATTTCCTTTTCTCTAGCTTACTTTACTGTGAGAATATATAATACAATATATAATACATAGAACATATGAAATATGCGTTAATTGACTATGTGATCGGTAAGGCTTCCAGTCTACGGGAGGCTATTAGCAGTTAGGTCTTGGGGGAGTCAAAGTTACTTGTGGATTTTCAACTGTGGGGTGGGATGGTGTTGGCACCCCTAATCCCCTGCATTGTTCAAGTGTCAACTGACCCCAGATTGTCTAATAGCCGAGCTGTTGTTAAATAAAAACATGCATGGGTTTGGAATCATTCCCCTCCACCCCCCAATCCTCAAGCTCTTAAGTGATACAAATAGTGAACGTATTTTAATACTTATTTAGGATGTTGACATTCTGGGAGGGTCTCACAAGGTAGCTCATTTGCTTGAAGGTCCCCTGAGACAGTGAAAGTCATACCACCATATCTCTAGCCACCTTCATACCATAGAAGTAAAATTCAGCAGCTAATACTCCAACTCAGTGTTTACGGGGCAACATTGGTGCTGTTGTAATTCCCATTTGATGCAAGCTATTTCATGAGGATTTACATAATTTGCAGTAGCGTGTGACTTTCTTTCATTGTAAGTGTGCATTTCTGCTGCAGCAGAATAGCAGTGGGTTGTATATCTTCCCAGGTAGCAATGCAATGTGTGCATGTGTGTTGTATAAAAGGGTTGATCCCCACCCCCAAACCATCCTCAGGCCTTATATCTCTCTGCACCAGAACTAAAGGCCTTCCAGTCATGGCCAACTAGGCCAAAGAATGAGGGCTCTTACCCTTTAAAAGCTCTGTAGGTAATAGGATGAGCAGCAGTTGCTTGTTGCCCTCTGCTGGGAATGGGGGTGGATCAGAGGAGAGGTGTAGATTTTGCCAGATGCTGGCAGAAGGCCCTGAGAGTCTTTCCACTGTGTCTCCAGCTCATTTTCCCTCCCAGCCTCACCTCATTTGCTCCTTGGACCTCAGCGCCAGACTTGGACAGCTGCTCACCACACACATCCAGCCGTGTTTCCCTCGTATCCCTTTCTCCTCAAGGCTTCCCTCGGCCCTTTGGTGATTTCTTCTAAGGAAGATAGAGAATGTGGTCTGGCCTGGGCCTCACGCCTTCTGAGAATGGCACTGCTGAGGCCTAGGCCTGCTCCCCTGCACAGCACAGCACCCAGCAGTGGAGAAGAGTAGTCCTTTTTATGACAAGCCATTTGGACATTGTAAATCATTCATTCTAAATATCACTTTTAAAAATACAAAATACACTTACAAAAATTGGATAATTACTGGGCAAATGAGTAGATAGTAATAGAACTATCATAAGAATAGGCTTGGTTATGAATTACAATAATAATGATTATATTAGATAACATTTATTGGCACATTGTTATGTGCCAAGCGCTACGCTAAAATAACTACATGCATCAGCTCATCAAAATCTCATGACAATTGTGAGGTGTGTGTACTCTTATTATCCTCATTCAAAAGAAAAGGAAGTGGGGGCTTGGGGTGGGAAGTGACATAACTTAAAATCACAGCCAGTCAGTGGAGGAGCTGGTTCAGTGAAACGTCTGTCGGCATATTAAGGGTAAAGTCCCAGACTAACTGGGGACAAACACGAGGTTCCCACATAGATGACATGTGATAAATTCCATGCCCCCAAATGTCCTAAAATAAGACCATGTGGGCCACCTTCCACACCATGACTTATGTCCACATCAAGCTAATTCTCTATATCTAAGAAACCCATAGAAATTTGCTTGGTTATTTTTATGAAATCATTACCATTAGAACCGACAATTTTTGCGTAGTCAAACTATCCAAACCTTATGAGTGACCCCATGCATCTTTTTCTTCTTTGATTTGACTTATGTCATGTTATGTACTGCATGGATTTCTGCACAGTCTACTTTATTCCAAAGGCCAAGCATTTCTGAAAGCCACTGTACTCTACTGGGGGGAGGGGGCAGAGTGTGGAAAGCGGTGTAATGTGCCCAAGGAAAGAAGCACCACTTAGTATAGCCAAAAAGAATTGTACTTCTGTAAAAATACAAAATTTTTTTACAAGGAACCAGAGATTCATAGTTTAGAGGAAGCAAATAATAGCACAAGGGAACAATATCTACTTTGACAATGAAAATAATTTGAGAAATTACATCTTCTAAACTGTTTACGTCTGGAATTGTTCATTAATTCCTTCATTTAATGAACATTTTTAAGCGCTTGTTATGTGCCAAATATATTTTCATAGCTTCATTATAGTGTTCACTTCTGAATCTTTTGCTGAACCAGAGTGATTGAGTGCATGCTCTCGTTAATCGCCCTGGCTCTCACTTCTCCATCTTTTCATTCACTCACTCATTTGTTCATTCATTCACATAGTTTTTAACCTCAAGAGCCCTGAGGTTAAGGATGGAATTAACATGGAGGGCTTCTGAGAAGTTGATTTTTGAACCAAGTCTTAAAGGATCAATGAGGGTAGTGGCAAGTGGAAGACTGGTGAATCATATTCTAAACATAGATATCCCATTTTGCTCAGGTTTGTCTCTTCCTGATAACAAGCTAAAATTTAGAAGTCCCCAATTGATTGCTGCAAATCATTATTCCTTGCTAGATTTATGTAGTCCTGCCCTTCTATAACAGTCTATAAATTGTCCAAAAGCACACATTTATGTAAATTGTTACTGAATATAATTTGGCTTGAATTGATCATCATCACCAGCGTACTGTTCAATATTATTGTACAGAGTTTGACTATATTGTTCTGTGGAACACCTACTTATTTACTTGATTCAGATCTCAGTGCACAGAGTACTGTTGCATGGAGTGGTAATAGTCTTTAAGTACGAGCTGTTGATAACATATGATTAGCCTGCTTAGGGGCAGAGTCATGGATTTGTTCTTTGAACCCAAATGGCATCAATTGTTTGGTAGCTTGATGTAGTATTCATCAACTGAAAAGCCGAGAAGGCCATAAAAAAAAAAGTTGTCACCCCCTTTACTTGTTAAAGAGACTTAAGATCAAATGCTTTCTCTTTCTGAGTTCACTTAAGAACTGTGGCTTAGAAATTATTGGTGTTTCATGACAGAAACCTTCCAAAAGTCCCAAATATGTTATCTGTGAACCAAGCTGGGGATGGGACCACAAATACTAGTATCAAGTCAATCAAGATGGGATTGATGTCCTCCTTTTCACAGTTCACCTTTTCTTAAAAAAGTATTTTCTAGAAAATTAACAATTTCACGCTTGTGGAAAGAGCACTATATGTTCACTTGAGGAGAAGTTAACAAAGAGATTAAAATATTGATGGCGTTCGTGGTTAGTGGGCCTTCAGATTTATTCCATCATTTATTTATTTATTTATTCACTCATGTATTCGTTTATTCATTAAATGCTTGTTAAAAATATGTCCTACGTAAGGTGCTAAGCCACATTCTACTGAGTGTACAGTGGTAAATGAATTAGGGTTTCTGCTTTCCAAAAACTGGAGGTCTACTGGAAGAATTCAGACATATACACACAAAGCCATGACACAACGAGAAAGAGAAAGGAACGATAAAGAAAGAGGTTGCAAATGGGATGGGATTCAGAGGGGTCTAAGATATTGTATATAGTGAGATTACTTTAAAATTTAGAGTGTTGGAGATAGCTTTAGAAAACATCTCTCTATTAAACAGAATTTATATACTGAGAGGAATAATAACTATAGTTGGCATTTATGGAATACTTATTATGGACCAGGCACTACTCTAAGTGCTTCTTGTACACTGTCTCGTTAAATCCCCACAACAACCCTATAAGGTGGCCATTACTCTTATATTTTACATGTTGCTCTGTGTATGCTCTGTGGTTACAGCAAAAGCTTTGCCTATTAAAGGTCCACACAGACAGAAAAGGAAAGTAGATGTGTAATGCAGTAGTAGTTATCGGGCCAGCCAAATCTTTCTTAATTTAGATTATTTTAGAAAGTGGAAGTCATTACCTTCCTTCGACCTCAATTATGGGATCCTTCTAAGAAAATACCTTGTGTCCCTTCAGGTACTCACAGCCATATAAATTGTTGACGGACTTTTTTTTTTTTTTTTCCAATCCATAAACACTACAGAAAGTAGATTATGACCATCCATTATGGGCAAAATGGATGACCAGGAAACCCTGATATTGCTTCTTGCATATAATTTAAACATTATACCTACCATCCTGTTTACGTTACTGACTTCTGTGGTCTTTCCCCTCATGGAGCATAATTCTCCCCGCTCACTTAAGGGAAAGGAAAAAATGATTCAAAATTTTCCCTCCTTCTTTGTCCTGCTTTGAGAGGATGCTTGCTTCTGAAAGCGATAAGAGGGAGGGGGGACTCTCAGAATCCATTTTGTTCCATACTTTGAGCAGGAAAGCTCTAGATAACAGTAGAACAGATAAGGCTTGAACATTTCTTTGGGTGATAACTGAGGGTTGTTTTTCCACCATTAAGAAAAATGTTATTCAACTTAACCTCGTCTTCATTAAACAGGCAAAGGTAAGTTAAAATTGTCCCATGCGGTGGCCTGAGGCTGGAGCAGGGGACTCAGGACCTGGGCACGACTCATCCATGGGTTCCTCTTTTAGCCACGAAATGAAACGTAAATGTTAAAAGAAACCCCTGCACCAATCAGTACATTCCACTGGGGTACAAATGAGGATGGCCCTCCATAGCAATATCTAACTCCTGCCAGGGTGATCTTTGGAATTCGAATTCCGTTTTTACTTTTATTAGGAATGATGTTTTAAGAGGTACTTTGACAAAGACATAAAAGAAAAATGAACAACTTATATTAGGGGTATATAGGCATGTAGCAACTGTTGTCTCGCTGCTGGGTATTAATTAGTTGGCCATCTTTTTATTTTATTTAAGCCTTCCTATTTTAAAATTATTTCCATTGGAGAAACCAAGGCATGAGGTAATTTGCCAGAGGACACGGTTAGTCTCACAGGTGGAAAAATGGGTACCTTAAAGAGGTCAAGTTCTGGGCTCCTGGTGAAATGCCTGAGTTGTACTCGTCAATTATAGCTGATGTCCTCATTCTGGAATCCAGAGAGCCAGACTTTCAGCTCATTGTGATGAACACAAATCCACGGATCCTGTAAATCGAAAAGTCTTACTAACTTAATTTTCAAGATCCAGAACGACGGACTCATTAGGAAGTAGTCCAGCCCACCAGTATATTTATGAAAAGAAAGGGCAAAAGCCATCCTCACTTGCGGAGGCTTCAAACTGTACATTATTTCCAGGAAGCTGGTATTGGCTTTGGGGGGCTAGATAGATAAGCACAAACCAACACAAATAAAGAGGCCCAAACGAAGAGGTTCAGCTGGGTTTCAGCTCTGTGCTGTTGTCATTCGGTTGTGTGTCTTTACACCGGTTTATGGTTTATAAGCCGACGTGGCCGCAAGTGCAAGTTGGAGCTGTGAGAAACGGGTTTTGAATAAGTCTAGACATTTGGTTATCTTCTGTCTAGCATTCATTTGTGTTGTGGGCGTCACACTCCGGGGATTAGTGTTTCATTATGCAGAAGCTGTTTTATCTTTGGCTGCCTTATAATAGCTTCGAGTGAATTCTGAGCAGAGAGAGTGAAGGCCAGGCCTTAGGAACGCAGGGATCCTACCCAAATGGACCGGATGGGTTTTCACAGGGACGGATGAGCCCTGTGACCTCACTCTTCGACAGGTCAGTTGGTTAGATGTGTCCCGTCACCTCATTTAGTGCGCGGTTAGCCTCAGCATTGACTAGGGTTCCCCGAACAGTGAGAGAGGGAGGAGGAGAGAAGTCAGGTCTCTATCAAGTATCTGACACCTAGTGTAAGTGTTAGCCGGGAGTGAGGCTGTCTGTGCCGTGGGAATCAAGGGGCCCGTGGGACACCTCCGAGTATGTAATCCCTGCCTGGTCCCATTTTAATTAGCTCCTTTAGGCTACAGGAAGCAGTTCAACTTTTATCCCTTAAATGAAGCATCTCCTCTATAAACAATCAACATCTCATTAAAAAAAGAAAAAACCAAAAAACCTCAAACTGGAACAATGCTTGATCTTTCCCTCCTTTCTGACTTTGAGAGTGCGTCTCACTTTTAAAATGGTTAGAGGAATGTCAAGTCTGCCCAAATAAGCACCTCTTTCATATTGTTCCAGAAGAAATCTTGGCTTCAGACTAAGTTCAGTGGCCTCGTAGGAATTAGCATGATGCCAGGTGGGCTGCTGTGTCCATGAGGAAGCCCAGACCACCGTCATACACACAGGCTTTTCCTCCAGACACCAACGTGTCATGTCCCATGGATTAAAAAAATATATTTGTGGGTGTGCCTGGGTGACTCAGTGGTTGAACGTCTGGCTTTGGCTCGGGTCGTGATCCCGGGGTCCTAGGATTGAGTCCCACATTGGGCTCCCTGCGTGGAGCCTGCTTCTCCCTCTGCTCATGTCTCTGCATCTCTCATGAATAAATATATAAAATCTTTTAAAAATGTATTTGTGATTAAGATGGACTGCTTTCATAAGACCAGGATTGCCAAATTAATCCCAGAATGGACTTGTCAGCTTCATTCAAGCCCTTTATTCTCTCACCACCGATACACATTTATTCATCCGTTCCTTCGACATTTGTTGCATCTGATAGAATTGCTAAGCTAGGCTTCTCTTATTAGGCTCTCATTTTATGGCCAGGAGCCCACAGTGCAAGAGGGTCAAACTGAGACTAAGTGGGTGTTAAGCCCAAGGCTGTAACAGAAAGGATGAGTCACGAGTCTTCCCTTCTACAAAATGGACAAGCTCTGTTTTGCACCTAAAAACTGATTTTTCCTTTTGAAACACAGCATGGTGTAAGGTAAGAATAGGGACTGACGAACCAGACAGGCCTGTGTCTGCATCTTGCGTCCATATGATACTAGGCATGTCATTTCGAGGAAGTTCTTTTGAGCTTTATTTTGTCTTTAAATTCAGTAATCTTTCTACGCTGTAGGGTTGTGTGCACATGAGATGTAAAACATGCAGCATAATGATTGGCACATTTATTTACTTATTTATATTTTTTAAAGATTTTACTTATTTATTTGAGAGAGAGAAAGAGCACCAGTGGGATGGTGGGGGGAGACATAGAGAGGGAGAAGCAGACTCCCTGCTAAGCAGAGAGCGTGACACAACACAGGTGGGACTCGAACCCAGGACCCTGAGATCATGACCTCAGCCAAAGGCAGACTCCTAACCACCTGAGCCACCCAGGCACCCCACCATTGGTACATTTAAGCAAAGTGTTCAGTAAGCACTGTTTCTTTTCCGCCTTCTTCATTTCCAAGCGGATTCGGGTGGGAGTTAGGATAACTCTTCCTCTTCGGAACAGAGACCTTATCACTCTCAATGCTGGAGAACCGTAGGCCGTTCCTTCCTGGGCAGTCCCCCCTGGGGGCAGCACCTCGATGCCAGAAGGTCTGGTTCGGTGCTTTCAAACCTGCATGGAAGGTATGCAGCGTTTCCCCACCACCCCAGAGACTGACTTTCCCCACCGTGACCAGTGTGCATCCACTCTGATGACGCCCACAGCTCCCAAGAGAGACAACAGCCCTGCTGCTGCGTGGCCCAGAGGGCAGCAAAGTCCCTCACCAAGGCACTGCCTCTCGGGATGCCATTGTTCCACTGCCAAACTCATGACCTTTGGGGAATTTGAAAATTTACTACTCTGTGGGGGGAAAGAGACAAAGAAATGCAAGATGAAGCTTTGTATAAGTAAAGGGCTTTTGTTGTAATGGTGTCGAATTGGGTTTGGATTTTGCACACCCCTCAAATTTCTTAGGGTGTGGGTGAGGGCGTCCTAGGAGATTTAATTAGTTCCTTGAGAGGTGCTGAAATTTGTGACAGTGAGGCCCATTTTCTTCTATTGTCCATTGAGGTGGGGGACCCTGGAAATTAAATTTCTGAAAGCCTGAGAATGTTGCCATGGATAGAATTGTATGGATATCTGAATATAGTTTAGCTACTTGGTGGAGTTTTATTTTGTTGTTTTGGGAAAGGGAAATTTTAAAGTAGTGTAGATCTGGGCACAGAAGGGTGTGCGCAATCCAGTTATAATGCTCTAATGGGCTTCCAAAATAAGGAGGAATGGGTTGCAATATTAGCAAAGCCTTAAGGAATAAGAACTCACAGAAGGCTGCCTAAGGCAGTGTATTCATCATCATAGTGGGTCATGGTGAAAAAGACCTGACTTATTTCAAACTCAGTTTCCTAACTTTGAGGTTTTGGATGCAAGCTCTAGACCGGATGCCTAGGAGCATGCACAGCAGAAGGAGAGGCTTCTCAAAAGTATTGTGTCATTGGCAGAGTTTCATATTCTATAGTTCACAGTTCAAGAAATCAACGTGCCTATTAACTTAATCAGATGTTAAAAATCTCAGAATCTGCATACAAGATTCCACAGCATTTTTACTGCCTTGGTTTCAGCAAATCTACATTTCATGCACTTGGTCCTGTATTCAACTAACGTTCATCATCTCCCCAGAGCAAGTTACTGGCAGCTAGGGAAAGAAATGAAAATGTCGAAGTTAACCTCAAAAGGCTGACAGCCTACTTAGGGGAGATAAGGCGTATATGTGAACAACTTAAACACAAGGACGAATTGCATCATACATATGAATCAAGAGATACTGGACTTCAGAGGGCGGAGAAATGGCATCTTTCTGAGGAAATCAGAGAAAGACATGGGATATATCTAAGCTGGGACTTGGAATGATGGGAGACTCAGGCCCCCTCCCGCTATGAACTAGTAGCATCCTGACCACACAATGACATTCATTTCTCTCCCTGGTCAGTCATGGGCAGGAGCTTTATCACCCTTGAACCTCATCAGTGGTCTGCGTCTCTGCCTTCATTCCTCCTTCCTCCCATCCTTACCCCCCACCACTGCTGCTGATTTCTTAAACACTGATGCAGCCAGCAGGATTTATTTTTACCTTCAAGAAGACAGCTAGAAGAATTTGGGCAAGCGTGTGTAGACTCCTGCTGCCTTCCTAGGAGATTAGCAGGTCTGTGTGCCCTCAACTGTGTGTAAACTTTCTGCACATTGCAGCAACAGCCATACCATCAAGGGCTTTCACTGAGCATCACCTATAAATAGGGCCCTGAAGTTCCCATTTTTTGCCTACTTATTCATTTATTATGAATCTATCATTGACTCTCATTCAATATCAACATTGAAGTAACATGGGGTATTAGTAAGATTAACAGGAAGAGCCATACCCCAGAATCAATAAGACAATAAAATTATTTATGCATAATTATTATTGATTTGCATGATATATGTCATTTTCTTCAGGAGCATAGGCTGTAGCTAATATCAGCAAGCATCTTCTAGGCTTTCATTTTCTAAACATTTTACATCTTTAACAGTGGCCTTTCTCATCCAAAAACCGATAGACAATTACACTGAGAGAACCCTTAACTCAAATTCACTTCATTCTGCAGGTGCTGTGTATGAACTCGGTCTATATGATTCTAATATCATTGTTACTCATTGGAGATTCCTGATTTAAAGGAAACTCACAATGAAGACTTCAGAAAATAAGGAATAATTTAGTAAAGCAAAGGTTTACACCATAGAATTTTACTATATTTGGATTTTTTTTTTTTAAAGTAGGCTCCATGCTGGGTCCTGAGATCAAGACCCCAGCGGAGCTCAAGAGTCAGTCTCCCCACCCAGGTATCCCTCTATTTGGATTTTTTAATGCATATAAACTTGGCTCAAAGCAGGGAATGATATGTTAGAAGGCCTCCCCTGACACAGGTTTAGACAAACCACGGGCTGAATCATAATCTCCAAAATATTGCTACCTCAGAAGAAGCCCAAGAGAGTCTGTGAAGTGAGTCTTAGTCAGAAATCCCATGCCAGCATTAGTGAGGAATGTCCTCCCGCACCTCACCTTTGTAAAATCAGATTTATTTTTCAAAGGTCATTTCAGGTTCTCCTCCACGAAAGGCCATTCAGCACTTGTTTGATTCTCGAATTGGCTGATGATAGTAGGTCTTCTATCATCAAGCAGATTATAAATTCCTTCAGGGAAGAGGCCTCAATTAAGTAGAAAGTGGAGTCACAGTATTTCAAAATTGAAAGTAGTAATAAGGAGCCAGGAAGGGAGTGAGAGGCTGTGACTTGCCCAGGGTCACAGCAAGTCAGGGGCAGCAGCAGTACCAGTCCCCAGGGCTCCCTACGCTGACCCCCAGGTCTTCCTTTGCTTCACGGACACCATTCAGTTAAAACTCTGTGTACAATTTTGTTGATTTGGGGGTCATCCCCTGCAGCCAGAGAACATGAACCCAAGCTCAGTTCTCGGAAGGTGACTTTCAGATGCTGAGAGCGTGCTTCAGAGCCAACTTGAACCTGTTCCTTGCTTTAACTTCTCTTCATCCAACACTGTAGTGTTCGCCCAGATGCAGCTCCCACAGAAGGCCAGCAGAGGGGTACAGTTGTGTGGAACGTCCATAAAACTGGCTGGTGTTTAAAAACCACAGACCAAGGTGTCAGGTTTAATCTGATCGGTAGTGAAATGAAATAGAGAGGCCGGGCAGAGGTGGGTCGAATCAGGCTTTTAATGGGACGCGCTCTTGGACGAGGTTCTGCGGCCCCTGCAAGGGAGTGAAGCCGGGGAAGTCACGCTCAGGGGAGTGCAAGCGGGCTTTTTTTTTGGGGGGGGAGGGGTAAGGGGTTGTGTGTTTGTATGGGGTGATAGGTATTAGGATATGTCACTGGTGGAATCAGTATGGGGTGACAACTACTTATGCCCTTCTATGGGGTCTGAGTAAGGTGCCATTCAGGTTTCCTGCATAGGTCCTGTCTCCCCCTGATGATGTGTCCTCGGGTGGTCTGCTGGTGGTGGGAAAGTTCTGAGGTGGGGGCCACAAGGTGAGGGGTTCGCTGTCATTTTGTTAGTGCCGATCCCCCTTGATCCTGCCAGCCCAACATTCCGTCCTTTTGTTGTTAGAGGGTGTCGGTTCAGATCTGGCTACTTCCTGCTGAGTAGGGGGCGTCGTGGGGTCCCTCGGAAGTGGGCAAGCGGTTGTAGGGGTGTAGGAGGAGTTGGTTGACAGATACTCGAGACATTTCGTGAATTCGTTCCTGGATGAATCGGAGAACTCAAGGGGCCACCGTTACTAATATGCCGATGATTCAGAGTGGGCTTGGGGGGAGGGGAGCCGTGTGGTTAGTGGGGGCGGCCACCATCGAGGTGTAGCTGGGCCGCCGGGTGGTACCGGGCCTGGAGAGACTCACGGACTCTGGCGAGGGTGTGGAGATTGGTCTCAGCTGCACCTGTTTCATTGACATAGTAACAGCCTCCTTCGTTGAGAAACATGCAGGCTCTGCCCTTGCTGCGGTGAGGGGGTCCCAGGCGCGTCGGTTCTGGAAGGCCACCTGGGCCACCGAGGTCATCTGGCGTTGGTGGGAAGCCGGAGACTCTGCCGAGGCCTCGATGGCCACTTGAAGCCTCTCAGGTAGGTCCCTGGAGGAATCTACGGAGTGGATTAGGGCCCCCGTCCCCGATCCCGTGGCCACCAGGGTGGAGGCCAGGGAGACCCCGACAACTAGTGGGAGAAAGGCCGCTCGTTTCTGCTTTTCCGGGGGGCTGGCGAGGACGGCTACTGCTTCCATGACTGCAGATGGGTAATCGCGGAACCGGGGAGACAGGCAGACAGAGGAGGGAGGCAGAGGTACTGAGGGATTTAGAAAGGGTGCCCTTGCACCAAAAGAAACCGCAGATAGGGGCGCGATGAGAGGTAACATTTGACGGGGTGACGTTGCAGAGGGAAGAGTTAGGGGTGGGATAAAGAAAGGGAATTGGTGGTTGAAGGGGTCAGTGAATAAGGGAATGTCATGGAGAGAGGGAGAAGGTCCCAGAGGTGTGGGAGAGGGAGAAGGACGAATGGTGGCCTTGAGTTTGTGCAGCATATCCCGGCCGAGGAGAGGAGCTGGGCAGGAAGGAATGATCAGGAAGGAGTGTGAGGAGGGGAACCCATCCAGGCTGCAGGAGAGGAGTGGGGCGGTCCGTGGAATAGAGGAGGAGCCATCAGTTCCTACCTCCGCTACTGGAGAGGGGAAGCTGGCCTCCGAGTAGGAAGGCAAGGCAGAGTGGGTCACCCCCGTGCCAACAGGGAAGAGCTGGACTTACCCGCCCCCTGGAGCAGGACCCTGGGCCCGGCCTGGGTTGGGGGGCGTCTGAGTCTGGACCCCGCCAGTCATCGTCCAATCCGAGTAGTTGGAAGGCTGGACCCACCGGCTCAGGGTTTCCTCCGCGTGGAGGCGCCGAGGATCCTCCGAGGCCGGGGCAGGCGGATTTCCAGGGGCCCCTCATTTGCCCTCCACTCCGGGGTAAGGGTGCTGGTCTGGACAACATGCAGACCACGCCAAGTCCAGTCATACGCCTGGGCCAAATACTGGAATTCCTGGACACAGTTGTCTGGGCTGGCTGAGTAGGAGCCCAGTCGTTCCTCGATTTGGGAAAGATCCTGGGGTGAAAATGGGACGTGAACACGTACAACGCCCTCTGCCCCCCGCCACCTCTGGTAAGGGACAGAGTAGGTCAGGGGAGGAAGAGATCCCGTGAGATCTTGTGCAGGTAGAGATCGGAGGGGAGGCAAGAGGTGAAGGTTGAGGGGTGGGGATAGGTAAGGGTGTTTGGGGTGCAGGGGGAGAGGGAGGAGGGCAGGAGGTTTCCAGTAGGGAGGAAGGAGGAGTAGGGGTTCCCCTGACTGGGGGGCAAGTGAGACCCTCAGGAGGTTCCGAGAGGGGGGAAGGAGGGTAGGAATCAGGGGCTTTTATTTTGGGGGCAGAAGGAGGTGGCACCCGCGCCAGGACTTGAGCAGCAGAGCATTGGGAACAGAGGGAGGGGAGAAGCGGAGGTTCCCAAAAAAGCCTAACGTAAGGGACCTCAGACCATTCACCCTGGCATAGGGTGACAGAGGGTCAGAGGGTGACAGAGGTTGTTCAGATCCATAAGGATCTGTAAGACGACGTTTTCTGAGATCCTGTGAGAACCCCAGAGTTTTGAAATTGGCCAGTAGATACCCCAAGGGAGTTTTGGGGTCAAATTTGGATCGGGCAGTTCCCATGATTCCTGCCAGGCGTCCCCGTTTGCAGCTCATGGTCACGGAGGTCGCCGTGAGGATGAGGGCATCTCCTGATCCCCAGGGACCGGCGGAGAGCCACCCGGTGGCTCCGTGGCGGTGCCCTGGCACGGCCGTGGCTTCAGGCGGGACCCCTCCCCCCAGTCGGGGGCATGGAATTGGGGGACTTACCGGCATCTCCAGGCGCTGGGTTCAGTTGGGGTCCTGGTGGTGAGAGGAGAGAGGCTCCCCACCAGTGTGGGGCCTCAATCTCTTCCCGGGTGTCAGCACCAAATGTCAGGTTTGATCCGATCGGTAGTGAAATGGGATAGAGAGGCCGGCAAAGGTGGGTCAAATCAGGCTTTTAATGGGACGCGCTGTCGGGCGAGGTTCCACGGCCCTGCAAGGGAGTGAAGCCGGGGAAGTCGTGCCCAGGGGAGTGCAAGCGGGCTTTTTTAAAGGGGAGGGGTACATGGTTGTGTGTCTGTATGGGGTGATAGGTATTAGGGAATGTCACTGGTGGAATCCGTATGGGGCGATAACTGCTTATGCCCTTCTATGGGGTCTGGGTAAGGTGCTGTTCAGGTTTCCTGCATAGGTCCTGTCTCCCCTGATGATGTGTCCTCGGGTAGCCTGCTGGTGGTTGGAAAGTTCTGAGGTGGGGGCCACAAGGTGAGGGGTCCGCCGTCATTTTGTTAGTGCCTCCCGATCCCCCTTGATCCCACCAGCCCAACACAAAGGTATGTGAGGTGGAGCAACCAAGAAAGGCCTGCATCCTGCATGTCTAAGAGCTTTTAACATGGTCTTAAAACAACCGTAGGCTCCATCCACCAGCTTTTCAAATTACACAGACTGCAAGTCAAATTTTTTTATTAATTTCATTTATTTATTCATGAGAGACACAGAGAGACAGGCAGAGGGAAAAGCAGACTCGATCCTGGAACCCCAGGATCACGACCTGAGCCAAAGGCAGACCCTCAACCACTGAGCCATTCAGGCATCCCTCACATTCTTAATCAGGCTTTAAAAAGTAGCTACCCAGTAACAATAAAATTATCATGTGGTTGGTTTGGTTTTTTTGTTTTTTAATTTGCTTTTATGCTTGTTGTGCTTTGCATAGAGAGGGCAAAAGCAAAGGCGATTCTGTAGAACAGAGCAGGACTTTTCCAGGTAACTAACTGCCTCCTGCTGATTTGTAAATGTCGGGGCTAAGCTGAGTTCGTTTTTTTGGAAAATAAATGTCAAAGAGAGTCAGAGTCATTTATTCCTTAGCAGAAAATATCGATCCAGTGACATTGTTCGATTATAATGACTGTTTCTATTGTGTTAAATGACTGAGGTATATTTAACCAATTTAAGTGAAGAATGGAGCTCATTGTACCATTTGGTGGCCATTTGGGTAGAAGCCCCTGTGTTATTTTAGCCAGCTCATGTGTTCCATTGCAGGTATTCATTAAGCACCTACTGTGTGCACTCTGGTGGGTGCGAAGGTAAGAACTGGGTGTTGGGATTAGACACACCTGGGTTCAAATTCTACCAGTGACCTACTAGCTATGTGAAGTTGGACAAGTTATTTCCTCACATTATTGTCATTTTCCTTACATTGAAGCCCTAGAAGATATTATGGCAATTAAATGGCAAAATCCATGCCATGATCTTAAACAGAGTCTAACTGGTGAAAATACCTAAGCTACCACTAACTTTTATTGCCATCATCATCATATTTTTCCTCCTCATCTTCAGAGTACCCATTCGATGAAGGAAAACATTTAAGACAACAGCTTTTTTATTAACATGTTTCAGAGTGAACCAGATTTAGGCCTGAGAGAGAAAAATGTTCAAGGCTTTGGTGAGGCCCTTATTTAAACTAACTGCAATTTATTTAAAAGGGACCCTAACTTGGGTTTCTCAAGGCTGTGCCTTACTAAGGATACGTTGCAGGAATACTCATGAAGTGACCTGTAATATAATACTTTCTTCCCCAATCCCCTGTCCACCCCCACCAGTTATGTGCCCTCCTGCCCATGCCTGAGATGTCACCGAGGTTCCTCATAAGCACCTTCCAGTATCTGGTCCCAGCCTAATGGTGCCCCCTCTCCTCCCTCCCTCACTCTGGGTTAATGGTCTGGCCTCTAGATACCCTTCATCCACACCTGTTTCTGCCCTTTGGTGTCCAGAAGGGTTGGTGATTGGTCATTGTTTTACTCTCTGACCAAGCATAGATAGGAAAACGTGTCCCGTCCACTCCTCAATGTTAAAAATTCTCTTTTGAGACCACAACACACAGCTGGATTATGTTCTTTATGAACCTACTTAACCCTTCCCACCCTCATCCCCAAGAGGCTGCGTTGGTAGATACACCCAGTATTCATCCCTTTGTATTGACACCACTCTGCCCATCCCCACCAGCATCTCTCCCTGTTGTACCTTGACCCCTCTACTCAGGATTGGATCCTTCTTGAAATGTAAGCTGCTGAGAAGGTCCAAGAATGACTGAATTTCAGATACCATATGGTGTTCTTCCCCCAGGAAGGTTTACTGTTGGCAACTGTTTTTTTTTTCTCCTTATCAAATAGCTCCTACACAGAGAGACCATCTATCCATCTGCCTCACATGCCACCCAGACTTGCCTGGACTCACGATGGGTATGCAGCTTCCAAGGGCTTCCAGCTACACATGATCCAGTGATGGAAACCTACTGATCTGGGATTTCAGAGCACAGGTGGCTAGCTTCTTTCCACAGCTAGCTAACAATGCTGTCCCCTCAGGCGTTTTAGTCATCTCCTTGCTTCTCAGCTTCATCTGAAGTATGGTTTTTACTAAGCACCTTGCAATATCGAATTGGATTGACATACAAGTAAACAATTTCTTCCAGAGGAAACCATATTTAGCATCCAAAGGGCAACACAGCTGCTGTTGAGGAATGTATACTGACGTACTCCTTAGAACAGACTGACCATGGAAGGTTATCTCTTAGTGACCTCACTGTGCCATGGGGAGAAGAGTCTCCACCATTTGAACAGCCTTTGGTTTGCGCCTAAGTATCTCACTGGATTCATTCCATCCATGTTATTTTGAATCACAAAGACATAGCCTTGGTTGGGGGGGGGGGGAACATTTTCTAAAAACAAAACAAAAACATTTTAACAATGTACTTATTTCATGAACCCAAAGTTAAAACTTTTGGAGAAGGCTAGCACCGTACAACATGATCTTTTAAACTTTAGCCAAGTTCCCTGTCATTCTTGCCACTTCCTCTGTGACCTTGGGCACAGGACGTCATCTCTCAGAGCCTTGACTTCTTCATAGATGCTCTCTGACCTCCTCCTGCTGTGGATGTTTACTAATCTGAGTCTGTCCTGGGGATGGTCTGGTAGTGCCTTCAAAGGTTCCAAATGCAAAATATTTGTTAGGTTTGAGCACACGGAGTCTTCCACATGACCTTAAAGATAGAGATGGCCCAGGTAGTAGTTGACTGGTAATAAATCAGTAGAGGGCTAGCTAAAAGTTTCCTTTGGATTCTTGAAAAATTATTTACCTTGGGTTCTTCTTGGTATGATTAATACAGCAGGAAAAGGAATCCAGAAATCCTATTTACCTCCTTGTTCCTCCACATGTCTCACTCCTTTAGTCTTCTTGTTTTAATTCAGTGAAGGAAAACTGCAGAAGGAAGAAAGAAAGGAAAAGGCAGGCAGTGAGGAGGGCAAGGGGTTTTAAGACCAAACTGAAGAGTCCACTTTATCTGCATTTAAAGCAAAAGAAAACATGTCCTGAACACTTGTGTGTAGCCTCTCCCCTCCCAGAACGGATGGCACGTGGCCAGTGCTCCCTCCTGGGCTATAGTTACTACCCTGTCCTTTCATGAAGAAGTGGGGAGCAGAAGCCCAGAGATAGAGCTTCAACCCCCACTACCAGGGCCTCTCCCCATTTTCTGCACCTTCTTTCACCTCCAGGAAACGTACTGCCCTCCTAGGAGCACTGATCTCATGAATGTTCTGTAAAGGACATTAGCAGGACTTTGCACATGGTATGCATCACTATTGGCCAAGGCCAAGCACAGGCTGTGCTCCAAGAGGTTTATGGTGAGAGTAGAAGGCGGGAGTAGTGGTTGTGCACCCGGCCATCCTCCAGTCAACCATGGCAACCGACAACCCTGGACGTTCCAGCCGCCAGCAAGAGAATTTGGGATTGTTCATCTCGGAGATCTCTTCTATTCCAGTGCTAACGCTTTATGAAACCTCAGCTTTACAAACAGATTGTTTTATTGCTTCCTGTATTACCAGTCTGCTTGATTTCTATGCCCGGCTCCCTGAGAGCACTTTGAATTATAGCACGGATAATTTCCACCAACTAGGTGCATGACATCATAGTGGACATTGGAGAAACAGTGTCAAGCTGGCATTAACTGGAATTGAAACCCCTGGGTCGGGAAATTAAAATTAAGATGTTTCAGATAGAAATACAAAATAGCATACTAGCATAATGTGACTCTGACTGGATAGTCGTTTCTAGCATGCAGCTAGGACTTTTGGCTTTTATTAGGATGCTATAAATAGACGGCTCCTTAAGAGTAGAGACTGTGTCTTTAATCAGAGGTTGACATTAAGTTTTGTGTGCCTGCGATATATTTATTAACCCAGAGCAGATTTCTCTTCTGTTGTGTGTGTGCTGAAAAGCACTTGAGGCGAACGTGCTTCACACCTGGATCACACTCTGACTCCAGGGCAAGGAACGGGTTGTTGGAGTGTGAGTTCTTGTTGACAGGTCACATTTGGTATTCTGAGAAACCCAAATGAGAAAGTCTTGCTTCTGAGAAATTAGACAGATACCAGGACACCTTCCAAGCCTAACACAGTGGATTACGTTTTAGGTGCTCAGTAAGTGTCATTAAATGAAGAAGGAAAGTTTCCTAGACCAAAGCCTAGACTGGAAAAGTGATCATTATGAATACAAAATATAGTGTGCGCTTCTAGGCTGGACACTCCTCCCAGGGATGGAGCCCTACCCCCTGGGACTGGAGGCTGAGCTACTCTACGAGGAACACCGGCATTTCACAGGAAATGCACCAGGAAACCACTTGCTTGGAGTGTGTGTACGTGCACATAGGGGTTGGGGCTGGGGACGCAGCTTGAACACAACCCCACAACCCAGAGATGGTAACCCAAGGAAAGGAGATGCCAGGCAGGCTCTGGCCTGCCCCAGCGAGCTCACGCCTCAGAGTCAAGCAGGGGGCTGGTGTGAGAGACCCAGAGAGTGAGAGTGTCGAAATGTCCCCTCACCCAATATTTCACATCCCCTGTCAGGTCAGAGCTTGTCATGTTTGTCGTGTTTGGGACCAGAAGGCAGATGTGAGCCAGATGCCTTTTCATCACAGGGGGATTTGGCAGGGATGAGTGGGCCTGGGGAGGACTTTCTTCCCCAAGCTCCTTCCACTGGGTAATGGGAAAGCAAAATGTACCCAGTTCCAGCAAGCATCACTTTCTCTAATCCCTCTTTTGTTATTTTCCTCTGTCTCTTAAATACTCTCCTTAAAAGAACTCTCCAAGAAAGAGGTGTGCTTTTCAGAGGTCATGCAGAAGCCAAGAATAATTGGCCTCCTTTTTTGGCTAGGGAGTCATAAGTTAAGGATGGTTTCATTTGTCCCCATCGCCCCCACCACCACGCACACATTTATATTGATATCATTAATTGTCTGCTGCTCTGGATCCAGGGCAAGTATGCACCCAGTGACCAGCACAAGCCAGAATTTAGCACGCTGTCCTCCAAAACACTAACTTCTCTTTTTAATTTTAGAGTATTTCATCTCAGCATTTTTTTTTTCTATCACAAGATGTTGAGAGCTCCCTCCAGTGTCACTACGTTGTCATATTTAAGTGGGTTTTTTTTTAAGATCATTATTCTTTTAACTATATTAGGGAGAGTCTTTTATTTTCCTTTACACTTAACTTCAAGGGCTGCACACGAAGCCCTGAAATGTCACGTGTGTCCCTAGAAGCTGTAGCCTGGCCATTCCTGGATGTCTGTGCTTCTTTCAGGACCTGGAAGGTTCTGGAGTGGCATAGTAAATGTGGTATGAAAGTGGCTTAGCTGAAAGAGCTTGTCAGTTTCCTTTCTTTAGAAAATGGAAGAAGCCTGATCTTTCAGCTGGGAAGCCAAGGCCCTGGACCCCATTCTCTTGCCTGCTGTCATATGAGGCAGCACTAAATGCTCTGTGTGTTTATGATTCTGGTGTGAAGGCAATGCGTGCTTCTAAAGGTTTGGGATCTGGCAAAGTTCTACTTCACGCTAAAGCCTCAGCCTTCCTGAGTGTGTGGTGTGCCTGCTGTGCTTGTGTACATTTGTGTGTGTGTGTGTGTGTACTCATATCTACACATTGCTATATTCACACGTATGTATGCACCCATATATGTGTACATGTATATAGTCAACAAGGCGCTCAAAATCCAAAACATTGTTTTAATGGAGTTATTTAAAAAGTCTTTATCTTCAGGGCACCTGGGTGGCCCAGTGATTGAGCATCTGCCTTTGGCTCAGGTCGTGATCCCGGGATCCTGGGATCGAGTCCCGTATCGGGCTCCCCTGCAGGGAACCTGCTTCTCCCTCTGCCTGTGTCTCTGCCTCTCTCTATGTGTCTCTCAGGAATAAATAAATAAAATCTTTTAAAAAAATTCTTTATCTTCAAATTTGATATCACACTGGGCTCAAACCACCTCCATCGTCGTTTGGCAAGAAAAAAGGGTGGGGGTATTCATAGAATTTTTCTATTGAAGTAAGACATCTTTGGATGCGGGGGAGCAAAAACGGTACTCCTGTTTCATTGCATAGAAGGCTTAGAAACTCTTGAGACCATTCCTTTGGCCATGCTGCGTTGCCCTCTTCATTTCTGCACCAGTGAGAATGCCCCAGAGCCCAGCAGGAGCCAGTCTGCCATCAGATGTTCTCCGCTCTGCTTAATGTCAGCGAGAGCTGGAAGTTGAATAAATGAGAATAGGAGAGGGCTGGGCCCATGTAAATGATTCTCACTTGAAAGGAGAAACAGCTTTCATACTTTGTTCCAGCAAAGCCTTGCATGTGGTATAGACTTGATCCTAAGCAGTGGGGAGGATCTCATAAGTAATGTTTTATGTTCTCTCTGTCTCCCCTCTTCTGTTGCTCTTGGCTCGCGGGTTGTGTGTGTCTTGTTAACTGGAAAATTGCTATAAGCCAGTTGTTTTTAAAAAACAATCTAAATTGTTTTCAACCCTTTTTCTAAAAACAAGTTGGACTGTAAACTCTTTCTGACCAGTCTACGCCGTCCCTGTTTTATGAATGCATGAAAAGCACAAATAAAAAGAAAAGGGAACAGTCATTAATATGCAGAGAGAATGCTCTAAATTCTAGGGAAATAAGTGACTACCAAGTGTTGGACCTAGAAACAAATAACAGACAAGGGAGGGAGGTCTTGTTTTCTTCCACCGCCTGGGTCAGCTGGTGATTGAGAAAATATAGCAGCCTGCCATTCCAGAATCAAGGGATCCCCTAAGGCAGAGCTCTTGGCCCTAGGGGAGATAAATCCTCAGTTACATTTCAACATGGTACTTTGGTGGCAACTGAACAGTTAAAAGTCAATTCTGATTAATTTCCTCTTAAACAAGAGCCTCAAAAATGTTTCCACCAGTGGGCACTCTTCCTACCAGAGGCAAAATCCACTCTGGTTGTTTCTGTTGGTGAGCAAACTTTTCTTTTTATCGTCTCATCTCCAACAAAAGTAAGAGTCTCGGTGTCAACTATACTCAAACAAAAATAAACTAAAATGAAATAAAATCGTCTGAGCCACAGATCTCCCAGTTTCCACTCTGATGATGACACCAGTGGCCTATCCTAGAAGCAGTCTTGGCGTTCGGGTCGTTTCTGCTGTCCTTGGAAGTGTTAAACTCCTGTCAGGGTGAGCTCCACATCCTCACCATCTGCTTGACTTATGGTGATAGTAATTGTCCAAATAATGACAGCATGCTTTGCATGCCTAGTAAAAGAGAAAAATGAGCCCCCTTTGCAAACGCACGCTACTGATGAAGTAAGCTTCCTGTTTAGCTAACCAAACTTACTTTCCTGATAACGTGGAAGTTATTTTCCTCTTTACCCCACTTTTAATGCTTTTATGAGAAGCTGGCAAAGGTGGTAGAGGAAGAGAGCTCAGAAGTCAACACTGACTATAGAACTCCATCCAAGAACCTTTTTCCCCCCTTCCTCCCTTCTCTATTCCACAGCCTGCCCCTAATGAAACCCAGGGTTGAAATGCTTTTGGAAAATACCTTCCAAAATTAGAGTCTAGTTAGAAAATCAAATTTCTATAAAGTGAATGCTCATTCAGAAAAGAGAATGCATTCATGTGTCCAACATTAGAAAGAGAGAGAAAGAGATGAATGTGGATGTTGAGAGCTTTGATTTTTCCATTTTTTTCAAAAATTTTTTTTGGCTTATCTGATATTTTTAATGTAATTATCTTGCTTTCAATTTTTTTTCTGCAAATGGCCTATCACTTGGCTATTAAAAATATGATAAAGATACAAGAATAAAGGAAATGAAGCACGGCCGAGTGCTGTTTTGAGCGTTTCTGGGCTTTAAAAGACAGACAACCAGGCATGTCACAAGAAGCTGGGACTATGAATCTGGTCAGTGCCATGTGGGCCTTCGGTTCAAGGATGAGTAGTCATGCTCTGCATCGATGAGGCCACCCAGAGAAAGCATGGAGCAAGGAATGTTACAGACCAGGGACAGCATTCACCCTAGCATAGGAGGAAACAGCAAGGGAGATGAGTAAAGAGTGGCCAGGGAAAATTCAGTAAAGGCTCTGCCATGAGCATGTGACAGGTGGGGAGCTGCAGGGACTCCCTCTGGCCCCTCAGGCCTAAAGCCCTCAGCGGAATCCAACCCCTTTGACTGCTCTTGCCATAGGCTCCCCTTGCTATCTCTGCCTCCAGAACAGAACCACCCTTATTGGGAGAAGAGGTGGGAAGATAAACCCAAGGAAGAGAGTGCCCACAGGAAGCTTTCGCTCTGCAGCCAAGAGCAGGACTCACCCCAGCTGACCATCCATGGAGCGAGGCATCGTCCCCCTTAGAGGCAGCCCCAGGCATGCATTCCAGTGTCAAGAGGGAGGAGCATTCCAAAGAGAAAACTCCTCCCCCGCAAAAAACCAAAAAGCCATATAATTTCAAGGACTTTTAACTTCTTAACTCTGCACATGGAAACTTGGGCCCCTGTCCCCCAATGCCCTGATCCCCACCACCCCCAGGAAAGGGAGACACCAGCTTCTTGAATCTCTCTACAGATATGCGTATCTCATTAAAGGTGGTAATCAAGGGATGGCTTAGAGGCATTTAAGACCTCTTCTAATTTCTGTCAGAACTACTGGTGATCTCTCCATCTTGTGTAAAGAGCCAGGCAAATGTGGCTACAAAGCAAGTCTAATTAGCCCCACTGCACACGGACCGTTCCCCCATGGAAGCAAGCTTCTTGTTGACAGGACTTGAGAGCCACTGCTAGATTTCAAAGATGAGTTGTTTTTGGTTTTGTTTTTTTTAATTAATGGGGAACTGACATGCATATGTCAAATCTTGGTTTTAAAAGCACCTTTTAAAGTAACTTTTCTAATATTTTTAAGAATGTTTTTTGACCTCCCCAAAGGGAGGATCATTTAATTTCAGAAGTCCTAGAAGTTTAGTGTTATGATGAATTCATTATATTATCTTTATTTGTCTTTGTTTCCATGGATTGGCTCTGGTTCTCAGACCAGCGTGTGGGAACTACTGGGTGAAAGTGTTAGCCAACAAAAATGGCCAAAATATCCCACCCCAGCAAGAATAGATCATGACCTTCTTTAAGCCTTTCTTTGGCTTATAATTCTTGAAGCTCCTTGCTACTGCCAAAATAAAGACTTTCTCCCCCTTCCTCTTCTAGACTGTAAGCTTTTTGATAACAAAGATGATCTGGTGTTTATATTTTTTTTCTATTTATTTATTCATAAGAGACACAGAGAGAGAGAGAGGCAGAGACACAAGCAGAGGAAGAAGCAGGCTCCATGCAGGGAGCCCGATGTGGGACTTGATCCTGGGACTCCAGGATCATGCTCTGGGCCAAAGGCAGGCACTAAACCGCTGAGCCACCCAGGGATCCCCGATACGGTGTTTTTAAAATGTTTAGTACAGAGTCGGGTACAAGAGAGGCGCACCATAATGTTTGATGCATGTTCTAAAGTGGGAGTAGAGGTGGGGAAGGCAGTGGTTGCTATTGCAAAAAAGATCAAGGAACCAAGAGTCCTTATGTAAGATGACCATCCATGCAGTCACTGAACAATTCCATGGTTGGGGTGAGGCCAAATAGGAATGCCATCAGCCAGGTGTCCAGAACATCTGTAAAGGCTGCAGGTGACTTGAGAACTGGTACCTTGAAGCAATAAATATTAGCAAATGGCCATATCATGGGCCAGGCCATGGAATCAGAAGATAAGGGATTGTGGTGTTGTTATTGTTGTTGTTTTAATTTTGTTATTGTTTTGGTTTTCTTGGGTAGGGAGGGGCATAGGGAGAGGGGGAGGGAGAATTATAAGTAGGCTCCACATTCCACTACAGAGCCCGATGTGGGGCTCAGTCTCACCACCCTGAGATCATGACCTGAGCTGAAATTAAGAGTTGGATGCTTAACTGACCGAGCTCCCCAGGTGCCCTGAGAAGAGATTTTTTGAATGAGGGTACAAGTAGTGGTGGAGCCCTGCACGGGGCTGTGAGAGATGAGATGGCTTTGCCTATAAGGGATGTAGGATGGACAGTGGTCTCTGCAGTGAGCCCAGACAGAAGCCTGTGCTGGAGAAAATGCTTGAGAAAAAGTTGGGCAGGGGGTGCACCTGGGTGGCTCAGTGGTTGAGCATCTGCCTTTGGTCCAGGTCATGTTTCCAGGGTCCTGGGATGAGTCCCATGTCGGGCTCCCTGCATGGAGCCTGCTTCTCCTTCTGCCTATGTCTCTCTCTCTTTCTCTCTCTCTCTCTCTCTGTATCTCTCATGAATAAATAAATAAAATCTTTAAAAAAAAAAAGAAAGAAAAAGTTGTGGAAGGGGAGAGCTGCTTCTTACTACACATACTTAATCGGGGAACAGAGTGGGAAAAGTTGATGCTGCATGAGCAGGAGAAGGACAAACAAACAAAGGAGAAGGTCTGGAGGACAGATGAAGGAGAGGCTTCCTCAGTGCTTCACAAACTTTATCTGAGTCACCTGGCAAAGTTCTTGTTGAGCTGCACATTCTGGCATGGCTGGCCTGGGTGGGACCTGGGGTTCTGCATCCCCAGCAAGTTGTCAGCTTCTGCTGCTGGCCTGTGGACCACATTATGAGAAGTGAGTGTTCAGGTCACAGAAGCGAAGATGTGTGTTGAGAGAACCCAGGGAACCTGGGAACCAATGAGAATGTCCATGGAAAATCCTGTTGCAACAGATTATGTCTGTCTCCCATTACAGCAGGGAATCTCAACAACCACTATCTTTAAATTTTTAATTCCAGTATAATTAACATACAGTGTTATATTAGATCCGGGTGTACAATATAGCAGTTCAACAACTCTGTACATTACTCTGTGTTCAACGTGATAAGTGCCCTCCTTCATCCCCATCACCTATCTCCACCATCCTCTCATCCACCTCCCCTCCAGTAACCACCAGTTTCTTCTCTGTAATTAAGTCTGGTTTTTTGTTTGTCTTTTTTTTTCCTCTTTGCTCATTTGTTTTGATTATTAAATTCCACATATGTGGGATGTCATAAGGTATTTGTCTTTCTCTGACTTATTTTACTTAGGATTATACCTTCTAGATCTATCCATGTCATTGCAAATGGCAAGATTTCATTCTTTTTAATGGCTGAGTAATATTCCAGTGTGTATGTACCACATCTTTAACCATTCATCTATGGATGAACACTTGGGCTGTTTCCACACTTGGACTATTGTAAGTAATGGTGCAATAAAGAGAGGTGCATAGATCTTTTCAAATTTGTATTTTCATATTCTTTGGGTAAATACTCAGTAGTTGAATTACTGAATCATATGGTCTTTCTTTCTTTCTTTCTTTCTTTCTTTCTTTCTTTCTTTCTTTCTTTTCTTTCTTTTTCTCTCTCTTTCTCTCTCTCTTTTCTTTTCTCGTTTCTTTTCTTTTCTTTTCTTTTCTTTTCTTTTCTTTTCTTTTCTTTTCTTTTCTTTTCTTTTCTTTTCTTTTCTTTTCTTTTCTTTTCACGGTCTTTTATGTTCTCCACAGTGGCTACACCAGTTGCATTCCCACCAACAGTGCATGGGAGTTCCTTTTTCTCCACATCCTCACCAACACTTGTTGTTTCTTGTGTTGTGGATTTTAGCCATTCTGACAGATGTGAGGTGATACCTCATTATGATTTTGATTTGCATGTCCCTGCTGATGAGTCATGTTCAGCATCTTTTCATGTGTCTGTTGGCCATTTGTATATCTTCTTTGGAGAAATGTCTCAACAATAGCACTACGGAGATTAGAACCAGATATGTCTTTGTGGGGTGGCCAGTGGGGGAGGGGCTGTCCTGCCTCGTAGGATATTTGGCACCATCCCAGGACTCTACCCGCTGGATCCCAGCGGTGCCCCCTTTCATTTCACCCTTCACCTCCACCATACACATCTACCTCCTGCCTTCTGGAACCATGAAGCAGAGAAATGATTTAACCCTGATATACTTAGAAGGCAACACACTTTTCACTGTTTCAGTCTTCAAAAATGCTGAGAAAGTGTTTGCTTTCAATTTGACAGCCTCAATTACTGTAAAGTGTCCTCAGCACAGACCAGCACCTCAGCCCCCATTTTACTTACAGCTTTAGTAGAACAGTAGGGAAATTTCTTTCCAAGAAAATGTTGGCTCAGTAACCTAACATCATTTTAAGTCATCACCACACACCCACCAAAATTGTGAGATAAACTGGAAACTCCATAATCTATTCTCAGGTTCCCGGTATTAGTAATTCACCAATGACCTCTAAGAATTTCTTTGTTTCCATCCACTGCCACACTTAACTTTTCTTACATAGCCTCTAAAATGCTTTTCTAGCTGCAAGGTCAGTCAATCAACAATCTCAAAAGTCCTGACAAGGGGGACAGATGGGTTTACTTTTTGCCGTTGTTACAGTTATTTCTGTTTAATGTGCTGAAAAAAAAAAAACATCTCAAGGTTTTAACCCTGCCTGGTGTCTTGGGACTGAGGCATTTTAATGGACTAGCACTTCATCTGTCCTCTGGTGGTGAACTTGTACTGGAGGCCCAAAGTCCCCCATCGTACAATCAGTTAAACTTTCTCTGAAAGCCAAAGAAAACTGAGATCCAAACAGGATTTCGTCTCAAGCTAAAACAAAAATGTACATCATGTCGAAAAGCCTCCTCCAAGTGCTACAGTTAATAAGCAATGTTGTGTTTTTACTGGAAAAGCATGTATCTAGCCAAGCATTCTTCACATTTTTCCCAGGATTTAGTCATAAAATCATTTTAGACATATTGCAAGGATAAAATGTGTACATATCTGATAGAGGGCAGCATTTTTTTTCTTTTTTGCTGTATAGCTTCCTAGGGCTAGGAAGACAAACTACACACACACACACACACACACACACACACACGTATATCTATTTTCACTACTGAGTGTAAGAACCTAGCTTCCTTATTGACTATTCTAATTCAGTTTAAATTGGATACTATAGACCTTCCCCTCGATTTGAATCATTTAGATCCAAAGCATAGAACATTTCCTAATTGTGCCCATATGCCTCCAACATCTTCAGGAATTCAAACCAAAGTGTGTTTGAATCTGATTTATCCAGGACATTGCCTCAGTGTATACATAGTTTCTGTGTGTGGTCAGGAAGGGAGCAGGGCTGTGGGGGTCTTTCCCCATAATTGTAGACATGAGTGCACTGTCGTTGGCCACCTTGCTAATAACCAAAGGAAGAAGGAAAAAAGTGAACTCAAATGTTGATGGTTTGAAAAATTCTCATTTCTAATACAGATCAGCATAAAAGCAATAATCTGTGGTGGAGTCTAACAAACCCTGGACTTGGTTTTCTGGGTGTTGAGTCCCAGCTGAGCACCTTACTGGATGCATGACCTTGGATGAGTCACCTAACCTCACATTCCTCATCTGTTACATGGGGATAGTGAAACAGCACAGTGGTGATTATAAGAACTCAATAAGATAATCCATCTGATTATGAGAATCTGATGAAGGATTACACAGATGTCAAATGGCCTTTTTTTCTGGCAGATATTATTCTTGTGCGAGTTCTTGCTGAACATACATAATTGCATTTCTGAGTCAGACTGATTTCAGTAGCAGATAATGGAAAGAGTAAATCATTGGTAGATTAATTGGAAACTCCAGGCCAGCACTGACTTGGGGTACATGGTTGGGTGATGTATGCTGTACCTTGTAGTGATGGAAAGGTCCTGGGTCCTGCTGTGTGCTGTCCAGAATGCTGGTCCTAGCCTTCATGAGAAAAAGTTCGAGTCCCCTTAACGGAGAAAGTGAGAATGAATGCCATAATGTGCTGATACAAGTTGTTTAGCTACTCGTCAGAGGACATCAGGGATTCTGATTTATAGCATGTGCTGATTTCTGTGATGTGAATACTCCTATGGTGACCAGTTTCAACACTGTTGACATGACATGATCGAATGTGAGGTTGGGAAGGACACATCATAGCTCACCACGATGTACAAGTTGATGGAATTCACCTCAACTGAAGAGACAATAGCAAAATAGAGCAAAATAATTAGGGAGCGATGACTTTTTTTTAATATAACTTGTATAACTGTAAGTGTATATAATTTTTAATAATGACTGTGTTTAACGTAAGGCTTGAAAATTTAAGTCCGCTCTCGCCGGCTAGTGGGAGCTGGCGCCAACACGCCACTGTTTCTCATTGGCTACTACAGGAAAGCACAGAATTGTACTGTGAATCAGCAAGTTCAGGACCATCCTGGAAAACCAGAATGGAAAATGCAGCCATAAATGGATTTTTATTTCTGTGGATTTTGGATGAGCCGTCTGTTCCTGGTCTCGCGTTTTCTACTGAATTTCCCTTTGGCTAACGAAATGAGTATTGGTTTATGACTGTGGTTTATGGATCTAGTTATTAAGGTTAGTATTTGAAATAGTTTCAACTTTTTAGTTATTTGAAAGATAGTGAAAATTTAAACAGAACTGAATTTTCTAGGAGCTCTTATTCTCTTGGTTGGTCCTTAAGTCAAGATTCTAGAAAACATTCCCAAAGAGAGAAATGTACTTTTTTTTTTTTTTTTTTTTTTTTTTTTGTATCAGGTATCCTGACAGATCGAGGGGGAACTGACTTTTGGGAAACAAAGACTAAAAGTTTAGCCCATTTGTGATGAACACACTTGGGAAAAGGACCTACTGATGACCTACATTTTTCCAGAACCAGGTGATACAGTGGCTGCTTCATGTCCTACTAGCCACACTATGACTGTGGAGAAGTAGAGAAGCCTACCTGGAAATGGAGGGGAAAAAATGTAAAGGCAGCCTTTGTAACCAAAACCATCATGAGGTCTAAAAGCCAACGAAACCAGTATTTCAGATACTGAATTATTCACTTGCTCCTAGAGGTGTTTCAGGCATTGGGATTATCTTGAAGCAGAAGTGTATAAGAAGACTGAAGAAATTTCTAGATACATGAGATTTGGGCCAAGTATAGGTTAAGGGTGTGGGGGTGGGGATGGTCCCATGTTAGAATCCACATTGAAAATGTATAGTACTATATTGTAGGTGGAAAAAAAAAATTTTCTATTCAGTCACATATGCAAGCCAAGCATTGCATTTTGTTTTCCTGAGCAGGTCTTAGAACATTCATGCAATAAACCCATGACTGGCTCGTGCACTGGTCATCTATCATGAATTTGGTATATATATTTACAGGCAGATAATGTGGCGGTAGAGCCACGCCTGGTAAAATAAAACAACTTAACCATGATTCTCCTATTTAATAATTTGTAAGTCATATGCTGTTTTTGTATTGGGGGAATATGTGATATTTTAGTAGTTCTAAAAAAAAATAGTCTTCATCACACAAAAATGTCAGTATGTTATTGTGTTTTGCTTATGAATTCACTCAGAAAAGATGTTTTAAGATTTTGAAGATTCTTTAAAAAAAATGGTCCTTATTTCCTTTGGGTGTGTTTATGTTAAAAGGAGCCATGTGATTTCCTAGGATAAGGGCTCTCAAATTTTGAGCGGATCAGCATCGCCTCCAGGGCTTGTTAAAACACAGATTGCTGGACCCCACCCCTGAGTTTCCGATTCAGTAGGTCTGAAGCAAAGCTTGAAAATTTGCATTTCTAACAAGTTTTCATGTGATCATGATGCTCTTGGCTCGGAGGACCACACTTTGAGAACCACCGACTGGTGATTTTAGAGATAAAGAATGGGTAGAGAATATCTCTAGCAAATCAGTAAACGTAGAGTGACCATGAATAGAACTTCAGGCATCAGGATTCTAAAGGAGAGGGTGGAAGTCAGGCCATTTTAGGAACACTTAATTTATGAATGGCTTTTTTCCAGTTTGCAGCTGCCATCAGGTCACTCAGGTCTAGCTGACTTTTAGGACTGGCCTGTTTCTGTGTCTGTGGGTATCAGCTGGGGAGACTAAGCTCTGTCTTTGTTCTTTGCAACCCTCCCCACATGTCATGTGTCTACTGGTAACATTGGGATTTCTCCCAAATTGCATAGCCCTACAGCAGCTGTCTGAAAAGAAGGCAGTGAGTGCTAGTGAGTGTCATTTTTACTGCCAACCAGGCAGGCAGAACTTTCCAGCATGTTCTTTATCACCATGACTCCCTATTTCTTATGGGGGATCAGAGATTCCTGCTACCAAGCTCTGCTTTTTCCCCTTCCCAGTCCCTTTTGCTAAAGTCATTCAGCAGGAGTCACTGATCCTGGTAACCGGCTGCAGGGTTTCCACTCTAGGACTCAATTGCCAGACTGCTGGGTAGAGGAAATATTAGACCACCAGCTGCCAGGTGAAACATCAGGTGTAAGAGAAGGGCTCTGACTTCCCTTTGAGCTGCTGGGCCCTGAGAGCAGAGAAGAGTCTACAGAGGGGGAGAGGCATGGAGGCAGCAGTAAAGCTCTGCAGTCAGCCGCTGTCATGCACACACTCCTTGCACGCAGGTTCATGGGACACATCGCTTTTTCAGAACCTTCTAGTGCCTTCCAGAAAACTCTTTCCAGAGTTAGACTCTGTTAGACTCTGGAATATCAGTTAGAAAGCTTACACTTAAGCCAATATCCTCTGCAGGAAGGAACAGATAACAAATTCATGAATCATACTTAAATTTCCTCAGTCACAGAGAAACACATTATTTTTAAAAGTAGATTCTAAGCCTAAGTGACCAGCATTCTTGAGGGAATTCTTTTTAAATACCATTTCCTTTGCATCAATGCAGAGAGTTCAAGCTCTATAGATGATTGAAGATGTATGAGAACCTATGGTTACTACAAAGCATGATGGTGATTCTGGTGGGCAGCCATGCCTACGAACGTCTGATTGAAGGGTTGTGCAGCAGCAGCTGCATCTTGAGTCATTCAAAGAAAAGTTTCTTTAAAAAAAAAAAAAACTATAATAGGAATACGTAGCTATAATAGTTTGATCTCAATAGCTCAGAAGACATTCATAACAATCATGTTATGTTTTTCACGATGTTCCTGGGAGGTAGACAACCATTTTACATCTGAGGGGATGCTACAGAGTGGAACCAGGATGAGAACCCACCCTTACAACCTCCTCTCTAGTGTGCATTCTACTGTAAGACCTTTGGTGCTTGTTAGTGTGTGTGTGTGTGTGTGTGTGTGTGTGTGTGTGTGTGATACCCTGAGTCTGTCATCTTACTTTTCAAGAATGGATTACTGTTGCCATTTACAACAACATGGATGGACCTAGAAAGTATAATGCTAAGTGAAATAAGTGAATCAGAGAAGAGCAAATACTGTATGATTTCACTCATGTGAAATTTAAGAAACAAAACAAACAAAATTAAAAAGACATAACCCCAAAACCCAGACCCTTAACTGCAAAGAACAAACTGATGGATGAAATAGATGAAGAGGATCAAGAGGACACTCATCATGATGAGCACTGAGTAATGTATGGAAGTGTTGAATCACTATACTGTAAACCTGAAACTCATATAACACTGTTTGTTAATTATATTGGACTTAAAATTTTAAAAAAGAATGGATTACTGCCACTACCACATATGATCAGGGTGTAAGTAGAGATGAGAAGCCAAACTGAAAACAGACAGTAGCTAAAGGACACCCAAGGGGTCTAACAGCCCAGGTTCTGAACTAGGAACCAAGGCCATTTATTGCAGAGCTGGGTAGCTTGGGAATCAGTGAAAGATTCGGTATCTAAAAAACAAATTAGTCCATGAGAGGGAGTTACTTGCATGCATACCGTACCAAAGAAATGGACCCCAGAAATGTACGTGTGCATGTGTACAAAGGTCCCAGAGAAATCCAAGATCCAGGCCTTAGAGAGCAATAGAGATTAGTCAGGAAGGTGATAGGGCAGCAGATGCTGAAGAGATAGTAATGAGAACACCAGAGTTCAGAAATAAGGATTTGCATTACATTTGCATTGGGATTATGGGTCAAGCATCTCCTAATTAGAAGACTAGCATGAGAGTGCACTGGAGTTTGCAGGTTCAGACCAGCACGGGTTTCAAGTCTGGGAGAGTCAGGTGAGCCAGACATTACACACCTCTGCTTTGTTACATCACCTCGAGCAAGCCTCCCTTTCCTTGTCTGTAAAATACGAAGTTGGCAAATTAGTAGTCTCTACATTTCTTGCAGCAAGGAAATCTACGTTCAACAAAGCAATAGCTGGGACATGGCTCAGATAGTGAGTCGAGGAGCGGGTTGACCAGAAATGAATGCACGCAGGACTCTTCAGTGCTGATCCTGGGTCAGTGGCCCAAATGCGAGTGGGCACCTCCTTCTCTGCAGTTAGTTGTGGCACAAGGGACACACCAGCAGCCTGTGGCCCTGGGGGCTGGTCCCACTTGTTCGGAATCGAGCAAATGCAGTGCCCGCGTTAGTCATGGGACTCCTGCATGTTTGGTCAGTGCCTCCTCTTGACCCTCTCTTGGCTGTTGTGTCTTTTTTCTCCAGAAGGGAAATGAACAGAAGGTGTGTCATGTGCTAGTTTATTATCTGCTGGGTAGTTCTTGTAGACCAATGAGCTTGGAAACTAAGATGACTGTCTCCCCTTCATTCATTCATAATATTACAGCCTAGAGGAGGACAACAAAACTATGGGCTCTGATGACAGAAGGAATTTAAATGAAGCTGAGAAGTGGGTCTGCAGTAAATGTAATATGCCTTGCCTGACCTGTGGAGCTCCTCCTGCAGTTGCTTCTGGGTTGGATGTCTATGTGGAAATGTTCTACAGAGTCCTACCGAGGGATTCTAATGCCTTTTTAATCTAGGCTCATTGGGCTCCAGAAAAGAGAAGGATGGTGAGTGGTCATGAGGCAAATGAAGGCAGCATTGGTCAGGTGGGCAGTATAAACCAAGGAGAGTGGAAATTCTCTTGTCTTCTGTGTCTTTAATTTTTTTAAAGGATTTTGTTTATTCATTTGAGAGTGAAGGGGAGGGATGAGCAGGGGGAGGGGCAGAGGGAGAGGGAGAAGCAGACTCCCCGCTGAGCAGGGAGCCTGACTTGGGGCTCAATCCCAGGACCCCAGGATCCGAGCCAAAATCCAGAGTCCGATGCTTAACCAACAGAGCCACCCAGGCATCCTTTGTTTTTTTGTTTAAAAAAAAAAAAAACAAACCAGTGATGCTGCTCTGTTTCTTACAGTCGTATCTCCAAAGTTTACTTGCATCCACACTGTTACGTCATTTTATCTTCATGATAAACCTGTGAGGTACCTGTAGCTGCTGCAGAATACAGATAATCTTAGATTAGGAAAGTTTAGTAACCCAGAAGCAGAGGCATGAGAACCGTACACCAAGTTCCTTGAGGTCATGCAGCATTCCTCTAGCTGAGCTTTGGTAAGAACTCAACTACCTGGCGTCTCATTTTTTTCCTAATCCTACTGAATCATGCCAGCTTTCCGGTATGGTCCATAAAACGGCCATAAAAAGCCACTTGTGGAATTCCCAGCGGTAACAACAGCAGACTTCCTCTAAATGATACTAGACTTGGTCTAGTACATGTAATTTGAAGTAGCAGCATTTCCCTGCACCCGAGAAGTCTGCCTTGTGGACTTGAGAGAGTCCATACAGCTTATGGAAGTGGACATGATCTGGTGCTGCTCAAAGGAAAAATTGTTGAATCCTCCCTTGTTTCCAGGACTTTCATGTGTTTTTATGTGCAAAATTGCTCTCAGGGAAGTTTTGTACTTTAGTAGCAGAGACTTGGGCAAGAAGTCGGTGAAACACATGTAATGAGTCGTGCACCATGGCTGCAGATGGGTTCTTCCCATGATGGCAGTTGATAGCACTGCAAGGGGACTGATAGTCCCTTTCACCTTGGCTGCAGGTTCTTTAGTTAGGGGTCTCCATCCAGCATCTCAGCATCTTCATGCCTTTATGTGCACAGCAAGTTTGGGGTTATTGTCCAACATGAAAACCAGGATCACTGTTCAATGTTCAGGTCTAAGGACTTGAACCTGGGTTCACATCTTGGCTCCTGCACTTATTCATAATCTGCTCTTTTCTCTCTGAATGAGTCTCTTCATCTAGGAATTAAAGAATACCTACCAAATTTGTTATTGTGGAGATTTGGTTATGTATGAGATGTACTCCACTTGGCATGCGCTGAGTGCTCAATAAATGTTGGCTATCAGAATTACTATTGTAGATATCCTCAAATGTAAGGCCCTGCCAGTGGGTGTCTGAGAACCTGATTAGGTATTTTACACAGAGAGAGTGAAATACAGAAGGACCCTAGGACAATACCACCTGTTCTAGAGGGTGTCTAGATTGCCATCGTTTCACAGCCAGGACAGTCCTGAGCTACACACATTCTCTTGTTCATTATGGTACAAAAAGCAACCTGGCTTGTCCCTGCCCACTCCATTCTAGTCACGTCCCCCAGGTTATTGTGAGGATCCAGAATCCCCCCATTTCCTTTTCAGATGTCCCTGGGAAGATAACACCCTCCTTAGTTGAGAATCGCTGGCAGACATGACGTGAGTTTGGATCTGAACTGAGGTAGCATGGCACCAGCTCTGCCCTAGCGGCCAACGGAGAGATCTGACCCCAAGCATAGGAGGAAGGAAGTTCTGATCTCTCTAAACTTGTTTTATTGGTTCTGTGCTCAGACATAGGTGTGCCTTCAGAGGGGCTGTCACCAGGCTTTCTGATGACCTTGCAGAGAGCAGCAGCAATTTACTGAAGGAGGGAAGACCTTGATTTGGCTTCATCCATTTGCATATACTTGAACAGGACTCTTGGTTAGTGTAAGTGCCTGTCCATGACCACCATTGGGCCCTTAATCTTCCATATCAATCTGTAATTCAGGGACTTGCTCGATTCCTTGTTCCAGATGCATTTATTTAACAAACTAACATTTATTAAGCGTCTACTGTATGTCAGGTGCTGTTAGACACATCATACTATAATGACTAATAGGTGGCTCTTATCCACAAAGAAATAACCCTGGGTAGAAAACAGATCTATGCAAAATGATATAAGGGAGAGGTATTCTGTTTTTATTTGGAGACATTCAGTCTGTTAGCCTAAAGAGCTATGCTAATTGCCCTGTACATACATCTTGTAGTCTTGAAGTGCATCTCTCTATTTCTTTTTATTTTGCCTCCATTGTACTTCTTCCCTTCACTAGGGAGCTGTTATGAATGTCAGAGACTCAGCCCAGTGGCCTAGTGCAGCAGGTCAGAATAATTGGAGGAGCACTCACACTTGCTGTCTTGACTTTCTAGAAGAGCACAACATCCCCATGCGTGTGCTGCTTTATCACAGATTTCTCCTTACTTCTTTGATGTAGAAGTTTGGTGGAGGGCTCAGTCTGATCTAAAAGGGAATGTTTAAGATCTCAGCATAATTCTTCTAACTACCTTGTGCCTTTGCAAATATGTTAAAATGTTCTCAGCCACCTCCAGTCCTGAACTCCCATTTTTCACAGTGAGCGGGCTGTCACCACTCCCTAGCAGTCTACAAAGCAGCAGCAAGAGCAGCGCGGAGAGCTCGGTGTAGATAGCCCTTACAGGCAGATGACACGTTGTCATCTCAGGAAGGGCAGGATGGCAAGAAGGAGTGATTGATGAGAACTTGGTAGAGCAAACTTCACTTAATTAGTTTCGCATAGATTCCTGAAGTGTGTCTTTGTTGCTAGGAAAAAAAAAAAATCTAATAATGCAGACCAGATTGCTGTAGAGGCTAGAATGTGTCGTTGTATTTGAGAATCACGGCCTGTTCTCTTAGAACCCCAAGTGTCTGTCTTTACCTAGAAATTCTTTATCTTGGAGGAAGATTAATAGCTTTCGGGGTGAAGGAGAGGACAGAGATCCTAACCAAGATAGGACCAGGTGGTAATCAGATGCAGAGACTGGAGCCCTTTATCAGGACAGAGAATGTGTTTGAGATTAGCGTGGTATCAGGGAAGTGTTGGCACTTATTTTATTCTTTGAAAAAGCTATAAAATATTTCTCTTCTTTCACGAAGGCAAAGTAGTAATTCAGAAAATGCTGATACATTGTCAGAGAGAGAAAGTTATTTTTGTGTGTCCAGGTCACCAAATCGATGGATGTGTATTGAGTACCGTGTGTAGTGGATTGTAGAGAGGCTTCAGCACCAAGTTGAAAGTCTTATGCTTTATCCGAAAGGTAAAATGGGCAATTAAAGCACTGGGTTACACCATTTCTCCTGTTTCCCTGTGTGACTGGCACTAGCCAGCTGGAAGCCCCATCCCACTCTTTCATGCACCCTCATCCAACACTTCACTAACCATGGCATGGCCTGTGCCTGCGTCATCTCTCTCCTCCATGGCATGTCTTCCTTGTCTACACTGCCCCTGCAGCTGCCCAGGCTGGATCTCAGGATACCCCAATAGCATTGCAGCAACATCCGGCCAGCTCTTCTCCCAGCCTGTAGAACTTGGTCCCTTCCCACCCATCCTCCACCTTGTCACCAGAGTCAACCCTCTTAATAAGAAAATGTCCCTGCTGAGCCTTTCAGGGATCCTCCATGACTTTTAGGAGACAAGTTGGGTGAGGAAGATCACTCGCTGCCCCCCTTCCTCCCTCCCCTCCTGGACACTTGGTGCGTGTACTTCCCCAAACGTGCCGTATTACCTGGCATGCCTTTGCCCACGCTCCTTCTTTTGTCTAGAACTGTTTTCTCCTTGGTTTATTTTTCTTCTTTTTTTAATTTTTAAATTTTTTTTAAAAAATTTATTCTTCAAAACTCAACATTGCTGCCACCTCTAAGGAGTCCACCATGATTTCTCCCCTCCTACTGAGTCATGCTGTGCTTCCTGCCCACAAAACTCATCATGCAAGATTTCTGCTGTCTATTCTCTTGGCCGTGTCTGCACACTAGGTGCCGAGCTCCTTGCAAACAAGAGCTATGTCTTTTAGATCTTCTGTTTCTTGCATCTGGTACAGAAGAGGCAGTCAGTGAACCCTTATTCAGTGCATAAAGTCTTCGTGGATGGATATGAAGAGAGATCACCCTTTTATACTCCTTGCCTTCTGTGTCATTTGTTCTAGCTTCTATCTCATGGCCATCCATTCTAAGACCACATGCCATTTTTAGAGAACCTTCTGGGCGTTCACCCCATACCCAGTACTTTTATCATGATTATATAGAGTCCGTGTCCCAGACGATCAGTGGAAGAGTATTTCCGAAAGCTGTGACTGTTGTGGATACATAAAGAAAGTCAGGAAGGCACATGTATTTGACAAAGCACAGTCTCTTTCCGGTAGTGAAAGAGATTGAATAATCTTGACATTCAAACTGTGGTGTCAAAATATCATTATATAAATTGCAGTAGAGCACCTGAATCTCTTGAATTACCTGGAGGTACAAAGTAGAATTTAAGACAAAATACAGAGAGAACACAGCCCCGATGCCTTATGTAACCTTGGCCAGCCATTTGAAAATTGCTGGCGAGCCAGTTTACTGATCACAGATTAGCACGGTTGCCCTTTCAAATGGGTAATTCCTTTATTTACCCAATTTCGTGAAAGTAAAGTGAAATATCCTGCACCTGGCAGTGTATCCATAACCTTCTCCGAGACAAGTTAATCTTTTCTTGATGTGCTGGTGCATTGGCTTTTACTTCAGTGGCCGAAAGAATGCCCCTAGTCCAACTAATTTCCTCATGTGTCAATCCCATCCTCCATGGAGGGCAGGAATGACGGTGTCTTACCCATCTTCATCTCCAGGTTACCAGCTAACTGTTTGGCACTTGGGTGTATTCATAAACAATGAATAAATTGTTTAGGCAGAGCTACTCGCAGAATGATCTAGTGACCATAAACAGGAAAGTATAGGGGCAGAAACTTAAATTTTAAGAATTATGTTTTAATAAGTGGTGAATTATTTGAATATAAATCCAATATTAATGATCATCAATAATGGATGAAATACAGTGAGCATTTACTATGAGCACTAAGCTCTCCTGCTTCTCTCATTAAGGGAAAGGCTAAATTTTATAGGGGGTGGGGGAAAGGAAATATAATTAAAAGTGCATTTAGTAGAGCAAAGAGCTCAGTTGGAACAAGTTCTGTGGGACAAAGTTTTCTAAAGAAGTCCTCCAGCTCTGTTTGCATTATTATAGCTTGTGCCATGAATTAAAGAAAAAAATTAGGGGTGCCTGGGTGGCTCAGTGGTTGAGAGTCTGCCTTTGGCTCAGGTCGTGATCCCGGAGTCCTGGGATCAAGTCCTGCATCAGGATCTCTGCAGGGAGCCTGCTTCTCCCTCTGCCTGTGTCTCTGCCTCTCTCTGTGTGTCTCTCATGAATAAATAAATACATTTTTAAAAATTAGAAATCATAAATATTTGCAGTCCTCTCCCTTCCTCACCATTTTGGGAGGACTAGTTCGGTGCTTGTTTGGCCTGCTACCTGTTGTGAGGTCAGAAAGGTGAGTGACTAAGCTGAGATTAGGCCAGATTGCCCCTCAAGAGAAAATATGGTGGCAATTGGGAGTGGGGGGGACATACCAGCAGTCAACGTGGGGCCTTTAAGAGAAGAGTAGAGTGAGATGGGAGGCAGGCCAGGGAGCAATTGGCCCACAAAATGGAACTCAGAAAGAGTTATAAAAAGAGTTTTTAGGAAGTCCTCTGTGTATGGGGCCATGTAGTGCCTCCACGCGCTTCCCGCTACCCCATCCTCCCATCCTCCCATCCTCCCATCCTCCCATCCTCCCATCCACCTCTGCTCTCCATGCCTCCCTAGAAAACTTTGGCCAAGACCTAAAAGCTTGACACCAGCTCTTCCTGGTGTCTGATTTATCTTTCTTTTAGACAAGACCCAAACCATGGAAGCCCAGCTTCGACCTGTTCCTGAGATATAGTAGCCAACATTAAAGTCAGTGCCTGTGCTGTCATGGAAGAATGGAAATCAGAAAACTGCTTTAAAAGAGTTTTGGATTTTTTTAAATATACAGTTTAATAAGGGGTGCCTAGGGGGCTCAATCGGTTAAGTGTCCAGTGCTGGATTTTGGCTCAGGTCATGATCTCAGGGTTGTGGGATCGAGCCACGTGTCTGGCTCTGCACTCAGTGTGGAGTCTGTTCGTCCTTCCCCAACCCACTCCTCCTCTCTCTCTCAAATAAACAAAATCTTAAAAATATACATACAGCTTAATGATAGTTTGAACATCTTTGTCCTCCCCCCCTCCCCTCCCCGTAGCTTCTTTGCATATTAATTTTCTTGGCTAATCCTATTTCCAGAAAAAAAAAAAAAAGCAAAAGCTTTCAAGGGAATTCTTAGTTCCTGGTTGGGAAAATTACTAATAAGAGCCAGCTACCAATTAGCAAAGGCCAAATTCGTGCTGTTAGATCTAGCCTGAATAAGCAAGCCTCCATTCTGTATAAGGCAGTGTTTTAAAGCTATAAGCGTAGGGACACCTGGGTGACTCAGTGGTTAAGCATCTGCCTTTTGCCCAGGGCATGATCCCTGGAGTCCCGGGATCGAGTCCCGCATTGGGTTCCCTGCATGGAGCCTGCTTCTCCCTCTGCCTGTGTCTCTGTGTCTCTCATGAGTAAATAAATAAAATCTTTAAAAAAAAAAAAAAAGCTGTAAGTGTAGACATATATGAGTATAGAAATGTCAGTGGCCCTTCGATTAAATATTGAGTAATAATCCTCCATAGCCGTTTGACCATCGGGAACTTCACAAGCCAGCAGAAGGTTTGGTACCTACCCGAGAAAGAGTGGAGTGGACTGTAATGCCCAGTGTGGTAACCTGACCGATAGATCGAGTTGTCTGTTCTGGAGGAGAGGCAGCTCAGGCTGCCGTCTAATGCACCTGACTTGGGCTTCCAGTAAGAATTCGGTGGTTTGGTGGAGTGGGCACAGTATATGCTGAGAGGAATCCAGTGGCGTTGATATTACCTGATCACTAAATCCCATTCACTAGATGATGAAGCC
Organism: Canis lupus familiaris; assembly: GCF_011100685.1. NCBI lineage: Eukaryota > Metazoa > Chordata > Mammalia > Carnivora > Canidae > Canis > Canis lupus. The sequence continues at coordinate 16,819,411 of NC_049256.1, read as the reverse complement.
ATTCTTCACACACAACCAGCATCCAATGCCTGTCTGGGTTTTGCAGGGATGCTCTAACAAAGCACCACAAACAGAGTGGCTTCAACAAGAGAAATTTCAAAATTTCTTCTTTCACAGCTGTGGAGACCAGAAGTCGAAAGCAAAGTGTCAGCAGGGCCATGCTCCCTCTGAAGTTGCTAGCCAAGGGCCCGTTTCTGTCTCTCTCCTGGCTTCTGGTAGTTCCTTGGCTCATGGCCATGTGATTCGAATCTTCCTTGTGTGTGTCTGTCCAAATTTCCCTTTTTGTAAGGACTCCAGGTGTAGTGAAATAGGGCCCTACCCTACTCTGATAAGACCTCATTGTAACAAATTATTTCTGCAGTGACGCCTCTCCCAAATACTGTCCCATTCTGAGATACTAGAGGGTAGCCCTTCCAACATATGAACTGAGAGGAGTGGGACACAATTCAACCCATAACAGTGCCTCACCAGTGATGGTTTAGGGGTTCAAGCTGAGTCTAGCAGCCCTGAGTTCAATAGAGTCCCCTTTTGGGGAGGTGAATAACAAGTATTCATTGATTTCAGGTACCAGGGCCTTCTCGAGTCTGTGATGCAATGTCACACTCCCCCGAGGGCTATTTATGGCCTACACGCCTGTGAAGATTTGAATGCGCGTGTGCAGAAAAAGACAGTCAGCCAGACAGGTTTCTACACCCACTTCAGAGCCTTCACGTAGATCAGTCACCCACCCTGAGCACCACGTTAGATTTGACATCTGAAATGTGTCTGGCATTTTCAGGTAGAGAAGCCTTTTAAAAAACATCACGTGGATGCCAGTTCCTTACGCTCTCTCCCTGAAAGAGCCCAAACACGGAGACCTAGACGAAGGGACCTGCCAGGGGTACTAAACCATGAATAACCAAGCTTCTGAGTAAGCCTGGAGTCTGCAGCCTCATAATACTTAAGGATTATTAAGCCTAATATTTTTGTACTTAGTCCACTTGGCCTGCAGGAGATAATCATTGAAGTCTGCAAACTGATGAGCATCGGGAGGCTCTGTCCACTGGGCATGGATCATAAGGCTCCCTGCATTCATCCCATTCTCTGTTCTGAGAAAGGGGACACTGAGCATGGTTCCCTGTGCCTCATCGCAGTGCTTACACGGCCCAGGCACATCAGGGAGCTCATGAGCCAGTGACGGATGCCTGGATTCCATCCCGAGTAAAGCCAGAGAAGTACTCATCCAGGCTTGTGGAAAATCCTGCAGCCAAACCAGTGCATGCCCTTGGGTGCAGAGCCACTGCAGTCGCCACCAGGCAGATGTGCACATCCCCGCTGGCCCTTTTCTTCTTTCTTTCCCTTGCAACTTCTCCCCTTACTTCCTCAGTCATTTATTAAGTATATCCCTTCAAGACTCATGTTGAGGAGATCCCCCAAAATGACCCATCTGGGGGCTTCCCGTGCATTTGTAGGCAGAGGGAGTTGTTAATGCCTTGGCGTTCCCATCGGCACTTCATGGATTCCTCTGGAGCCATTATTACCCTGTGTTTTAGGGACCTCAGGTGCACACCTGTCTCCCAACTAGATGTGGAGTCTCAACTGCATTTTATTCTTTTTGGTTTCCCTCAAGTGCCTAACTTGCACGTACTGTATGGTTAGTATAATGGTCATTGATAAACCAACCAAATGAATGAAGGATTCCCTACTCAGGGCTTGCATAGCACTGTTCTGAAGGGTCGTGGAGGACACGAGGTGATACACTTGACGGTAGGGCATTCTTCCTTATAGCTTGGGTTATAAAATTCAAAACAAATGGCACCCTAACAAGTGAACAAGTCAATGGGCCGGCCTGGTGGCATCGGGGAAAGAGCACTGCCCATAGACTCATTAGATTTGGATCCCAACCCTGGCACCACCAGTTACGTATTCTGTGATCTCGGGAATTTCCCTTAATCTACCCAAACTTCACTTTGTGATCTGAGAAACTGGTCTAATGCCCATCTTTACAAATTGCTGTGAACACTAAGGGAATGATGTATGTGAGCTTTGTAAGGGACAAAGTGCTGCATGAATGTCAGGTTGTCGTTATGACACAAGGCAGTGTCTGAGTCAGGACAGGCCAGCAGAGAGGCATGGGTAGGAAGGATTCTGAGTTTGCAGGCAGAAGTGGGCAAGTAATACAGATGCAGGAGTAGGTTTGACCTGAGCATTGAAGGCAGAGGTCGTCTTGGATAGGCAGAGGGAAGGAGCATAGCCGGAGAACTGTACACGATTTGCAAGGGGCAAGGAGTGCGTGGGTGAGGAGGACGGAGGGCAAGCCCTGCCCGAGATTCCTTCACCCATGCTGGACTAGGTGGGAGGTGCCTGGAGCTTCCATTCCTGCAAGTTAAATTGCTGGTCTGTTTACGTATACCTGCTGTGATTTATGATGATGCTTCATTGTCACGGGGCTGCATCTCAGGGGTAGAGGTAGGAAATCACTTGCCGTCCCCCAAGCCCGCATCCTCTTATGCTTCTTGTTTTACACACACTCCCCACCAGTTATCAAACTGTCCTGCTCCCCTTTCAAGATTCGGCTAGACCTTGTCTTCTCTGTGCCACACTCATGATAACAGCCCCATGTCACTGCTGCTCCTGGACAGGTGCTCTTTTTCCTCCTGGCTCTCAGAGCAGAGCCCTGTCTCCCATGGCCAACGGAGCAGCCTTGACGCAGCATGCTGGGCTGGCTTGGTTGGTGTCTGCCTCCCCCACATGATGATGGCCTCCTGGAGAACAGGGAACATAACCTGTTCATGTGTGACTCTCCAGCACCTCTCCCAGCCCATGTAATCAGCACTGATGAGAAGGACAGAGGGAGGAAGGAAGATCTTTTCAAATTCTGCACTTAATTGACACAGAAAGGCAGGGCCTTTGCCTTCAGATCTCTGCCACTAGGAAGAGCAGTATCCTGGGTTACCGTCAGGAAATGAATTTGAGGGATGCCTGGGTGGCTCAGTGGTTGAGCATCTGCCTTCGGCTCAGGTCATGATCCCGGGGTCCTGAGATCTAGTCCCTCATGGGGCTCCCCTGCAGGGAGCCTGCTTCTCCCTGTGCCAATGTCTCTGCCTCTCTCTGTGTCTCTCCTGGACAAATAAATAAAATCTAAAAAAAACAAATGAAAGAAAGAAAGAAAAAGAAATGAATTTGAGAATGATGAGAATGGAACACGATCACATGACCAATCAGCCGACTCGTGTGCCAAAGCTTTCTGAGAGGATGCCTTGTTCAGTCCAGTGGAATAGTTTCAAATTTACTTCCTTTGAGGTCAACATATTTTTTGGCTTTGGGCAGAAACAATGATATGTTGCTCTTTATTTGTAATTATACATGGGGTTCGTTTTGATTTTATTAATTTAAATATGCAGGAACTGTTGAGGTGTAATTCTTGAGGATGCTGGAAATAAATTGATAGGAGCACTTCGTGTGAATGAATGAATGAAATAATGAATTCATTCGTTTATTCATTAAATAACTTTGAAACGAGATTGCTAGGTGGTTGAAGGCATTTCTTTGCATGCCCCTGCCCTTTCAACAATATCTGAATTCAACAATATCTGTTGTGCACAAAGTACACCTTCCCTGAGTGAAGACAACTACAGTCTGACAACACTTTTAAATTGGACAGTACTAAAGACTGGTTATTTTGAGACCAAACAGTGGAATTTGGTGTCAGCATTTGGATTTTTTTTAAAAAAGTGAATTCAGAGTTGCCAACCAATTATTCAATTGTCAGAAAACATAATGTAAATGGCATTCTTAAGAAATTTATTTTTGTGTTCTTGGCTTTTATGAAACAAAGGGCAACTGCATCTTAAAAAGCTATAGTTTTTAAATGAAAGGCAAGTAATAAGCTGGTGTGATTTGCTCTTACCTTTGAAGCACCTCGGGATATACATGATGAGTCTCCAAAGCTGTTCTCGCCCCTTCCAGGCCTTACACCCAATGTCAGCTGGCCCTGTCCTACCACGGCAGTGTTTGTTCGAGGGGTGGGCCCTGTGGTCGGTGTAACGTATGGTCCATTCAGATTCATATGCTGACTGATAATGAGTTCTGCTAAATTAAGTGCAATTCTGTGGATCGACAGCCTAGTCAAAATAGAATCCCTACAGACCCTAAAGCGAACATTTCTTTTCATTCAGATATGCTGTGGGCACGAAGGGAGGATTTAGTCCAAAGTGCCTTGGGGTCTTGTTCAGTCCAGAGAGTGATTTTTCCCTCTTTTGCCTATAGCCATTTTCTTAACATTACTGAAAGGACTTTTTTTCCTAATGAAGCATGGAAATTGATTGTATCTTGCCAGGAGGGTTCTTCCTAAGTCTTAAGATATTAAAGATTTCATGAGAACCACATGAAGAATATCTTCCTGAATCATTTACATTTTTCCCTTTTGTAGGCTTATGTAACCATGCAGAAAATCTAATAATAAGTGTGCTATTAGCGTACCATGTGCCATCCTGCAGGCAGCAGTGCTGTGAGGGCAAGGAAACAGTGCCCAGGGTCTGTGGATAACGTTACATTGTACAAGTGTCTGAAGAAAGCTCTTCTGGAAAATCTATAGCTAATTGGACAGAGAATCCATTTTTATCAGGCTCTTTTTCTTCCCTTGTTCTTTATTGCTGTGGAAGAAGACAGTGCAATGACCATGGGCCTTTCTCAGGGGAGTTTATTTTCCAAAGTAAGTTGAACTGTTCTGAATCTCAAAGCAATGTTGGTCAACCACAGGTGATGCCAACCCAGAACAGGGCATAAATAGCTAAATTTGGAATAGAAAGAGCCCTTACATTTGCGTCAAAGGAAGGCAATGAATAGGGAAAAACCAAAGACACAAGTATTATTATTCCAGGGATACCCCAGCATCCATTTATAAATCAAAAGGAATCGATAGGGCCCAGCCTTTCACATGTTCCAAAATTTGATAAAAGGTTCTATTCTGGGGGCAATGAGGTGGCTTCTCTGTTGAGCGTCCAACTCTTGGTTTCAGCTCAGGTCATGATCTTAGGGTCCTGGGTTCGAGCCCCATGCTGGGCTCCCTGCTCAGCAGGGCATCTGCCTGAGATCCTCTTTTCCACTGCCCCTCCCCCTGCTTGCTCTCTCTCTCTCAAATAAGTAAATATATTTTTTTAAGTTTCCATCTGACCCCCAGAAACTTATCAGCAGGATAAGAGAAGGAGGGATGAAGAATTTTGCAAATGCCCCTACTTTTGTAACCCGGCACAGAGGGCCATCTGGTAGGCTAGGGACACACATCAGCTTCTGTAGTAGATAAAGAAACTGCAGAATTGTCCACAGCTGTTTCCTCAGAGACACGTCTCCTGCAGATATTTGCTTTGGATCCCAAGTACCAAGGCTATAGTTCTTAAAGTTTCACTGTTTGTGCCTGAGAAAAGAGTTTTCTGTTTAAGGTGGCTTAGTCATGGGAATCAGTGAAGTCGCGTCTGGGCAGTAACATATCCCTTCCAAATCCTTGTGCCTTCCTGATAATCCCAGAATTTTCTCTTCCCTTTGGTGTTCTGTTGATGTGATGGTGGGGTCTGAGCACATCCAGGATCTGCCTGCTGGGGGAGTGGGAGCGGGAATGTTTTGGTTTTTCCAGGGGCTGCCTTTCTCACCCTGTTCCCTGCTCGGCACATCTGCAGAGATGCCAGGTATGTCAGGAGCAGGTGCCTGTCCTCCACCGGTCGGAGAAGTGTTCTTCTGAAGCCTAGTTAGCAGGGATCCCTGCTGCCATGAAGCCGGGCAGATTTTTTTGCATGTCTGCAATATTAGACATTTTCGAAAGGGGGTGGGGCTCATGCTAGACTCTCCTCTTTCCTTGGGAAAATATAAGAAAATGGACAGATTTTACCAAAGTTGTTATATGTTATTCAGATGTCTTTCCCTTCTTTCAGAGTTTTTCCTTCAACAGTATCCCCATAAGATTCATGTGCGGGGCTTCACACCTTTCCTCTCAGGCCCCAGCTTGTCCTCATACCAGCCAGAGGTGAGGGCTACTGATTGGTGGGCCACCTTCCCCTCCAAACCGCAGGGGTGTCCTCTGAGCACTAACAGCCCAGGGTAAGATGCCACTGATGATGCATCACCATCCGTACCTTCTGAGACATTTTCTCTTTAATTGATGTTCACTTGGACCTATGATATTTCATTAAGGTCCAGAGGTGCTCATTAAAATGAACATTGCATAATATGCTAGATGTGCCTCATCATGGTGAGCCCAAGAAAGGGCTCTGTGGAACTTGTTAAGAGAGGGCATTTATAGATTGTTCAATTAAAGGATTAGTGTTGTGCTAAACCATTTTCAGGTTAATCAGTTGTGGGAAACCAGATTTGATATTTAAGCAGGCTTAAACTATGGTTTTAGAGTGAGAAAAGTTGGGGAAGCCACTGTAACTTCTCATAAACCCTCTAGCTTGCTAATTGGCTGTACCGTACAGTGTGCACTCTAATTTTGTTATGTGTGAGCCTTTTTTTCTCATCTGAATCGTGAGTTCCTTTTTAATGGGGGAAGCGTGTGTGTATGTATGTGTGTGTGTGCACGTGTGCCTGGTGTAAAGCTTCTGGTGCAGTTCTAGGTACATAACAGGTACTAAAGAATTTGTTCATTGAGTGACTGTTACATCTTTAGAATGTCATTACAATGTGTGATCATATGGTTTATGTCATGGTGGTTCCTGTAAAATGTATCTTTGCATAGAAAAACACGGATATTTCATGTTGTTCTGTAGCCAGGCTGTTATCGGCAATAGGAAAATCACTACAAAGTGCATATGGAGGTAGAGAAGATAAATGAGTCTCATCTAGAAGTGATGCTATTAACCTGATAAAGGGATGACTTCCAGACCTCCCCCTTGGAATGGCCTGGATTCCTTTATCAAGAAACGTGGGTAGAATTGATCAAGAGGGCCCATCTTTCTTTTCCCTTTCCCTTGGCAATTGCTAATAATTGCCTTTTACCTGTATATACAGGTAAAAGGCAATTATATATATATATATATATATATATATATATATATATATATATGAAGCAGATAGAAAATAAAATAAGTAAATATTGAATCAATGGGGGCACCTGGGTGGCTCAGTGGTTGAGCATCTGCCTTTGGCTCAGGGTATGATCCCGGGGTCCTGGGATCAAGTCCCTCATCGGGCTCCCCATGGGGAGCCTGCTTCTTCCTCTGCCTATGTCTCTGCCTCTCTCTATGTGTCTCTCATGAATAAATAAATAAATAAAATCTTTAAATATATATCAGTGGAAAAACTAAGGCACAAATAAGAAATACTACATCATTTGTAAGTGGTGGCTAGATCATTTATAACTGGAACCCATACTATGAAGCTATTACAGATATAAGAATGCAGGTGCTGATTGCAGGCCTGTAGGAATAACATAGGATGTGCCTCAAATAGAGATGTGCTCCTGTAGCAGGCCCAGGACATCCCCCGAGCCTCCTTGAAGGAGGAGTTACTGGAGCACCCACAAAGCCCTGCAGCCTTCTCTGGTGGGACCTCTTGTTCTGCCTCATATCACAGGCCCCCTTCCTGCCCCATAAAGCTCCTCTCTCTAATTCTCCACTTGACTAAAGCCACATTCTCCAGTGTCCTAAAGGAGTCCATTGATTGTGCACATTTCAGAAGTGCCAGCTACTGCAGCCATTACCAAAATGAAATCCACTTCATCTGAACGGATACTTTGGGGGCCAGATATATGATGGACTAAATGGAATCATGTTGCATTTCATTTCTGTGCTGGAGGGCTTTGAAGTGTCAGCTCACCCATCCATCCCACCTGTGAGCTTCTCTCCTGTTTGCTCTCAGCTTCTTTTTCATTCTCTCCTTTGTCTTTTGTTTCTCTCTGTATCTTCTGCTTCTTTTATTTATTTATTTTTAAGATTTTATTTATTTATTTATTCATGAGAGACACACACACACAGAGAGAGAGAGAGAGAGAGAGAGAGAGAGAGGCAGAGACACAGGCAGAGGGAGAAGCAGGCTCTAATCAGGGAGCCCGACATGGGACTTGATCCCAAGTCTCCAGGGTCATGCCCTGGGCTGAAGGTGGCGCTAAACTGCCGAGCCACCTGGGCTGCCCTCTTCTGCTTCTTTTAATTGTTTTTTCCTCCTTTCTCATTGGTCTGGCCCTGGTTTGGTGAGGCCAGGGACTTGAGAGGGTGTAGGCTGTGTGCCAACCCTTCTTTTAAAGCACAGTCTCCTTCTTGGCATTCCTTTAGATGTTCACCTATCTGTTTTTCTAATACTCTTTCCAATTTTATAAAGGAGAAGTGGGTGAGATTTGCAAAATGCTTTGACTGATTGAGTTTATTTTTTTAATATGACTTTTAAAAATGTATATCAACAACATTATGCAGAAGAAACTGCCTTAGGGATGCTGGTCTGCCCTGGATTTAATCATAGGGTCATTATAATACAGAAATTTTATAATATCATATAGTCCAGTAGGGAAAGAAGTCAAAGAAATATGTAAATTTCTGTGACCTCTTTAGACACTTGGGATTAAACAAATTAAAACACTTCTATCAATTCAATTTAAATATCGGTTAAAAAACAGATTAGCATATTGTATATCTTTTGCGATCACATTTCCTCTTACCTGACCAGCCGAAATACGGCTAGTGTTAATTAGAAATATTGGCATCTGCAGAGCAGATCATCAGTTTTTGTTTGGTATAATAAATCCTCGTTCACAGGCTTAGAGAAAGTTAAAACTTAAATGGAATGTAAGTACATCATTTTTAGTTCTTCTATTGGCTCATATTTAGCACATATAGGTGTTTGAAAAGATGCTTATTTTTAGTTAACAAAATATTTGTGTGCAGTTGGGTATTTTTAAAGTATTTAGAATGGTTCCTTCTTGTAAGTAAATTAAATGCTATTCTTGGATTATGGTTTATACCATTCATTTGCTATGTAAAACCTATCTTTCTAGGTAGTGTGAAAGCAAATTGGTCCAGCTCTACTGAAATACATGGCATTTCTCTGATTTCTGAGGCTTCAGAATATAAGTTCCCAGCATCAGGGACACGGTCTCCCTGCCGCCCCAAGCCTGCCTCCTCGAAGCAGCCTCCAGCTGCTTGGGACTCAATCAATATTTGCAGATTGATTAAGATTTCGCTCCGTTAATTTATATGCCAAAATTATTTACCATTTGCCAAGTGATTTTGAATTTGACAATTAGTTACAAGCTGTGCTGGAGGTTTTATCCAGTTTTATTTTATCCCTCCTTTAACTAATTTTAAAAAATAGTTGATTGCATCCTGTAATTCTAGCAGTACAATATTAAGTGAAAGTAGAGTTTAAAATACATTCAGAATTATTCCAATTTTGCAAATGCACAGAGATATATGTGAACTTTAAATATATTATATTATACACACACACACACACACATTATAGATAATATATATGCCAAAAATAAGCTAAATCCAAGTAGTGGCTATATCAGTTTGGTAGGATTATGAGCAATTTGTATATTTTTTAATTTTCTCGTATTTCCAAATAGGAGAACATTTTGTTTTTATATCAAAAAAGGCAAAAATATTTAGGTTGTTACATTAGTAACTGTTTTATTTTAATTCCAGTATAGTTAACACACAGTGTTCCATTTGTCACAGGTGTACAATACAATGATTCAACAATTCTATGCATTGCTCAGTGCCCATACTGACGAACTGTACTCTTTACTCCCCATCACCTGTTTCATCCTTCCCCACCTAGACACTGGAAAGAAACAGTTGTCATTCTTCTCCTGTAGGTGTCTCAACTTTTCTAAAGACCTTGTTTGTTTACCAGGTGCTTTCATGACATTGCTTAATGTCTGCTCTTGAGACTTTGTTAAGCCAACGGGAGAGCGGTTTCAGGAGCTTCTGGTCTTTGATACATGTATACCTTTCAGGCCTTTGATTGTTATTAGTGGAGAAGAGAGTGGACCCAAATGGAAAACAGTTACATTTTTAAAATATGTCCAGGGGGTTAATGTGAAAAGAAAGGCTCCTGGTGAACTTGACAGCTGACGCGGCAGCCCTGCTGCTCTCTGTCTGGTTGCCTGGAGCATAGCATTTAACCTTCTGCATCAATTCCCTCTTCTGGACACTATAATATTCATAATACCCACCTCATGCAGGATCCCTGGGAGGAGCAGATCAGATAATAATGCGTGTGGAAGTGCTTTGAATGATAATCAGGACGTTATTATCACCACTAGCATTATTTCCCCGCCCAAAAAGGCAGAAGTGCTAAGACGCAGATGGTCTCTTTATCTGGAGCAGGAGCCAGGAAAATCCAGGTTTTCTCTGCTTTGCCCTCCAGCATGAAGAGTCAGAAGGTAAATATCAATATTGCTCTTCATAACTAATAGCCTCATAGTTCGTGACAGGTGATTTCTTGGTTTCTGTTAGCATTTCAGAGACCATTATACACAGCAGTCATCCTTTGCAGGGTTAGAGAAAACTCATTTTCTAAGGCAAATAGTCTCAAGTCAAGGGTTCCGTCCTGGTGGAATGAAATAAGGAAAGGCAGTTTATCGTTAAGGTAAGCAGCTAGCATTTAAGTAGATGTAGAAGATTATCAGACATGCGGCGGGGGGGGGGGGGGTGGGCAGGGAGCACTGAAGACAGTGCCCTTTTGCACATCTTTAAATGCCTGTAATTGCTCAGAAGCCAAAAGTGAAACCATAGATGCATGCAAATGTTAGAGGTTAACCCCATCCACAGGCATTCACCAAATAAGTGAAAGATGGATCACATGGTGTAAGATTAGGGCTCTGCTGCTCCATGGCTCATCGTCCTTCCAAATCTGGGGGCCTTAACCAGGGGGCAGAAGAGAAGAACTCGTTTTGGATATTGGGTTTATCATCCGCATGGACGGATGGTGATTTTGCTAGAAGTAGAACAGAATAAGGGAAATGACATATTGCCCATCTCTCTGTTACTGTTTTCATTTTGAATGTTAAAAAGCAACAACAATGGAGTTTTAGACTAAGTAGGCGATTCAGAGGTACTGTAACATAGGGGAAGAACACTTCCTTCTGTTTTTAATAGCCATAGAGTGATTTGTGGGAGTGCAGATTGTAGGGTGGGAGAATGGGGATGCACCAGGAAGAGACCACGGATTTATTTTTCCCCATTAATTGAAGTTAATAAGTGAGTTTTGTTGGTTTCATGATATCTGTTAGTTTCAGAGGATTATTCTATGAAAACGTCTAGGGGTGTGTTTTGTGGCTGTAGCATATTGGATATCTTGCGTATGTATTGAAGCAAAGATAACTTTTAACATTTCAGGTACTGACTCATCCCTCAAATTTGAAAAGTTAGTGCTTCCTTAAACATAAGTGCAAATTAACATAGTTTGATACATTTAAATACTAGGATACAGGTTAAGACATGTATCAGCTAAGGAACATAGCTGGAGAGAAAACAGTTCTCATGTCCATTCAGTACTATGCCTCCTTACATTTTGTATTTGTTTAATATCTTACTCCTTGAAAATGTGTGATTTGAGATTTGATGTGCCAATTGGGAGACCTTGGAGGCTCAGAAATTCACAGGCATGTAAAATATAAAACCATATTCATTTAACGAATACTGATGGGCATATAAAATAGAACCTCCATCATCTATCTTTAGAAGTAGAAGATTAAACAGAAGTGTAATTAATTAATTTGCCAACTCTGCTTCCCTGATTGAGACATTTATCACAGTTGGTCTTTAATCATTAGGTCCCCTATCTGTGAAATGAAGTCTGTTATGACCTCTGAGGTCTCTGTTATAGAATTAGGTACAGTGCCATGTCGTGCACACACACACAAAAGTAAAAGTTAAGAAGCATAAACATTTATTTCTCCATCACATAAAAGAAGGAAGATTCCAGGACAGATGTGGCAGCCACAGAGGCTCAGGAACCCAATTCTTTCATTCTGTTCTGACATCTTTAGTGTATTTCTCATGCACAAAATGGCTGCTGAAGCTCCAGTCTTCACAGCAGCATTCCAGAAAGCAGGAAGAAGGAAGGGAGAAGGAGGGCCCAGACCTCTTTTCAAGGATACTTGCCAGAGGTACCATAGAACACTTTTGTTTACTACGTGTCAGCTACTGTCGGCCAGAATTTAGGCTCAGCATAGCTAGCTGCAAAGGGGGGATGAAGATCAAACCTTCCACCTGCACAGCCATGTGTCCAGTTCAAAATCAAGGTGTCTATTTCCAAGGAAAATGGGGAGAATGGATATTGGGGCAAACAGTGATTAGCTTTGGGTATTTAATAGCTCAAAAAGCCATAATCCCAGGGCCACCTGGGTGGCTCAGTGATCAAGCATCTGCCTTTGGCTCCTGGGGTCCCGAGATCAAGTCCCACATCGGGCTCCCTCTGGGGAGCCTGCTTCTCCCTCTGCCTATGTCTCTGCTTCTCTCTGTGTGTTTCTTCTGAATAAAGAAATATAATCTTTTTTTTTAAAACCGTAATCCCATATTTCTGGGGAAATGTGACCTTGCAGTCAGGTCTGAATGTAAGCCGAGTATGTGCAAATCAGGCAACTCCAACTTCCTTAGCTGTACCTTTTATTTAAACCTGCAGTTGTATCCTCAGTTCTGGGATCAGAATTTTGTTAGCTTGATTGTGTGTATGTGCAGGAGAGAGAGCAAGAGAGGGAGAGGGAGAGGAAATCTCTTTTGCAAGGTGTGATGAATATAAACACAGTCACTCGGCAATTTATAGCTGCTCTTGGCCCTCTTCCTCCCCACCCCCAACCCAGTGTCAGCACACACAATGTTACCCCGCACTATCAACACTTCCTATGATTAATAGTGACCGGGAAGGGGGTGCTAGCTTTCCAGAAGAGTCGTTTGCACCAGCTCAGGTTACTTGGGGTCACAGAAGTCTACTAATGATTGCAGCCCTGTTGCGTTACGCTGCATGGCTTGTCTATTAAAACAGGTGTGGGCCTGAGCAGGAGGGGAATGTTCCCTTGGCATAACCGAGGAGCAAATCATTAAAAGTTACAGCCCTCTGGTTGGGGGCTCTATGCATAACATCCTTCTAGAAAGTAAAAGAGGAAAAAAAGATCACACATTCGTATTTTTTTAAGTCCCCCATTTTAGTAGCTAATGGAAACTAGGACTCTTCTATTCTGGGCCAGAGTCTCTACAGGATGTTTGTGAATATGTTACACGTGGGTTGCTTGAAGGTTTAGGCCCGTTTTATTCCCCACATACATATGTTCCAGTGTGTGAGATTTCTTGATCAATTGACAAAATCTGAGAGTCCCTTTTGTTCTATTCTAAGTCCCTTTCCGCACCTCATGGCAGCAAAGAGGTCAGCTGACAGGTGCCAGAGCCAGAATTTAGCTAGGGGACGGTTTCTGAATTCATGTGAATTGCTGTGTGATATAATGTCGTTTCCTAGGAAACTGCCAGCATCCAGCTAACCTCCGGGAGGGCAAGTGGTCAGGAAGGTGGAGGTGGTGTTAGAACCGTTATTATTGTTGTTTTTAACAGGCAGACATGTCATGAACTCTACAATGAGAGTAGAGTTTCCATATCTCAGCAAGGCCTCGTAGGTAATAAAAGGTGGACTTCCGAGATTGTTTCTCTAAATGTGGTTATTGGTCTGATCAAGATTTAGCCACAAAAATAAACATAATCTCTGGCACCAAGAGAAAGGTCAGAATGAGTTGAAACTCGGAGGAACAAATAAAGAAGCAGGAAATAATTTTCTTTTTCACACTGGTATAGATGGGGAGTGGGCCGAGGTAGGACTCTCCGGGGAGCCAGCACAGGCAGATATGTGAGTGAAGGTGGTTAACACCTAGAGGCAGACGGTAGCACTTCCATGTAAATGCAGACAAGCAGAAGGAGGTTCCTAAAGCGGACGAAAGGGAAGGAAAAGAAATGAAAATTGTTAAATATGAGGTCACTCCAGACTGTTTGGGTCCAGCAAGATTGCCATTGTCTTACCTAAACACAGCTCAACACCATTTACGAGTTTGAATGCGCTCTGTGGACTAGAGTCTGTGCTATGCGTTGGATACAATTGACATAAGAGTTGAAAAGTGAAATAATTTTCCAAGAGATTTTTCTATTTGGTTTTGTCATAAATTGTCTCCTGCTTACAGATCAGGCTAGGGCCTACGTAGGTTAAGCCCCCGAATGTCATTTAGATGTTTCTCTAGTATAAAGTAGAAGGAAGTAGAAACACTTTGAAAACTGGTCATGCCGTTTTCATCCTCCTTGTTCTACTATTTAAAAAAAAAAAAAAATCAGGGGCACCTGGGTGGCTCAGTAGGTTAAGCGTCCAACTGCTGATTTCGGCTCAAGTCATGATCTCAGGATCGTGAGATCGAGCCCCACCCCCCCAACCCCCTCCACACAGGGCTCTGAGCTGGGCCTGTAACCTGCTTAAGATTCTCCCTCTCCCTCTGCCCATCTCTTCCCTTACTCCAGCACATGCTCTCTCTCAAAATAAATTAAAATAAGAAACAAATTAAAAGAGGGGCACCTGGGTGGCTCAGTGGTTGAGCGTCTGCCTTTGGCTCAGGTCGTGATCCCGGGGTCCTGGAATTGAGTCCTACATCAGGCTCCTGCGTGAAGCCTGCTTCTCCCTCTGCCTATGTCTCTGCCTTTCTCTCTGTGTCTCTCATGAATAAATAAAATCTTTAAAAGAAGGAGAAAGAAAGAAAGAAAGGAAGGAAGGAAGGAAGGAAGGAAGGAAGGAAGGAAGGAAGGAAGGAAGGAAGGAAGGAAGGAAGGAAGAAACTTAAAGAAATTAAATTTCTGATTGGGACAACACACATCTATGCTTTCATTGCACCGTGCACACTTTTAGCTTAGTGCCCATCATGCTGGAAAGACAGGAGAAGCCACATTCAGACTGTAGTCACTAGGTTCTCCCTCTGTTCCCCTGTTCTGATTGGAAGTCCTTTCAAGGAGATATGTATGACACCTGGTCAGATTCTTCTTCCTACCCCACAACCCTGATGCTTCCCCTGGTCCATACAATGTTTATGGAACAATCCCAATGAATGGCTCACTTGCAGTTTCCTAAGTGGGATGTAAGTGGCAGGTTACATTAATGGCCAGTGTGGTATTTATCTTAGGCCAATTGGTCTAAAAGCCTGGGTTCCTGGAACATGAGAGGTAAACGTATCTTTGGGAATTAGAGGCAGACCGTCTTTATCCTTACAACCTAAAAATATCTAGAACTTTGGCACGAAATTATTTCTAAAATGTTGACACTTAGTCAACAATAGGAACTTCACTTAGGGAATTATTTTTTGTAAACCAGATCATCAGACCCAAAGTTGTACCAGCTGCCCAAGTGCCATTGTTTATTATAATTAAAATACCAAGAGGTCTGTAGTCATCCTGCAGAGTCCTCTTTTAATAGACTCTAGCTATCGAACTTCGTGAACCAGACACTTTCAAGTCCTGAGCTTGGAAATTAAAGCCAGCGCCTACTGCCAAAATGCTTTGTCTCATAATCAAAATGATTTCTAGGACCTGCCTCAGGCCCTGAGAAATTCCTGTTGACTTGGCCATTTTTGGTTGGGACTATAGTTCAAAATCACTTAAAAAGATCTCACCAGATGTCACAGCCCAAACATTTATTGGTGATCTCTGGTTCTGGGAGTTGTCTCAGCAAACCCCTCATCTAAATCATGCCGCCCTTCACCTGAGTAACATGAAATGCTTCCAGACTCACCGCTAAATCCACTCTCCACTCCAGACCAACTCAAGAAACAAACCAGAATGGAGAGGAGATTGGTTGAGAGGAGGAGTATCCGGGTAAAATTTGAGAATACAGTGAAAATCAGCTGGTTTGATATGGTGGGAGTAGAAACACACCTCAGTAGGGTTCACCTTAAAAATCTCAGGAGGAACGCATCCCAAGTGGAGGAACACGTTGCCTTCTTCTGTGGCTAGACTGACCATGCTGAACAGATCGATTCGTGTCAAAGAGAACTGGCTTTGACATATGTATACCATGGCTTATTTATATACTTTATTTACTCTTAGTGGAACCTTGAATCAGTCTCTAGATTTGTTTTGGTTCTTCCGTAGAGGCACCATAGAAGCCCAGTCAGCAAATATGCATAAGCATTTAGGATTATTATGAGACACGTTATGGAATTAATTTGTGTAACATTGAATGTGGGTCTGTCATGTATGTGGGCACTATGTGGCTGGTGTCAGGGTTGGGAAGAATGAAAGGCATATGCTTGCCCTCGGGAAGCTGAGACTCTAGAGCTTGATAGGTGCTGCTTTCATGCCAACTCCCTTTGTATTTCTGACACTGTCAACTAGACATTTAGCAACCATTCACTTTCCCAGAAAAACTCTCTTAGAGGTGAAATGACGAGGTAAGGGAGTTGAAGAAAGCAGGCAGGAATGGAGATAGAAAAGGGGGAGGTACAGTCACAAAGGCTGAAGTACACATATATTCTGTAGCTGTCTCTGTACCTCTGAATCATCTCATTCAATCGGCTATTATAATGGCAACTGGAGGAATGCTTACTTCAGCGAGGTGTGCCATAGAAACCACCTAACATAAAGGCACCTGGGTGGCTCAGTTGGTGGGTTGTGCGTCGGTCTCTTGATTTGGCTCAGGTCATGATCTCTGTGGGATCAAGCCCTGCATTGGGCTCCATGATCGGCGGAGAGTCTGCTTGAGATTCTCTCTCTCTGCTCCTCCCCCTGCCTACTCACACAGTCTCTCTCTCCCTCTCTCTCTTTCTCTCTCTAAAATAGATAAACCTTAAAGAAAAAAGAAAGCATGAACATATAATAGTTAGTGCTTTATAGATACTAGTTATAATCCTTCCTTCTTGTCATTAGTGCAGAGTAGGCATTGAAGAAAGGTTTGTTAAATGTGTGCATAGGGGATTAAAGTGCTGGAATTTAAACCTATACATAAACTACATATAATATATACATATAAATAGAGAACCTTGTGTCGTGGGAGTGGGAGCAAGGTGTTCACATTATATTCTGACACAAAGGATCTGAAATCTTACCTGAACCACACTGGCTTCTAAAGTGTCTCTCTGCCCCCACATCACCCTCCATGTACAAAGAAATGACAGCGACATCTCCGTGGTGCTGCTGGTGGGAAGATCCGCGGGGACGTGTCCTTTCATTTCGCTCAGGCGGGGAGAGGTGAGAACAGGAGAGGGACCAGACAGGAATGAAGCAGTGATGCTGATCAGTAATGGAAGCCAAGGTGGTGAGAGGAGGGTAAGGGCCAGGACCGGTACGAGAGCGTGAGCATTTGCAGACAGTGCTAACAAGTGACACCAGGTGGCTTCTCTGCAATGTCCCCTGATGCCAGCCCTGTCCTTTTTCTGCAGTACCAAGACAAAAACTAGCTTCTTGCTTTAGGGGTATAAAGCTCCAGATGGTTACAAATGGCTCCTTGGAGCCCGGGCTCCAATGGCAGCCAGGCAGGAGGAGAACTAGTTGCCCTGTTTCTCCAGAGTCACTAAGTGGTTCACACGGGGGTTAGGCAAGAATGGCCCCCATTGTCTCCAGTTTCTTTATTTTTTTTTAAAGATTTTATTCATTTATTCATGAGAGACACAGAGAGAGACAGAGAGGCAGAGACACAGGCAGAGGGAGAAGCAGGCTGTATGCAAGGAGCCTGATGTGGGACTCGATCCCAGGTCTCCAGGATCATGCCCTGGGCCGAAGGCAGGTGCCAAACTGCTGAGGCAGCCAGCAATCCCTTGTCTCCAGTTTCTGCCCTGGTTCTGCAGAGCACTGGAAGGATCAGATGATCCTTACTGGAGGTTGGCCTCACAGAAAAATCAAATATAATGATTCATGTGTTGAGTTCAAACCAGACAACCGAATTATGGGTCTGACATGAAGACAATTGGGGCAACGTGGGGGGAGGACAAGTTTGGAAAGAGAGTGGAATCTGCTGGGAGTAAATTTATTACTGAACATTTTTTTTAATCTGCAGGTTAGAGCTGAGAGTCATTTTGTTTATAAGTGCTGCAATGTCTTTTCCCTTAATTTGTTTATACAAGTTTTAGGGGCCAGTTACATTTTTAGCATACAATCGACTTTTATTCCCGGAGGACTGCCCCAAGACAATCCATCAGCTATTTCCTCAAAGCTCTGGAAGAGGGGATAAAAGGCATATTTTGAAAGGTGGGTGTGTATGTGCAAAATATGTTTGTTTTAAAAGGATCTTAAATGCTGTAGAAATAATTAGCCATGTGCACGAACCAAAATAATTAATACCAAATGGTACAATATCCTCTCTGAATCCTGTTTCAAAACAGATCTGAATGAAACATTAAGTTCTATCTTCTTTCCTTGTCTCCCCCACCAACCTTATTACATCAGATTTTATAATAACCAGTATTACCCTTTTGGCTATGAATTCAATGTCCCTCTACAGAGCCATCCTCCTAAACCAGCCCGCTTGCCCTTTAGATGCTTCATGTCTTTGGGTATTCCATTATTACTTGCTTTCTCCAGGGGCCCGGAAGTATTAACTGTTGAGCCTTTTCATTGTCTAAAACAAGTTAAATGCTGTAAATGTGCTACTACATTGAAGAAGCTGCTAGCAATAAGGTTACCTCGTCCCTGGGAATCATTTATCTAGAATCAGTAAAGGTGTTCTCATGCGCTGGACTCAAACTTCTTATCTTGTTGTGTTGTTCTATAACAAACGGAAGGGGCTATTCTAGAATCCAGAATATAGGCAGAGGCCTCAGATGATGTGTTGGGATGATGGAGACAGACATCTAAGAGTAGGGTGTGTGTGTGTGTGTGTGTGTGTGTGTGTGTGTGTGTGTGTGTGGTCTCCACGGTATCTTTTCAAATGTAAACTCACTAGATCACCAAGAGGAATAAGAAGGTGATCTTCATCTGCGTTACCTCTCACTCACCAAGTATGTTACCATCAGAAGAGTTGAGATTGGCTTCAGGGCTCCCATGAACGAGCCCTAGGCTTAAAACCAGTTGAAGAGAGAGCAAACCACAGGCACAATGTTTTCCAAGAGGTTTACTTCCCTTAAATTGAAACATAATCATGTTTCCTGGCTTTCAGGGCACTTGTACAAAGCCCATCTGTTTATTCAAGCATTTGCTTGATGATGTGGGAGGCTCAGCCAGTGTAATCCCAGGCATGCGATTTTCAAATGCTGAATGTTATTCAAGCACATTGTTTCCCATTAACATGCGTAACTTTAAAATAAGATAATCAATAATGCAAATTTATCCATTGAATCTTGAGGATGGAAAACACATTTAAGATGTCACAAAGTATATCCATGCTGCTACTTTAAAGTAAGACTATAAAACTGTTCTCTTTGAAGTCATCTGTGTCGCACAGCTTTTTTTTTTTTTTTCTCTCAAAGATTTTATTTATTTATTTGAGAGAGAGAGCACACATGAGCAAGCTGGGGGAGAGGAAGAAGGAGAGAAAGAATTCTAAGCAGACTCCATGCTGAGTGGAGCCCATCTTGGGGTTCGATCCAATGACCCTAAGGTCACGACCTGAGCCAGAACCAAGAGTCAGACGCTTAACCCACTGAACCACCCAAACACCCCTAAAGTCATCTGTGTCCACACAGCTTAATCCAGTGGTTATTAACAACCACATTCTGGGTTAGGTTCTTCTAGAAGCTCACCAGTGCTTGCATTGTTCAGCATAGGTTGAGAACCAGTGGTCTAATCCAGTGGCCTTTCTTCCATCACGTCTTTCTTAGTTTCTCGGCTATATCTATAATATAGTTGATGGCCTTAGCTTCTTTCCATCTTCTTGACTACTTTCCCTCTCTTCAAGTTAAAGTTTAAATTTAGGTGTCTGTCTCCTCCCTCTTTTCTGCCCTCCTTAGGTATCTCTCCCAGCCTCAACTTCCCTTCTGGGGTATCGGTACTGCTTCTGAAATGTTGGTCTGCTTACCTGCTCCACATCCTCACAGATGAGCTCCATATGTTTGTTTTAGTGCCATATAAATCAAAATGAATCTTAGACGGATTACCCTTTCCTCCTCCAGAACAACATCCTTTTCATTTTATTTGTCTGATAATGGTCATGCTCTTCTTGTTCCCCTATAAGCACTCTCATTCCTTTGGCTTGAATTTAGCTTCATCCAGGAATTCACGGAGCCTTGCTAATTCTTCTTACCTCTTTTCTATACACGCCATAGCTACGTTAGTCAAGACCCTAGGAGCCTGCACGGAGTTCACTGTAGCCTTCTGCGTAGCGAGATGGGGCAGAGAGTGAAAGAGGCAGTGAAGTAGGAGCTGGAGAGACAGCATCCTGGTCTTGATTCTGCCTTTAATTAAAACACACTCTAAAGCTCTATGACCTTAATAATACAAGCCAGTTCTCTGGGCCTCGGTTTTGCCACCTATAAAATAAGAGATTTCATTTTATAAATGGAGTTATTAACTAATTAGAAAGCCTATGTGGAATTCGTATAAATTCCTTAGGGATTTGGGTTTCTTGGCCTTATGCTGAAACCGGCATCTGAAATGCTGATGAAAAAAAGATGACAGGGGATGGTGCTACACGCCGTTTTACTGTCACACATGACCCTCTGTTCTGATTTATTCCATGATTACTGCTCTTACAATCTGGACCTCTGAAACAGCAACACCAAATACAGGAGGGGTTGGGGATTTTTATGTTTTTTTTTTTTCCTGAGCACCATCCAAATGTTGGTTGCTCACTATTTATCTTCCTAAAAATGTTTGACAAATGCGTAATTTGAAAATTAGCTTACTGTCCTTGAGCTACCATTTAGAAGAGAAACCTGGGCCCAAAAAAGTTTGTACACAGCTACTATGCTGGGATCTTAAAAAATCAGATAACCCAGAGTGGCCTGAATACATGACATGTTTTCCCACAAGGAATTTCAAGCAACTTTCCTGATATCAGTACATTTGTCCTTATGATATTTTTATTTTATTTTATTTTATTTTATTTTATTTTATTTTATTTTATTTTATTTATTTTATTTTGTTTCAGAACAGGTCACACTGTTCTTGGCAGTATACAAGATGAGAAACTGAGGAATTTTCATTTAGTCTACCTCTCTGCCAGTTTTCTGCCAAGGAAAATTGAGAGAGAAAAAAACAGTGTGAAGGAAAATACTAACACTTACTTGGGCCCTGACTATAGGTTTTGAAAAGTTTCTTCATCGAAGGGCAGAGTACATTCCTATTCCCACATCGTTGCCAGAAACAAAGAGATGATGCTTAGAATCAAATACAGTCCTATTTCATTTCACCATTGCTTTGAGACTCAATAAGACAGAAGAGTGGAGCCATTTTCTAGCAAAAGTCAAAAGACGTCAGAAAAACTTTTATGTGGAGCCTTCCAAGCCATAGGATGAGCAGGGAAGAGGTGGAAAATTCATGATTTGTGCAATGGCTTAGTCCCTGATTCTTCCATCCAAAGAACACTGGAAGTATTTTACAGACTGTGGGCAGGAACCAGAGGAGGCAAAAGGGAGTCACTACTCGGATGTTGCCCGTGTGTGGAGATAAGAAATCCAGGTATTTGCTTATTTGCAGCCAAGCCACACAGGTACTGTAAGCAAGAGGCACGTTCAAGGCAACATGCCTTCATGGCTTCTTTCATTGTGTTGACAATGTAGAGCTCTCAGGAGGAAGAGTGGAGAGTGGTGACAAGGAAGGCATGAGCTCCACCCATGGCACACCCAGAGTAAGCCCTTCATCTGCTATTTTTAAGAAGCAGTGTTTGGAGCTGGAGGTGTTTGTGGTTATGGGAGAAGGCAGGAGGAGGCAATTCAAGTTGCCAGTCTGAAGGATGGGGAGGGAACAGAAAGGAACAGTCATGGCTTTCTCATGGATGAGGTTTCCTCTTCCCCACCAGGCTCATCCAGCAGGGTAGAAACTGCTCTTCTTTGCGTTTTCACTTAAAAGAACCTGCGGGGAAAGTGGCAGATGAGTCACCTGTCGCAAAGAGTAGGTGTTCATACCACTGAGGGAAAAAGAAGATGGCAGTGAATCACCACTGCGGTTTTCCATAAGGCTGAATTACCATTTCTTAGCACCTCTGCTTTTTAGGTGAGCGGCACACAAGGTTGTAGAGTAGTAGCATCCGTGGGCAACTGGATTCGGCTCTCAGCAGACTGATCAGTCCAAAGAAGGGGGCTGTAGACCTTCTTTTTCTTCTTCTCTATTTTGTTGGAAGTGAGTTAAAGATAGTTAAACACTGCACATAACAGAAGCCTTCATGATTAAAACAAATACATGTCCTTATTAAGGGAAGGAGAACCATGGAAAGATGTGCACAGTGGGATTTGGAGATTCGGGTTGTGCCAGAGTCCCAGGACTCAGGAGCGTGGGGCTGGCAGGTCCCGGTCGTAGAGCTTCTACTTAGGATTTGGTCTGTGCTTCCACGGAGCTTCCTGCTCATCAGAGCACCAGAGGCCTGGCATTTATGTGGAGCATTCCTTGTGCCTGTCACAAACTGGGGAAAGAGTCCACGTGGCAGCAGGCACCAGCCACCCTTTCTTTCCTCCTGAACTAGGTGCTGTCCCAAGAGCAGCTCGGGGCTCTTTGCAGAACCCTGCCCTCCCACATCATAGGAAATTAAATGATGCTCTAAACATCTCACACACATGCCAAAAGACTGGATTTTGCTTTCTGGGGAAGGCAAAGTTCAGTAAAAGCAAATTCCTTGCAGGTCAACAAATAAAATTGGAGCTCCGTTCGTTTATAGGTTGGCCTGGAACTCAGTATTTCATTTGTGTTTCTCTATAGTTGGAACATTTCTGTGCTTTAAAAACAGAGTGTCCCTGGCTTTATTGCGGGGTGCCTACCACATGTCAAGCACTGTCCTAGATACAAGGGAGGAGCTACGTAGGCGAACATGTGCGTCCCTCGGGGATCTTAGCAGCGATTCTCAATCTTAGCTTAGGTTCCATATGCCTGGTCCCACCCAAGGCTTTATGACCTGTTGGTTTGGGGTGTGGCTTGACCAACAGGACTTTTAAAAATCTCCCCAGGTGATTCTGACATCCTGCCAAGGTTAAGTGTCACAGGTTTCCAAATGTAGCTGCCAGTCAGAATCACCAGGGAAGTTTTTAAAAATATAGATTCCTAGGTCCCAGCCCAGATCTGCTACATCTTGGAAACCTATGGAGGTGAATTTTCACAAGGTCACAAGAGTTTCTGATAATCGACTCAGTTGCAGAACTTTCACTGTCACGTACTCGTACACAACAGCGATCTAAAAACTTAATGCTGTGGTGAGGGAGCTTATAAATCCATGCTTTTAATGAAAACATCATCTTACATACTGTCCTTGAGCGAGGTTTCAAATCAACTGTGAAATAGGAAACAAAACCCACCCGTCCAGTGCATTACTCATGCCTGGGCTGTTTGTGGTTTGCGTACACGTACCCGGCTGGCCCCTTCTGATCCCCTGTGGAGAGCTTGCTGGGAAGTTCTCAGCGGCTAACGCTGTGTCTTTTTTACTATATGTTTATGGTGGGTTTGTTTTATCACTTGCCCTGGAAATGTTATTGATTGACTCAGTCACTGCCAATTGCTGATGTTTACCACCCCGTCCACTGTTGCATGAGTTAACCAGAGCAGAATGGAAGCAAACTAGAGATTTTTGGAAACTATAGAAAGAAGAAAGATCCTGGTTTTTGAGACATGTGCTTATGAAAAAAATGTGTCGTATAAAATAGATATGTTCTATATTATATATAAGATGTAATATATAATATATATTTTATACAAAATATATTTTTATATCATATGTAATGTGTTATATAGCATTACATTTATTTGTATATATGTAATATGTATAAAATATGTCTATTTAATAATATATAATATCTGTGTAAATTATATATTTTATATACATATTATATATGTACACATATGCATATTGTATATTTTTCATGGGAAAAGCCTAACCTGTTTTAAGAAATTACCCCACACTGAAATAAAGGCTTTTTCCTCCAATTCCCAATCAAAAGTGTAGTCTGTAAAAGAGCAGGAACGTGGTGGCCCTCAGCACACATCTGGAACTCTGTCTGGAATCATGAAATCCATGAAAATCAGGGCACGCTGATGGGCCCAAGGTAAAACACTGAAACAAGGCCCCGGGTTCCCTTTGCTCTGTTGGAATACCATTATAAGGAAAATTTATCAATACCACATATTTAAGAATGAAGCAAAACTTTTAAAAAAAAATCAATCAGGAAAAATGGTAGATCTCTGAGCAGGAGACCAAGAGCAAAGCTCACAGTGAAAATACTTGGTGGCAGATAATGAAAATACTGAATGTGCTGGCAGGATTCTCAGTATACTCAGACCATCTCCTTCCCCCTATAAAGAAAAAAGAAGTGAACATTGATGTAGCTTCTACTGAATGCCAGAAGCACATTTTAGCTAATATGAACTGCATGCCATACTCAGTGTTTAGGTAGTGTGCTAAGTGCTTAATACTTAGTACCTCCCTTAGTGTTCACCCCACTCCTGCGGGACATTTTCAGATCTATCTATCCCCATTTTAAGATGAGGAAGCAGAGACTTGCCTTCTGTTACATCCTGTAAGCACAGGCTCCTATCAGGTCTATTACAGATGACCTCCCAAAGCAGGAGCAAGGGCGAGCCCTTTCTCTGGGCAAAGGGTAGTCCTTACTCATGATGGGTATGAAAAAAAGTGGGAGATAGGAGTCTTTTTTCCCCAGTAGTTGAGACATTTTGAAGGAAGACTGGCAAACTTAGGGGAGGAACTGGACATGGGAGTGAAGCGGTAGGAAGGCACCAAAAATGATGCAAAACCATTGGCACCAGTATGGACTCAAGTGGATTCTGGCTTGAGAGGCATGAGGGGGGAAGTTGGAGCAGACGTGTGGAAATGCCCTACTGGCAGTCAGGGGTATGAGACTGAAGTCTAGGTTAAAAAAACGTATTCTTTTCGTGATAGACATTGTGCTTTGTCACGTGCGTGGTCCTGTGGCACAGCGATCTTTTGAAGACCTCATTATTGTCTACCTGTCACAGATGAGGAAACAGAGGCTCAGAGAAGTAAACTATCTTCCGAGGCCACGGTGTGAATAAGGAAAATGAACTTTGTTGTCAACGGGGCACTGGCTGACTTTGATGCATTTCATTTGTCCGTTAAACATTTTATTGCCAGTTTAGAGTACGGCCCTTCCTTCCGTGCTTCCAGCTGACAGCAACGTTATTTGTTGTCTTTCATTTGCTATTAGGGCCTGAGCTGAAATAGCCTGCCAGTCTTTTGTGTGTGCATTTATAATGCTATAGAGATTCTGGTTAGGGGATGGGTATTCTAAAGAGGTTAAGCAGGAAAGAGATTGATTTAACTTATAATGAGTGTTTGTACCCAAAGAGTGTGCTGTGTTCTGTGTTCAGAGGAGCCCAAAAGCTGCTTTTTATACTGCAGGAAAAAATAGCAAATAATACAGACAAACCCAAATTTAAAACATGAGTGCATTTGGATTTTATTTTTGAATGTAGATGTAATTGAGCATTTGTTCTGCAGACCAGGCTTCAGTCCAGTTTAGGGAGAAAAACATATCAATTCCCCCAGCATGGATTATTTCCTAGAAGACCGTTTAAGAGACTTGGTAAACTTTCTGAACCGATAAGACTTGAAATCCCTCGTTAACGGAGGTGAGGCAAGGAACCTTTTAATTAGACGACGTTTCACCTCGTGTCTCTGCTTGGAATTGACTGGTGCATGTGATTCTCAAAGGAGCCCAGGAAGAGAACTCAAGGGAGGCAAGAATTTTCCTAATACAGGTGAAAATGTGACCTAAGTGAAGGAGGCAGGGCGGAGGCCCTTCTCAAGAGATAATCCTAACATCAACAGCCAGCGTTCATAGGTCTCTCAGTATGCCAGACCCTGGCTTAAGTTCTTTGAATGTGTGAACTCACAACAAGCCTATAGGGTAAATGCTGGTATTATTCCCACCTTAGAGAAAAAGGGACGGAGGCACAGCTGGCCGGTAAAGGAGCCTGAATTACAACTCTGGCAGTAAGGATCCCAAGCCTGTGTCCTCAATCCCACACCAGAAGGTCATTTGATGCTCAAAAGCGGTTCATTGCTAGAAGTCACTTGTTTTGAGAGACTCCAGCCCGTATGCTAGGAACTGACCCCATTGTTCCATGCAATTCCAAAACAACTCCATGAGGTAGGGTTTATTACTATCTCCATTTTTCTTCAAGAGAAAATCAAAGCCTGGAAAGTTGAATAGCTTCCATCACGTCACCAACCACCAAATGCCAGAAGCCATCGGTCGAGCCTAAATCCGCGTGACACCAAAGTCCGACCAGGTGTGGATGGCCCAGCAGGACAATACCCAAGCACTGTAGGTCTCTAAAAGCAAAGACCAGGCAAAGCATTTCTTCTCTTTGACCAGCTCCTCAATATAACATCTCTTTCATCGCATGGCCAACAACTGCGTAGAGGGGTGGTTCCATTCTCCCCTGACCCTAAGTAAAATAAAAGAATGTAAAACTGTCCCCGACATCTCCTGCTCAATGCAGTCCACTTGACAGTGTGCCTCACTTAGAGGACACTGGCATGCTTCCAGGGAAAGTGTAAAAAAATCTTTTTAGTGAATGAATACCTGATTAAGTAGATGACGCGGAGCCCCTGGAGGAGGAGCCGTTTGGCAGCCGCATTCTGTAGGGTTTCTGGCAGGTTCATTCAGCATCCTCAGTGCTCCACCAGCTTCGCGCTGGCCACGTGTGAGCCCCATGAGAAGCTGAAGTAATTATTCAGCTTTTTGATTAAAAACAGCTGCAGGTAGCGAGTCATCCCGTTGTCCATTTTGCTGGTGATTGGAAACGACTCCAGGGCCTCTTGGGCTTCGCTTATGTAGCCTCCTTCTGAAATAAATGAAGGTAGAAAGTAGGTTTCGCACTCTGTCTGCTTTTCAAAACGAACCATTCATCTTTTGAGGGTCAGAACTCAGCCACCCATTCATTGACTGTGAGTCATATACCCCTAATTTTAAAACAAACATTTATTTCAGAGAGAATTCTTATCTTGGCTGATTTACAGCTTGTCTCCCCGTTCTTTCTATGCCTGATTTAGGCTGGTTTCAATAAAGTTGTTGTCTTTGTAAATACATACTCCTTCCAGTAAATCCGAAAACGACCAGAAGCATTTCCTTGGGATTGATGGTAGAACAATCTGGACATAGTTTGGGATAATTGGATGTGGACTTTCCAAGGCCTTCCCATCTAGCGCACATCTTTAACAAGCTCTCACATGGTGTGCTTGTCCTTCCTGCTACAGGAAGGATCGGAGGTTAATCATCTCACATGAGAATTTGCGTTTGAAATGGAATCTCGAAGCGCAGATGCTTTTCAAATGCACAGTATTTTATGTTCTTTGTCATGAGTTCAACTTTTGATCCAACACTGTGTCATTATATCCAGAAACCCAGAAAACGATCCAAAAACGCTTTACCTTTTGGTAGCCAACGTCTAGGAAAGACAAGACGGCCATAGACAGACACAGGATGAGGACAGTAAACCAGCAAGGAAAGGACAGCGACCTTAGAATGTCAAGGGGTTATGAAATTTCAGTCTGTACCCAGCTCGGGGGGCGGGGGGGTTGTCACGATCTGATGAGAAGAACATGCAAAAGCAAGATTATTATAGCACGATGAACGCAATGAGCTAAGACTGCGGTGGTTATTGTAAATGCTGGCAAGCCCCAGAGAAGGAGGGGATGGGCAAGACTGCAGTGGGCTTACATGGTTTGCTGAGATTTTAGGAATGCTTATGAAAGAAACAGTCAGGGTGCCTGCCACAGGCAAAGACCTGGAAAGGGGGTGGCCGGTGTTAGCCTAGGGGACTGGATGGGGAGGATGTTCGAGCACACAGCTGTAGGACAGTGTGTGTATGGCAAAATAGGGCAGGGTGTTAAAGGACACCGAGGAGAGGCACAGGATATGGGGTTGGGGTGGGAAGAGCCACAAGTAACTGATACAGAGACACGTGAAAGAGAACCAGTGGTCCTCAGAGTATGGTTCCCAGACCACCAGCATCTGCATCATCTGGGAACTCCAGATGTAAGAACCCTGGATTAGAAAACAGGCAACAGGGTGCATTTGTGGAGGGGCAGTGGGTGGCATGGAAAGTGTTCAGAGCAGAGGGAGTATGCATACCCAAAGGCCCGGAGCCCAGCATGTTTGAGGGTCAGAACAGGACACGGCTGCACCTGCTGGCTTATGTATATCCCTGGCACTTCTGCGCTGCAGCGACAGAATTGAGTTGCGACAGAAACTACATGGCTTGCAAAGCTGGAAATATTTCCTAGGCGGCCCTTCCCCAAAGCCCGTTGTCCCTGATACAGAGCGTGGGGCTAGCAGACCCTGATAATAAAATCTAGGGAAGAAGAGGAGGAGGGGGACACCAGCCAGCTCTCTGTCCTGAGCCAGTAACAGCGAGATGGAGAATTTGGGAGATGCCAACTGAGGTTGACACTCCTTAACTTTTTATTGTTCATCATCCCTGTTGGGAATGTGAAAACGTGCACATCATTTTGACGGCTTTTAAAGATGCCCTTTTGTCCAGCTGGGGAAAGCAGGCTGTGTCTCTAAGCAGGTGTTTTGGTGAGCTACGCAGCTGTAGGCAGAACTGGGGACAGGGGCAAGTTTGAAGACAAGATTGCAGTTGACCCACAGACTTTTAAAATCGTGCCTTAGAATTTTGAAAAATTCTTTTTTTATTGTGATGAAATATACTTAACATGAAATTTCCCATCTTAACCACTTTAAAGTGGACATTTCCATAGCATTGGGCACATGCGCCTTTTTGTGCAGCCATCACTGCTGTCTGTCTCCAGAACTAACTCTGGGATGTGAGTTAGTTATTGTGACTCTCTCATCGTCTCCAACTCACTCCGCGTGCACATGAATACGGTAGCTCCCAACCCCCGTCCCCCACCCTGGTAACCTCTGTTCCACTTTCCATCTCTGTGAATTTGCCTATTCTCCTGTAAGGAGAATTATACAATATTTGTATTTCTGCATCTGGCTTCTTTCACTTAGCATAATGGTTCCAGATTCACCCATCTTGTAGCCATGTATCAGGATCGCCTTCCTTTGTAAGGCTGAGTGATGAATCACCCATTGTGTGGCTATATACCACATTTGGTTTATCCATGCATCTGTTGATGGACGGTTGTTTCTACCTTTTGTCCATTGTGAATAATGCTGCTGTGGACACTGCCTTACGGTGTCCTTTGAGTCCCTACTTGCAGTTCCTTTGGATGCACGCCTAGGAGGAGAATTGCTGGATCACATGATAATCCTACACTTAACTTTTTGAGGAACTGCCAGATTGTCTTCCACAATGGCTGCACCATTGTACATTCCTGCTAGCAATGCACAGGGGTTCCACTTTCTCTACATCTTCCCTGGTGCTTGTTATTATCTTCCCTTTTCTTTTCTTTTTTTTTTTTTATTTTTAAGATATGTAAGTAGTCTCTTACCGTGGACATAATTTATTTTCCAAGTGAAGCTAAAGGAGGTGAGAACACCATTTTTTGTTTGTTTGTTTGGGTTTTTTTCAAAAGATTTTATTTATTGGAGAGAGAGAGAGGGAAGGAGAGAGAGAGAGCACAAGCAAGGGGGAGAGGGAGAAGCAGACTCTCCACCGATCGGGCAGCCCAACATGGGGCTTGAACCCAGGACCCCGGGATCATGACCTGAACTGAAGGCAGATACTTAACCTACTGAGGCACCCAGGTGCCCCAAGAGAACACTGTTTCTGTGTTGGTAGAACAGGGCAGTGGATTGGAGGCTGTATTTAGGCCCCATTGAAATATTCTGCAAAGGAATGGTGGAGGTAGAAGGGAACTCAAAGATCATATGTGTGATTTCACCTCTGGCCACACATAGAAGCTGCCGGTGCATGTTTTTAAGATGGTAGTGCTGGTCCCCACCATCAGGGATTCTGATTTAGCTGTCCAGAGTGAGTCTGGACATTGGTATTGTTTTTAAAAGCTCCCTTCACCCCAGGTGAGTCTAATGTGCAGTGAGGGTTGACTTCTTTGTCTGTAGGTACAGAGAGTGAGGCTCCAAGACCAAGGCTCCCAGGTTTCTTATCTCTCAGCCCAGAGCTGCGACCACTGACCTACCCGTTGTTGAACAGAGCCAAAACAGTGAAGCCACTACTGTCGTGGGCAACTTGCTTTGTGTTCTGCAGGAAGTGCTTCCTCGAAAATCTGGAGAGCCAGCCCGCCCTCCGTTTGGTCTGGTGGGCTGGTCAGTATCTAGGGACTGTGGGAGATTTCCAGCAAGTCAGTTCATTCAGCAGACTGAGAATCCTGAGACAGCAGGGAGTTAGCTGATGGGTTGCCCCCATTGCTCCAATACTTTGAACTCTGGTCCTAGAAAACTGAACCACTCAATACTTTTCTATGCATGTGCCATTGGCTAATTGCCATGGGGAGGCCTTCTCGACTGGGCCCTGGCCCAGACTGGATTACGCTGGGTACCATGTTCTCTTCCCCCTTTCTGAACCACTCATCTGCCTGGCCACCATTTGGAGCTACACAGATTTGGACTGATCTAGTTCTCAGGTCATAATTTGTTCTCATCCATGAACCGTGGTGGACTTCATTTATTGTGTTTCTTTTATTACTTGATCTGTTTAAGTATTAATCATCATGAGCTGTAAGAAGGAGTTTATGGGGGGCACCTGGGTGGCTCAGTGGTTGAGTGTCTGCCTTTAGCTCAGGGTGTGATCCCAGGGTCTTAGGATCAAATCCCACATGAGGCTTCCTGCAGGGAGCCTGCTTCTCCCTCTGCCTATGTCTCTGCCGCTCTCTGTGTGTCTCTCATGAATGAATAAATAAATAAATAAAATCTTTAAAAAAATAAAAGGACTTTATGTACCAAATACAAAGATAGAACAGTTCTTAAAAGACTGCCCTCACTTCTAACACCAGTTACAAATTTGGAGGGTCCCCAACCATCCTCAGTTTCCATAACTCACAGAACTCTAGAAAGCTGTTATACTGACAGTTATAGGTTATCCCAGAAAAAGGACAGAGACTTCAATCAGCCAAGGGAAGAGGTATATGGAACAGACTCCGGAGGGGGCCAAAGATACTTGAGTCTCCAGGCATCTCCTCCCCACAGAGCTAGAAGGTCTGACCTCCTCAGGCCATAATGTGTCCTCATGGAGTATTGCCCCCAGGGAAATTCATTCCAGCCTTAGTGTTTAGAGTTTTTATTGGAGCTTAATTGCATACCACCCACATGTCCCCAGCCCCTCCCAGAAGTCAGGTGAATACCTTTAATAATTTGTTCCTCCAGGGGTTGGAACTGATACCACATGGCCCCCAAACCCCATCATAATAAATCATATTGTTAGACTGTCTTGTAGCCAAACCCCCCAACCAAACAGACATACTCCTATCAGGCAGGACATCCCAGAGGCCCAGTAGCTGTGAGGCCAGACCCGTCTTGGAGTAAGGTTAATCCTGCAGTACATACCAGCAGATCCACTGCACGATGTAAGAACTGAAACCCAGGTTCATGCATCAGATAAACCAAGATGTTTGTCTTGTTTCCGCCATTTACGAGCCATGTAACCTTAGGCAAATCACTTACACTCTGCGTCTGAGCGCTCTTGTCTTTACGATGTGCATGATCATGCCCTGGTTGTTACTTGTCTGGAAAGCATCACAATAGCCTGCACAAAGAAAGCCTCAGTGATTTCCGTCATACCTGCTTCGCCTTGGGAAGACTGGGTCCCAGGAGGTCTCAGGGCCTTTGTAGTCAAGAGGATTGAAAAATGGTACAGTCTCCCAGAGACTGGAAAACAACCAGAGAAGGGAAACCAGCATTTACTACCCTGGAGGATTGCCTTGTTAGCTGATGGATTATCCAAAGGCGCCCACTTTCCTTTCATCCAGCCACATCAAGGGCAATGAATGCTTTGAGACCTCCGCCCTCCAGAATGCCCCAGTGCCAGAAAGGCATTTTTCTAACTTGATGGAGATTTTCACATTCTTTGCTCATAAACTTGGACCATCTGAGCTCCCAGAGGTCCAGCCCCTGGTGGCTGGTAGCATCTGAGCCTCCTCTAGCTACTCCTGGTGCTTTGCTGTGTGGCGTGTAGCAGAACTTAGTGTGCGCAAGGAGACAGCTGGCAGCGTTCCTGTGGGATGTGGAAAGAAGAGTCTGCATTTCTCCACCATGCCTTTTGGGAATTACTCATCCAGGAAGTATTGTGGAAAAGCAGGCAGAGTGGAACATGGAACCAAAACACTTACCCTTCACCGGGAAATCCTGTCGCTTGAGTTTGGCATCCCCCTTTCTATTTATTCTCCTGGTGTATGAGTTGCTTGTGTGCTCTTTGGTGTGACTGAGGGGCCTGTGCACTGGGAACTATTAATCCCATTGATCAACTGGAGAAAGAAAACACATTTTCAGATAGCCGTGACTTTCTCTTTTGTGTAAATCACAGGTGTGTGTGGGGGGGGGGAAACCCAGATGTTTAAAAGGATTGATAGTTTGAAGGTAGTGTATTGATTCTATTGGTTCCCTAACCAGGAGCGATCAACAGCAGAGATGTGGGAAAAGACCGAGAATTCACGAGAAAGCATTGGCTGAATTATAATTCTGATGGCTGCCGTTTATTGAGTGTGTACATTATGCCAGGCGCTGTGCGTGTGCCCATTTAATCGGCAGAGACAATAATTACAACATTACACATTGTTGAAACACTCACCTCCCTAAACCGGGCCTGTGTATAATTTGCGTAAGATAAAAATTACATTAAAAGAGAAAATGTATATAGGCAGTTTGGGGTGAAGCCAGGTTTAGAACTTGTACTCTGCACTCTGTCTACCCAGAGCTTATTTATTCTTTTTTAAAAAAAAGAAAAGATTTTATTTATTTATTCCAGAGACACAGAGAGAAAGGCAGAGACATAGGCAGAAAGAGAAGCAGGCTCCACGCAGGGAGCCCGATGCGGGACTCGATCCCAAGACCCCGGGATCACAATCTGAGCCAAAGGCAGATGCTCCACCCCTGAGCCACCCCAGGTGCCTCAGAGCTTATTCTTTTTAGTGTGCTCTTTCCTCCTTCTTGTTAGTAGTAGTAATAATAATATTTAATTATTATTAATATTAATAGTAATATTATTATATGTTACCTTCCTTTTAAAAAATATTTTATTTATTTATTCATGAGAAACACATAGAGAGAGGCAGAGACACAGGCAGAGGGAGAAGCAGGCTCCACGCAGGGAGCCCAACATGGGACTCGATCCTGGGTCTCCAGGATCATGCCCTGGGCTGAAGGCAGACGCTCAACCGCTGAGCCACCCAGATGTCCCTATATGTTACCTTCTTACCAGTATTCGTATATATAATATTAATACTTATCTTGATATTCCAAATATGCCAGTGGATATGAATGCCTAATGAATTCTGTAGAGAGATATACCCGTGTAGTGCCAAGAACATTAAATTAAGAGTCAAAGAAATGACAGATTCTTGTCTTCCCAGCACCGACTCTCACTGTGTCACTGTAGCCGGTTCTTGGCACCTGTCACAGCGGTCCCAGGGATGAGGCAATGCAGGGGGCCAGCCACCGCTGTCCTGTTCCCTCTATAGGGCAATGTGAGAACCACCAAGTATAAGGTGCTGGAAAATGCCTGTGCAACTGACTATTCCCAGTTTTCGTCCAGGGTGGTGAATAAACAGAGATGTGGGTGTCCCCGGGCAGCTAATCTGGCACACAGGACACTTGAAAGCAGAAAGATATTTGCTTACGTACTGAGCCAGGGAAGGTCTTGACAGAAAGGCATTTCCAGCTTTTCTTAAAAACTCCAACTCCATTGGACAATTCATTTGGGACCAGTTTCAATCCAGATGGTTATCCCTCCAAGTGATTATTTTTCCGTCTTGAGCCTTTCCAGGAATTCCAGCACGGGCAGGCTGCCAGGGGACACTGGCTCCCCAGATGCTGCAGTGACATTCCACGTGAGCCGACTTCCAGGGATCGCACAGCCCAGCTGCGGGCTTCGCCCCCTCCCCTCCTGTCTCACGCATCCTGGCCTCCAGCGCACAAGAACATGGGCCATGTCCCCATGCGGTGGACCCCATCCGCATGACAGATTTCCTTGTGTTTCCATGGAGGGGGGCAAAACCCACTAAAAATACCTCCCCCGTCTCACTGTCATCATGTTGGCTAGGAACGGTAATGGCAGCAGCCAGGAATCTGAGTAAAGTTTCGCCCAAACTCGGTGAAGGCTGTCTCTCCGGGTTGCTGACAGTAGTAGCAGAGAACGGAGCCCCACTTAGGGGTGAGGGACATGGTGGTTTAGCTATTTGCCAGGCGGAGGAGTTTAGCAGAAGAAGAACAGCCAGGAGCAGGCTTGCCTCTTGAGGAATCCCCTCCAACATCTCCTTCAGGCCTTTCAATCAGAAGAATATCTCTGGGTCTTTCGGTGCTACCCCCCTCTCCCAGCCGGGGAGCGCCCAAATGGGACTGTGTCCTTCTGAGTGGACTCGTATCTTCTAATCACTGTGTTATATTTAGTGACTGTACTTGTTGCCACAAAAATCTACAGATGAGGGACGCCTGGGTGGCTCAGTAGGTGGAACGTTCGACTCTTGGTTCCAGCTCAGGTCATGCTCTCAGGGTCGTGGGATCAAGGACCACATCAGACTCCACACTCAGCATGGAGTCTGCTTGGCCCTCTCCCTCTTCTCCTTTCCTCTCTCTCAGTCTTTCTCTCTAATAAATACATAAGGGGGATCCCTGGGTGGCGCAGCGGTTTGGCGCCTGCCTTTGGCCCAGGGCGCGATCCTGGAGACCCGGGATCGGATCCCACGTCGGGCTCCCGGTGCATGGAGTCTGCTTCTCCCTCTGCCTGTGTCTCTGCCTCTCTCTCTCTCTCTCTCTCTGTGTGTGTGTACTATCATAAATAAAGAAAAAAAAATTTTTTTAAAATAAAATATTTTTAAAAAAATCTATAAACAGGGCCTCCAAAACTATGATTCATGGTACTACTACCCTGAAGAACAGGACTGTTTCCTCGGCCTTTTCCTCATCTTACTAAAATCCCAGCTGCCAGTGGTGATAGCAGGTCCCTGTCTGCACAGCCAGGCCCTGCCTCAAAGGGAAACGCGGTGTGGTGTGCATGGTGGCCACTGAGGGAGGGCATTGCACTTTGACTACAGACTTGAACTTGCTTTTGGTGATGCTAGATGGGGAGCGAGTGAGCTAGCATCCACAGTTCTGCATGTCTGACCTAGGCAGGATGTCCTCTCCAGGGTCTATCAGAGCTGGGTGGGTGGCATTGAGCTGAGTGCTGGGTAGGGCTGAAGATCCCCAGCTCACTTACCTGTGAGGTGACAAGATCCTAATCTCTCCTTAGTCACCCCAGCGCATGGCACTGAATACCACATTCGCTGTAGTCCATGATTAGCGCTGGCTCCAGTGAGCAGGTTCCTTGGCTAGCTTTTCCCCTCTTACCCCTATGTATCCTGTCTCTTTCCCATGTGGAAGAAATGGAGCTTTGCCATTGTGCTGCCATCACCATGGTGCATCCCAGTCCATCGGTCTGCCCAGCATAATGCTTGTAAAGAACAAGAAAGTGGTTTCCAGGGGCACCTGGGTGGCTCAGTTGGTTAAGTGTCTGCCTTCAGCTCAGGTCATGCTCTCAGGGTCCTGGGATCCAGCCCCACGGTGGGCTCCCTGCTCAGTCGGGAGCCTGCTTCTCCCTCTGTCTCTGTCCCTCCTCCCACTTGTGCGCATGCACTCTCTCTCTCAAATAAATAAAATCTTAAAAAAAAAAAGTGGTTTCCAATGCTAGCTCCCCCTCTGACTGTGCAGCCTTAACCAAGCCTGTGTCCCCATAGAGGTAAAAATACAAACCCCAAGACTTTGTTGGAAGGGGGGTAAATAAGATGTGTACATTGAGTTATTGGCATATATTGGATGATGGGTGAATGGAAGCCATTTGTATTCATTTCCTGGGGCTGCCACAACAAATTACTGCAAATGCGGTGTTTTATAAAAACTTGGAAATGTATCTCGCAATTCTGGGGGTCACATGTCTGGAGTCAAGGCATCGACAGGACAGTGCTCCCTCCAGAGGCTCTTAGGGAGGATATGTCCTAGACTTCAGCTGCAGTGGCTGCAGGTGTTCCTTGGCTTTGGGCCATAAAACTCCACTGTCTCTGCCTTCATCTTCATATGGTGTCTGTGTGCTGATGCGTCTCAAATCTTTCTCTGTCTTTCCCTTACAAGGAGACTTGTCATTGGATTTAGGGCTCACGTGGATAATCCAGGATCATCCCATCCCAAGATCCTTAGTTACATGCCCTTTTTTCCAAGCAAAGTCACACTCATCAGTTCCAGAGAGATAGACTTTTTGGGGGTCCGCTGTCCAGTCCACTACCCTGTCTGATTAGTGATACAAATTAAGGTGCACATTTATGTGTTCTAAATGTCCTTAGGCACTTGTGTAGACTGTGAATGACAAGCTGTCATTCTTGGATTTTCCTCCTTGAGCTCACTGCACTTCTGTGAAGATCAAGATCCATGTCACCAGGTACAGAGGAGAGAAAGAGGGGGGGCGGGGCCTGTGTGTGTTGGGGTGAGGATATTAGCCTCTTCTGCAAAGTTGTGCTAACCTTGCAAGGGGTCTCTGGCCTAATGAGATGTGATTGGGACCCTGTGTCCCGTTCAGAAGCCACCTCATTTTGGACCAAGAGACTTGCCCAGTGAAGCTCTGTGCTAAGCAGGGCAGAGAGAGCAAATAAGCAGTTGTCGTTGAGGACATACCAGAAAGAAAATCGGAAAGTTAGAGTAGGCTTGTAAACAAGCTCCCTTGATGCAGGTGAAATCACAGTCTCAAAAATCTTTATGATGA
Source organism: Canis lupus familiaris (assembly GCF_011100685.1). Taxonomy (NCBI): domain Eukaryota; kingdom Metazoa; phylum Chordata; class Mammalia; order Carnivora; family Canidae; genus Canis; species Canis lupus. The sequence continues at coordinate 16,782,500 of NC_049256.1, read as the reverse complement.
AAAATATATATATACAAAAGTAGCACCTGGGCAGGACAGGGGTCTCTGCCACTTATCTGGGACCGTCAACTGGAGTCTCCAAACTCAGTCTCAGTGGTCGGGGTCCCACAGGGAGGCAGCCCAGCCCATTCTTAACAGTTTTGATTACTTTCTGATTTTTTACTGTACACGCTCATATAATTTGGGGCTCAGTTCTGTTTTCCCGCCTTCCAGGGACAGCCCTTTGTAGACATGCATTGCACGTACGCTCCGGCTTCTCTTGTACTTCCCCAGGCCATACATTGGCAGTTGTCTCCTCTGTTACTTGCCTGCCTTGCATCCAGACCACTCCCTAAGTGGACTGTTCCACTCCGGACCCACTCCACTGTGCCCTGACCCCTTGGACCCTGGCCTTACCAGCATAAGATGTTGCAGTGTTTATCTCTTAATTATGGACGTTTCTCTTTTATCATTGAAGCTTGTAATTATGCTAGTCTTTCAGGCCCCATACCAAACTGTTGGTTCATATTAAATGTATGGTCAAACTCAGAATTCTTGGGCTCCTTCGTTCAAACCAGTCTTAAGCCAGATCTCTCCAACCTCTGCTATCAAATGAATTGAGCTATTGAAACCAAGGGCAGGCATTTACATGTGTTCCTGTGAATCTTCATTTTCTTGGTTTCGTGCCATCCCTTCCAGCTTCTGAAGCTGTATAGGTTTCCCCCGCTATCTGAAAGTAGAGCGTTCCTATGAAAATTCTTATACGCCAAAATGGGCTTTAAGTAAAGAAGCAATTATCATTCGTTTACATGGAGAAGGTTTTAGCATTCCCGGACCCCAAAAAATAACCTCTCTTAGGCTTTTCTGATACTTTAGGACACATCTTGCTACCAGATGCACAAAATAAATCCAGATCCAGCCCAGATGTTGGAAGACACTGTTCAAACCCGGAGATGCTGGGTGTAGTTCCCAGGAAAGGCGCTTGGTGGCGCCACTCCCCCTGCTCAGGGTGCACCTGCCTTTACAGCAAGCAAAACATGCTGAACGCAGCTTCTGCTTTGCGCCTTTTTTTGTGAAAGCAAAATCCTCTTTGGATTTCTTTTGGTTTGCAAAAGCAGGTACTAATGGACGTGTTCAGTAAAAAAGCAAAGTGTAATAGAAACTTTGAAAAAAGTGGAGGATCCCTGAATTTGTAGATTGATTGCTATAACATATAAAGCGTCTCTTGCAGCTTTCTGTTAACCGCCAAATATGACAGCAAAAACGCTGATAAAATGTTGAACAGCATAGAACTAAAAATAGAGTTCTGGCCTACCATTTGCTCCCCCGTTGACACTGGACGGTTAAGGCCCACTCTACCTGCTAGAAACAAAGTTGAGTATTTTGACGACTGACTGTGTGATCCACTCCTCTTGGGGCATGCTTGTCCAATCAGCTGGGAAGATACCTAATTGTGCCATCATCCGACCCACCTTTCTCCATCACGGTAGCCACACGGATGATGGGGTTAGGTCTACTTTTAATATTTAACCTAAACGAAGTACCTTCTGCAGCACATGATGCAGACCTTTCAGTGTAGCAGTAGAATAACACTGGAGATTGGCATGTCCAGGACTTCGAGAACCTGCGCCTGGGTGGCCTCCCCTGTCTCCTAAATGGTCATATGGTTTTTCCAGAACTGACCCGAGCTCATCAATCTGCATTTCTTCCTCTTTAACCCTGAAACCATGCCTCTCGTGTGCAAAGCCATGCATTCCAGACAGTCATGGGATCCCACTCAAACCGAGAAACTCACACAGTTGGGTGTGCTAGGCAGAGAGCAACCCAGTTTACTGCTATGACCTTGGAGTGCATTTTTAGGACTGTACGTATCAAGTGCCAGGAGTGGCTCCCACTCAAAGCAATTTGTTGTTATTTACAAGGCTTGAGTCAGTGGGGACCCATTCCCACATCTTCCAGCTCAGAGGCATCTCATTTTCCTATCATTTCTGACAGTGTAAATCCAAAGGGTAAAAATCATACTCTCCTTTTTTCTTCTTCTCTTTTTTGTATCTCTTTCCCTCTCCCTTACTTTTTTCCCTTCTGTGCTTTTCCCACCTTCAAGATACACCTCTCCGTTCTTTTAATGGGGGAAATTTTTTTTGAATTATAGCAGCCGTGTAAGGGTGGGGCTTCTTTGGTTAAATTCTGTTTTTCTTCTTGGAGATGACTGAGTCGTATAAAATTGATGATAACAGCTTTTTTTTAAAGTGTATTTCCCTATATTTTTCTGAAGATACAAAGAACCAGAAGAAAAGGAGCTTTCGTTACTTAACCTATATTGAGTCTAAGTGACCCGAAAATAAACCCCCTGAATATTCCCTAAATATTAGCTGCTTATCTCTGAGGCTCCATCCGCTCTGTGTTTACATATGCAGCACCCAGTGTGGTTTCCCAGGACCTACTCCATCAGAAAGAGAGGCTAGAGATGTTTAATTTGCTTATTAGGAGCTGATGATTAGAAAATTTAATCTCATACCTGAGTTCCGAAACCTTCCTGTGCATATGAATCATCTGGAGATCTTGTTAAAATGCAGATTCGAAATCAGGATGGCTGGGTGGGGCCTGAGATCCTGCATTTCTAGAGCTGCTGGGGAGTACTGGTGTTGCTGGTCTGAGGACTGCACTTTGGAGAGCAGGGCCTTATGGCACTGAGCTAAATTATAAAAAAGAGAGAGAGATACAAATGTAGTTCTATAAAGACACTTAAGATTCAACCAGTACCTTTCTTAATAATGATGTTTGAACAATGAGATCTGCATATGTGGCTCTTTGGTAACTTAGCATTTGTAAAATAGTGTGTCCCCATGTTTTGAAGAAATATTTCTGTTGTACCTCTAGAAGTGAGCTCCCCAGGGGCCCAGCTGAACCAATGATGTGTTTCAGGCCCAAGAAGGTAGGTAATTAGGGACACAGAGGCCATTTGTCTGCAGTTAGAAAGAGACCCTGAAAGCAAAAAATCTTACTCTCCTTTTTTCTTCTTCTCTTTTTTTTTTTTTCTTTTGTATCTCTTTCCCCTTCCCTTCCTTTTTTCCCTTCTGTGCTCTTCCACCTTCAAGATACACCTCTCCATTCTTTTAATTCCACGAATAATCAATCAGCCCGGGAGGGACCTGGTGGCAAACTATGGTGCCCTCTGGTGGTTCTCTGAAAACACCGTGACTCAATCCCTCCCTTCCCAGGGCTTCTCCTTGATGGGAATTCGGGTAGTACTGGGCTAATGAGCATAGAGAAGGAATGCATGCCCAGAACTACAGAGCCCCTGTCTCCTCCGAGCTGCCCCGGGAAATTAGGAGATATGATCTTTCTAAATGGAGCGGGAGGATTGGTTGAAAATTTTGGTCCATCTGGCCCTAGGTTTTCCAGCTCCTGTGTTAATCTCTGGATCCCTGATTTTATCATTCGTATTATCTGAAAAAGATGTTTATCAATGGGTCGCTTTTCAGAAGAATACATTTGAATCTGTACATTAAGACCAGTATGTCTTAGTGGCCCATTAGGCCACCAGCCCTGGAGTCTCTACAGAGACCTTTAGGGCCAGCTAAGCCCGTGTCTCCCAAGTGAACGCTATAAATAAACCAAGGCACTGCTGGGAGCATTCCTTTTCAGATTCACTAAAGCTGGGTTCTTTAAAAAGTACCTTCAGAGGGGTTTTCTAGTTTTGTATATTGTGCATTTGGTTGTACAGGCAATTTCACATTTGCATTGCTAATGGACCTCTTCTGAATGTGTTTGACATTTTGCTTGGCTTTGAAAGGACTTTTATGCTGCTGCTTTTTCTTCCCGCGAGCTGCCTTGGGCTAATTAACCTATTCCCTCACTGGCTGGGCCTACTATATGCAAATGTTCTCATTTTGGATTCTGACATACACTCTTGCATGAACATCCCTAATGAAATCCTGTGGGGTTTTATTGGATCAGTGCTGCTGTGCAACCAGCAGGGGGCGCGCGGGCCGGCTGGCTTTGAGCAGATCCCCTAAATGACTTTTCTTTGCTGGTTGGTGTGGGAATGTGGGAGCTTACACAATTCCTTCCGAAGTGACTCTTGAAATCAAAAGATAAAAGCTCATTGTCAGTACTTTTTAAGCAGCCAGAAGGGGCAACTGATTTTTATAATTTTGTGGTTTAATTTTACTCTGTTTTGAAAATAGCACTGGGGTGCCCGGGTGGCTCGGTCAGTTCAGCATCCAACTCTTGATTGCAGCTCAGGTCACGATCTCAGGGTCGTGAGACTGAGCCCCGTGGCAGGCTCTGCACTCTGTGGGGAGTCTGCTTGAAGATTCTCTCTCGCCGTCTTCCTCTCTGGCTCACGCCTGCATGTGTGGGCATTTCTCTCTCTCCCTCTCAAATAAATAAATTTTTAAAAAATAGTGCTTATCACTATACCAAAAGAAAGAAACTAGCACTGTCATCCTGATTGATTTGCAGACATTGTGTGTAAATTATGCGCTGCACTGTTTATGACAGAAGGCTACAGAGAACACAGTTATTTTGGACTTCTAAAAGCCCTAGGTCGGGAGGCCAAATGATTGACATTACTCTTTCAACACAGATATTTCCCCAGCATTAACATCTGAGAGCTCTTCCCTTTATGTTTGTTTCCATCCCAGTCTTTAAAGTGCCTCTCTTGGCATATGACAAATCCTGTTCTTATTGAAATGACCTTTGACGTTGAGACACCGAATTGAGGCACTTCCAGCTCATACATACCTGGATGACAACCGTGAAGGAGGGGGACCACTTTTTGTGTCATCCGCCCTTTAGTGGCGGTGTTTGGTAATGATGCCAAAGCAAGAGCAGCAGCAAGAAGCAAGACCACAAAATCATGGGCCAAAACAGAAGTTACAGATGAGGGTGGGGGAGCGTGGCTACGCAGGAGAGATGGGGAGAAGCAGGTGCACGCCGAGGCTGTGTTCATGCAGGGATGTCACCATTGCTTGAGCGTTGACAGGGATTGGGTGCCAGAGGCTGCTGCCTTGTTGTGTTTGCTTTACGGTCAGATCGCAGAAAAGAGGGTCTGGGTAGGAGAAATGCCACCACTCCCACCCCCACCCCGGGCAGCCTGGGATTCCCAAAGCCCAATGCCCCTGGGCAGCTTCCCAGGATCCCAGCACACGGCATTGCGCGTGTCTGCAGCTGCTGCCTGTAGGGGGCACTCACACCTGATGCTTGTTAGCCCGGTTCCCTTTGGTGCCAATGATGTTCCTTCCACCTGTTGCCATTGGGCACCCATGTGCCCACACATCTCTGGTCACTGAGAGATTGAGCTGTGCGTCTGTAACAACTGGCTCCCACCTCACTATTCATATATCCAGGGTTGAGTCTGATTGATCTGAGAGAAGTGCCATCTCCAGGGTTAAAAGCGGGTTGGCCCTTTCCAAGGAGAAAGGAAGGGGGGGAGCGATGTGAAGAAAAAACTCGGAGACTACCTGGGAAGAAATAAAGAGGAATGAAGGGAGCGTGGGACTGTCATGAAGGAGACCTCCAATGCATCCACCCTATTAGTGCATCCTTTTTCTTGTTTTTAACCATAACCATATTCGTTTTTTTAACTGTCTCGCAGATTTCTTTTGGCTTTCTGTTACCATATGAGTAGCTGTACTGGGAATTCTTTGGAAACTTGTAGAGCACAAGATTATTTTTGGCTGCCTCTGCTGAGTTGGCATGTGTACTGCGCGTGTGTGTGTGTGTGTATGGTGTGTGTGTGTGTGTGTGTGTGTGTAGTGTTAGGGAAGAGGAATGGTTGTGGATTGAGTATGGACCCAGAGTCAGACAGAGCCTTCGAGTAGTAGCTCTGGTAGCTAAGGCTTCAGACCTTACACCCAAAGACCGCTGGGGACCCCCACTCCTCACCTGCTTCTTCCCAGCACCTGCATCTGAGGCTGACCCTTCCTGGCGTCACCCTCCCCGTGGGCTTAATTTGATTTTCTGCAAGGGAAAGAAGAGGTGAGGAAGGGACTAGCGTTTCTGAAAAGAAAATTTAAGAAAGAAATCATCTACCCTCTAAGAAGAAAAGAAAAAAGGGAAAGAGGACATTGGGAAACAATGTGTTAGGAGATGTAGACCGTCTTAGGGGAGTTGTCGACGCCATAAAAAGGCATCTAGCTGTGGGGCGCCTGGGTGGCTCAGTCAGTTAAGGCGTCCGGCTCTCGCTCTCAGCTCAGGTCTTGATCTCAGGGTGGTGAGTTCAAGCCCCATGGTGGGTTCCATGCTGCTGGGCTGGAGCCTCGTTTTAAAAAAAGTAGAAAATTAAAAAAAAAAAAAAAAAGGCATCTGCTGCTGTAAGGTTTTGACTTGCCCAGTATCTCCATCACCTCCTATCTCCCTCATCTTCCTGACATGCTCTAGAACTCGGCTAGGGCTTTACGTTGCTTTCACGCTGGGGCTGTCATCAGGTTGGGGGAATTCTCGGAGAAGCCAGAGGCCTAGTCTCAGTCTGATATTTTCATCTCCTTTTCCTCCTCCCCTTCCTCCTGCCTCGCCTCTCTCTTCCCCCGTCCCCACCCTCTTCCTTCTCCCAGATTCCAGAGCTGCCGCCGGCGGATAGCACCCACGGGGAGATGATTCCTCATGAAGAGCCTGGCTCCCCTACAGAAATCAAATGTGACTTTCCATGTATCAGACTGAAACCAGAGCCAGCCAGACAGTGAAACAGTCACCGTGGAGGGGGGACGGCGAAAAATGAAATCCAACCAAGAGCGGAGCAACGAATGCCTGCCTCCCAAGAAGCGCGAGATCCCCGCCACCAGCCGGCCTTCCGAGGACAAGGCGGCCCCTCCGCCCAGCGACAACCACCGCGCGGAGGCCGTGGCATGGCTCCCCCCGGGCAACCCTGGTGGCCGCGCCCACGGGGGCAGCAGGCACGGCCCGGCGGGGACTCCCGTGGAGCTCGGTTTACAGCAGGGAATAGGTTTACACAAAGCGCTGTCCACGGGGCTGGACTACTCCCCGCCCAGCGCGCCCCGGTCTGTCCCGGCGACCAGCACGCTGCCCGCGGCCTACCCTCCCCCGCAGTCCGGGACCTCGGTGTCCCCCGTGCAGTACGCGCACCTGCCACACACCTTCCAGTTCATCGGGTCCTCCCAGTACAGCGGGCCCTACGCCGGGTTCATCCCCTCGCAGCTGATCTCCCCGACGGCCAGCCCCGTCACCAGTGCCGTGGCCTCCGGTGCGGGCGCCGCCACTCCATCCCAGCGCTCCCAGCTGGAGGCCTATTCCACTCTGCTGGCCAACATGGGCAGTCTGAGCCAAGCCTCAGGACACAAGGCTGAGCAGCAGCAGCAGCAGCAGCAGCAGCACCTGGGCCGGACGCCGGGGCTCATCACCCCGGGGTCCCCCCCACCCACCCAGCAGAACCAGTACGTGCACATCTCCAGCTCTCCGCAGAGCGCCGGGCGCGCGGCCTCTCCTCCGGCCATCCCCGTCCACCTCCACCCGCACCAGACGATGATCCCACACACGCTCACCCTGGGGCCCTCCCCCCAGGTCGTAGTGCAATACACCGACTCCGGCGGCCACTTCGTGCCGCGCGACGCCACCAAGAAGGCCGAGAGCGGCCGGCTGCAGCAGGCCATGCAGGCCAAGGAGCTGCTGAACGGAGAGGTGGAGAAGGGCCGGAGGTACGGCGCCCCGAGCTCCGCCGACCTGGGCCTGGTGAAGGCCAGCAAGTCGCTCCCCCACCCGTACGAGTCCCGGCACGTGGTGGTGCACCCCAGCGCCCCCGACTACGGCAGCCGGGACTCCTCGGGGGTCCGGGCCTCTGTGATGGTCCTGCCCACCAGCAACACACCCGCCGCCGACCTGGAGGTGCAGCAGGTCACTCACCGGGAGGCCTCCCCGTCCACCCTCAACGACAAAAGCGCCCTGCACCTGGGGAAGCCCGGGCACCGGTCCTACGCGCTGTCACCCCAACAGGCTCTGGGCCCCGAGGGCGTGAAGGCCGCCGCCGCCGTCGCCACGCTGTCCCCCCACACGGTCATCCAGACCACACACAGCGCTTCAGAGCCACTCTCTATGGGACTGCCGGCCACCGCCTTCTACGCGGGGACTCAAGCGCCGGTCATCGGCTACCTGAGCAGCCAGCAGCAAGCGATCACCTACGCCGGCAGCCTGCCCCAGCACCTGGTGATCCCCGGCACGCAGCCCCTGCTCATCCCGGTGGGCAGCGCCGACGTGGAGGGGTCCGGGGCAGCCCCCGCAATAGCCACGTCGTCGCCCCAGTTCGCTGCCATGCCTCACACGTTCGTCACCACCGCCCTTCCCAAGAGCGAGAACTTCAGCCCGGAGGCCATGGTCACGCAGGCCGCCTACCCCGCCATGGTGCAGGCCCAGATCCACCTGCCCGTGGTGCAGTCAGTGGCGTCCCCCGCCGCGGCGCCCCCCACGCTGCCCCCCTACTTCATGAAAGGCTCCATCATCCAGTTGGCCAACGGGGAGCTGAAGAAGGTGGAGGACTTGAAGACGGAAGACTTCATCCAGAGCGCGGAGATCAGCAGCGATCTGAAGATCGACTCCAGCACGGTGGAGAGGATCGAGGACAGCCACCACCCCGGCGTGGCCGTGATACAGTTTGCCGTCGGGGAGCACCGAGCACAGGTAACGTTCACCCCCAGCCCACCGGCGCACAGGTAGGCGCACCCGCCGTGCTGCCGTCATCCTTCTCCTGGGAAGATGCGTGTCTTCCAAGAGGCAGACCCCAATGTGCTGTGGGGAGAATTCGGGGTCTTCATTTATACCCACACGATAGACCCATCCTCTTTCCCAACCAGGTTCTGTGGAGAGGTGAGCCCTGATGCCCCCAGGCGTCCGCTGTGTGTAATGAACTCACTTCTGTGCTCCTGGTGGGGCTAGTCAGGACCATTCAGGAAATCACCACTCAAGATATATATATATATATTATATATATATATATATATATATAATATATATATATTCTGTGGTTTAAATGAGGAACCCCGATTGAGAAATGCTACAAGGCTCAAGGCTCTTTTAGGGGTCATGGGGCCTCTTTTTACAAAGTGTCAGGAAAAGACCGTGCTGGTGAGGGTGGGGACAGTCGATGGTCACAGTCACCACATCCCATTCCAACGTCTGTGTTTTAAAATGTAGGTGCTTTTCTTATCTAGGTGTGGTGAGGCCGACAGGTGAGGACACAGCTGCCATTGAGAAGGTAGCTTGTTATGCTTAGATCCTAAAAAGACAGGACATGCGATGCAGGGCCGCACGGGGAAGCACCAGGGTCAGTCAGGAGGCAGAGGGAGCCAGGAGGGACCATGGGCAAGCACCTGTACTGTGGTTTCCATGAGAAGGAATGAGTGACAGGGAGTAAGCAGGCCGAGGATTGGTTGGTCTGAATAATTTCAGGGAGCTCTGGGAGCATCGGGGCTGTCCCTGGTGTCTAGTACCTGGTGTGGTGAGGGCAGGTGGACAGTGGCCCAGAGGTGAGAGCTGGGTGGAGGAAGTGGTTTGAGAATATGAGCGTTTGGTGTGCATGTGAAGAACTCTCCCCTGGGCAAGGAATTAGCTAACCCCGGGAGGGGCAGTCCCTCCAGGCTCAGCCAGGCTCAGCCAGGCTCCAAGATGCCAAAGCATCAATGTAGAAAGAAAAAGGCATGCTTAACATAATCTGGGAATCCCAGGTGACCTCCTGGATGTATAGTAAATAGGAACCCAAGGGGTAAGATGCAGTCAAGGTCAGTTGTGTTAAAGCCTGGAAGTATTATTAATTCTATTTCCCCCGTCTCTTTCAGCCCACTTTTTCACAGTCTCTTAAATCACTTGAACGCGTGCTTTTTATTCCATTTATAGAAAACAGCATGTTCACTGTCCAGGTGGTTTGGACTCCAGGCTGGGGGCTTCCCTGGCTCTCCTGGGGATGTTCCCATGAAGGACTTTGAAAAACCCCAAAGTGACAGCACCTCCTTCAGGTTCGAGCTGAGAATGGTCATGGCAGAGGTGATATTTGGGATGTTCAGAAAGACAAAAGGAAAACTACTTAATGGTTTGAATTGCTTTGAGGATATTTTTAAGAGGTCAAGTTGCAGGGGATGGGATTTTCCAGTGTTTTCCAGAAGTGCTTGTGAATTGCCAGATGTGGGGTCTTACACAATGTCGGAGGGCCTGCATCACCAAGCGCTTTTAGCCTCCCAGAGATTTCTTTTTTTTATGGTGCGGTGCCACCATAGGCATCCAGTCTTTGGTAAGAGCCAAGCAAGATTTCTTGAAGTTCAAATTAAAAAAAAAAAAAAAAAAAAAAAGGCAAAAAGCAGGATTCTTTTTCTTGTTTAAGTGGCATCTTTATTTCGAACTCCCGGTTGGTCTGTAGGTGCTGCTCATTCCTGCCTACATGGGTTGGAGGTGAGCACTAGTAGGAGTGCTGTCTTGAGCAAAATTGTCTTCTAACAGACTCCAGGGGAAGCATGAAAAATAAACAAGAACGAAAATGCATTTCTTCATGGCACCTGCAATCCTTCAGGCGTTCCTGTGAACAGAGGAAGGCACCGGAAGAGGTGTTGTTTTGGAATGCTGCTGGCTCCGTAGCCGCACCTCTTTCCACCCTGAGACTGCAGAACAGCTCCAGCTGCAGCCAACATCTCCAGGACTCCAGGACCCTGGCAGCCTCGGCCGTGGGCACGAGCTTCCCAGGCCTCTTTAGGTTTCAGAGGCACCCGGCAGTTCTGGAGAGCGGGCATCTCTGTGTCTTTTCCCTGCTCGATACTTTGCACCCTGGATGCTTGAATGATAGAGTAATCGGCTTCCCTGCGAAGTCTCATTTCCTTCGGGCAGCCAGACCACTAGTCTCTGCTGACAGCCAAGGTGCAAATTAGAAGGAAGAGTATTTGTCACGGCCCGTTCGCAGGTCTGTCGGGGCGGCCCCACGTGGTGGTGCCGCATGCTGGGGAGGGCTGTAGCCTGCTAAAAAGGTGGCTTGGGTTTTGAGCCGGAGAAACAAAAGTGCAAGGCCCCCGACACAGCCAATGGTCTGTCGCTTTACCCAGAAGCCTATCAGACACAGGCTGACATCATCACAGCTAAAATACTCCACCAGCTGTGTTTGCCACGAGTGACAGGATCGGGATCAGGAGAGAATCAGAGAGAAAGGAAGGGAGCCGGAGAACTGATATCTGGATTTCATTTACGTTCCGAGGGCTGAGAGCTTTCCTCCCTCATCAGTGCAGCGCTGAGAAGTTTTTCTCCCCGGGCCTGGAGAATCAGCCGTGTCTTCTCCACTAGTTAGAAATCACTATCACCTGCACCCGCGGGGAGATTTAGGGAGGTGCAAATTGTTTAACTTAATTAGCAAAATCACAGAACTGATTGGGGAAGTTGTGGGAGAGGGGATGGTTTTCCACCCAACAGATGGATGGCTTTATGACTCCAGGCATGTGTCCTGCGTGGAGGGGGATCCCCAGGGATGTGTTTGACCTCAGAAAACCTACTGTGAGCATCCCCTCCGGACATGGCGTGGCGTGGCATGGCCTGGTGGGGGAGGGCTGCAAGACAAGTTGCCTTACCCCAGAGCTGCAGTTTTTTCTCCTCCCTAAAAGGGGTAAATGATTCCTTACACAGGGTAACATCTCAGGCCTCCTCTGTTTTTGTAATACTGGGCTCTTCTGCCCCGCAGCGCGGAGCTCGTAGAAGCTACCAGCAATTCTCTTATCAAAAACCAAAGCGGGGATCCCTGGGTGGCTCAGCGGTTTAGCGCCTGCCTTCAGCCCAGGGCATGATCCTGGAGTCCCAGGATGGAGTCCCACATCGGGCTCCCTGCATGGAGCCTGCTTCTCCCTCTGCCTCTCCCTCTCCCTCCCTCTCTCTCTCTCTCTCTCTCACGAATAAATAAATAAAATCTTAAAAAAAAACCAAAGGGGGACATTCAAGGGACTCTTTACTGACCCCACGCCCATAATCAGCACACAGACCTCATGGGAACTAAAGCCATCCCGAATAAAACTGAAGGGTTTTTCCTTTTGGTGATTATTTTAAGGAGCTGAACTCCTAATTATTATTGTGGAAAGACGCCTCCAGTGTTGTCTCCAGCTGAAGCTCCAGACGAGGCCGTGTGGGAGAATAAAAAAAAAAAAAAAAACACTGTCACAGATTTGTCACCGTCCCTGTGGCTCTGCTACACCCGCTGAAGTATTTGTCTTCACAGGCAGTGTCTTTGCACCCCGTGCCCCAGCCCGCTGCTGGGGGAGCACGAAGGAGAATTGCAGGTGTGATCTGTTACCATGAAATGCAACGCACGACACTTTTCTTTTTTTCTTCCTTCCTTTCTTTCTTTTCTTTCTTTCTTTCTTTCTTTCTTTCTTTCTTTCTTTCTTTCTTTTTTTCTTTCTTTATCTTTCTTTCTTCTTTCTTTTCTTTCTTTCTTTCTTTTCTTTCTTTCTTCATTCTGTTTCTTAGTTTCTTCTTCTTTCCTCTTGTATTTCTCTTTCTTTCTTTCGGTTTCTTCTTTTTCTTCTGTTCTCTCTTCTGTTCTTCTTCTTTCTTCTTTATTTCTGCTTGGTCTTTCTTTCTTCGACTCGGATTCTGTTGGGGGCTTTGCTTTCATTGTCGTTCTTTCTTATCTTCCTTTTCTTTCTTTTTTCTTTCTTTCTTTCTTGTCTTTTCTTGTTCTTCTGTTCTTTCTTCTTCTTTCTTCTTTTGCTTTATCTTCTTCGTTCTATTCTTTCTTTTCTTTTCTTTAGTGTCTTTCTTTTCTTTCTTTCTTTCTTTCTTTCTTTCTTTCAAGATTTTGTTTATTCATGAGAAACAGAAAGAGAGGCAGAGCCATAGGCAGAGGAAGAAGCAGCTCCCTGCGGGGAGCCCCATGTGGGACTCGATCCCAGGACCCCGGGATCATGCCCTGAGCCAAAGGCAGACAGATGCCAACCACTGAGCCACCCAGGCATCCCACGACACCTCTTTCTAACAAATCTGCGTCTCCTTCCTCTTCTGCTGAAAGGCAGGTAGCACCTTCCACCCTGGGTATAGGCGAGCCTCCCTGCTTCCCTCATGGGTGCTGATTCTGACTGAAAGCCCTAATGGACAACAGAATCACTTCCCTGCGGCCTCACTTCCAAGTACAGTCTGCTTGATAGTCTTCTCCAAGATTGAACCTGTGAGTCCGTGGCAAGTCCCAGAGGGGATCCCCAGGCAATAGTGGGACCCAGTGCAGCTCCGTAGGAGGTGTGGCATCCTCTGCTGGAGTGGGAAGCTAGTTAGCTGATTAAGAAAATGCCAAACCTGGAGCTAAAGACACCTAGGTTGGAATCTGTCTTCCACCTCTCCATAGCACCAGACCTTGGGCCCATTATGAACAAATTAGTGCACAAATACTTTATCGTGCAGACACTCTCAGCCTCCCAGTCTGCTTATGTAGTGAGAAGAATGAGGGTTGTTGTAAGGAATAAAGAAAATGTGTTCAAAGGAAGTAGCACAATAGGTAGCACCCAGTAGGCCCTTGACAATGTCAGTGGCCCTCCCTACTTCCACCTAGGTGGCTTTGGCCCTGAGAAGAGAAAGGCTAGGGGTACCTGGGTGGCGCAGTAGGTAAAGCAGCCGCCTTTCGGTTTCGGCTCAGGTCATGATCTCGGAGTTGTGAAATCGAGCACCGCATCTGTTCCCTGTTCAGGTGGAATCTGCTTGAGCTTCTCTCTCTCTCCGCCCCTCCCGTTGGTGCGCGTGCTCTCTCTCTCTCTCTCTAAAATGAATAAATATTTAAAAGAGAGAGAGAGAAGTTAGATTCTGAAAAAATAAACAAAAGGCTTCATGCTCTAAAAAAGAATTTGTGAACAGAGGGGCAGTGGAGAAAAGTCCAGAAAGAAGGATAAAGTTCTCCAACAAGTGCAATAAGCCATTTTCACCCTGCCTGTATTCCTATGGCATTATTTGCATGAGTGGCCCCGAAGCACCCACATGGCTATTTCTGCAGAGGGGGCTAAATGACCTCCTGCAAGGCGGTGTGCATATAGGCAAGCTGTGTTTCTCTGAGCGTGAGCTGGACTGGGGGGACGGGCTGGTGGCCCAGACGTCCATGTCGGTCAGAGCCCCAGAAATGGAGGTTCCAGGCACCTTTCTTCTGCCAAGTGCCCACTGGGTGAGCCTCAGCCCTGGATCTCCCCCACCCCACTGGGGAGCCTTCGACTTCCATCCAGCAGACACGTTCTGCCTCTGAACAGCCTCCCCATCCCTCTGTCCCATGCTCCCAGGCTCAGCTCTTCTGAAAAGTACACAAAGCTTGCTCAGTAGAATTGTAGTACATTTTGTTTGCAAAGTGCTCGGGGGGTGACCCTTTCCTTGGACTGTGTCTTTCCTGACTGGTGAGCTGTTTATGTTATTAGGGCTATCTCTCACTTCCCAGATCCTCCCGAGGCGACTGCTCAATATTCAGTGCCATTTACCTCGTGCAGCTGTCCTGGGGTGCACATGTGTGTGTGCACGTGTGTGTGTGCGCACACGCACACCCATGCGTGCTAGTACAGCATGTTATAATGATGTGCTTACTGCACGTCTACCAATGGCTTTTCTTTCATTCCACTATTTCTAATTTGACTGCTATGTTCTGTGACTCATCAGTGGCAGCATTATGCTTTAATGGATTAGCTGGTGCCTAAAAATAGCCAAAGCCCTCATGCAAGCAACACAGAAGTCTGTATAGTCCCTTAGCAGCCAAGGCAAACCAACTTGCCAGCATTTTACATGCGGGGCTTGGTGGGAATGAATCCTAACGTATCAAAAAATAGTGACCTCCCTGTGTGCAAAAGCCCAGCACTGGGCCTCTGGTCTAGTTGCTGATGATAATCTTCCTCCCAGTGCTCATGCCAGAAGGACTCCAAGGGAAAGAAATGGTATCAAACCACATTTCTGTTTGTGTCTCTGTGTACCTTTAGAAGGAAGGAAGGAAGGAAGGAAGGAAGGAAGGAAGGAAGGAAGGAAGGAAGGAAGGAAGGAAGGAAGAAAAGGGGAGGAATGGAGAGAGGGAGGAAGAAAGGAAGGAAGAAAGAAAAGAAGGAAGGAAGGAAGGTGGGGGAGGAAGGAAGGAAGAAGAAAGAAAGAAAGATGCTCTCCTTTAGCCTATGTGTGACATAAGCGCCCCTAACCAGGTGATCTTGCATATATGATGGAAGCAGACTCTCGCTGTTGCTTACAACTGTTTTTTAATTAATAGACTTTATTGTTTAGTTTTAAGTTTACCAAAAAATTGAGCAGGACATACAGGGATTCCCAAACACGTAGTTTACCCCTATGATTAAAATCTTGCTTCTGTGTAGTGCATTTGTTACAACTGATGAGTCAGTATTGATACACGGTTATTAACCGTAGCTTACGTTCACGCTGTACATTCTGTGGGTTTGACAAATGCCTAATGTCATGTATTGAGTGTTTCTGTATCATTCAGAGTAGTTTCACTGCCCTAAGAAAAAAAAAATCTATGTTTCACCTCTGCATCCCGCCCATCTCCAACCCCTCCCCGAAGCCCTGGCAACCCAGCCACTCATCTAGTCACATCGCTGTACTTCTGCCTTTTCCAGAATGTCATATAGTTGGAATCACGCAGTATGTAGCCTTTTCAGATTGGCTTCTTTCACTTGGCAATATGCATTTAAGTTTCCTCTGTGTCTCTCACTGGCTTTGATAGCTCATTTCTTTTTAGCGGGGACTATGTTGTTTTCCTAAGGCTCACCTTTTAAGACCCTGGGAGAGGAGTGCAAGTGGGATAGAATCTGTGTGCCTGAGAGCTGCTCTAGCCACCTGTTGAGTCTGATCCTAACAAGGCCTCCCCGAAGTAGAGGCTCTGGGAGCCAGCCTAAAGTGTACGAGGAGAACCCAATGTGTCATTCGGGATTTGTGTTTGGGAGTGTCTCTGAGCTAGGGTGTGGGGTTTACCGAACAACCCTGAAACGCTTCCACCAAAGACTGAGTCAGGTTGAGCATTAACATGATTAAATGTTTTAAATAGAACACTCACAGATATTCTTACACTCGGCTGAAGAGTTGTGACTGTTTTTATTAATGATTTTTCAACACTGAAGTAAATGGTTCTCTCACTTAGCCTCTCCTGGGTTTTCTGATTTTCTTGATGTTGAGAACCATAGTCAGGCACGCTGGCCTTCAGGGAGAGCAGATTGGCTCTTTTCTACTGATAAAACAGGATCAAGAATTGTACTTGCAGACAAAGTTGGCAATTCCCAACTTCACCATTTCACCAAAAGCAAGCCATGTTCACGGAAGCCCAGCTTCTGGACCATCTCGCTGATCCCTGTTGAGGGCATAACTTGTACGTTTGGGATAGTGTCAAGCAAAAATGTTTTGTAAAACAGATGCCCTTCACATTTGTGAAAACAGGGATTCTTGTGGAGGAAAGGGGAGACATATTTAAACAACAGACGTTTTGTTTTCTTTATATCTTGTTTTTGGTGATATGTACATATGTGTGTGTATAGACATAGCACCCATCTAAGATTGAAATATACACCCAAACAGCATAAATATGTGGATATGCATACAGTGTTTAGATACAGTAGTTGTTGACTAAGTAGTTAAAGGAATTTTATTAAACTCACACACAGGAGAGCTAAAAAAGATCTTAAAAGCCAGTCATTAGCCAGACCAGGAAGGTGACATTGAATAAATAATCATCAGCCCGGAAGCAAGGATATGTTGCCTCTCTGTCTTGGTTCTTCCATCCAGAATAGAAATTGGAGGTGATCGTTTTAGAGGAGCTGATTGCAGGGAGAGGGTGCTGGAGAGAGGGCGGGGTGGGCAGATTTCTCATGGAAGCAGCGGTGAGCTAACGGGTGTGCCTGCCACAGCAGGAGGAGGGCAGGAAAGGGTGGAAGAGGATGGGAGGTAACCCACCCCTAAAAAGGAGAGGTGCTGGCTACAAGGCATCCAGACATGAAAGGCAGAGGGGCCTCAAGCTGACATAGGACAAAGGCTGTTCATGCTCACATTTCATCCTGCAGACTGCTCAAAGTGTTTGGAGAGGAATGTATTTATGGGTTGAAAAAAAAAGAAAATGGGCCGTGTCGAGCCACCAGAAGTTATATAACATCTTCGGTTTTATCTGGTACTGCCCTCCTGAAGATATTTTCATTGGGGTTTAACCAGAGACTATGTGAACCCCGGCATGAATGAATTAATGATTTAATGAATGAATTAATGATTATTAGCGCATCTGAAAGAGCAACAGGGAACTCGGGAGTGGAAAGAAAGTACCTGAAGTGTGATTCAGTGAAATCACGATGAGTTGAGGCAGCTACAGCTCGGCCTGGAAAGCTGCCTGTTGCGGAGTGAGCCAGTCCCAGGGAAGGCTCCGCTCCCCTCCCTGGGGAGGACTGGGAGTCCAATTTAGCCCTGGCTGGTGGAAAGAAACAAGGACAGCCAGAGGCTTCCAGCGTCTAAACATTGACCTCTGTTGGCCAGTCATGCCGCTGCAGTGTTTTTACATATGGAGAACAACCACAGACCTAGTCTTTCAGATTTTTACTGATCACCTACTACACACCAGGAAGTATTCCACACTCATGTTAGAACAATGAGCAGAACAGCCAATATCTCTGCCCTCATGGAGCATATCGTCGTGGGGAAGTCTGGGGGAAGAGGTGAAGCAAACAAATACGTAATCAAATTTTATTTTATTTATTTATTTTTTTTTGTAATCAAATTTTAAAAACAATGCATCAAAAGATAATAAGTGCTATAGGAAAAAATAAAGCAGCCTAGAAAGGATAGGGATGCTAGGGACGGTGGGTCGTTACTTTCAGGAGGGTCATCAGCAAAGCTCTCTCTGCAAAGGGGAATGGGAGGCAACAGTACACAGGGCAGGACGGATCCCAGATGGAGGGAACAGCAGATGCACAGACCCAGAGGCTCGTGTCTTTTGCAGTTAAAGGTTCAATGAGGAAACCGGTGTCCGTACAGAGCAGTGAGTGGTGGCATGGGGGTATGCAGACCATATCAGGCTTGTTCATGGAGGCTTTTTCTCCCAGTGAGAAGGTGGCTTGGCCAGGGCAGTGGTGGTGGAGGCAGGAAGAAATGGTCTCATTCTAGATATATTTGGAAGAAGGAACCAACAGCATTTGCTTGTAATTTGGAGGTGTGCAGTGTGAGAAAGAGCCGGGTAAATGATGATTCCCAGCACCTTGACCTGAACCCCTAGAAGGATGGAGATGCCATTCATGGAGATGGAGAACAGAGCAGGTGCCAGTGGGCAAGGGCGTATCAGGAGGTATTTTGGACACATAAAGTTTGGGTTGCCAGTAGGCACCCACGTGGATGTCATCAGACAACATGGTTGTCATTATCCATCTACGCCCTTGTGAAGTTACTTGTTTTGTTTGCATGTTCTCTTCCCCCACTGAAGGCAAGAACTGGATCTTCATCCAGAGATACTTTGTTCTAGTCCCTGACACATAGCAGGTGCTCAGGATTATGTATGGAATGTTATTAAAACTGCTAGCCCTGGAGCGTGAATACTTGATCAATAATATCTTGAAGCTCTTGGCACCATAGGGAAGACCCACGTGGGTCTCGAATTCAGGCAATTCACAGACTCATCATCCTGGTTTAGAGTAGCGTCAGGTCACAGAACCCCACCTTCTTTGTTTCACATCCAAAACAGTACCCATTGGCGATGACAGCATGTTTTGAGCTAGATAATGCTCCTCACCAAGGGAATCCCAAGCAGATTCCCCCAACCATATATATCCTCACAGAAAAAAAAAATCCCTTAGTGTGATTTCTTCATTAACTGTTAATGATAGGTTAACCTTTAATAATGTTTATGTCCTTCTGACAAGCCTAATTATGAAATAAAAATAGATTTGTTATGAACACTTGAGTGTGCTTATTTGAGAAATGTGCAGCAAGGGTTTGACTTTCACCAACGAAAGAGACAAAAAAAAAAGTATTTAACTTATTTTAGGTCACATCTATGCAGACCTAAAAATGCATTATCTAGCTAATTCAGTCTACATAATTAGGGAGGAGAAAATATTAGGATAAATATTAGTGAGGATAAGTAATTAGCGAGGACAAAAATAACATTCAGCCTCAGCTATCTGGTCCACTGCTTACAACGATCAGATTATCCAAATAGTCTTTTGCTCCTAATTTGCGTAGACCAAGCTGAGGATGTGTGGTGTGGCATCTTTTTCCAAGATAGCAGAGGTTCCCTGGGAGGAGACAAAGCCAGAATTGAGGAAGAAGGGACCAAAAGCAAGCCTTTGAAGTAGTAGAGATCTTCCCCAACCTGTCCAGGTTAAAAATAAATTCTATTATCATCAGCTCTTTATACGCCAAAGCTCAAATATTCTTCTTTCCTCTTCCTCGTCACTTTCCTTTAATGCATTTTTTAGGTAGGCTGTTCAAGCTATAGTCCACGTTACAACATTTAATTCTAAAACTTGTCTTGGGAGTTTTGAGATGAAAGAGTAACAAAGGGCTTTCAGAATTCCCCCAAATGTTGTAATGTATATAATGGGAAGCATATGCATCTGTATCATAGCTTTTGGAGCAATCGGGATCGGTAATGTTACCTATTACACCAAGGCTTCAAAGACCTTTCTTCTTTCAGATGAGTCTACAGGTACTAGGCAACATGTGGACGTTCAGTTAGATTTGTCTACAAGTAGGCAGGAAATGTTATATTCAGAACATGACATGCTGCTGGCTTCTCTGAGGAGTTTGTGTACTATGGCTCCTACACCAAGACCCTACCCATTAAGCAGGTGTCAGGCTGTCTGTCAGCAAGGAGACAGACTCTACTCAAGTACAGGGGAGCATCTAGGAAAATGCAGAGCCAAAAAAGAGGGCAGTGTGTTTAGAAATAAGGTTAGTAGTATTTTGAACATCACGTTACCTCTGACCAGTGTTAGGTAGATGAGCAAATTCTTATGAGGTATTTACACTTGAGAACTTTGTCTCAGTGATTTTCAATTGCAGCTACACCATCCCCACTTGAAGTAGGATTTATTCCTTCTGCTCGGTGTATGATGTTAATGGCTCTAAGAGGTTTGGAGCAGGATTTATGAAACCAGCTCCAGGTTGGTCCAGTTGGAACTCGGTGGGCATCCCCATCCAATACTGTACCTTGTAGGTAGGTTTCTACATACGTATATGCAAATACATATGTATAAGCAAATACATACGATATAGTTCTGTAATTAAATGTCAGCCTCATCACCCACTTATGTAAGGAGATTAGAATTGTATGCATAGATATATAAGGCAGACACTATTCCACAACTTTCTGAACCATGAAATAAAGCCATGAGCCCATGCTATTTACTTCAAATAACATTTATCACTGTTGGGGGTAGTGGGAATGTTAAATTCATCTCTTTTAGTGGTATTGGAATATTTTTGTTCACAGGGGCAGAAATAGGAGCATAGGAAAAGAAAATGAGTCTGGGAGAGCCAAAGACTGGGATTAAATTACTGTTCCATCAGCTTATAGCTATGATGTTAGGCAAATGATCTAATCTCTCTGAGACTATATAGTTCCTTATTTGTAAAATTGGTACAATAGTACTTTTTTCACTAGTCCGATGTGAGCATAAACAAGATAAATTTTTGTGAAGCTCGTACCTGAATGTTTGACAGGTAACAGACACTCAAAAATTGTTAGCTCTCTTTACATTATTAAAATAGTCCAATGGCTGAGTCGGTTAGGCGTCTGCCTTTGGCTCAGGTCATGTTGTCAAGGTCCCGGGATCCAGCCCTGCCTTGGGCTCTCTGCTCAGTGAGGAGCCTGCTTCTCCCTCTCCCTACCTCCTCTGTTCTCTCTTGCTCTCTCAAATAAATAAATAAAATCTTTAAAAAAAAATAGCCCAGAACAATTTTCCCCGCAGGTAATATGCACATTTATATGGACTCATGCTCACCCATACTATGGTAATAAACTTGCATATTCACTCCAGTTGTCTCCTCTAAAACTACTTCTGGCTTTTATGGAACAAATAAAGTATATCATTCAAGAAGTGTGTGTACAACTAGATCAATCATAGTTATCAAAAAAGATAAAGTCGGTAAAATAGAAAACCACAGTCCATATAAAATCCCACAGTCCTTTTAAATCACATGGACATTTGCCACTTTTAGGTTTGGAAGGGGATATTTTAATTATGTACATGTTTGTGTATATGTACCTGTGTATAAAATTCAACAAAACATTTTTCATATTATTATATATAGTCATTATTTTGATTTACCCACATCTATCACTTTCATTATTATTTGTTCCTCCCTGCATCTACAAACTTCCATCTGGAATGATTTTTTTCTCTACATAAAGAATACTCTGTAGTCTTTTCTTTAGTGCAGATCCCCTGGTGGTGAAGTCTCTTAATTACTGTTTGTCTGAAAAATGTCTTTATGTTGCCTTCATTCCTGGAGGCTCCTTTTGCTCAATATAGAATTCTTGGTTGGCAATTCTTTTTCTTTAGTGTTTTAAAGATATTCCACTGCCTTCTTAGACAAAACACTTCCATTTTTTAAACCAGTAAATTTTTACTTAAGGAATTTCACCTGGGATTCCTTTGACTGCCAATCACCTTAGCTCCTCCAACGTCAGAATCACAATCTCCAAAATAGCCCCACTAAAAAGAACCTTTGCTCAGTCCACAGTTGTCGCTGCCCGTGAGTCTATAGTTCTTTTGGTTAGGCTTCTCTCATCTCCACTTGAATATGGACAGACTTCAGAACTTCCCCACGTATAATCTTTGCAATTGCTTTGGTTTTGTTTAGCTCACAGACAAAGACTTAGACAAAGAGGAACTCATTGTTTAGTGTGAGTTTTGATACAGGTGAGAAGGAACGTGATACCTAGAATAGTTCCATTCTTTGCATTGAGACGTTAACTATGAATTTAATCGTTGCCTGTTTTGAGGTAATGTATATTTTGTGCTGGAGACTTTGAGGATTTTCTTTTCCTATCGTTGGTGTACAATAGTTAAACTGTGCCCTGCTGAGGTGAGAATTTCTTTTTATTTTTTCCTGCCTGGGGTTAGGCCTTCTTGAATCTGCAGATGATTGTCTCATACCAATTTTGGGAAATTCTGAGCTATTATCTCCTCAAAAACGTTCCTCCTGCCCTGTGATCTCCCTCTTCTCCTGGTAGGATTAAACTTATGAGTCTGTTAGATTCTCTCTCTGTGTCTTCTGTGTCCCACCTCTCCTCTGTGTTAGCTATATTTTTATCTCTGGGACTCATTCTATATAGTTTCTTCCAAAGCACTAATTAAGGAATCCAGTTCCTGGGCTGCCTGGGTTGCTCAGTGGTTTAGCGCTGCCTTCAGCCCATGGTGTGATCCTGGAGACCCAGGATCGATTCCCACTTCAGGCTCCCTGCGTGGAGCCTGCTTCTCCCTCTGCCTGTGTGTCTGCCTCTGTGTGTGTGTGTGTGTGTGTGTGTGTATGTGTGTCTCTCATGAATAAATAAATAAAATCTTAAAAAAGAAAAAAGGAATCCAGTTCCCAAGTTCTCTCATCAGCCTCATTTATTCGGTTGGAAAACCCATTGCATTCTCCTGATTTTAGTGAATGTATGTTTCTTTATTCTAGAATTTTCATGGATTTTTTGAAAATATATTCTAGTTCTCTACCAAAATCCTCATGCTTGTCTTTAATCTCCTTAAATATTGTAAACATTTACAGACATTTTAAAGTCTGTTTCTGATGACTCTACCTCAGAAGTCCCTGTGGGTCTGTTTCTGTTATCTATTGTTTCCACTGTTTGTTTGTTTTCATGTCCTCTGGTCTGTTCATGGACCTCATTCCTCTTTTTTGAGTGTGTTTTATTTGAAAAACTGTGGAAATAAAGACCTTAACCCAATTTTAGGGCCTTAGATGATTAAAGTCTGAGCTTCAGACCCTGAGAGGACCTGTGTACTTCTGGTTCATCTTACTCCTAGAGTATAGCCCTTAGCACTTTGGGGTCACAGCCCAAAAGAATAGAGCTCACCAGAAAGCATCCTCCCTTAATACACCTAAAGGGTGCCCTGAATTTCATTCCCTACTCTCCTCCTCTCCCCACCTCGCAACCTTCCCCCACGCCCTCTTGAGATTACCAGAGGTCTACTTGGTTTTGAAACTGCTCAAGGTCGCAATGTGCAAATGCTTTCAGGGAAAAATAATCCCAAACACCAGGTTTAAATCTCTCAGCTATCACCCTTCCCTGAGCCTTACGTGGTTGGTTTTTCATTATCTTCTTTTCTGTCTAATGCAATCAGAAATAAGTTTTTACATTTCACCCTTAGTTTTTGTTTGGTTGGGTTTTGTTCAGAGTATTTAGTTGTCCTCAGTAAGAAGATTGTTCCAGATTACCTAGTCTACTACCTCTATAAAAGCTATTGAAAGTTGACTCTTTCAAATTACTTCATTGTTCTTTTTCTTTTTTATATAGCATAAAGTTGAAGAAAATAAATTTCTATGAAAATTAAACTGTTAGAACCTCAAGTGCATTTCAACCTAATTCAATGGCAACGGTAGGGCTTTCACTGGACACTATCTCCTTGCCTATGCTCACCTATCTCCGCTTCCAAGAGTGGGTTCCCATTGCAACCGCACCTGTACTCCACCCCCGTTATGTTTGAAAACTCAGCACAGTGTATCCTCATCCAAGAAAACTCCCTTAATCACCTCTTCTTCAAACTGGTCTGTGCCTTTCCTCTGCCCTCCAACAACCTGATACTGGTATTAAAGTATTATAACCCCACTCACCGTGTTGATTGGCAATTATGTTCATGTGTCTCTTTTGGCCACCGATTGTGAGCTACTTTGGGACTAGGACTAGGGCTGGCTTTTTCCGTTTATTTCCTTAGCACAATACACAGGTTGCACATGATGATAGAGAAGAGAGCAACCTATTGAGAGGATATTGAGCTTCCCCACTTTTGGTATTTATCTTCAAACAAATGCACGGGCTGATTTGAGTACCTGGTGCTTGACCTTGGATGGGCCAACTACTTGAGCTCTCTGTGTCCTAAATTTTATCATCTCCCCAACATTGTCCACCCCTCAAACCTCTCCAAATGCTGCCCAGCCCTCAGCTCGGGTAAACAGGGAAGCCCTCTCTGTTTACTGTGTCTGCTCCTTTCGATTCTTGAGTACACACTCATTTACCCAATAAATATTTATTAAGCTTCCACCATATGCCAGGTGCCCTTTTAGGGGCCAGGGATATAGCGATAAACAGGTAAGGGCTGCCTTCCGGAGCTTGTATACAGTCTCACTCTGATCCCTAATTATACAAGAATAGCATTTGTCCAGCGAGCTGATAAAAGTGCAAGACTTTTATCTTGTGCTCTCGCTTGAGTCCCCTGCAGAGCCTAGCTTAGTACTAAACACCAAGTACCTGTTCTGGCGTCCTTGGGGACCGATCCATTTGTTTTTAATTTTATTTATTTATTCATGAGAGACACAGACAGAGAGGCACAGATATAGACAGAGGGAGAAGCAAGCTCCCTGCTGGGAGCCCGCTGTAGGACTTGATCCCAGGACCCCAGGGATCACGACCTGAGCCAGAGAGGCTGATGCTCAACCCCTGAGCCACCCAGGTGGCCCTGGATCCATTTGTCTTAAAGGAGGCCGGCTAGAGAGCCCATAGTTAGTGAAATGATATTCTGAACACTAAGTGGACTTTTACTGGCTTCCCCCCAACACCCATATACGGTTAAGTACTGGTGCAACCAAAAATTAAGAGCCTCCTTTGTGTGTGTTGGTGGATGAGGTTTGTGGAAGGAAGTCTTATTTTTTTTTCCTCCTCATTTTGCTTATGCCCAGGCGGCAGGCAGTGTAAGACATAAAACAAGAATAAAGCATCCTCCTCATCCTCCTTCCTCTCTGTCTCTGTTTCCACAGGTCAGCGTGGAGGTTTTGGTAGAGTACCCTTTTTTTGTGTTTGGACAGGGCTGGTCATCTTGCTGTCCAGAGAGAACCAGCCAGCTCTTCGACCTGCCGTGCTCCAAGCTCTCCGTTGGGGACGTCTGCATCTCGCTGACCCTCAAGAACCTGAGGAACGGCTCTGTTAAGAAGGGCCCGCCCGTGGATCCCGCCAGCGTCCTGCTGAAGCACTCAAAGAGCGACGGCCTGGCAGGCAGCAGACACAGGTACGCCGAGCAGGAGAACGGCATCAACCAGGGAAGTGCCCAGATGCTGGCCGAGAATGGCGAACTCAAGTTTCCAGAAAAAATAGGATTGCCTGCAGCGCCCTTGCTCACCAAAATAGAACCCAGCAAGCCCGCAGCAACGAGGAAGAGGAGGTGGTCGGCCCCGGAGACCCGCAAACTGGAGAAGTCGGAAGACGAGCCACCTTTGACTCTTCCTAAGCCTTCTCTAATTCCTCAGGAGGTTAAGATTTGCATTGAAGGCCGGTCTAACGTAGGCAAGTAGAGGCAGCGCGGGGAAAGGAAACTCGGCTCCCCCTTCTCATTTGTATCCAGATTACTGTACTGTAGGCTAAATAACACAGTATTTACATGTTACCCTCCTTAGGTTTCTGTTATAACCTTGTCATTAGAGTTACAGCCGGTGTCGCGCAGGAGACTGGTGCACGCGCTTTCCCACGAGGGCCTGGCCCGGCCGTGAGCGCGGCAGGTGCAGGTGGAGGGGGCCGGGCGCGCAGCCCAGGAAGCCCCCGCCGCTCGCCCCGAGGATGCTCGGAGGGCGGGGGAGCTGCAGGGGGGCGGGGGGGGGGCTCGCGTGGGCTCCCGCGTGGGCGCGTGCACGCGGGGAGGGGGGCACAGGTGCACGGCCGCCGAGGCTCTCCGTCCTTCCCTCGGCCTCCCCCTGCCCCCCTGCCTCTTGCCCTCCGCCCGGGACTGGAGGCCCCAGGGGGAGCATCCTCGTGAGGTCCTCCTCCCGTGCAAAGCCGACATCAGGAACCCCGCTCGCCGCAGGGCATGCTAGAGAGGCATCAGACAGCCCGTGGAAAGCTCCCCGTGTAAAAGAACCTTCTTTTTTTTTTTCCTTCCTCCAACATATTTTACAATAAAAGCAACTTTTAATCCTATAGATATATATTTCCCCCTATGGGGCCTGACTGCACTGATATTTTTTTAGAGCAACTGCCACACGTGGGATTTCGTTTCTGCTTTACTTAGTGCAGTGATGTCTCCAGGGTGTCAGGGTGGGCAAGGGGGGAGGGGGGTGGGCGGCGGCGGCAGGAGTAGCAGAGAGTGGACACCCACTCGGGATTCCGTGCAGTGTTAGGAAAACCAATCAGGGGATCACGTTGACTTCGCTCCCAAGAGGTAGACGCAAACTGCCCTTCTGAGAGCCGCCGAAGCTCTTCGCATTGGGTTTGCAAATTTTGTCTTTTAACTCTAGTACTGTTTATAGTTCATGACTATGGACAACTCGGGTGCCACTTTTTTCAGATTCCAGTGTGACGTGAGGAATTAGATTTTGAAGATAAGCATATATATTACTATCTCTAAGCACTTAAAATGCTGTTCACACTTTATTACCAAGCATCTTGGTCTATCATTCAACAAGTACTGTATCTCCCTTTAAACTCTTTGGGAAGAAAAAAACAAAACAAAACAAAAACAAAAACAAAAAAAAAAACTAAGTTGCTTTCTTTTTTTTTTTTTTTCAACACTGTAACTACATTTCAGCTCTGCAGAGTTTCTCACGAGCAAGATATTGGAAGTTTCAATGTGGTTTAAAGGGATGAATGTGAATTATGAACTAGTATGTGACAATGAATGACCACCAAGTACAGCCTCCCAGAAGGCACTTTTCACTTTGATGTTTGAGAAAGAATTAAAGGCACATGCAGAGCTGGCCGAGAAACTGAGAGAAAAGGGATGGAAAAAAGAATACTCATTTTTGTCCAGTGTTTTTCTTTTTAAGATGAACTTTTAAAGAACCTTGCAATTTGCACATCTTGAGTTGATAATTTGTGTGATATTCCTGCAGTTTTTATCCAATAACATTGTGGGAAAGGTTTGGGGGACTGAACGAGCATAAATAAATGTAGCAAAATTACTTTCTAACCTGCCTAAACTCTAGGCCATTTTATAAGGTTATGTTCCTTGCAGAATTCATTTTGGTCTTTCTACCACATCTGTCACAAAAAAAGAAAAACAAAAAAACAAAAAAAACAAAAAAAACAAAAAAAAACAAACAAAAAAAACGTCTTAGCAGGACAACTCTGAGAATTTTCTTCAGACTCATTGAGAAAGTTTTCCATAAAGACATTTATATATGTGAGCAAGTTTTTTTTTAAAAAAACAATTACTTTATTATTGTTGATATTAATGTTATTTTCAGAATGACTTTTTTTTTTCATCTGAAATCGAGATTTTAATGTTTGGTACAAACCCAGAAAGGGTATTTCACAGTTTAAGCTTTTCATCCCCAGAGACCTGAAATATTGTTTGTGGGTTTTGAGTGTGTGTTTTAAAAAATAATAATAAAGTTTTATAAATAGGGAGAAATTTTTAAATATTCTTACTTGGAATGGCTGCAACTTATCTGAACAAATAATCGGATTTTTCTTTTACCACTGAAAGTAGTACTTGCATTTCATAAATTTGAAAAAAAATTCTAATGTCAACCCACATTTTGGCTATCGAGTATTCCGTTATATTTATCTCTCACCAGAACTAATGATATTTATAAACCGTTTTCTGGGGTGTACCAAAAACATTTGAATAGGTTTAGAATAGCTAGAACTGGTCCTTGACTTTCTGTGGATTTCATTACCCTCTCAGCATGCTAGCAGAGAGCTAGGTGAGCCCATTCTTGCGGTCATACTGCTTACTTAGTGCTGTTTTGGGTTTTTTTTTTTTTTGTTTTTTTTTAAACGTTTCTGCTCAGAGAACTTGCTTAATCTTCCATATATTCTGCTCAGGGCACTTGCAATTATTAGGTTTTGTTTTTCTTTTTGTTTTGTAACCTTTGATGGTAAGAGGAATACGGGGCTGCCATATAGACTTTGTCCTCATTAGTACCACTATTTACGGAAACTCACGTGGACGCAGAAACACACACACACACCACCTTTCGGCTTAACTTCCAGTATTGAACTAACTGGATCCTCAACCCCAACACTAAAGTGGGAAAACATACATGGTTTGGAGCAATAGGAACACCACCATAATTTTTTGTGCTTCTATTTCAGGTATAGGAATTATAAAATAATTGGTTCTTTCTAAACAGTGTCCCATTTCATTCTCTTGCTTGTTTAGCGTGTGCAATACTTCCCGTGCCAATAGGTCCAACCAATGTGCTCTAATAGTTAAAGCTCATTCCCCCGTTGGGCCCATCTTCCCTGTTCTGGCCAGAGAAGGGCTGGACGGGAGGAACCAGGAAGGGGAGATCCTCCCACACCATGCTCCCCACCCCGGGGCTGAGTGCTGGGGCGGGGGGTGGGGGGTGCATCTCGGGAGCCTCATGTGTCTGTCACCATGTTGCAGAAAGAGCCAGTGAAGGAGAGCTAGGGGACCAGCTGCAGTCCCCCTGTCACCACGAGGAATAGTGAATGTGGAGAGGTAGTAGGTGGATTCTTTTCTAAGGTGGACCCTGGAGCAAGGAGAGCCAAGGTTGACCCATTCATTCTCCAGGGTGTTTTCCAGAGTGGCCGGGCTCCTCCTCGGGTCTGTGTCTGAGCTGTGCCTCTGAGCACAGGCAGGAAGTGTGGCCCGCTGTGTGAGTGCACGCCCTGAGCACGCGGCCAGTGGCCACAGAGGGGCCACCTGAGAACAGTGGTCACCACTCCTTTGTGGCAGCTTTCTCTTCAAATAGGAAGAACATCCAAAGGACAGGGAAACCTCGTCTTGTTGGCAGACATTGGCGAGCCCAGGGCTCCCAGAGCAGCCTTTGCCACCGCTCCCATGTAGCAAACAACAACGACAGGCGTAGACATTCTTCGGTGCCGTGCAGCTTACGAGGATCAGCCATGTGCCTCTGTACTGTGTCCACTTTGCAATATTTACTGACAACCATCTTTAGTTCTTCTTTCTTTCCCATTTTCCATTCCTAAACTACTAACAGCAGGCCTTTTGCGTTTACAATGGAACACAATCACCAGGAAATCAGTCAGGGCGAAAAGAAAAAAAAAAAAAAGAAACCAACAAACAAGAACCTCTCTTTATAGGGATTTCTAAATACATAAAATGACTGTTCCTTAGAATGTTTAACTTAAGAATTACTTCAAGTTTTTTTGGGCCACATCGGGGAGGGGGGTGGGACATATGGAGATGGATGCCACTTACCTCAAACCTTGTAAAGTGGAAATCCAAATTGCATTTTCGTTTGGACTTTCAGGATAATCTTCTATGTCAGTCAATTTTTTTTGTTCTCCCCGACTCACCCAGTTTGGTATGGGAGGATCTGATTTTTTTCCGCGGCCGTTGATCCCATTGCTAACTCTGAATTGTGACCCTCCGTGTTTTCTGTTAGGTGCGTGTGTCGGGTTTTTCCCCCCACCAGGAAGGGGCAGCATCCCTCTTCTCCCCTACAAGGAACTCTGCGAAACCTTTCTCACCTCTTACTCAGGGACGGGGCTGGCGTGTGTGTGGTACACTGATGTGTCCAGAAGCAGCACTTTGCCTGCTCTGGAGTAGGGTTGTACAACTTTGAAGAATGTTTGGATTTCCTGCATCTTGTGGATTACTCCTTAGATACTGCATACATTGCAATATAATGCTGCATGTTCGAGATGAACAGTAGCTCCTAGTAATCATAAAATTCACTCTTTGCACATAGTTTGATCTTTACTGAAATGTGTTGCCAAAATTTATTTTTGTTGTTGTAGCTTTGGAATTTTTTTCGTTTGTTTTTTAAGGAAACAATTGAGAATACCCTTTAACATCTGTGACTACTAAGGAAACCTATTTCTTTCATAGAGAAAAAAAGAAAAAAAAATCTCAAAATGCTTTTGAAGACACTAATGCCATGCTATTTCAGATGTGGGAGAAGCAGCAGAGCTCTTGGGACGGGAGGCCAGGCTTTGTGAGCTGTGATGGTTGTCATGGCTACTGTTTCCTGAACCGCAAGCAGCTCAACAAACTGGTCTGTTCTCTCCCAGAAGGCTTTGCACTTCTGTTTCCTCGTCACCCACGATGATTCCAGGTGAAAGACGGGCCGGCAGTGTCCGCGGCCCAATCCAGCGCCTTCGGTGGGGGTATAAAAGGAAAGGAAGTTATGCTTTTTTATTTTTTAAAGTGGAGTGGAAGCCTTTGCTTCCACCTTTGTGTTTTTAACCCAGAATTTCTGAAATAGAGAATTTAGGAACACATCAAGTAATAAATATACAGAAAATATACTTTTTTATAAAGCACATAAGTGCGTATGCTATTGTGTTGGGTTGGTTTTCTCTTTTTTCCACGGACAGTGTTGTGTTTCTGTTGATAGGGAAACTCCAAAGAATTTGCACACCTCCACTCCGGAGCTGAGATTTCTTTTACATAGATGACCTCGCTTCAAATATGTTACCTTACGGGATAGGATCTTTTCTTGTAGCACTATACCTTGTGGGAACTTTCTTTCTTTCTCTCTCTCTCTCTCTCTTTTTTTTTTAACGTACACCTAATTTGAGAAGCTGAAGAAGAAAAAATTTTGAAGCACTCACTTTGAGGAGTACAGGTAATGTTCTCAAAAATTGCACAAAAGAAAAATGAATGTCGAGATGATTCATTCAGTGTTCGAAAGACATGGATCTGTTGAAACAATGAGTTTAATACCTTGTTTGTAAAAAAAAAAAAGCATAAAGTTTGAAAGTTACATGTTTTGGGTTTTTTTTTTTGTATATAGAAATTTGTCATGTCTAAAATAATCAGATTTGTGTGGTTATGGCCTGGAAGAATTACTACGTAAAAGGCTCTTAAACTATACCTACGCTTCCTTTATGTTTTTGTTATATAGAGCCCTCTTCTGAGGGAGGGCAACTCTGTATTCTGAAATTTGAGAATACTGTTCATTCCTGTGCTGAAAATACTTCTCTGAGCTCCCTTCTTGGTTTAAACTCTCAAGCCCTTGCAATTCCTTTTTTCTTCAGAGATCACGTTTGACATCGTCAGCACTTCCTGTTCCAATAAACCCAAAGAATATAATCCTGAACAAGAAGTGTTTGTAACAAGGGATCCTAGCTACCAGTAAAGCAGAACTCATTATGAGGACAAAAAAAAAAGTCAGCCTTCTTTCCCCCCACACCTCATTTCAATGGGGGGATAAAACATGAATTTCAATTTCAATGCCTCGTTTTGCTTTAGTTTTTTTTTTCTTTAATCTTGAGGCCAAAAGAAATGTGGAACAACTTCTCAGAAGAGTCCTATTTTGTCCCCAAATCCCAAAATCAAGGCAGCCGGCGGAAACTGGACAGCCGTGGGGGTGTAGAACAAACCCACGTACAATTCTTAAATTCAGAATCTCAGCCCCTCCCTTGGCGTTAAATGCAATGCTTCTGGTAGCTGACATTCACCTGTACGATGGCAGGAGGGGACAGTAGCTTCAGCTTTTCATGTCCTTCATGACTTGCAAACAAATGGTTCAGCTGTATTAAAATTAAGTGCATTTGGCCAATAGGTAGTATCTATACGGTAACAGTCTCTAAGACTTTCCATAACTTTTCTTATCTGAAAGGACTCAAGTCTTCCACTGCAGATAATTGGAGACTTCACCCAAGTTTTCTTCCCTTTTAGTTTGTTTGTCCGTTTGCTGTCTGGATGGCCAACGAGCCTGTCTCCTTTTCCATGGCCAGTCTGAAGGCCTGTGTTGGAAGCGCTGTTTACAGTAATCCTTGCCGGGATCACATACTGTCCTCCGGAATATCAAGTCTGAGCTGATGGACACTGGCTTACAGCTGGGTCTTTACAGAGCAGTTACCAAGAAGTTGGGTGCGTAGGTTTCCTCTGGTTCTTAACCCGAACCTCCAAATCTTTAAGGTAGTATTCTGGTCCAGGAGTGGGGTAAATTGCTTAGTCAGTGGAACTTGACACCTGTGCTTTCGGTTCTGTGAATACTGCCCTTTTGGCCTTTTGGGGTGGTTTCTTCCTCCTTGGTCTTCACCTGTAAACCCACTTAGGGTCCAGGGAAGGGAGGTTTCCGTAGAGCCCTGCCAGTATTCGTGGGTGGCCTTGGGTGAAGACGGCCTAGCTTCTGGCCGGGGCCATCTCTGAGACGCATACCCTTGTATGTTTTACGATCAGATCATTACCCACCAAACTTCCAATTGTATGCCTCCCACCGGCCAAGGGAAAAGAGACACCAGAAGTTTGAGGGCACTAGCAGACCGACATGGCCAGTACCGAGGAGAACTAGCGAAGGAATGTTTTGCACCTTATTGAAAAGAAAATTTTAAGTGCATACATAGTTAAGAGCTTTTATTGTGACAGGAGAACTTTTTTCCATATGCGTGCATACTCTCTGTAATTCCAGTGTAAAATATTGTACTTGCACTAGCTTTTTTAAAACAAATATTAAAAAAAATGGAAGAATTCATATTCTATTTTCTAATCGTGGTGTGTCTATTTGTAGGATACACTCGAGTCTGTTTATTGAATTTTATGGTCCCTTTCTTTGATGGTGCTTGCAGGTTTTCTAGGTAGAAATTATTTCATTATTATAATAAAACAATGTTTGATTCAAAATTTGAACAAAATTGTTTTAAATAAATTGTCTGTATACCAGTACAAGTTTATTGTTTCAGTATACTCGTACTAATAAAATAACAGTGCCAATTGCAAATGTGTGTCCTTGCCTGTGTCAGGTCCTTGGAGAAAAGATGAGACCGAAGAAAAGATGGTAATTCCGTACCCAGCCCCTCTGTGAGCACTGGCTTGGTTTGTGGTGGGGAGTGACACAAGGCAATGCTTTTCCTAGAATGCTTTTTTGAGGACGGTGGCAGGGGTGGGGGTGGGGGACCGGGGAGCAAGATGTCGTGGTCATGCCTGCGACGAGGCCTGAGATAAAAGGCACATTTCAACAGCCCATGTTTTGACTTATTCAGTTCACGTTTTATTTCTCCTATCTGAACAATGCTGTTGACAAGAGAGATTTGTTTCTAAACAGCATTTGGCAGCTTCATGGGACTCATGTAGCATCATTGACACATTCTGGAACAGTGTTGCTGAACGCTGGTTAGTGGTCTGATGTGGAAAGTTCCTTCGCATTTCCTTCAGTTCATGCCTGATAAAAACTCCACAAGCAATAAATAAATAAAATCTTAAAAAAAAAAAAAAGTGGGTGGGGTGTACGCCTGGGTGGCTTAGCGGTTGAGCATCTGCCTTCGGCTTGGGGCATGATCCTGCAGTCCCCGGATCGAGTCCCGCATTGGGCTTCCTGCATGGAGCCTGCTTCTCCCTCTGCCTGTGCCTCTTCTCTGCCTCTCTCATGAATGAATAAATAAATCTTTTTAAAAACAAAAACCAAAAAACTCCACAAGCCAGGGGGCTCCCGGCATGCATGCGAACAGCAGAGCCCCCTCGTCTCAAAGAGCACTGCACCGCAGGGGTGCACTGTGCCCACTCTTAGCAGGTGTCCCAGAAAGCAGTTCCCCCAGGAGCCATGCAGGGGAGCCCCTATGCCCCCATCGGCACATGTGGCTATAAAGTCCTTCAAGCTTTAAGATTCTGCAGAGGTGCAAGAGAATTCTCAGTGCTAAATTCAGAATTGTCATTGAACCGGGGTGGGGGGGGCGGTGTAGATAACTCCTTCCCTTGGCTGCCTTCCTGCTTAGACGCCGGGGGTACTGCACCCGGACTTTCCTCTTGGGGCTCAGAGTTGCAGTCCCGACACGCTGTGCATGTCAGTGCCAAGAGAATGTGCATGACACCATCGGGGACCAGGAGAACCTTGTGGCCACGCGAGGGTCCTCCTCCTCCAGAGCAGTCCGGCCGAGGAGCCCCATGCTGTGGGCGAGTCTGAGTCACCGCCTTCCCTGCTGATTTAGTATCAGATGCTAACCGTTCTCAGAGGTCTGGGCCCCAATGGCTCTAGACTTCCCTCAACTGTTCAAATTAGGGGGGAGGGGGGAAGCTGTGTTCCACACTCTGCAAGAGGCAGGCCTTGAAACCAGTAGAAGCACGGCAGGAGCAGCCCAAGGTGAAGGGCATCACCTCCCACCCCCTACCCCCACTTCTCCTGCACGGGAAGGCGTGAGGGTGCAGCAGGCCCTCAAGCCTCCCGCGTGAGCCCAGGTCTGAGGACCCTCTGGTACAGGCTCCCGGGCCCACGAGCTGTTCGAGACAGAGACGAACTTATAAGGCAAAGCATAATGGAGCCTTCAGGGTGCTTTTTTGCAAAATCTCTGCTTCAAAGTGGTTCACTTCCCTAAGAACTTAGGTGAGCAAAGGGCCTGCTCGTGGAAACGAAGAGCGGACAGTGTGCAAAATCGTTACACAAGATGGATAAAGTGGGCACAGGGCTGCAAAGCACACAGCCTCTAGTGGGCCGATGGGTGTCCCCCCCGCCCCCCCCCAGAGCCCTCTGGGTGTATAGCACAGGACCCAGAGGTGAGAGAGGGGGACACTGGTGAGCTAAAGCACGGGTGTGCCCGCAAAGGTCCCTTACTACCCCTGGTCCCTTTTGAATGCATTTAAGACCTTTCCTTTTCTTTTCAAGCTCCCTTATTTTGCAACAAGGAATCTCTTAAAACAAGGACTTGAGTAGAAAACATCTTCCCCGGGAGGGCTGTGGGACTCCCACCTCAGACAAGCCAACAGGAAAGGTGGGGTGCCTCCACAAAACCCCACGTCTTGCTCTACGTTAAACACCCTCCAGACCTTCAGCTCCAAAGCGTGGCCAGTGCATGTTTCTGCAAGTGCAGGAATTATTCTTAATGGATCGAGGGAGAAAAGTATTACAACGGATTTCAAATTGCTGGGCCTTTAGATGTATTCTTAAGAAACTCACAAGGGACCTGTAATTTCCTGGAGCTTTTATGGTTTGGATGGATTCTCCGGATGGTGGCCATCACCATGGACCTCAGGCAATTCATTTGTCCTTATACAGTAGCACCGCATGACCCTTCTCTACTCCAGGGTAATCGTTGGCTTTCTCAAGGAAAATTTTACTCCTGGGTCTGCTTCTCTAAGCCTCGTGCAGAAGAAAATAAAGTAAAACATCCTGGTCTGCATTTACTTTCCAGTCGTGTTGCTCAAGCATCGCTTCAGAAGTGGCCAGTCCTCATCAATGCATCCAAGTTCACTGTGGAAACGAGGGCTGCGGTGGGCAGATGCAGGCTTCCTCCCCAGCCAGGGGTCCTTTCTCCAAGAAAACGCCCCCCTGTTCCCAGTCCGTGAACTGACCATTTTATACAGCACCACCTGCCTCCAAAGTAGTAATGGCCTGGACAAGGGAATAGTTCTCGTATTTTTAAACCAAAGGCTTTTAGAAAGCCGCTGGTCAAGGTTTTTACTGTCTTTCAGTAAGGATGCCACTCGCCAATTTTTTGATGGACAACCTCTCAATAAAAGGTTATCCTATTGAATAGGTTCAGTCCTACTGAACTTCAAAATCACGTGTCATCTCTTTAAGAGGGAAGCCAGCCCGACAGGTTGGGACCAAGGAGGAAAGAGCTGAAGCACAACAAAAGTCGATGAAAAATCAGGACAGGGACAGCGTCCCCAGAGCAACCTGGACCTCACAGTGACAGATGTCTACTCCCCAAAGGCATGTGTAACTCAGGTCCTGGAAACGGGTCGCCACACCTTGTGAGTATCTGCAGTGAGGCCCCTCCAAGTTCATGTGTCTAGTCAGGCGCTTTTGTTCTTCGCTAGCAACCAAAAGCGGAGGAGGGGACGCCAGTTACTCTGGCCAGCCCGACCCTCCCCTGCCCTCTCCTCCTCCAACACCCCAGCCCTGAATGCTAAGAGCCCAGCGTGGGAAAAAGGTAGAAAACCCCCAGCTCCCCTGACAACTTGTTTCCTGCAAATGCAAACTCCAGCACTCCACCAAGTCTTAAGATAATTGCATTATATTAAAGTGAAACCATTTTTCTTTAAAAAAAAAAAAAAAGAGAGAGAAAGAAAGAGGTGAGTTAGTTTTAACAATGAGGTTATGAGTTCCAGGCAGCTGGGCTCTGACCACGGACTGGGTCAGGGCCCTCTTCTGGGCCCCCCGAAGGCACGAGGGGAGCCCCAGAGCCTCCAGGGTGCGGGTAGGGGAGCAGGAGGCAGTCGTCCACCACTCAGAACAGCCAGAAACTCTGATGTAACAGGAGGGAGGTGGGAAAGCAGGTGTGAGTGGAAGCTTCCACGAGCTGGACGTCACCTCATCCTCAAGGTTAGCTGAACACCGTGTTGTGCTGTTGGGTCACCCGGATGAACGTTGCCCTCCTGCTGAGCTCTTTGAGTTTGGCGGCCCCCACATAAGTGCAGGTAGACCTCAGTCCCCCAAGAATATCCAGAATAGTGTTTTCTACATCCCCCTTGTAAGGCACTTCCACAGTCTTGCCCTCAGACGCTCTGGAAGAAAAAAAAAGTAAGTTTTTCTTTTAATCTGGTTTGGTTTTTGTTTGTTGTTTTTTTTTCCCCCTTAAGAACTCAGCCAGAATTATTCCCAGCTTTATTTTTTTTTAATATTTATTTATTTATTCATGATAGACACACACACAGAGAGAGAGAGAGAGAGAGAGAGAGAGGCAGAGACATGGCAGAGGGAGAAGCAGGCTCCATACCGGGACCCTGACGAGGGACTCGATCCTGGGACTCCAGGATCACACCCTGGGCCAAAGGCAGGCACCAAACCACCCAGGCGGAGGCGGGTGGAGCCACCCAGGGATCCCCTTATTCCCAGCTTTAGCACTTTAGCCAGCCCCAAGGCGCGCAGGTAGCTAAATGCCACCATCCAACCCCACTTCCACATTGCTACAAATGCCAAGCTGATCACACCAGCGTCTCCGATGCATGCATTCCTCCCACCCTGAATGCACAGCCTCACTGCTGGCTCCCTGGAGCGCCAGTCCCTGGGGGCAGGTCCTCCCCAGCAGCGCTGCAGAAGTGGGCCTGCACCTGCTTGCACAGCACCGTGCCTCCACTCTGCCCCTAAGAGAAACCAACTCCACCTTTCTACGCTACCTCAATCCCTACACCAGCGCCCAGTTGATCCAGAGCCCAACATGCCCAAGAGGAGCAACAGCCCTCACAGAACACCTCTTGAACAACCCTCACCACTGCCTCTTCTTGTCGCACTCACTCCCAGATCAGCAACAGAAGCCCGGGGCTCCGCCCTCCCACCTGCCAGCTCTCCAGTTAGACATGGCATGTCCCCTAAAGACGCTGATCCAGGGGAGGAGGAAGGGATCAATACAGATGGTCACCCACTTAACGACTGCTGGACTTCACCACGGTGGTGAGAAAGCGATACCCACTCAGAAGCGATACACACTTCAGATTTTGGACTTGGATCCTTTCCCAGGCTAGCAATGTGCAAACAGCACTCCCTGGGAGCAACATCGGCTCCGGGATTGGGATGGGGGGACACCTGTACACTGACAACCACTCTGCACCTGGACAACTGGTCTGTTTTTCAGTAAAGGATTCAATAAATTACAGGAGACATGCAACACTTTATTATCAAATAGGCCTTGTGTTTGATGACTTTGCCCAACTGTAGGCTACCGTGAGTGTTTGGAGCACATTTAAGGTAGGCCAGGCTGAGCTACGATGTCCAGTGGGTTAGATGTATTAAATGCATTTCAATTTATCATATTTTCACCCTAAGTTAAGTTTATCGGGATGCAGCCCTGCAGTTCAGTAGAGGAAGGAAGATCTGTAAAATGGACAATTCAAGCCCCACTAAGTAAGATTGCCTGGACATACAGTCCAGACTTGCCTTTGGTGGGGTGTTCCAAGAAGGAAATCTCCAATCTGTGCAAAACTCTAGCTCTCATCTAAGGCCTGGGTAATCCAGAAAATCTAACAATTAACCAAATTCTGGGAGTTTCTCTAGCTGGTCTCTTCAACTAGAAAAAAATAGCATCTCTCCATCAGAAACTCACTGCCTAGGGACGACTCGGTGACTCAGCAGGTGAGCATCTGTCTGCCTTTGGCTCAGGGCGTGATCCCAGGTCCAGGGACGGAGTTCTGCATTGGGCTCCCCACAGGGAGCCTGTTCTCCCTCTGCCTTGTGTCTCTGCCTCTCTCTGTGTCTCTCATGAATATATACATAAAATCTTAGGGATCCCTGGATGGCTCAGTGGTTTAGAGCCTGCCTTTGGCCCAGGGTGTGGTCCTGGAGTCCTGGGATCGAGTCCCACATCAGGCTCCCTGCATGGAGCCTGCTTCTCCCTCTGCCTGTGTCTTTGCCTCTCTCTGCATGTCTCTCATGAATAAATAAATAAAATCTTAAAAAAAAAATCTTAAAAAAAAAAAGAAAGAAAGAAAGAAAGCTCACTGCCTAGAATTTCAAAACAGCATTAACTCTTGTGCACTGGAATCCACACCTGCAAGACTATCCTTAAGTGCAATGAAATCTACCTCCCTAAACCACTGGCTAGATCAAGAGCTGGCCTTGTGGCTGGTGTAGAGTACCGAGCTCCTGAAGCCCATCCTTGGCCACACCCAGGACAGTTCACGTCACCGCACTCCGTGACCTAGAGACCAACACCTCTGCACATGTGCCCGCAATGACCACCACATCACTTTTTAAAGAGCTTCCCGTGGCCCGTCAGGGGCTTACTAGAAATCATCTAGATTCTCATCATTGCCTCTTTGCTGATGGGTGACAGCCCCTTTTGCAAGCCATCTATTGCTGAGGCTCATCTCATCTCGTCTGTAAAAGGAAGGTACTTTGATCCATCTCCCAGGGACAGCGTGAGAAATAAATGGTTAATGGCTGGGAAGGAACCAGCAAAGCATAAATAGCTTTGCCTTAATTAAATACAACGTCAGGGACGCCTGGGCGGCTCAGAGGTTGAGCAACTGCCTTTGGCTCACATTGTGATCCCAGGGTTCTGGGATCGAGTTCCCCATCAGGCTTCCCGCAGGGAGCCTGCTTCTCCCTCAGCCTATGTCTCTGCCTCTCTCTGCATCTCTCATGGGTAAGCGAATGAAGTCTTTAAAAAAAAGAAAAAATAAGTAAATAAATAAATACAACATCAAAGGAGGACCATTCTTGTGAGGATATATGGGGATGGGGCTGCAAACTGCCTGAGAAAGGGGAGGGATGGAGGGGGACAGAGACACAAAGAGAGACTCAGAGACAGAGAAAAACAGAGGCTACGTGCAGGGCTCAGGCTGCCTCCAGATTGAGGCTCTAATTCTTTCAGCACTTGCCTTTCTCGTCTAAGATTTGAATCCGCTTCCAGAGTCTCCTATTTTGTTTTGCCTAAACCCTGCTGAAATTATAGGAGAGGATTTTTCCTTCGGCACCTGGGCTTCCGAGTGTGGTGCAACCTGGTCTGCCCTTCCCTACTTTTCTTAGAACTCACAACAGATGTAACAGCTAGAGGCATAAAATGTACTCCAGGCAAAGCATCTAGCAGGTCACTGAATCCCGATGGTTCTGTTTAACGTGGCAGCGCGTAGCGGACGCTGCACAGGCCCTTGGGTAGGGACAGTGGTTGCTGGTAAAGTGCAAAGCTTCTGGACTGGCGGTCCAGGTGGGCACGAAGGCAGTAATCCTCACCCTGGCCACCCTCATAAACCGCAACCTCCTCCATCGGGTACCACATGGGAGAAAGAGCCTCTGAGGCTGCACGGGGAGCAGTGTCCTCTTGTTCGGAGCGTTTGAAGTTCCCACGATGAAGGTTTAGACACAGCACCCTATTCCTCTTTTCCACCCTGCCTTCCCACACTTCCCTTTGCTTCATCTTTATTGAGGTTCCTTCTCAAAAGGAGAATGAGATTGGAGAGTGAGAACAGACATCAGGCCCCCAGTCCCCCGCTCACTGAGGTTCAGAACTCTGGCGAGTACCCCACACCTCCCACCTGTGATCTCAGTGGGGTTCTGAGATTTCACTTCCGGCTTGATGGGAACCTCATACAACACCTCTGCATCCCATATCCTCGACATAAGCCTTGGGGTGCAGGATGAATGGGTGAAATGGGGGGGTGCCCACCAGGGAGGGCTTGAGTCCCCACCCCAGTGCCTGAAGCTTCCCAGAGAAAGATAATCCCTCACTCCTGGTGGACTTCCTTCGGAGGGATCAAGACCTTCTGCCCTGTCCCCTTTGTGTGATTTGTCATCAGGCCGATGCTGATAAGTTAACGGCAGCTTCTATGCAACAGGGTCAGGGGGTGGACATGCGCTGTCCTAAGGGTTTTAAAACACACATGTGGACAATTAAAATGGAAGGGAAACAGAAAAGGCCAGGTTATCTTTGGGGATCATGGATTTGAGGGCAGAGGGGGGGGGAAGCAGAAGCAAGCATCCCTTCTGCAATGAGTAACACAATTAAATGGCTAAAAGTGCTGCCTGTGTCAACTGTCAGAGTCTGGAGGCAGGTGAGAGTCCTGCTGCAGGGGAAACATGGCATCTTCCAGAAAGGCCTGAGCTCTGTGCAGTGATGTGCACTACACCTGTTTCAGGTGCACTGGGAGACCCATTCTCCAACTCAATTCTAGCCGCCTGAACTCATTCCAGGCTAGAGATGGTGATTACAAGGCCAGCGCTGAGCCATCAGAAGGCTCTCTTGAAGGATAAGGCAAGATCCTCCTTACCCCCTTCCCCCAAAGCCCGGTCACCTACCTGTTCCCACACACACCCCGGTCACATTTCCGTCCCGCCCCAAAACACTTCTGCTCTACACTCCCTTTTCAGGGCCCCAAACACAGCACGTGCTACTTGGATAACAACTGGGGCTATTTAAAAAGAAGCAGGCTATGTTGTCTAGCCCCTTCCCACGGTACCTAAGTATTAATAGAGGGGGTGCCGGGGACTCACCTGTATTCAGCGACCCCTCCTGCATGCTTCTTCATTGCTGTTTCGGAGCTCATCCCGTAGAAGAGCTTGAGCTTCTGCCCATTCTTCTCGATCACCTCCCCGGCACACTCGGTGTGGCCTGAAAACATCCCGCCCAGCATGACAAAATCTGCTCCAGCTCCTAAACGCCAACAGTTGAGGACAAAAGCAGCAGAAGAAAAAACTCAGAGAGAGTCGGCTCTGGAAGGATCTGCGTGCTACTGTAACTCACCCCTCCCTGCTCCCAGCAACCTCTCCCTTTCTGGAAAAAGTTTAGAAGGCTTGCCATATGGGGAGACACGTACTGGACACAGAAACGCAGCCTACTGAAGGCTGGAGGCTAATGCGCTGGACAATCCTTAATGGTAACTGATGACTACCTATGACCACCTTCCAAACACAGTCTAAGTCTCATCATCAGAGAAACATTAAGACTTGGGCAGCATTTTCTACAGAGTGTTGCCCAATGTCATCCTCCATGATCATTCCTCTGGTGCCCCCATCAGGCATCTGGTCTACCTTAGGCTATCAGGCTATCACACTCTGCTTGTGTAGATCACAAAAAACTCAGAACAGGGAAGCCTGGGTGGCTCAGTGGTTGAGAGTCCGTCCACCTTTGGCTCAGGTCATGATCCCAGAGTCCTGGGATCAAGTCCCGCATCGGGCTCCCTGCAGGAAGCCTGCTTCTCCCTCTGCCTGTGTCTCTGCCTCTCTGTGTCTCTCATGAATAAATAAATAAAATCTTTAGAAAAAAAAGAAAAGAAAAACACCAGAACAGACCAAAACTTCTACACTAGAGGCTAGGTATTAAAAAGAGAAACCTAAATAATATAAACACACACACACACACACACACACACACACACACACACATATCTCGTAGTTTGCATTTGAATGACTTCAGTATACTTCCACTTTTTGATTTGACCTGAGGAAGCACTAATAGGTTTTGAGTGTTGCCTGTGTGTGAGAAGCCTGAAGTCATTAAGATAAAACCTAACATCAAAATTGAAAACCAAGGAACCTGTGTAGAAGGAATACACAGAGAACATTGGGGTGGGTTGACAGCATAATTAGGGCAGGGTACAAAGGCTAGATCTTCTGGTTTTCAAAAATTGGAATTATAATAAAAATTTTTTCATGTGCTATTTCAATTCTCAGTGGTAAATGTGTGTGGAAGATCTTACTAAAATTGACACTTACTTGAAAAAAAAAAAGTTTGTTCTTTCTCTCACCATGCCATGGTATATATACCATATACATATATGGTACTGAAGTGTTTATCACAGGACATGACTCATGGTCAATATAGAATAACTAGTTGTCAAGAAGGGAAAGTGTATATGGGGAAGAGCTAGAAATATCACCATTCTCGATCCTGTTCATAGAGGATTATTTAGACTCTCCATGGACTATGAACTTCTCCTATGTCCTCTTGAGGGTTCGCATTTAGAACACCAGGACCCCAGGGTACAGATGTATTCAGTAATGAGGATGAAGGACAAGGAGGAGGGGCAAGCAGAGGAACCCCTGAGAAGTGGCCCTGACCTCTTCCATCAGGTCATTTAGATATTTACAGGACTCTGGGGTTTGCATCAGGCTTCCTGGCCTTTCTGTTTGGCATTATAGCAGGGCTGGCCCCTTGGCCTGGCACTCAGGAAGCTGCACACAATGGGACCTTTCTACTTGGCAGCAAGCTCTGCAGGTCCTTCATCCCAGGGTCCCTAACATGAATGCTGGATCCTTGTCCCCCACCCCCACCCCGGGCCATGCTTTAAGGGCGGGGGTGGGGGAGGAAAACTGGTGTCCAGCCAGGCCTCCCAGTGGCCACAACCCCAGTAGCAGATGTCAACATCAGGAACACAGAACACAGATCCACTCAAACAATGCTTTGAAGTGGCTTCCAATTATTTTTGCTTCTGAATGCTCTCCTGTCCCTGGCCCTCACCAACATTCACTCTTCCTGACATAGTCTTCCTTCCTCTGCTGCTGAGCTTCAGCACAGGCAGCGCTGCACTCACTGCAAGACGAGTGAAGAAAAAAGATGCCAGGGCTGGATCCAAAAACGGCTATCTACGAGGCATCTTTTTTGTGTTTGTTTTTTTAGATTTTATTTGTTTGGCAGAGAGAGCAAGAGAGCACAGGCAAGGGAAGTGGCAAGCAGAGAAGAGGGAGAAGCAGACC
This sequence comes from Canis lupus familiaris, assembly GCF_011100685.1. Classification (NCBI taxonomy): domain Eukaryota; kingdom Metazoa; phylum Chordata; class Mammalia; order Carnivora; family Canidae; genus Canis; species Canis lupus. The sequence continues at coordinate 16,739,465 of NC_049256.1, read as the reverse complement.
CCCCCCCCCCCCGTTGAGCAGGGAGCCCACCATGGGGCTCGATCCCAGGATTCCGGGATCACGACCCCAACCAAAGGCAGACGCTTAACCGACTGAGCCACCCAGGCACCCCTACGAGGCACCTTCTTAACAACCAGTCAGTCACTTTAAAGCGTGCCAGCTCCTACTCTGTACAGGGAGCCCAAGTGGGAGCACCCATCAGCATTAAGTTGATCCCGCTCAAAAATCAGTAACAAAAACATCCTTGGCTAATGATCCAGGTAAGCAGTGAGTGAGCACACGAGTGGAGCAGGGGTCCTGATTCCCCCTCCTCTACCAGCTGTGGGACCCCAACCTTGTCACTCACCTCTCAGGGCCTCGGTCTCAACTATAAAGTAGGCACCCTCGATTACAAAGACGCCCCTCGTGTTCCCTCCATAACCAAGATGCAGGATCTGAATAGGTTACATAAGAAGGTTGCCCATTTTCATGACGTTCCCCAGGTTGCTACAAAACCCCACTGCTAGGAACACTGTCCCTTCTCCTTGTTACCATTGTGTGTCACTAAGAGAAAGAGGATGGAGGAGGGAACCCATGCCTCACCTAAGACATTCTATGGGAAGGTCGGAAGGTCTCTGAAGCAGTGGACAAAAAACTCTGGAGCTGCCAAATACAGGTAAGGGGAAGGACCCCTGGCACCCCTCAGAAAGTCCCCCTCCAGGGGCACCTGGGTGGCTCAGTTGGTTAAGCATCTGCCTTCGGCTCATGATCCTGGGGTCCTGGGACTGAACCCTGCATCGGACTCTCTGCTTGGCGAGGAGTCTGCTTCTCCCTCTACCCCTCACCCCTGCTCGTGCTCTCTTTCTCTCTAATAAATAAATAAAATCTTCAAAATAAAAAGACAGTTTCCCTCTGTAGGAAAAAAAAAGGGGGGGGGGAATCATGAATGAACTTGGCCTCAGCATCAGAAGAGGGAGTGGGGCCCTGCGAGCGGTTCTTCTGTCACCCGGTGGGCACACAACAGCTCCCACCTGGCAGGTTGGCGCCCCCACATGCAGCCGGCTCTGGCTTGAGGATGCGGTTGGCCAGGGTGACGTGGCAAGCACAGGGCACTGCACGTGGGGCTGCGGCCGGCCTGCCAGGTGGTCCAGAAGCCCCCCTGGATCACAGCTGGACAGCGCTGCCCTCTGCTGGGACGCAGGCTCCTCTGCCCGGTGAGAAGCCACTGGGGGGCTCTCGTCCCTCCCAGAAGATCGCCCCAAGTTAGGGCCCAGAGACCTCCCTTAAGTCACTGAGCTTCACACCTGTTCAGGCACCCTGAGCCCTCTAAGCCATGACATCACCCTCTGCTGCCTTGCAGGCTGCCACCCCCCTCCATCCTCTGGGCACGACACCTGCTCGGTTGAATCAAACTAACGTCAGGACTCTGGCCAACTGGGGCTGGAATCCAGGGACTGGAAACTCAGGACGGGCCCAGAATTTCCCAACACGTCCCGCCTCTCCATTCAGGTTCCCAGCTGAGGCCAGCACACAGCTGCCTGAGCTCCCGCCCCGCCCTCCCTGTCCCCTTACCAAAGGCTTTGGCGACATCTCCTGGACACGTGCAGCCTCCATCCTTCAAAGAGGAAAAAGCAAGGAGAGGGCGTCAGCGTCAGCTTGGCCAGGCTGTCCCCCCTCCCCTGGGGTGATTCGGGGTCATCAGGAGGTGACACCCGGACACACCCCCAGCCAAGGGTAAGCAGAGGCCCTCAGAGCCCTGGCCCAGAGCTCCTCAGTCACTGTGTTCTGACTTAATTGGCTCCCCTGGATGCTGCACCCCAGCCCCTGCACTGCCCACCTGTCCACCCTGCGGCGTCCTGGACGCCCCTCGAAGCCCCTGGAAGCAGGGAGGCAGGATGCTCCGGGGCCTCCTCCCCAGCCAGCCCCTGACACAACACGCCTGCCCGGCCAGGGCCATCCGAAATCACTCATTCAGAAGTCATCGCTCCCTCCCTGCTTGGCTTGAGGTGAGGCTTATGTAGTCCAGGAGCTTCGTTATTTTAAGAGCCAGGGAAAGGACGCTGAATTCCTTTATGCTTGCAGCCACTCCGTGTGTCCCCCATTCACCTTCACCCAAGTGCCCAGTTAGCTTAAAATCAAACATGCATTCCCGAGCCCCACTCTACCCTAGAGAGCACGTGCCTGGGGCTGGTTTAATGCCCAGCAGGACGGTCACCTTGGGCTGCCCAGCACGGTCCAGCCACGGAAGTGATGTTGACGCACCAGCAGTGCTGTGCAGGGTTTCTAGAACGCAGAACCCACTGCGCATCCTGACCAACACAGGCTGCTACCCTGCTGTTCTCAACGTGGCCTGTGTGAAGTCAAGGAGGACGGTGAGGGTGGCCGGGAGCTGCAGCCGGACCCCACAGAGAGAGGCCAAGAAGCCAGGGCCCGGTGGGGGCGGAGGGTCAGTGCTGAGAGCTGGCCTGGTGACACAGCCCCGAGCTCAGAGCAGGTCTGGGAGGAACACCAGGGTCTCAGAGGCAGGTGCCTATCCCCGGAAGGTGGGACCCACCAGTATTGGGGTCGGATCAGCCTTTGGGGAAGACAGGCCGCCCGGGCTACCTTGCATCACAACTGCCAGGAAGGTGTGGGCGCCCCCAGAGCCAGGGCACCTAGTGAACCAGGACAAACCACTTTATGAACTACTCCATCACCTCTGATGGGGAACATGGCTCTTTGTGACTCAATTCCCTTTTTTACCTGCTTTTTATGCCTATTGCTCCAGGAGCTGTAACTCAACTTCTGCTTCATTACTTCTTGGCAGTTCGAATCCAAAGATAGGTGTGAAAACTTGAAACTGTTTTTTTTTTTTTTTATGAAAATTTACTGCCTATAACTATTTCCTCCATCATATCTGTTACAGGCACACCCTAGAAATATTGCAGGTTTCGTTTCAGGCCACAGCAAGAAAGCGAGTATCACCATAAAGTGAGTCAAATGAATTTTTTTGGTTTCCCACTGCCTACAGAAGCTATGTGTGCACTATTCTGCATATCGAGCATACAACAGCATTACTATCTAAAAAAACAAAAATGTACACAGCTTAATTTAAAAATACTTTATTACTAAAAAATGGTGATCACCCTCTGAGCTTCCGGCGAGCTGTTATCATTGATCACAGATTGTCCTAACGAATACAAGAATGAGAAAGTTTTGAGATTTTGTGGGAATTACCAAATTGTGGCAGAGAGACACCGACCAGGCAAATACTGTTGGAAAAATGGTGCTAGGGACACCCAGGTGGCTCAGCGGTTGAGCATCTGTCTTTGGCTCAGGATTTGATCCTGGGGTCCTGGGATCGAGTCCTGCATCGGGCTCCCTGCATGGGGCCTGCTTCTCCCTCTGTGTCTCTGCCTCTCTCTGTGTCTCTCATGAATAAATAAATAAAATCTTTAAAAACAACAACAAAAACGTTGCCAACAGACTTGCCCCAATGCGGGTTTGCCTGCATCTTTAATTTGTAAAAAAACAAAACAAAACCAAACCAAAAAACACAGTATCTCTGAAGTGCAGTAGAGCGAAGCTCAATAAAATGAGGTGTGCCTGTATTCACCTGTAGTTTCTCTGATCCCCCGAGGGCCACAGGGTGCTAGGGAATGGTCATTTCCGAAGTGGTCTCTCCATAGAAGTTATGTGCCAAAGCCACCGTGTGAAGATGGTGACGGGACTCGTGGCTGCGTCTGGCTGGTTCCAAGCTCCAGCCTATCTCTCAAAGGTACAAGCCCCCCCATGTGCCCTTCACTCGTCTTTCCCATTTTTTTAAGTGCTTTATCTCTACCAGAACCAGTTTTACACTAGATAGGGTTTCAAACATATGACCTCCAAAGATTAAACAAACTCACGTACCCATTACATTAGGACATTATCGGACTAAAAACACCACCCAACACACACACACACACACACACACACACGCTCCCTAATCTTGTGCTCCCTTGCATGTGAGCTGTGAGTGAGTGGCTGTGACTGCCACGGTGGTGTCTCGTGCCCAGAAAATTCTACATGCTTGTGGTCAGTGATGAGGCACTGGGACCCTTGAGAAGAAGCTCTTCTCTTCCCAGGATGGGCCACGATGCCCACCGTTAAGAGGACTCTGGGATGTGCCAGAGAGGAGACCACACTTACGGCATCTCCTTACTTTACCTGGAAATGCATTTATAAATAGACAATGCGGAGCAGCCGAGCCGGACTGCGCCTTTAACAGAGTGCACTCCAACATCGCATAATGCTTTAGGGCCAAGGAGGCTGCTCCCTACTACCGCTTATGGATGATTTCCAAAAGCTGTTCAGAGCATCCTTTTCATGTTCTCAGGAGGCAAGGGCAGGAGGGGAAAATCTCTGCAATCTAAGACACACATTTACTTTCACATATAAATATCACAGCCGCTGGAAGGTTTCAAAAAACACAATGCGCAAATATTCAAAGAGCTACTTGTTTTGTTTTTCAACAGCGTTAATGTTATATTTTAGTAGAAAAGGCATCACATGACATGAGTGGTGGGAACTCGATCTGTGAATCGTCAGCATAGCTTTTCTTAAGAATACTTAAAATTGAGGATGGTGAAAGCAGGTAGGGAACAGGCGGAGAGAATTCAAATCAAACACCTACTATGCACAGGGGTAGTTAACTTCATTTTGCTATTTAAACAGCTCAAGAGGGGCAGCCCGGGTGGCTCAGCGGTTTAGCGCCGCCTTTGGCCCAGGGCATGATCCTGGAGTCCCAGGATCAAGTCCCACATTGGGCTCCCTGCATGGAGCCTGCTTCTCCCTCTGCCTGTGTCTCTGCCTCCCTCTCTCATGAATAAATAAATAAAATCTTTAAAAAAATAAATAAATAAACAGCTCAAGAACCTGAAGTTGGTATTTTGGAAGTGGGGAGAAAAACGAGCGGAGCTCAGAAAGGTTGAATGACTTGCCTAAGGTCACACAGCAATAATGTTAGAACAAGATTTGAACCTTGGTTAAGGATACACTCTAAAAATGCCTAGAAGCAGGGCGCCTGGGTGGCTCAGTGGTTGAGCGTCTGTCTGCCTTCGGCCCAGGGCGTGATCCCGGGATCCTGGGATCGAGTCCTGCATCAGGCTCCCTGCATGGAGCCTGCTTCTCCCTCTGCCTGTGTCTCTGCCTCTCTCTGTATGTCTCTCATGAATAAATAAACAAATTTTTTTTTAAAAAGAAACCCTTTACTCACCACTTTTCTTTAAAAAAATTTTTTTAAATGTTTAGAAGCAAAAATAAAGAAAATTTAAAAAAACGTAAAAATGTCTAGAAGCATACTTATCAGAACATGAGCCATGGTTATCTTAAGGGGCTAATGGTTGCAGTCATCTTTATATTTATCTGTATTATCTAACTTTTTCTAGGCTAAATCTGTCTTGTTGGAGGATTTTTCAGGCCTCAAAAAAATTGAATTATCTGAATAACTTTGTTTAGGTCTCACTAAAGAATGGTCTAACTGCGTCTGAAGTGCTATATTAAATCATTACAATTTTCAGAAATTTGCTGATCCATCTTTACTTCTCTGCAGAGGGCTAGTGGGCCTGGGCGAGCACTAGTGACCAGGCGTGGAGGGGGGAGAAGGTTGGGGATTACTTTGAATTATCTGGATCCTTACCAGCCCTTCTCAATACAGAGCCTCCTGAGCCTCTTGATCTTTATAAAATACACTGATTAAAATGCTGGAGCTTGAGTCCAGAAGAGACCACAGTGACCCCACTCAACATAATCGCAAGACTTGTTTCTAGGTCCTGTAAAGCACCACAGAGTCTAAGGGAACGAATGCCTCCCCTTGTAACCGTGCATTGGGGACTGGCCATCCTCTCCCCACTGGAAGACATGAGTGGGGACCCCGTGAGGAAGGACAGAGGAGCGCTGGGGTGGGAGAACAAGCCAACCGGGTCCTGTACCAACCCTGGATCCTCTGTGATTTCAGCAAACCCTTCTTTATGGTTTTTGTGACCTCCTCGTTGTCTAAATGAGTGTGTGTGGGGAGAGGGGGTCAGTCAAGGGAAGACACGGAACACTGCAGAGGAAGACACCTTCGTTTGAACGTTGCCAGTAGTGACACTGGACAAGAACTTAAGATCCCGAAGCTTCAGTTCCCCAGCGGGCTGTGATGGCTAATTTTATGTGTCAACTTGACTGGGCCAGAGTGCCTAGGTAACTAGTCAAACATTAGTCTGGGTGTTTCTGGGAAGATTTCTTGGTTTCTTTTCTCTTCTCTTCTCCTTTCTTTCTTTCGATGATACTGACATTTGAATTGGTAGACTGAGTAAAGCAGATCGTCCTCCCCAATGTGGGGGAGTCCCATCTAATCAGTTGAAGGCTTGAACGGAACCAAAGGGCTGACCCTCCTCGAGTGTAATTTTTTTTTTTTTTTTTTTTTAGTGTACTTTTCTTGACTGACTGAATGAACCTGGGCTTTTTTCTGCCTTTTAACTTCAACTGAAACATAGGCTCTTCCTGGTTCTCAGGCCCCCAGACTCAGACTGAAACTACAGCATCAGCTCGCCTGAAGTCCCTAGCCTGGCAACTCACCTTGCAGATATTGGGATTTCTTAATCCCCATAATCACGTGAACCAATTCCTTATAATAAATACTTCCTCAATCTCCTGTCTTGCCACCCGCCCCCCACCAACACACACACACCCTACTGGTTCTGTTTTTCTAGAGCACCCTAATACACCTGTCAAGTGATGGTAACTGCTAGTTTGGCAGGTTGTTCCAAGGATTAGAAATTATAAGTCTATGGTGCCTGGAAGGTACTAGATGCTCAATAAATAATAGTCCTTCCTTCTTCTGTTTCCACCTTTAAAATTCTCTTTTGTGGGAAGCCCTGGTGGCTCAGCAGTTTAGCACTGCCTTCGGCCCGGGGTGTGATCCTGGAGACCTGGGATCGAGTCCCACATTGGGCTCCCCGTATGGCGCCTGCTTCTCCCTCTGCCTGTGTCTCTGCCTCTCTCTCCTTCTGTGTCTCTCATGAATAAATAAAATCTTTAAAAAATAAAATAAAATAAAAAAGAAAAAAAAAAGAAAAAAGAAAATTCTCTTTTGTGTGATGTCCCTAGCCGATGAGGAGACAAAACTAACCAGCCACACTTTAATCTTCACCTACACAGGGGGTGTCCTGAATTTACAGCTCTCTGCCTCTCAGAACCCCATGCCGGCCACAATAAATAGTAACCCAACTCAACCTGCTAACAGCCCCCTGCAGTGGCTTCCTTTTTCTGACTTTCAACAGCATGGATGTGCTAATTCAGCAACCAAAGTGTAATAGGAGACAGCTGGAAGGCAACTAGGCAGAGGAGCGAGATCCAAAATACCGGAGGGGTTTCCAGTGGGTTTAGGGATGAGTGGCAAGCCGGAGAAATCTGTTTGTGAAACGCTATCAGACAGAGGGACAGTAGTAGACAAGGCAACTCTGAACCCCAAGACTCTCGGCTGGCCAGGAGGAATGAGCTCAGGTCGAGAGGGCTGATCCCGTGTGAGTCCATGAACTTCGTCGGGTCTTATGGCTACACACTGAAGGTCTGGCCCTTTCTGGGAAATCTCTCACTGTTACTGAGAACCTGGGAGCACCCAACCACAAGCCTTGGGCGGTCACTGTCCCTAACTGACAAATTCAGAGAAGCCGTTCCCTGGGCGCCAGCAGGTAAGACCCGGCTCTGAACATGGACCCAACCAGGGTACGCTGAGCCTCCACTACAGAAACCAGCAGTTGTCACACTTGAGAGCACATCACAACGACGTGGAGGGCTTGTGACAACACACTCCTGGGACTCCCCTTCGGAGCTGCTGATTCCGTAGGTCTGGCCCAGGCCCCAGATTGTCCCACGAGTTCTCAGTTGATACTGATGTTGGCCACTACACCGAGAGAACTGCTAAAATAAGCTTATCAACGAGGTGGTGCTATGTAGAGAGAACCCAAGCTGATTTGCAGTGGCCGGTGGTGCAAGCAGAGCCTACCCCGGACCCCAAACTATGGTCCTATCAACTAAGCAGGTGTGAGATTTCTAGAAGGCTACAAAAGTGGGAACTCAGAACACGTTCACAGCAGAACCATTCATCTGACAGCTCGAGGATTTGGAAAAATAGTGGCCACTCAAGGAATATATATGGTACAGGGTCCGAATTCTGATGCAGACTCCTGATGGTGGAAACTGTCCTGTGATAGAGATCTATGATTAATTACGTATGGTACTTTTGTGGCCACCCTCTGAAAAGTCATATTTGCTAAGATGGGGTCCAGGCATGTCTTTTTAAGAAAGCTTCCCTGGTGATGCTCATGCAGCCAGCCCAGAACAAGGCCCCGGCGAACACCTGAGAGCCACTAGCATCCTGGAGACTGATGCTGTTTGCAGTGACTTGGATCACTGCACTCAACCTTTTACACACAATAAACGGGTGTTCATTTGTGCTCTGGGGCAAAGCTCAAGGAAGGGGTAATGAGTACAGGGCCTCAGAATGCTCAGCAACCACAAAACCTTCGGTCATTTCAGTCATTCCCCTCTCCCTCTACTTCTAGCAGTAGATGCTCAATAAAAGTTTGCTCAGGGAATGGATGGATGGATGAAAACTTCGCAGGGAGCATTGGAAGGAGAACGGGAAATCTGCACTGGACTGCAAGGTCAGGCCAGGCCCCTAGCAGTGATAAAACAACAGCTACAACACTCAGATGCTAAAATAAGGCTCAAAATGAGGGAAGGTGCAGGTAGGGCTTTTTAAAGAGTATTATTACTCTTTAAAGCAAGTCCAGAAACCACACATCAATGTACTGAAGTGCTGAGCTGAAGTCACCAAGGCATCATTCCACAGGAATATGTAATTTGATGCATTTGTAAATTTTTTTAAATCACCTATCAATTTGGGACGCCTGGATAGCTCAGCGGTTTAGCGCCTGCCTTCGGCCCAGGGCGTGATCCTGGAGTCCAGGGATTGAGTCCCACATCGGGCTCCCTGCATGGAGCCTGCTTCTCCCTCTGCCTGTGTCTCTGCCTCTCTCTCTCTCTCTCTCTGTGTCTCTCGTGAATAAATAAATAAAATCTTTAAAAAAGAAATCACCTATCAATTTATTTAACGTGGGACCCTGGCTTAGGAACTGTACAAGAAAAGGTATGAGGATTTATTTTAATATATTCCATGAGTCAACTTTGTTATAGAACCACTAAAATTACACCATGAATTCAGAATTTGTAAAAAAAAAAAAAAAAAAAGAAAAGAAAGAAAAGAAATTATATATATTATATATACACACACATATAAGTGGAAGCCATAGTTGTGAGTTTGTCCTATTTATCCCACAAGTTCTGTCCAGTTCTGAGCATTTTATCTGGAAGGGGAGAGCTAGGATACGTCCTTTTGACTGTGAATGGTAGTCGCATCAGTAAAGGTGGTGCAGAACGGTGGCTACGTCGAGGACGGATACTAACCTGGCACTCATTCATTCACTCAATCCTGAATGTTCAGTGGCTGAGTCTCAGGCTGCGGTCCTAGAACTTCGTGGAAGTGCTGTTAGATCACTGCCTCAGCCTCTCCTCACCTCTATCCATAGGTTTCTCAACCCACAGAAATCCCACCTCTGCCCCCAACACACCACTGATGTGCTCTCAGTCGGGCAACCCATGACCGGTGGCTGGCAGCATGACAGCACCGCAGATGTGATAAGCCAAGATGAGGTCATCTGGAGGAGGTGACCCATAATCCAACACGACTGGTGTCCTTACAAATAGGAAAAATGTGGACATGCAAGCACACGCACACAGGGAGGACACCACATGAAGATGGGAGCTATGGTGCCACCAGCCAAGGAAACACCAGAAGCTCTGGAGCTTGGGAACACAGACTTCCCATAGCCCTGGGGACCCTGCTGACACCTGGATCTCAGACTTCCGGCCTCCAGATCCACGAGACAGTGGGTTTCTCTTCTTCAATCCATGCAGGCCGGGGTGCTCTGTAGCCAACTCTTACATGGCCCTCCCATCCTCTCCAAGCTCCACACAGACCCCCCAACACCTCGCCGACAGTCTGCAGTTGTTGACCAATGTGCCTGCCTCCCTTGGTGCAGAGTAAGTGGGGAGCAGGGCCTGGGTCTCTGCCATATGTCACTGCTGTGACCAAGGTGCCCGGGTCATGGCCAGGCCCACTGGGATGCCATCTGGATGGAGGGCAGCCAGGAAACAGGCTTCCTCGGGGTCGAGGAGCAGGGGACTCCCTGTAGCCCCGGGGGTTCCCAAGCCAGCTCCCTGCCCCGCCAGAGACTTACGGAGATGATGTGACCCTTCAGGCCGTGGGCAGAGTCCGCACACTCGATCACAGCACTGAGCTGGGGGTAGCCCACCCCCGTCTTGGTGCGGGTGGTACACACGGAACCTAGGTGGCAGGAGAAGGGGACCCAAAGAGAGATGGTTGAGAAAGTGCAGGTGGTGACACAAGATGAGCCCCTGCCACCAGCACTCACCCTCACCCCAATTTCCTGGGGGTGATCTTCCTTTCCATGGGGGGAGGGGAGTGGTAATAACCACACCATCTGGGCACGTCCCTTCTGGTCCTCATCACGGTCAACCACTGATGCCCAGATGCCCTCTGCCCCACGCCCCGTCACCATCACCCGCCTGTGACATCACCCCCTCCTCTGCCTGCTTACACTACTCCCATCCTTCTCCTGTGTCCCTCGCTTGTCTGCAAAACCACTCTATACTTCAAGGGACCCCTCAGGCTCCTCCCACAGCCTCTTGACCTTCAACTTTTGTCAAATTTCCAGTTTCTCTGAGCCTCTCGGCCTTGCCTATGGAATGGAAATGGAAACGCTGACAGCACCAGGCTGTGGTGGAGAGTAAGTGGCTGGACAGGTGAAAACTGCTGGGCCTGCACCCCCAGTAGGCCCTGGAGAGGAGGGGGCGCCACTTACCCCATTTCTGCACCCTCTCCCACCCAGTCCCGTCCTCGATGGGCCCCAGCCTCTTCAGCTGCATGATTGGCCACCCTGCCCAGGGTCCCCATCCAGCCTGGGCTGCAGAATCAGCTTCCATTTCAGGACCAGCCACCTGGACCCCTGCGCCCCTCCTTGACCTCTGCCTTTCCCACGGTCATCCCCTGTCCTGGTGGACCCATCTACAGAGTAGCGTCCCAGCTCAGTCCAGGCTAAGTCATGCCCAGAGCACCACCATCTCCAGCACACGACCCCTTGGCTCAAGTCCTGTCCCTCCCTCCCAGCCAATGAGCACCCCTTGTACCCGAACATCACGCAGGACAAACTCCCGAATGTCCAGCTGCCGCCTTCCTCTGCCATCTGTCTCTCCCTCCTGCTCCCCACACTCCAGCCTCTCCCACCTTCCAGGTCCTCTGGCAGAGGGGATTCTCTGTACATGCTGTACTTTCTGTCTAAGGCCTCCCTATGCACCAACCCCTGGTCTGGCCAATGCTTCTCATCTTTCAGGCTTTATCTTAAATGTCACTACCTCGGGGGAGTTGTTCTCCACAGGTATTCACTTCAAAAAGAGGCATTAAATAATTATTTGTTTAAGAATGCAGGGGATCTGTTTTCTCTGCTGGATGGTAAGCTCCACGGACAGTCATTGTTGTAGATCCAGTGCTGAGAATAGAGCCTCGTACATAAGCAGGTGGCTATAAATAGTCACCAAAAGAATGCGTGAACTTAAGAATAGATGAGTCACCCACATGCCTGTGGCTACACTGTTTCCCAGCTCAATCAATGGGGCTGAACTCCACTGCCATTAGGACCAGGCACCAGGAACCCCAGCCTCCTCTCCTGCCCACCCCCTCAGGTCTCTCCCCAGCTCTTCCGGGACAGGACCGGACAGAGAACCAGGTCTAGAATTCCAGGTCTGGAGGGGCGCCTGGGTGGCTCAGCGGTTAAGCATCCGCCTTCAGCCCAGGGCGTGATCCTGGAGTCCCGGGACCTTGGAGTCCTGCATTGGGCTCCCCACTTCTCCCTCTGCTTGTGTCTCTGGGTCTCTCATGGATAGATAGGTAAATAAATAAATAAAATCTTTAAAAAATAATAATAATTCCAGGCCTGGATTCCACAAGAAAAACCAGAAGGCTGGGGGAGACCCCTTTCCTCCTGCATCCATCCTCTGCCGGGCATGAGAAGCCAGCTCCTGATGTCCATCCTTAAGTGTGCTGCTCACAGCCCTGGAGCCAGCAAGCTCCTGTCCCCACCAAGGCGCCCTCTGCCCGAGCCACTAGACCCGCATTGTGCAAGGCTGAACTCATTTCCTAATTTCTGGTTCGTAACTGGCTTCTCTCCTCTCCCACTCCACAGCCAGATCCTCGCAGGAAGGCAGGGATCACCCTCCCTGGAAAGAGCCAAGGAAGAGAGACCTACAGAGGTCAGGCCAATCACCCTCCCTGGAAAGAGCCAAGGAAGAACTTGCAAACAAGGCATGGGAATGGCCTTGATCAAGGCTCACGGCAAAAGGAGAAAACTGAATATGCCGCTTCCCCCAGGGGCAGGGGCAGGTGCCCATTCTTCACGCTGTCATTCACAGAGAGAGAACCCCCAGTGTTTTTTACTCTGAAGAATTCATGACATTTATTTATTTTAAAAGATTTTATTTATTTATTCATGAGAGAGACAGAGAGAGAGAGAGAGGCAGAGACACAGGCAGAGGGAAAAGCAAGGTCCATGCAGGGAGCCCGACATGGGACTCGATCCCGGGACTCCAGGATCACACCCTGGGCTGAAGGCAGTGCTAAACCGCTGAGCCACCTGGGCTGCCCCAAATTCATGATATTTAAATGTAATCTCCAATCAGTTTAAAGAAGTGGCTCGGAAAAAGCTCCTTACTTTTTAGTCCCATCCGTTCTAATAGAAAGCCCTGCCAGGGCTGAGGTTGGGCGCTGGGTGGGTGGTACACGCAGCACGATGGGAGGACCACACCTCTTCTGGGGAAACAGCTTATACGCAGAGAATGTGCAGGAGAGAAACAAGTACAGCCGAACGCTCAGGATTACATCAAGTGCATCAAGAACAGCTCTGAGAGCCAAGGCGGCCGCCTCCACACCTTGACATCCTGTACAGCACGCACCCAGCACAACGGCAGCTAGTAGACACCCAGCTGCTATTTCTGATTAAACAGGTGCCCGGGGACTGTCCTGCTTTTGGAAGAGTCTTCCTGGCCTATTAACAGCCTATTCTATTCTTAGTTCCGTCTATTACAGCCCATGCTAAGTGGGGAGCTCCTTGTAAGAACTGGGTCTTAGTCTCTCTTTGAATTTCCAAAAATGACCAACACTCAGTAAAAACCAGGGTTGTTGGGCAGCCTGTGTGGCTCAGTGGTTTAGCGCCACCTTCGGCCCCAGGGTGTGATCCTGGAGACCCGGGATCGAGTCCCACGTCGGGCACCCTGCGTGGAGCCTGCTTCTCTCTCTGCCTGTGTCTCTGCCTCTCTGTCTCTCATGAATAAATAAATAAAATCTTTAAAAAAAAAAAAAACAGAGTTGTCTTCTCTCTTGCTTGGAATATGTTATGAATTGCCTCAAGAGGCAATATCAAAAGCCCAATCCTGAGAACTTCCCTGTAGGTCACTCAAGTATGCTGGTGAGCCTACAAGACTTCTTCCCTAAGAAGGGATGACTCTCTTCATATATATACATCCTGCTCCCTCAAGGCTGATGATTGTGCCGAGTCACAACACAACCATGTCTTCTGCCTCCAGAATCCATTCCCACACTCTTCTCACACGGCTTTATGGTTTGCTTCCTTTTTCGGTAGTGTTCTTTTGGGTGGGCGGTATTTTAAAAATCTTTGCTGTGTTTTTTTTTTAAACTCCCAACTGAAAAATGTATATCTTCTTTCCTCCTCTCCAACTTTAGTGTTTGTTTAGTAGAAAGATGTGCAAGGAAGAATCTGAAAACATGAAAGCTCATGCTCACGCATAACCAAAGGGGAAGGTGAATGCCAAATTGGCCCAGGAGACAATGGAGCTGGCCAATCTAAGGACAGAAAGGCCCTGCCTGGGGCACCTGGGTGGCTCAGTGGTTGAGTGTCTGCCTTTGGCTCAGCGCGTGATCCCAGGTTCCTGGGATCAAGTCCCGCATTGGGCTACCTGCAGGGAACCTGCTTCTCCCTCTGCCTATGGCTCTGCCTCTCTCTGTGTGTCTCTCATGAATAAATAAAGTCTTAAAAAAAAAAAAAAAAGAAAAAGAAAGAAAAAGAAGTGCCCTAGCTTGTCCCTCCACTGAAGACGCCAATGGGTGGTCCTAGGAGAGGCTGCCCAAGAGGCTATGGGCAAAATCTGAAATGGATAAGTATCAGGTGTGGATCCAGGGGTGGTAACGAGTGGGCCGTGGGTCAAATTCAAATGTGGGCTCAGCTTCCTGCCTATGTGCACTGTCTAGGGGCCATCAAACCTTCAAAGAAACTTGAGTCATCTGTGTCCATTAACTGTCCCCTTGATTCTTCAACCCCCTTGCTTTCTTCTTCAAGGTATATGGGGTCATTAAGGAAATCTGCATTCTCTTCCTCCACTCCAGCACTCTGAAACCAGGACCTCACATTCTACCCACACCCCAGCTCCTTTAAGACGTTCCCTGGATCAGAAAGAGACCCCATGATATGTTCTAAAAGAGCTTCTTTTGGAAGCTCAACTTCCAAAAGTGGTGTGATGCTTCTAAAAGAAATGGGCTTTATGCTTGTGGCCGGGTCACCCATGGGCTCCCTTCTGGCCACATCTCCAACCTCCCCAAACACCCCACTCACCCCCGCAGCACCCCACCACACAGCCTCCGCTGTGCTTCCCAGCAAGTCTTACCTGGTCCGACACCCACTTTGATTATGTCCGCTCCAGAAAGAATAAGCTCTTCCACCATCTCCCCTGTTACCACGTTCCCTGCCTGAGACAGAAAGAACACAGCCCATGGTCACAAACTATTCCCGGTAATACAAAGATGAGTGAGTGAGGGGCCACGCACCTGGACACATGGTCAAACACATCCTGAAGCCATCAGGAGGCCTGGGGGGGCAAAAGTGGGGTGGGCAATGGACTGCATCTAGATTCACTGAATCTAGGTCTGAATTCTAGATCAAATCTGAAGCTGGTGGGTCAAGATACTTCCCTGGTTTCCTGCTCTACTGACTAGGAACACAGAATGTGACACCTGAGACCACATTTGGGGGAGCTGACAGCAGGAGAAGGTATGCCAGGTGTCTAATTGTCGTACTACAAAAGACCAGAGACTTGCTGGGGCAGAGCTTCTGAACATGTCTGTGATGGACAAAATCCTACAGAGAACCCAAATACAGAAAATAAGCAACGAACCGCTTGGTCAGATGATTATCATCTCCACTGTCTGGCATAAAACGTCTCAGGGACTCTAATACCCCTGAAGAACTGTTAGGAACTCCAGGGGCTCAGGATTACAAACCCCAGTGATCATCACACGACAGAAGTGCCTGGGTGTCCACCCCAGGGTTGGTGGTTCCCACCTGGACACCAAAGGACACATGAGCCTTTAGGGAACAACAGCACCGAAGCTTGCTCTGATTTCAGAACACGAGGCTGTGGCCCTAAGAACAAACACGGAAGCCAGAATGTGGCAGAGGCTGACAACTGAAAGGATGCATCTGATTTGAAGCTTAGACAAGCTGCAGGAGCCAAGGAGCATGAAAATAGACCTTTTTATTATGACTCATTGCCCTGTGGATTCTTCAGCTGGTCCATGGGGTACCTCGTAAGATGCCTGACTGAATTCTCACAACGGTACGAAGTCTAAATTTGGGAAATGCATCCTTTTTTTTTTTTTCTTGCATTGAAGCCCCAGTGTCCTTTCATTGAGTTCATTCCTGGGCTTGGTGAGGATGGGTCTTGGGTGGGTATTTTCCTATTTTAACTTGACAAAGTGACTTTTAACTCTATATGAAAGTATCTTAAAAAGATTGATGAGGACGGCTCAAAGCTACTCTAATTCAACAGCCAATGGAAAATGGAAACATGCTAGACAGTTTAGGAAAAGGACCAGTTTATTGAGAATATCATGCATGATGAGAGCAGCATCACATGCTGATGAAGAGGAGAACAAGGTTTCAACAGAGCTGGGGAAAAGGATCTTCAGAAACAAGATATAAATTCTCATTCAGGGGCACCTGGGTGGCTCAGTGGTTGAACATCTGCCTTCGGCTCAGGGCCAGGGTCCTGGGAATGATTCCCACATCGGGGTCCCTGTGGGGAACCTGCTTCTCCTTCTGCCTATGTCTCTGCCTCTCTCTGTGTGTCTCTCATGAATAAACAAAGAAAATCGTTTAAAAAATAAAAATAAAGAAATAAATTCTCATTCATACTTTTCCCCAAAACTAGCTTCACGCGGATTCAAGAGTTAAATGAAAGGTTGTGCTCTCACTGAGGAATCACTGAATTCTCTCTCTGAAACTAATGATATGCTATATTAAAGCTTAAAAATTGTATTAAATTTAAATAAATAAAAATAAATAACAAAAGTTGTGCCTCCCCCCATATTTAGACTACCCTGAAGATTTGTAATTACCATAAAAGTGGAAAAAAAGATGTGTACACACACACACACACACACACACTCATACAATCAACAAAAGTCAGAGAAAACGTGGCAGAGAAAAATCCTGCAATTATGACAAAGGTTACTAATATAAAAGCTCTCCCAAATCTGCAAAAGAAATGTTAACACCTCAGATTAACTGCCAAAGGATGTGAACAAACTAAAAATAGAATTAAAGTAGACAATGAACACAGGGAAAGTGTTCACCCTCACTAATCATCACATTTAAAATCAGAGATCAAAAAAATAAAATAAAATAAAATAAAATAAAATAAAATAAAATAAAATAAAATAAAATAAAATAAAATAAAATCAGAGATCACTGAGGTAGTACTTTTCACTTAAATTATCAAGGACTACAATCACTTAATACCAAAGAGGAAGAAGACACTATTTTTCTCTGCCCGTGCAAGGTCTCCTGTAGTACAAGTTTTCCTAGAAAGCAATTTGTCCATACAGAGCAAATGCAAAAATACGCATATTCTCTCATCTAGTAAGTGTACTTCCAGGATCCTCTCCAGAGGGAATAATCGTAGCTGAGCTCAAAGATTTAACTACAAGAATGTATATTCTTTCTAACAGCACAAAACTGCAAATGTATTACCCAAAATGGTAATGTTCAACAATCTGATGTTTTTCAGCTACATGAGGTTTTTAAGATTGGACTGCTTAATCGCTTTCAGTATCATGTTAGGGAAAGGAGAAGAAAACAATAAGATGGGCAGCCTGGGTGGCTCAGCGGTTTAGTGCTGCCTTTGGCCCAGGGCATGATCCTGGAGTCCCAGGATCGAGTCCCATGTCGGGCTCCCTGCATGGAGCCTGCTTCTCCCTCCGCCTGTGTCCCTGCCTCTCTCTCTCTCTCTCTCTCTCTCATGAATAAATAAATAAAATCTTAAAAAAAAAAAAAAAGAAAACAGCAGGATCTCAATTTTGTTAAAAACAACAATGATGTGGGACACCTGAGTGGCTCAGCAGTTAAGCATCTGCCTTCAGCTCAGGGCGTGATCCCGGGGTCCAGGGATCGAGTCCCACACTGGGTTCCCTGCATGGAGCCTGCTTCTCCTTCTGCCTGTGTCTCTGCTTCTCTCTCTGTGTCTCTCAGGAACAAATAAATAAAATTAAAAAAAAATTTTTTAAATAAATAAAGTAAAAACAACAATGAAAAAAAAAAACCCCAAGTATATGTCTATGTGAAAACATACACCAAGAAGCTAACAAATTATGTATAAATGAAAGAATTACACAACTTTTACTTAATTTTCTTCTTTAAAATTTTCTGGATTTTACAGTAGGAACTTCATTACTTTTTATTTTTTTAAAGATTTATTTATTTGAGAGAGAGAGAGAGCGAGTGAGAGAGCACAAGCGGGAGGGGGAGAGGGAGAGGGAGAAAGAATCCCAAACAGATTCCTGACTGAGCATGGAGCCCGATGCCAAGACTCGATCCCAGGACCCTGACGTCATGACCTGAACCAAAACCAAGAGTTGGATGCTTAACCGACTGGGCCACCCAGGTGCCCCAGGAACTACATGACTTTTATAACTAAACTCATGGCTGAGTTTTGAGTTTTATTTTGTTTTAGCACAAGGACCAACATAAACTTTGTAGCCGAGAAAGAATAGGAACCTGAGAAACAAGACTCCAAGCTCTCAATTCTTCCTCGCTGATGATCTTACTAAAGAAGAAAGCCTTTTTTAAATTTTAAAAATAAAATAAAAATCAATTCTAAAAATGAAAATACATACATACATACACATATACATACATGATTCAGAGGAAGTTACTCTGAGCTCCCCACATAGCACCCTGTTCTGGTGCTGCCAACAAATCATTTTGTTCTAAAGGGCCTACACTTTATTCAAGATAAATGAATCCGAGTCAGTTCGTGATGGATGTATCAGGGCCAACCACGTAGATTCAAAGTAAGTTTAAAAGCAAGAGGAAGGGCAGCCCCGGTGGCTCAGCGGTTTAGCGCTGCCTTTGGCCCGGGGTGTGATCCTGGAGACCCGGGATCGAGTCCCACATCGGGCTCCCTGCATGGAGCCTGCTTCTCCCTCTGCCTGTGCCTCTGCCTCTCTCTCTCTCTCTCTCTCTCTGTGTCTCTCATGAATAAATAAAATCTTTCAAAAAAAAAAAAAGCAGGAGGAAGGTGACCCTGTCCTGGTGGCCGGAGGCTTGCACAGGTGTCCACGTCCCCCCTCGGCCACCTGTGTGGCTCTTTAACTGGGGTTGAAAGGCAGTCACTGCAGAGAAGCTGCTGTATGGGAAAACCCAGAGTGACCAAGAAACACTTCCAGCATGATGACAACTCAACAAGAATGCTGAAGAAAAAGGCAGGATGGGTGAGTTTCCATTTGTAGGAGCAAAAGAGCGGCCTCATCAAAGGGGAAGCCAGAGGAAGGCAAAACTAGGGAGGGGAAGAGAAAGGCAAAAATCAAACATGAGAAGGACAGCAGGACATGATCAGGCCCAGGCCGGATTTGTTCTAGGAAGCAGTGCCTGGGGCGATTTGGGGTGCTGTGAGGGTGATGCTGGGGTATGGAGCCAGCCAGGGCGATTAGGGAGGATCCAGCCTATCTGGGCCTGAAACACCTCCTGTGTGGCGCAGATAGCACGGCCAGAACGTGGCGCACCTGTAGTACATGCTCATTGCCCAGGCATTTGTGACAAAGCACAAGCTCTGGACTCTCCAAGGAGGTGGGTCCCAAGGAACCATACCCCCACCCCGACACTTCTCTAGCTCCTATGCTCTGCTGGCAACCACTGCCCCTCCAAAGTCAAGGAGAAGAGTGGAGGCCCAGGGAAAAGAATATAAAAAGCAACACGACTAAAGGGGTCCTCTGGGCCAAAACCAAAACCAAGACCATTTTGCCCCAATTTTTCCAGCTTTCCTTTAGACCCAGACATCTAAGTCACAGTTAAGTTCAGAAAGACCTGGGGTCTACTGGCAGATCTTCACGTACCAGGCAACTAGGAAAGAACCCTGCGTCTCCATTTCTCCTGTTATGACCTGGGACCAGCCACACCCACTCGTGTTGTCACGATAAGGTTTACAAAGAAAGTTCTATTCAATTCCTAGTACAGAGCCCAGCTCTCAGTTTTGTGCTCAGTGAAATGTTAGGTCCCTCCACTTTAGAAGAATGGTTTCTATAATATTGCTCTTCTGCTCCCCCTCTTTTTTTTTTTTTTTGACTTCATTGTGGTCAAATACAAGGAACATAAAACTTACTGTTTTTAGCGATTTTTAAGCAGACAATGCTGTGCAGTCACCACCACCATCTGTCTCTAAAACTTTGCAACATCCCTAACTGAAATTCAGTACCTATTACACAGTAACTTCTCTACCCACCTTTTATTGGCTCTGCTGAGGACCCCTAACAAGAAAAATCCTTTCTATAGGATGATATAAGGCAGAGGCTGGCAAACAGCAACAGGTTGCATCTGGCCTGTGGAGCAGTTTGCCAACTCCTGACATACAGTGCTGATATGCTGTTGCTAGTACCTTCTCCTAGGCACACAGAAATGTCCCTACACCTGCCTGTGGAAGCAGGAAGCAAGAGAAGCTATCAAGGTAATGCCCATCTTTTATGGTGCATTAAACTAAGTTTACTACGGAACTCCCAAAGATAAACATCACCTGGATCTGAGGCCCTTCATAGCTTCTGCCAAGTTCCAGTTCACACTAGTTCCAGAAAGAGGGTAAAATCAGGAAATCCAGGCAACTCAGCCTAAAGGGCGCTGTCCGGCTAACCACTCCCTTGGACTTCAGCGAGGCTGGCTCCACACTCCACAGGTGAGGCTGCCCACCTGCAAGCAATTCTA
This sequence comes from Canis lupus familiaris, assembly GCF_011100685.1. NCBI lineage: Eukaryota > Metazoa > Chordata > Mammalia > Carnivora > Canidae > Canis > Canis lupus. Next base: position 16,719,087 of record NC_049256.1, on the reverse strand, counting down.
CAGAGTGTCCACCTCCTTGGGAAGAGGGATAGAGCAGGAGAAGGTGGCCCCTGTGGCTCTGAAACGTGTCTGATCCTGAGTGCAGGTGACTGAGCCACTGGCCACGCACAGAAATGCTGAGGCTGTGCCCATGGCTACCTGAGGACCAGTCCACACTGGTTAAGGTGGCATTTCCCAGGGGTGTGGAGCTGGGCCTCTAGTCTACTCTGAACGGTTGGGGTGTTACAGACCTACTTCCCCAGGACCAAGTCACAAAGAGCCACTAGCACAAAACAGTTTCTCAGACGCTGTATAGGGACGTCTATGTCCCAACAAGTTGGCACGGCTGCCGGCTGCAGTGCGGTATAACTGGAAGATCACAGGCCCTGGGGGCAGGTGATCTGGCTCCGAACCCCAAGCCCACTTATTGGTGGTGCGATTCTCAGAAAGTTCCCTGAGCTCCCTAAAATGAGTTTCGCGTCAATCAAAGTAGGTGCTACCAGCCGTGCTCAAAGATTTGAGATCATTAGAAGTGCCTCACCCATGCTAGTGCCTTTTCCTACAGTAACAGGTTATTCTTCTTCCTCTCTGAAAGCCACCAGGCAAATGGCTCTAGGATCTACTACACTGTCCTACCAGCCAGCAGGACCCTTTTCTGCCAAAGTTTCCTAAAACTCGCTGCTTCTTCCCTCCTTGCATGTGGCAAAGTGTGCCTTGGGTGAAAGGCAAGGAAATGGGGTGTGCACGGGAATCCAGGGAACAACCAGATCTTACTCCTGCCGTAGACGCCCGGAACCTCCAGACTCAACCAAGACCATTTCTTTTCTTTTCTTTCTTTCTTTTTTAATATTTTATTTATTTATTTGACAGAGAGAGAGAGCAAGAGAGCACAAGCAGGAGGAGTGGAAGGCAGAGGGAGAGGGAGAAGCAGGCTCCCCACTAAATAGGGAGCCGCACTAGGGGCTCCATCCCAGGACCCTGGGGTCATGACCTGAGCCAAAGGCAGATGCTTAACTGACTGAGCCACCCAGGTGCCCCAACCAAGACCATTTGTGAGCACCCCTCTCCTTCACTGTCCTGGAGCGATCATGATGACACTCAGCATCCATATTATATATCTTTTGGTTCCAAAACATTGGACAAATGGTAATGCATCCATAAGCCATAAGAGAAATTACACTTCCCCAAACCAAGGGTTTTAAGAATACTGAAGGTTTCCAAAATGAATCCCAGATTTCAGGGGTCAGTGCAAGCAAAGAACGCCTCGGGAATAACGTACTTAGCTCGCCAGAGTCCCCGTTCACTGCTGGGGAAACCAACAGAACAATGAAAACACATCCCAGAGCCAACCAGCAGATGCTAAAGAGGCACTTGCTGGTGGCGGCTGCCCAGAGGGCCGTGGGAACTCTGCGCCAATCTCTCCCTCCCAACCTCATCCCCATGGCAACTCCCAGGGTCTGCATTGGTGACAACGCTCTTTCCCCCATACTACCAGCCTACCTCCCTCCTGCACTGCCCCGCTCCCTGGTCTGCATCCCTGAGGGGTGAAACGCCACTGAGTTCTCTGGGTTCCACAACGGGCAACTTGCCTCAGCTCTCCGCAGGGCCAGCTGTGAGCTGAAACTCACAGGCAAGTGTTGGGAGTATATGATAGAAAGTTCTGGAACTCTCACTGATTTCTGCAATCACGTATTCTTTTGAGAGAAGGAGTACCTGTTTTCTCCAACTTCTTAAAACAAAAATGAATACTCTCCCATCCCATTTTCCATTCTTCTTCTCCATCAGCCCTTCCATCTCTCATCAGTGCTTCGGGCATCTGTCCTCAACGGTACGCACAACCAACAGACAATTGTTTGTGAAAACTGCGCTGTGCACACATCACACCATCTGATCCCCGTGCCTCCCCGACCCACCAAATTCTCCAGCCATTATTATCATCCTTGACCCCCTTTTCATAGGTGAGGGAAATGAGGTTATGTGACTTGCTCAGTGTGACTGGGATCATGTGGTCACACACCAACTTCAGAGGCACTAACTTAGCGATTCTAACGGTGTCACAACCAGCGACAAAGTAGAACAAGGGGAAGGGACAGGTGGGGGCAGGTGGGCAACAGTATTAAAGACTTGTTCCTGGGGCACCTGAGTGGCGCAGTTGGTTGGGCATCTGACTCTTGATTTGGTCTCAGGTCATCACCTCAAGGTCGTGGGATGCAGCCCCGAGTTGGGTTCCGAGCTCAGCAGGGAGTCTGCTTGACATTCGCCCTCTCTCTCTCCCCCTACTCACACTCTCTAAATAAATAAACATATACATACATACATAAAATTTTTTTTAAAAGTCTTAAAAAAAATAAAGATTTGTTCTAGGAACAATGGAATACCTACTACATAGCTTACCTAAAGTGTGGCTGCATCTCAATATGCTACTGGTCAAAACATGACAGGAGAACACAGCAGGGTTACCACTTATAAAAGGTCCAAAAGCAGGCACGGTTAAATACCGTTAAGAAGGCATGAGCAGTGGTGAAACCAAAGACACCGAGAGGAAAAAAAAATGATGGCTAAAGTCAAGGTGGGGCTTTGTCTTTTGTGGGAATAGGAGCTTCTGAGTGTAGGGGCACTGGAAAGTGCTATCTTTTAAATACCCATGTTCCAAGCACTTGTCTGTACGTACGCTCTATTTCACAATTTAATGCAAGAATTACCAGAGGAAAAAAAGGGGAACCACTGAATGGCCTTACTAAACCCATGTCATTTCTGATTCCTAACCCTTCAGAATGAACCCTTATACCCCCTAAATGCCAGTGGAGGTAAAATACAACTTCTAAGTTTATCAGTAGTCACTTCTATCCCCAGCACAATTAACACATGAGGTGAACTAGAAAGATCTGGAAGATCTAGACCATATTAACTCAGATAAGGAGACCCACCAACAGCAATCCTGGGCCTGCTTTATCTCCTTCTCTCCACAAGGAATAAATAAAGGAGTCCTCTCCTGGTCAACACAACATTTTTCATGCTCTTTCTAGTGCCACTCAGTGTTTCACAGAATTTATGTTCAATACCAAATACTGGTTAGGGGTACCAGGTCCCAGCGAAGGGCCTGGGCGGGGGCTTCTGCTCTTCTGGGAGTCCAGCTCTCTGTTCCTTCCCGCGTGAGAAAAAGTTACAGGTGACTGGGGGCAGAAGAGCCTCCGGATGCTAGGTGCTAGATATGCACCGCCTGGCTTCAAATCCTCGATTCGTTGTTCGGTATTGATATGACCTTGTGAACACTCCAAAGTGTAAGACCAGATTAGACTCAAGATTCCTCATCTGTGATAAATTCAGGAAAATTCCTGTTCTTTAGAGAAACACTATGTGGAAGAGAAAGAACAGATGTGAACCTCCTGAAGCCTGGGGGTACTCAAAAAGCAGTATTACTGTTATCAAAAACTACAATGACATAGGACACCTGGGTGGCTCAGTCGGTCAGGCATCTATCTGCCTTCGGCTCAGGTCATGATCTCAGGGTCCTGGGATTGAGCCCCAGGTGGCCCCCTGCTCAGTGAAGAGTCCACTTCTCCCTCTCCCTTTATCCCTCCCCCAGTTAGTGCATTCTCTCTCTCTCTGTCAAATAAATAAATAAAATCTTTTTTAAAATGACACTGCAGTGGGCAGCCCCGGTGGCCCAGCGGTTTAGCCCCGCTTTCATCCTGGGGTGTGATCCTGGAGACCCGGGATTGAGTCCCATGTCGGGCTCCCTGCATGGAGCCTGCTTCTCCCTCTGCCTGTGTCTCTGCCTCTCCCTCCCTCTCTCCTCTCTGTGTATTCTCATGAATAAATAAATAAATAGTTTAAAAAAAAATGACACTGCAGCACTACTCTGGAGGATAAAAGGATTTTTTTGATCTCCCACCCGATTTCTCATACCATACAGCTGGTTGACCTTGGGACAACTCTTAATCCTTTCTTCTCATAGGACTGAAAAGCATAAAAATACTTATCTTAAAAATCCTTGTGAATCCTTAACGAAAGATTTAACTCCACTAATAAAAGGAATTCCTGTGTCCCAACTTCCTTGTGATGATGAAATTCAAGGAGAAAAAAAATGCAAAATTATCAAAAGCGGAGACACAGGTTAATTATCTAGTGGACGGTCCATAATTGTCACATTAACTAAGACCAGTAGAGAGACATATAATAACAATGCAGACTTTCTGAAAACCCACATTTAACCCAAGAGCTTCTAGTCCCTTTGTCTGTAAGTCCGCCTTTCCTGGCAACAGCAAATAAACTTTCTGACCAGTGAAGGTGTTCGTAATTAGGAAGATACACAAAAGGCAGGCAAAATCAAGAATAAAGGTCTTGACAAAACAATACTCCACAGCTGATTTGCAAATAATAGTGGGCCACTTGGACTCCTGTTCACATGGGGTATTTCACCTGTTACAAGACAGTTTTCTACTGGCAAGTTAGGAGAGGGCTACAGATGACCCCAAATGGTTACACTCAAACCCAACTGCGCTATTTTCATTTTTTTAAACATAAACTCTTTAGTAAGGGGTGACATAGACCTTTGTTCAAAGGTATCCCATGCTAAGAAACATCTGATGCTGGTGGGTAGATATAAAAAGCCAACACCCTGTGATGCTCATCTGGACTTTAGTTTTTATGGAGAGCCAGTCCGCATACTTTCATAGCCTCTGCCTCTTCTTTTTGTAATGATTCGCAACTCATCTCAGTAAGAAGCTCCCCCAACACGCTGAACAGCCCTCTTTCTGCTTTCCCCCCACCTAGAGGGTGTTCCACTATACCTACCATGATGGTATGTTCTGGAAATTTGGCACGCACCAGCTTCACGAACTCCACAAAATGTTCTGAGTACCCGTTGGCCACATCCAGGCAAATAAACTTGACCTGCGGCACCGCTTCCAAGATGCCACTCATCTTTTCCAGATCGCTCTTCCCACTGCCCGAACTCACGGCTACGTGCTGTACCAAAATAAACCAAGAGGCACCAGATGTGAGGAGGGAGTAGCATCCAAAAGTCAGACCCTGCCTCCACCCATTCTGCTGTTCTGAGAGTGCAGTGAGTCTCTGAGGTCTATGTGGACCAAATAATACACCTGCAGTGGGTCCGCTCAAGAAACACACAACAGCGGAGGTAAAAAGGAGATCCACTCTCGGCCACAGAATCTGGCCAGTGATCAGATGTTTAATTATTCAGGAAACCTAGTCCTTGGCTTTTCCTCAATTTCCTCGAGCTGTGTGGAACTCTGAACCATGGAGCTGCTGGTTCGAATTCTGCTCTTCTTGGAAAAGATGGGAGACAGAAGAATGAGGGGCAGCCAGCTGACACAAGCTTCCTCCCACCAGAGCTGTGGGTCACCCGAGCAGCTCACGTGGGGACCAGGAGGGAGTGGAGGATGTTTCAAACTCCTCTGATAAAACTCCTTTCTATCTGTGTTTTTGCTCTCAATACAATACGGTGACAACATGCAAATCATAACCTACACAAAAAAACTGCAACACTCAGGGCTCCTATCAAAAGGGCAAAATGTCCAAAAGGTCCAAGAACGGACGAGCCTAAAATGATCTTTCCCAGCTGCACCTGTCTGTGTTTACATCTGAAGCCACCACAGCCCCCTCAGCAATACCCTCTTCCCCAACCACCACAGCACCAAGGCTCTCCAACCCGCCCCTCGGCTTCTGTGAAAATCTGCACTTTGGAAGATTTGTTTTTAGTAATTTATGCCTTAGTGTAACTAAATCTTGGGGTTGTGCTCAGGGTCACCATCTCACCTCTTATAAGAATATATTTTAGGGGCATCTGAGTGGCTCAGTAGTTGAGCGTCTGCCTTTGGCTCAGGTTGTGATCCCGGGGTCCTGGGATCGAGTCCCACATCGGGCTCCCCACAGGAAGCCTGCTTCTCCCTCTGCCTGTGTCTGTCTCTCTCTCTGTGTCTCTCATGAATAAATAAATAAAATCTTAAATTAAAAAAAAAAAAAGAATATTTGTATTTTATGTCACTTCTCTAAGCCAGGAGCCACAAGTTGGGGGGACATATCTGAATATCCTTTGTGATGCCCCTAAAATTGCAACAATGTATTGACAACACAGATGCTGAATGTAAACAGCCTGGTAACTTGATACATGTTTATTCCAGTTTTCTGTGTTTACACCAGTTTTCACGCCTCCCGCTGCCAGTCTGCCCAGTGCTGGCCCAATCCATCCCTCCCACTAGAGCTTTGTCACCTTTCCTATTTTCCCTCCCTTTTCTGTTAAAGTTTGGCAAGTGGAACTCAAGGTTGGTTCATTTCTCTCAATGTTACCAAGTTTTTGACATTTTCCTCTTTTTAATTAGCCTTTAATTTGGTCAGAGGCAGAGCAGTAAGTCAAATGATCGCGCGCGGTAATGAAGGACAAGGTTCTAATTAACAACACATTGCCAAAAGCTCCCGTACAGCAGTCAGAGGTATGGCCCGCTCCCCTCCCCTGCAAAAAATCATCACTCTCCAAGCTTCTTACGGGAAGGAAAAAAGGTGAAGCAATTAATATTCATTCAAACATGATATGGAAAAAATGCAGGACTTGGTACTGAGCCAGAATTACTGTATCTCCAAAACCACCTTCTCACTAATCAAAATGTACATTCGGCACAGCCAAGGAGACAAAGGGGCCAGTAAAACCTCAAAAGCAGTATAATATGAAGTCACTTTCCAGACACAATCTGATCACAGAGGAGAGCATCTCCAACGCAAAGAAAACCTCTCTGGTGGCGCTGGCTCAGAACCACGCAAATGTGCCAGGTGGCAAGTCAGGTGTGCTGCATAATAAAAGTTTTTGTTATTTTCAAACTGCCTTTTTTTTTTTTTTTAGTAACAGCTTTAGTGAACTATCAGTACATTCCACAAAATCCACCCATTTAGAGTGCACAATTCGGTAGCTTTCGGTCTATTCTGCATTGTGCAACCTCCACCACAATTTTAAAACATTTGTCACTCCCACACGCTTTGGCCTGTACCCTCAAACTCCCACCCTCCCCAGCCTTAGCCAATCTCTCATCTCCTTTGTCTCTGTAGGTTGGCCTATTTTTTGACATTTCACATAAGCAGAAACATTTTCATGTCTGGCTTTGTCACCGAGCAAAAATGTCTTCAAGTTGTAGCATGAATCAGAGGACTTTACCCCTTTTTACAGTTGAGTAGTATTCCATTCTGTGGACATACCAGATTTTCTTTATTCATTCATCAGTTCATGAACACTTGGGTTGTTTCTACCTTTCTGCCTTTATAATAATGCCATTTGTGTACATGTTTCTGTGTGGACACGTATTTTTCTGTCTGTGAGGTCTACACCTAGAAATGGTATTGCTGGGTTTGCAAATGGTAACTCTGCTGTCTGACTTTCTGAGTAACTGCCAAACTGAGCTTTAAAGCAGCTGCACTATTTTACATTCCCACCAGCAATGCGGAAGGGCTCCAACTTCTTCACATCCACGCCAACACTCATTAGTATCTGTCTTTTTGATTACAGCCAACCTAGTGGACATATTGCTTATTCGACTCCAAAACAACTTGTTATAATTGGATGTTTTTCCTCCATCAAAGGCCTGCTCAGACCAAAATGCACCCCTTGCAGGAAACACAGGTCTTCCACAGGCCCTCATGACATAACACAAAATTTTTCAAGGGAAAAAAAAAAAAACAGATATTCCTGTTAGAGAAATCTTAATATTTTCAACATAGGATCCTGCACAAGTTTTCTTGGCAAGTCCCTGGCAACGATGAAGGGCAGAGGCCCACTACTGACTTTCCACAGATCTCTCTAGGGACTCTGCATGGCCATCTGCTGCCAATTCAAATCCTTTGGACTATCCTGAAGTCTTTCTCCCCTCCTGCAAGAGATGTGATTTATAACTGGGGTGTAGTCCTACCTGCAGACATTCTGGGTGATGAGCAGCAAAGAGCTTCCAGTCATCCAGGGTATAGTGCTTATGAACTGCTGTAAACATGGAGTGCTAGGAGAGAAAACAGCACTGTTAGGACAAGAAGTCAAGTGACTTGACTTGACTCCGCTCTACTTCCTCTAATGTGCCGAGGTAACCCGACAACACAAAAGAATGGGGTGTTCCTGCCAGTTCACGCTTAATTTGCTTTAAATATGCTGAAAGCCAAAAAACAGAAGAAGGTGTAGCCGGTAAAATCACACAACCGTGGTTTCCATTCTAATCTGATCAGACGACACTGCATTCAGGACTCAGGAGGATCTGCCAAGAGGCCAGGGAGGGAAAGGACGGGTTCCCAGAGCCCTGTCCTGGCCCACCGCCTGAGTCAGGCCCAGGCCAGCAGACAGCAGGTGCCCGGCCCCTAAGAGTGCTCGAGGGCCATCTGCTCCTTAGCCAGCCCAGAAGGACCTCGACTTATACCTGAAAGCTTTCCTTTGGGTTCAAGTCTGAACAGATCTTGCTAAAAGCTAAACCCAACACGTAGTTGCTATTCTTCATGGAGGGAATGCTACGAATTTTAATCCCAAATCTAGGACTACCAACCCAGTCCAACATCCACACTTTGCACAAGCACTTTGTGTACCATTTCATTTCCTTTCCTTCTCAGGGCAACTTCGCAGGGTAATGCTAGCTTTGTGTACACAAATGGAGCTTAACAATTTAACAATTGCTTGGCTAAAGAGGAGCAAAGGCCAAGAGCAAACTCAAATCTGACTAGAGAGCTCAGGTTCCATCCCCTCTCCTAACTTCTCTGGGTCGATTTCCCCATCTACACTTTCCCATTCTAAAATTCCATAACGTGGAGCACCTGGGTGGCTCAGTGGTTGAGCATCTTGCCTTGGGCTCAGGTCATGATCCCGGGGTCCTGGGACTGAGTCCCACATCGGGCTCCCTGCATGGAACCTGCTTCTCCCTCTGCCTGTGTCTCTGCCTCTCTCTGTGTGTCTCTCATGAATAAATAAAATCTTTTTTTAAAAAAATTAAAATTCCATGACTTTATTAACTCACACTAACTCAGTGGATCCTAGAAACAGGAAACTCATAGTACCTGTGCATGGTTTCAAAGGACACCATTTTACTATATTTTCAACGTACATGGTCTCAAATGACAGGGAGTCTTTCCTGTGAAAATGGGCAGGGCACAGCAAGCTCTCCATGATTCATGGACTAATACACCCATATGTGAACCAATATACTTCCTTATTGTTCCCTGATCCCACCCACTTTTACCCTAATACATAATTCATTTGTAGCAATGGCTGTATCAATGAGCAGAGCAAGCACGAGACAAGGAGAAAAAAAAAAACAGATTTCTTCAGCGATTAATGTATTCGCCTCCAGGCCAAAGTTTTGTGGGTCCTGTGGGCTGAAAGAGAATACTACTAATCATGGACTCAGATGGACCACCCACTATTCCATTTTTTGAATTCATAATCTGTTTGAAAATCTTCCTTCTAATCACTGGCTAATAATGAATCCTAGTACCTCCTGAGGTTTGAGTCGCTGCCCAGTGAGAAGCTCTTCCAACTAATTGGATTTCTCTTTCTACTTGGCAGGCCATCATTGATGGAAAAAGACACACAAGCTCTGTGCACATCAGAAGCAAACATTTCACATCAAGGATGAATAAGGTGCACTGTGTCTCAGACACAGCCGCGTGGGACAAAGGTCCCACCCACAAAGGGCTTTTCCTTCATTTCTCCCAATGCCAGGACACCGGCTACTCCCTTTATAGGAAATGAGATGGGTAATTGGCTAGAAGGGACCTAGAGCTTCTCCTGTTGTTACCTGTCACTGTGAATTGGGAGGCAAATCACTTACTCTAGAATCAGTCTGGGCTTGAATCTTGGCTCTGTCTCTAACTCAAGAGTTCAACTGACCTTTCCTCCCCCTCTCTCTGCCTCAGTTCTGTTAAAGGAACCCGCCCAGAGGGGCTATGATAATATTACACACAGTATATCTACTATTTGGCACATGAGGGCTCAATAAATGTTTTGTACATAATTGTGTAATAAATGTTACTGAACAGACTGCAGAGGAAGCAGTTCTGCATTTGTTTCAAAGGCAACGTTGCTCTTCTAGACTATGACACTAGTCTAACGTTATAGTATTTCTGGTTTCTAAAACTACCGTGAGTGTTTTCAAGGAAGAAATGGTTGCAGGTCTAGACCTGCATTCATTGAATTCAAAGTCCAGACTCCATCCATCTTCTGACTGCAAAGGTAGGGAAAGAAGTGCCTCCAGCAACCATCGGACTCAGAGCCTAATAGCTTGGCCACAGTGGATGATCCCAAATGTCTCAATCTGCTCCTCTTCTTTGTGTCTGAACAAGTCCAGGCTGGGCTCCTGACAACCTCTCCAGGGTAAGCAGCTGAGGGAAGAGTACCCACCATCCTACCTGTGACATCACCACTGCCATCTCAAATGTCCCCACGGTGTCCATGTTGGCCACAATGATGGGAATCCCTGAGTAGGTCTGCTTTGAGTTTCGAAATGTGAAGGTACGCTCAAGGTCCACCTGTTGGCAAAAAAGAAAGAGAAGTGCTATACTCTTTAAGTGGTTTGTGATGGATTTCTAGAGTGTGGAGCAAGGAAAGAACAAAAAGGGAGTGTATGCCCCTGGGTCTCTTAGGGGCTGAGCCAGGTGTTCCAAAGACAGGAGAGCTCCCGAGGAGACCAGGTAACAGGTTGTCATCCGGGGACAAAGCTGAACCGGCCTCTTGAAGATCCTCAAGTTGTCAGTACAAGGCACTGGATGTCTTGCCATCAAACCAAACCTCCTAATGGGAAGCCTTCCTCCTTCAGCAGCCCCTCCCAACCCACTACCATCCCTAGCCTGATCCAGCCTGGCTTTCAATACCCACATACATACTACCTTACCCCACTTCCAAGCCCAAGAGGGACCATTCCCCTTCTGGAAAAATTTATTCCACCCTTCCCCTGCCAAGCATGGTTCTCCCTCTCATTCTTACTGTTAGAGAGAACCAGACCCTCCAAAATCACCTCGCAGTGAGCAGCAAACCATAAAATACCTTAACCTGTCAACCTTCTCCCCTGCTTTGTGATTCTTAGCATCTTTTTTTTTATTTTAATTTTAATTTTTTTCAATTTTTTTCCATTGGAGTTCAATTTGCCAGCATATAGCATAATACCCAGTGCTCATCCCATCAATGCCCCCCTCAGTGCCTGTCACCTACCCCATTCCCGCCCCCCCACCTCCTCCCTTCCCACTATGCCTGGTTCGTTTCCGAATTAGGAGTCTCTCATATTCTATCACCCTCACTGATATTTCCCACTCATTTTCTCTCCTTTCCCCTTTATTCCCTTTCACTATTTTTTATATTCCCCAAATGAATGAGACCATATAATGTTTGTCCTTCTCTGATGGACTTATTTCACTCAGCATAATACCCTCCTTCAAAGAGCTGAGAGGAAGTCCTTGCAACCAGATAGTCTATGCCTATCAACACTTGCTCTTTTGACCTGCAAATGTTGGAGGGAGGGCCCTCTGATTCCATTGTAACTTCAACTTCAGGACATCTGTGACCAAGCCAGCTATCAGGAATCCAGAACAAGAGCTAAACCATGATGGTGGGCTCTGCAAAAGCTGTGTGCTCTGGAAGAGGTAGCAGAGCTAGCAGAGTCAGAACCACTTGTTTCACCCAGGCAGAACTGAGGCCTGCATGCTTACAGATCCATTCTGCACCCCTTCCTGACCTCCTCTTACCATCCGAAGTCCACATCCCACCCCGCCCCTGACACGGGCTTCACGGCCCAGGTTGGCTTCTGGCTGGGTTCAGCCAATGAAGAAAATAGGCAGGAAACTAAGGATAGTGTAGGACCAGGGAGGGGGGGGGCCTGTATGGAGTCAAGGTAGGTCCCCCCAGAACCCCTCTACTTTGGCCTGCACAGTCTTGGGGCCAGCTTTCACAGAGTGATCCCAGTACCTGGACTCCAGTAACATTACCACTTCCCCTTTGGAAGTGGTCTTTCACTGCTGTCAATCTCTGGGGTGCCCCAATACCTCATCTGGCCTGTCACCTGAGTTCGGATATCTCGTATTCAATTCCCTGGTTTACATATTTAGCACTGTTTGTTCCCTTGGCTGGACCCTGACAGACAAGACCAGCCTGGAAGCGGGTGCCTCCCCAAGGAGAAGTGGCAAGAGACACACAGGTATGAATCTTCAGCTTCTGAAACAATTTCCACCTACATTAATCCTGGCTTCATGAGTACATCAGCAATCATCATTTCCTTCCATCTAGATCCTTCTCAGATCCCTTTTCATTTGAAACACCTTTCACTTTGCAATTAACAGGTCAAAAAACACCAAGGGACATCTCGGGCCATATAGCCTTCCCACGCATCTTGCTTGTTCTCTATACAACTCCATGTCCAGAAGGCTGCCTGGGTGAATGATGTCATAGGTATGTCTGCTCTGGCCTTAAGCAGCAGCAAAGATGAGGGGAAATGAGATGCTCTCACTGCATGAGCAGGTGGGGCAGCTCATTCGCTTCTCTACTTCCTTCATTATGATTCTTGGCTCTACTTCAGTGAAGCAAAGTTAGATTTGAATCCCGAAAGATAACTGAAGGAGTCTATTAGTTGCAACTTTCTGTGCTGCTAAGGGCACTCTAACATTCTGGCTTTGCAAGCTCAAAATAACCAGAATTCCTAGCTCTCAAATTACTCATACTCCTCCCAAGATGCATGGGGAGGGCTGCTACACTCTGCACCCAGCTGAGCTCATGATGGGTTTTTCTTGGCACCCCAAAACCCTATCAGAGCTCTTCATGGAAAAAGGTCAGCCTTGACAGCGAACTCCCGCCCTTATTTCTATTCTTCATATGGTAGATTCCACACAATCCTTAATTCTAAGAATGAGAAATAAAATTATCTTCTCCAAGTAAGGATAAACTATTGGGACTACGTAAAAATAAAGAGCTTCTGCACAGCAAAGAAAACAATCAACAAAAGCAACCCACAGAATGGGAGAAAATATTTGCAAATAATGTATCTGATAAAGGCTCGGTATCTCCATCAGTATATATATATAACCATATATAAAGAACTTATACAACTCAACACCCCCAAAATGAACAATCCAATTAAAAATGGGCAGAGCACCTGAATAGACATTTTCCAAAGACGACACTCGAATGACCAAGAGACCCAGGAAAAGATACTCAAAATCACTCATTATCAGGAAAAATCAAATGAAACCACAATGAGATACTACCTCATTCCCGTCAGACAGGCTAAAATAAAAAACACAGGAAACAACAGATGTTGGCAAGGATGTAGAGAAAAAGGAACCCTCCTGCACTGCTGGTGGGAAGGCAAACTGGTATAGCCACTCTGGAAAATAATAAGGAAGTTCCTCAAAAACTTAAAAATAGAACTGCTCTATGATCCAGCAATTGCACTACTGGGTATTTATCTCCCAAAATACAATAACATTAATTCAAAGGGATACATGCATCCCTATGTTTATAGCAGAATTATTCACAATAGACAAATTATGGAAACAGCCCAATTGTCCATCGATTGATGAATGGACAGAGAAGATGTGGTGTATATAAACAATGGGATATCATTCAGCTATAAAAAAGAATGAAATCTTGCCATTTGCAACGACATGGGTGGAGGTAGAGAGTATAATGCTAAGTGAAATAATCAGAGAAAGAGAAATGCCAATTGATTTCACTCATGTGGAATTTAAGAAACAAATGAACAAAGAAAAATGGTTGGGGGTGCACACCAAGAAACAGAGTCTTTTTTTTTAATAAAAAAATAATATATTTTTAATTTATTTTAATAAATAAAATCTTTTTAAAGATTTTATTTATTCATGAGAGACAGAAAGAGAGAGGCAGAGACACAGGCAGAGGGAGAAGCAGGCTCCATGCAGGGAGCCTGACGTGGGACTCGATCCCAGGCCTCCAGGATCACACCCTGGGCTGAAGGCGACGCTAAACCCCTGAGCCACCCAAGGTGCCCCAAGAAACAGAGTCTTAACTCTAAAGAACACATGGAGGGTTCCCAGAGGGAGGGGATGGGGGATGGGTGAAACAGGTGACGGAGAGTTAGGAGGGCACTTGCTGTGATTAAGCATTAGAAGCGTATGGAATTGTTGAATTACTATAGTGTACACCTGAAACTAATATTACATTGTATTTTAACTATACTGGAATTAAATTTTTTAAATAAAAATCAATTTTAAAAAATTTGTAATTATCTTCCCCAATCTTATCCACACAGACAAAAAGACACATACATGTGCGTGCACAGACACACACACACACACACACACACACACAAAATACACCACTTGTTCACTGAGAGAGACAGTTTAAATACTCCAGCCTCCCAGGACAAAAACTTGGCATTTAATCTGCCACAGCTGGTCAATGCACCAAATATAGCACCTCCAAGTCCCCACTCTGCTAAGCTTGATTTGCAAGGGAACATAAAGGAATAAACTACCCCTCCCCCACCTCAAAAGTACATGTTTCTGCTGCTCTTTTAACTCACCTTCTCACTAAAGTTAGCCCTACAGGGGCGCCTGGATGGCTCAGTGGTTGAGCATCTGCCTTTGGCTCAGGTCGTGATTCCAGGGTCCTGGGATCGAGTCCCACATCGGGCTCCCCGCAGGGAGCCTGCTTCTCCCTCTGCCTGTGTCTCTGCCTCTCTCGGTGTCTCTCAAGAATGAATGAATGAATGAATGAATGAATGAATGAATGAATGAATAAAGTCTTACAGCCCAACATTTGGGAGCCAAAAACACAAATGGAAACCCACCCATCACATTTCTAAGTACCTCAACGTTACGCTCGAGCTAACGGGCTTCTACATAAGCATAAGCCTTCTTTCTATGTTGTGTTCTATTCTCCCATCTTGGCAAACACAATTTCATTAATGACCGAGAAAGCACCAGGACACGATGATATGGAGAACCAGACCCTGGCCTCTGGTCCACATCCTCTTCTCATCCCACCCAAATCTTTATGTGCACACACAGACACCCCCGTCTGCACACCAGGCTCCATACACACACACATTCGTTCCCACACACAGATGGTGCATGGCCACTCTCTGAGGTTGGAGGGGAGTACACCAGCAGCATGACAGGTCCAGCAAAACACACCCTGGAAAGGAGCCCTCATAAGCCTCGGAATTAGCCTGAAGTCTTCTGGGCAAGGAAATCCAGGATCCCAAGTACCTACAACATGCCCTAGAGGATAAGCTGGGCCTTCTAGTCCCTGTCCAGTGAAGAGGGTACAGGGGAGCAGAAGTGCGGTGTGAGTACTGATGCAAGCAATTCTTATTAAATACGTTATCATCTGTCTCACCTGTAAATGGTAAGTCTATAGGGATAATCCCTCTTATCTTCATAGTCCTAGGGGCTCAAAGTGGGGAATAAATTAATGTCTGACCAAGGGTTAAGAATGGTATTGTATTTCGGGGCAATGGTTGGTGGGGTCCCAGCCTAGCTTTCTGGACATGTTCTGTCCCCCGCAGGCTTCATCACCAGTTGCCAGGATCTGGACAAGCTTGCGCAGCTGTGCATTACCAGAGAGCCACAGGGTTCCACAAATGGAAAAGACTCCAGCGGCTAGCCCAGCGCATCTGTGTGCACATCAGAACCACTGTAGGAAGATTTCCAAAACACACATGCTCATGCCGCTCCAAACTCAGTAAGCGAGAAGCTTTGTGTTGGGAGACAATATGTGTATTTTGGAGTGTCTCCCTAGGTGATTCTGAAGCATTCATTAAGAACAATGCTACTCAAACCCTCTAATTCTACAGAGCAAAATTGCTAGAGGCTGCTATGGTTTGAAACGTGTCTTCCAAAAAGATGCTGAAATGCCAACCGGCAGTACCTGTGAACCGTTAAGAGTCTTTGCTGATGATCAAGGTAAGATGAGGTCAGTCAGGTAGGGTGCATCCCAGCATGACTGGTGTTCTCAAAATGGGACAATGTGGACCCAGACACACAGAAAGGGAGAACATGTCATAAAGATGAAGGCAGATATGGAATGATGCATCTACAAGGCAAGGTACATCAAAGGCTGTGGGTAAACAACCAGAGGGTTGGAGAGAGCAATGTAACAGATTCGCTTTCACAGCTCTCAGAAGGATCCAGCCTCTGGACACTTTGATCTGGGGCTCCGAGCCTCCTGGACTGGGAGACAATAAATTTCTATTGTGTAAGCCACATAGTTTGTGGTACTTTGTTACAGCAGCCCCATGAAACTAACACAGAGCCAAGGTACTAAAATAGCACAGATGTTGGAAAAAAACAAAACAAAAAAAAACCCAGGTCAGCTTGCTGGCAGCCGGATATTCTCTCCACTGCCACGCTCTGATGCTCTGATCCCTTGTGGGCCAACCTGCCGTGGACCCCTAAGGCTCAGTCAGACTTCCCTGGATCCGGTCTGCCTCTCCCTAGACCGCTGGTGGAAAAAAACCACTCGTGAGTTTTAAAAAGACTGAATTCTCATTGCGTCCTGTCTTCTCTGTCCTCGGACAAGTGGCCAATTTTCTGCTACAAATGTCTTCATTGTCTGACTTCCACAGATATGG
The DNA here is from genome assembly GCF_011100685.1 of Canis lupus familiaris. Taxonomy (NCBI): domain Eukaryota; kingdom Metazoa; phylum Chordata; class Mammalia; order Carnivora; family Canidae; genus Canis; species Canis lupus. The sequence goes on along the minus strand of NC_049256.1, from coordinate 16,702,534 downwards.
CTGTGTTAATAAGTTGTTTTGTTTTGTCTTGTTTTTAAATCTTACCCTAGGTTAAGGGCTCACGTCGAACATCAGACCCAGGAATGGGTTCTGAAGAAGAGTGAACGGGTCAGGGAGTCAAGGAATGACTTGACCAACGCCAGTGTATCAGATAAAGACAAAGTTCTTGGTTCAATCAACAAACATGTGACTTCTTTTGAAAGGATTACCCAAATGCCCCCAAGCAGCCCTGTGGGACTTTATTCTTGTGTACCAGGGGCTTGTTGCACAAGTTGAGAGATGACCTCCAGTCCTGTCTGGTACAATCAAAGCAAGGCCACCTGGCCCACCTTCCCCTGTACCCTTTGCCTCTGGGAGCTGACCTCAAATTCATTTTATATGACACTTGCAGAAATGCCCCTACAGGAGTCTAAGTGGCAAACCACTCTGCCTTTCTCTCCATTTCCTGTCTGCTGCCTGATGATCCATCAGCAGATGCAGCTCTCAGCAAAACTGTTGCAGTGATAAATCTTGTCAAGAGTCAAAACTCCCTTCCCAGCCAGATCTGCTCTTACAGGGTATGTTTTCTGTCTCCCAGCTCCACTCTGCTCTGCTCTCCAGTGAGGCTCAAAGACTTGTCATTCTACCGTTAAAGTGGTGCAGCGGTTTGGCGCCTGCCTTTGGCCCAGGGTGCGATCCTGGAGACCCGGGATCGAATCCCACATCGGGCTCCCAGTGCATGGAGCCTGCTTCTCCCTCGGCCTATGTCTCTGCCTCTCTCTCTCTCTCTCTGTGACTATCATAAATAAATAAAAATTGAAAAAAAAAATATTTAAGTTTCAACTTTGCATGCTGGTATCACCTCTGTCAGGGGGCATGCACCTCAGACTTCGATCGGATCCCACAATAAAAAGCTTTTATCATTTTCCTGTAAGAACTTCCAGGCATCCACAAGCAAACTGAGAAAACACTGAGAAGGGAATAGAAGCCTACTTAGATCGAGGGCTAAGGAGATCCCTCAAACATCACTAAAGCAGGCAGATTATGGGACGCCACCAGCCAGGCACACACACCATCGGGGGAATGAACTGGAAAGGCAATTCCAGTTGACTCTGGTTTCCAGGCACAGAGCTGGCAAAGTCCCACTAAAATGGAAATAATGAAAACATCTCTCAAGGGCACAGAGTTCTCACTGCAATGTGTATGTGGAGATTGCAAAGGTGCCACTGGAAGCTGGGACATTGTTTCAATCAGCCCAAAGCATGAAACCAAATGATGCATGACCTCATACTATTCTCTGGAAAAAGAATACTTTCTTCTATCACATAAATTATAAATGTTCTATCCGCTCAAGATCTTTCCTGGCTCAGAAAGTACATACGATAATCCTTCTATAAAGCACATAATTTTTTTTTTAATTAAGTTCCTCTCTCCTAAGTGAATTTTGAACAAATACTGAAAGAAGATTGAGGCCACCACACAATTCGTCTGCCCGGAAGAAGGCATCTCGCCTTCTTCCGGCCTTAGGTACTACTAACTACCTGCCACCCAAACTATTTATTTTTCTTTTTATTTTCCCACTCTTTTAGCACCTTTAAGGACAGGATGAAGGGCAGGAAGAGGGTATCCCAAACCAGAGCGATAAGGGTTAATCATTTCTGACCTCTTGGGGTCCTGCCCAGACCCATCCTCTCTGGGACCAGCTGCCACCCCTCCTGTTGGAGAAGGTGACTTGTTCTGGTCACTGACTAAAAGAGGACGCTTCCTTAACCCAAACAAGCCCTTGGCTGGCAACGCCAGGCACTGCAGCAAGGCCTGGCCATGGGCACAGACAGGCAGCTGAGTTCCTTGCAAGGGGATTTATTTATGATCTTGTGGAGCTGAGCGTTTGGAAGAGTGTGCTGGCTCGGCTTCCTCCTGTTTACTCCTGAGGCCCCAGCTCCTAATGGAGCCATTTCCCCACCTCCTTCTCCAGCTTTCAGAGGACCAGGCAAAGCCATGGTCCCCAGCACACCCTACTCCAGGGGTCTCTGCCTTTCAGGGGCAACTAGTTTATTCTTCGTCATCCCCAGGAGGGGTGTCCCTGACCCTCTCCCCTGCGGCTACTGTCAGTCCAATATCCACCTGTTCCTTGGGCTCTGATCTCATCAATACAGAACCAGCAAAACTGCCCAGAATGTCCTATTTGCCTCCCACTGCCAGGCCTGTGCCCCAGTGCTTTCCGCTTTCCTGGAACTGGGCTGGACTGCAGCTGTCAGGTAGGTAGGGTGCCACCAGGCACGACTCGGCAGCCTCACTCCCAGCAAGGTCACTGAAACGTGGAAAAGTAAACCCTGAACTTTTGACACCCTGGAGTTTGCCTGTTTTTTCAGACATTTACAAAAAAAAAAAAAAAAAAAAAAATTCCCTTGCTGGAGCTGACACTGAAGCAGCAAAGGGCAGTTCTCCGCACAAAGAGACGGTGCCAAAATCACAAAGCTCTTCCTTTACACTTGGGCTCCACTGTGTCGATTCCTTCCTCTCTGCACCCCTCCAACCCGCCCCCCCCCCGCATTCTTCCTAACTCGGCTGGCCGCTTGATCTTCGCTCCTCTGTATCTAGTCTGTAGTACACTCCCCCCTGCCCACCCAACGGGACGCATTTGGAATTTTACAGCGGAGCTGGGTCCCTTAAAGACACCCCAAGTCCCGGCAGGGAACCAGCTGGCTTGCCCCTTTCTCAGCAGCCCGGGAGGGCTCGCGGGGGAGGGGGTCGCATCCCATCCACCCACGGACACAGGAAAAGCCGGCAAGGTTAGCCCATCCCACCTCCGTCCACGGTCCTCTCCTGAGCCACCCGGAAAGCAAATCCCACCCCCACTGCGGCTTTCGGAGGTCCCCACCTCGGCTCGGCTCCTGAGGCTGCTCCGCTTGGGTCGGAGCAGGACATCCTTAAAGTCCAGCTTGAGGTCGGCATCTATGCGGGGCATGGTGCGGATCGGCGCGCTGGGGCAGGCGCGGCTGAGAGCGGGCACCTCCTTCCTGCAGCGCGGGCGCCGGGCGGCGGAGGGGGCTGGGGGCGGGGCGGGGGCGGGGCTGGGTAGGGGGCGGGGCGGAGAAGCGCGGCTGGGGAGGGGCGGGGCAAGGACGGAGGGCGGAGCTAGAGAGGGGCGGGGCTAGGGAGGGGCGGGGCTAGGGGCGGGGGCGGGGCCGCCTGCGGGTGGCCGGGCCCGGGCAGTGGGGCGCGCACGCTGCGCCCTGGGGCGGCGGGGTCCTGTGGCTGCGCTCGCCCCGCCCCCTTGCTCCGTAGGGGGCCCTTCCCGGGCCTCCGCTCCCCGCTCCCCTGCAATCGTAGAGGAAGGGGAGACGGGGCGGGGGTGCGGACAGAAAGTCAGCCAGCCTGACATTTTTAACAGACCCCCCCCCCCCCGCCCCTCCGATTGCGCTTACAAGCCTCGTCTTCCTGTGCTGACCGCATGGGTGGGGGTCACCACTGGGAGGACCGGGGAATGCATATCGTCACAGGCCACACCGAGGTCCGCGCCCCCCCAGGGAGGAGACTTGTGTGACTGCCTCACCAGAGGGAAAAAGCTGCTCCCTGGGAGGTTTTGTTTCTTTCTCTAATTCCAAGCTCTGTGCGCCGGCCGGGTGCTGAGTCAGACCTATGGCATGCCAAAGAATAAACCCTGGGGAGGCTAGATAGAATTAAGGAAAACTGTGGGCAGGTAAATCTATGGCAACGATGGGGATGAGGCAATTTTTGTATCCCCTTTGGATTTCAGGGGTGTATCTGTTGGGATAAAAGCAGTGAAGTGTATAGTCAGCGCAGGTCCTGGGGTTTGAGGGACCTGAATCCCCTCTGAGTGTTATCTGTCAGTTTATTTTTAATCCACTTGTTGAGTTGGCTTTATTATACGTTAAGATGTGAGTAAATGCTTGGCCTGCACCTTCTCAGTCACTCAAAACAACCCCCCCCCCCCAAGAGGGAGCCACCTTGCAGATTAGGCAAATGAGGATCACATTAAGGAAATGACTCGCCCATGCTCGCTTTAAAGTGAAATATAAATCGCTCAGTTAAAACTTCCTGCGGTCTTAGCTAGAGCTGCACAAGTCCCACCACCTCTCTGCCTGGGTTCAAAACTTGACCCCACCACTTTCCAGCTGAGTGACCTTGGGGAGTCACTTTATTTGTTTAAACCTCAGGGGTTTTTTTATAGGTTAAGAGGAAGGGAGGAAAAAGATTTAATGTTGTTTCCCAGGCTTTTGTAAGAATTAAGCTGCATGCATGTGTGTCTAGGCAAAATTTATAGACCCTGAATTGTTGAATCACTCTTTTGTGCTCCTGAAACTAATATAACACTGTATATTAACTGGTGTGAGACACAAAGGCAGAGAAAAATTATGCAATCTCTTTACTACCTACAGCCTATTGACAAGTCCTTGAAACAGGCAGAGTGACATTCCTCTAGGGATTCAACTGTCTCCATGTTAACACTTTGCTAAAGGCAAAAGGCAATTTTAGCCCAATCCCCAGGACCCTGTGAGTCTACTTTAACATATAAAACTCCCCTTAGAAATTTCCTTTATTTCTAAGCCCCTCAGGATACATATTGACAATCATCCCCCAAGCATATGACCCACCGATATACATCTGAAGGGTCTCATGACTCAGGCTTCATTAGGTGGTAATAAATGATCTTTTCCTAACAATAGCCAGCCCCCTTAAGGTCCTGGAAACCTTGCCTCCAAAATTCCTTAGAGACCTATGCTCTCCCTAACCCTCTCCCAACTTGAAAGTATATAATGGGCCACTCCTCATGACCCTTGCAGCTCTTCCTGCCCAAGGGGCCTGTCCCCGTGCTTTAATAAAACCACCTTTTCGCACCAAAGACATCTCAAGAATTCTGTCTTGGCCATGGGCTTTGAAACTAAGCGCCTTTTCCAGTATCATATGGCACCCAAACGTGGGACTTTGAGTCCAGAGTCTCATCTGAACTCTGAGTCATGTTGCAAACTTGGTGCTTTCTCTCCTCTTCCTTTACTCTTCCTCCAGGGGCTCTGCAAGGAGTGTGGTCTTATTGGAACACTTTCATGTCGATGGCTCAGGCTGTAATCCTCTAGCCCATGCCTCCTCTACCGGGAGGAGAAAGCCTGCCTTGGGCTGGAGGTTAGTACCCTGACCAGGATGGTAATAAGACCTAAAAACTTGATGCCCTCTCTTTATTCCTGTCCTTATACAAAATTGTCTGTCTTGGGCAAGGGACAGCCACCTAAATCACCAGGACGGCTGCCAATCCTAAGACTCTCGTGTGAGGTTTCCTCCTCATTGATCTAATGCAATCCCCTTCACAACCCTGGTCAAGCCACTTCTGGCCCTGGGACCTCCACTGGGAGCCAGCTGAAATCAGTACCCGATTGAATTAAAACCCAACTGGCAACCATTTCCTAGGGGAGTTGGCTGTAAGGACTATAAGTGTTGGAACATCTCGTAGATCATGATGGATTTCTCTCTTTACTGCTTTCCATCAGTGTTCTCTACTAACTATTTAAGCTACAAAATTTGGTAATTTACTCTTATAAAACTTTTCTAGTGTTCTCCATGGGTTAAAAACGGCGGTTTTTCTGTCCATATGCCAGGCATCCATCTGTTGCATAGGAAGCCATGGGGAAGCAGGGGTACACGAGCATCCCTCCTACAGGGGCCTTTATCGACAGCAGTGGTCATAAGTGATTTTGTTCGGGGGATGCCTCAAGTCGCTTTGACACCAGGAACATCTGACATATCCTGCATGTGGGACACCATCTGGAGAGTCAGGAAATTGACCCTCTCTTTTCTTCAGTCCCCAAGGACTCTCCCTTGGGGTGCCTTTGTAACCCACTGGAAACAACTCAGACTGCCAAACTAAGGAAAGGGCTGAGCTCCTGTAACACTGCATGGCCTCAGTAGGATCGTCAGCAGGTCTCTTCTGCAGGAAACAGGGGAAGTGGATGGAGGTACCCTAGGTCCATTCTAGGCTTTCAGGCTCTACATCAGGACCTGGACCTACAGTTCTCTTGCAGAACATCTTTGGTGGTAATCAGACCAGTAAACTCCCTCCTGATGTATTGGATGCTAATTATCTAAATAGGCGTCCTCCAAGTAATCCTAGGCCACCCTAGCAAAGGGGGCACTGGCTCTATCACTGTTCCTCCTCCTAATAGATATGCGACATTCTCACTAATTTCCCGGGTTAATGACTATAATTGGAGCCAACTATGGTTAGTCTATCTAGGGTCAGGGACTTTAAGGAATATTCCCGAGCAGCTGCCAAAACTCTCTTTGATTGGGGGAAATTCCCTGCCTTCTCCGGCCAGACATGGACTGCCCATTCCCCCTTGTTGTTGGGAAAATAAGGCATCTGTTCCTCTGTTGGAGCTGATGAACTCTAGAACCAGGTATCATTTCTCAGCCTTTGGGCAGCACTCTGCCTCCTCCACCACCCCCTCCCCCTTCTCCTGTTTGTGTACCACCTTGGGTGCAGCCTGCATAACTGGCTTCTAGATCATTCTCAGTGCTTCAGGCACCATGACTCCTCCTCCCCTCACTGTCAAGAAGCAAGAAGAGCATCTCCTGAACTTAACACTGCCCACTCCAGATTTCCCCACCAGCGTCTCAGGTAAAAATCGACAATGGGAAGGATCCAGGTGGAACATAATTCGGTATTTGAACTAATACCGAATTAAGTTTGCTGGTTTAGTTAAGACAGACATGACTTTAAAGTTATCAGCACTCAACGTGAAACTTTTATTCTATTGAGGTTTGCTGAAGGTCAAATAAGCTCATGTTATCTATTGCAATTTTAACAAATTGCAAGATGACTTAAATGATGGTTAATTGTCTCATCAAAGTTTTCGGGCATAATGATTAAGATAGCTTTCAAAGTCTCTGGTAACCTGCAACCTGGAAGTTTTGTTTGGATCATAAGTAGGATTAAATTCAGTGGACATCTAGGTCTTTTACAAATTAGATGAAGTGCTAAAGCACTGATTATGGACATCAGTTTGTGCTTTTGACTTCTTACTGCAAAAGAACTAACGATATTCAAATCTGTTGGCAAACATGCTTTGTGCTTAACTGGTTCATAAATTTGCCACCTAAAGAATCCTGCTGTGACAGTTTAAAATTGGTTACACCTTAGTTTTCACTGGGGACTAAGGTTTCTAAGAGTTAAAATTCTGCTAAATGTTATTAAGACTGATGGGAACAAGGGAAGCAACTCTTATGTAGAGAAGTAGGAGATATGTAAGAAAGATAGAAGGAATGGGAATGCATTTTTGTTGAAGGTAAAAGAAAGTAATTTTGTCCTAAATGAGACTGATTGTTTGGAAAGAAATGGCTTGGGACAAAATCTGAGTGCAAAAGAAAATTGTAGGTTTGTGAAGGGATATCCTTGGAAAGGAATTTTAGGTGTGGTCAGGATGGACTAAGACTGACGTGAGTGGATTCTAAAGTACACTGGTATAAGATTGAAAGTTTGCTTTCTCTCTGTTGAAAAAGGCAAGTTTTCTTGAATCGGTTTGCTCTTGATAAAAAAAAATGTAAATAGTTGTTTTCTCTTTCTCTTGCCCAGAAAAACCAGTTTCTCTGTTTCCTTTTATCGAGTCTTTAACATCCCTAATTCTATTTAGGCCTGTGCTTTAAAACTTTCTTTTTTTTTTAAAAAAAAGATTTACTTATTTATTCATGATAGACATAGAGAGAGAGAGAGGCAGAGACACAGGCAGAGGGAGAAGCAGGCTCCATGCCGGGAGCCCGATGCGGGACTTGATCCAGAGACCCCAGGATCACGCCCTGGGCCAAAGGCAGGCGCCAAACCGCTGAGCCACCCAGGGATCCCCTAAAACTTTCTAAGGTTTTAACAAACTTCCCCAAGATTTAAATTATGAACAAAGTGTTGACGACTAATTAGTCCTATTTGGTATGTGAAGTTCTGGTTAAGGAAACTTTCTCTTAAGGTATCTATGACTAACAGAAATGTGATAAACTATTCCCTTGTTAAGACATTGAAGCGTTTAACTTTTCTCTCAACCTGAACCCTCTGAAATTCAAAAAGGTCTCAGGAAGTATTCTTTCTTCCATGGTAATCATGGCCATTTGTGTAAGTTCAATAAGAATCTGTTCTCCTAACAGTACACCTTCGGAAACATTGGTTATTTCACCAAGGCTTTGACTGGAATGTCATATTTGAAAGAGACATGCATAGACTCAGATATGACCAAATAGTCTTAAGGAATAAGGTTGACTTTATGAAATCTGGACCCATAAAGCCCCTTGGAAATGTTGGCCTGATACTTTACTTACAGTGTTCCTAAAGAATGTCACTTCCTGGCAGGTGCAGGAACATCAGGATATATTGGGGACCTCGAGAAGAGGAATCCACCCACATCAGCATCTACAGGTATTGCAGGCATATCTGATGGCAAGCCCTGGGCTTGGCTTCTGGCCTGGAGAGGCTACTAAAAGTTCATCCTAGAGATTCCTTATAAAAGTTCCAGCAAAACAGATTTTTTTAAAGATCTATAATCTGGGACATCTGGGCAGCTCAGCGGTTGAGCATCTGCCTTTGACTCAGGACATGATCCCAGAATCCTGAGATCAAGTCCCGCATCAGGCTTCCTGCATGGAGCCTGCTTCTCCCTCTGCCTGTGTCTCTGACTCTCTCTCTGTGTCTCTCATCAATAAATAAATAAAATCTTTTTAATTATTTTTAAAAATAAAGAACTATAATCTATCACTATTTTTGCTGAGCTTATATAAATAATGAGGCCAAGTTTGTTAAAATTGAATTTGTTTTTCAAATAAGTTAATCTCAATTTGGCTATCTCTGGAAATGAGGGTTATTTTAGAGAGAAATATTATGTTTTGACAGCCCATCTTTGTGGATGTTGAATCCTAGCTCTAATTGTCTTTGAATGATGATTGCCTAAGCTTGACAACTTGAGGTTAACTTCAGAGAAATTGCCACAATAGCTCAGAGAGACAGTCTTCATGTTTTTTCTTCGATGAGGATAATAACAGGACCCCATGGGCATATGATGATTTAAACAACTGGGAAATGAGGTTGATTCCCCATAATTGTATAATCCAGCTAGCACCTTGACCAGTTCTGTGGGGACAAGATGACCAAATCACTCCTTAAAAGCTAGAGGGCACCCCCAGTCTGTGGGGTTAACTATGGGCTTGTGGACATAATGGATGACTCCACTTTCCTTATCATTGGATTGGATGATGCATGTGGGATGCCCTTATCTCCTGAGATAAGTCTTCTCCCACTTGCCAATGATTCCCTATAATTAAGACATTGTTAAGTCTGGACCTCAAAGAAGGCTTCTTGATGGTTTCATCCCTCATAGTCATATTTATCCTAAATTCCACCTCTATTGATGTACAATTGCAAGTAAAGGCTTTAGCCATGGGACACCTGGGTGGCTCAGCAGTTGAGCATCTGCCTTCGGCTCAGGTTGTGATCCCGGGGTCCCAGGATCGAGTTCCACATCAGGCTCCCTGCGTGGAGCCTGCTTCTTCCTCTGCCTCTGTCTCTGTCTCTCTGTCTCTCATGAATAAATAAAATATTTTTTTTAAAAAAAGGCTTAAGCCAAGCATTCAGCAGCTCTCATGATAAAAGGAGCCTCAAAACTCACTACAGGACAGTCTCTGACTGTGATGACCTCACATCAGGTCCAGAGTGCCTTAGAGACCAAACCACCAATGGATGACGGGAGGCCAACTTATTAAATACCAGACTACATTTATAGATATGCCTGAAGTAATACTTGAAATCTGTCAAACTTTTCTTTTTTAAGATTTTATTTATTTATTTGAGAGAGAGTGAGAGAGAACATGAGCAGGGAGAGGGGCAGAGGAACCGGATGAGCTGAGCAGGGACTCCATCCCAGGACTCCAGGGTCATGACCTGAGCGGACGGCAGATGCCCAACTGATTGAGCCACCCAGGTGACCCAAGACCTGTCAAACTTTAAACCCAACTATCCTTATGCCTGGACCTGACTACTGTACTTCTATAGAGCACAACTGTTCAGAGGATATTGATCTTGTGTATTCTAGTCAACCAGATTTAAAAGATTCCCCAATCATAAATGCAGACAAGAATTAGTATACTAATGGCAATAGTTTCATGGAAGAGGAGATAAGAAAAGCTGGGTATGCACTCATGCTATGCAATTGCCTGAGCCTTAAAAAATTAATATTTGTACTGACTCCAAATATGCTTTCCCAGTCCTTCCTACAATGCCCATGGAGCAATGTGGAAGAAAAGGAGATTATTATTAAGCCATAACTCCCCAATCAAGGGGATTATTATTAAGCCATAACTCCCCAAATATAGGCCTGAAATTAGTACTTGTCTTGAGGCTGTATACCTACCTAAGGAGGTAGCTGTAATTTACCTGAAGGGACATCAGAGGATACGAACTTAGAATCTAAAGGAAATAATTCGGTAGACTGTGCAGCCAAGCAGGCACAAAATAAACAAATACTAAGTCTTTTACCAGTCTTTGCTCCAATAAAGTCCATAAGTCCAATCTATTCAGACCAAGAAAGGCATAGGACTGGCTTATTAATAGTGAGGAGAAATCTTTATACCCAAACATAACCAATGAAAGTTAATACAGGTTTTATACCAGGTTATTGCTATAGGTGACAAAAAATTTTCCTAAAAGAAATTGTCCCTAGATTTGGGCTCCTTTGGTCCCTAGAGAGTGACAGTGGACCATCTCTTATTACAGAAATTTAAGAGATGGCCCTCCAAAATTGAATAGCCTTTGATATCTTGAAAGCAGTTAAAGGAGGCCCAGAATTAGATGACTATCTCCTAATGGGACCCAATGGCTGTCCGGTTCTAACTTGTGGCCTTGGCTTCCCCAGGCTGGATAGGCCATTGTACTCTGGGTTTTGCCTGGATGCATGGATACATTATTAAAACCATAACCAACCCAGCCAACCTTCCAAATTTAAAACAACAGTGGACACATTCTGTTTTTCATTGGTGTGATCACCTAGCATTCATTTTTGTTCCCTCTTTGTTCTGGAGGATGTCATTTGGCATGTTGAAGCTCTTAATAAGTATATGGTCAAGGCCCTAAATAATACCTAAATAGTGTTTTTCTACTAAACACTGAAGTAACACAAATGCGTAAAGCAGTTCTACAAAATAGAACGGGAGTAGATGTTTTAACTGCTACACAAAGTGGAAAGTGTGCTATCACAATAACAAAATGCTGCATATGTGTTCCAGATTACCACAAAATATTTCTGGGTTTCTGACATGAATACTCAAATTGGCACTTTAAAGGATCCGTCTTTCCTTTAATGATTGGTTAAATTCCTGGACTGGAAGATTTTAATCAACTAACAAAGGACTCTTATCTGGGGTCCTCTGTTATTCTAATCATGTTTTGCGGGTTTTTCTCCCACAGTCTCTCCACTTGGTGCTGAGACTCCTTGGCTGCCATAACTTCAAGCCAACAGATGATCCCTTCCACTCGGGAAGATCCACACATGTGGTCTCCTTTGGATTCAGCTGCCTCTGCTTTCATAACTCCTAATCTATATAAGCCCCAACTGGCTCATGTTGACCCATAGGCAGGGACATCTCTATGCCCCTATTCAGCAGGAAGAAGTTACAGAAGATGAGACCTTCCACCCTCAGCAACTTTCAAGATTTAAGGGTCAAAATTGGTCAGGGGGGAAAGACGTGGGAAACAAAGACAGAAGAAAAATTATGCAATCTCTTTACTACCTACAGCCTATTGACAAGTCCTTGAAACAGGCAGAGTGACATTTCTCTAGCGATTCAACTGTCTCCATGTTAATACTTTGCTAAGGGCAAAAGGCAATCTTAGCCCAATCCCCAGGACTCTGTGAGTCTACTTTAACATATAAAAATCCCTTTAGAAATTTCTTTTATCTCTACCTCCCAAGACACATGTTGGCAATCATCCTCCAAGCATATGGCCCACTGATACACATCTGAAGGCTCTCATGACTCAGGTTTCATTAGGTGGTAATAAATGACCTTTCCAAGCAATAGCCAGCCCCCTCAAGGTCCTGGAAACCTTGCCTCCAAAGTTCCTTAGAGACCTACACTCTCCCTGACCCCCTCCCAACTTGAAGGTATATAACGGGCCACTCCTCATGACCCGTGCAGCTGTTCCTGCCCACGGGTCCTGTACCCGTGCTTTAATAAAACCACCATTTTACACCAAAGACATCTCAAGAATTCTTTCTTGGCCATCGGCTTCAAAACCTAGTGTCCGTTCCTACATCATCAACTAACTGGAATGAAAAAAAAACTTTAAAAAAAGTGTGCTGAAACAGGAAAAGAAACAAATTTATGTCCCCTACTTGCTCAGTAAACTGTAGCTCTTTATTTCAGATTACATGTTACCTAATGTGCCTTTTCAGCCTCAAACTAGATTCCTAACTGCCCAAAGGCAGGAGCCATACACTTTCTTACAGTGTCTGTAGCCTCCAACCATTGTCAGTGAACTCATAGTTGGTATGGCTGACCGGAAGGATACATCGCAATGTTCATTGAACCCAAATGTCTGCAAATGATAAGGGCCTTACTTAGCCCATCCCTCTTGCTCTCACTATCTCTGCCCCACAGGAAGTTCCTGAAGTTTCAGGGAAGGAAATGAAAATTATCAAGAAGAGAATGAAAGTAACCATAACTAGTTGGGCCAACGACATTTTTAGGACTCTTGTCAAATCGCAAGCAGATGTGCTGCTTATTCCAAAATAGTAAAAGGGAACCTGATCTCATCTTGAGTTCCTAATTAAGAATCAAAGTAGGGATCCCTGGGTGGCGCAGCGGTTTAGCGCCTGCCTTTGGCCCAGGGGCGATCCTGGAGACCCGGGATCGAATCCCACGTTGGGCTCCTGGTGCATGGAGCCTGCTTCTCCCTCTGCCTTTGTCTCTCCCTCTCTCTCTGTGTCTCTTATGAATAAATAAATAAAATCTTAAAAAAAAAAAAAAGAATCAAAGTAAAGGGCACCTGGCTGACTCAGTCGGAGGAGCATGTGACTCTTGATCTCGGGGTTGTGAGTTCAAGCCCCACATTAGGTATAGAGATTACTTAAAAATAAAATATTTTTTAAAGTAAAAAATATGTAATAAATAAATACCAAAGTAAAATATAATTACTGTATAGCATAGTTATTTAAAAATTATTCTCCCAGGGGCACGTGGGTGGCTCGGTGGTTAAGAGTCTGCCTTTGGCTCAGGGCATGATCCCGAGGTCCTGGGATCAAGTCCTGCATGGGGCTCCCTGTGAGGAGCCTGCTTCTCCCTTTGCCTATGTCTCTGCCTCTCTTTCTGTGTCTCTCATTATTAAATAAATGAAATCTTTAAAAAAAAAAAAAAAGAACAGTGACAGAAGCTCATTTCACATAGTCCATTCCCACACCTTCTAGGATGTTCCATCATACCTGCTCTTTTCCCAGGCATAAAATCATACTCCTGTAAGAGTCAGCATGACTTCTTGAATCTCCCACACCAACCTAGATTCCTTTAAAGATCCTTTGCACCTCCAAGTAATCCTTCTGTCCTTCTTGTTGCATTAATAACAATAACCAAAGTCACCTGTCAGTACAGGGATTTCATGTAAAGGCTCTAACTCCCTAGACAGAAAAATTTGGAAGAGAAATCCGGCATCCAACCTAACGTTATATTGTTTAAGGGTAGAGTGGTACCAAAAATGGCATGGGAAGATAGCCTCCAAATTTATGTAAAATAAATCCCACTTGTTCATAGCCTATAATACTTTTATATATTGATGAATTCAGTTTGCTAATGTTTTGCTTAGGATTTTTGCATATGAGTTCATAAAGAACATTAGCATTTCTTTTGATGTCTGTATCAGTGGTGTTCTCACAGAATGAGCTGGCAAATGTTCCTTATTCTATTATCTGATAGGGATTAGTTCTTTAACTATTTAATAAGATTAACCAGTGAACTAAAATTATGTAGGCTGATACAATAATTTATTTAGTTTGTTAGTTTAGTTTATTAAGCATTTCTCAAAATCCAGAAATTATTAAAATTAAGTATGAAGAAGTTGGAGGTAACTCAAAATTATAGTATTTATGTAAGGAAAAGAAAGAATTTGGGCATAATTGATATTTTGTGTATTTGAGAAAATTTGTACCCTTGGATTAACAGAACTGTTGTAATACCAACTCAGAATGTATATTTGAGTAATTGATTTACACGAGTAGAAAGAGAAATGTATTAAATTTATGTAAATTGTTGGAACATTTAAGAGAACATTAGTTTCACATACGCTATTTATAAAAGTTGATAAATTACTTTGCAAAGCTCAGCCAGTCAGAGTTTACTGCTTTACCACACAGGATAATTGATGGGGACCTTATGAAATGCAGATATGCCTCAGTAGGTCTGGAGAAGGGTTTTGCATATTTTTAACATGCATGATAATCACTAAGCACCTTATGGACAGGCAGATTTTACTGAAATAGGTTTTGGGTGGTGCTAGAGGTTTTGCATTTCTAACAAGTGCCTCCATAAAGCCAAGGTTCCAGGGACCACACTCCAGAGTAGCAAAGTGGATAATCTAGTGTTTGAAAAGGAAATCTAATTGATTGTATTTATTTATTCATTTATTTATTCCTTTTTTTTTTTTTTTTTTTAGAAACAGAGAGAGAGAGAGCACTCAAGGTGGGGCGGTGGGGTAGAGAGAAGGAGAGGGAGAGAAAGAATCTCAAGCAGACTCCATGCTTAGCAAGGAACCAGATGTGGGGCTCGATTCCACAATGCTGAGATCATGACCTGAGCAGGAATCAGGAGTTGGATGCTTAACCAACTGAGCCACCCAGGCGACCCTAATTGATTGTATTTATAAGTGAAGTTTAAAATATTTGAGGAACTCCTGGGTGGCTCAGTCAGTTAAGCATCTGGCTTCAGCTCAGGTCAGGATCTCAGGGTCCTGGGATTGAGTGCCCCATAGAGCTCCCTGCTCACTGGGGAGCCTGTTTCTCCCTCTCCCTCTGCTGCTCCCCCTGCTTGTGCTCTATCTCTCTGTCAAGTGAAAAAATAAAATAAAATCTTTTAAAAATAAAATAAAATAAAATATTTGAAAGGACTTAAATTTGTACATTTGTAAATGGGACTGAGTGAAATTCAAAAGCCATTTAAAGGTGATTGTTAGGATTTGCTAGACATAGAATGATTTTTAAGTAGACTGTGTAACCTTAACAAAGAAACAAGCTTTTAAATTTATGCTTTGGCTAAATTTAGTAGTAATTTTTTAAAAAAAGTCAAAATACCTGAATGGCTCTTTCTTTCTCTTTCTTTCTTTCTTTCTTTCTTTCTTTCTTTCTTTCTTTCTTTCTTTCTTCTTTTTTTCGTTCTTTCTTTCTTTTTCTTTCTTTTTTTTTTTTAAAGATTTTTATTCATGCATTCATGAGAGACACAGAGAGAGAGGCAGAGACATAGGCAGAGGGAGAAGCAGGCTCCCTGCAGAGAGCCCCATGTGGGACTCCATCCTGGGATCATTCCTGAAGTCAAAGGCAGATGCCCAACCGCTGAGCCACTCACGCATCCCCGAATGGCTATTTCTGAGAACTGCCCACAGGGATGCCAAAAACTTGTAATGTAACACCAGTTGTTCTGCGTGTCAGACATTGTGCTAACTGTTCTATGTGTGTGGGTTTTTTCAGCTCTTCCACAAGACAACACTATGTAATGGTCACTATCACTATGTCCTCTCTACAGGTGAGGATACTGAGACTCGGAAAGCTTGCCCAGATTATAAAGCTAGCTGGGGTATATGGACACTCAAACCCAAGGCTCACTCTTCACTGCCATGCTCCCCCCAGGCTATAGTGTCACAACTTGTCACAGAGTGTCCCTACTACTAGAGGTTCTTAACTTCGGGTCCAAAAACCAAGAGGTCCCTAAGCTTGAGGGGTCTGTGAACTTGAGTGGGAAAAAAGTTATGTCTTTATTGTCACTAACTTCCCATTGAAATTGAGCATTGTCTACAGTTATGAATGTGGGCAAGAGACCATGGTTTACTAACACCACCTATGACTTTCTCATCATGTCATGGATACTTTCCTCCCTCATCGTGATCATTGAGACCCTTTGGATCTACTTGAAAAGTATTGTAGTTATTAATCACGCTGTCAGATCTTGTCGTTTAATGTATTACTACAGAAGCCCAATTTGTTTATATTGAATACCTGTATTTCAAAATAATTAGCTTCCTTGGCAATCTTGTGTGTTTCATTTTATGAGTTTGAAAATATTACTTTCAGGTTTGCAGTTTTGGTCAAACTCCTAGGAAACTTTCTGTTTCTTTTTTTTTTTTCTGTTTCTTTTTTAAAAAATTTTATTTATTTATTCATAAGAGACACAGGGAGAGAGACAGAGACACAGGCAGAGGGAGAAGCAGGTTCTCTATGGGGATCCTGATACAGGACTCTATCCCAGGACCCTGGAATCACGCCCTGAGCCAAAGGCAGATGTTCAACCACTGACCCACCCAAGTGCCCAGAAATTTTCTGTTTCTTTTGTTTTGTTTTAAGATTTTTGTACTAAGTTACTGTATCCAATTGTTATTGCATGATTGACAAAAAGAATCTGAGAAGTAGTCCAAAGGTATCTATGTCACAAAAACAAACAAACAAACAAACAAAAAAGGCTAACACCACCTCCCCACCCCTGGCTCAGACTCTTAAGTGTCTCAAAGTCAAATGACTTATTTTTATCATGTAGCTGAGACCTGGCATGAAGTGTGTGATCCTTTGTAGAATGAATCAGTGAGTGTAAGTCTGTAGGAAAAATAAATAAATAAATAAACAGAACCCAAAGGTGGAGCAATGATAGTTGCTTGGGTAAACACTAGTTGAATCTGAATCTGAATTCAGGATTAAGATAACTTTTCAGGGCCAGAGGAGATCCAGACAAGCCAGGTGCTGAGGGGCCCTCTCTCCTAGGATCACACGAGGAGTGATTTATCCTTACATTTTCCTTCTCAGGTCCCAAAACAGCTCCTTCTAGTTGAGCAGGATCTGTGTCTCTCTTGTTTATTGTCATAATATTGAGATATACTTCACATACCATACAATTCGCTTTTTTAAAGTGCACAATTTGGTGATTTTTACTCTTCAGAGTAAAATCGTCACAATACATTTTAGAACTCATTTGTCACCCCAAAAAGAAATCCAGCACTCATTAGCAGCCACTCCCCATTCCTGCACTTTGCCCTCCACCTCTATAATCATTGACCACCATCAATTTATTTTTTTGTCTCTATGGATTTTCCTGTGTTTCACATTTCATGTGAACGGAATATACAATATGTGGTCTTTTGTGATTGGCTTCTTTCACTTAGTGTGTTTTCGGGAGTCATCTATGTTGAAGCCTGCACCACTACCCTATTCCTTTCTATGGCCAAATAATATTCTATTAGTCCTCTTGAATTTTGTACCCTAGATGCCTTGCTTGCTTCACTATAGTCCCCATCATGTAACTCAAGTCATGAAGTACTGATAAAAAGCTTTTCTGATTTCCCAGGAAAGAGAATTCTGGAGGAGGATGACATACCTCCAGGACAGTCTCTGGAATTTCTGGAGCTAAGATTCTGGGAGGCTGTGCTCCTTATCAAGAGCTTTGGAGATTGGTATCATAACCTTACCAGTCGATGATCCACACTCCACAGGGGCCAGGCATGGGGTCCCGTCCGAGCCTGTATCCAAATAACATCTCTGTTCTGGGCTTCTCAGGGGGGCTTTGATTAGAGGCTAAGCAGAAATAGAGCAGGGGTGAATGTAAATTCTGAAGGTCTTAGGATATAAGAGCAAAACCACTGCTTCTGATTGTCTTCTTCTCTCCATTTTTTCACCCTTCAACACACTACAACCCTCCCCACCGTAGACACACATACACTCTTGAAGCACATTGCTATCTAAACTTTTTGAATTGGCAATAACATTATTAAAATATAATTCATAGCAAAGGCCACAGCTGACAGCCCATGGAAGGTGTGCTTGGTTTGGCCAACAGAGAACGTTTAAACATTTTTGAACTAGCTGCTAACATTTAAAAATTGAGAATTTTTACATTGAAAATCTGAATGACTAGCTCACCTTTAGAAATTGGGAAGCCTGCCCCAATTGGGCTGTCATCCCATCAGAAAAATATCATCTGCTAAAGGTAATCAATGTCATCCCCTGAGATGGGGCAGGTGGTCTCTAATGCACAAACAATTGACTCAGTCCTCCTGGCACATATGTAGTAATTTAAGTTCTCAACCCTGATTGATAATATATGCTGAGAATAATGCCTTGCTTTGTATAGAAAAAGTAAATATAAATTTAATTTGCTTGTCTTTGGGGGCAGAGAAATTTGTATGCACGTGTGTGCGCATGCTTATTTAACTTACTTAATTAGACCACCCAATGGCATCATGACAGAATTTAGACTACTAGATACAACCCCAAAACAAGGGGATTTGCCTGAAGGATATGATTCTATCTTTAAGATAACACTAGAGATTAAAATCTTTCATCATAATGTTCTAAAGGCTGTTATTATTACAATGAGTCAAAATTAGGCTGGCATAATCATCATCTTGGTGATCTCATTTCTTTTTATTAAAATCTTCAATGTCAGACATCATGTAGTAGGGAAGAAAATAATCTGCAAATTAAAATTTCCTGCAGAGTTTTCCTTTACGTGTTAACCTGGTGTCGGGCCAGTTTATTGGAAATGTTTTCTTGCACATTTTTCACTGATGTAGCACTTTTTTTTAAACTAAATTTTGTTTCCAGCCAGGATAATGTTTTCTGACAAATTACTTTGACTCTGCTTTTCTTGATTTTGCTGTAATTTCTGCCTCTGGAGATGAGTTTCTTACAAAGTCAAATACCTTGAATATTGGATAACACCAGAATCATTATATTTTCAGATAAATCCAGCCACATGCCCACAGATGATAATTACTGTTTCCTTCATAGCCCCATGTAGGAGGCCTCCCTGTCTCTTTTTTGGGTATGAGGTCTTTGTAAATCTCAGGCCACAAACTCCATGTGCCAGGAATCTGTTCTTCACTTTCTTTTAGATAACTAGGACTTAGTTTCTAGCTCCCCATCTTGCTGAGATGAAGGCAGAGATTTATTTCCAATTGTCACTGGGGCCTCTCCTATACCAGGCATGGAGGTCTTACAGCAGCAAAGGATGAGAGCTGGCTCTCCATCCATCACTCCACACCAGTGGTCCTATTGTCTTCGTTCCCAAGGGTCTTTATGGTACTGTGGCTCTGATGCTCCTTTGCTACTTGTGGGCAAAGGAATTTTGCCAAGATTGGGAACCCTACACCTGGGGTTTCCTCCTTGGTCTCTGCGCCACATCTCCCAGGTGCTGATACAGAGAAGGATAGGTACACACACACACACACACACACACACACACACACACTCTTTTCCCAAATCCAGAAGAATATCTCCCCTTCCCCTCCTCACCCATGTTCTCCCTGAAGTGAAGGCCTTCTTTCCCATCCCCCTACCCGGGGACACCCAACACAATCTCCTCCTTGTGTTTAGGCTTTCACAAAAGGCAGAAAGAGTGGTGGGATTTTGCTTTCAGCTCTGCAAAAATTTCCTAAGTAAGAAAACATGAAGAGCTTTGATGTGTGCTTGAAATGAGGGAATAAAAAATAGACAAAACAAATTACAAATTAGTAGTTTAGGAAATGTATCGGGCTGCAAGGTAGCAGATTACCAACATACAGCTAATAGAGGTGACATTTAAGTACATTTTCCTTGGGGGAAAAAGGGAAATAAGCAAAAAGGAAGTCATTATTCTGTTCCTTCGAAAAGCTCTTTGACCAACCTTAAGCCTGCTAACTGTTCTAATTAGCCTATTTGAACATATAAAAGCAAATGAGTGTATAGTTATTTTTTAAAGCAGAATTAGTGTCTATAAAGTTCTTTAAATGTAAGCAGCTGTTGTACACAAGCCAGAAGTCATATTTGTTCTTTTTTTTTTTAAAGATTTTATTTATTTATTCGTAAAAGACACAGAGAGAGAGGCAGAGACATAGGCAGAGGGAGAAGCAGACTCCTTGAAGGGACCTCAGTGTGGGACTCGATCCCGGGACCCTGGAACCATGCCCTGAGCTGAAGGCAGATGCTCAACCACTGAGCCATCCAGGTGCCCCTGGATGTCATATTCTTGAATGAGAAAGCCAGTGAGAGTTGTAAAGACTTATAATAATATTAGCTAGCTTTTGTTGAGCAATTACTACACTCTAGGCATTCTATAGAGTGTTTGTGCTTTATTCATTATTTAATCCACAACAAACTTATGCATTATATACTATTTTATACCCAATTTACAAATGTGGGAGTTGAGGCATGTTGATCAACTATGCGATTGGTTTCAAGTTGGAAGCAAAGGTATCTGTGCTTTCAGGACCCATATCCTAACCAGTGTGCCATACTGCCTCCTGGCTGCAGAAGTGCTTTATTAAAATGTGATCAAGGAAAAAAAAATGTGATCAAGGTAGTAAAAAGAAAGGAGAGACAGTAGTACTTTCACATTATTGGTATTACTGAATGCCCACTATGGGCACAGCATCTGTGTTCTTACTTGGAATTGCTAAACTAGACAATTTTAAGAAATAGAGGGCAGATTTCTTTCACTTGTTTTCAGTGTGGATTCATTGTTGATCTCAAGTCTCTGTGAATGACACATGCTTCCTTTATAATGGACATGCTGTTGTGTATCTGAATGCTATTCCACTACTTCTTTTTTTTTCCCCTCTGTAAACTATACATTTTTTAAAAATTCATTTATTTATTTCAGAGAGAGAGAGGGAGCATGAGCAGGGGAAGGTGCAGTGGGAGAGGGAGAGGGAGAGGGAGAAGCAGACCCTCCACGGAGCAGAGAACCTTATGCAGGGCTCAATCCCAGAAGCCCTAGATCATGACCTGAGCTGAAGTTGCTTAACCAACTGAGCCACCCAGGCACCCCTGAATCATACATTTTTTAAGAGGTCAAATGGGGTGCTATGTACAGCCAGGTTTATTCTGGGGCCATCTTCATTCTTAAAGTATTAGCTCAGACTAGCATGCTACTCAAGAAGCCCTGTCTCTGCACGGTCCTTCCCCTTTCTCACTACACCAAATTTAGATCCTGTGTGTTAGGAAACCAAGTACTACCCTATCTATTACAAGTGTCCTATTTATTACAAGTCCTGCACAAGAACTCTGGGGACTGTCACCATCACTTCCAAATTAGGACTTCTTGGCATTTGAAACTTAGGGGTTGGATCTGACCTGTTGCTCAAAGCATTTCTTTCCAATTATAGTTGATTCTTGTTATTCACAGTAGTTACCTTCTATAAAGTTGCTTCCGACCTTGAATTTCCAAATATTGAGCTACTGTCCCCAGGGAAAACACAGGGTTAGGTTCCTGTAAACCTCTGGCCACAACATGAACCAACCAATATATTTTATTTTATTTTTTTTTTATTTTAAGTAGGCTCCACGCCTCACATGGGACTTGACTCCTAACCCCAAGACCAAGAGTTGCGTGCTCTACTGACAGAGCCAGCCAGATGTCCCAGAAGCAATCAATATATAACCTTGCTTTATCTGTATTTCTTTTTAAAAACTCCTATTGTTGACTCATGAACACTGAACTCACAACCAACAGCACTATAACTCATGCCTGAAAGAAGCTTCTGGAACACATATATTTGCTCCATAAGGCACATTGCAGCCTCCTTGCACTTACAGACATTAGACAACACTGCAGCATTGCACTTGAGGCCATTTTAAACAACCAAATTACAAAAAAAAAAAAAAAAAAACCCACAAAAAAATGTGAAAAATGTGACATAAAAATAAAGACACTTGTATATCTAAGAACTGAGTGAAGAAGCCAGCACATCACCTTGTTCAGCCTCAGTTGGGAACTTGTGAATTGGGCAACACAAATTTTTCACCTCTCTGCACATGTCTCCAAATGACCAAGAAGAGGAGCAAGTATTGATCTGGGGTTACAAATAAATTTTGTAAATTTTTGTTTTTGCAAATTTGCAAAATTGTTTTTGAATTTGCAAATACAGAACCTATGATTAATGAGGATCAACTGTATTTCTTTCCTGGGCAGTACCATAATATCCCCTTATTACACACGTCGGCACAATCTATTTGCTTGGAACCCACCAGAAAACTCTAACTCTAATCTAAACACTAGCTCATCAAGTCAGAAACCCAGCAGGTGCTATTTTGGCTACTTGACACTTCTCTTTCCAGATCACCATTCCTTGGTCAGCAAAGATTCCCAAGTGCAAAAGAAAGTCAGAAAACATCTATTGTTTCATTTAGGAACTCAGACTCTCCTCAGCCTTCTGCTCAGGGGGTTTGAGAGCATGCATCATCCAAACGTCCCACCCTCCATGGTGCTGATGCTTTGTGGAGATAAAATGCCCCCCCCTTTTTTTTTTCCAGAAAGGGCAGGAGCACTATCCTTGCATTTAAGTTTTATTTATTTGTTTGCTTAAATGCATTTGATAACTTATCATTGGTTTGCTTTTTCATGATGAATATTTCAGCATTGCAGGAAAACATCTAGATTATTAACAAATTAAATGAAATTGTTGCTATTCAACTTCTGTTGACATATGGCAGTGGCAATTTCACATGACCTTATGAAGAAATCTGTGCTTAATTATTTTACTTTAACAAATCTTAACATTTTGTCATCTCTGTGTCAGAAAGTTATTTTTTTAAAGAAGCGGAAAAAAAAAAAAAAACCCAAAAACCCTCCACTGCGCAGCCCACTTGCCCTTCTTCCTCTTTCTCAAAGGCAGCCGCTGTTCTAAAGTTCATGTGCTTGTATTCGTACTACGTATGTATCCACAGGCAGTAGGGCTTCAGATAAATGCCCAATTATAGAAAACTGACAGTGTTGGAAATTTCTTGAAATGATCCGGTGTTGGTTTCCAGAGGCCTGAACAAGAAATGACTTAGGTCAAATTGATTTCACAAAATAAACTGAATTGAGCTTTGTTTGCATGACTGGATTGGTTTTGTCTGCTCAAGGAATTTCCAAAGCTGGTCTCCATTTGTGTTTTATTTTATCAGACTCCAACTGAATTATTTTCTCCTTATATCCCCTACTCATACATACAGCCTACCTCAAACCCTCAATGGATGCACCTGCAGCTTGCTATAGCTTGCATGTCCCGAATTACAATTCCCCTGCTCTTCCCTAATAAACTCATCTCTTTTTTTTGACATTTTTGAGCTTGCCATGGTTTACCTCTCTTTTTAGGTCAACAGTGTCATACAGTGCTTTTTTTGCCTCTTGCCTTTTCTGTCAATGGCACTGGTCTAGAGCTTCCCATAAGAACAGGATCCATGTGAACAACCTTGCTACCCATAGAACAGAGAAGATAATTCTTCCTCAGGGGAGGGGCAAAGAATATTTTTGAGTAACAGCATCTATGACAAGTACAGTTTTTTTTTCAAAATGCTTCTGCTTTTGTCAGTTTTATTTTTATTTTTTATTTTGAAAAATTGTAAATCTCCAGCAACATTGAAGAGTAGTGTGGGGAGCATCTGTAGGAGCTTCATTTAGATTCACCACTTGTTAAATTTGGGATTTTATTTTATTTATCTCTGATATATATAATTCTGGACTGAGTCGTGTCTCTCTAAGATTTGTATGTTGAAGTTCTAACCCCTGGTAATTTAAAATATGATTGTATTTAGGCATAGGGTAGAGTCTTTTAGGAAGTCATCAAGTTAAAATGAGGCCAATATCACTGTTGTCCTTATAAGAAGAAATTAGACAAAGATGCATACAGAGGAAAAATGATGTGAAGACACGTAGAGAAGACAGCCATCTCCAAGCCAAAAAGAGAGGCCTCAGGAGAAACTGAAGGAGTTTACAACAAGTGTCCCCAGAGTGTGCCACTTTGACATGTGGACTATTTTGAGCTGAAGTCAATCAAGACCCCGCAGGTTCAAGAGAAACTTTTTCCCCTCCTTAAAGTACCTAGAAGACTTTAAATTGGGGGTCTTTCCCAGAATAAGATTTTTACCAGAGATGAATTTTATTTGACAGGGAAGACATTTAATTACCAAGTATCTGCTCCTCTTATTATCCTGTGAATTTTCTTCCTCCCCTTTGAAGCCCCAGGCCCTTACCCCATCCCTTAGCTCAGGATGGCATAGACACTTCATTTTACCTTTCTGTCTTCGAGCCTGTCATGTGTATGGGGTTCCCATATGTATGAAATTAAATGTGTCTTCTCCTGTTAACTTCTGTAATGTTAACTTGATTATTAAACCAGTCAAAGAACGAAGAAGGGTTGAGGTGAAATTTTTCCTCCCTAACAAAACACACTGACAACCTTGATGTTGGATTTCTAGACTTCAGACTATGGACAAAGAAGTTTCTGTTGTTTAAACCAACCAGTTTGTGGTATTTTGTTATGAAAACCCTAGAAAAGTATACACACACACACACACACGCAGCTATAAACACATATATACACATATATACACATACATAAATATCCATTTAAAAATAGATTGCAGGCATCAAGATAGTTTATCCTAAGTATTTCAACATTTCAACATGCGAGGATCTACTTGAGTTTCAAGCAACCAAAATTTGTCTATACAAAGCATACTTTTCTTTGAAATACAATTTGTTTATTTTATTTTATTTTTAAAAGACTTTATTTATTTATTCATGAGAGATACACAGAGAGAGGCAGAGACATAGGAGAGGGAGAAGCAGGTTCCCTGCAGGGAGCCTGATGTAAGACTCCATCTCAGGACCCTGAGATCATGACCTGAGCCAAAGGCAGACACTCAACCAGTGAGACACCCAGATGCCCCTAATATTCATATTTTTAGATCCATTTTTCTAACATTTAATCTATTTAGATATATTAGGATTACTCTTCTATGTTGGGTTTGTTTTTTACAATCTCATTGCCCCCATTTTCCTGACATTTTTTTTTCATTTTTGTGTTGGAAATATTCCTATACTCAGGCCCTTCCTACTTTTTTGCCATTTGTGTGGAAGCTACAGATTGTAACTCTAATCTTTGGTGATTGTTCTTGAAATTTTTAACACATAAAGTGAAAAGATGCCAAGTGCAAAACAATCTGTATAGTATGCTATCTTTGAGAAAAAGAAAGAGGCAAATGTGAGAATACATATTCACATTCTGATATATTTACAAAAAGGAAAAGACAGCAAACAAAAAGACAAAATAAGACAGTATTTAAAAACCCAGTATAGATCAGTAATGGCAATGGATCTAATCAGATTAACTTTCTTACTAAAATACAATGAAGTCAGGCTACATTAAAACAAAATTAACTAAACCAGAAACTAATAATAAATGCTCACCTATAAGACAGTCTGGGGATTGAGAGATTGGAGGAAAGAAGAGAGTGAGTTTTTAAAAATCATTTGAGACTATATAAAAGCATTGGTTGTTAAAACTATAATTAAGTTCAAATCAAGATATTTTTATCATGTAAAAAATTTGACAGGCATACATAAATATAATTGTTTGCAACAGTCTGAAATAACTGTCTTTATCTTTCTCCCAAATCCAATGTGTCTGTATCAAACTTTATCTGCTAAACAACCATCCCACACCTACATCATTATCATTTAGACTTTCAGTTTTTTTTACATCTTTAGTTTTATTTTATTTTTTTAGAATACAATATTATTTTTTTATAAATTTATTTTTTATTGGTGTTCAATTTGCCAACATATGGAATAACACCCAATGCTCATCCCGTCAAGTGCCCACCTCAGTGCCCGTCACCCAGTCACCCCCACCCTTCTTATTTTGCCTTCGTTTCTTATTCTATTCTCATACTCAATTCCCTAATGTGTCCACAGTCTGGATTTTGGTCTGGATTATGTGTTCTTTGAGTTAAGTGCCTCCATGTGGATGTGATGTGTGATGTAGCTGATTCCTAACCACACCTCCCCCACTCCCTCTAGGGAAGCTAGGATGGGCTTGAATCAGGGTCAGCTTGAACCTTGTATCTAACTGACCTTGAAAGATCTGGGTTTTCCACTTTGTGCACTGTATTGCTATCCAAGCACATGACTGTAGAACCCTTTGGATGAAGCCTGGGACATCACTTCTGTATATGCTTGCCTTGATGCTGCAAGGTCGTTCCTTGTTGGGACATTATTTTCCTTTGGTGGATTCTGGATGTGAAAACTGTCCCAGCTCTAGGAACTGGGCAGTCAATTGTGACTTTCCACTGGGAACACATTCATTCTTGAAATCTCTCTCTCGGCCTACCTCTCCTGCCTTCTCTCTTAATATCTTTTGATATTAAGTAATTTCTTTCATGGATGCCCATCTGTTTTGCCCCTAGAAACACTCTATTTTACTAGCCATCTGCATGGAGTCCTTTTTAAAATATACTTTATTTTTCAAAAATTCTTTTTTACTTATTCATGAGAGACACACAGAGCCAGAGACATAGGCAGAGGGAGAAGCAGCCTCCCCGTGGGGACCCCGATGTGGGACTCGATCCCAGGACCCTGGGATCACTCTCTGGGTGGAAGGCAGGCGCTCAACCGCTGAGCCACCCAGGTGTCCCTGCATGGAGTCCTTACATCCAGAAACCTGGGCTTCTGATCTTCCCTTGCCCTACCCAGCAACTAGATATAGGATCAAGTGTATTCCCTCAGGGTTACAAACTAGGACTCATGCATTTCCTGGCTGCTAACTCTGGTTCTTAGGACATTTTAGCAAGCTGCGAAGGGAGGCACTAAAGTATATGGGAATGTAGCCCATGTAAATGCATGGCACAATAGTTTTCTTATTAGATGAGCATCTTTCCACCCTAGAAGGATTTGGTATTACATACAGAAATATTTAAGAGTATCAAACCCATGCTGTTATTTTTATTTTGAAGCATTTGTACACACTGGGTATTTTAAGTATTTATGTTTAAGAGAATTTGACCTCTTAGAGCAATGGCTCAACCTGGTGACTTCAATTTAAAATATGAACTTGAGTCTTTGAATTAGATTTTGAAGGGTAGCAGAATGTGCCACCCCAACGTATGCCCATAGGAGTCTAGAACATTCCATGCCAACTTGGCATACTGACGATTTTGAGCTGTAGGCACTTGAAAACAGCAGATGCTATCTTCTATGTCTACATGAGGTATAAATGTTAATAAACTTCCACTTGTTTTTATCTTGTTAATCTGACTTTTATTACAAGGGTTTCAGCTAAGAACTCAGAGGGTAGAGGGAGAAGTATGTTTTTCTCCCCTATAATTTGTTATTTTAAGTTACAATCGTACCAAGTTTGTAGACAGAGCTGGAATATTCACAGGAACATAAAGTTCATCATATTTATAAGTTAAATGTATTAGATTTATGAGTTATTTAAATACAGGAGAACATTCTATTTGTTCAAACAATTGAAGCACTAAAAAGGAAATTTAGTACATTAAATTGAACATACTAAATTTAAAAATGTGGCACAACATGTTTAAAGAAATTCAGTTAAATCTATAAATAGGACCAAATATTTTCAAGTCTTCTTTACGGTAAAAATTGCTAAACTTATAAACAGAATAATATGAGTAGAAACTTAATTTTGAAAGCCTGAAGAATTTAAGATGTAAAACAATTTTATTGACTTTACTAGATCGTAGGTTAATTGTAAGACCAGTATAGTCATTTGAAGATTTTTTCCTGCACACATAAACTATTAATTTTTATTTTTTTAACGATTTTATTTATTTATTCATAAGAGACACAGAGAGAGACGGGGGGGCAGAGACACAGGCAGAGGGAGAAGCAGGCTCCATGCAAGGACCTGACGTGGGATTCGATCCCGGGACTTCAGAATCAGACCCTGGGCCGAAGGCGGCGCTAAACCACTGAACCACCCAGGCTGCCCGTGCACACATAAATTAGACTCAGGAGCATTCACACACACAAAAGCCCTCACTTTAACTTCAATTATCTTTTAATAAATATATAATTGTGGGGGTGCCTGGGTGATTGACTCCTGATTTTGGCTCAGATCATGATTTCTGAGTCCTGAGCTCAAGCCCTGTGGGGCTCTGCTCTCAAAGGACAGTCTGAGATTCTTTTTCTTCCTCTGCCCCTCCCTCTGCTCACATGCGCAAATAAATAAATGAAATCTAAGGGGAAAAAAAGATAAAATTGTTTCCATTTTATAGGTGAGGAAATTGAGGCACAGTAAAGTGAAGGGACATTCTATCGGGATTTGAACTCCGGTTTCTGGCACTGAAGGTTAAATGCTCCTTCTACTATACTCTTCAGTTTAACCTCACATGATCCTAAGTGAGTAAAATTCAGAAAAATCCTGAAATCATCCCCTCTTTTGCTTTGTGTGTGTGTCCCAACTAATAATCATCATAAAAAATGTGCTTTTTGTTTATTTTTTATTTTTGAAAAAGATGTTATTTATTTGACAGAGAGAGAGAACCAGAGAGCAAAAGTGAGGGGAGCAGCAGAGGGAGCAAGAGAAGCAGACTCCCCCCTGAGCAGCGAGCCATATGCGGGGCTCAATTCCAAGACCCGGGGATCATGACCTGAGCAGAAAGCATAATGATATTATCTTAATGATTAAGCCACACGGGTGCCCTAAGAATGTGCTTTTTATAATGTGTGATCATCACTGGACAACTGCATCTTAAATCGGAGCCAAACATATAAGAAGTTTCCAGGATTGGGGCACCTGTGGCTCAGTTGGCGAAGCATCTGCCTTTGGCTCGGGTCCTGATCTCAGGGTCCTGGGATCCAGCCCCACGTGGGCTCCCTGCTTCCTGCTCGGTGATAAGTCTGCTTCTCCCTCTTCCTCTGTCCCTCCCTGCTACTTGTTCTCTCTCTCTCTCTCTCTCTGTCTCTTACTCTTGCTCTCACTTTCTCTCAAATAAATAAATAAATAAAATCTTTTTTTTTTTTTAAAGAAGTTTCCAGGATTAAGGGAAAAGGCAATGATGAGCCAAGTCAATGGTCATGCATTGTAAAAAAAAAAAAAAAAAAAAATGGCATTTATACCAAGAACTGCACAAAACGAAACTATACAATTTAAAATAGTATAAAGCAAACACCTGTGTAACCAACACCCAGACCAAGAAGAGAGTATTTACAGTGCCCAGAACCTCCTGCTTCCAACCTTCTAAGATGTCTCCCTTCCTCCCTCCCCCCACCCACCTCCTTCCTTCCTTCTTGCACCAACCATGGCTCAAGCTGTCCCTGGGAAGCTGGAGAAGAGCATGCAAGAGGCTCTGGAAAGGGAAGCCAGCAAGCCTAAGAAGCTGAGCTGTCAGGCAGTCTCAGTAGAGACCGCATCAAGCTTATGGAAAGTTCTAAAGCAGGGATAACCCCTCAGATGTGTCCAGACATGAGGCAAGGGGAATGGTTCTTATACCTCCACCTGGATCAGTCATTGCCTGCAGGACTTGCTGGAAGGAGGTGTGATTTCGTGGGAGGTGTCTCTCTTCAAGCAAGGCAATCCCACACGGAGCTGGCTGATAGTAGAAGGTTGTCTGCTGACAGCACTCCAGGAGCTGGAGAATGCATCCGGCGTTCCTGAACAGGGGTCTGGGACAAGAACTCAAGGGAAATGTTTAAAAAAAAAAAATGGTGACAGTGGATATTCTTGTCCTGTTTCTGATTTCAGGGGGGGCTTTAATACAGCACCATTAAATATCAGACTTGATATATGTATGTACAGACTCTTAACAGATTAAGAAAATTTTGTTTCCAAAAAAAAAAAAAAGAAAAAGAAAAGGAAATTTTGTTTCCATGTGCTATAAGATTTATCTTGAATGGATATAGAATTTTATCAAATGCATTGCTTTCATTAAGATGATTATATGATTTTTCTCTTCCTTTCAGTTAGGATGGTGACTTATACTAATTTGATTTTTGAATATTAGGGCAAACTTGAGTTCTTGAATTAAACTGGTGTTGTGGTACAGGAGTCACCCCATGTCCATGTTTTTGCTTTCTGTGGTTTCAGTTATGCATGGTCAACTGTGGTCTGGAAGCAGATGGTCTTCCTTCTGATGAGTTATCAGGTCAGTAGTAGCCTAACACTAGGTCACATGCCTCTGTCACTCGCCTCATTTCACCTCATCACGTGGGCATTTTATCATCTCACATCATCACAAGAGTGAGAACAGTAAGGAATTTTGAGAGAGAGGCCACATCCACCTAACTTTTATTACAGTGCGTTGTTACAATTGTCCTATTTTGTTATTATTGTGGTTAATCTCTTAGTGTGCCTAATTTATCAATGAATCTTTCTCATAGGTATGTCTGTATAAGAAAAAAACATGGTATATATGGGGCTCAGTACTATCCATGGTTTCAGGCATCCATTAGGGGTCTTGGAATGTATCCCCTACAGATAAAGGGAGTCTACTGTAATATATATTTATATACTGCTGGATATATTTATTTTTATATTGTATATTGCTGGATAATGTCAAACTATTTTTCGAAGTGGTTAGGTCAACTGGCACTCCTACCAGCAACCTATGAACATTTCCATTCATTCATATCTTAATCAACACTTGCCATAAGATTTAAATTTTTAGAAATAATTTGAAATACAGGTAGTGAGATCCCATTGTATTTTTAATATGTATTTCCCAGACAACCTTTTCTATAAGCCTGAGTGGTGCAAAATAATGCCTTTACTAAGAGCTCAGAAGAACCAGGAAGCATTTGCAACCTATAAATTAGTTACTATTTCAAGAGGTATCAAAATGTGATGGTAAGGAAACAGGATGACCAAATCAGCATTACTCTGTCCTTCTATTTGTGCTTGTTTTGTTCTTTTTCTACTTTTTAAGATTTTTTTTTAATGTAATCTCTACGACCAATGTGGAACTCAAATTCATCATTCCAAAATCAAGAGTTGCAAGCTTTTTGGACTGAGCCAGCCAGGTGCCCCTGTTTTGTTCTTCTTCTGACTAGCTTATTAACTTTGTCTTTCTTCTTTTTAAATATTTGGTTTTAATGTCAAAAATTTCCCACCAAATAACGCTTTATCTGCAACCCGCAAAATTTGATTCGTACTACTCTTATTAATTTCTAGTTCAAACTTTTTCATTTTCTAAGCTCTACCATGATATATTTACTTACCCATGAATTATTTATAAATATATTTCTTGACTTCTAACATATAGGGATTAAAACATTTTAAAAAAATGTATTCAGAGGACAGCCCGGGAGGCTCAGTGGTTTAGCGCCGCCTTCAACCCAGGGCGTGATCCTGGAGACCGGGGATCGAGTCCCAACTCAGGCTCCCTGCATGGAGCCTGCTTCTCTCTCTGCCTGTGTCTCTGCCTCTTTCTCTCTCTCTCACTCTCTCTCTCATGAATAAATAAAATAAAATCTTAAAAAAAGAATGTATCCAGAGCTTAATTGCTTTGTGTTAAGAAAATACACTCTGACTTCAACATTTTGAAGTTTGTTGACACTTGCTTTATGGTCCTGAAGATCATCAATTTTGAAATTTTGAACAAGTCTCAAATATTTGCTGAAAAAAGATGCATAATTCTGGAGCTCTTCAGTGCAATGTTTTAAATACTGTGCTTAGGGGCCCCTGAGTGGCTTAGTTGGTTAAGCGTTTGCCTTCAGTTCAGGTAATGATCTCAGGGTCTTGGGTCATGATCCTGGGTCAGGCTCCCTGTTCAGTGGGGAGCTTGCTTCTCCCTCTCCTTCTTCCCTCCCCCTTATCATGCTCTCTCTTTATCTCTCTCTCTCTCTGTCAAGTAAATAAAATCTTTAAAATCAATCAATCAATATGCTGATTAGATCAAGAATATTATTTCATATAAATCTATATTATTGCTAGTTAAAAAAACTTGTTCTATTAATTACTAAGAGAACTATGTTAAAATCTCATATCACGCATGTGGATTTGTCTCATTCTCCTTTCTGTTCTGTTAATGTTTGTTTCATATTTTTTGAGGCGATGCTATTTCATACATGACATTTTAAATTAAAATGTCCACTTAGTGCCTTTAACTTTCATTGTTAAGAAGCGACTTAAAAAAATCTCTACTGATATTTTTTGCCTTCAAAATAATTTAGTTTGATATTAACATAGCCCTACCAGCTTTTAAAAAAATCTGTAATTGTGTGTGAACATATTTTTCCGTGGTTTTGATCTTCTTTGCATTTCTGTAGTTTAGATTTGTCTCTTTAAATGGCATATATTTGGATGCTGGCTTTCCCCCCCACCTTCATAATCTTCTTCTATTTTAAGGAAGTTACTGGTTTACTTTTATTAAAATTCTCACCTTATTAGTACTGCCTTTGTCTACCTATTCTGGGTTCTTTTCTTGCTTTCTTTTAGAACAGCTGAGAATTTTTTAAGCTCTTACTTTGAAATTATTTTTTTTAAAAGATGTTATTTATTTATTTGAAAGAAAGAGCGTGAGAGGGAGAGAACACAAGCAAGGGATGGGTAGAGAGAGAGGGAGAAGCAGGCTCTCTACTGAACAGGGAGCCCAAGGTGGAACTTGATCCCAGGACCCCAGGATCAAGACCTGAGCCGAAGGCAAATGCTTAACCAACTGAGCCACCCTGGTGCCCCTTATTCTGAAATTATTTTAGATTTTTAGAATAGTTGTGAAGATAGAAAGTTTCTGTATACCCTCCACCTAGCATCTCCTAATGTTAGTATCTATGTGACCATCATATAAAAAAAACCATGGAGTTTTGTTTTGTTTTTTTTTTAGGATTTTATTTATTTATTCATGAGAGACAGAGAGAGAGGCAGAGACATAGGCAGAGGGAGGAGCAGGCTCCACGCAGGGAGCTTGATGTGGGACTTGATCCCAGGACTCCAGGATAGTTATCCAGTTAGTTATCACAACTAACAAATTAATGCAAAGCTATTAACTAAACTACAGACTTTATTTGGATTTTAGCAGTTATATTAGTTTCTATTGCTATGTAACAAATTGCCATGAAAAATAGAAAAGCAGCTTAAAAAGCAAGGTTTCTATAGGTCAGAAGCTTGGGTGTGGCTTAGGTGGGTGTTTTCTTTCTTTTTAAAGATTTTATTTATTTATTCATGAGAGACACACAGACAGAGGCTGCTGATGCAGGACTCAGTCCTAGGACCCCAGGATCACAACCTGAGCCAAAGGCAGATGTGCAACCATTGAGACACCCAGGTGCCCCTAGGTGGGTGTTTTGCATCAAGCCCTATCAGGCTGCAGTCCAGGTGTCAAACAGAACTGTGGTCTCATCAGAGGCTCAAGGGGGGAAAAATACTCTTAGGCTCCCATGAAGTGTTGTAGGAATTAATTTCCTGCAGCTGCAGAACTGAGGCTTCCAGATTTTTGCTAGAGACCTCCCTCAGCAGCTAGAGGCTTTCTATAGATTCTTGCCATACGGGCTTCTCCAACATGTCCATTTGCTTCCTTACAGTATGCTTCCTCAGAGTTGGCAATAGAACCAATTCAAGTCTGCTAGCAGGGTGGAGTCGTATTTATCAAAATGTAATTGTGAGATTAATGTTCCATCACCTTTGCCATGCTCCACGGTATAGGAGCAGGTCCTAGGTCCCACCACACTCAGCAGGAGGGTCGGCACAAAGGACGTGAAAGCAGGGGGTGGCAATGATGGGGCAACCCTAGCACCTGTCTACCATTCCAGTTTTTCTACTATTTTTTAAAAATTTCTTCCAGGATTCAAACCAACACACTGTAGTACATTCAGTCATCATCATCATGCATCTCAGTAATCTCTTCCAACCTATGACAGCTTCTTTGACTCACCTTGTCTTTCATGACCTTGGTACTTATAAAAAGAGCTGGTCAGATATCTTGTTCCCCAATTTGGAGTTTCCTGATGTTTTCTTAATATTAGACTTGGGTTATGGTTTTTTTTTGTGTGTGTGTGTGTGTGCGTGTGTGAAGAACATCACAGAGGCAAAGCACTACTTTCCTCGCAACCTATCAGGGCACTCAAAGTATTAACATAACTTGTTATTGGTGATGTGAACTTTGCAGACGTGTCTCCCAGGTTTCCTCACTGTGAAGTGACTGTTTTCTCCTCTCCATGCTGTACTTGTTAGAAGCAAGTGACTGAGTTCATCCTGTACTCAAGGGGAGGGGAGTTAGCTCCATCTCTTGGAAGGAGGAATGTTAAAAACTTTATGGATATATGTGAAAATTGCCATGGAAATCAGGAAATAATGTGGGTGAGAGAGTTGGACGCTATACAACTATCCATTAGTCATTGAAGTTTCTTCTACTATTTTTTTAAAAGTTTATTTATGATTTTTAGTAATCTCCACACCCAATGTGGGGCTCGAACTCATGACTCTGAGTTGCATGCTCCTCCAACTGAGTCAACCAGATACCCATCTTTTTTTTTCCTTAAGATTTTATTTATTTATTCATGAGAGACACAGAGAGAGAAGCAGAGGGAGAACAGGCTGCATACAGGGAGCCCGATGCAGGACTTGATCCCAGGACCCCGAGATCATGCCCTGAGCCAAAGGCAGATGCTCAACCACTGAGCCATCCAGGTGCCCCCAGGTGCCCCTCTTCTACTAATTTTAGCACTCACAACTCAGAAAGTTTAGCTATTTGCTTTTTCCCTCCTCTACTGATAATATGGATGTTATATACTCTGTTTCTATAATTCAGTTCCTACACAGTTACATGTAATGAAACTTATTAACCTCCATGTTTTGGGATGCCTAGGTGGCTCAGTGGTTTAGCACCTGCCTTTGGCCCAGGGTGTGATCCTGGAGTCCTGGGATTGAGTCCCACATCGGGCTTCCTGCATGGAGCCTGCTCCTCCCTCTGCCTATGTCTCTGCTTCTCTCTCTGTCTCTCACGAATAAATAAAATCTTTTTTTAAAATCCCTCCATGTTTTATTAAAATCTTTATACTGCATTTTCAAATAATACAAGGAGCTGAAAACCACTTAAGTCCATCCATTGCATTCCTGACTTATCTGCTATTTTTGTGTACTATTTTGAGTTTGTCTTTTTAATTTATTTATTTTATCTGAACAGATCAGTGAGTAATATCATTGGTGTGTGTGTGTGTGTGTGTGTGTGTTTGAAGTTACCCTCTAGTTACTTTTGCTTACATATTTACCACTGTATTCCTTCTCGCCTTTCAAATCCTATCCCAGATGGCTCTCTTATTCTGAAGAATATTCTTTAGAATTTTCTTGAGTGAGCATTTGCTAAGAATGGACTCTCAGTTTTTGTTTATCTGAGCATGTTTTAATTTTGTCCTCATTTTTTTGCAAGATATTTTCCCTAGGTATAGAATTCTAACTTGGCAGTTATGTTCCTTGGCATATTGAAAATCTTTCTTTGGTGACCTGGTCTCTGTTGTGCCTGTAAAGGAGTCACTTGCACATCTTACTGTACTTGCTTTAAGGGAAGTCTCAGTGATTTCCTTCTTCTTTCCTTTCTGTCCTCCTATTCTGCTCAGTGGTCAAACAGCTATCTCAGCACTCCTCAAGGAAGTGGAGGGAGGTTGTGACTTGTGTGTAGACCCCCATCATCCTAATCCTGAGAGTGTGATTCTTTGGGGTCCCAGTTTAGCATAGGCAGGGTCATTTATCAGGTTGTGTTCCTTAGTAGGACGTGAGCCTTGACTATGTTCTTTCACCAATAGCTGCTAAACTGATGCCGAGGTGAGGGTGTCAGCAATGCTCTCAGGGCATGTGAGAGGTTTGGTGCTCTGATAATGTGCCTCCTCTAGGTACTGACTTTCATCCAAAAATTGGCTCATAAACTTCCTGATGTCTTGTGAGCTCTACCAGACAAACAAGATTTTTGTTACTTCAAGTTTGGCATTTCTCATGATTTTTAGAGGAAGGGTTTATCTGTATGACCTGGTCCATCATTAACCAGGGGCCAGAACTTGACAAAGGCCACTGAATCACTAAGGTTTATAGATTAACAGTGACTGGGCCAGCAGGATCATTTGTCAGATACAAGTTTGAAGGAAAGTCACATTTGATTAAGAGTGGCTACTAGTCCCTCCCTTCCCTTTCTGGAGTGATTATCTCTACCTGCCCCTGTATGAAACTCTTGATGTACATTGTCTCCTTTGATTGATAGCATATATATGAGGTACAGCCTATTTTTATTCCCACTCAACAGATAGGGGAACAAAGAAGAAAAAAGCTACTCAAACCAGGTCTGCCTGATTTCAGGCTTTCTCTGGGCAAATACTCTTACTTGTAAGGCGTCCCAAATTAAGACAAAAGTTGATGTTGAATTGGGCAGAGAGACTCCTTTAATTAATTATCCTTGGACAGAACACTTCACACCTATTAGGGTGACTCGTATTTAAAAAATGGAAAATGTTGGTTAGGCTGTCCAGAAATTGGAACACATATATTGCTGGGTGGGGGAGGGGCACGTGTAAAATGATGCGGCTGCTGAGGGAAATAGTTCCGTAGTTCTTCAAAAAGGTAAACATAGAAAACACCATACGACCCAGTAGATACAGGTACTATAAACCCTGTCGACCAACAGAAGACCAAACTGGAAGCTGCAAAATAAAATGTGTGCCTTTATTTGGGGGGTTTGGAGATTGTCATCTGGGAGCCAATGAGTCAGCTGAAATCAAAGGCAAGTTCCAGAAAGAAAAGGACATTAGATTTTTTTCAAGAGGATGGAGGGAATTTGTGTAAGTTGTATTGAAGGAAATGTGACTCGGTGCTGGTCTAGCTACGGTTACACTCATCTGTACCTAAGTGGTTACCAAGGCTAGTTGTTTTTTGTTTTGTTTTGTTTTGTTTGTTTTGTTTTGTTTTTTTACCAGGGCTAGTGTTAGGCAGAAAGTCCACTTATGTCCTTTCTAAGATGCAGCAGATGCCTTGGCTTTTAGCTGAGATGAACAACAATTTTAAGAGTTTGAGAGAGAAGATACACACAAGTCCCCTTTCCCTTCTGGCCCCCTAGCTCCATTTGCAAATGACTCTTTTAGCCATGCTTACTTCATTTTGAACCTTCATCCACAAACCCAAAAGAACCACGAGTAGAGACCCAAACAGATATGTTGGGAATGTTCCTAATAGTATTACTCATAACAGCCAGAAGACAGACGCATCCCCAAAGCCCATCAACAGATGGATACACACAACAAATGGATAAACAAAATGTGGTAGATACACACAATGGAATATTTTTTCAGCCTTGAAAAGGAGGGGCATTCTGATGCATGCTACACCACGGATGAACCTTGAGAACATTGTGCTAAGCAAAATAAACCAGTCACAAAAGGACAAACATATGATCCCCCTTATACAGGGAACCTAGAACAGGCAAATTCATAGAAACAGAAAGGAGAATGGTGGTTGGTAGGAGCTGGGAGGAGAGGGGAATGGGCAGTTATTATTTAAGGGGTACTGAGTTCAGTCTGGACATAAAGAAAAATTTGGGGACAAAGTAGGTAGCAATTGTAGGTCATTGTAAATGTTCATAAGTTGCTGAATTTAAACTTAAAAATTGTTATGTGTTTTTCACCACAATAAAACATATCATCAAAACAACATAAATGAAGTAAATCACTTGTTTTAAAAAAATGTATCTCATTGATATGAAACATTTCATTCCCTATATCCTATCCTGACCCAGTTCTAAAGCAACATCACTTTGGGCTACAGAAGAACACGGTTCATAATGCCATGGCCATTTCCTGAGAAATCATCCTGTAGGTTTTAGAAGTTCCCAACCAATGCAGTTCATCTATGCTTAACTCATGATGGATTTGAAATGATGCACCAAATTTTAAAGAAATCTGCTCAAAAGGATAAATAGATCAGGGAATTAAAGAGAAAGGAAAATCATATTAGGAGAATATGTAAAAGCCAGGGGTCAATTTTTCACCAAGAAATGCATCACCTGTTCCTCATGGGAAGCTGAAAAAATCCTCTAGGTTTGGCTCTTGAATTTCTATGGGCCCAGATCGTGGGAGAAGAAGGAACGGCCCCAGGACCCAGTGTTCAGACATAAAAACCATTGTGTGATGGAATGAATGACCGCCATCCCAGAGATAGAAACATGGGGAATTTTGCATGACTCTTTCCTGTAACATTTGTCTGCGGGCTTAACCGACAGCACAGTTCAGGGGAAGCAATTCAGAAGGGTAGAAGTCTCAATTATAGAACTCAGCAAATATTTCTTGAGTCACTAAGCTGTCGCCATAAATGGAACAAATTCTTTTCCCCCCTCTCCATCTTTTCATAATTGAAAAGAAGTCCTCAGTTGGCAGACCACATATTTTTCCAGTTCAGGGGAGGTCCTGCATCTCCCCAGTGTAGTACCCCCAGCCTTTCTTTTGCTTGCTTGGTCTCTGCCGACATGTATTTGCAACCTCTGAATGCATTCTTAGCTCTTAATTATGACTGTACAAGAAGCTTACACCCTGACTTTTGTTATTACACCCTGATCAAGGTTCTTCTGTGCCATCACCTTTGACATTGCATTGATACAAAAGCCAATTAATGAATCGAATGGCCTTTTTACATGAGATTTGGTTTGAGACTTTATTTAAGTGTCATAGAACATAGGCACCTCTTATATGAAACATGCTGTTCTTTTTCTCCAGACTTCACTGACCTTTACCCTAAGAGGTTAGGCATTAATCCGTGTCTCCCCCCAACCCACGCCGGAGGCCTCTGTCCTCATTAACTATGCATTTTTGATGTTGACAATCTCACTCTATGTTTATCGATTCATTTGATCCAATGCCATGAAGGAACCGGAAACCAGACACAATCCAATGTAATCCTACTTCTAGAATGAGCCTCTGGGATTTGTAACAGAACCTGGGAGCGCCAGAGAGCTATTTTAGGCAGAAGTGTGTCTTGGCGAGGGAGCTACCAGTGTGTCTCATGTGTTACTCTCTCTCTCCTCATTCTAAGCCTTGTCTGGTGTTCTCCATAGCTGACAAAAGGAGACCCTCTGCTCTAGTTTCTCAAGTCCGCTGTGGCTGGATACCAGGACAGTTGCATTCTTGTCCTTCACCCACAAGGTGGGCTGAGACCCCCCCTAGGAAGACTTAAGCTTTTCTTACAGCTATTGTACAGCTGGCAACTAATTTGCTTTTTATTCCTTTGAGGTTCTGACAATTTGGAGGACAAAAAGGAGCGAGAAGGCAAGCAGTAGGGAGGATTACAACACTTTCTCATCTTTCCCCCATCCTGCTTTAATTTATTATCATTTTAATAGGAAAGGGGTCCTCTTCTGAAAGCAGAGC
This sequence comes from Canis lupus familiaris, assembly GCF_011100685.1. Classification (NCBI taxonomy): domain Eukaryota; kingdom Metazoa; phylum Chordata; class Mammalia; order Carnivora; family Canidae; genus Canis; species Canis lupus. Next base: position 16,663,225 of record NC_049256.1, on the reverse strand, counting down.
CCAGTAAGAAACCAAGCAATGAACTATTCTGGGTTCCCTAAGCAACAAAGTGGATTTTTTTTCCTTTTAGGACCAGAGGGAACAAACTCAAATCAAATCTGGTCTCCTGACTCCTCACATAATCCTATGGGTATTTAAATAATTAGCTTCTGTAGATTTTCTAAATCAAGAGCTCACTCTCTGCCCTGTGTTCTTCTTGTCTTTGCAGGGCCGCAATTGCTAAACAGACAGTAAGAAAAACAGCCCCAAACTCAGACAAAAAGCAGCCAAATAGCCACATAGCACCTGCCTTCTGTAGACATTCAGAGATGCTGATGAACCCTCTCGGGTGTTAATGAATGAAGACCTCACCATTCAGCTCAAGCTGGTTTAGGCACACCATGTGCAAAACAAGGTTCCTGCCCCCCCCCTCTCTTTTTTTTTATTTAGCTCATGGAATCACAGACCATTTTCCTAATAAGCTGCTTTTATCTTTGCTTCTACTGATTCATGAAATCCTTTCCCCTTTACCTACTACCTCTCAAGAACTGAAAGTATCTCATTTGTTAAGAGTCAGTAAGATTTAGGGATGCCTGGGTGGCTTAGTCGTTGAGCATCAGTCTGCCTTTGGCTCAGGTCATGACCCTGGAGTCCCAGGATCGAGCCCCCACATCAGGCTCCCCGCAGAGAACCTGCTTCTCCCTCTGCCTATGTTTCTGTCTCTCTGTGTGTGTCTCTCCTGAAAAAAAAATAAAATAAAATCTCAGAAAAAAAGAGAATCAGTAAGATTTAGTTGCCGAGAAATCTAAATCTCTGTTCTTCTGGACATGTTAGGTTATTGTTTACGTGTGTTCACATAGCTAATACAATATAGGGTACAAAGTAGTCAGGCATAAAATAGTATGGAGTAGTGCTGACTCAAGTTTCTCGCTCTTTATCAGGATTGAATTCAATTTATATTAGGGGTCATGAACACATGCATATCAGGGACAGGCAGAAACAATGAATGAGTTAACTAGTCCTTGTGTAAGTTGTCATTTCTTGGCCACCTCCCTTATGCTTGGAAACTAATAGAAAATAGGATCAAGGGGAAAACAAATGTTTTCTAGACAACTCAAGGAACCAGCCCTGCTGACACCTTGATCTTGGACTTATGGCCTCCAGAACTGCGAGAGAATGCATTTTTGTTGTTTGAGGCCACCCAGTTTGTGGCACCATGCTAAGGCAGCCCTGGGGACTGAAAGCAGAGACAGGGAGTGAGGTGGGGAAGGAGCCTCTCGGTGTGGTCAGCACCTGGGCCCCTGGTGCTCTCACCCTCATTCCTAGCAGCAAATCATGAAGTGAGGATGATACAAATCCTAACCAATATTTGTCCAGTAGTTTTCTAGTTTATGCCAATTATCCTGAAGTTAATGATTTTGCATTTCCACGCAAATTCTTCCAATGATCACTATGGAATTTGCTGAGCCAGTCAAGGAGGGAACAAGATCACTCCCTACCTTCTAGACTAAAGGTGCTGCAAGCTGTTGAAATCCGCCTGCCTTAAGTGACTTGCAGGGCAGTTAGGGCCGCTCTTTTTTAGTGGTGGTTATGACGGGGTTGGGGTTTAGTGCCTCTGGATCTTTATTCTGCAGACTTGCAATGAGATACCTCCATTTTCAAGGGTGGCAAGGTGAACACAGAGCTCTGGAGGGTAATGAAGAAAAATGTATAGGTCTCAGTTTATCTGGGCGAGGAGCAGTAATCTGCATCACCACTCTGCGCCTCTCCAAAAAAAAAAAAAAAAAAAAATTCCCTTATATAGAATCAGTGTCCTGGCAGCAACAAACATGTTTGGACACCCATACTTTAAAGGAACTTAGAGGAGAAGTGGACTTGTGACCATGATATCCATTTGTCCCCTGGATGCTAGAGAACTAGCTAGACTATGAGCTGAAGTCACTGTGGCTCATCCATGACAACCAGTCAGCTGAATTGTGGCTCCCTGTTCATCATGCTCATTAGAAGGGACTCAGGTCATTGAAAGCAAATTTAATCTTTGAGATTTTAGGTTTTTTGTTTTTGTTTTTTTTTCCCTTTCTACCTTGCCAGAACTCTGAGGGTGGTACAAGTTATGTGGTTGATATTATATACGTGTTGGAAAATCTGTCCCTTAGAATGAAAATTTCAGGCTGAGTCCATGTTAAGAGATAATTCCTAGCAAAGAAATCCCCAAGTGAGACTATTTCGGGAGCAATTTTTGCTGTAATAATAATAATTCCTGTGGAGAAAAACCTCAGGCTATCTGGAGATTAGAAGTATTACAGCGAAGGCAGGAGACTAGCTTATTGACCAGGGAAGGTTAAAAGAGTCAATGCGCAAGGTGGGGAGGGGGGGCAGGTATGGTAATCTCACAGTTGAGTGCTATGTGGTGATTGGACTGGCTTCCATGAATTAAATGGGGGCATAAAGAGGACAAAGCACACAATGAGAAGTGGCTAGATTGGAAAAGCCACACATAAGAGAGCATGTTTGATCTGTTCCCTTATCACCTTTTTGCTCAAGCATGCCACTGAGTGTTTTTCATTCTCTTAGACAGGGAGGAGGACACAGGAGCCGTGGAAAAAGCCATCTGGCTCTAGGTAGAATTTGTGAACAAATGGAGGAAGCAGCCTGCTGGAGCTCAAGCAGCCTTTTCTACAATAGGCCTTGTTTTGTAAACTGAGGTAGGGGAGGGATGAGGATATATCATGGTGCCAGGGTTGAAGGCTGCTGTTCTGTGGGGGCAATGTCTTTAGCAGCTGTGTCAACCAAAGCATCTTTCTGAGCCATCATTGACCGGGCTTACTGACAAAAACGTCCCTAGTACAAATTGTTACAAATCTGACAAACTAAAGCAAATCTAAAGTTCTTTTAGATATTTTAATACTGAAAATGACTTGGGAAGATTTTGCCTTAAAAACCATATGGCTAAATCGATTGCGCAAATACAGGCTTTGTATTGTAATGGAAAGACCACTATAGAGGCACAAATCCTCTCCCACACTCCAGGCACACAAAATACCAAAGATGCAGATGCTTTCTTGACTCCAATATATCGAGACTAGTGTTCAGATTCCCTTAGGTATTTCTATACTTAATTCTAAATATCTCCAGGTAGTAACCACCCCCCCCAAAGCCGTATTTATTTTATTTTATTTTATTTATTTTATTTTTTAAAAGATTTTGTTTATTCATGAGAGACATAGAGAGGCACACAGACAAAGAAGCAGGCTCCCTGTGGGGAGCCTGATGTGGGACTCGATCCCAGGACTCCAGGATCATGCCCTGAGCCAAAGGCAGATGTTCAACCATTGAGCCACCCAGGTGTCCCCAAAAAACCTTATTTAAAGAAAATGGTGAGCCTACCAGTTAACCAACATTCTCTACTGACAGGGATTTAAGTCTGAAGGCTGCCTAAATTCTCATTTGTGATCCTGATGAAATGTTCTGGTCCTTGTCATTACTTTATGATTCTATAACAAGTTCCTTCTCTGGATTTAGTTATACACATTCCCTGACTTCTTCTATCTCTTCCAGGAGGCACAGGCAGGAGGCTCCAGCTCTCACCCTCTTGATACATTTAAGATTTATGAATGCTTTTTCCTATAAACCTTTGAACTTGATGGGTTCCTACCGAGTTGAAAGACCTCCAGGCCTCATGGAGTCCCTCATTCTTTGATATTTAAAAAAAAGAGAGGAGGCACCTGGATGACTCAGTGGTTGAGCAGCTGCCTTCAGCTCAGGTCATGATCCCAGGGTCCTGGGGTCGAGTCCCACATTGGGCTCCTGGTGGGCAGCCTGCTTCTCCCTCTGCTTATGTCTCTGCCTCTCTCTTTGTGTCTCTCATGAATATATATATTAAAAAAAGAGAGGACATGACCTTTTCAGACACTAAACACTATATACAATTAAATTTTGTATTTTTCTGTGATTTTCACTAACTTGCGGTTATAACTTATGAAAGCTGGTCAGCTGACATCCTCTCTCAGTCACACAAAGCTTTTTAGTGGAAGTATTTATCTTTTCTATGTCCTGTATTCTTCATTAGTATAATAAATGAGTCAATATCAACAATAACCAGGCTCAATAAAAATGTATTCTATTCCCTTTACCTGCTTTGACAAATTACAAACATTTCTGTTAATTCTCACTTTTTGCACATCCTTATCGACCTTGTAGCTTTTCCTATTGATGACTACGAGAGGGCACAGGCATTATCCTCTTTTTGAAGCTTAAATTATAGCAGCTTTGGCAAGTGAGACCTTTTCATATGGCTCCATTTATCTTTGAAAATGTTCTTGTTTACCCATACAAGATCTTCTAGCCCTGTCTCTGTGTGTCTGCCTCATAGATGGAATCAAGCATTTCTCCAAAGAAACTTGTATTTTTATTTTTTTTTCCCAAAGAAACTTTGTAGAACAGAATTTTGGCAGTCAAGAATCTTAAGCACAATTTTGTATTTTAGGGTGATTTTTTTCATGGACTATTTTGGTAGAGACTTAAAAAAAATATGTGGCAATACTGTATCTTATATTGATATTATATATTATATAAAAGTCACATATATTATTCATAATAAAATTATATGTGTGTAGGTGTATATACATATATAGGCGTATTTTCAGATTGATTCTACTTAAATTCTTACTTTTAAGAAGAATGGTTTAGAATGGTTCATCCTTTTCTCTTGTATAGGAAATCTTTATTCCTAAAAAAGTAAAGATAATTTCTTGTTCTGAAAACAATACAACAAATAGTTTTCAATAGCAACACAATGCAAAGAATAAAATTACTGGCTAACGTTCAAGAATTTCGGGGCATCTGGGTAGCTCAGTTAGTTAAGCATCCCACCCTTGATTTCAGCTCAGGTGGTGATCTCAGGGTCATGAGATCAAGAGCTGCGGCTCAGTGGGGAGTCTGCTTGAGATTGTCTCCCTCCGCCCCTCCCCCTGCTCATAGTCTCAATCACTCTCTCTCTAAATTGAATAAATAAATTTTTTTAAAATTAAAAAAAATAAAGTTCAAGCATTTTTATGTAGCTCTTTTGTCTTTAGAGTTTATCCTACACAAGATGTTCCAGCAAATTGTTTTGTCCTGGAGTCATAGATAATCACCCACCTTAGTTGGCTCTGTAATTACTCATCTGGTAGATGGTTTAGCCCACTTGTCCCAATTCCCTTTTGATGTGAGGGCAATGGTGTTCCAACAGTGAACAGCTCTATTTCTTAGGAGGTGGAGCCTTTTGGCTACTACTAGAACAGTCTTCTTGCTGGAGATAATCAGCTACCAGAGGAGAGAGAAGCATCCGCTCCACCAGACTCCCCTGAGATATGCACAAGGGGTACATTGCAACTCCATTTGTTTGTGCTACAATTCTATAATACTTAATGATAAATACAAGACCTATCTGATGTATTTTTCAACAAACCAAATCTGACAACTTTTCTAGTAACTGTAGAACCTAGAAACTCTCCAAATCTAATAATATTATTAATTATCTATATAACAAATTACATATATTTAATTAATCATTAAATAATATAATAATTAAACACTATTATGGAATATTATTTTGTGATATTGTTTTGCAATATCATTTTGTAATTTCTGCATATATAATGATTAAATGCTATAATAATTAAAATTATTATTATGGAATATTATTTTGTTACATTGTTTTGTGGTATTCTTTTATAAATATTATTTTGTAAATTTTGTAACTTACAAAATTTATAAATTTTACAACCCAGTATTTCTACATATTTCATATTATCCTGTATATTATTGAATGTATTTTGTAAATTATTTTATATTATTTTATAAGCACTACTAAAGCCAGTCCCATTCATAAATATGTAAAATTCATCCTACCCTCTTTTCTGAGCTATTGGGTCTTCTTTACCTTATAAAACCTAACATTGTCCTACTAAGTTCATATATCATGTTCTGCCGAGGTTTACAATAGATACATCTAAATGTGTCTCCCAATTAGCGTTATCCTGTTACCAGCAATTGTCAGGGTTCCCGTGGATGACCATGATGGGATATACTGAGCTCTAGCCAATGGTCTGAAAAGGGAACATGAGAACTTGAGATGTCTGTGTCACTCATTTGTTCCCATGTCCTGGGAACATCTGGAATACCCATGGAAGCCTTCAATCCCTGTCCAGACTAGTTCCTTGGTCTCATTATTTTCCTCTTAAAAGGCTTTAAATTTCTTTTCTGGCCGACTTTAAAGATCTTTGAACTTGGGCAGCCTGGGTGGCTCAGTGGTTTAGTGTCGCCTTCAACCCAGGGCCTGATCCTGGAGACCCTGGATCGAGTCCCATGTTGGGCTCCCTACATGGAGCCTGCTTCTCCCTCTGACTATGTCTCTGCCTCTCTCTCTGTCTGTGTCTCTCATGAATAAATAACTAATCTTAAAAAAAAAAAAAAAGATCTTTGAACTTGATGGAACCCTGAGATGTTCTTGCAAACTCCCTGTCTTTTAAGACCATGCTACTCTCACCGATAACAAAATGGTAGCTAATTGAATTTTAGATTTCTCTCATGGCTTTATCTGACCGAGAATCCCAATTTTCAACGTCATCATGAGGGCAGGACACACCTAGGTCTGAAATCTAGCTTTGCCACTTGTTAGCTGTGGGATACCAGGCAAGTTCCAGGTCCATTCTGAGCCTCTTTACTCATGTTAAAATGAAGATAATACTTACACCTCTATCAAGGGATTTACTGGGAGGATTAAGTACAGTAATGTATGTATTATATATTATATATTATATAAATATTTATAGTCACTACATACAGTCCTGCCATAGAAAAGAAGGAATTCCACATTTCAGGTCATGAGCTACCCATCTCACATAATATTTCATATAACAAAAATTCTGGCACAAATGGGCTTGACTTAAGACCTGAGCTTTAAAAAGACTTAGAATCATTACATATCACATCTGGAGGAATTCTCAGAGATCAATGAAGCCTTAAATTCCTTGGGGATAATTAATTTAATCAGGAGCAGAAAGGGACACCCGGATGGCTCAGCAGTTGAGCGTCTTGTCTTTAGCTCAGAGCGTGATCCCAGAGTCCCGGGATCAAGTCCCACGTCGGGCTCCCTACATGGAGCCTGCTTCTCCTTCTGCCTGTGTCTCTGCCTCTCTCTCCCTCTGTGTCTCTCATGAATAAATAAATAAAATCTTAAAAACTTGATATCTCTATCTTCATTATTAGTATTACAGAGTACACACCTGCACAATGAAGCTTGGAGCTCCCAAGCAGACCTGCGGCAGTGACCTGCTACCTCTCTTCTGGAGACGTGCCCAGCTCATTCTCTTTAGTGCTTCTGTAGTCAGGGAGATGGGCAGAGAAGGTGCTCCCTTCCCGCCTCCACCTCTATTCAGGACAGAGTACTGTGCCTGGGACTGAGCTGTCCATGTGCTGCGAGTCAGTGTGAGTCCACAGGCAAGTAGACTTGTCCTTTTGAGTTCCTTCCTCTCTGGATCCCAATACCCAACCTGGAAAGCTCTACTTGTACCTCTTTGATATCTCCTGGTTCTATCCATCCTGACTGTTTCTTTCTCATTAAAGTAACTCACCACTTTATCTCCTCTTTCCCTAGCCCCTACATATTCTAGAGTCAGTGGGAGGAACGCAGCTTTTTTGGGGCTATCATCCTCATCTTTGTGTCCTCCTTAGTTTAGCTGTTTTTTTGAATCTTGCTTTCTGCTTATCTGCTTAGGAATGAGCCATGGAAGGGTATCCTGGGGTTGATGAGAGAAATACATACAAAAAATCCATGCATATTACTTGAAAACTCTGCCAAAATTATTTTTATAAATTAGATAATCCTATAGCTGAGAGAGGCAACAAATTATTACTTTAGTATTTTTAAATTTTTTTTTTGAGGCAACAAATTATTAGTCTAGTTCTTTCAGGTATTAGAGAGGAAACTGAAGTCCAGAGAGGATCTGCCCAAAGTCACCTGGCTAGTGGCAGAGGCAATACCGTGGTCCCTATCTCCATGCTTTTAGGCCAGGATTATTTCCAGAACAGTGTGCTACCCCTTTGTAAGAACTCAATTGCCATATTAAAAGTTCCTAATCAACCATAGATAATTTATACTGGCTTTTAGGATATTAATGAAAATGGTACAATTTGTTACCCGTACAAGAGGAACTTGAATACTCATGTTTCTCAACTCATGTTTCTGATTCAGAAAGGAATATTTCTGGGTCATTCCAGATAGTTGGTCATTTGTCACCAAATTGAAGAAGTGGCTTAGTGGAGACGCTCCCTCTAGGTCAGTGTGTAATAAAGCAATAAATCATTAACCAATCAAACTGTGTCACTCCTGGCTGAAAAACTGTTACCAGAACTCAATATTTCTGAGCAGGCTGGCAAGAAATGCCAAGGATACTTATCCTTAGCATACAATGGGAGCGATTTCATTTTACATAGCCTCTCGGTATTCATTATTTCTTCCCGGTCTTGGATGCCAGAGGCTTCTTTTAATTACCTTAAATCTTTATGTGTCACATTCTGTCTGAACCTCGGGGTTTCTGGAAGAAATTGAAAATAGAAATCAGATCGCCAGGCTTCCAATGGGCCCTAGCTTCGTAACTAGGGGTTTCTTTGCTCTGGAGAACAGGACTCTGTGGGTTAGTGTATTGTGTGCACCACTAGAGGGCACTTTGACACTTTTTTTGAAACTACAATTTTTAGAATTTCCCCAAGTTGCAAACATCTGTATCTGTTGTTGTGTCCACACATTAGCAATATTTTGCGGTAGCTCTAATGAAATAATCTCCCTGTACAACAGTGGCACTGTGTGATCTCTAACAGGTATTGATTGATGATGGGGCTAATTCTAATTAATGAAGAGGAAAGTGATGAAGGTGTTACGGCCTGGCTGTAGGCAGAAGTCTAAATGCAAGGAGAAGAAAAGGACTCAGAAGAGTGGGTGCCCTAGGGTATGGTGACTTGCCTTAGTAGTAAAGCACCCAGAATCATAGTATGATTTACTAGACAAATAGGGCAGACATACAGGGTGAGCCCCACCCCACACTGATGGCTGCAGTTATCAAATGAATTTAGATTCTCCTAAGGAGGAAGAGCAAACACTTATATAAAAAAGAAAAAGAAGGCAGCCCTGGTGGCACAGCGGTTTGGTGCCGCCTGCAGCCCAGGGTGTGATCCTGGAGACCCGGGATCGAGTCCCACATCAGGCTCCTTGCATGGAGCCTGCTTCTGCCTGTGTCTCTGCCTCTCTCTCTGTGTGTGTCTCTCGTGAATAAATAAATAAAATCTTAAAAAAAAAAAAAGAAAAAGAAACAAAATTAATAAACTTACCAGGAGCCGAAGGATCAAAAGAACTTTGGTGAAATAGGCCTGCTGAATACTGTAGGGAAGAAAAGAAGGAAAAATACATTTTAAAGGTTCATGGTTACTAACATTCTCCTACGTCTCATATCCCAATGTTATTACATTGAAGACATCTGAAATGAGGACCAGGAAAGTACCAGAAGTACAGGCGGGTTATGATTCCTTCCTTCAGACAGGAAATTTGAAAGGACAGTGGGTGGGGAATTGTCACCAACACATACTTATTGAGAAACTTGAAACAAACTCTCACTATAAGAAAGACAGAGAATTGGGAGCTGGAAATTTTGGAGAATGACCATAAAGTGCAACTGAGCTCTGCAAAAAAAGGGACATCCCTCCTTGTGGTGGCCCATGATCTTGAGTAAACCAGCCTCACAGGTCTGCCCACCTCAATCTGTTCTGTCTTTTCCCACTTCTAGAACACAAACTTCGTCCGTGACCTCTTTTGCTCTAGGAATGATCTCTTCACTTCAAGTCTCAATGCATATTCTCCTTGACAAAAATTCCACGTGTCATCTGTGACACATGGCTAACTTTCAGATGACCTCCTCTGGATTCATTCTAATCTGTGTCACCTTTCCTACACAGGGCTTCAGTTGCAGTGGTGTCCCCAACTCCAGTCTTGTCTGCTATGGCCTGAAAGGTGAGACTTTTAGAAGTCAAGGCCACTGGTTTTTATATTCTCTCATAAGCCTGGAAGAGGGCTCTTGACACTAAATCATAATATTTTAGACTTGAAGTAGTTTGTACTGATCATCTAGTCTACCCTTCCTTTAAAGAGTTAATGTTGAATGTTCTATGATTATTGAGATCCTCTCAACCTTTCAAATTTCCTTTGTTTGTGAGATGTTTAAAATAAAACTACTCAAAACATGTGTATATAGGTTTTTGCATGAACATAAGGTTTCATTTCTCTGGGATAAATGTTCAGGAGCATAATTGTTGGATCATAAGATAGTTGCATGGCTAGTTTTTTAAGAGACAACCAGACTGTTTTCCAGAGGACTGTACCATTTTGCATTCCTACCAGCAATGAGTGATCCAGTCTCACAGCATCCTCACCGGCATTTCCTGTTGTTATTATCTGTTATTTTGATTATTTTGATGGGTGTAGTGATCTTGCTATGGTTTTGTTTGCATTTCCCTAAGGACTAATGATGTCAAACATATTTTCATGTGCTTATGTGCCACCTGTGTATCTTCTTCAGAGAAATGTCTGTCCTTACCTTTTGTCTTTTCTAATTGAGTTGATTTGTTTTTTTTACTATTGAATGTATAGAGTTCTTTATGTGCTTTAGATATAAATCGTTTGTCAGATATGTGGTTTGCCAATATTTTCTCCCTGTCTCTAGTTTGTCTCTTCATCCTCGTAACGGGATCTTTCACAGAACAGAAGTTTTAAATTTTGATGAAGTCCAATTTATCAATTTTTTGATTATGTTTTTGGTATTACTTCTGAGAATACTGCCTAGCCTTATAACCTGAAGACTTTTTCTGATTTTAAAAAAGATTTTATTTATTTATTCATGAGAGACACAGAGAGGCAGAGACAAAGGCAGAGGGAGAACCAGGCTCCCTGCAGGGAGCCAGTTGTGGGACTCTATCCCAGGACCCTGGGATTACAACCTGAGCCAAAGGCAGATGCTCAACTGCTGAGTCACCCAGGTGCCCTTGGTGTTATTTAACTAATGGTTTTATGATCTGATGTTTTACATTTTTTAAAAAAGATTTTATTTATTCATGAGACACACACACACACACACACACACACACGCACACACAGAGGCACAGACACAGGCAGAGGGAGAAGCAGGCTCCATGCAGGGAGCCCGACGTGGGACTTGATCCCAGGTCTCCAGGATCACACCCTGGGCTGAAGGCAGTGCCAAACTGCTGAGCCACCGGGCTGCCCTGATGTTTTGCATTTAAATCTATGATCCATTTTGAGTTAATTTTTGTATAAGGTGAGGAGACTTAGGTTGAGGGTCAGTTTGCCCACAGATATCCAATTTCTCCAGCACTATTTGTTAAAAAGACTATCTTTCTTACATTGAATTGCTATTGCACATTTGTCAAAAATCACTTGGGCATATTTGTGTGAGTCTATTTCTGAGTTCTTTATTAGGTCATTGATTTCTGTGCCCATATTTTACCAATCCCAATACCACATAGTCTTTAAAAAAAAAAAAACATAATTGATTTAACTTTTTTTCCTATTGTTGACCATTTGTATTCTTTTCTCTTTTTTTCCCTCCAGCTTTATCGAGATATTACATTTAACTCTGTAAGTTTAAAGTGCACAACACGGTGATTTGATAGAAGTATATATTATGAAATGATTATTGCATTAAGTTTGGCTAACCCATCCATTACCTCACATAGTTATTTTTGTTTGTGTGTATGGTGATAACTTTTAAGATGTACTCACTTAGCAACTTTCAAGTATGCAATACAGTATTATTAACTGTCATCAACCCACTATCACACAGTCTTGATTACTGTAGCTATATGATGCCTTGAAATCAGTTACTTGTTTCTCCCACTTTCTTCTTCTCCAAAAGTGTTAACTTTTCTAAGTCCTTTGCCTTTTCATATAAATTTTAGAATAATCTTGTCTATACCTATAAAAATTCTTGCTTATGTTTTGATAGGAAGTGTGTTAAGTCTGTATGAGTTTGGGAAAACTGACTTTGCGACTGTGTTGAGTCTTCCAGTCCATGAGCATGGTATGTCTCTCAATTTAATTAGGTCTTTATTTTTTTAATCAGAATTTTGTAGTTTTTAGCATACAAGTTCTGTACAAATGTTGTTATATTTATACCTAAGTAGTTCTTTGTTTTTGAGTGAAATCTTTTTTTAAAAGATTTTTTAAAATTTGTTTATTCAAGAGAGACAGAGAGAGAGAGAGAGAGGTAGAGACATAGGCAGAGGGGGAAGCAGGCTCTATGCAGGGAGCCTGATATGGGACTTGATCCTGGGACTCCAGGATCACACCCTAGGCCAAAGGCAGGCACTAAACCCCTGAGCCACTCAGATGTCCCTCATTTTTTTTTTTTTTGAGTGTATAGTGTATATTGTATAATACAATGTAGTAAAATACAGTATGGTATTATATTTTAATTTTGATGTCCCTGTGTTCATCGCTAGTATATAGAAATATAATGATTTTTTTGCAAATTATTTTGTATTCTGCAATTTTGCTGAATGTGTTTATTACTTCTAGGAATGTTTTTGTGGATTCCATGGAGCTTTATACACAGATAATCATGTCATCTGCAGATAGGGATAGTTTTATTACTTTCCTTCTACACTGTATTCCTTTTCTTTTCTTGCCTTATCATCCTGGCTAGAACTTGCAGCACCATGTTGAATAAAATTGAGAAAGCAGACAGCCTTCCCTTGTTCCTAATCTTAGGGGAAAAACAGTCTTTCATCATTACATATAATGTTTGCCATAGCTTTTGGTAGATTTAAAAAGTCATATTGAGGAAGTTCTTCTGCGTTCCTGTTTTTCAAAGTATTTTTTATCCCAAAGGTCTTGAATCCTGTTAAATTTTTTTTCCTGTATAGATTGACAAAATCACGTGGTTTTTATTTGTTAGCCTGCTAATATGGTGGGCATTGACTGATTTTGAATATTAAATCAAGCTTTGCATCCTTGGGCTAAGCCCCACTTGTTTGCAGCCTATAGCTCTGTTTATATGTTGCTAAATTCCATTTGCAAATATCTTGTTAAGATTTTTTGCTCTGTTTCTTTGCTTTTGTTATCAGGGTAATATTGTTTCATAAAATGAATTGGGAAGTGATCCCTCCTCTTCTGTTTTCTGGAAGAGACTGTGTAGAATGTGTGTTGACTCTTGTTAAAACGCTTGGTAAATTCTCCAGTGAAACTATCTGGGCCTGCAGATTTGTTTTTTTAGTTTTTAAATTACCAATTCTACTCCCTTGATAGTAACGGGGTTATTTAAATCATCTCCGAGGTGCTCTTCCTCTCCTCCTTCCTCTTTTTCTTCTTCCTCCTTCTCTTTCCCCTCCTTCTCCTCCTTCATTTTTAGTCTATTTCCTCTTTATTGTTCAAGTTGGGTAATTTCTTTTTCTATTTCTTTTGATTGCTGTATAACTGACATATAATGGTATATTAGTTTCGGGTGTACAACATAATGACTTGACATTTGTATACATGGTGAAATGATCACCTCAGTAAGTCTAGTTGACATCTATCACCACACATAGTAACACAAAGCTTTTTTTTTTTTGTGATGAGAACTTTCAAGATTTAGCCTTGTTGACTCATAGCGGAGGTGGGGTGAGGGTGTGGTGGCCTCATTGCCCCCTGGATTGGTGGTGAAAGTCCTGACTTTCCACTGAGCCTTCTCTGACACCATCTTAGTGGGGAGGGAGAGGTGCACTTCATTAGTGCTGGTTCCGGGAGAAGGCCGTCCATATGCCCATGGACACAACATTGAGGGAAGGAGCAGGACTCTTTTTACCTGTTGGGGATGGAAGTCCTGACTCCATTCTTCCCCTCTTCTGACACTTACCTCCATGTGTGTGGGGTATTAGGGCACCTCATTACAGCCTGATGAAGGTGGAAGTCTAGGATACCCTCTTGGCCTTCGCTGGCATGGGTGGGTGAAGTCACAGAGTTTTCTGTGGTGGTTGGCTAGAATAGAGCACTATCATTTAAATGTTTTCTGACTTGCTAGGCCTAGGGAGAAGGGAAAACAGGCTTCTGCTCTGCTTTCTTTTCTCTTTGTCTGTTATAGTTTCAGGGTTGCTGACTTCTTCAGCTCTGAGTCTGGACTATATGGGGCAGAAAGAAACCCCAGGGAAGTCACCAGCACATCATTCATTTGGTCCTGAGCTTCCTCTTGGTCCACCTTCCTCTCTCCACCTTTCAGAATTTTCTTATGTTTGTGTTACAGATAATGTCCAGAGGTTTCAGTTGTACTTAGCAGAAGGAATAGGGGAAAGTATGTCTACTCCTTCTTCCCAGAAGAGGAGTTTGATTTTCCCATACTTAAATTGAAGGACTTGGTCAATAATGTTTTTTCAAGATGTTTTTGCCTCAAAAAATAATGTATTAAATAATGTATTAAATGCTTGTTTACCTTTTTTTCTGTTTACCAGGAGATTGTAAGCACGACACCAAAAACGTGTTTTCTAGTTCCAACATTATAACATGCCCACTCATCCTCACATGCTTTCTGCATGTGTTTGCAGAATTCTTCATCATTCCATTTTCAAGCTCATATCCCAAACAAGATGGTTAAGTCTTTAAAATTGGCTACACTGGCATGAACAGCAGTGTGAAAATTTGTTCAAATGTTAATGTAAGCAATTGCTGTTAACTTCCCATTTACTGTGATACAAAAATATGAAACTTTATTCATTTGGCCAGCATTTATTTTCCTTCCAGATAGAGTTCCCTCCTGGCTCCTTCCTACCCTCCCTCCACCCCCTCCCCACTCTTTTTCCCTTTACCCAGGTTCCTTTCTATAGGAATGCCCTTCATATCTCCCCCCCCCTCTTTTTTTTAAAGTAATCTCTACACCCAACATGGGGTTTGAACTCATGACCCTGAGATCAAGAATTGCACGCTCTACTGACAGAGCCAGCCAGGCACCATGTTCTTCATTCCTTTCATTTCTTCCATGCTCCTACTATCTCCATTTAATTATTTACTGGTGGGGTTTCCCTTGACATTAAAACAAATATAATAAAACTTCTTTCCATCTATGATCTAAACATTAAAATTTAATCCAGACAGAACAATAATTATTCTGTACTTTAAATTGTTTCTTAGTTGTGTTTTACATAAGGATGATTTTTTCAATATAATCTAATTTTTAAAAAGATTTTATTTATTTATTCATGAGGGACACACAGAGCGAAGCAGAGGCACAGGCAGAGGAGGAAGCAGGCTCCTGTGGGGAGCATGGTGTGGGACTCGATCCCGGGACCTTGGATCATGTCTTGAGCCAAAGGCAGACGTTCAACCACTATGCCACTCAGGCATCTCTAATCTAATTTTTAATTGAGATATAATTCATATACTGTAACATATAGCATTTTGAGGTGTACAATTCAATACCTTCTAGAATATTCACAGGCTGTGTGATGCTCATAGAGGGACAGAGCGAGTTGGTGAGTGAAGGGCTTGCCAGATGGAATTTGAGGTAGTAGGCAGCCACTAACAGTGTCTTCAAGGGTATAGAAATAAAGGAGGCTGTGCAGAGGTAATAAAGTCATGAGAGGGTGGGATCACCTCCATACCAAGATAGAAATGAAGAGGAGCAGAAGATCCCAGCAGGTGGAAGAAGAGAGAGTCAGTTAGAGGGGTCCTCATCCTGGTAGAGTTTAAATCCAATAGAAGGGCAAAGTGTGGGACCCCTTTAGTGCAGCTGCACTAGGGAAGCTCAGAGCTAGGGACTTAGGGACAGAGGCTGTCACTCCTTGGCTGGCAAAGCTTGCCCCAAGACAGCCCACTGTTGGCACAGCCCCAGACTCCCCACCTCTGAGCTGTGGCTCATACTGTCTTTCCATCCTGAATCCATTCCTAGAGCTCTCCTGTCTTTCATTTCCTGCCCTCCTCCCCTGTGAGATATTCCCCAGTGATCCTGTCACAATGTGCTCTCTAAGTGTCAAGCATTTTCATGGAAACCTCATGATGCAGGAGAAGTCCTGTGTTGCCAGCAGTCTTATCACCACTTGCCGGATAATCTTGATCTTGAAGCCTAATGAACAACCCTGCCTCAACTGTAACTGTCAACAGCTTGTATCATCAGTATTTCCTCCCAAGTGATCCTTTGCGTGTACTAGGCTGCTAGGGTTGCTATCATAAAACACCACGGACTGAGTGGCTTAAGCAGCAAACACTTATTTTCTCACAATTCGAAGGCTGGAAGTCCCTGATCAAGGCGCTGGCAGGGTAGGCTCCTAGTGAGGTCCTACTTCCTGTCGTGCTATTGGCCATCTTCTTGCTGGGTCCCCACCAGGCCTTTCCTCTGTGTGTGCATGGAGAAAGATCTTTTGCATTTCTTCTTCTTCTTCTTCTTCTTCTTCTTCTTCTTCTTCTTCTTCTTCTTCTTCTTCTTCTTCTTCTTCTTCAAGATTTTATTCATTTTTTTTTGAGAGAGAGAGAGAGAGCGCACAGGCAGCAGGAGAGGCAGAGGGAGAGGGAGAAGCAGACTCCCCACTGAGTGGAAAGCCCAATGTGGGACTAGATTCCAGGATCCAGGGATCATGACCTGAGAAAAAGGCAAGTGCTCAACTGACTGAGCCACCCAGGCACTCCTCTTCTTTTTCTTATAAGGACATTAGTCCCATCAGGTTAAGATCCCAGCCTCATGACCTTATTTAACCTTAATTACCTCCCTAGTGACCTATCTCCAAATATTATCACATAAAGGTTTAGGGCTTCAACATACACATTTTGGGGGAACATAATTCAGTCCATTATATGAAGAAAAGACCAGGTAACCCTGCCATAGAAAAAAAAAGTCTAGACAATAAGACTTGGATTCTTCTGTATTTGGCTCAATGGAATAATCTCTCACACACACAGATCAGTCATCTTCAAACGTTTCTGTTCACATATCATAATTTTGACATACTATCCAATTCCTTGCATTAGACCCATGTCTAAAAATTTTCATCACAAGCTTTAAATTGTGGCAAAAAATGAAATGACTGGTCTGGTGTATTCAGAATATTGAAATTTTAAAATAAAACTGACATCACTCATTTTATCATCACCATTTTAAAAGTACAAGTTCTGTTTTTTAATGACCATAACTTTTATTTATTTATTTTTGACCATAATTTTTAAATTGCTGCTTCTTCTCCTTGAAATTATATTTCAATTCTACTTCCCCATAGAATTATATCCTATTGTAATCATACACTTTATACTGCAGAGTATTTTACTAATCACCTGGCTATATTTTTCTTCAACAACAACAAAAAAATGAAATTAATTTTTTTAAAGTTCCTGTAACTAAAAGTTAAGATGTTATAAAGAGATCTGGATTTATATTATTAGAAATTAGATTACTATTATTAGACTATAATTAACTTACTATTATATTATTGATTAACCTATACATTTTGTATACTTGGAAAGTGATAACTATACATAAAAAGTAAAATTTTATTGGAAGTTCATCTATGAATGAGTGCTTTTCTCCCAGTTAGCTCATAGATATATGAATAAATATTACCCCTATTTAAACTCTGAGATATGGTTAAGCATTAATTCTATTCTTATTCTTACTTTTATAAGTAATTCTATTCCTGTATTTACTTCTGACACTTATAAGCATAAACACTGAAAAAAACTAGTTCGTAGAAATAATTTGATGAGTATTGACATATTTTTGTTGTAACAAAGTACTTAATCCCTTGAGCTGTGAATTATATGCTAAGAATCACATGGTGATCTCTCACCAAAAATTCCTTTTAGTGATTTATTTCTCAGCTAACGAGTCCAGTAGGTACTCCTTCACTTTTGCTGAAAACAAAGTGCAAATTGAGTTGCAAGACGTTTATTACCCAGCTGTTCAATCATTCAAACTGTCCCTTTTCTTTTGGTCACCCTGGAAAGTTCTACCCCCCAGCAGAATGCCCCTTGGTAGGATTCTGAGTGCGGAAGAGGGAAATCTTTTCTTGGTAAAGAGACAAATGTGCCAGGGTCAAAAGGGAAGTCTTGACCTTGGATATGTTCCCAAGGGTACTTGTGGGCATTCAGGGCCTGGAACAGATTCTCCCAAATAATCATGATCTGTGTTTTTTTTTCCCCCAGGGAAGGCTGTACCCCAGTTGGGAAGCTGAGAGCATGGACAGCATATGATAGAGTTGGAGTCATAGAGACAGATAGAAGTCTGAATACTGAATCTGCCATAATGTTGTGTGACAGCAGACACATTAATATAATCTTGCCAAATCTCAGTTTCCTTTTCTATGGTGAAGGGATAATAAATGTAGTTAGTGCTGTGTGAGGCTCAAATAAAAATATGCAGATAATGGTGCAAAAAGCAAAGTACCTGGAAAGTAAAAAGCCTAGGCATTCAGCACAAGTTTTCTTGTTCTCTCTCCCTCTCCCCCCTCCCTCCTTCAAGGTTCTCTTCAAAGCACTTTACATTGAGTATTTTATAGAGGCTCCTACTATCTCTCTGAAGGATGGACTTTAATTATCCCCGACTTGCAAATGAAGAAATTGAGGCGCTAAGGAGATTAAAACCTCAAAGTCACAAATGTAATTGATGGTAGAGAATGAATTCAAAGCCAGGCAGCCTGACCCCTAGATCCTGCCCTCTTCGCCAAGACCCTTCACAACAGGTGGCTCAGAGAATCCAATTCTGTTCCAGTGCTTGGAGCACATATCTGTTGGCCAGTTCTCTAACAAGAGGGAAAACCCAGAAATAAGAAAGTTTGTTCAACAGAAATAAGAAACTTTGTTCAAAAGTTCATTCAACCAGTCTTTGGTCTTCTGGAGGTTTTCTGCGCGACAGCTCCTGAACTAAAGGCCCAAATGCTGGGTCCGTGATCCCTAGGAAATTAGCTGGGGAAATTGGTACGGTGTAAGATTCTTTTGCAGTATTTCCAGGGATCGTCAGGCAATGTTTTTCCCCTCTTTCCATCCCAGTGAAGTAAAGATCGGCCTTGACTCTCTGTCCTGGACAGCCTTCTATGTCCAGGGCTTCAAATGCCTAAAAGATGGTCTAACATAGCCTCCCTGCCTCCTGCTGTGGTCTCCAGGGTCTCATTTCTGTGCCAGGCACTACTGAAATGCTGTTTTGGTCAAAATGACTCTGTGTTAGGATCCTGAGGTACCCGGTGGGGCCCAACACCATGTTGCTATTTATTTTCATTAGATTCTAGCAATTGCAACATGGCAGAGTCAGTATAGTGGGCTATGGTTGCTCACCATTCAAGAAATTTGGAACTGGAACTGTTGGCAGAGGTCCTTTGTGCATCAGGGAGGGAGTCAAGGGAGGTTGGAGTCATGCTTGGAAGTAATGAGTTGCCAATGGAAGAACTTGGTTCTTATTTATGCCCGGCTGGCCAATGAAACAGCCCCAGTTTGGTAACTGGCTGTCCAGGCTGAGCGTCTGGCTAGCAACACTCCTGTACATCTGGCAACGCTGTGGCCTGTCTCTATGGCAGCTTATTTTGGGCTTCATGGTTATTACCCAGAGTCAGGAGTAATGTCTTTCATTCTGAGACGTCTCAACCCCCAACCACAGGCATGTTTTCCTCCAGGGCAGAGGGCAAATGCAATTACATCTGTGACCAATTTGCACAGCTGGGAGCTCAGCCTCCTGACAGAAACATTTATTTGAGATTCAAGTCTCTGGGGATCTGCAGAACCATACAGGAAGTGAGGTCCAGCAAGCATTTGTTGTCCATGCATGCTAGTCTGAGCCTTGAGAACAAAACACAACGACAACACAAAAATCCACTTTGCCTTTTCTAAGCTAAAAATGAGACCACTCTTGCTACAAATCAGGAGATTTTCTGAGGCATAAAGGAGAATAAGAAGATTCATATAAGACACTGTTGCCATTGACCTCGTACAAACAAAGCATGCACAGCGCACATAGAAGTAGTGGAAGGGAAAAATTCTTGGAAGTCAAAGTTGTGGCCTGCTGGGCAAGCTGATTCACTCAGGCATTTTCTCTTTTATGCAAGAAAACAGTTTTGGGGCTCATGTGCTTTTTAAGAATCTAAAAAATTGAAACTGGAAAAAAAAAGACATGCCACCCTCAAATTCAAAAGAGAAAATTGCCAAACAGAAAAACACTTGTCTATAAAAAAAATGTTGTTGTGTCCAATTCATTAATTTTTAGATATATATTTTTTAAATCCATAATTTAAAAAGAGTCTGATGGGTTAGAGTTTCTCACTTTACAAGAATTCCCAAGTAGGATCAATGGTTGCTGAGAAATCACTGTGAATTATATGTGATGTGTTATCCATAGCCAAATGACTTTTAAAGCAAAATGATGAAAAATCTTGTCAATTTTTAAAAAGGATTTTAATGTATTTATTTTTAGAGAAAGAGAGTGCAAGGAAGAGGAGGAGCAAAGAGGAGGGAGAGGAAGAGGAAGAGGAAGGGAAAAGAATCCTCAAGCAGACTCCACACTGAGCGAGAAGCCCAATATAGGGCTTGATCTCATGACCCTAAGATCAGACCTAAGCCAAAACCAAGAGTCAGATACTTAACTAACTGAGCCACTCAGGCACCTCAATCTTGTCAGCTTTTTAGAGAAAAAAATTAAATTTAAAGAAAGCACACTTTAATATGTCTGATCTAATATGTCTGATCCATGATGTGGGGTGTAGTCTACACAGGTCTTACAATATCCCTGAACTTCACCCGTGTAGCCCTGGTTACCTGTCCAGTTGCCTCCTCAATAACATGAGGCCATGGGTGGATGATTTCTGAGGTTTAGCTTTAAAAGTTCCATCTCCCTATGTGGGACATTAGTGGAGTAATCCGTTATGAGTTACATTCTTACCAGGGTTGAGCTAATCTTTTGGAGTCTAAGCTGTGCCAGGATGCACTGTTAGTGTTGTAAACACTTCAGAGACTCTGGCTAGGAACAGGAGTGAGCATGCAGGTGTGCATACCTGTGGCCAGTTTCCTGCCATGTCAAAGTGACCAGAATCTTGCACAAATCCAGATGTGTGCACTGGAAATATCAAATGACAGGCCCTTGTGCAGGGAAGTTCAGGTGCAGGGGCACCCCATTAACATCTCTATTCTCATCAACCTTGCACGTGTTAGGTTAAACCATGAAATTGCTGATACGCTACCATTTTGGACCTACAAAAAGTGGCAACCTCATGTGGTTCAACCTAACACTTGCAGGTCAGGTGTCGGCCAGTGGCCCCATCCTTCACAATGCTTGCAAGGACAGGATTATTTTATTTATTTTATTTTATTTTATTTTATTTTATTTTATTTTATTTTATTTTTTTAATTTTATTTATTTTATTTTTTATAAATTTATTTTTTATTGGTGTTCAATTTGTCAACATATAGAATAACACCCCGTGCTCATCCCATCAAGTGCCCCCTTCAGTGCCCGTCACCCAGTCACCCCACCCCCCACCCACCTCCCCTTCTACCACCCCTAGTTCGTTTCCCAGAGTTAAGAGTCTCTCATGTTCTGTCTCCCTCCCTGATATTTCCCACTCATTTTTTCTCCTTTCCCCTTTATTCCCTTTCACTATTTTTTATATTACCCAAATGAATGAGACCATATAATGTTTGTCCTTCTCCGATTGACTTATTTCACTCAACATAATACCCTCCAGTTCCAAAGGACAGGATGATTTTAGATGATCAGAATGTGTGCTGTTTTTCTGCTGGAAACTCCAATTCCATTCTTTTGTTTTTAAGATTTTATTTATTTATTCATTTTAGAGAGAGAGAAACAGAGCGAGTGAGTGGAGGGGGAGGGGCAGAGGAAGAGGGAGAAAATTTAAGCAGACTCTTCACTGAACATGGAGCCTGACATGGGGTTCTATCTCACAACCCTAAGATCAATGACCTGAGTTGAAACCAAGAGTTGGATACCCAACCAAACTAGCCACCCTGGCACCTCAAGCTTCAATTCCATTCTAAAACATGAGCTCATTCATTCTCCCAGTTAGACTGAACTGAAAAATGATTGCCCTCCATAGGGGTCCCCAGCCCTTTCCCCCTGAGTTCCAGGGAATCCGAGATCCTTTGTCACCATTCTGCTTAGTCTCTTAGGTTTCTACATGCTCTTTCTAGAGCTTTCTTGAAGGAAAAGAGAGCCCCACAAAAGCATTGAATATGCAAACCTATGGCAATGGTCTATGGACTCTAACTCTCTAGTATTTACTCATAGGGCAAAGACTCTGACTTTTGTTTGCTGGTTTCTTTTTTTTTCCCCCTAATTTTTATTTTATTTATTTTTATTTTTTATTGAAGTGAAATTGTCATATAATATTAAATTATTTTTGGGTGTACACTGTATGTTGATTTTTTCCTTAAAAACAGCTTTATTAGGATATAATCCCCACACCATACAATTCACTCAGTCAAAGTATATAATTTAATTGCTTTTGGTATACTCAAAGAGTTGTGTATCCATCATCACAATCAATTTGTAAACTATTTTAATTGCCCTAAAAATAAATCTTCCACTCCTTAGCCATCACTCCCCATCTCCCCACCCCGTCCCTTCCAGCCCTAAGCCACTAAAGGCTCTGTAGATTTACCTATTCTGGACATACCAATAAGTGGAATCACACTATATGTGGTCCTTTCTTACTGACTTCTTTCACTGAACCTATTGTTTTCAAGAATCATCAATGTTTTATTATGTATCAGTACTTTTCTTTCTCTTTGTGGTAGAAAAATATTCCATTATATAGAAATACTATATTATGTTTGTCCATTTGTTCATTATGATGCTTAATTTTATGCATCAACATGATTGGTCCAAGGGATGGCCAGATGATGGGTAAAACATTATTTCTGGGTGCATCAGTGAAAGTGTTTCCAGAAGAGGGTAGCATTTGAGTCAGTAGACTGAGTCAAGAAGATCTGCCCTTACCAAGGTAGGCAGGCATTATGTAATCTATTGAGGGTCTGAACAGAACAAAAAGTCAGAGGAAGGCAAGTTTTCACTCTTTTGTCTTGAGCTGGAACCTCCATCTTCTCCTGACCTAGTACATCAGAGTTCCTGGTTCTTGGGCTTTCAAACCCTGGAAGATAAACCAGAAGCCTCCTGGATCTCAAGCCTTAGGCCCTGGACTGAATTATACCACTGGCTTTCCTGGTTCTCCAGCCTGCAAGCAGTAGATTATGGGACTTCCCCAGCTCCATAACCATGTAGCTAATTCCTACAGTAAATCTCCTCTTTATCTATCTTTCTATCCATCTATACTATTGGTTCTGATCTCTGGAGAACATTTACTAATACATTTATTGATGGATGTTTCAGTTGTTTCCACCTTTTTGCTATTATGAATAATGTGGCTGTGACTATTGGTGTATAAGTTTTTCTGTGGACATGTGTTTTCACTTCTCTTGGGTATATCCCTGAGAATGGAGCTGCTGGATCATATGGTAACTCTGTGTTTGAGGAACTGCCAGACTGTTTCCAAAGCAGTTGTACTATTTTATATTCCAGCCAGCAGTGTATGAGGGGTCCAATTTTTTCTACTTCCTTGAGAACATTTGTTCTTTCTTTTTTATTATAGCCATCTTGGTGGGTGTTAAGTGGTATTTAACTGTGGCTTTGATCTGCATTTCCTGATGTCTAATTGTGTTGAGCATATTTTCATGTGCTTGTTGGCCATTTATATATCTTCTTTGAAGAAATGTCTCTTCATATCCTTTGTATTTAAATTGGGTTATTTGTCTTTTTATTGTTGAGTTGTATTAGTTCTTTATGTATTTTAGATACAAGTCCCGTATCAGATAAGATTTACAAAAGTTTTCTTTCATTCCGTGGGTTTATCTTTTTACTTTCTTGATAGTATATTTTGGAGCACACAAGTTTTATTTAAAATTTATTATGCTCAGTTTTTCTATTTTTTCTTTAATTGTTTGTGCTTTTGGTGTCATATTGAAGAAACCATTGCCTAATCTAAGGTCGCAAAAATTTACATCTATATTTTCTTCTAAGAGTTTTGAAGTTTTGGTTACTATACTTAGGTTTTTGATCTGTTCTGATTTGTATATGCTGTGAGGTAGGGATCTAAATTCTTTTTTAAATTTTTAAACTTTTGCACATACAATGTATACATACATTGTCCCAACATCATACGCCAAAAAGACCGTTTTTCCCTATTGGATGGTCTTGGCATCCTTGGTGAAAGTCACTTGACTATAAGTATGAAGGTTCATTTCTGGACTTTAAATTCTATTTCATTGATCTATATGTCTGTCCTGCCAGCACCATGCTGTCTTGATTACGTAGCTTTGTAATAAGTGTTGAAGTTGGTGTCTCCTTCAACTTTGTCCTTTTCTTCAAGATTATTTAGGCTATTCTGGGTCCTTGAATTTCAATGTGAATTTTAGAACTGGCTCACCAATTTCTGCATATAAGTCACCTGGAATTTTGATCGCATCAAATCTATACAGCAATTGGGGGAGTATAGCCATCTTAACAATGTTGTCTTTTGACCCGTGGACATAGAAGGTCTTTCTGATTTTTTAGGTCTTTATTAATTTCTTTCAGCAACATGTTTTAGTCTTCAGAGTATAGGATTTATCCTTTTGTTATTGTTGTTAAATTTATTCCTAAGTATTTTATTCTTTTTAATGCTATCACAGATGAAATTATTTTCTTAATTTCATTTTTGGCTTGTTCATTGATGCTGCATAGAAATACAATTGATATTTATTATTGACCTTTTATTCTGAAAATTTGCTGAATTCATTTATTTACAGGTTTTTGGTGGATTCCTTAGGATTTTCTATATCCAAGACTGTATCATCTGAAAATAGAGAGTCTAACTTCTCCCTACCCCCCCTTTTTAAAGATTTATTTATTTATTCATGAGAGACACAGAAAGAGAGGCAGAGACACAGGCGGAGGGAGAAGCAGGCTCCTGGTAGGGAGACCGATATGGGACTCAATCTTGAATCCTGGGATCCTGTCCTGAAGCAAAAGGCAGATGCTCAACCTCTGAGCCACCCAGGCATCCCTAACTTCTTCCTTCCTCCTCCACATTCCTCTATTTCATTTTTGCCTGACTGCCCCAGCTGAGGCCTTAGGTTTGTATCCCAGCTGTCCAAGCAGTGGAATATCTGTTATGGGCCATCACAGAAGGCTGAATTAGGTGCTCCTGCTCCTTTCACTAGGCAGTTAACGCTTAGCATTCATCCCACTGCCCAAACTGAGAGATACACACTTCCCAGAATATAGTAGTTCAACAGAGCAATACAAGTCTCAGGTATTAATCAGGCATATGCTGGGCCAGGTCACTACCCTGTTCCCAGATGGGGTTTGGGACACCAGGAAAGAAAGAAAATGGAACAATTTCGAACATGGAACCCTTTCTGCCCTAGCTGATGCCATGGGACCTCACCCTCAGAGGAAGATCAAGGAGCTCAAAGAGGAACCGGGTGGGACTCACTTGTGCGCAGAACTAGAGCTTTGACCCGGACAAGCCTCCCGGCTCCTCCCCACCATCCACACAAGAAAATCACTACTTTTGCAGTTTACCAACCAAGTAAGCTATTTTCTGCTCAGACTCGGAGTCAACCGATTCTGTAAGGCATCCTAATTAATGAGGAAAGCTCCAGGTCAGGCGTGTTCTGGTGCTTGCAAACCCTCTGTGCCTCCAGCACTTCTCTGGGAGGCTGGGCCTGGGAAAGGCTTCTAAAGAGATCTCTGAGTCTGGGTGGCTTTGTGATGGCTGTTTGTTGTGAGGGGGAAACAGACCTTTCTTCCGCACTGGGGACAGCGCTGCAGTGGCATTGGTGACTTCAGAAACAAGATGAAATAAACATCTTGGTTCCTGAGCAAGCTGAGGACAGCAGGCTTTGTGTGGGAGTCCGCAAAGGTGCAAGAGCTATTCGGGAGTTTGCCAGAGCTGAGAATAAACTGGCTTTGATGAGGCTCCTGGACACAATCCAGTTCTTAGCAAAATCCACCCCAACCTCCCTAAAGTGCACCATTGAGAAAATGGCTTGAAAATAGGTTGAATGACATGGGGAGCAACATTGGTAGAATGGCTCTAATGAGCCAAAAAATGTGGTTTCAAATGCCCCCGTCTCTGAGTGCCACTGCCTGGCTTTGCCAGCAGACGTCAAGGCGGCTCACTGGAGCGAACTCAGAGTGACAAGAGGCGGTGCTCATGCAGAGTCTCAGCCAGTGAGTCGCATTCACATGCAAGTCCAGAAAATCCACTCCGTGTGGGGAGCGAGGGGCCTGAGCAGAAGGAGAATTGAATGCATCCTCGGGCTGGGGGGAGGGGGAGGATGTGTGCAGAAGGAAATCTCGGGGCCCTCCAGCAGGGAGAGTTTTTGGCTGGACCTTGCCTGCTGGCTCCTAGGGAGCTGGGGGGCTGTTGACTGTACAATGTGATCCTGATTATTCAGGGGCTGATTATCCACTTCATGGATTCCCTGGCTTTGTGCTTCTCCTGCTTTTTAAAAGTTTCCTGACTTTTGGTGATGTTGCTGCTCTGCTGATACCAAGTAGCAGAAAGAACAGAGAGAGGATAAAAATAATTTTGCCACGTGTTAACAATTCCCAGAAACGATCTGATTGGGGACAGGGAGCAAATTGCGTGGTTAAAATAGAATCTGGGGCTCGTTGAGGGGGGATTTCCTTCTCTGTTTTCTCTACGTAGTATCTTGGGTGGCTACTGCCATTGGGTCTCCTTGGCAGATTTACTGAGCAGAGCTCCATATGGCAGTGCTCAGGAAAAGACAGGGAGAGAGAGCAGCCAGCTGTAGGGATGTGGACTACAGAGAGAGGCAAGCAAGGAAGAAACATCTGGACTCTGTGAGTCTTGGCCTCCAGCTGCTAGTGTGTCGCCGTCTTTGTCGGGTCTCAAGCCCCATCCGGCGCCTGGGCCACCAAAAATGATCCAACACTCTATAAGGATGACTTGAGGGAGTTCATTACGAATGCCCAGAGGGAAGAAGTAAAAATACAGAGCCGTGAGTTCCTTCGGTGAAGTCAAACCCCAAGAATGTCATGGAAATGGCACATAAGCATATTAATCCCCAGGAGAAGTTGAATTAACCATCGGTAAGGAAAGTGGGGGTGACCTCTCATAAAGTTAGTGGTGGAAGTGGGCTATGACTTTAAAAAGAATTCTTGAATTAATGTTCCTTGAAAGGAACGAACTCTTCTATATTAATACATTTAGGCTGAGGGCTGATTAATATCATTACTTTGAATTGTAATCTCTTCATTAACTTCTCTCATTTTCCTTTATTAGTGCCCACTTCTATTTTTTAAGTTTATACACCACATGTGATAAAATTATGGCAATTATACTTTCAATTCGTAATCAGGATTCGTAAATAGTTCTAACTGCGCTTTTCAGAGATGGTTCTTCCCCACTCCAATGCACTTGTCTGTTCCTCAAATACCACCACTTAATTCAAAATTAAAGAGCTGTATTGCAATGAAAACAGAACAGGAATTATATTTCACTCTTAAGTCTAACTTTGTTCTTCTTTTTCTTCTTGTTATCAAATTTGAGAAAACTCAAGTTTCTTTTTTTTTTAAAGATTTTATTTATTCATGAGAGATACACAGAGAGACAGAGACACAGGCAGAGGGAGAAGCAGGTTCCCTGTGGGGAGCCCGATGTGGGACTCGATCCCAGGACCCCGGGATCACGATGGAAGCCAAAGGCAGACACTCAACTACCCAGCCACCCAGGTGCCCCAAGAAAACTCAAGTTTCAAATACTACTGTTGACAGAAGCATCTACTGAAGACAAAGTTTGTTGTAAACTGGGATAACTGATCCTAAGAGCCTTCTCCACCCCACACCCTCCACCACCAGGATGTTGCAGGGTAGGGGCAGCAGAGGATTAGTTTGGCAATCATAACAGTACCTAAACTTTTTTGGTCCCAGTTGACTTGGAGATTCAAATAAAATTTATAGGCCTTCTTCCCAGAAAAGTCTACACGAACACGAAAGCACAGATTCCCTAAAGCTATGCTACCCTGGTTAGAGTCTCCTGCAGAAAAAAAAAAAAAAAAAAAAAGGACAACTATGATCTACAGCTTCTTCCTTGGGAGATGAGCTTTAAGGAGGATTTTGAAAGTCCTTTCTTTATAACTGACATAAAGAAACAAAGGACTGCCAAAAAAATTAGGACAAGAAGGCAGTGGGGAGCTCAAAGGAAACAGAAGTACAAAAAGTGAAAATAACATTTGTTGGGAAAACTGCAAAGAGAAGATGGTGGAAACCCCTTATAGTAACCCCACATGGGAGTTTATCCTGTTTTCACTGCAGTAGCACCCACGAAGGGAGGACCCCAGAGTACAATGGCCTGCAGAATCGCTGTCTGGAAGCCATGCAGTGATGCCAACAACAATTTGAAGCAAACACGTGAGAGGACAGCTGGGAGGAGAGAGTCTGAATTCAAAAGACCCCAGCAGGAGATGTTCCGTGACAGAATCAGACTTGACAGGCAGAGGCATTTACTTCTGCTGTCATCTCTAAACAGAAATCTCAGACGACATATTTAGTATGCTCGTGAGATGCCACAGCATGTCAAAGGAAGAGCAGGCATATGTTCAAGCCACAAAGGAGAACCTATCCTAAGAGTGGTCAAGATGACTCAAGACTTCTTTAATATTCTTAATAAAACAGCTGCAGCTCTCCTGTGCTATGGAACGGCTTGGTTAAATGCAATTCTATTAAGTATGCATTGGGAGTGCCTACTGTATTTAGACAAACTGTACCTTGGGGACTTGGCCATGGCATTAGCCACTGGCCTAGCAACAGCGTGTATTTAAAGGGGTTTGGCAAAAACATGGCATTAGTCATGAAACTGGTAGATTTAGTTTGAAACTGATACATTTGTGTTGAAGAGTCTGTTACTTGATACTTCCTAAAATAACAGCAAAGGAATCAAGAGCTGCTAACAGCTAGTCCTTGTCCAAGTACAGTGTGTTGCCATAGTGGTGGAGACAAAATTCACAGAAACATTACTATGAGTTTTCATAGTAATGACAACCCCATTTCACATTTCCTTGTGATTGATACTTGTCTTGATCTGTAATAGAAAATTTTATATGGACTTTATTCAAAGTGAATGATCAGAAATCTGGCCAACCTGGCATTATAAATGTATTCCTTGAGATCTCCCTTCTTTTCCAAACACATAACACTAATATAGAAAATAGAAAATTAAAAATATGGGAGTAGAAAAACAAAGTTAGAAGGACATTATGCATCGTTAAGGGTAACACTAGCCTCTGTAACTGACAAACTCTGAGATCTCAATGGTGTAATACAATAGGAGTTTACTTCTCGCTCATGTAAATGGGAACCAGATGTCCAGGGAGCTGCCTTCCATGCAGTGATTCAGGGACCTAGGCTCCTTCTGTTTTGTGGCTCCTCCATCTCTTAGGAGTCTTTCCCTTCCAGCCAAGGAGAAGTGGAACATGACGTGGGAGCTTCTTTGAGACAGGCCAAGAAATGTCATGTATCACTTCTGCCCACATTCCCTAGCCATATTCAGTCATTTGGCTATACCTAATTGCAAAAATGTTAAAATTGTAGTCTAGTTCTGTGCCCTGGAAATAGAGAAAACCGATTTTTAGTAGACATAAAATTTCTGTCTACTTAGTCAGCCATCTTTATGGTCTAAATGTCTCCATGGGAA
Organism: Canis lupus familiaris; assembly: GCF_011100685.1. Taxonomy (NCBI): domain Eukaryota; kingdom Metazoa; phylum Chordata; class Mammalia; order Carnivora; family Canidae; genus Canis; species Canis lupus. The sequence goes on along the minus strand of NC_049256.1, from coordinate 16,633,489 downwards.
TACACATCTCTGTGGGGATAAGCATCTCTATAGACCAATGGCAGGACAAAAACACAAAACAATAAGGAGGAAGTAAAGTCATTGGTCACTGCATAAAGGATAGTAAAAGGTTCAACTTTTAGAAGGTAAATGGTACTATGAATGCTTCACCTGTATTGAGAGGCTGGGGATAAATTCATTGCTTGAAGTCAGGCTAGGGCTCGCTAACTCAAGAAAAAATTATATACAGTTGACCTTTGAATGACACAGATTTGAACTTCACACATCCACTTAAACACAGATTATTTTTTTATAAATACAGTACTATAAATGTATTTTATCTTCCTTATGATTTTTTGATAAGATTTTATTTCCTCTAGCTCACTTTATTGCAAGAGTACAGCATGTAATACATATAAAGTATAAAATATGTGTTAATTTACTGTTTGTGTTATTGGTAAGACTTCCCGTCAACAGTGGGCTATTGGTAGAAGTTTAGCGGGGAGTCAGAAGTTATATACAGATTTTCTACTGTGCTGGGGGTGGCAATGGCAGTTGGCATCTCTAACCCCTATATTATTCAAGGGTCAATTGTACTGAAAAATGCTGTTGGGTGGAACAATGTATAAAATATTGTATCCCTAGGAGGTGGATGGATAGAGCCCCTTAATTAGAAACTAAAGCAAATTTCCATCTGTATCTGTTTTATTAGCAATTATCATCAAAGGGCAAGATAGGCCCATTCAGCTATAATGAAAGAAGAGGAGGTGATTGCAAACCCCTTAGACATGCAGGGCTCAACATAGAAAGAATGGCATGAGAAAAAAGTCAAAGACAAGATTAGCCTACAAATAAAAATTCCAAAACATATTGAACTGAACAAACAAAAACACAGAGAGAAAAAATAGCTTCCAAAATTAACAATCAGAAAATAAATTGATCCTGTGGGGTACTTAGGTGGTAGGTTGAACATCCGACTCTTAGCTTTAGGTCAGATCATGATCTCAAGGTTGTAAGATGGAGCCTGGAATCAGGCTCTGCACTCAATGGGGAGACTGCTTGAGATTCTTTTCCCTTTCCCTCTCTGCTTTTCCCCTCAACTTGCACTCTGTCATAAATAAATAAATAAATAAATAAATAAATAAATAAATAAATAGAATTTTTCTTAAAAAAAAAGAAGAAAACAGAAAATAAATTGATCCTGGACAAATTTGTAAAGGAAATTCTAAAGAAAACCTTAAAATAGTTGTATTTGGAATGCTCAGAGAAAGAAATTCTATCCATGAAGCAGAATAGGAAATTATATTTCTAAAAATCAGGCAAATGTAAGTAAAATGGGAAGATATGGAGGCACCTGGGTGGCTCACATACACAACTCCCGTAAGTGGAAGCTAACTCTGGAATCTTCAGGTTAAACTTTTTAAGACAGCATTATTGAATTCTCACACACCATACAATGTACCCACCTAAAATGTACAACTCAGTCATTTTCAGCATATCTGCAGTGATGCATCTGTCACAACAATTAATGTAAATGTCATCACCCTGCAAAGAAATGCCATACCCATTAGCAATCATTCCCCATTCCCACCCCTCATCCCAGCTCTTTCTGTTTCTGTGGATTTGTCTATTCTGGATGTTTTGTACAAATTGGATGACAACATATATCGTTGTTTGTGACTGGCCTCTTTCACGTAGCATGGTGTTTTCAAGATTCATCTGTGTTGTGACCTGGATCAGTACTTCATTCCTTTTATGGCTGAATAATATTCCATTATATGACTAAACCACATTTAAAAAAAAAGATTTTATTTTAAGTCATCTCTATAACTAACATGGGGCTCGAACTCACAACCTTGAGATCAAGAGTCATGTGCTCCACTGACTGAACCAGCCAGGTGTCCCAATATTTTCTTTATTCATTCATCCATCAATGAATATTTGGGCTGTTTGCCACAAATAAATACTCATTTTTATATGTATAAGCCTCCTTAAAAACATGCCTTTATTATGGAATATTTCAAACATATACAAAAGTAGAGAAAATAATACAATGAATTCCTTGTACTTACTACCCAGCTCAACAACTGTCATTAGTTATCTTTTTTTTATATCACCACTCATCTCCCCAAGCACTCACAAATATTTTGAAACTAATCTTAGATGTCATATGATTTCAACTGAAAATATTTCAATATGTATCTCTAAAGACAAGGACTCTCTTTTTTTTTTTCTTTTCTTTCTTTTTTAGATTTTCTTTATTCATGAGAGACACACAGAGAGATGCAGAGACATAGGCAGCGGGAGAAGCAGGCTCCATGCAGAAAGCCTGATGTAGGACTTGATCCCAGGACCCCAGGATCATACCCTGAGCTGAAGGCAGATGGTCAACCACTGAGCCATCCAGGTGGGCCCAAAGACTCTCCTTTTTTAAGAATAATTACAATATCATAATATCCTAGAACTCCGGCTATAATTCCTTAACATCATCAGTGTTCCTATTTTCTTGATTGTCTATAAAGTTTCTGATTTCTGTTTGGTTTGTTTTATAGTTTGTTTAAAATAGGATCCAAAAAGGTCTATATATTATCATTGGTTAATAACTTCTCTTTTTTTAGATTTTGTTTTTAAGCAATCTCTACACCCAGTGTGGGGTTCAAACCACAGGGGACTCCAGGATCAGGAGTCAAGCACTCCACGAATGAGCCAGCCAGGCACCCTTCATTGGTCAATAATTTCATAAGTCTTTTTGAATGTAAAGGATCTTCTTCTGTACACTTCTGCTATTATTGTTGTTTAAAACAACAACAACTGGGCCCTTGGGTCCTGGATTTCCCCTCGTCTGAGTGTATCCTCATAATGTCACTTCACATGTTACTCTGCCCTCTGTATTTTGTATAAGATGTGGGAGCTTGAACAGATTCTGGTTTGGTTTTTCTGGCAGGACTATTATATAGGTAGTGTGGATACTCCCATTCAGAGGCAGATAATGTCCTTTGTTTGATTCCATGGCCGTTGTTGATCATTGCCTAAAGACACTAATTCTTTACAAGTCGCAAATTGTGATATTTCTATTATTCTTTCTTCATTGATTAGCTAGATTACCTCCATAAAAAGAAACTTCCTTTTGTTAAATACCTGATTACACCAAGGTATAGTTCCCATAGAAAAGGCAAGAAAAAAGGTTTGATTTTATTTCTATTGATCAGTTTCCAAAAAAGTCATTGGTTCCCTATAGTCTTTAGAGAACATCAGTGTATTGCTGTTTTCGTATTATTATGAACCAATGGATTCAGACTTATGTGTGTCTATAAACATATTGTCTGTTTAAATCTATTTTAATTATCACTCTTATTTTTGCTCAGATATGTCCCTTCCAAGTCCTTTTGACACAATCTCAACAGTTTTTGATATATTTCTTGCTATTTGGTATGACAAGATGTTTTAGGTTCATCTTGTACGTTTCTAGCACCAGACCTGGAATGGGTCATTTCTTCAGGTGTCCTCCCTAACCTCATCTTTTTTAAAGCAGGAAATGATATCTGGAAAACATGATCTACATATGCCCTTTTGTAGCTTAATTAGATACAATCTCCTGGGGATTTATGTTATTTATTTTTTTCCTAAGATTTTTTATTTATTTTCATGAGATACACAGAGAGGCAGAGACATAGGCAGAAGGAGCATGCGGGACTCGATCCTAGGACCCCGGAAACATGCCCTAAGCCAAAGGCAGACGCTCAACCACTGAGCCACCCAGACGTCCCTCTCCTGGGGTTTTCATTAAATATTTCATATGACAAAAGAAAAAAACATTTATTTTGAATTTGGCCAACTTACTCTGTGAATCTCAGTTTTCTCATTTGTAAAATGCAGAGTATACTAATCGTTCCTGATGGTTTGGTACCGATTAAACAAGTCAATACATGTAAATCATTTAGAATAATGTCTGTGATAGCGAACACCTAATAAATGCTAATTATGATTTAACACCTAGTATTAATTTAATATTCAGATTTCATTATATGATGATTTATTTTTAAGATCAAAATATTATCCTTTTACAACCCAGAGCTCCTCTTGATTATCCTGACACCCTAAATTTCCCTGACCTGATTTGAGCATTTACACTCTCGTGCAGCAGGGTTCAATTAAGGAAGCCAGGAGAAAAAGAAACCAACTCCAAAGTTATTTTTTGCTTCTTGGAAGGCCATCTGCTGCCATGACCCATTTTACAGCATGCAAATTCATCAGCTGAGTGCAATTTCCCTTCAATCAGTGGCCCAGTAAATATAATTACATTGCTAATTTTAAATTTCAAATGGTCAGTTCAGGTTAAAGAGTGCCCATTCATCAGTCAAGATTCTGCAATTAATTGAGAAAACAGAGGGCCCACATGCCAGGAATTTGACAGACAAGTGGGAAACAAGTTTGTTTTCCTTCACCTATTAAACCACTGGCACACAACAAATAGAAATATTTCTGTATCTACCCCCCCCCCTTTTTTTCCATTGGAAACAGCCACTGGACACTACAGAGAAGGGGTAAGGAAGATTACCTTCACAGACCTGGTCCTTTGGAGACCGGACTGATCTCTTTAAAAGAAAAGAATCTATCCTTGAATAAACTTTATGGAAAGTTCACAGTAAGGAAAATTAATACAGCTAAATAATTTCAAAATAGTGACATATAATGACAGCTAAATATTTTAAAAAATAACGTATCAGTTTCCTAGAGCCTCTAAAGAATATCAATGTGTTGTGGACTGTGTAACGCATCAAAATTGCTTTGCAAGACATTATTAAAACAATAAATGAAATTGTCATAAGATTGGAGATTAAAGTATTATGCCCATATTAAATTTCTGGATTTGATCACTGCTTTGCTCTTAGAAAATACATATTCAGTAAAAGAAGTAAAAGGATGTGATGTCTGCAAAGATCAAATGATTCAGAAAAAATTAATGTGTGGGTGTGCATGTGCATGCATGCATGCAGAAATAGAGTACATGCACACACAAGTGCTCATAAGTGGCAAAAATTAAAAATTGGTGAAAACAGGTGAATCCACAGGTAAAAGGTATAGGGGAGGTTTTTTTTTTATAACATTCTTTAAATTCTTCTGTAAATTTAATTTTTTTCAAAATAAAGTATTCTAGAAAATAATTTTAAAAATTTGTAAATACTTCAAAAGCCCAGACTGAAAGGAAAAATACATTAGAGGCTATTCAAAAGTCCAATTAGTTAATTGTCCTATAAAGAAGTGGGTTACATAAGCATGAACATTATAGGTAATTATTTGAGCGAAGAATTAAGAAAAACCAACAATGCAAGCCTTGATTCTCACGATACCTAACAGATGAAGATCACAGATTATCTGGAATATTAATGCTAATACTAGTATGAGTATGTATATGAATAAGATACTAATATTAATATCCTCTTGACTATTAGAAGGAATTAGAAGAGCTGGCCCGAGTGAAGGCCTGTTTGAAAAGCTTGCTGAAATGTCAGCCTTAACTTCCGAAGGCAAGTCTTCCCATTACAGTAGGTCCCAAAGCCAGCTGCTTAAGAGTCCTGATCTTCTCCATTTGTCAGAAGACTCCTCTCCCTTTTATCTAGTATTCTAATCCCCATTGATGTACATGCAAATACCTGCTTTGTATTAAAAAAGAAAAACAACATGATATCTACCAACCCTTTCCTTGGATGCTCCCCTTTCTCTAACTAAGGCAGCAGAAAGCACTATTCTCCTTAGTGGTTCTTGTATTTTTGTATTTAACTCCTGTCAAGGGTGGAAGGGTGTCTCTGATTGCTCCAGGAAGAACTGATTGTTTTCTCTTCCTCTGACTTAGGAAGTGACCATGTTACAGAATGCTACATTTTGTATATTTGTTTATATGGCTTGCTCTCTCTGAAGGCTGAGTTCCTAGAAGGTAGGTAACATGGCTTACTCATCTTTTTATATCATCCCAACAGCTCTAGCATATTGTAGGCTCTCAACACTCACTGAACAAATGAACAAATGAATGAATGCATGAATGAGTGACAGGATCTGAGCTAGATCCAGAGGAAATGAAAAGAAACAAAAATTCAATGTACTTAGGATTTATTTATCTGACACATCTGGAGTCTGAACCAAGAACGCTAACATAGGCACAATTGCTTACTAATGGGTCAATTTCCACATGTTAGCAATAAGATATACACATTCTCCAAGATGGCGAAAGAGTAGGGGTCCTCAACTCATCTGGTTCCACAGACTTACCTAGATAACTTTCAAAACATCCTGAACACCTACAAAGACCTGAAATATAAAGAAAGAACAGCTGGAATACTACAGAGAGAAAAGTTTTCACTTCTAACAAGATAGGAAGGTGAAAAAAATAAAAAAGAATAAAGTGAGGGAGGGGAACTGGGCTAAAGCAGAGTGGCGAAAGCCCAGCCCTGGAGAAGTGGGAACTTTACAAATGCACACTGGGGTTTTCCCTGACGGAAAAGGGCTTAGCAGGGAAATTGGGCAGAATTGCAGGAGGGGCAGTAAAGCCTCAAGATTCCCGGAGTCACTATAAGAGGAAGGGCACCCAGGAGAAAGCTCACAGCAAACCACAGTCCAATATCAGCAAAGGGCTGGAGCACTGCAGCCTTTGGGGCATTTGGGAGAAGCCAGTTAGTAGATGGGCTGGTTCTGGAGTGGCCTTCACAGTAGAGACTAGCAACAGAAGGAGGTGGCTGTACTCTGTTCCCTTCAGGTGAGGCGGTCCCCAGGAGCATGGGCCTGGTGGCACAGGGCCCGGGATCCCAGGGTGCCCAAGCAGACAAAGCCAGCAATCCTCTGTTCCCCCTGGGACAGATGGAATGGGGAGGCACAGGAAAGCAAGAACTCTCTTGCTGCTCAGCGCCCCCAAGCTGTGTAGATCAGTGCACCCATGCCTCCCCCCAGGAGCATCTAGGCCAGTACAGACTGGGAGACTGTGGTTAGGTACTCATGGAGAGCTTGATTCCTGAGCTGGAAATCTGGTGCTGTCATTTTTTTTCCCCTCTTTGTTTCACCTTGTGCCTGGGAGAGGTGGGGCCTCTAGGGAGCAAAGGCCTCACAGGATAAACAGCTCACACTGAGCCCAGCACCCAGCAAGGGGCAAGGCATCTCTGCCCAGGCATAGACACCTGAGAATCAGCACAGCAGACCCCTCCCCCAGAAGACCAGCTGGAAGAACAAGAGAAGAGCAAGTTCTTGACCAAGCAGTGCTGGAAAGCTCCAGGACCAAGGGAAAATTGAGGGGAAAATAGTATATATAGAACAAGAGGGCTCCCCCCTTTTTCCTTTTTCCATTATGACTCATTTTTATATTAGACTAAAAATTTCCAATATTTTTTCCCTTTTCCCACCTTAACTACAATAATTTACTGACTCTTCATTTTTAAGTTTTTTCCTTTTTGACTTTCATATTTCTACAATTACATGTCTTAGATATATTTTTCACTTTTGGATTCCCTTCAACGTATTCAATTTAATTTTGGTAGATATACAAGATATGGGTATTTATTTTTTGTTTTTTGTTTTTTCTGCCTCGTTTTGTTTTACAATGGTGGAAATTAGTACCTTCTAACACATGACCAAAATACACCCAGAACCAAGTGGAACACTGTGTTGGTTCATTCTGTGAGATTATATTCTCTCTTCCTTCCCATTCTCTCCCCTTTTATCTTGTTTATGTTTTTGTGGTCAATATTGGGGCTTTATATAAGTATTGCTGGTTTATATAAATTTGGGATTGAGCATCTTCTAACATACACAACAAAATACACTCAGAACCAAGAGGATTATCCTCTAGGACCCCACAGATAGACTACATTCTTTCTTCACTACCACTTCCTCATTACCACCATCCTCCCCTCTTTTTCTCTCTCTCTCTTTTCTTTACTTTTCTCTTTTTCTCTTCTTTGCTTTTTGGTTTTTGGCTTTTTACTTTTACTATTTTGTTTTAAAATTTGTTTTTCACTTTAGTGGTCCTTTTGTTTTATTTTGTCCTTTTCTTTTTCTTTTATTTTCTGGTCTCTGGCCTATTCAGAATCATCTAGGGTATTTTATGTAGGTCGGGGTCAATATTTTTGACTTGGCCTGCTCATACAGCCACTCGGCACTGGACAAAACGACTAGAAGGAAGAATTCACCACAAAAGAACGGATGGGAAATAATACTCTCTGCCACAGAATTGCAGAATTTGGATTTCAATACAATGTCAGAAATTCAATTCAGAAGTACAATTATAAAGCTACTGGTGCCTCTGGAAAAAAGTGTAAAGGACTCTAGAGATTTCATTACTGCAGAATTGAGATCTAATCAGGCCGAAATTAAAAATAGATTAAATGAGATGCAATCCAAACTGGATGCTCTAACTGCTAGGGTTAATGAGGAGGAAGAGAGAGTAAATGACATAGAAGATAAGTTGATGGTAAAGAAGGAAACAAAGGAAAAAAGAGAAAAAACAATTAAGAGCCCAAGAAGATAGGCTTAGAGAAATAAATGATAGCTTGAGAAGGAAGAATTTACATCTAATTAGGATTCCAGAAGACACTGAGAGGGAGAGAGGACCACAAAATATATTTGAACAAATCATAGCTGAGAACTTCCCAAATCTGGGGAAGAAAGCAGGCATTTAGATCCAAGGGATAGAGGATCCCCCTCAAAATCAATAAAAACCATTCAAGACCTCGACATTTAAGAGTGAAACTTGTAAATTTCAAAGATAAAGAGAAAATTCTTAAAGCAGCTTGAGACAAGAGACTCTTTCTTACCTTATATGGGGAGAAATATAAGATTAACAGCAGACCTCTCCACAGAGACCTGGCAAGCCAGAAAGAGCTGGCATGTATATACAGGGTACTAAATGAGAAGAACATGCATCCAAGAATACTTTATCCAGCAAGGCTGTCATTCAGAATAGAAGGAGAGATAAAGAACTTCTAGGATAGGCAGAAACTGAAAGAATGTATGATCACCAAACTGGTTCTGCAAGAAATATTAAGGGGGACCCTGGAAAAGAAAGAGGGAGCCCAAATAAACAATCCACAAAAACAGGGACTGAATAGGTAATACAATGACACAAATTCATATCTTTCAATAGTTACTCGAGCATGAATTGGCTAAATGATCCCAGCAAAAGACGCAGGGTATTGGACTGGATAAAAAAGCAAGATCCATCTATATGCTGTCTATAAGAGACTCATTTTAGACCTAAGGACACCTTCAGCCTGAAAATGAAGGGGTGGAGAACCATTTACTATTCAAATGGTCCTCAAAAGAAAGCTGGAGTAGCAATCCTCATCAGATAAACTAGAGTTTATACCAAAGACTGTAGTAAGAGATGAAAAGGGACACTATATCATACTTAAAGGGTCTATCAACAAGAACACCTAACAGTCATGAATATTTATGCCCCTAATATGGGAGCCGCGAAGTATATCAATTAATTAATAACCAAAGTAGAGAGATACTTAGATATAGTACACTAATAGTAGGAGAATTCAACATGACACTTTCAGCAAATGACAGATATTCTAAGCAGAACATCACCAAAGAAAAAAGGGCCTTAAATAATACACTGGACCAAATAGATTTCACAGATATATACAGAACTTTCCATCCGAATGCAACTAAATACATGTTCTTCTCAAGAGCACATGGAATTTTCTCCAGAATAGACCACATACTGGGTCACAAATCAGGTCTCAACCAATACCAAAAGATTGGGATTGTCCCTTGTATATTTTCAGACCACAATGCTTTGAAACTAGAACTCAATCACAAGAAGAAATTTTGAAGAAACTCAAACACATAGGGGTTAAAGAGCATCCTACTAAAAGGTGAATGGGCCAACCAGGAAATTAGAGAAGAATTAAAAAGATTCATGGAAACAATTCATGGAATTCTCATTCATGGAATGAGAATGAGGATACAACCATTCAAAATCTTTGGGATACAGCAAAAGTCCTAAGAGGGAAATACATTGCAATTCAAACCTCCCTCAAAAAATTGGAAAGACTCAAAACATAAGCTAACCTCACACCTAAAGGAATTGGAGAAAGAACAACAAGTAAAGCCTACACCAGGCAGAAGAAGAGAGATAATAAAGATTCGAGCAGAATCCAATGAAATAGAGACCAGAAGAACTGTAGAACAGATCAACAAAACCAGGAGCTCATTCTTTGAAAGAATTCATAAGATAGATAAACCCCTAGCCAGCCTTATTAAAAAGAAAAAAGACTCAAATTAGTAAAATCATGAATGAAAGAGGGGAGATCACAACAAATACCAAGGAAATACAAATGATTTTAAAAACGTATTATGAGCAGCAATATGCCAACAAATTAGGCAATCTAGAAGAAATGGATGCATTTCTGGAAACCCACAAATTACCAAAACTGGAACAGGAAGAAATAGAAAACCTGAACAGGCCAATAACCAGGAAGGAAATGGAGACAGTCATCAAAAATCTCCCAAGACACGAAAGTCCAGGGCTTCCCAGGGGGGATTCTTTCAAACATTTAAAGAAGAAATAATACCTATTCTACTAAAGCTGTTTTGAAGGATAGAAAGGGAGGGAATACTTCCAAACTCCTTTTATGAGGCCAGCATCACCTTGATTCCAAAACCAGAAAAAGACCCCACCAAAAAAGGAGAATTATAGACCAATATCCCTGATGAACATGGATGCAAAAATTCTCAACAAGATACTAGCCAATAGGATCCAATGGTACCTTAAGAAGATTATTCACCATGACCAAGTGGGATTTATCCCTGAGATGTAAGGGCAGTTCAACCCTGGTAAAACAATCAAGTGTGATAGATCACATCAACAAGAGAAAAAACAAGAACCATATGATCCTCTCAATAGATGTAAAAAAAGCATTTGACGAAATACAGCATCTATTCCTAATTAAAACTCTTCAAAGTTTAGGAGATGGAGGGAACATTCCTCAATATCTTAAAGACCATTTATGGAAAGCCCACAGTGACTATCATTCTCAATGGGGAAAAACTGAGAGCCTTTCTCCTAAGATCGGGAACACGGCCGGGATGTCCACTCTCACTACTGTTACTCAACATAGTACTAGAAGTCCTAGTCTCAGCAATCAGACAACAAAAAGAAATGAAAGGCATTAAAATTGGCAAAGAAGTCAAACTCTCCCTCTTTGCAGATAAGATAACATGATATTATATATAGAAAACCCAGAAGACTCCACCCCAAGATTGCTAGAACTCATGCAGCAATTCAGCAATGTGGCAGGATACAAAATCAATGCCCAGAAATCAGTGGCATTTCTATACACTAACAATGAGACTGAAGAAAGAGAAATTAAGGAATCAATCCCATTTCCATTGCACCCAAAAGCATAAGATACCTAGGAATAAACCTAACCAAAGAAGTAAAGGATCTATACCCTAAAAACTACAGAACACTTCTGAAATAAATTGAGGAAGACACGAAGAAATGGAAAAAATATTCCATATTCATGGATTGGAAGAATTAATATTGTGAAAATGTCTATGCTACCCAGGGCAGTGTACATGTTCAATGCAATCCCTATCAAAATACCATGGACTTTCTTCAGAGAGTTGGAACAAATAATCTTAAGATTTGTATGGAATCAGGAAATACCCCAAATAGCTAGAGGAATATTGAAAAAGAAAACCAATGCTGGGGGCATCACAATGCTGGATTTCAAGTTGTACTATAAAGCTATGATCATCAACACAGTGTGGTCCTGACACAAAAACAGACACATGATCAATGGAACAGAATAGAGAACCCAGAAATGGGCCCTCAACTCTATGGTCAACTAATATCTGACAAAGCAGGAAAGAATATCCACTGGAAAAAGGACAGTCTCTTCAATAAATGGTGTTGGGAAAATTGGACAGCTGCGTGCAGAAGAACGAAACTAGACCATTCTCTTACACCAGACACAAAGATAAACTCAAAATGGTTGAAAGATCTAAATGTGAGACAAGAATCCATCAGAATCCTAGAGGAGAACACAGGCAACAGCCCTTTTGAACTTGGCAAGATACATCTTCCAGGCAACTTATTTCAAGATACATCCATGAAGGCAAGGGAAACAAAAGCAAAAATGAACTCTTGGGACTTCATCAAGATAAAAAGCTTCTGCACAGAAAAAGAAACAGTCAACAAAACTAAAAGACAACCTACAGAATGGGAGAAGATATTTGCAAATGACATATCAGATAAAGGGCTAGTATTCAAGATCTATAAAGAACTGATTAAACTCAACAGCAAAGAAACAAACCATCCAATCATGAAATGGGCAAAAGCCATGAAAAGAAATTTCACCAAAGAAGACGTATACATGGCCACCAAGCACATGAGAAAAGGCTCCGCATCACTTGTCATAAGGGAAATACAAATCAAAACGAGATCAAAATGAGATCCCACCTCCCACCAGTGAGAATGGGGAAAATTAACAAGACAGGAAATAACAAATATTGGAGAGGATGTGGAGAAAGGGGAACCCTCTTGCACTGTTGGTGGGAATGTGAACTGGTACAGCCACTCATACGGGGAATATAAGAAACAGTGAAAGGGATTATAAGGGAAAAGAGGGGAACTGAGTGGGAAAAATTAGGGAGGGAGATAAACCATGAGAGACTCCTAACTCTAGGAAAAAACAAAGGGTTGTGGAAGGGGAGGTGATATGGGTGGAGGGATGGGTAACTGGGTGATAGGCACTGAGGAAGGCACTTGATGGGATGAACACTGGGTGTTATACTATATGTTGGCAAATTAAATTTAAATAAAAACAAATGCAAAAAAAAAGGATATACACATTCTCAGAGGGGAAATACTATGGAAATACATCTGGAGCACACAGGTAGCAAGTATCGTTTCTGCCACTGACAGCATTTTCCCTACATGTTCCCAGTAAGAATGAAGTCCACACTGAGGAGTCTCCATGCCTCAAACCAGACCCAGTTGAGTCTTCTTGGGATTCAGTTCTATTCAAGGAACCTGGGTGGCTCAGTCAGTCAAGTGTCTGACTCTTGATTTTGACTCAGGTCATGATCTCAGGGTGGTGAGATCAAGCCCCTTGTCATGTTCCACATTGAGCATGGATCCTGCTTAAGATTTTCTCTCTCTCCCTCTGCCCTTCTCCCCTCCCCTGGCTCATACACATTCTCTCTCTCTTTCAGAACAAAACAAACACTCAAAAAAAAAAAAAAAAAAAAAGGAACTCGGCTCTATGAAAAGTCCTCTTGGAAGATGGCACCATGTCACAATTCCCACTTCTAAGAGTATAAGTACCCCCATTCAGGCTGTAGATCAGTTGAGCAAGTTACCTAGGCTTTCTGGGCTTCAGTTTTCACACTTACAAAATAACCATAACAATACCTACCTATATTGGTTATTGGTCAGGGTTTAGTTTCAGAAAAAAAGAGTCAATGCTAGCTTTTTACACAGGAAGAAATAGTAGTAAATGGTTTACCAATTTACTGAGAGGCCCCAAGGAGCAGACTTGGGAGCCACACCTCTCAACCAGGGCTAAGGGAGCTACTGCCCCTTCTTGGGTCAGAAAGCCACAAACTCCTGAACTACACCACATCATGACCCCGAAACCTTATAATTAGGAAGCCACCCAAGGTTAGGAGGCTGTTGCTCTCTCTCCCCACGCTTGCTACAATTAGTAGCAAGTAGTAGTAATGCAGTTTACTACTAATGCCCCATGCCCTGCTCTGTAACCCCATGGAGCTGAGACTGGATACAGGACCCTCTGCTGATGACACCAGGGGAAAGCAACTGCCTCTACTACCCTACTCTCTGCTCTTGCTTTGGTTACTGTTCGCTTTACAAAAATGCGATGGCATATATAATTTTCTTCCCCTTCCTTTTCTTATTCAATATTACCTCTTGAAAATCTCTTAAAACTGTTTGATACAATATCAATTCATTCAGCTTAGTGACTACATAATATCTACAATGCAGATATGTAATAAGTTACTTGCCATCATCCTACTGCTCATTCTGCTGATTGTTTTATTTATAGCTTTTCTCTAATAACAATGCATTAAAAATCCTATGCATGTGACTGCTTTGGGAAACAACACTTTGGTGCATAAATTGGAGGTACACAGCCCAATGAATTTTTTAAAACTAACATATCTATATAATCAGCACCCGAGTTAAGAAGCAACATTACCAGCTCCCCAGAAGCATTCATTATGCCTTCTTCTGGTCATTAACAGCTACTCTCCAGATCACTCTGAATTTTGTGTTATTTTTGACTGCATATAAATGTAATTATGCATTTATGTTCTATCATGCCTGGCTTCTTTTGCAAGATTCATCCACATCGATGCCTGGAGTTATAACATATTCATTCTTGCTTTGCACAGTATGCCATTAAATGAGTATGACAATTAGTTTCTTCATTCTACGCCTGATGAATGTTAGGGTAGCTTCTAGTTTGGGGTTCATATCAATGGTGCTGCAGACAACATCCTTCTATGTTTCTTCTGGTGAACGTATTACACATTTCCATTGGGCATTTACCAAATGTAGTATTGCTACATCATGGAGTATACATATGTTTAGATTTAAAAGACACTGGCAAACAGGTTTTCAGGATGGCTGTATCAGTTTACATGTCTACCAGGAGTGTGTAATAGTTTTGATTGTTCCACACTCTTGCCAAAAGTTGGCTTTTTTATTTTTGGACATAAGTTTGTGATTTCTATGGGATAGATTGTCAGGAGTGGGATTCTTGAGGCAAAGTGTTTATGTATTTTTAACTTGAATAGATGTGGCCAGCTTGTTTTCCAAAAAGTCTGACTGCACATTTTCACCAGGGATATAAAAGAATACTCTTCTCCCTACATCTCTACAAACAATAAATAGGTTTGCTCTTAAGTTTTGAAATTCTGTGGGTATAAAAAAATACAACATTGTTATTTTTTAATTTGCATTTTCTACTATTAATCTTCCGTGAACTGTGTTTTTGGAAGGGGGCAGGTTATGGAATTTGTGACTTATAAGAAAAGATTAAAGCAATGACTTTAGTCCAGAGAAATAAAAGCCTAAGGGGAACTTGTATTAGCAGTCTTGGAACATTTAAATGCTCATGTTCTAAAGAATTTCATGGCCTCTATGTATTTTTGAGGGCAGAAATGGGAACAAATGAATGGAAATTTTAAGGTGTCATATTTTAAGTTAAATTAAAAAAACAATAGTGTTGGGGTGCTTGGGTGGCTCAATTGGAAAAGTGTCGGAATCTTGGTTTTGGCTCTGGTCTTCACATGATCCCCAGGTTGTGATATCAGCCCCAGATGGGGCTTCTGCTTAGTGTGGAGTCTGCTTGAGATTCTTCCCCCAGCATGCTCACCCCCCGCCGCCAACTCAAGTAAATAAATAAATAAATTTTTAAAGAGAGAAACCAATAGTGTTATCCATTAAAAAACAAACAAACAAACAAACAAACAAACAAAAAGTTTTCTTTGAGGCTATAAATTCTCTGTCCTGCGTGTACCTGCCATGAGGCTGCATGCTTATGTGTTGGGGGTATGCTGGAGGGGGTTCTGACTTGGATAAGGGGTTACAAAACCAGGTCATGCCTGGAGATCCATTTAAGAATGTTTAAATTAAGATTCCCAGCATCCTACCTTGACATTTTTAAAAGAAGGCCTAAGGAGAGGGCCCAAGAATCGATATTTTTTCAAACACTCACCAAGTGATTATGATGTAGCCTACATACAGACCAACATTGAGGAACGCTGAAGCAGGCAACCTCTATAATCTCTTCCAATTTTGAAATGATGGATTTTATTAGCTGTTACATTAGCAATGTTATTTAATACAAAATGTAGCAAGAGTTGGATAATGAAGGGTTGTCAACAACCCCATCCATAGTTCTTTGCCTCTCTGATGAGTACCTACCTAAGGAAATAGGAGAGAGATTTTCCTCTTGCAAATGAATGCATCTTGACTATAATCCTCAGGCAAATGAAGCTACTTGTAAGATTATGAGTTATGGATTAATAATTTGCAGACAAAGCATCTTGGGAATTCTGCATTTCAGTGTGGGGGAGTGGGGGCTTCATGATTTCAGAAGTTAATCCTATAAGGAGACAAATTCCCCATTTAAAATGAGCCATCAGAGGGATCCCTGGGTGGCGCAGCGGTTTGGCGCCTGCCTTTGGCCCAGGGCGCGATCCTGGAGATCCGGGATCGAATCCCACGTCAGGCTCCCGGTACATGGAGCCTGCTTCTCCCTCTGCCTGTGTCTCTGCCTCTCTCTCTCTCTCTCTCTCTCTGTGACTATCATAAATAAATAAAAACGTAAAAAAAAAAAAAATTAAAAAAAAAAATAAATAAAAAAAAAAATAAAATGAGCCATCAGAGCAGCCCGGGTGGCTCAGTGGTTCAGCACTGCCTTCAGCCCGGGGCATGATCCTAGAGACCCCAGGGTCAAGTCCTGGGTTGGGCTCCCAGGATGGAGCCTGCTTCTCCCTCTGCCTGTGTCTCTGCCTCTCTCTCTCTCTCTCTGTGTGTGTGTGTGTGTCTCTCATGAATAAATAAATAAAATCTTTAAAATAAAATAAAATAAAATAAAATAAAATAAAACAACTCATCAGTAAAGAAAACGAACTTTGGGTTTAACTCACTCTCTACTTCAGTCTCCTTATCTCTAAAGTGGGGACAACATTACAACAAGAGCTACTCTCAGGGAATTTCACCTAGGAATTAAATGAGATTGCCCATAAAGTGTCCAGCACAGCACTTGGCACAAGGGAAATACTTAACTTTTAATTCTTTTTATATTCTTTCCTTCACAGTGCCAAGACTCTATTTTTTAACATAAGTCTGTTTTCTTCTTTCTATAATGCAGGAAGTCAGAAAGTTTGATCTTGATACAGTGGTTTAAAAATATTATAGGTCATTGCCAGAGGGGAAGTTTGGGGGGATGGGTGAAGTAGGTGAAGGGGATTAAGAGCTACAAACTTCCAGTTACAAAATAAATCAGTCACAGGGCTATTAACGTACAGCAGAAGGAATATAGTCAATAATACCATAATTATTTCGTGTTGTAACAGATGGCAACTAGACTTCTCATGGTGAGCACTTTGTAATGCATATAAAGATCCAATCGCTACGTTGCATACCTGAAACTAATAAAATATTGTATGTCACCTATACTTCAATAAAAAATATTACAAGCATTTCAAAATATTTGGCTCCTTCTTCGAAAATGATTAAAGGTACATAGTGTTTTAGCTCTGGATGTTGACTAAACATTTCAAGGATATTTAAAGGAAAGTATTTATATTCAAGGAAGAGAAATATTTGGTCTTAATAGGAACACTTCAAAGGTCATGAAAGGAAGGCTATTTTCAGAATATTTTCATCTGTTCTGAAAGGATTGAATAGATTAGCCTTTTCTTTACCTTTCAACTAGTTATTTTGGGTTTCAGCCATTTCCTCAGATCTAATATTCAGTTAGTGTTAAGCTCAATATCTTCTATTAAACAAGACGCTGAAGGCTACACTTGCCCTAAAAGCATAGGGATTTGGAACATGCTCATAGGGTCTCAGGTCGTAGGAAGGGGCAGTTATGTCTTCAGGTAAGAGGAAACACCTAAAACTCTTTCCATTGGACCAGGTGAGCAGACAGATAGGTCAGGCTCAGTTTTAATCAGGTTGTCAGACACAAGGGATCTGTTTTATGTTTTTCTAAAGTAAATACTTGGTCTATCTAAGTTCTCAATAAATGTATCTCAGGTAAATGAATGAATGAAATAAGAACTAGGAGCTAAGAATTGGAAACAACAAAGACTGAAAGGAAAAAAGGTAAAAAAGCAATACAGAATAGTCTGGTTCTAGGCATATGCAAAACCAAAAGACCCCAAACAATTTCCTTATATCATGGTCCAATACACAGTGTTGGGTAATTAAGGTAGAAAATTCCCCTGGAATTCTTTTTGCAAGAACACCCTGTAGGTCTGGAAGCAATACTTTAAGAAGCCCTTTGAGGTAGTAGGTGAGACGCCCCCCCCCCATGGGACCTGGTGTGGCCAGTTGCCTGTATAAGGCAAAAGAGGAGGGATGGATTTATACTCCAGAATGGTGATGATGGGGAGACAGGGTAGTAGAAGAACCTGAACTCTCCAGAAATCCCATGTGCTGTGATGTGAATAAAGTCTACAAAAGAATCAGAGATGCTTGCTGGGGTTGAACGTCACATTGGAACAAGAGAAGAGGCAGCTTGGCTAAATGATGCACCCAGAGG
Organism: Canis lupus familiaris; assembly: GCF_011100685.1. Taxonomy (NCBI): domain Eukaryota; kingdom Metazoa; phylum Chordata; class Mammalia; order Carnivora; family Canidae; genus Canis; species Canis lupus. Next base: position 16,615,211 of record NC_049256.1, on the reverse strand, counting down.
AAGCAGGTCTGGGGGTAAGAGCATTGAGGTCAAGAAATACAGGAAGAAATGAGGTGCAAGAATTTGTAGAAATTATGAGGAAATCTTTGGATTATCTCAGGCTAAAGAATGAGGGTTTGCACAAGTTTATCAGATCTCTGGGTGGCAGGGGAGGAAGGGAGACTGTTGGCATCTTTTTTTTTAAAAAAAGATTTATTTATGTATTTTAGAAAGAGAGAGAGGATCGGGGGAGAGGCCCACAGGGAGAGGGGGAGAGAGTCTTAAGCAGACTCTGTGCTGTGCAAGGAGCCTGACTCGGGGCTTGATCTCATGACTCTGAGATCATGACCTGAGCTGAATGCAGATGCTTAATAGACTGAGCCTTCCAGGTGCCTCAAGAGTCTGGTGGCATCCTGATTACATGAGTATGGTCCAAGAAATTACATCCTTGGGGAAAGTTGACTGACCCTTCTATGCCTGAGTCCTTCGCTGTGCCAGACATTGGTGCTTGTTTATAGAATTAACACCCATTGTGTTCCTGAGACTATAGCAGTGAGGGATATTGGAATAGTTATATTAATACAATATATAAAAACATAACAATATAATAATGTAATACATTAATATATACATTATTATCCACACATATTCACAAGTGATAGTAATAATTCATAATAGTAATATTAGTACAATAATATAATACATTAATACACTATTATTAATACATATTCACAGGTTATATGCACAATATACACACACATATACCTGCATTTTTTTTCTCTAGGAGCTCAAAATCTAGTAGAATGGATAAGGCAAGCTTACTGACATGAGTGCAGAGAAATATCTAAGTATCTTGAGACACTGCAAAGGCTCAAAAGAAGGAGTCACTTCAGGCTGGAAAGAGCGCATGAAGGAAGCAGCTTCTGAGCAAGCTGGATAGAGAAGCGTGAGTCAGGTTTCAGTAGACAGAGATTTTAAGTGAGGGCCCTTCAAGTATTTGGGGTAGCAAGAGTAGAGCAATGGAGACAGGAAGAGGCACATTGTTTCAGGAGAAAGTTGAGATCTGTTTGGCTGAGCAGAAGGAACACAGCTTCCTTTTGGTTCTTGACCCTAGGCATCTGGTTATGAGACTATCTCTGTTTCAGAGAAAAGCCTGACCATGCTTATTGCAAAACTATGACCAATAGGTAATAGTGGCTGAGCTTATTATTCAGTTTGTGACTGATCCAGACCTAGTGCTTTTATTTGGGGCTCATTTCACTGGCCCTTCAAACAAACCTTGAAGATGACTTCATCTTAGGATTGTTACCTGTGGAGCTTAAAGAGAAGAATGGCTCAAAACACCCCCGGAACACCCATGGAGCTTGCATAACATTGACGGGTTTCTACCAAATATAGGCCACCACTAATTCATTCATTCATCAAATATTTATTGAGTTTATTGGGTCTGAATGTTCTTAGATTAAATACAGGGCCATGCATTAATTGTAGTTCACAGTTAATATAGAGAGCCAAAGTGATTACCATAGCAAACTAAATGTCCTAGACCTTTGGCGCTGAATTTATCTCTGTCCTTGAGTCTCCAGATATTCTAAGATTATTGGTATGGGGACACTCTTCCACCTTCTCTAAAATATATGAATATGTCAGACTCGCAAAAACTTCCATTGCTTCCACCAAGCAGAAGGAAACATTTTTAACTGCTGCAGAAATTCTACTGGAGAAAGTCAGCAGAGTATCAAAGTAGGTCTCCCATCTGATCTTTCTGCCATCTGTACCAAATGAGCAGTTGTTTCTTTGGGCTTTGTGGTGGTGCCAGGATTCAGGAAATGTTGCCAAAGGCTGGAATCAAGCTGGCAGGTTGAGGCCAGAGGGGTAGCTTCTTCCTCTGTGGGAAGATGTCACAGCGTACTTTATACTTTTGGCTACAGTGCCCAGTTTTCAACCCCAGACCTTTGAGTACCAAAGGCCTGTCCTGGGAAAGCTGGAAGTTGGGCCTACAGTCTTGTTTGTTTCCTTGCAAGTCGATGCTCCGACTGAGTAGTGACATCTGCTCAAAGTCCATACTGCTGGAACTCAAGCTTTTGTTTTATGAACTCAGATGGTCTGCGTGTCTGGAAGTGATTCCACCCCAAATCAAAATGAACAGCCTACTCTGCAATACATGCTTTCAAAGCCTTATTATCTCCAAGCGTTTCCCCAATATACCTTTGATGTAGCTCTTTTTATTTTATTTTATTTTATTTTATTTTATTTTATTTTTTATTTTTATTTATTTATTTTTTTTTGATGTAGCTCTTTTTTTGAAAGAAAGCCTTTGGTTGTGCAGAAACATAAACCTCAGTAAACAAAAAAATTTTAAGTTGCTGAATTTAAGATGTAATTTTTTTTGTTAGTTCCAATATGGTTCCTTCTCTATTGTTATGATAAGCTTGACCCTGTCATTCTTATTTGGCAAGTTTGGGCATTATATTCCTTGGATTTCCAAATGCTTTCTCCATCCCCACTGTAACCTTGGACATCTTTTTCTGAAAGACATTTATTTGGCTACACGCTTCGTGATGGCAGGATTTTGTTGCATGAATAAATGTTACCCAAGTGTAAATTGGCCATCATTGTAAATATTTCGTTCAATTTATTTCACCTCAATTAAATTCTGTTTTAATTTTATAAACCAGTAAAAGAATGGGAAGCTGAAGATAGTGACCATACTTTTCTTGGACTCCCCAGGGGTCAGGACTTGTTGGAAAGTTCTGATAGTGGAGCAATTTTGGGTCACTATTACTGGCTAAGCATCTAGACTCTGGACTCCAAGGAAGATAGGACAGGCTTCAATCTGAGAATGTTTCATTCTGGATCCTTTTATCAACTTAAAGAATTTGTAACTCTTCATGGTTTCTATGGTGGGACCTGAAAGGGGAAGCTGATATTTTAGAAAGGACCATTAAATATTAAAGATGGAAAACCAGTCAGGGAATCCAGTCTTCTCAGTGATACAGGAACACATGGACATAGATGGTAGTCCATGTCTCCCCTGCCTGGTGACTTTACTGTCTCCTATAAATTTAAGACCAGGCCATTTCACTAATGTGAGGTTAGCAAAGGCCCAAACAAGCATCATTAAAGTTCACAGGAAAGCAAGGCCTCATTAACACAACTCCAGGGAGGGGGAGGGTTGGGAGAGCTATATTCAGTGGTGATTGTGACAGGACCAGAGTTGCAAGACAATGTCTCCGGTCAAACGACACTCTGGATGTCCCTGCATCTCTCACTCAGCAATGTATGCTTTTGTCTCTGCAAAAATAAACAGCATTTCTGACTGTGTGTTTTAAAGGATTGTCTGGGAGCTGGTGCAATTTGAAGTACTATAATAGTATAAAATGAAAATACAAAATTCTTTAGAGCTGGCTCTCCCACAGAGCCCATGGGTCTGACACTTCGTGTTTCCCTTCCAATCCCAGGAGCAGTTATAATTAGTTGTAATAATCCTGACCACCAATCACCATCATTATAGAGGAGCAAACATTCTATTTGAAACCCTAGAGAGGGATCCCTGGGTGGCGCAGCGGTTTGGCACCTGCCTTTGGCCCAGGGCGTGATCCTGGAGACCCGGGATCGAATCCCACATCGGGCTCCCGGTGCATGGAGCCTGCTTCTCCCTCAGCCTGTGTCTCTGACTCTCTCTCTCTCTCTCTCTCTCTGTGTGTGACTATCATAAATAAATAAAAATTAAAAAAAAAAAAAAGAAACCCTAGAGAAATATTAACTCTTTTTGTGTAATAAAGTCTGAGGTATTCTTACAGAGTTTTTATTTCTTCTTCCACCTACCCTCAAATCTACCAAAAAGAAAAAAAAATAAGTTTTTCAGGCACTTCTGTTCAGAACAACTTCACAAGACCTAACCCCTCCAATTCTTAATGAAAAGCACTGTCTGGATAGCCCTTTAAAAATGGAAGGGGTTTTTCTTGTTAAGCTGTGCATCTTGAGATCGGCGATCAGGGCATTGAATTCTTTGGGACCCTACCATCTCCTACCTTCATCTTTCTGGCTTCCCTCATAGCTTGCAAAATTTCCTTTGAGTCAACCAACCCACCCTTAGTCCAACTCATCAGGCTTGTCCTGGCTTCTCCAAGGTTACGGAGACATCTCTGAGAATCTCTCTTGGCACAACAATGCTTTTTCTGTTTTGTCCTAATCTAGGGTTAGAACCATAGTTGACTCAAGGCATCCTCACTCTCACATGATGCCAAATCAATCAATGTAGCTCTTATCCAGTTGAGGTTCACTTGACACTCTGACATCCATATGATACTCCCTTTCCCCCCTGTTATCTGGGTATAACTAAAAGAAAGTTTTTTGTGATCATATAACATGTCCAAACCACTCCCGCTGCATATTCCTTGTCATTCCCATTTTGATTAATTTGAGAGAGATGCCTCAAATCCACTCTTTCTTTCAGCCCTTATTTCTAAAGAATACTAATTCTTTCCTTGGGCAACTCTTGTTGCTTTCATCTAAGGAGGTCTGAACAGTTTCCCTGTAAATGAAGGAAGGATGCTGTGTTCCCGTCTGAGTACCCCGGGGCCCCAACGCAGTTAATTACTAGCAGAATGTCTCAGTGAACCACACTGTCCTCACATTTCAAAGAAATGCATTGAGTGGAAGGCACTTTTCTTGAGTGAAACATGAAATGCTTTAAGATCCCTAGAGCAAGCTCTGCCCCTGGATTGCTATAAAAGGAGAGAGCTTCGGGCCATGGAAGACCACTCAGTAACCCACTATAGTCCCAGACACAAAAGTGGGTAAACCTGGCAAAAGTCCACACTTTCCGGTTACATGCAATGAAAACCATCTGTAGGCAGTTTATTTTGAAATCATCCAATTGGGAAAAGAACTGATTCTCAAAGTCTACTAGCTAATTTTGTTCACTGACCTCAAATGACATTGAATGTGGAGCAGTCATTTCATTATACCACACACAGCACCTGTAAGACTCCATGAGGTATGTGTGCCCTCTCCTTTCTCACTCTGTACATACTTATGGACATAACTATACTCAGTTCTGCTCACAGCAGCCTGTTGCAGGCAAGAGGCTGGACCACTAGCTGGCACTCTAATGGTCCTCTGATGGCCATTTGTTTTATTTTATTTTTTAAATAAAATATGTCATATTAATAACCATCTTTTTTAAGCTGATAACTTGAATTCAAATGTATACAGAAGCTCTACATTTATATACTTCCTCCCCCATTTTATGGCTTTAAAGTCATAGTTCACATCTTTTTATCTGGTGTATCCATTAACAAATTATAATAGTTATAGTTATTTTTAAAGCTTTTGTCTTTTAACTTTGCACTACAGTTGTAAATGATTTACTCACCACCATTACAATGTTAGAATATTTTGAATTTAATTATTTATTTACTACCCTCCCAGTTTTATTGAGATATAATTGACATACTGTATATATTTACTTTTACCAATGAGATTCATACTTTTATATATTTTTCTGTTAAAATTAGCATCTTTTTGTTTCAGCTTGAGGCATTCCCTTTAACATTTCTTGTCAGGCTGCTCTAATGGTTTTCATTAGATTTTGCTTATCTGAAAAACTCTTTATTCCTTCAATTTTGAGGGATAGCTTTGCTGGATAGAGGACTCTTGGTTGGCAATTTTTTTCTTTCAGCACTTTGAATATATCATGGCACTGCCTTCTGGATTGGAAAGTTTCTGCTGAAAAAACTCCTGATTTTAGTGGGGTTCTCATATATTGAACAAGCTTTTGACTATTTATTATTATTGTTATTATTTTTAGCTTTTGACAATTTAATCTTAAATCTTAGTGTGGGTCTCTTAGGATTCATTTACGGATCCCCTCTGGGCTTTCTGGATCTAGATATCTATTTATTTTTCTTTCCCCATATTAGGGAAGTTTTCGACTATTATGACTTTGAATAAACTTTGTTTCTTTTTCTCTTCTCCTTTGGGATCTCAGTAATGTATATATTCATCCAGTTGAAACTATCTCATAAGTCCTTTAGCTATTTTCACTCTTTTCCCTCCTCCTTTGAGTAGATGGATTGCACTGCCCTATCTTCAAGTTCAATGAGCCTTTCTTTGATCTAGTCTATGGTTGAAACTCTCTATTGGATTTTTCAATAAATCAGCTCTGTGATTTCTGTTTGGTACATTTTAAAAATAATTTTATTTTATTTTTCATCAGAATAAGTGTACTCTTTTATCCCCATCCCCTATTTCAATCATCCCTCCACCAACCTCCCCTCATAACCATTAGTTTGTTCTCTATAGTTAAGAGTCTGTTTCTTGGTTTCTCTCTCTCTCTCTCTGTCTCTCTCTCTTTTCCTTCATTCATTTGTTTTGTTTCTTAAATTCCACATGTGAGTGAGATCATATAGTATTAGTCTTTCTCTGACTTTGCTTAACATTTGGTACATTTTAGTATTTTTATCTCTTTGTTCAAATCTCACTTTGTCCATGCATTGTTCTCTGGATCTTGGTGAGCATCTTTGTGATTATTATTTTGAATTCTCTATCACTCATCTCTGTTTCATTAAGGCTTGTTCGAGAGTTCTGTAATTTTCTTTTGTTTGGAGCATATTCCTCTGTTTCTTCATTTTCTTTATTTTCCATTGGTTTCTATGCATTAGATAAAATAGTCACCTCTTCTGGTCCTGACAGATTGGTCTTGTGTAGGAGATGAACCCTGGCAATCAGCCTGATTGGAGCTCTTGGTTGTCTCTCAGACTTTGGTAATTGCCATTATTCAAACTGCCTTCTTTGCTCTTGGTACTTCCCAGAAGTTGAGGGTGTGCCAAGACCCATCAGTGTCATAAAAGGACAGCATCATAGTCAGCATCTATATGCAGAATTATTGGAGTCCAGGCCCATAGATCGCAGCTAGGGAAGTATATAGTCAGGCCCCTTTCAGGGAGAAACTGAGATGGGCATTTTTGCCTCTTCTTTCTGCATTTGGCCCAAGTTTATAGTCATGGGAGAGGGGGATTCCTCTTGTGCCCATTGATAGCTGCTTGTTTATTTACTATAGTCCTGAGGCACTCATGAATGCAAGACTTGTTGGGTATCAGAGCCAGGCAATCCAGGGGCCCATCCCCTTGGACAACAGCTCCAAAAGCTGAAGGAGAAGACATGTGTACAAACTCCTTCCAGAAAGATACAGGCACATTGGAGTAGCCTGGAGAGAGAGAGAGAGAGAGAAAGAGAGAGAAAGAGAGAGAGAGAGAGAGAAAGGACAAAGGAGGTTTCCCTGGTCTCCAGAGAAGATCCTGATGGCAATTTATTAAGTATTCATGGACTGGTGAAAATACCTACAACCTAAAAAACAGTCTGCTCCATGAGTCACAGGTTCTAAAACCCAAATTCAGAAAGAAGTCAATTCCAGAACCTCCACCAGAGGGTTTATCTCAGGAACACTTGGCTGGCTCAGTTTGAAGAGTGTGCAACTCTGGATCACAGGGTCATGAGTCCAAGCCCCACATTGGGTGTAGAGATTACAAAACAAACAAACAAACAAACAAACAAACAAACTTAAAGATTAAAGAAGGTCTATCTGATTGTGGGAAGAGCCTTGGTATCCAATGACTCAGAACCAACTTATTGTCAGTGTTTTATAGAGAGGAAGGCCACTGGAACCCAGAATAAACCTGAGGGAGCTTCAGAGTCACCAGCAATCTCAGTTAAGACTAGTGACTGTGCAGATACAAAATGGACTGGAACCCTGAGTCAGAGGCAAAAGCTAAATCATATATGACAATAGCTCACAGAAGAAACTTATTTCTTTTTTCCTTTTCTTTCTCTCAAATGTCTCAAATGGGAAGTTTTTGATCTGTTCCCTAAATATTAAAAAATGGTTATTTTCTCAAGGAAATAAAATCATGGGAAACATTCTAATTTGCATCTTGTACCTCATCCTCTACATACATCAAGAATGGCCTTGGAGTCTAGGTTCTAGGACATAAAGAATGCTGTGATAGGTGTCTGCAACCATAAGAAGGTTGAATCTCAAAATATTAATTTCTGTTTGTTTCCTAAACTATCCTCCACCTCCAAATGGTGAGATGATGGTATTGAGGGCTGCCTCTTTGGAGCAGGTGTTGAACACACATCTTCAAAATGTTGTTGCTAATACAGGAAGCAACAGCTTTAACTCAAGTCAGGAATATGCTCAGAATAACCTATTTTTCCAGCTGGACTTCTCCACTTCTTGACTTACTTTTTGTTTGGGAGGTTGAAAGCTACCTACTTTCTGTGGATCATTTGTTTCTCCCAAGGATCTAATATTGTGTCAATTAGTTACTGTAATGGGAAAAAAAACCTATATGTCAGGGAGTTTACAATCACTTTGATAAACAGTTTTCCTCTTGTTTTTGCAGTTCAGTTCAATAACCTCTAAGTGGTGGTACAGGTTCCAACCAGTTTTTAGGACTGTAATGAACAGCTAGTCCTCAAATTGCCCCATAGGGTCTTAAAGAGTTAATTGACAGAACTCAAACATAGTTGACTGTTTCCTTGTGGTTTCAGTATCACATTTCATTTTCTTTCCTGATTTTCAGTAAAAGGTGCATTGTGCAAGTCAAAGAGCTCTGAAAACCGAGCATGAGATTGAAAGAAAGGCTTAGAGATTGCTTATTTTAGTTGACACCTCACTCAAAACTTTAGGCAAACACATTTCAAACCAAATTCATATGTCTTCAAGCTTTAATTTGTTTATGGTAAGAAAAATATAATTCCCTGTCTTTTTTTAGAGATATTATTTATTTACTTATGAGAGAGACACAGAGAGAGGCAAAGACATGGGCAGAGGGAGAAGCAGGCTCCCCGTGGGACCTCAACTCAGGACTCGATCCCAGGACCCTGGGATCACAACCTGAGCCGAAGGCAGATGCTCACCACTGAGCAAACCAGGTGCCCCTAATTCTCTGTTTTTAATGGGAAGTTAGTAGGTTATCAACTGCCATTAACCAGGCATCAGTTTTATGAGTAAAGAAAACATACAGATTAGATTTCTTATGTACTTTTTTTTTAATTCAAGAGAAAATTATGCTTGAAAAGTGTCTCTCAGCCTTAAAAAAACGTTTTATTAAAAAAAAGGGGGGAGGGTGTTAGCAGTAGTTCACAAGTACTGGTGTCCCCCGGTGTAGAAATATTAGATCTTGTCTTTCTGGAGGTCAATCTGTCCCAGAATACCAATTCCTAGACACAAGCCCAAGATACATTTGGAAGATCTATAGATCATTTTTCACATTCATTTCTTACTTAGGTGGTGTGAGCATCCAGAGTCTGAGCAACAGGTCTCAATGTGTCCTAATCTAACTGTTGGGTGGACCTAGCTCAGGGCTTCTGATAAAGTCTCCAGGTCTCCTCAGAAACTAGTAGTCAGTAGGGTGTTCCATAACACCCTACACTGAGGAACAGGCTTCACTGGCTGCTCTTACTCGTTGCCCTAACTAGACTGTAGCAATATGTGCTCATGCCAACTTTATTCTTAAACAACAACAACAACAACAAAACCCAAAACCAGCTGCACTCAAATTAATTGTATGCATGATAAACCAAGACTATTAAGCAAAGGGCCAAGTTGAATAAGGTTTGTTGAGTACCTACTATGTGCAAAGCACTCTGCTGGAATTTGCAGGCTGCTGTTTTCCGTTTATAGATACAAAAACTCTTCCAGATTTTATTTCATCCTCCCAAACAATCTCGGGCTTCATTAATTTCTAATTACGTTCACTTAATATTTGGGGAGGGAGGATCAGTAATACTTGTCTCCCCCTTAGTACAGACCTGTTTGATGTAGTTTACTCCTATAATACTTGTCTACCCATTGAATATAGAACTATCAGATAGTTTACTTGCCCATACAGCCTTTGATCCTGAATCCTCTGTGCTCTCTTCATTGCTTATATATTCAAGTGTGAGTGTATATGTGTGACTCTCAGAAACTGCCTTCCTCCTCTTCAGCTCTGTACGCTTGCAAGGATACTCTTAGAAATTCTGGCCCTTAAATTATAGTGGGGACCAGTCACTAAGATGACACGTTGTGAAGGAATGGGAGTGCCTATTAAGCACTTTTTCATATGCTGTCCATTTGTTGTCACAGCCAGGCAGCATGCTGAAATAAAAACAGCATGGACTTTGGAACTGGCAGGCTATAGCTGGGCTCCTGGTGAAGCTACCTGCTGACCTATTGACCTTGGACAAGTTATTTGTGGATCTGAGAGTACTCAGGTAAAAAGTGCAAATGACAGATCTGATAAAGGGTTAGTATCCAAAATATATAGAAACTTATCAAACTCAACACCCCTAAATGAATAATCCAATTAAAAATGGGCAGAAGACACGAATAAACATTTTTCTAAAGAACCCATACAGAGGCCAACAAACACACAAAAGGATGTTCCACATTACTCATCATCAGAGAAATACAAATCAAAACCACAATGAGATATCACCACATACCTGTCAGAATGGCTAAATTTCAACAACACAAGAAACAACAGGTGTTGGTGAGGATTGGAAAAAGGGAACCCCTTGTACTGTTGGTGGGAATGCAAACTGGTAGCCACTCCAGAAAACAGTATGGAGGTTCCTGGAAAAGTTAAAAATAGAACTACCTTATGATCCAGCAATCACACTACTAGGTATTTACCCAAAAGATACAAAAACACTAATTCAAAGGGATACATGCACTCTGATGTTTATAGCAGCATTATCTACAATAGCCACATTATAGAAACAGCCCAAGTGTCCACTGACTTATGAATGGAAAAAGAAGAAGTAGTACACACACACACACACACACACACACACACACAGAGGAATATTACTCAGTCATAAAAAAGAACAAAAATCCTGCTATTTTCAATGACATGGAGAGAGCTAGAGAGTATCATGCTAAGTGAAGTAAGTCAATCAGAGAAGGACAAATACCACATGGTTTCACTCATATGTGGAATTTAAGAAACAAACCAAATGAACAAAGGGGGAAAAAAGAGAGTGAGAAGGAGAAGGTTTCTTGCACAAACCAAGAAACAGACTCTTAACTGTAGAGAACAAACTGACTATTACCAGAGGGAAGTTGGATTGGGGAGGAAAGGAGAAAGAGGTGATGAGGATTAAGGACAGCACTTTTGATGAGCCCCAGATAATGTATGGAAGTCTTGAATCACTATATTGTACACCTGAAACTAATATTACACTGTATATTAACTATCTGGAATTTACATAAAACTTAAATAAAATAAATAAAATAAAATAGAGCACTTGATAGCTCAGTCTGTTGAGCATCTGCCTTCAGCTCAGGTCATGATCCTGGGGTCCTGGGATTGAGCCCCATCTTGGGCTCCCTGCATAGCAGGGAGTCTGCTTCTCTCTCTCTGTTGCTCCCCCTGCTTGTGCTCTCTCTTTCTCTGTCAAATAAGTAAATAAAATATTAAAAAAAATAAAATAAAAAGTGGGGTCCTTACAACAGTCCAATTTCATATTGTTGTCTGAAAAAGCAGGTGCTTAGGAAACAATTTTGTTCTTCCTCTTGCTGATGAGGAAAAGAGAATATGTTAAGGTTCAGTAGGTATGTTTTATAAAACCAATCTACAGCTCTAAAGAGACTGCACAAACTAAATGGCATATTTCAACAATTTCAGTAAAACCGGATTCCAACATATTTCTACTTCCACAGCAATAAATTTAGGTTAATTCCCTTCCCCTGTAGTTGCCTGAGGGGTGCAAGTTTACTTATTCTCAGGGCGGAATGACTCATTCTCAGAGATGTTTGGCTGGATCATGTGGAAGAGCTAGCTTGTTTCCCCAGGAGAAAACAAGGTAGAGCTACTCCAACTCCCTCTACAAGATTTTGATGTTCCCACTTGTTATATAAAAGATTCATTTGCCTAGGAAAACTAGCTGAAAGCGTTTAAATATCTATCTTATATTGTCATGAGGACTCCAGTAATACATGCACCAGCATATTTTTCTTTTTCACTTACGTGTAGCTGTGAACGCCTCCAAAAAAGGTAGGCATGAGAGATGAAATTACGACTAGCATGGGGTGATGGCAAACACAGAGGGCATGTGCCTTTGCAGTTGAGTGCCTCACTATCTATGCCTTTCTGTCTGTTCTTATGCTTCTAGTCCCTTCTTGCCATCCCCTTATTATTTTAATAATCCCTATTAATCCAGGGAGTGTCGATCCTATAGTTCTTCACTCTCACCTCTCACCTCAACAAACCTGTTATTTGTTTCATTTCAACTCTGCTACACTTGGAAAAGCTATGGCAGGCTAATTCATCTTATTGGCTCCCAAGTAGTTTCCTTTATTACTCATTGGGGGTGGGGAAAGGGAGGAAAGTCCGCATCTAATATTGTTGATGTAGGCTGGATTCACTACCTCATTTTTTAAAAAAGATTTTATTTATTTATTTACGAGAGACTCAGGGAGATGCAGAGACACAGGCAGAGGGAGAAGCAGGCTCCCTGTGGGGAGCCTGATGCTGGACTCGATCCCAGGAGCCCAGGATCACGACCTGAGCCAAAGGCAGATGCTCAGCCATCCCGTCCAGGCATTCCTGCTATATCATTTTTAACCCAAAAACAACCATATGAAGTCTAGATCTCAATTTACTTATTTAAAGATGGGAACAAGAATACTTTGAGAGACAAAATTGCCCAAAGCAGGGAAGGTCATGATGGCAGAGGTAGAGCTTGATTCCAAGCTTTTAAAATCCCATTCACTACTGTCTTGAGTGAGTCCACCTTGTCTGGAATGGAGGCCTTGAACCCAATGGCAGGCTGGGGGAGAGGTGACAGGCCTCACAGAGGGAGCCTCCCCTGAGCTGGCCAGATCTTGGTAGAAATCCATGCCTTGCCATTTCTCTTATGTTCTAATTCAGGAGATGCCTTTTGTTTTAGAAGTAACACAATGGGGCAAGGTTCCTTGACCTCATAGTATTTTCTTTGATTAACCAAGGTTCTATAATCCAAGTGCAGCCCAGTGAGAAGAGAATAGTGATCCTGTATATTGAGGAAGGTGGTGAGAAAGAGCAGTCTCCCGTGGGGCAAAACAGAAGCCCCCACGATGGGCTTCTTGGTGAGAACTTGGCTAAGCCTGCTTTGATGTGGGCAGAACAAGAGGCTGTGGGAAGTGCTCTGGACAAGCTCCTCTTCCAGATGCATTTCAGCCTCTCAATGGCCAGACCTTGCTTAAAGAGAGAGAAAAAAATAACTCTCTAGAGTTTCATAGAACTAAACTGATAATAGGTCCGTCATGGGATAGGACATCTCGGGTATATGGAAAACCATCTACTTTTTCAAAGTCAATTTCTATCGGTCCTGGTTAAAGGATGTGAACCACAGGTCTGAACGCATCCCAAACTGGGAAACAGCCCAGAATTTCCTTCTCAACAATGCTGGTCCATTGCTTTTTAATGAAACCATTTAGGAAATTAAGGGAGCACGTGGTATGAGAGAGTAGGGAAAAAAGAGAGGTGTGGAGTTTGAAGGAGCCTATTGTGACATTTTGGGATCAACATTGCAAGTTGTTTACATGGAGATTCTGTGAAGTGACCTTAATGGACTCATGTGGCAATGTACTAAATATTTCAACTTTTCTTCTGGATTGATGGCAAGTGGGGGCGGGTGCAGGTGAGTGAGTCAGAACAGGGTATTTAAAATAAACAAATGAAAAAAAATAAAAATTTTAAAAATTAAAAAATGAGGGTTGCCTGGGTGGCTCAGTGTTTGAGCATCTGCCTTCAGCTCAGGGTGCGATCCTGGGGTCCTTGGAAGGAGAACTGCATCAGGTTCCCCTTGGGAGCCTGCTTCTCCCTCCACCTATGTCTCTGCCTCTTTCTCTCTGTGTGTCTCATGAATAAATAAATAAATAAAATCTTCAAAAAAATTAAAATAACATAAACAAATGGTATTGTAAAGAAAAGTACACTTTGCATAGACAAATGTTGATTGCTTAAAGCTCAAGGTCTGAGTGCTTATATTTAAACTCTGGAAAATAAATAGGCAGTTTTGCTTGTGTTCTGGAATTTACTGCCATCCTTCCAACCACCAGACAAATTAGGGAGGGACCTACTAGGCGGGCAGAGTCTGTAGGGGAAAAACCGTGAAACACCTCCCAACACCAGAGACAGTCGCCTTTGCAAAGGAAGAATAAATCCAATCTAGTGTGCTGCCTCTGAGTGCCAGTTCAAGATCTTTCCTTTACCTCACCCATATGTTAAAAAGGTGGGTGTGGGAGGTGGGGCTTCCTATTAGGGCAGTGGAATAAAATTTTGAATGATATCAGGGAGATATAGACAGCAAAATCTCAACTATGAAAAATCCCAATCTGTCCAGATAGCAGAGAAACCAGTTTCCTTAAAAAAAAAAAAAAAAAAGTTGCACACATGCCAGAGAGATAAAAAGAGAGAACTTTGTAAGTTAAAGAATTAAGAGATATGTTAACCAGTTAAAATGTATGGATCTTATTTTGATCCAGATTAAAGCAAAATGTAAAAATAAATGAGTAAATAATGCAGAGAAAAATACTTATAAGGCAATAAAATGTGAGCACTGATTGGATTTTTTGTTTGTTTGTTTTTAAGATTTATTTATTTATATTAGAGATAGAGCACATGCAGCGGGAGGGGCAGAAGGAAAGGAAGAGAGAGGACCTCAAGCAGATGCCATATTCAGTGCAGAGCCATGCAGGGGGCTTGATCTCACAACCCCAAGATCATGACCTGAGCCAAACTCAAGAGTTGGATGCCCAGGGATGCCTGGGTGGCTCAGTGGTTGTGTCTGCCTTTGGCTTGGGGCGTGATCTCGGGGTTCTGGGATGGAATCCTACATCGGGCTCCCCACAGGGAGCCTGCTTCTCCCTCTGCCTGTGTCTCTGCATCTCTCTGTGTCTCTCCTGAATAAATAAATACAATCTTAAAAAAGTTAAAAAATAAAAAGTGCTTTAAGAAGAAAAGAGTTGTATGCCTAACCAGCTGGGCCACCCAGGCACCCCAAACACGACTGGCTATTTGAAGAGATTTAGGAATTCCTATCTATTGGTTAGATGTGATAATAGAGTAGTGGTTTTGTTTTTTTGTTTTGTTTTGGGTTTTTTTGTTTTTTTTTAGAACCTGAGTCTTTTAGAGCTGCAGATGAAATATTTCCAGATGAGGATAGTCTTGGCTTGGCTTCAGAGTGGCGGGCAGAAATGTTCAGGGAGTGGTTGGAAGTACATGTCCAAAGAGATTGGCCTCAAGGGGATAATCCTAATCCAGTATACTATTCTTTCTACTTTTGTATAGACAAATGTGAAACATTCCACACTAAAATGTGAAAGGGAAAAACCCATCAGATCATACTGTGGCCTTTCAAACACCAGAGCCATCTTTGTAAAAACCTGGCAGCACTGGATCAGTATCCCCTGAAGGACAAATTTCCTCCTTTTAAAATCACTTTTTGAGGATGCCTGGATGGCTCAGTGGTTGAGCATCTGCCTTTGGCTCAGGGTGTAATCCCGGGGTCCTGGGATCAAGTTCTGCATCGGGTTCCCCGCAGGGAGCCTGCTTCTCCCTCTGCCTGTGTCTCTGCCTCTCTCTGTGTGTCTCTCATGAATAAATAAATAAAATCTTTAAAAAAAATAAAGAATTAATTCTTTTGCGATGGGCTGTGTTGCAGGTTTTCTGACCAAGCACCTTGTCCTCAAATGGCTTTCTAGAACAGAGCAAGCCTGCCCTTCCTGTCTTGGAGGTACATGTGAGGCTTTGGGCCTGATTTCTCTTTACAGACAGCTTGGAAAATTTTCAGTTGCATCTTCTGGGTGGTGACTCCAGGCTGCCCACAGAGGAACAGGAAGACCCAATCTCGATGTCAGGAGAGCAGGTCAACAGGGCAATGAAATCTCAGGTTCTTGGAAAATACTGGCTCAGAAACCAGGGTTGAGGTTGGAACCAAGTTGTTTTCTGGGACAGATTGTGGAAACCAAGGGATGGTGATAAACGGGAACTTGAGGAGTGGTCGTGAGCCCGAGCCACCCCTAGCCCTTCGGGAGGCAGCCACCAGCCTCATGACTCGCAGCTGAAGAGGCCTCCGAGTGGTTTGGTTTCTGTCTTATTTGCACCACTCGGAGGCCTCTTCAGCTGGACCCACCAAGGCCCCAAAATTAAAAAAAGAGGGAGAGACAAAAAAGAAGCAGAGAGAAGAAAACAGCTCTGTTGACCAGCAACTGCTCAAGAAAGGAAGGCAGTGTGTCTGTCCCTCCTGGGGACAAATTTTCCAAGCTACTTCCCCATTTGACTCCACCTCCCACCCTCCCCTGCCAAAACAAGCCTAAAAATACTTCTGAATGCAAACTAAACTATTCCTTGAACTGACACAGGTAATTAGTTTAGGGGGGGGAGTGGTGGCGGGGGAGTGGTAGGGAATTCCAGCATAGCATTTTATATTTTTCCAGTTTTATTGAGATATAATGGACCTATAGCTTTTTATTGGTTTAAGGTGTACAACACAATGACTTGATATGTGTAAATATTGGAAAATGATTGCTATAATGAGTTTACATAACACCCATCACCTCACCTACTTGCGATTTTTTATGTGATGAGAACTTGAAAGATCTCCTATCTTAGCAAGTTCAAATGCACAACACAGTATTATTATTAAAGATTTTATTAATTAATTAATTAATTAATTTAGAGCAAGTGGGGGAGGGGCAGAAGGAGATGGGAGGCGGGATAGAGAATCTAAAGCAGACCCTGCATTGAGCATGGAGTGTAGATCATGGAGCCTGATGCAGGGCTTGATCCCATGACCCCGAGATCATGGTCTGCACAGAAACCAAGAGTCAGACTTAATAGCCGTAGTCACCATGCTGTCCATTGTGTCCTCAGGACTTATTTGTCTTAAAACTGGAAGTTTGTACCTTTGGACCTCCTTCACACATTTCCGCCACTGTCCAACTCCTGCCTCTGGCAACCACCAATCTGTCCTCTGTTTCTATGAGGTCAGTTTTTAAAGATTCCATATATAAGTGATACCACACAGTATTTTGTCTTTCTCTGTCAGCATATTTCCCTCAAGGCTCATCCATGTTTTTTGCAAATGGCAGACTTCTTCCTTTCTCACGGTTGAATAATACTCCATTGTGTATATATACATACACCACATCTCCTTTACCCCTTCATTCACTGACAGGCACTGAGGTTGCTTCCATGTCTTGGCTGTCGTGAATAATGCTGCAGTGAAGATGGGAGTGCAGATATTTCTTTGAAATCCTGTTTTAATTTCCTTTGACTATATGCCCAGAAGTGGGATTGCTGGATCATATGTTAGTTCTATATTTAGTTTTCTGAGGAACCACCATACTGTTCTCCACAGTGGCTGCACCACCTACATCCCCACCAACAGGACGCAGTGGTTCTTTTTCCCCTCACATCCTTGTCAACACATGTTGTCTCCTGTGTTTTTGAGGACAGCCGATCTAACAAATGTGCAGTGATACCTCACTGGGGTATTGATTTGTGTTGCCCTGATGATGAGTATGTTGGGCACCTTTTCATGAGTCTCTCGGTCTAACTCTACTTTTTTGGCATCTAGAGAAAAGGCGTGCCCATATTATATTTTAAGCTTCCAACCTTTTAAAAAATATGCTAAATTGGGCAACCCCAGTAGCTCAGTGGTTTAGCACCATTTTCACCTGGAGTGTGATCCTGGAGACCTGGGATTGAGTCCCACGTCGAGCTCCCTGCATGGAGCCTGCTTCTCTCTCTGTCTCTCATGAATAAATAAAAAATCTTTAACAAGGTTCACAGGTTAAATGAAAAAAAAAAAAAAAGCTAAATTTTAGAGAAGTTTTAGATTTACAGAAAAATTGTAAAGACAGTACAGAAGAGTCCTCATATGCCCCATATCCATTTTCCTCTATTGTTTTTTTTAAAAGATTTTATTTACTTATTCATGAGAAACACAGAGAGAGGAAGGCAGAGACACAGGCAGAGGGAGAAGCAGGCTCCATGCCGGGAGCCCAACGTGGGACTCGATCCAGGACTCCAGGATCAGCCCTGGGTCAAAGGCAGGCGCTAAACCGCTGAGCCACCCAGGCTCATTTTCCTCTATTATTAGCATCTTACATTTGTGTGGCGTTTGTCACAATTAATAAACCAATGTTATTATTTTTAACTGGAGCCCATAATTTATTGGTATTTTCTCAAGTTTTTATCAAATGTCCTTTTTCTGTTCCATTTACTTATCCAGGAAACCACCCTGCATTTAATCTGCATCTCTCGGGGATCCCTGGATGGCGCAGCGGTTTAGCGCCTGCCTTTGGCCCAGGGCGCGATCCTGGAGACCCGGGATCGGATCCCACGTCGGGCTCCCAGTGCATGGAGCCTGCTTCTCCCTCTGCCTATGTCTCTGCCTCTCTCTCTCTCTCTCTCTGTGACTATCATAAAAAAAAAAAAATAATCATCTCTCCTTAGGCACCTCTTGGCTGTGAGAGTTTCTCAGAATTTCCATGTTCTCCATGACCTTGGCAGTTTTGAGGAGTACTGATCAGGAAGTCTGCAGAATGTTTCTCAGTTAGAATTCAACTGATGTTTTACTCAAGTATTGACTGGGGTTATGGATTGTGAAGAGGATGCACTTTAACTGTTTCATCTTAATTTCTGAACATCAGATGGCCACTGCTTTAGCTCTCTTCAAAACCAAATATATGGCTTTAGGCTATAAGAAACTCACGCTGGGCACATGTGGCTCCTGTGCCCTGCACAGTTATTATTTGCCTTCAAGCACCTTTTGCTGTTTACTCTGCAGAAGACTAAAAGCATTTTTAGAAATTGCAGATGTGCTTAGCAATAGCTGTTAAAAAGAAAGGTGTGTGTAGGACTCACTTCTAATTACAGTTGCTGTGTAATATTAAGAAATTGAGAAGTAGCAATGGATTATTTTAGTCACAATCATGAATGGCGTATAAATTCTCTTTCCTTGTGAAATAGAGGATTTGTTTTTTTTTTCTGAAATAATTTGTGCCCTTTCTATTTTTAATTATAATTGCTACAGGAATTAGGCATATCTTTAATACAGTGCTTTCATACCTTCCAGCAGAATTGAGATTTGGAAAAACTAAACTAAAAAAGTATGCTAGATTGCATCAGAAAGAGATGCAATAATAATGATGATAATAATTGAAATATAATTCAAATAATTATAATTATTATATTTATTTATATAAATATAAATATAATTCAAATAGTAATTGAAAAATCCAATAATATAATTCTTTATAGTAAGAGAGCTGAAGAGAAGGATCATCTAATTGTCTCCACAGACATTAGAGGTAGATAAGGCATTTGATAAAGTTAACTTTTTTTTCAGGTTTAAAGTTTTCAATTAAATAGCGATTAAATTAAAATTTCTTTTATATGGTCTTGTGTGTGTGTGTGTGTGTGTGTGTGTGTGTGCATGCTTTAGCTCAAAAACCAGTATCTTAATGTGGTAATAGTAAGAATTTTCCAATATAGTAAGGAACAAGACAAGGATGCCCATTATCCTCACTGCTATTTAATTCTAGGCTGGAGGTACTAGCCAATGTAACTGGACAAGGAAAAAATGATTAGAAGGATACAAATTAGGAAGAGGCAAAATTCTGTAGGCAATATGCTTTTACAGATACACATCCAAAGAACTGATGAAGAACTACTTTAAATAATAAAGATTTAATAGAGTTTCAGATGATAAATTAATATATAAAAACCAAAATCCTTCCTATATCCTAACTAAAACCAGATAGGAGATATAATCAAAGAGATGACACTTTTTTTGATAGTAAGAGAACAAAAACAAAAACCCAATCATGAACCTAAATACTTAGAATTTATATGAGGTCAACTATAAAATACTGCTAAATATACAAAGAAGAACCTGAACAGGTAGAGGGGGGCGTACCATATTCTTGGGTAAAAGGCCTTAACATCATAAATACGTTACTCTCACTAAGTTAATTTGTAAACTTAACACAATCCCAGTAAAATTAACATTGGAGCTTGTCCTAGAGCAAGACAAGACAACTTGATTATAAATTCATCTAGAAAGGCAGAAAAAAAAAAAACAAGAATAGTCAGGAAAAACTCCAAACTACTAAAGCAGAGATGGAGGCTAGACCTTCCAGAAGTAACATATTATGAGGTCTCAACATTAAAACAATGTGATATTGCACATGAATGGACAAAAAGGCTAACGAACAAGAATAGCAAATACAGAAATAGATCTCAGTACATACATAAATGTAGATAGAATGCAGTGAGAGGGGAAGCTCAAATCAAAGAGGAGAAATGAGATTTTAAGTAGTGGTGCTAAGATCACCGAATGACCATACAGAAAAGAAATTATGTCTTTTTCACACCATGTACCTGTATATATTCCAAATGAATCAAAGATCTATATGTAAAAAATGAAACTGCATTACGTACCAAATAGGAATGCATTGTTTTATAGTCTGAGGGTGGGAAAAATTTCCTTTGTTGTGATTCAGAATCCAGAGTAATTTAAAAATGTCAAAAATTTCTTCAAAATACAAATGTGCACAGAAAAAAGACATCTTCCATGAAATAAAGCAGAAAATAACAAACTGGGAAAGATATCAGCAACTTACATCACAAAGCACTGTTAGTGCCTTCTAGCTAAAGACCACCAAGCACGCATCTGTGGATGAATAAGGTAGGCTTATCACCTGGCAGCAAGAAGACTGCACATCATGGAGAACCCTGGTGGGAGGCAGGAAGAAGGTTGAGTCAAGCTTTGGTTAGACAACTTTGAAGTGGTTTGGAATGCTCTGGATTGGATGCTCTCAGGAAAAAAGGAGCAAATCTATTACTGGCTTTTCAAAAATTTTTTTAACAAACCTTATCTCTAAGATGGGAAAGTGAATCAAGACAAAAGCTACCATTGGTAGAGGCGTAATAGCAGTCACTCTTGTTAGCCAGGACAAGAAGATGTGCAGCATTTTTGTGGCTGGCACAGTAAACTTCTTTTTGTCTCTGATTAGACCAAATTCCAAGATGGTATTTTGTTTGGCCGGGACTCACTTTTTATCATGGCTGCAGAGTAGACTTCTCTGATGTTGGTGCTTTATGAGACTATTTTTGTCCAAAAAGAGAACAACCCAGGTCTAGCCATCAGTACTGAGCAAACTTCTGGCAGCATGAAGGCTACTTCTCAGATGCAGAAGCTGCTTCTCTTTCTCTGGAAACGAATACCCCTAATATATAAAGAGCTTCGAAGAAGAGAGACTAGACCAAAACCCTGATTACACCTGTGTCATCTAATGCAGCCGCCAATTGTCACATGTGGTGATTTGAATTAAAATTAATTAAAATGGAATAAAATTAAAAATTTGGTTCTTTGGTTGCATTAGTCACACTTCAAATATTCGACAGCACATGAGATTAGTGGCTACTGAATTAGATAGCCCAGATTTAGAAAGTTTCCATCATTGTAATTATGTTGGACAAGCCTGCTAAACAAAAGTACTAGAGATAAAGAGTTCACTGAAAAAGAAATGAAAATGGCTTTTAATTATATGAAGCACTGCCCAAACTTGCCCAAAAGAGAAATGCACATGATAACTCCACTGCGTCCATTTTGCCCTAAAAGATTAGCGAAAATCTAAAAACTTGACAGCATATTATATTGGTAAAGCTGTGGGGAAGGGGCATCCTCATATATTGCTGGTGCAGATTCGAAAAATGTAGAACCCATGTAGCGGAGAATTTGGTAGCATCTGGCAAAATGATGTACACATTTAGTCTTTGACCTAGCAATTGCAGAGTCCACAAGATTACAGGGAAAACATAGAAGGACATATGGATAAGTTTTGTCATTACTGGACTATTTTCAATAACTTAAGACTGGAAAGAAGCCAAAGGTTGATCATTAAGAAAGCGCTTGAATAAGCCAGGGCATGCAGATGACGGAGTACTATGCATCTGTACAGAGTACTGAGGCACACCTCTGTATGCCAATATGGAGTGCTCTCCAGGATGTACTTTTAGGTGAGATGACCCAGGTAGACCATGTATGTAGGGTCTGATACACATAGGTGCTCATGGGTACATATACATGAAATCTGTTTATATTTAAAAAAAAAAACAAGAAATGGAGGGATAAACATTTTACAAATGTCAATTTGATTAGGGAAGGGTAGAGGGATAAGAGCTAGGGCTGCTTGGGTGGCTCAGTGGTTGAGCCTCTGCCTTTGGCTCAGGTTGTGATCCTGGGGTCCTGAGATCAGTCCCACATCAGGCTCCCTGCAGGGAGCCTGCTTCTTCCTCTGCCTGTGTCTCTGCCTCTCTTACTCTGTGTCTCTCGTGAATACATAATTTTTTTTTTTTAAAAAAGGATAAGAGCTAGATTTCTCTGCATAACTATGGTCTTGTTTATTTAACTCTGGAACCATACATTTTATGCAATTGCAAAATTTGAAAGTAATAATCCCTAAGAATTGAAAATAAAAGAAAAACAATGCACACGAAGGTACATCCATTCACGGTGGCAAAATGAAGCAATGAAAATTATTCATAGTGATTTTACACATGAGAATTTGATAATACATTCCTAACGAAATACACTCGAAGAAAAAGAAGATCTTCCAAAACCCCCAAACAAACAAAATCATCTTGCACTGTTGTCAAGAGTCATATTGCTGGGGATAAGTGTTGGTATTATTCTGAACCTGTTGTGTGTGTTTTCTGGGATAAAGCAAATGAGTAATTATATTATATTTGAATTCTAGCATCCTTGTTGTTTTGGAATTCCAGATTCTCCGTGTGGGGAAAAAGGAGGTCCAGATGAAGACCGGAGGTTAGAACAGAGTGTGATTTTGTATCCATGAGAAGTGGATGGAAGAGATGGTGTGGTGGGGAAAATGGGGACCTCCCACACCCACATCCCACTGCACACCGTCCCAGAGTCCGCAACTTCCCCAGGAATGCTAAGGGGTCCTCCACGTGGTCAGTAAATGAATAAACATGAGAAAGTGCTACCTCAGAGACTAAGTCTTTCCTCCACTCCTCTCCACTTCACCGATGGTGGTCAGCAACCTCCCCCTTCCTTGACCTAGAAACCTCTCTCTCCTGGTTCAGGCAAGTTCCAGCTCCAAGGCTTATTCAATTATTCACTGGCTGAAGTTCTTGCATCTCAGTTTACTTAGACATTTCCCATTTGTTTGGCTAACTCCAGAGAGCTCTTCAAAGGAAGATCTGGTAAATTGTGCAGAAGAGTGTTTCTGGAGGAAATGTGAAGCATATCATCATAACATTTTGCTCAAGTGGTAAGACCCAACACTTTACTTTTTGACAAGCAGAATTTGAGATAAACCCTGGGGACTGTTGAGTGATGAGGATGAAGAATTTTATCACGAAGGCTAGAAATGGGAGCTGGGACTTCAGGCTTTGTCCAACAAATCTAGAATCAGGAGGAAACATTCTGCATAGACGCTGACGTGTGGACTCTGAGGCCATTGACATCGTGGCTTTGCTCTGAATCCAAGGCAATTGAAGGGGTCGGTGGGGGCGGAGAAGAAGCCTCAGTTATTTTCATCTCAAGTTGGCTTTGTTCCATCTGTCCCTGGAGAGCATATACCATGAACTGATTTGAGAAGAAGAGCAGTGTTAAAGAAGGTAAATCGGCAATTATTTTCTGTTATTAATTATTCTTCACAATGAATATACTTTTGAAATGAACCCTTCAAAAAAAAAGTGGACTAAAAGGTGAATTTCTAAGGAGGAAAAAAAAAAAGCTGTTTTAGGATCAGACTAAGTACATTATTAAGCATTCGTTCTTCATTCATTCATCTCTTAAATATTTTTTAAATTTTATTTATTTATTTGAGAGAGAACAATTGAGCACAAGCAGAGGGAGTTGCAGAGGGAGAAGGAGAAGCAGGCTCCCCACTGAGCAGGGAGCCTGATGTGAGGCTTGATCCCAAGACCCTGGGATCACAACCTGAGCCAAAGGCAGATGCTTAACCGATGGAGCCACCCAGGTGGCCCCACCTCTTGAATATTTTTAAAGCACCTACTATGTTTCTGATGATGATGATGATGATGATGATGATGATGATGATGATGCCAGGTTCTCAGGTGGCCGCTTACAAGGAGAGGCACTGGGTAAACGAGGTGCTAAATTTGACGTTCTTTAGATTAAATTAAAAATCAGTTATTTAAACATTTATATAATCACAGGCAGTCATTATCTGGGTTGTTTTCTAAAGGCCAAATCTGATTCCGGGCACCTTTGATTACATGACAAGGCAGCAGCCACACGAAGCATCTCTGTAGAACAAAGCACACCAAGGAAATTATCACACCGTGGGCTTAGCTCAGGAAAAAGCAACAGAGAAATAGCTCGAGGTACAAAGCTCTTTATCTCGGTTTCCAAAGTGCAGTGATTTAACATTTAAAAAGGGTATTTTGGGCAAGGTTTTCCCTTGGAAGTTTCTTTGGCGAATTTACAGTCAGGAAGTACAACAGAGCCACGCACATCTTCTATTCTCTGGAGAGGATTTTCCTGGTTTTTACTTATATTAGATTAAAATAGCACTTTACTTCTCTTCAAGCCTGAAGACAGGGTTGCATTTGAGTCTGGGTCTTCCCCCATTTTGAAGTGTGAATTGTTAACTAGGAGGTAATAAGACCTGACTCTTAACCAGGCAGTTCTCACTATTGTGAGGATTGCACCCCTGCCCCTAAATTTTCCCGAGGTGACATGAGCACCAGAGATCTATAAACATCAAGACTCTGATCTCCATCCCTTTGCACCGACAAAACATTTTCATGGTTGTTTTTCCTGGCCAGGCGCAGCTGCCTCAAGACATTGCAATATGTATTTCTTTATTTATTTCTCTCCTGAGTTCCCTGAGCTTTTCACTCCTTGAAACAAAAGGAGAAAGAGAGATTGAGGAGATCAGCGTCCCTTTAGATGCCTCTGTGGTTTAAACTGTTGACAGTCCAAACCTGATACAAGATAAGTCTACTGTTACTTTACACCTTATCAACATGTCTGAATCATGCTCCCAACTTATTGAAACGCTAGGGTTGTACCAACTTCTCTTTAAAGAATCTACAAAACAAAGCCATCCAATAGACAAACTCACTAGAAAGGAATATTGACCACTTGGGTTTATGATATTTAAAAAAATGTGAATTGGTAGAAAAGTTAAATCATAGCTAGAGAGAACACATGTTCTCATGGTAACATTTTTCTAATGTTATTAGACATTATAAAGTTTTAATAACATATTATTATAATAAAATTAATTATCATACATTAATGTCATGAAGTGCTGATGATGTCCACAAGGCGTTACAATTTGAGGACTGCAGAGACTCACATTGGTGATCCAGCCTCCTTATTTTGCTATCATGGGAAATGAGCACCAGAGGTGTTAAGGTGGATATTGGGATATTCCAATATCACACCACTAGACTTCAGTCTATTCCTGTCTGCAAGATAATCCTATTAGAGAGCAAAAGTAGGAAATATCTAAAGAATGTCCCCAAATAAGTAGTCTTCTTTTAAAAGAAGACCTTAGTTCAAATAGCACCTCCATAGGAGCATCTGGATGGCTCAGTGGGTTAAGCATCTGCCTTTGGCTCAGGTCATGATCCCGGGGTCCTGGGATCAAGCCCTGAGTCAGGCTCCCTGCTCAGTGGGGAGCCTGCTTCTCCCTCTCCCTCTGCCCCCTTATGTGCACATGCTCTTTCTCTCTCTTATATAAATAAATAAAATCTTTTAAAAAGGGCACCCCTACAGAGAGGACATCCTACAGCACTTCCTAATTCAGCCTTATTTATCTAAAAACACCTGTGTTCTTCCTGAGTTGATGGATTTATTACATTCTGGTGTCTTCTGCACTAGAATGTCAGCTCCAGGTGGGCAGAAGTTCTGTCTGTTTTGTTCAGTGATCTATCCAAGCACCCAGGACTATGCTTGGCTCCAATACTCAATACTTGATGCTCAATACTTGAAAGACCAATACTCAATACTTGATGCTCAATACTTGAAATGAAACAAAATGGAATCTGGTTGCCATCAGAGCTGAAGACCAATGACAGCAGGAACAAAAGACATGAAAAGTCATGAATGTTATAACATGAATGTTATACTGCAATTAAACATAGTAATAAACTGGGGCACCTGAGGGGCTCAGTCGGCTGAGCGTCTGACTTGATTTCAGCTCAGGCCATGATCTCAGGGTCATAAGCTGGAGCCCCATGTTGGGCTCTGCACTCAGTGTGGAGTCTATTTATCCTTCTCCCTCGTTTTTTTTTTATTAAGATTTTATTTATTTATTCATAAGAGACACAGAGAGAGAGAGAGGGAGACACAGGGAGAGGGAGAAGCTGGCTCCCCGAAGGGAGCCCAACGTAGGACTTGATCCTGGATCTCCAGGATCACGCCCTGGGCTGAAGGTGGCGCTAAACCGCTGAGCCACCGGGGCTGCCCCTCTTCTCCCTCTTCCACTTGTGTTCTCTCTTTGTCTCTCTAAAATAAATAAATAAAATCGTTAAACAATAATAATAAACTGAGTGGCCATTTTGAGAATTTTCCTACAAATTCCATCCTCCCTCCTGAACTGGGTAGGCTAAGAAGACCGTGGATGTTGCAAGCTTCTCAACATCCCAAGCCTTTACTCATTAGGATCAAACTAATTAACTAATTAATTTATGCTGGCTAGATATTTTATAATGATATTTCATACATTAGAATGAAAAGTGCCAGCAGTGTCAGCAAGAAGAAGGGGAAGCAAAGAACTAGATAGAACGAGGTGATCCACATAATAAACATTCGGGTTTTGACTCTCCCGAGTTGCTTGAGTAAAGTTCTTGGGATCTCAGGAAGCTGCTAGAATTGATGTCCTTCTCCATGTGTTCCCAAACAGCCCAAACTCATACATGTTGCCTGTCATCTCATGGTGACTCTAAAAATCCAATTTGATTTAAATCGAAACAATTTCAGTTATTGAGCATCTACTCCACAAATTATTACACTAGGCATTTTAGGGAGAGATATGTGAAAAAGGTCGAGTTCTGATAAATGGTGGCTGCTTGATGTTTGGCCTGCTTGGCACATTGCCTGCAGGATGCCCGTGGCAGAGAATTTTTTATCTTACACTTATGAGGCAGGAGGGATTGAGGAGGAGCCTTTTCCGTTGGATTAATAGGGAGATAATCAAATCTGAGGACAAAGCTGTTGAATCTGAAATAAATTCAATGGGAATAACAAGCTTCTAATGACCTAGATAAGACACACTTTCAATCGAGAGAAAAACAGGAAAAATAAAATGAAAGGATCGGGCAGTGAATGAGTTGGCTTTTTAAAAGGTACAAAAGATTTAAAGATTGTTTTCTTAACATTTATTCTTAAACATAGCTTTCTGTGCATGACCTTGATTTTATGTAAGGTCAGGAGAAGAAGGAAAGGAAGAATAGAGAGCTTTTATTTTATTTCTAAGATCTTTATTTATTTGAGAGAGAGCATATGAGAAAGAGAGAAAGAGAGAGCGCAAGCAAAGGGAGGGCCAGGGAGAAGCGGACTCCACACTGAGCAGTGAGTCCAATGCTGGGCTCTATCCAGGACCCCAAGATCATGACCTGAGCCAAAGGCAGAGGCTTAACCAAATGAGCTACCCAGGTGCCACGAATAGAGAGCTTTTAGGTGGAAATAAGTGCCAAGAAAAGATGAAGCTCTAGATATGAACACAACAAAATGTCACTTGAAGCCCTCAATGAGAGCAGACTCCGCAAAAGACTTTGAGTGAAGAACTAAAATGGGGTGTTCAGCATCCAACATGGAAAAAAAAAACTAAAGAAAAAAAAGAGGAGAAAAAGAAAATTTGTCATAAGATCACAAGTTGTCTAAATAAAAACCAACACAAATTTGTCAGCTTTAAAGGTATTGTTAGCTTAAGTTTCTAGTGCTTATTTTTGGCTAAATTAGGTACACGTGGCCATAGGTAGCAAAATTGACTTGTAAGGGAGAGACTTGTCTACAAGGAAACAAACACCAAGTATCTTGGCGATGATATAACAGATTCCTGCCCTGTTGGTTGTTGGTACAACCCTACAGGAAATTCTGGAGCCATTTCTAACAGCATGGGACCAATGCGTTAATTATGATGCTTTGGGCTGTGGGGGATAGGAAAAGCCAAATAAAGCAGCTTCACCAATAAGAAAATAAATGTATTACCACCTGTAACAGTTAAGTTGGGAGGTGGTGGGTGCGGCTGGGTCTCCAGATCAGTGAGCTCAGCTGCTCAGTTCCGTTGGGCTGACCTAGATTCTTTCCATCAGTGTGGTCTGCCAATGTCTCTACGTGTGCTACTCTCCCAATCTTCACAGAATTGCTGTAGGAGCTCCGTGCATCACATCTTCACACCATACCAAAAGCCAGAAAAGAATAGTAAGTACCCAAAGGCACATGACTGTCCCGAAGCCCCTGTTTAAAGAGGAAACAACCTCAGCAGAAGCCTCCAGACCTTCCTCCCATCTTGGATTGGCAAGAATTCTATCAAATGCCATTCTTAGCTGATCAGTGACTAGAGGAATTAGATTAACAATTGGTTTGGATTAATCAAGATGTATCTTTAAGTGGCAGCGTGGGTCCAGCCTTCCCTAAACCAGATGGACACTTGAATAAGATCAGGATTGTGTAAGGAAGGCGGGTGGGTGTGGGAGGAAGGCTGTTGTGTAGGCAGCAATGGTGTGGGGCATGCACACTCTCTCTTAATTTATACACGATAGTAGTCTCTCTTTGTGGTCTTCTGCAGTTCTATGGGTTTTGCCAAATGCATAGAGGCACATAACTACCACCACTATCATCAAGATCTAGAAAAGTATATTGTGAGAGTGAGTTGTAGGTTTGTAATCAACCTCATGGACTTACTATTGGGGTATAAACAAGCATGAGAGAGTTATGGTTCTAACAGCCTTGCCCTTCCAGGCAATGTAGGCTAAGCAGAGGGGGCTTGCAGAAGGGAGAGACCCACACTCTGTAGCTACAGCTGATCTTGTCCTTGTGACTATGAATGCCACCCAAAAAGCCATCTGATTGCTGCCCTGTGGTTGACCTGATGGTTTGCTCCACTCCTCAGGACTCACAACCCTTGCTTTATTTTGTCCGTCCTTCTTGTTGCCCCTCAGGTAGCCAGCTGGGGTCGTTCAAGTCGTCTGTCCAGACTCAGGACCTGTTTCCAGTCCAAAGAACAAAACTGAGTCTGCAAGTGCAAAGGGTCTTATTCCAGAGAGCACCAGGTGGCCTCAAGATGACATGGTGCTAACTTGGGCTCGCCTTTTGATCTTTATTATGGCAGGTAGATGATGCTGATGAACAATTTTAGGAGACAAGACATGGCCTCTGAGATGAGTTTGAAACAGTAAATAATGTTGTAAAATAAAATGATTACAGTAAGGAGGGCAAACACAGTAGCTAACATTTATAAACCAAAAGACTGTCTGGCAGGAGCAGCTTTTCAGGCCTGGTCAACAATACTGACAGTGTTCAGAGTCCCAGGAATGAGCCCAGCTCTGGCTACAACCACTGTCATCTATCCCAGGCTTGCTTTCTTCCAGGGAGCTGGGCGCCAGTACTTGTCTTTGTTGCCTGGGGCCAGCGCTTGCCCATAGAGTGTCTTTGTAAAGTAGCAAAAATCTCCCCTTCCTCATGATACTCTATTTACAATCGCTTAGAAAAATCATTGAAATAAGCAGTAAAATTGTGCGAATTGGTATACAAATCCTTGGAGCATGAACTCTGAATCTCTTAGGTTTCAATCAGCAGAGCTGTACGTAGTGGCTCAGAACCCAGTTATTTGGAGCATGGGAACGAGACCCATAGCCTCAGAAAAGTAGCAGGTCTGGATCAACGGCTTGGAGGACACCTGGCAGTTTATTAATTCATTCGTTGGGCATTTGCAGGGTGGTTATGGTTTGCTAAGTGCCGTGCTAAGTGCCATATGAGCATTATCTCATTTAATCTTTGCAAAATAACTGAACAGATATTAATTTTATCCCTATTTCACAGAAAAGGAAATCAAGTCTAG
Source organism: Canis lupus familiaris (assembly GCF_011100685.1). NCBI lineage: Eukaryota > Metazoa > Chordata > Mammalia > Carnivora > Canidae > Canis > Canis lupus. The sequence goes on along the minus strand of NC_049256.1, from coordinate 16,585,114 downwards.
AGAGCTTGTATTGCTCTCATACATGGGATCAGGAGCTAACAGAGCTTAGCTAGAGTTTCCATCGAGGCGTATTAAAGTTGCCAGTCTGCTTCTGAATATGCTCTGAATGTATATGCACGTGTGTGTATAAATACATATTTACAAATAACAATTCTGGTGGAATTGAAGGTGATTCTTCTAGACATTCCTATTACATCTCTTTATTCTAATATATTTTTTGCTGGATTTGTCAGAAATGATACCTAAGGTGTTGCAGGAGATGATGCTGTACACACATGAAAAATGGCAAATATAAAATGGAAAGCTCGCTCTTTTTCAGATCGGATGGCTGAAGACTACAGGTAGCCGGGTAACAGTTGGGGTGAATTGCTTCTGTGGCGCCTGATTCAGTGGAAGGCGGGTGTCCTTTTGCTCAATTAGGAGGATTAGCCTTCCAAATTGGGAACGTGCTGGCAAGGGTTCAAGCCTGGGAGGCTGAGCTTTCTCAGCGATAATCCTTGTGATCCTAGGAGAGGTGACGTGGTGGCTTCCTCCCAAGCACATGCCAGAGAGGAACCTCGTGGTCAGAGACTGGGTTTTTCTTTCTTTTGGGTTTCTGCAGGCGTGGGAGCACAGTGTTTGGCCTGACAGCACACCGTTGCCAAGTCTGCCTTGCTGGTCACCGTATCTCAGGCAGCCGATTGAAGTGAATGAGGAAGGAAAAAAAATTGCCTGGCAGCTTCTTCCTTGGTTCTCTCACATGAGGGATTCTTAATGTGACCAGCTTCTTCTTTCTAACTAGATTTAGCAATTAGGATTCCCCACTGACCTCAAGTTTTCCTATGGAAGTCCCACCATCCATCCTGCCTGTGGGCCTCTCACAGCACCAGCCAGCCACATACTTGCAGGGAGACCCACGTCTCCTCTTAAAAGCAGGGGAGAGGTGCACGGCCAGGTCCAGGTGGCTGGCTCTTGAATCCTGTCGGACTGAAGAGCACATGCAAAGCACTTTGCCAGCCACTTTGGGGGCGATGGAAAGGTGGGCAGGACAGTCTGGGACCATGAGGCTCCCATGAGTCATTCATGCATTCAGTTAACAAGCATTTATCGAGTACTTACTACCTGCCAGGCACTGTTCTAGGCATTGGGGATATGGCCACCAACGAATAAGACAAAATCTCCGTACTTTCTAGCAGGAGAGATAGACGATAAAGAAACAAGCAAGCAAGCATACTGTGTGCTGCATAAGGATTAAGTGCAACAGAGCAACTGTTGTGATCTAGGCACACGTATTCAAAAACGAACCCCTTCTGGTGCTATGTGTTGGTGCAAAGTGCTCCGGGTTTACCATGGAAGGAGAAACTTTTTTGACAGAGGAGGGGAGATTCGTGGAAGAATTTGAGCACATGGTGAGATTGAAGCTGGCCCTGAGAAAGTTTAGGCCAGGTGAATGAATCTAGCCACAATGCAGGGAGGCAAGAGGGGGGGAACAAAGCTCCCTGGGCATTATGGGACATTGCAGCAAGGGTCCAGGAATGAAGAAGGAGGGGATGTGAAGCACATCCAGAGGAGCTCATTAGTTTACTCTAGTCTCAACATTGGGTGGGATAACAGGTGGAACAGGATCTAATCTGGAAAGGTATAGACAGGCCAAGTGATGGAGGGTTTTGACTGCCAAGGATATGAGTTGAGCTCTGCATCAGTGGGGGTTATACTGAGTGTTGTACGTGAGGATCACCCTGAGCAGATGTGTTTACAGAGGGCCATGTATCAGCAGGATGCCTCGCCCAGGTACAGGGAGACACCTGGATGGTGCTGGCTCAGGTGGCTGGCCCCTAGTGACATTGAGATGGGGAAAGTGGTTTCCTTTGGTTTCCTTTAGATACAAGTGGCATTGCCTTATCACTCAGATGATCCCGGATAGCAAGCTAGATGTTTATATCCGAACATGATCTTTCTTTCCTTCCCAGGCCACTGATACCCAAGTTCAAGGGCAGTAAACTGAGGCTGGAAGAGATAGGGCCACAGCTTCTTCTTTTGTTGTTGTGGTTGAGCAACCCAGGAGCTCAAAAGCTTGAGATCTACGGGTAACTCATAGTGATTTCCTGCACCAAGCCTCCATGGAGTCTTGCACTAAGAGGTGTTGCCTGTGTCTTCTCTTGACAAATTGCTTGTAGGTGGTCAGAGAACTCTGGAAAGGAATGCATTCACTCCCCTGACATTGCAATGTGCCCTCATGGTTTATAAGTGATACAGAGCCCCAAAGGGAAGAGAGGTGGCAAATACTTTATTCTACAAGATTATATCATTAATATTCCCTTGCTAACTCAGCCAACAACAATATTTGGTTCACCTGAGTTTAAAGAAAAATATCTACTGCTCCCTGTTCTTTTGCTTCTTCCGGTTTCCTTCCCTATATCGATTCGGCTCAATGGCTCTCTTTGTTGGTGTTTAAAATGCTTGGGAAGGAAGAACAGAGCTGCTTGCATGCTGTTGCGATTTTAGACATTTTTGCCACACTGTGTGTATGATGTGAATCTTTCCCGGTCTTCCCTTCAAGTCTCGAGTGAAGTTTTCAGCTCTCAGGAACGTTTTGTGGAGTTGATTCTAGTATTTTGGCCTTTTTCCCAGTGGGTGGGTGTGGACCTGGAAGAGGGGGGTGCCCCTGTTGGGGGTGGAGGTGGCGGTTCACAAGGAGTTTGTGGTGCACGTATTCTCCCCTCTGCCTCCAAGACCTAACCAGCCCACGCTCTTGTTCTCTCTGCGGGGATTAGTGGTGGAAATCTGAAGCCAGTTGAGGAGCGTTGGCAAAGAAATGGGTATTAACATTGATACTTTGCAAGTGCAGAGGCTTGCCAAGACTTAAATCATTTAGTTGTTTCCATGATCCTTTCAAAAACACAGATCCTTTCTGGAAATCCCAGAATCCTAATCCCATTTGGCTCTACCTGTATGCCTTGTCGCTGTTTCTTCCTCCCTAAAAAACAAAAACAAAAACAAAAACATGGTGGCTACAAAATATATTGCTGTGAAATTACTTCCTGGCGCTGAATTTGACTGCTTGAAAGGGGAAATGTGAGAACCAGAAAGAAAGAGGTCTCCTGCTCTTAACAGCCCTGCCTTCCAACTCCAAGGGGTGGAGAGAATTGGGGCTGTTGGTAATACTCCTTAAGAAAAAAAAAAAAAGCAAACAAAAACAAACAGAACAGTTTATTGCCATTCTGTGCCTTTAGATGTTCTGCATGAGTCCATCTGAGGCCATGCATCATTTTGAGATGGTGCTGGGTAGGGTCTAAGCCTTCCAATGGCCTGCACCCGTAAATTGATGCTGGTGCCAATTGCAATGTGGGGTGTTGGATGGGGGGATGTTTCCCAAGCAACACCAAAGATTCAACTCAATGGCGATACTTATCCACCTGGAGATAGCATCAGATCCCATAGGTTGAGGGTTCAGTCCCACAAGAGGACCCTCAGCCACCCCCACCTGAGATGCCCCTCATGAGGCCAGGCTGTCACCTGTGCTTCTGATGGCCAGCTACAAATTGGAGGTCCCCAAAGGTCTCCTCCAGTTCAGGATGCCAGCTGCAAGCCCAGATTGTCACCTGTGCTTCTGGCTGACTACCTATCGACCAGAGGTCCCCACAACTCCTTCTTCAGGTTCAATTAATTTGCTAGAGCAGCTCACAGAACTTAGAGAAGCATCTTCCTTACTAGATCAGTGGTTTATTTTAAAAGGATATAGCTCTGCAACAGCCAGATGGCAGAGATGCTTAGGGCAAGGTGTGGGGAAAGGACACGCAGCTCCTATGCCCTCTCGCATGCGTCAAACTCCCCACATCTCTCTGGATTCACCAGCCCAGAAGCTCTGTGAACCCTGTCCTTCTGGGTTTTGATGGAGACTTCACCATACAGACAAGAAGGATGAACTCCTTGGCTATTGGTCCTTGAGTCGCCCTCCAGGCCTCTTTATCCGGGAGATCAGGATGTGAAAGCCCCAACCCTCTCATCACAAGCTTGAGTCCCTTGGGCAACCAGTCCCATCCTTAGGTGCTTTCCAAAAGTCACCTCATGAACATAACAAAAGATGCCTTGACCACTCTCATCTCTTGGGAATTCCAGGGGTTTTAGGAGCTCTGTGCCAGAAACAGGATGAAGACCAAATCTGTATTTCTTATTATAAATCACAGCATCATAATTAGACCCCAGGCTCTCCCTTTCTCTAGCTAGCTCTGTTCCTTGAGAAGTCACTTCACTTTTCTGTGCCTTGGATCCTCATCTATAAATCAGGTCCCAAAGAGCATCTGCTTCACAGGCATATGAGGGAGATGAAATGAGCTGATTCCTGGAAAATTGTTAAAAACTGCCTAGCATCTAGTGTTGGACCTTTATTCCACTCCCACTGAGGGACCCTGCCAGGGATTCTCAAGTTCTGTATATAAATTGAGGTTGACTACCGGAAAGCACAGGGGAGGTGTGGCTTCTTCTCAAAAAGAAAAAGAGCTTTCAAACGTGGGGGTGATATGGACAGCGAAAGCACTTTCTAGAATCAATGAAAGGCATATCTCATTTTTCAGTGCTTTGCTTTATTATTTTTCTTAATAAATTGAAGGTTTGGAGCCACCCTGTGTCAGGCAAGCCCATTGGCATCACTTTTCCAACAGCATTTGCTCACTTTGTGTCTCTGACATGTTAGCAATTCTCACAATATTTCAAACGTTTTCATTATTATTATTATTATATTTGAATTGCTGCAATCTCATGGTAAAACTTGAACAGATGAGGAAGTGCTGCTACTGGATGAGGAAAGCAAGTAGTTTCCTGAGATGGAATCCACTCCTGGTGAAAATTCTGTGAAGACTGTTGGAATGACAACGAAGGATTTAGAAGACTACCTGAACTCCATTGACCAAGCAGCAGCAGGGTTTGAGAGGATTGACTCCAATTCTGAAAGAAGTTCTACTGTGAGTGAAATGCTATCGAACAGCATCACAAGCTACAGAGAAGAAATCTCTAGTGAAAAAAAGTTAACTGACATGGCAAACTTCATGGCTGTATTATTTTAAGAAATGGCCACAGCCACGCCACCTTCAGCAACCACCACCCCGACCTGTCAGCAGCCAACAACGTCAAAGTCAAGACCCTCCACCAGCAAAAAGATTGCAACTTGCTCAAAGCTCAAATGATGGTTAGCATTTTTTTTTTTTTTGGTTAGTATTTTTTAGCGATATTTTAGAATTAAGGTATTAAGGTATGGACATTGCCTTTTTTTTTTCTTTTTTTAGTCATATCCTATTGGACACTTAGTAGACCGCAGTAGAGTGTCAATCAATATAGCTTTCATGTACACTGGGAAACCGAAAAAGTCATCTGACTCACTTGATTGCAATATTCACTTCATTATGGGGTAGTCTGGAACCAAACCCGGGGAAGAGGAGCTCATGGCTCCCCTAGACTAGAGAGGAGGGATATACCTTACACCTTCTCCTACAAATAATTATAATTCTGCTTCGAGTTCCCTTTTCCAGGGTATCTGGTTCCTATGTGGAGGTTACACTTGCTTCGGTAGGTAGAGCTTATTTAATACCTCAAATCCAGAAAAGCCACCATCAAACATTGTAGGACTTGAACACATAACCCAAGTACCAGTCCAGAAGGTGCTGCCTGGCTCTAAGGGCTGTATGTGACCGCCACCCATGAGCATCATTCCGTATGTGTAGGAATGGCCCTTGGAGAAGCTTGCAAATGGTAGCTTTGTCTCTCTCTCTCTCTTTCTCCTCCACTCAATAACGCTCCCTCGTACTCTCCTGGCCATATGCAGCAAGAGAACACTGGTTTTGAACACAAAGGACATTTGTTGCATGTAATCATGTTATAAAGCTAGCCTACTTCCATTATGAATAATCATAAAATTTGGGGTGAAAGAGAACAGTAACTCCACATCTGAAGCTACGAAAAGACCGTGATTCATATTTGGTCTCTTTATTACGAGACCTAGTCTCAGATCATTTGCAGCAAAGTTTTACCCTGGAGCTAGTTTCCTCAGTCATGTTAAATTCATGGGGCAAATCCTCCTAGGATTTAGAACTGAAAAAATAGACAGCTTTAATAACAGAAACGCTGATGTGAAGAGCAGGGAAAGGCAGTGCGTTCTAACCATTTAGGGAAAAAATGGGTAAGACGTCGCTAATAAGCTCTGCTATATTTTTATCTTACCATTTTCTTCATCTGAAGGAATATTGAGATGAGGTTTTAAATTCTGAATGATGGTCTGACAGCTTCTATCTCCAGGGCAAATTATTAGTAAGAGTTATAGTTGGCTATTACCTTTACTCAAAACTCAGAGGACACATGCTTACCAGAGCCCAGATGAGAAATAAGATCTACAGACACAAGTGCTGTGAACAGAGAGCCACCACCCAGCTACTTCTGGATTCCCTTTTGTGACCTTTGTGGATATCGGCCTTCTTATCCAGTAGGGCCAGAGTAGGGATTGGCAGGGCCCCTAGCACCCTCCTGGATGCGTGGTACTGGCCACCCAGTGCCATCTCTCACCATTCCGCCCCAAACCATCCCACCACATGCTCTATATTCCAAACTGTCCAGCGGTCCCAAATGGGCCACTTTTTTGACCATTAATTAATTAATTTTATTTTTTATTTTTTGAGAGAGAGTATGTATGTGGGAGGGTCAGCGAGAGAGAGAGAGAGAGAATCTCCAGCAGGCTGTACGCTGGGCCACCGTTTTGAACCTCCCCCCACGTATGGTTCCCATCTGGGTAACCTTCCTCTCATCTTTTAATTTTATTTATTATTTATTATTTATTTATTTATTTATTTATTTATTTATTTATTTATTTATTTATTTATGATAGTCACAGAGAGAGAGAGAGAGAGAGAGAGGCAGAGACACAGGCAGAGGGAGAAGCAGGCTCCATGCACCGGGAGCCTGACGTGGGATTCGATCCCGGGTCTCCAGGATCGCGCCCTGGGCCAAAGGCAGGCGCTAAACTGCTGCGCCACCCAGGGATCCCCCTTCCTCTCATCTTTTAAGGCTCATGTCCAATGTGACTTTCTTCCAGAAATCTTTCCAACCCCAGGCAGAGTTAATGACATCATTTTCTGCTCTTCCGTAATACCCAGTGCCTTTTTCACTGTGGAGCTTAGTGCACTAGAATTATTCATTTGCAGTGTCCCCTCCCCTGGGTAACCCAGAGGGCAAGGACTTTATCTCAGGTACTTGTACCCTCCAGCCCAGGATTTCTCAACAGGTGCAATATCGACATTTGGAACCAGAAAGTTCCTAGTTGCAGGAATCATCCCGGCCTCCTACCCAGTGAATGCCAGTGGCACCCCATCCCCAGTGTGACGATCAATGCCGTCTCCAGACACTGCCCTTTGCCTTCTGGGGGAATAAAGGGCCCCTGGTCGAGAACCACTGCTCCAAGCCTCCCAGAGAGTCTGATACACTTGGTGCTTGATTAAATATTTTCTGAGTTGATAAATCAATGTCCAAGTTAATGAATAAAAAGCTGAGTGAATCAACAGATGAAGAAAGACCTTACTACTGCTTTTACACTCTTATCAAATCCAACTCAGAACCTTGATTCCAGCAGTCAAGCTCTTTCTTCAGGATCTGGCTCTACTTCTTCTGTATCTGTTCCCTTATGCCCTTTGCTTCTCGCTTCTCGTCAATTCCCCATTTTCACACTTGATTTTCCTTCCCAGCACTCGAAATTCTGTATTCAACATGCAGAACTTACCTACTTCAAAATGCCTTCCTCAATTTACCCAGTCTACAGTGATCTAAATATGTATCAACAGGACGGAGGTGGGAAAATTATAAGAATACATGTACATAATGTATATATAATACATATGTCTAAACACACATACATATGCAGGCATTATTTTGGCTCTTAAAAATTATTCACCTTTTTGTTTCATAAACATATAGGAATTTTCTTCTCAACCAGAAGAAGATAGAGGGCTTGCTTACACCTTTATTTTCCTTCTCCTTAACATCAGCACAAACGTTATGAACAACAGATGTTTAGCTTTTGCTTGGTATGAACTTTTTTTTTTTTTTAAGCAACTGGCACGTGTCGTTGATCTGTGTCATTTCTGTGCTCCTAACATAGTCTTGTTTTTAAAAGGCATAGGGCGAACTCTTTAACATCTTGTGGTTTTTAAACGAACCCACTTCAAGGAAATTCTGCAAACATGAACAAAAGTAATCATCAATGGTTTAGGATTTCTGTGAGAAGGCACTAAATAGGAGAAGCAATGAGAAACACAAAAATGGCTGCCTTTTGTCTTAGATTTTGATTGTGCTCAAATTCTATCTATCTAGGCTTTTTCCCATTGCTTGGTGGAACTGTATTAAAAGCTTTGGCCATGGAGTGCCTGGGTGGCTCAGTCCATTAAGCATCTGCCTTCGGCTTGGGTCACGATCCCAGGGTCCTGGGATCAAGCCCTGCGTTGGGGTTTTGGCTCAGCAGGGAGTCTGGTTCTCCCTCTTCCTCTGCCCTCTGCTTGTTTGTGCTTTCAAATAAAATCTTAAAAAAAAAAAAAAAAAGCTTTAGTCTTCCTGATTTTCTGCGCTTTCTCAACACCCAGGCATCCCTTGCATTCCTCCTCTTTTAAGCACACATTTTGTAACTGGTAAATGCACTTTCCCCCATGTCTGTGCTTGGACATTTGCTCAAACTTCTGTCCTACAGGGCATTTCTCAAGTTCTTCTTGGAAGAGATCATTCTTCACCCAAGAGCAGTCACCCATGGGGCTTTTGATACTCAATGTTCAATGGCAGTTAAGGGGACAACCCCAGAACCTATCAACACTGCATTTGAGTCCCCATCTGTGATGGGATAAGTACAGACATATGGGAATGGGGTAGGGAAAATGGGAAAACCATTTCTAGCTTCACTACTAATTTTTGTAACCTTTAATAAAAAGATGAAAGAATGCTTTTGATCAAGTCTCATAACTTGCGTCTTTTGACAGAAGGGCCTCCTGACACTTCTTTCTCTCCATTTATTCCTCCCTGCTGTGTCTTTTAACTCATGCTGTCCATGACTGTCTCAATGCCCACCCACACTCTCTGACTGAAAATACTAAACCACAATGCTTCTCTAGCCTGGTCTCCTCCGAGAGGACCATCCTGATTTACTCCCTTCAGTACCAAACTCCCATCCTCAGCTCACTACTCTGGCAATCTTGTAGTATCCCCTTTATTTCTCAAAGCACACCCACTTTCCCAGAACCCTAGACCTCCTACTTATTGCCACATTTCATGACCCCTTCTCAAGACTCCACGACCCTGCTGCAACTTGACCTTGCTGCAACTCCTCCGGTGGCTGATGTTCTAGGACTTTGAATATTATGTAACCTCTCTATATAAAGCAGTGACAGATCATTCATGCCATGATCACTGTTAAATTTCCAGCATGTGATAGTTACTTAGGTACTCAGTAAATGTGGTTAGTGAGGAAAGGATTGCTAGAACTTGATGGAAGATTGATATAGGTCTAGGAATCATAGAAAATGAATCCCCATCTTTCAATTTTTAAGATTATTTTCTGGAGATGATCATACAGGTACTGGGCTGAACTTCCACTGCAGTTGAAGTCACGTCCTTCCACTACTACAGATAATTATCAGCTACATACATGATGTACAGGGCTCTGGACAACACCAAGCACTTCCTGAGCAGCACCAAAGAGCGCAGATGGGCGAGCTCAGGGTGCATCCTAGCAGCAGCAGCTAGGCATTGCACAGAACGTGGTCCTGGAGTCTGCCACCAGAGACCTTTGCTGCTTGGGCCCGGACAGGCGCTCACCTGTCCCAACCAGGCAACTAACTAGAGGCATTAATTGGGTTTAAGTGGTTAACTTCCAACTCTGTCATTCCTATCCCTCCCCAATACCTTCTAGTCCTGCCCCCAGTTTTAACTTTTCATCTGCTTACATATTACTCCATTTTCACTTACATTTCAACCCCAGGCCAAAAAACAGAGCAGTGAGTAACAGGATAAATGTTCTCGGTCCGAGCCAATACCTTCAACATTTTCAAATTTTCCATATAGGACCAAAGGACATACCAAGCATGATGTTATCAATGCTAATTTTAGTGAATAAAACTGGTTTAAATGATAATAACTGTGATGACACAAACACCACTTTTGCTTTAAAGTCTTTATTATCCTGAATACAAAAGACAGAAGTCCTTTAGGATATAACAGAGTTCTTTATGTGGAAACATTATTTTTTTTTTTTACAAGTGAAAAAATAAATACCTCTTGGAATAAAGGCTTATATGCTAATATGTGCCATAAAAAAGTAGAGTTTTAATATTTGACAAAATGTCTGTGCAAAGAAACAAATGCATAAACACATTACTGCTACATTAAGGCAATATGAAAAGTATACTCGGAAATCTCAGTAAAGTGACGGTGTAGGCTTCTAGCTTTTACTTAGCTAGTATTGCACCCAATAAGGTCATCTAGGTGTCCCGACGTCCTAGAAAACCCACAAGCTGACCAGCGTCCAAAATGCCCAAGTGGGAGTGGAGAATGTGATTAAGAATATAGAAACAAAGAAACTCGAAACCCCTCAAAGACCTAGGGAGGGGACAACCGAAAGTTAATACCTAAGCATTTACTACCAAGAAAAAAAAAGCATACTATATCTAAGATATCTACGATAAGGCTGTAAAAGGCTTGATGGCTCAAGCAAAAGCAACCCCAGTGGATGAAGCTGGAGTGGAGTTTCTGGGAGAAGTAGAGAACCCCCTCCCGTTTGTACACCATAAAGCTTCATCCCCATGAGCAACGGTCTGCTTCCCAAGGAACGTGTGTTCCCTTTTCAACTTAAATAAAATATCCCACCGACTCAAGAGCCCAAGGAGTGCAGACTACTCCACAGAAATCTTACAATGAGACTGGTAGCATTTCGTAATCGAAAGCCTTGGGGTGGGGGGTGAGGGCACAGAGGCAGAGAGAAAGGAAGCCGTGCATACCGAGGTCTCTGTTTCCCACTAGCCGGACTGGTTTATATCTGACAACTCGGTCGTCAACTTTTTTAAAAGTCACAGAACTGATCTTTACATCTGTTTACCTTCCAATCCTTCTTGAACAAGTTATAAAAACAGAAAGGACATTAAAATGACTGTTTCTTTAAGAAAAATTTGCCTATTAAAATGTTCAGAGCTCCATGATCATACAAAAAAGAACCAAGGAAAATTCTTAAAACGAATTCTTACAAAATTTGCTCCAAGTAGGAAACTTACCTCGGAATATATGAGGAGACTGAACAACGTCCTTTCCTAAAAGGTACCCACTTTTTTGGCTATGCTGCCACTTAACTGACATCACACATTTTACTTATTTTTTTACTCGATGAGAAGAAGAAGTCATCCAGGGAACGTGTCCGTGTCCCAGGACCCCTCCCGGCCCCCACCACTGCAGCTGTTGATTCTTTGCCTGGCGTGTTTGGTGGGGACGAGTATTTTTTTTATTCTTCCTTTTTTTTTTTTTTTCCCCCAATATTGCATGATGATGGGTTTTGGAGTATTTATCTTCTCCACGATCTATCATTTTTATAGTTTAGTCGTAGTGCAGTCCAGGGAAAACGTGGCATGGCCAGTTAAGCGCACAACACATCAGATTACAGTCAGGTTGAGCAGACTGGTGTGGGTTGGCAGGTAGACGTGCTGTACGTGTTCCACGCGTGACCTACACACCGGACAGGACTAGAAAAGAAAAGCCCACAGTACTTGTTAGGACATCTTCAAGGGTGTATCTTCAGGGTTCACGTGCGGCACTTACTCTATTGTGTGTGCTGTGTAAGTTGTGGTCATCACTATTTCTAGCTCTCAAGTGGTAGAGATCTTTGCTTTCTTTCTTAAGATTTTATTTACTTATTTGAGAGAGAGAGAAAAGAAAGAGAGAGAGCATGAGCAGAGGGGGCAGAGGGAGAAGCAGACTCCTCACGGAGCAGGGAGCCCGATGCAGGGCTCCATCCCAGGACCCTGAGATCATGACCTGAGCTGAAAGCAACTGCTTAACCAACTGAACCACCCAGGTGCCCCACTATCTCTGCTTTCCAACGAGTTTGAAAGTCCATACCTTACAAGGGATTCAAAATATTATGAAAAAGTGTAAACCTCAGGCAATTTGATTATGTTTTTAGTCCCACTCTAAACCAGACACCATGAATAAAGAGATCAGCAAAGAATTCTTGCTGTGTGGGGAGGCTATGGTCCCTGCACGGCAGAGTGCAACCCCTCTGGCAGTGATGCAGGAGACCTGAGACGCTTCCAGAGTCTGGGTGTCCCTGGCTCAGTGGGCTGATCCGGGCCAGCGTCACTGGGTTGATGCCACATGGCCAGTGAACATGGCTCTGCTCCGAGCCACAGGTCACAGCTCTATGTCTCTGGCTGGCTTCTCAGCAAGCACTGCTCTCCCTTGGCCAGAGGAGGACATAGAGGTCAGCCCATGTGGGCAGAAAAAGGCAAATCCCTAGAATGCCCAGCTAGTTCCTGGAGAAGTAAGTCCTTGTTATTGACTCATGATCTACTCTTAGGAAGGATGAAGGCACCCTGCTGGCTCAGTATATAACCCTAAAAATAGCTCTGAAATTAGCAGCTTTTGAAAGACCAGGTATTATTTGGGGCTAAATTTTGAAATAAAACCACAATGATATTTAGTGAACAGTTCTTAGAAATGAAACGAATTGAAAAAAAATCATCATAAGGGGAAATGTAAGATGCAAAAAAAGAAAAACATACACGAGCTTTTATTTTTTTGTATTAATGTGAAAATTAGATTGGCTTACTAAGAGCCAATGCAAGATGCCCCCTAGAGGCATATGCAGCAATAAAAGGAAATTAATCACAAATAATCACAGTCACCAATCCCCCCACAGAACCAAAAGTGAGCTATCACCACAGCTTCTTAGTATTCTTCTTCAAATATTTTAAGTAAATAATAAAGACCATCCTCCTATGTGTCAGGAAGCAGGAGGCAATGGTTCCAGCCTCTGGCTTACCTACTAACTAGCTGTGTTACCTTGTGAGTCTGAGCCTTGTTTCCAGAACCTGAAAAAAGCCTATGACTTAAAGCAATTACATTGTTGAAAGTAGTATGTTAATCCAAAATGTTTCCCAAGAGCAATACCTTTGAAGTCACCAAATACGAAGGCCCTTCCCAGGTGCAGCTGGGCTTTTCGGCTTGCTCCTGGCACAGAGCAGGTGCTCATCGACTGTGAACAGTGTGGAGAAGGGAGAGGAGGAGGACCACCCCCGAGCACCCCCTCACCTGCAGCTGGGCGGCGCAGCCCTCACAGCACACGGTGTGGCCGCAAGGGCAGAAGGTCGAGTCGATCTCCTCCTCACAGCACACCATGCACAGCATGGCCTCCTTCAGCTTGCGCAGCTTCTCCTGGAGCGCTCTGGTCTGCTGGCAGCTGAGGCCCTCGCAGCTGGTGCAGTTCATGCTGCTCTCCGAGGACTTCAGCGGGGAGTTGGGAGGGCTGTGGTCACTTCTCGAAACCAGATCCACAACGCCAGCATTGTACAGAGCTCTCCTGGCATGGTCATATACCTCCTTTGATGTTCTTTTAATATCGAAGACGTACTTCTTGCCGAGGTTGATATTTTCATTCAGGAACAGAGAGGCCAGGTGGCCCTTCAGGTCTCGGCTGTACTGCATCATGACAGCACTGGTCACTGTGTCACACCTGCAGGGAGATATTGAATGTCTGCTTCAGTACTGACAAGCCCGGGCATTTCTGTGACTCAGACCTCAAATGCTACTGTGCCTAAGAATATTTGTGTCACAGCAGATATTTATATTCTTGTTTGCATGCCTGAAAGTATAATCTTCCAGTTTTATGTGTGTTAAACATTTCAATGATTCTACCTCTATGTTTCTCAAGTGTCCCCAGAGAACCTCGGATAAAGCAGCCATAAATGTAGAGAATAGTGAATGTGAGCCTCCACCCCCAGGGATATGAGTTATAGTCAAAAACCGCTTGTGGCAAGAAAAAAGGACATTTTCTTCTTTCTTGGTTTTATGCTAAAAATTCTCTCAAATTTTCCATTCTGCTCCAAAATTTGTGTGTCTATTTTAACATAAAAAAGGTTAAGAGCGTAATTAAATTTCTCAGCTCTTATTTCTCAAATATGTGGGTCAAACCACAAGTCTACTCTAACACACCTTACGAAATGAGGGTATCGCTATTGTCCTTAGAAAATCCTTACTGTGCACTGCAGGATTGGGATAGATGCTCTACCACAGGGATGACTTAGGTCACCCAGCTAGGAAAAGGCAAAAGCAGTCGCGGGACAGGCCCAGAGTTCCTGGGGGAGGAGGTGCTATGAGAGAATAAGGTAAGAGAAACAGGGGAGTGTGTCTGGGCAGCTCATTCACAGGCATGCCTTGTGGGAAAAGCAGGACCCTGTTGATAAAGACTCCATTGCTAAGTAGAACAGAACTAACAACATGTTTGAAAGCAGTGGATTTCTTAAATTCTGCACAAGATGCACAGACACTACAACCAGAAACCATAGGAGCCTATTGTCATCTGAAAAGTCAGAGCTGTGACAGATGCCAAGGCTGTGGCGGTGTACAGAGGCTAGGTACCTGTAGAAAGCGTGGGTCTCCGTGATGGCTCGGTAGAGCCCGCTGGCCGCCCTGGTACTGATCATCTTGAACAACAGCACGACGCTGTTCCCAGACTCCTTGGTGACGGTCAGGTACACGTTTTTTCCTGACTGGGTGGCCATCTGCACCACAGGGTAAGCGATCCTAAAACACGGGAAGAGAAAAGTGAGCAAGCCCTGAAGCAGAGGTCTGTCAGCGTGTGTGCGCCTTTGTAGGATTGCCCTGGGCCCAGCACCCTGCAGTTAAATCAGATGCTTGGCTGGGGGTACCAGTAAGCACGCTGCTCCCTAGTCAGAAAGGTCATCAGAAAGCAATTGTGGACAGAAGTGCCACAGTGAGCTGTGGGGTGTGTGTGTGTGTGTGTGTGTGTAGGTAGAAACGACACCTTCACCACAGTGCACTTGAATTCATAGTTTAAAAAATAATTAAGGGGCGCCTGAGTGGCTCAGCAGGTTAAGCATCTGCCTGCAGCTCTGGTCATCATCCCACGGTCCTGGGATCCTGTCCTCACATCAGGCTCCCTGCTGCTCAGTGGGGAGCCTGCTTCTTCTCCTCCTCCCTCTGCCTCTCCCCCAGCTTATGCTCTCTCTCGCTCTCAAATAAATGAACCCTTACAAAAATAAATAAATAAAATAAAAATAATTAAACAGTTATTAAGGCCTGAATAAAATTAATATACGTGCCCAAAATGAAACATCTGATTCCTAAAAGATGAGTGTCTAGCAAATCCCTTTACAGTTTTATCTATTTTCGGATGCAGAGCTACAAAGAGTAAGCTTTGGGCTATATAAAACTTTAAAACGTAGGTTACCTATTAATTGGGCAGAAGTCATCCTTGCAAATTGAGATTCCCTCAGGTCCAACCCCAATGAGGAGTTTCTGCCCTTCGCTGTCCCTCACGGAATGCCATTCTATGCCATAGTTTTCCATCGCCGACACAATCTGCAACACCTGGTATTCGGCTGACGCCTGGCTGGTCCCCTCCAACTCTTTATGCTTTGCAACAATGCTGTCAGACACCAAAAGGGCAGAGAGGCATGGAGAGATGAACTTCCGTGGTCTTCAGAAAGAAATTTGTACTATTTTTACCAGGAAATCCTGTAGATGCTGCCATTTGTATATCACAAGGACTTAGAGCAATATAGCAATGATCCTGCATTTATTTAGCAAATTGACTAAAATACTTATAAGACACCCTTGCAGATCTCAAATATTATTATTCAGCAAAAAAAGCAAGTGGGGATGCCGGAGAGGGGTGAATTGGAAGAATTATGGAAAATCTCTAAAAGCAAACATAAGAAATGTTGTATGTAGGAACTTCTCCTGCAGGTATCTACACTTACTTTGTAAGTTTCATTATGATATAGCATTAGAAGGGATTGATTAGATCACCTGCAACTGAAAAAAAAAAAAAATGCAGGATTTATTTTATCTGCTGTGGCAGCCAGCCTCTAACACAGTCCTTCAAGATCCCCATCTCCTGGTATACACATCCTTGTACAATACCCTCCACCTGTGTGTTGGGTACCTGCTGTGTTAATAAACCACTGGATTCCTAACTTGTTTCTAATGAACAGAATATGGTAAAAGTGATGGGATGTCACTCACTTCTGAAATTAAGTTCTAAAAAGGCTTTGACTTCTGTCTTGGGTGTTCTCTCTTGCTCTGTCTGATGGCTTATCATCAGTAGCTACCATGTTATGAAACAGCCTCCTGGAGAGGCCTACGAAGTGAGGTTAGGATAAGGTCCTGCCAACATACCACGTGGGGATCCCAGAAGGGGATCCCTCCTCTGGCTGAGCCTTCAGATGACACTGAACTCCAACAGCTTGCCTGTGGCCTTATGAAAGATCTTGAGCTGGAGAACTCAGCCAAGCCACAGCCAGATTTCTGGCCCACAGAAAGGTGAGCTATTGTCTGTGGTTGTAAGCTACTAAGTTTGGGGTAACTTTCTCCCCCAGAATAGATAACTAAGACACCTACATTAGGTCTCTTGGTTTCCTTGCGAGGATAAAGGAAATACCAATATACATGATGGACTTTCGGACAGATCTGCATTCTTCAGAGATCAGAGACTTAAAAAATTCCTGTTTTGTAGCATTTTATTTAAGGGCATTGATTTAGGTAGATTATATTTTGTTGTCTGTAAATTTCTCAAAGAAAAAGCTAAGAATCTTTTGAAAATAACTGGCTAAATTGGGCAATGGTCTAGTCTTAACCTCACCAATTATCTCTATATACATACCATAGATTCATGTTCTTTGGGAATCATGTATAAATTTACTAGCTCTATGGATCCAAACAGTCGCCCCAATGCAGCCTCACCTGTTCAGAGTAGTGCTGGAGAGCTCCTTTGCACACAGCTCCTCGTAGCTGTACTTGGCAGTGTTCTGATTGTAGTCTCCAAACTTGGTCTGTGCCAGGAGGGCACAGAGCTCCACTGCCTGCTCTGGGGAGCACTGGAGGTGGCCTGCCAGGAGGGTCTCCTTGATATGCAAGAAGAAGATATGCCTGCAAAGCAATGCGAGGAGGTTATCCTAGGGGACTAGTTTGGTATCCAGTTCAACCTGCTGGGCAACTTCACGATCCCTTTCAGGTAAAGGAAAATACAGTAATTTAAAAAGCCACCCCAGGGTACCTCAATTCATGATCCCAGGGTCTGGGATCTAGCCCCACATCAGGCTCCCTGCTCCGTGGGGAGTCTGCTTCTCTCTTTGCTCCTTCCCCTGCTTGCACATGCATGGTCTCTCTCTCTCAAATAAAACCTTTAAAGTTTTTTAAAAAATAAATACATAAGTAAATAAAAAGCCACCTCAAAAATGCTCGCCACAAAGAATCCTTTAAGTTTCTCTGGAATAAAAAGTATAACCCGGATCAAAAAAAAAAAAAAAAAAAAAAAAAAACCCAAAAACTAATTAAGGCAAGTTCAGTAACACTGAAGTTACCAAATATAAAATAGTTTCACAAGTCTCTGCATTAAAATTTTTAAAAAATTTTTAAAAGAAATTATCTTGAGAAAAACTTGATCTTGACATGGACCTGATATCAGAGAGCCTTACCTTTATTCAAAGGACCCACAAATGTCTAGTTTTTGTCCCTGCTTATCTAAGCATCATATTCAAATGTTCAATTGCCTATAGAGGTCTCCACTTGGATGTTCAGTATCCTAATTTCACTTTGTTCAAAAGCAAACTCACTGTTTTCCTTCCCAAACCCACTTTTTATGCCAGTGGAAATCGGAGTCTGGTTTGTTATTTTACCCACAGACCCACTTTTGATTCTTTGTTTTATTTTCACCTACTTTGTTGCTGAAAACCCTTTAAAGTCCATTACAGTCTTCCTATTAATACCTGCTACATCCTACTTGGGGCTCTCAACTATCCAAGAATTTACAATCTCCCGATTTCTGTAGACTCTGCTAATCCACCTTCCCAGCTACTGCTTCTGGGATAAGCTTGCCGTTTCTCTGCCCAAAATCCTTCAAGGAATCCCAACTGTTTGCTGAGGAAGTGTGCTGTTAGCATGAAGCCAGGGTTCTGCGGGTCTGGCCCCCAATGCGCACCCACATGTCCCATCCTTCCCTCCAGCCACTATGCCCCCAGAAAGGGACAATTCTTCCTGGAAAGACCAAGCATGTTCACATCCCCGTGTCTTTGTCTTGGCTGCTCCCTAGGCCCCGAGGGGCATTCTTTCTGTGCCCCCTCACTTAGATACCCTTTCACCCACATCATATGCAAACTGTGTATTCCTCTATTAGAGT
This sequence comes from Canis lupus familiaris, assembly GCF_011100685.1. Taxonomy (NCBI): domain Eukaryota; kingdom Metazoa; phylum Chordata; class Mammalia; order Carnivora; family Canidae; genus Canis; species Canis lupus. Next base: position 16,566,714 of record NC_049256.1, on the reverse strand, counting down.
ACTTGACATATTCCAACTTCTACTACAGTTGGCTGCATGTAAATGGACTTCCCAAGTGTCTAGCACCAGAGGGCTCCGTGAATGGATGGAACACTGCACATGGTCCAAGGTTAGTTTCTCCCCACCCACATGCCACTCCACTTGTGCCTGTCCTGATTGCATAGGATACTACATTCTATCTTTATTCTAAGGTGTGTACTAAGGTGTGTCAGACTTAGACACTCCTAGGAAACTCCCTATACCGTTGTCACTAATCCAGATTGCCCAAGATTCTCAACAGAGTATCTAAAACTGCCATGGACAGACTGGCCTAGGTTATAAAATTTGTCTCTGGGAAATGTAGGGGTGTAACCTTCCTTTGATGACTTGTTATAACCTCTCAAACTTGCTTAAATACCAGAATATTCTTTCCATTAACAAATGAATTACAACCAGGAGTAAAGCTCCGACACTGCTCTGAATAGAGCTCATAAGTCCAGCTTCCCACTTGAGCTAGATACCCTTATTCCAGTACTCAACAGTGCTTTTATTTATATACTAGCCTTATGCCTGACATCCCAGGTAGAGGAGATACATGAGCAATATCAGAAAAGCAGAAGGAAGCAGGGCTAGAAATACAAGGCGGGAGGTGGGGGTGCTCTAATGGATAGTCTCAAAATGTCAGGCAGACAAGAGCCATTAATCTTCCTTTAAGAGATGTTTAAATTCAATATTTTGTGTGTTCTAGAATGATAAAGAAATATTTAAAATTATCAGATTCTGCCAAAGACTGCAGGTTTTTCTTTATTCAAAGTCCCAATGAAGAAATTACAGTAAGAATGCGTAAAAGCACCGAAAGAAGATAAGCATGGTTTTTATTAACCCAAACATCTGCTAGTCTTTAAAGTATTTTTGACACAGCACTAAACTGAGAAGGGGGTCCCTACCGGGGCAAAGAAATAACCACAAAAATAGCTTGTTTTAAAATAGCTATCTGAGCAGTGAGGGCTAGCATTCTTGTACAATCTTGGTGTTACAACATTGCTTCAGCTCTCAAAAGGCTTTTTAGATGGCCATTCAGTGAACTTCATCTTGGTTAACACATCTCTGTCTCTGTATTCACAGGGGAGTTGAGGGGGCGTTAGCTGGAAACAAAGATCTGAATACTTGCTTATGTTAGAAAAGAAATTATGTACTGAAAAGATTTTAAGGGGTATTGCCACAAACCAAGTCTTCTCAATTTAATTACTGCTCGTGTGGAAGTATCTTTTAACTTCTTTCCCTAGCATCAACCTAGAGACTAGTTTTCTGCTTTGTGCAAGTTTAGCCTGCAAAATCGATCCAATGTCTCTTTCCAAACTATCCACGCCTGCTTCTAGAGAGGCAGCTGCCAAAATCAAAGGCAAAGAAGCAGTAACAGAATATTAACAGGTGGTCAGCAGTCTGAGACCTAATGCTGATCTTTTCTCAGCCTGTGGGTCAGAATTTTAAAACAGAGGAGCAGGAGGACAAACGGCCTTTTCTCCATACTCTGTATTCTGGGATGGATGCAATCAATACCCTAGAAGTAGAAGAATCCTCCTCTTTACCATTTACATAAACTTCCTGACAGGGCCCTTCCTCTATTTTGCAGTTTCATGGCAAAAAAGCGACCTTTCCATTTCGAGTCAACAATGATTTGTCATAATTGTTTATGTAACCCCAGGGTGAACATATCTGATAGATCCTTTTAGATGGAACTTACAGCCTTTTAGTGCAAAGGAACATCTTCTATCACAGTAACCCCAGCCACAAACTCGGTTTTTGGGTGACAAGTTTATGCTCTCCAGGAGAACACCTCAAGAGAGCAGTGACAGCAAGGGTCACCAGCTGTGGTGAGCCATCAACAGACTATTTAATGTGCTCTTCCCAAGAGGGGGGATGGCCAGAGCTCGGAGACACACTCCCACAAGGAATCCAGTGATGGCTCAATAGTTAGTGGGGTGATTTTGAATCAAGTATTTTTTTCCTATTATTTTTCTCTTGAGCCATCTGCTCTGTAACTGTCTAGTTCATGGATGTTCTCCTATCTCTTTTTGTAAAATGGTTGAAAGATTACTGGTAATATCAAAATAAGCAGATGGGGTCAAAGAAGTCATGCCTGCAGTGAATTTTTTTTTTTTGTTAACTGAAGATCAAAAGTGGTTGACATATCTAACTCGCTTTAGGCCACATGCTAGAATCACAAACAGAAAGAAAGCCTCTGGGGGGAGAAAAAAACAACTTACTTCTTTGTCTTAAGCAAATGTCTGTGAATATGTCCTGCAGACATAAGCTCAAACCGCATTTTCTAAACATTCTTCTGGCTGTGTGGTTCTTCAAGTTTTACTCAGTTATTAAGAAAATGGATACTGTCAGTATGTGGTTCAGTATAGATGCCCAAAGTAAAATATTCTGGCTCACTCAAGTCTTTGCACCATGGGTACAAATGAATTCACTTTCTGTAGCATTTGGAAGATTAAAAAAAAAAAAAAAAAAAAAAAAAAAGGGAGTAATATTAAGGACAGCCATATTCTAACTTAAAAAAAAGTCACATATACTTTTTGTTTCTAAGTACTTCAAATTTCCTCTACTTTAAAAATTAATTCCTTTCCATAATTTTAAGGAATAAAGTTAGGGCATTTATCTTTTAAGAACAATAAGCAGAGAACTGTCCTCTGAACACTAGCTTGTCTCATTAGAAATTGTCTAATAATCAAAGTAGAACTTTCTGCAAACCAGCAGGGGTTGCGGACCTGCCCATCACAGGTGGTTATGCTCAATCACTGCCCTCTGGTATCTTCCCAGTGACATTTTGAAGAACTTTCTGTGACACAAACGTAAATCAACTATGTTCACATTTGCTATTGACTCAACATTTAAGTAACAAACCTAAAACACCTTTAAAATGGCTAAGAAGCTATTTTTAAAAACTCTCCAGGGCCACCAACTGGACAGTATTTTTCCCCTGAGACCTGACTGGCCCTGGCCATCCAGGGTCCCTCACCCAGTTAGACCCTCTCTGAGACCACCCATGAGCCTGCTTTAGTCCAGTGAGCCAGTTAACCACATCAGTTTATTTTAAACCAAGCTCTAACTGCCAAGTTGTATTTAAAAATTATCAAATAAAAAAAATTACTATACTTTTTTTGGTTTTATATCTTAATTTCCACTGGAACAAATATCAGTTCATGATGGATTGTAGGCTTAAATGTAAAAACTATAACCATAACACTTTTAGAATGACACATAAGAGAATATCGCTATCACTTGGGGGGAAGGCAAAGGTTTCTCAGGACACATGAAAAATCATAAAAGAGAAAAATGGATAAGTTAGACTTATCCAAAATTAAAAATTTCTACTCATCAAAAAGCATTAAGACAACAGGCAAGGGGTGCCGGGGTGGCTCAGTTGGTTAAGCGTCTGCCTTTGGATCAGGTCAAGATCCTGGAGTCCTGGGATTGAGCCCCACATCAGGCTCCCTGCTCATTGGGGAGTCTGCTTCTTCCTCTGCCCTCCCCACCCCCACGTGCTCTCTCTCAAATAAATAAATAAATAAATAATCTTAAAAAAAAAAAAAGAAAGGAAGAGGGGATCCCTGGGTGGCTCAGTGGTTTAGTGCCAGCCTTCAGCCCAGAGCATAATCCTGGAGTCCCGGGATCAAGTCCCTCGTCGGGCTCCCTGCATGGGGCCTGCTTCTCCCTCTGCCTGCATCTATGCCTCTCTTTCTGTCTCTGTGTCTTTCATGAATAAATAAATAAATAATTTAATAAATAATTAAAAAAAAAAAGAAAGAAATTGGGCAAGTCACAGGAGAAATTGTATTTATAAAACACCTCTCTGACAAGGAACTGTTATATATGAAGAACCTCCATGGCTCAAAAAAACAAAGGCAACAAGTCAGAAAAAATGGGTGAATGACTAGAACAGATACTTCACAAACGAATCTGTAGGAAAGGCCAATAAGTATGTGAAAAAAGTGCTTAACATTATTAATTAACATTATTAATTAGCATTATTACTTATTAATCTATAATTAATTATAGAGACACAGCAATGAAACCCACAACACACCCACCAGAAGGCTGGCAGGGAGGGGGAGGACTCAAACTCTCAGTGGGAGGACAGAATGGTACAGTTTAGGGAAGAGGCCTGGCAATTACTTAACTAAATGATGACCTCTTCTGTGGCCCAGCTATTCCATTCTTAGGTATTTCCTCAAGAGGAATGAAAATATATGTCTACAAAAGACTGTACTTGACCACAGCAGCTCTACTCAGAATAGCTGAAAAATAGGTACCCAACAACAGAAGTATGGATCAACAAAGAGCAGTATATTCGTATGATGGAATCCTACCTAGCAATGAACAAGTCATTGATATATATGTACATATATACGATGAATCTCTAAAAAATTATAATGAAAAGATGCCAGAAACAAAAGAGCATGCACTTCACGATTCCATCTGTGTGAAAAAGAATAGACCTAACTAACCTATGCCAGAAAAACATTCAACCCTGACTGTGGTGTGAGGGGGTGGGGGAGGTGGAGGTGGGAGTGGGGAAGCCCTGAGGGTAGGGATGGACCTCAGAAGAGCATGAGGGAACTTTCTGGAGTGGCGGTAATATTCTAAATCTCACTAAGGATTTTGTTTAAACAGCCACATCCATTCATCAAAACTCATCAAATGGGATAATTAGGATTTATGCATTTCATCATATGTATTGTATCAAAAGAAAAAAAACTATAGACAAATACAGAGTTCTACTTAATGATATGCATTGTTGAAGTCTTTAGGGGGAAGTGTACTTACCCATAACTTATTCTGAAAAATATCAAAAATAAATATGTGATAAAGCAAGTATATTAAACTGATTAAACTATTAATAGTAGAATCTAGATGGGGGTATTGGCTGTTCACTGTAAAAACCTTCAACTTATCTGCGTGTTTGTAAATTTTCATAATAAGAAGTTGAGTAACACTAGTGAAAATCCTTATGGTCATGGTTCAGAATGAATAGCGGTTACCTATACCTAAAATGAACTATCAAATCTACTATACTCTATGGAAGGTTTGCAATTGAGAAACTGAAAGGACCAAATAATTACCAAGTCAGGTCTCTATTCAGCTTAAGGAAATCCTTCTCAATACCCAAAATGGAAAATGGGAACCACAGACAAATTTGCTCTTCCTCAGGTTCCAAAGCAGTTAAAAGATATGGGGGTGCGGGGCGGGAAACCCCCAACTTCAAAAGTAATTACAAGAAGCATGAGATCTGCGCTTGGGGAAAAAAATAGGCTTACTTACAACAGAAACCTGACCTAGACAAGCAATAATCCAGGCAATCCTATAGTTTCAAAGTGTTACCTTCAAGATCTCTCCCAACGGTCCAGATTGTGAGGAGTACTGTTAATCCAGGAGAGATCTGGAAGCAGACTACAGTGGGGTATGACCCTGGAGCAGTAAAACACTGTCACCCTGAGTCTGACCCTATGTATCATCTAAATAGTCAAGTTTCATTTAAAACAACAGGCTTAAATTAAAAGTCCATTTTGGTTACATAAAAAAAAAATCTATTTCTTAATGTTCATTGCATACTTCATACAAATACACCCATATGAGAAATTTGTAAAGACACTGAATGTGCCCAGCTGGGAGATCTGTGGCTAAAATAAACACATGATCATGCAAACATCCTATACTCTTAGTAAAAAGAAAAGACTTAATAGATAAATTAGAATTGAGAAATCTAATGAATACTTTTGGAAAACAATATAGAAATCTGCTTTTCTTTCCTGAGGCCTATTTTGTGTTTGGTCATACAGAACAAAGAAAAGAAAAAACAATGTGTCATTCCAGTTTTTGGCATGGAGTCGATATGAAAAACACAGTGACACCTTTATATCAGATAAATACTGCTGTAACAGCATCCTACAGAATATATCCATCCCAAATCCCACAAAGGTAAATTATGCAGAGCAACCTTTACCGACACCGACAATGTATTAAAAGATTTTGAAAATGATTACAGGCCCTGGCTAGGATCCATGTGATTTGGTTTGAACATATTCAAGATTGTCACCTCAACTCGGCCTATGGTTTGTGTGTGGCATTTGCTTTGTGGATTTCAATGACGTCACCTTCCCTAGATTTTGACATCTAAGGGATTTTTGTTGGGAGAAATGGAAAGCCTGGGTTCCATAAGTATTTAGAACCTATTCATTGTCTGAAAATTAGGCTAAGTGAGCCTGGGGCTTGAAAACTATCTGAATTTCATAAAAGGTCCAGGCGAATGGTCATTCATTTTAGATGAGAACTAATAGCCACAATAAACAAAAGGCTTGGGTGGGGTGGAGGGAGTGAAGGAAGGAAGCAAAAAAAATGCTGAGAGCTGAGCAAGTTCTTAACAGAGAATAAACACTACAAAACATTTTTTTAATGGCAAGACTTCTTTTAGACAGTTTCAAACTTCTCAAGTTCTAGAAGCAAACTAGCCAACATTTCACTAGCCATAAGGAGACTTCTATTATCAATATCAGCTAACCCCATTTTTATTTATTTCTAATTTCTTAATTCATTGATTCAACAAATGTTTATGCACCAGACACTTGGCAGACTCTGGGGAATATAATGTTGCTCAACCCCCTGCTTCATGGAGTTTAAATTGTTAGAGTAGCTGACAATAAACAAATTGTCACATAGGAAAATGGTAGTGTTATACGCTCATTAGACTCTAGAAAGGAAAGCTACATGATGTCTTGGGATGGTTCAGTCTCCTGAGAAGGCTCAGTAAAGGCTTTCCCAAGGAGGGATGACTGCGTGAAGTCTGAAGGACAGTGGGCTTTAATGAGGGATGAGTCAAACTCAACACCACTCACTTGCATCACTGAAATCTTGATGAGATTCAACACTCAGGATTACAGCATTTTCCTGAACATTTAGTTCAGGATTCACGGGAGGCTCACTTGTCCTGAGCTCACTTCTGGGAAAGAGAATTCAGGTGTTGGTGAGTCTTGAGGAAGCAGGAACACCCCTAGCAAAGATCAGAGAACTCTGCCTAAATGTAGCAAAGTCAGGAGAAACAAGATTTTATTGCAGTGGGTGGTATAATCACCATCTCTGAAGATGAAGCATAGAATCCTCAAATCTCTGGCTTTGGAAATGTTGACAAAATCTGGTCTGAATTGCTATGAATAACTGAGAACCTTTGAAAGGCAAGAATTTCAAAGATCACTATTATTTCACATCTACTTCCAGAATACATGAGTTTCACTTTTAGTTTTAATGCACAGCATAGCAAACATCTGCTGAATCTACCTGTGTGTCTCTGTCTCTGAAATGTGCCAGCTGAATCTGAACAAGATTCTCTGGTTACCTTCCAGAGCCCCGATTCAAGTCAAGCATAATATTCTGGGTGAAGAACCAAATCTAAAATTAGGCCAAATCAGAGGCCAGATTAACTGTTATCAATCTAAGCAGACACTTGATATGGTTTTTCTTCCCTTCTTTGTCTTCAGCAAAATATATTTAGGAAAACTTTAAGGAAAATAAGAGAGAGGACACAGAAGCAAAGAAAAATTTACAGTAGAAGTGATTTTTGAGAGATAAATTCTTCCTGGGCTTTCAACTGAGATGAAGCTCAGGGCTGGCTCAGTCTTAGAAGTCTGGTAGTTGGGGGACAGAGATGCACCTAGAATGAGGGACTTCTGCTTCCCCCTAGTACTCTCCTGTTACAAACAGGCCTTCCTGCCTGCCGTTCTGCAGCAGCCTCCCTCATCTGATGCGAACTAATATATTCACTGCCCCCACGTACCAGCTCTACTGTAAGGAGGCTACTTTAATTCTCCACAGAGGCCAATTTGGCCAGGATATTTCAGTGCCATTTAATAAACTGTCTAGACACTTTCAGTATACTAAACTTACCCTCGTGGCTTGACTTTGAGATAGTAGAAAAGCACGGCTCATAGCCGGATTGGCAGAGCAGAGTTTACAGACTAGGTAAATAGATCTCTTTTATTTTCATGGCAATTTACATAAATATTTTATAACGAATCATTAAATATCAAGAAGTTTACCACCCAGCTTTATCTGGCTAACGTGACATTAGGGAAAATCAGTGTTTTTGCTCAGTAGTATCATATACACAAAAACAATGCTAACTGTAATTCCACTGGACCCAGTATAACTTCCGAATCCTGCTGAAAAGGTACAAATGCTAATTACAAATCAGTTATTAAAGCAGAATGCTCTATGCTTTAGGGGCCAATTTCTTCAAATTCTGTATTTTGGACAACCCCATGAAAAACAAGTAAAATTCACCAATATTTTATAAAAGCAAGTCAAATGCTTAGGCCATGCTAATTTTTTAATAAGATTTCAAAAGGAACTGAAATCAATTAAAGTTACCTAGGCTAACCAGGTACATGTATTCTCTTGAGCACTATTAGGCATGAATCTCAATTGAGTCAACAAAGAAGGAAATTTGATTTCTATTCTAATTCACAGAATCTCTCTATTTCCTGCAGGAATAAAGTAGACTTAATAATGGCTATTAACTCAATTGCAGAAAAGCACAGGTAAAGACCATCTAAGAGCACACTTTAAAGTCTTCACCATTCATAACACAATTGGATCATGCTGTTATGACTTCAGCCATTGTTTAAATGAGATGTATTTGGTCCTCAAAGCTGCTGCAAACTTAAAAAATAAATTCATATCCTCAAGGCAGATTTGCATCTGGAGACCCAGAAAGGATTGATATCATGATAAATCTACATGATAAAACCATGATAAAACTACACAATGAAAAGTCCAATGTGTTGTAATATGTGTGTGTGTGTGTGTGTGTGTCCTCTTCTCTTACTCTACTCCATTATCTTGAAGTACAGAGTGGAAACCTTCACAAGTCTGCTTTAAGGTAAAAAAACAAAAACAAAACACAACCTATTCTGATTAACATAAACAGCTAAAACAGCCTTACTACACATGCAATCATGTGAATATTTTGCAAGAGATTTCCAAGAACACTAAGAATTTGATATACTAGCTTGCCTCAGAAATAAAACTGAACATCTCCCTCACTGTTTAAAGCTCCCTAACCAGGTAGAAGAGACATTTCAAATTCAAATGAACAGTATTTCAAAATATGTTTCCATCAGTCCTTCAGCAGAGGAGAAGAAAAAAAAAAAAAAAAAAGACATGAGAACCCTTAAAGGATTTTGCTCACTTATCATACCTTGAGATTGTCACACATTTTTCATGTGTGGTGAATTTCCAACCCAAAGGATTATGAAAAATATCAGAACTCAGATCCAAAGTTTGTTGTCTTTAAAAGTCGTTTTCTTCCTTTCTTTTTTTTCTTAACATGCCACTATAAGATTCAGGTCTCTTGCATTTCAGCAATAAATACTGAATGCCAGTTTCCTAATTTGGCTCATCCTTGAAAAGTACTACAGACAGTCCAGGGGGAGAAAACATTTTCTGTTTGAAAAAGGCACCCACGTGCTCCAGTTGTCTACCACTGCTGGTGGTTTTCTACAAGTAAAGAGATAAAGTCAAATCTAAACAATCCTGTGTTACAGATGTGTGGGTTCAAGTTCCGTTACACCGGCCCTACAGTGTTTTTCTACTAAGATTTCAAGATGCTTAAAAACTTCCAAAATTCTGCATGAAGTCAGATGGAGCGCTTTGCTACATGTTGTAATTTGACACTAGGCTTAAATTGACCAAGTTTAAGTAACCCAAGAGGAACTGTTTCCTGCTTTCTGTTAGAACCCTCTACAATGACCTGTAGTAACACTGCTGAGGCAGAGGTTACTATCGGGCATTTGATGCGGCTATCAGGAAGTCAGTTGGGTTTTTTAACCTTTTTTTTTTTTCTGCCTTGTGGCACTGATCTCCAGCGTTCACAAGAATCCAGCCCTGCCCCTTGTTGTTTATAAAGACAAAAAAAAAAACCACAAGAGACAGAAAACATACCCCAGGCCAACTAGGCGGTTCCCTCTTCACCTCAACAAAAGGGCTGAGCCGTGGAAAACTTCTCAGTTAGGAACCAACTCACTCTGTGTCAACCACGTTTGCCTGTGAACATCTCTGGGGAGGTGCAACAGCCCTTTCTAAACGGAATCAAAGGTCTATGTATGTGACATTGGTTTATTTCAGTGCCACTTTACCTCGTCTGCTCCTGTAAGATGAGATGAGGTTCCACGAAGAATTTGACTCTCAGTTTAAGCCGGTAAGGGGCTAGCCCATCCATCTGCTGGGAGATCCGATTTCTCAGATTTAGCCATAAACTTTCGCCTTTGCTACCCGTAAACTGCAGTCCAAAGTAATCAACTTCTATAATTCCCAGCCGCCTGCACACCTAGAACAGAAAAGGAGTGCAATACGGATGAGCAAATGGTCCATGTGGTCAAAGCAAACCCAAGGACACCGTCTGGGTGCAAGCTTCCTGCCTGCTTTTCACAACGTTCAACAAAGGTGCTACAATTCCTGCCTTAAGCTGTAAGAACAAAGTTCTAAGGTCCCAGTGTTGTTAAACCAACAGAGAGGCTTTGTGCTTCCTTTAACACCTAGGACACCGTCAACTGCAGTAGGGAGAAAGGAGTCCTCGAGAGTAGCCTTCCAGAAAGGCCGAGGGAGGCAATCTACAGGGTTATTTTCTCTTATTCCAATCACCGGAATCCCCTCCACCAGCACAATCCGCACCGCTGATTTGGCAGATTATCTGGACAATTTTAACCATCTGGACTCCAAGAAACAAACACGGTGAGGAAACACGCCACAAGTGTCAGCTAGGAGGTTTTCCACACAGCTCAGGTCTAGGGGGTTTGAGGGCACAGCGTTCCCCTTGAGACCAGGTTTTCTGTCTGTCATACCAACGTGCAGTTTCGAGCCATTCGTCGTTACTCCTAAGGGGAATGCGTGCTTTCAAGGCGACGGAGTGGGTGACCCAAACCCGCGGCCCTCCGGGGCCCCGCAAACCGGGAGGTGCAGGTGGACGGTGCATTGGAGAAGCAGCAAGAGACAAGAGCGTCGCCTGTCTGCCCAGCAGCCACCTCATCTGGGGGCTCAGGTGGCACCGCCAGACCCCGCGGGGGACCCGACAGGCGGCATCATGCACACACCTGCGGCAGGTGTGCCGGGCCGCCTTCTTCCGGGAAAGTGCGGGGCTGGGGGGGGGGGGGGCAGCCCGCCGCGCGCGTCCCCCCCGCCCCCCCCCCCTGCGCGCTGCCAGCCTGCGGGGACCGCGGGCCCCACGGCCGCGAGGAGGAGGAGGAGGAGGAGGAGGAGGAGGGGGGGGGCGCTCCCCGCCGGGCCGCCGCAGCGCCGTCCGCTCCCCGGGAGGCTCCTGGCGCCGCCGCGAGGCCCCTCGGCCTCTGGGGACCGCCGCCCCCGCCCGGCCCCGGCCGTCACCTGGTTGAGGCAGTCCTCGCCGTTGGCTTTCGCCTCCACCTCCACCTCCATCAGCACCGCGTCCGGCCTCGTCACATAGCACAGCATGGCTGGGGCCGGCGCTGCCGCCGCGGCCGCCTCCTCCTTGTGCGCGCGGGGCTGCCGCCTCGCCGCGGCTCACAGGCAGCCCCGGGCTCGGCGACGCTGGCCCCCGGGAGGCTGCAGCGCCGCAGACCGCCGCCCCGCGCCCCCGCCCTCCGCCCGCGCGCCGGCCGCCCGCCCGCCCGGGTCCCCGCGGCGGCGCCGCACTCCAGCAGCCCGACTGCCTGCGGCGCGCCGGGGACTCCGCTCATATAGTGGCCCCGCCCCCTCCGGCGGCGGCCCCAGCCAATCAGCGGCCGCGCCCCGCCTCCGCCGCCGGGCCAGCCAATAGCGGCGCCCGCTCGGCCGCGGCTGAGTTCCCCCGGGCGGCCCGGGAGGTGGCGGCGTGCGGGCGCGGAGGGCTGCGCGGGGAGGGGGCCCGGGGTCCGGGGCCCGGCCGTCCCCGCCCCCGCCCCCGCCCCCGCCCCCGCCCCCGCCCCCGCCCCCGCCCGCTGCGCGACGCTGCTCCGAGCCGGGCGAGCGGCCCCGGGGCTGGGGCGCCCCTCTGCCTGCCTGGGATCCACCGTTCTCCAGGAGCCTTGGGTCGCTGCGAGAACGCCTACGGGAGGTGAACGTCCAAGGCAAAGGGAGCAACCCCCGAGCCCGGAGCAAACTGCCCCCGCGCCCCCCCGGGGGTTGCCGCCGTGGGCTGTTGGAAGGCGGAAGGATCGCTCCTCATTTTAGACCTCGGCGGTGGGGGAAAAAAAAAATCTGAGTATAAAAGTTTTTCTGTTTTTTGTTTTTTTTTGCAGGGCCACCTGTGTGGCTCAGTGGTTGAGCATTTGCCTTCGGCTCAGGTCGTGGAATCGAATCCCCCAGGGAGCCTGCTCCTCCCTCTGCCTGTGTCTCTGCCGCTCTCTGTCTCTCTCTGCGTCTCTCATGAATGAATAAATAAAATCTTTTTTTTTTTTTTTTTTTTCAGTTGACCACTGAGCTGCATCTAGCGTGGAGCTGGATCTAGCACTTCAGCATAAATCTTCTCCAGAAGCTTCTGTTTACAGGTTGTACTGAATCAAAACACCTTATGGGGCTCCAAGGCCCTCTCTCGTTCATCCTGTCTCGTGCGTTATTCATTCATTAAACGTTAATTGAGCACTTGCTGTGCTGCCGGTCCCTTCTCTCAGGCAACCAGATGTTATCCCCATCTTGAAGGTTAGGGACTTATCTCAGAACCTAACAGGTGGTAACCTCAGCAGTAGCTATTAGTAATTAAAGGCCTCCTAGTCTTCACTCATTTACTACTTGTTCCTTTTTGCCAATGCACGAGTTAGCCTACTCTTTGGTTTCTTTATAGGAGAAATGAGATGCGGGTTTCAGTCTTGGATCCTTGGAAAGCCTGCTTCATCTCTCTGAAGTTCAGTGTTTTCAACAGTAAAATGGAAAGCACAATATCTGCTCTGCTCCCCTCATCCCCCACTCGCCCCTTCCCCAGTATTGCTGTGAAGACCAGCAGAGATATGCTCACGAAAGCGTTTGAATGACTCTATTTGCAAGATCTCTGATGTCAGCTCTGTGCCTGCCTGCCAATGGCTTCTGTCCTCACCCCTTTTCCTCAGTCTCAAAGATCTCCATCCCACTAGCTTTTATTGCAGAAGAAATAGGAAGGGCATCAGAGCAGAAGGCTGCAAAGAAAGATCCTATCACAGTCTTTCACTAAAGCCAACTATGGGTAAAATTATAACTAGTCAAAGTCCCTACCCTCAATGTTGCAGGCAGACATGTGTGCACTCCCAGCTTTCTTTGTGTCTTACGAATGCACCTCATGAAATTGTACTGCTGAAATAGCCTCCTCTCCTATCAACTCCTGTTCCTCATTCCCTTAAATCCAGTTTGCTGATTGGGAAATTTATCCAGGAGACCGTATTTGGACCACCGTTATCTAACCTATGCTTATTCGCTAGCAACTTTAGGACAGGAAGAAGAGGCGAGGGCCAAGATGGGGCCCAGGCATATTGGTGAATATTTTTGCTTATAAACAGCTAAGCTGGCTAACCCAAAGCCACCTAACCAAAAGTTGGCTAAAAGGGAATCAAATGCACAAATTTTGGAAGCTCATAAAATCAATGGGAACAAGACCTGAAAATGAATAGAAAGGGAGAAATATTGATTGACAGAAAGCGAAAATAAAAAAGACAAAACAAACAACAACCAAAACCAAACACTTGTTTTGTTGAGAAACCACTTTAAAAATAACAAATTTTTGGTTTTGGCGGGAATATCCAAACCCAGATTATGCTCCTGCTATGGGATGGTTGATAAAGATTGCAATTGTTTTTGAAATTAAGAATCACTAGGAAGGTGAGTGGGAGGATGGGTGAAATAGATAAAGGGGATTAAGAGCACATTTATTGTGATGAGCACTGAGTAATATATAGAATTGTTGAATCATTATATTGTGCTCCTTCAACTAATATAACACTGTATGCTAATTATACTTCAATAAAAAATAAATACATAAAAAGAATCACCAGATAATCCTGAAGAGGAGACAGATTTTTTTTTTTAAGATTTTATTTAATTACTTGAGAGAGAGAGCAGGAGTGGGAAAGAGGAGAAGCAGACTCCCTGCTGAGCAGAGATGCAGGGCTGGATCCTAGGACTCTGGGACCATGACCTAAGCTGAAGGCATGATGCTTAATAGATTGAGCCACCCAGGCACCCATAGGGGGTAGATTTCTTAAAACAAAACAAAGAAGCTGAAAACATGAAAATGGCATTTGAGGTGGGAGAAATCCTGATGTCTGAGAAGAAAAATAATATTGGTTTTATTAGCATATATAGAAAATATGAGGCCATAATTTCTCTCTCTCTCTGTGTCTCCCTCTCTCCCTCTCTCCTTCTCTTTCTCTCTGGTCCCTCTCTTTCTCTCCTAATTTCTTCCTAGAGTAGAGTTAGAGACTGGTTAGTTAGGGATTGAGAAGGCTGAGTTTGCTGGTGACTGGGTGAGAAACACATTATGTTCAAAGACCTGGTTAGGGAATAGAAAGCCCACGGAATTACTTCCTAAGAGGATCTCACCATCTGGTAATGCTACCAAACGTCTGGAGCCAGTTTTGAGCCCCAGCTGGGTCTAACTACAAAATCAGAGACTCTGAACACCCCGGCCTGGGGGTGGTAACTGCATCAGATACAGGGCTATGAGTGAAGCAGTTCTGAATTTACCAGAGAGGTGCTACATTTTATCTGTGTCTGCCTGCTTTTGCTGACAATTAGCTATCATCTTTTAAATGATTAAAATTAACCAGCAAAGTAAAAGGATCAGCTGCACGAAGGTAGAATTGTAAAATAGAAACCATAACTAAGGGCAGCCTGGGTGGCTCAGCAGTTTAGTGCCGCCTTCGGCCCAGGGCCTGACCCTGGAGACCCGGGATCAAGTCCCACATCGGGCTCCCTGCATGGAGCCTGCTTCTCCCTCTGCCTGTGTCTCTACCTCTCTGTCTCTCTGTTTCTCATGAATAAATAAATTTAAAAAAAATTTTTAAAAAGAAAAGAAACCATAACTAAGTGGTAGAGTAGGCAAGCCAGCAGAGCCCTGGCCGCTTGAACACACCCAAAGAACTACAGTTTTTCTCTCATCTGCTAGGTCTCAAACTGAACACTAGATAATATTTGAAGGATGTGATGTGATGGTTGACTGGCTGCAAGATTTTTCTTCTGGTTGGGCACAAGATCTGATCTGGCCAGCTGGATACCTGTCCTTGCTCATTTCTCTCTCAACGCTGCCCAAGGCCCTGCAGACACCCTGTACTGGGTTGAAGCAAAGGCCCTTCTCTTCACCTCTCCACCTGAATTTGTAGGAGCAGTGAGAGAAGAGCAATCTGTGGCTGCTTCAAAAACTGCCTTTGGCTTCCACACATTATTAAAGCCTGTTATCCTCATAAGCAATGCTTTGTCGAGCACAAGTGGGTTAGAATGTGTCAAGTGAGCTGAGATCTCTCACTTGACATATTAGACTTGTAAAACCAGGAGTGGTTTAATTTGATCCTGGCCTCCCATCAAAGCAGAGCATCTCATTTCCCAAACTGCTGGTTTGAGGAGGAGAGGAAGAGATGGAGAAGAGGCGATACCCTGTCTCACAAACTCTGGAACATATAAAAATGGTTTAATCTTTATCAACAGGCAGTTTAAAGGATCTTACTTTGTTGTGAGAGTAGTTCGTGCTCATGGTAGACTCGGAAAAGACAGAAAAGTAGAAGGAAAAAACCCACGAAGTACCTGTAACTTTGTCAGGCATTTCCGGCTAGTGGTGATGTTTTATTTTTGTGCAGTGCATGCAATGCACTATAAATCTTGATTGTGATATAATCAAATACTGCCCATGAACTTCTGGAGACATATCAAGAGAGCAGGAGACACATTGGGTGGGGAGTTCCCAACCTAAAGCTAATGTTACTAATATTAGGAAAGTTGTAAACAGAAAGAAAAACCTTGAAAATGTTCCAACTGTTAATGTTTCTCAGCTGTCTTGTTTTCTGGAATACTAGTCCTTCCTCTGTTTGCTTTCCTTCTCATGCTAGTATGCCCTGAAATGCCACACTTCTTTGGCATGGATCATTTAGTTGAGAGATGCTTAGAGCTGAGAAATCACTTCCAAGTTGGTACATTTTGTGAAACAATAAAAAGATTTTGTTTAATATTTTGATGCCTGGCTTTCATTTTTGGGGGATTGTCAATAATTAGGTGCATGCTTTTCCATTTGCTTCTCAAGTCTGGCGATAGGTAGGTGCTGACCCACCCACAACAGGGTTCACCATCATTTTGACCTTGAATGAGGCTGGGTGGATCCTGGGGATACAGTTGGGAGCCAAGAAGCACAGAACAGGCCCAAATGGCCCGAGGCTTAAACTCACAAATCTCCCGTAACTGGTGGTGTTCTAACCAGTGCATCAGTAATGACACCTCTCCTCTGTCCCTCGCACCTTGTCTGGGCATGCCATGTTGTAAAAGATGTATTGTGTGCATGGATGTGACTCACAACTTGGTGGGAATGGCCATTCCCAAAATCAGTGGAGCATTAGGGAGTACCAACTTTCCAGAGAAAATGTGATGACTGTTAGAAATGCTACAGAAGGAGTGCCTGGGCGGCTCAGTTAGTTAAGCATTTGACTCTTGATTATGGCTCAGGTCATGACCTCAGGGTAATGAGATTGAGCTCTGAGTTGGGCTCTGTACTCAGTGGGGGAGTCTGCTTGGCATTCTCTCTCTCTCTCTCTCCTTCTGCCCCTTCTCAGCTCGTGCTCTTTCTCTCTCTCTCTAAAATAATAGATCTTTTTTTAAAAAATGCTATAGAAATCCCCAAAGTATCTGAAAATCAGATACATCTGTTGGAGGAACCACACACTTCTACTGAACAATATTGAAAATAAGGTAATGGAAACTATGAGTGCTTTGGAAAGAGGCAACTTCTCACTAAACTTCAACTACCCCATCTCCTCCCAGCTCATTTACTGTTGCTGACATTTGCATGGTTATATCATTTGATATGCAAATCTTACTCCTCTTTGAGTTATTCAGTATTTTTTTCTTGTGGTGTCCTCCGAGATTGTGATTGTTTGAAAATGACTTGATAACAAGTCTAATTCCACCCTGACAGTCTCTCAGTGGCTGGAGGTAACCAGCACACTCCAGCAATTGCGTTCTCCTTTCTCTGGTGTTCAGAATTCCTGGGAGAACCGAACAGCAAGCCATGGCATCCCAGGGTGAGGCGAAGAAGTCTTGTCTCGCCCATGAGGGATCTTGACTCAGACCCTAGCTCTACATTTCCCTCCACAATACACATTTCAGCACTGGAGCCCAGGAATACAGTAGTGATTATTGGGTGGGAGCTGTGAGCATTTCCCAGATTGGCACAAACAGGAGATCCTGCCCTCCCTTGGGTCCAGACTTACGGGGGAAGAGGCATGTGAACATATGCTCCGCAGTGGTTCATGAGACAGATGGTGTCCACCAAGAGCTAGGTCTACATGGGTGCTATGAAGCCCAGAGAGCAAACCAGGTCTTGAGCTGATCTACCTAGTTTTTATGTAGTCACCCTTGGTTATCTCTTACTCATTTGTAAAAGTTGCCCAAATAGCCCAGCCCGGTGTTCACTTTGCACAGGATATGGTGAGAATGGCCTCAGGACATCCCTTGGGTCTGAGTTCTAAAGTAGAACACCCCTGGGGCCGGTATGGAAGCAATAATAGTAATCACAAGAGAGTGATTCTAGAGAAAGATGAGAAGTCCAGCTGCCCATACTACATGGGACATGGACCTTCTCTTGGAGGGTGTGGTTTGTAATTTTGTTCAATGTCGTGGTCCACCAGGCTGCCATAACAACACACCATAGACTGGGTGCTTAAGTGGCAGAAATGTATGCTCTCACAGTTCTTGAGGCTGGAAAGTCCAAGATCAAGGTGCTGGCCTGGTCGATTTCTGGTTTGCTCTCATCCTGTGTCCTCACATGGTGGAGAGAGAAGAAGCAAGCCCTCCAATGTCACTTCTCATAAGGGCACTCATCCCATCCCCAGGGCTCCACCCTGCTGACCTCATGGAAATCTAATCAGTTCCAAATACCATCACATTGAGGGCTAGGGCTTCAATGTAGAAAACTTGGGGGACACTATTTAGTCCAGAGCATTCATAAAGGCAGCACTTTGTCTAGTCCCACATACATTTCACATCTTGATCCATTATCATATAATGACTAAATCCAAATACATGTCTATTAATGTTAACCTAGGGGAAGGACCTATTCATAGCTCATCACTGGAGGTGTGGTTCCTATTTTCACTGAACAATATAGTAACTTGTTAAAATACAATTCTTTCTAGCACATGTTTACAGGATATAGACTGAGCTATAGTTCTGGAATTCGCTACTGTGAAATTGGACATAGCCTTGTATTTGTCTGCACTAAAGGCAGTAAAAGAGTAAAGATAAACCAGCAAACAAAATACTTATAACTGGTAACTTTGGCGATGCACAGTTCATAAATTTGCTCATTGCTATTATTATTATTATTATTATTACTCATTGCTCTGAACCTTTATTTGATCTTTAGCATTCACTCATTTACTCAACGAATGATATGCTAGGCATTGGTGATAGAGCAAAGAACAAAGCTGCCTCATGGAACTGACATTCCAGGAAAGGAAACAGACCATAAACAGGATAAGCAAGTAAACCATAAACGCTAAACAAAAAACTGAAGCAAGGAAGGGGGACGGGGAGCAGGGGGGTCAAGGATGAGGCATGATTTGTAATTTTGGGTGGATTGGACATGGAAGGCTCATGGGAAAGTTACAGAAGCAAGACTTGAAGAATGCAAGGGGCGCCTGGCTGGCTCAGTAGGTAGAGGGTCATGAGTTGGAGCTCCACATTGAAAGCAAAGATTACTTAAAAAAAAAAAAGAGAAGAAGAAGAAGGCAAAGGATGGTCAGATGGAGTCCTGTGGATGAGTATTTGTGGGGAAAGCCTTTCTGGAAAAGAAAATTGCCCCCAAAAAAGTCTTTGAAGGGGCTGTGGCCACAACAGGGAGCAGAGGAAATGAACTTCAGGGGGCATTAGGCAGGCATTAGGCAGACTAGTGACATTGGAAGGAATATGAATTACATCCACTGTTAATAATTAGTGTTTATTTTCCTCAGATGTTAACAATAATAGCAGTAGAATTAAACGGGTAAACAATTGACAAATTGTCTCAGTTAGAAATTCTTACATTTGAACCTACTTTCCCTTCCAGATCCAGAAAGTTAAAACCCATTATTTTCTTTTTCTTTTCCATCAACCTAAAAAATCTTTTTTCATCTTTTGCTCAGAATCTGGTCACCAAGGAAGGGTGCGAGTAAATGCAAGGACAACAATGTTTAAATACCAAATCTCTTTATCTCAGGGTATAATTTAGATGGAGAGTCTTGTAATATAAAATTCTAATTAGCTTCATTGTAGTAGATTAGGGCAAACAGATACTCAGGAACACAAGATTCCACTTGGGTTGATATCATTGTTCTTGTCATGGATAAAAGATATTTTGATTTATCATAGACAGATTGCCCAAGACAGGTGTCAGATCTGAGGATTGTGATTGATGAAGACTGAAGTATACTTCTGGGTACTTTTAGAATAACACAATTCTCCTCTCCCTTTGCTAACCCTAGCCAGTAAGAGGTCTTTCTCAGATTGTAGCTATTTTTAACCAGCTTCAAATATACATATATATATATATATATATATATATATATATTTTTAAATCTTATCTAGCTATGAAAACGTTTACTTGCAAAACTGCAAGCCTAAGGTAGTACAGGAATGCAAGGTATAAAATGAAATAATGTAGACAAAAACAGAAGAGAAAAAGTGATATTCAAATGTACGATGGTAAATGATACTCCTTTAAATTCTCTCCTATGTTAAATGCCTTTATCATCCATTTGAGGTCCTGATGTGTACCTCAGTTGTCTTGGGGGACAATTCCTACTTCTGGATGACTGACCAAATTGGTGATGTTCATATAATAAGACCAGTGAGATCGATTGTGTTTTGCAGTTGGAATTTGAGTGTACGTCATGAAAAGCAAAACATATGAATAATTAAAACTATTCGAAGTATTTACAGTGGTGAATACTTGCAATATTTATTTAATGTTAACAAGATCATCTTAATCATTTTTTAAGGTTGTAAAAGCTATCTTTTATTATTGAAAATTTTTTTGATATGATTTTAAATTTACAGAAAAGGATAGAACAAAGAGATTCCCAACAGAGCCCTCAAATATTAATTTGGTTACATTAGCTTTACCCTCCTTTCCCTTTATGTATCTAGTTTTTTCCCTGAATTGTATGAGAGTAAATTATAGATATGCTGCTACCTTTAACCCTAAATACTTCAAAGACAGGTATTAATCCAAATAATTATCCAAATATCCCCAAATAAAGATATTACCTTACAGAATCATATATGATTATCACAATCAGGAAGTTAACATTGGCACAATACTATTATTTAATATAGACCTTATTCATATTTCACCAATTTTTCCATTACTGTCTTTTCTAGCAAAAGAAAAACTCGTGATTATGCACTGCATTCAGTTATCAAGTCTCTTTACCTTGCTTTGACCTGGAACAGTTTGGCAGTGTCTACAGGCTTTGCAGAATATCCCTCAGTTTAAGAATGATCACTTCTTAGGTAAAAGCAAAAACCAAAAAACCAAAAAATCCCTCCAGCACATAACCACGTAACACCATGTAACACACAGAGCACCATCTAACATGCCTTCAAAAGAAGTGTAAACACTTTTTAAAAGTCCATGGTGTCCCTTTTACACACTTTTGCTTTTTGTAATCGATTGTCATGTAAGAGGTTTCAGACTTGGAATCTTATTTGGAGGCCCCAAGGAGAAAGGCCAAGACTTGCACCTTTAATTGTGACAATTTGATTTCTGTGATCAACTTCCAGCTAGATGAGTTGAAAGTCAACTTTGTTAGGGGTTGGTCCTTCCTCACTGGCCTGACCTGCATGTTGCAGGGTTTCCCGAGCTACACAAACCCCCCACTGGATACCATCATTAAAAGAAATCAAACTAGGGAAAGAGCTCACTGCTCACCATTGCTTCCTTTATCCCTAGGACTCTCCAGATCCTGTGTCCTGCTCACTTGTCTCAGGAACCTTTCTACCTTCCCTGCTAACAAGACAATGGCCAATTGATAGTAATGCTTTGCCGCCTCTCAGCAATCTGCTTGTGTTCCACTTTTCAGCTCTCTTCCCCCTCATTGCGGTCATGGAAAATGAAGCGTCACATGAGCCTAAGAAGCAGGAAAAATATGCCAGCGTCAGTGGCCCAGAGAGGGCAAGTCCTGCGTCAACTTGGGCTGACTCTCAGATGCTTACTTTTCTTTTCTTTTTTTAATATTTTATTTCTTTATTCATGAGAGACACAGAGAGAGAGGCAGAGACGTAGGCAGAGGGAGGAGTGGGCTGATATAGGCAGGACCCAGGGATCACGACCTGAGCCAAAGGCAGGCCCTCAACCACTGAGCTACCCAGTTGCCCCTCAGGTTCTTGCTTTCCAGGTACTTTCAGCTTTTGTCTCCATATTGCACAAAGACCAAGATTCTCTGGAAGCCTCTGAGAATGACCAGCAGGTATGGGCATCCTCCATACTCAGCAAAAGTAACATAAGAAGAGAACAGGAACGTGAAACACCTGCCAAATCTACGTAGGAACACAACTTGGAAGGAGATATCCCCAAATGTTGGCTGTGATTGCTTTGATTGGCAGGAATTGATAAAAAGCAAGCATAATAGAAAAGACCCCCCGATTTTCTTTATTTTAGAACTTTATTTAAATGAGTGGCCATTGCTTTTGTTATCTAAAAATAATCCTTCGAAACAGTCAAGTGTCATAGTACCTCAGCAATATTTAAAATATTAATGAGTATTTTAAGTTAACCAAGGAAATAAAACTTTGATACGGGCCTCCACTACGAAGAGACTGAAACTCCATTAGTTGTACTTCAAAGGATGAATATTAATATTATTCTACGTGATCTGTCAATTCAGGGTACCAATTAAGTATGCAGGTTATTTCCCCAAATAATCCCTAGCAAGTAGGTTACTGTAAAAGTGGTAGGGAGTTCTTCTACTAGTTTTTAAACTCTACCAAACTCAGGTTTCTTATTTTTTAAAATACCATACATTCTAATTACATTCTAAAATCCTTTGAACCTTGTTAATTATACTAATATCTTCTCAGCGCCCCAGGACAAATAAGAAGGCAAGATCTTTTCAAAGGTTATTCCTGTAACACTGACATGTAGTTTCAGATACAAAGGCAGAAACAAACTATATCATACCAAAGAGACTCCTGTGCAGAAGGAGGCATCATTCTATATGCACACACACCAAGTGTGTCTTAAGCTGACAATGTCTGTGTTATTTTCAGAGAGAAAAAAATGATGCTTTCTCTAAAGTCTTATGAGTTAAATTAAACAGTAGGTTGCTTGTAACCTAGCCTGCAATAGTTTTTATTCCTGGACTGTAAGATCATTTTGCTAGAAGGTCTCCTTAGGGTCCTACAGGCAAAATGGAAACATGGTCAGGGAAAATTGCCAACTTTCAGCTTAATGGGCTAGCAAGGTGTGAACGTGTGGATTTTTCGTGTTGACCTTGCAAGAGATACCAAAGTCACAACCTGAGCCTCCGTTTTCGAGGCTGTGAAACAAAGTTATACTTGTCCTCCCCTGTTGGCCCTGGGTTGTTAAAAGATTTAAATGAGATAAGTCACATGAAAGCACTCTAAAAATATCAAGCAGATGTCTTTTGCTTAATGTACAGTAGGAGATACACTTAATTTTCTGTTTCTTAAAGTCATAGGATTGTGGTATGTAACATAATTAGATAGAATTATGTAAAATTACAAAAATGTACTTCTCAATGGTATCAAAGGCCAGGTGCACATTCCCCTTAAGAGCCATAGAGAAGGGACACGTGAGTGGCTCAGCGGTTGAGCATCTGCCTTCGTTTCAGGTCGTGATCCCAGGATCTGGGATCAAGTCCCACATCGGGTTCCCTGCAAAGAGCCTGTTTCTCCCTCTGCCTGTGTCTCTGCCTCTATCTCTCTGTGTCTCTCATGAATAAATAAATCTTTAAAAAAATAGTCATAGAGGATGTAGGGTTCTTTCTGCCAAGTCTCTGTGTGACCACCATAGAAGTAGCAATGGCCTTTGAAGGAAGCTCTGCTGTCTCCTTGACTGGCCTGCACAAAGGAAAAATGAAACCTTTTCTTTTTAGAAGACTTACATAACATTGTACAAGGCATGAAGAGGACTTGTTTTGATGTTTGAAACAAATTATACCAAAAAGATTTTTTTTTATTTTAAAGGAAATACAAACAGACCTGATTTCCTTTTCCATATTGCTGGATTTGACTTTATAATGTTATGCCAAAGATTTTTGCACCCATGCTCATCAAGAATATTGACCTATGGTTCTCTCTTCTTGTAATATCTTTGTCTGATTTTGGTGTCAGGCTAATGCTGGCCTCATAGAATGAGCTGAGTATATTGTTCCCTTGTGCTCTCTGGAAGAGTTTATGTCGAACTGGTGTTAATTCTTCCCTGTTTGGTCGAGTTCACCAGGGGAGCCCTAACTTCTTGCCTAACCAAGGCCAAAGTCCCAAGTCTTCCGACATTTCATCAAAGCCAGCTTCTGGCCTGTTGACAGAGCAGAATGAGCACACAGCACCAGGTTCTTTTTAAGAATGGGAGGATTCCAGAGCAGAGCAGATCTCTTTAGACCTCAGAGATCTTCATGCCCACCTTCCTAGGGGTGGACCACAATCTTTGATTTAACTCTGTATTCTCTTCCCTTAAGCCCTGCTGGTTTCACATTTCTATTTTTCCTTTTGTTTTCTATTTATATGTGAGAAAACATTTAATTTGGACGACATTTGTTGCTATTGGACTTGATTTATCATTTTACTGAATGGCGTACATCTGTCCTAAATGCACCTCTGCCCTGAGCTCTTGGAAAGGAGGTCTGTCAAAGCTTTCCTACATGATGACCACAGTTTACATGGCAAAGTCATGGCTACTAATGTAACCCAAGTAGGTGCCAGGATAACTGAACAGCAGAAAAACACTTCTAGACCATGTGTAGAGACTATAACTCAATCTAGATAAGTTTAGATGATCAAACTTGGACTATATAGTTCAATATCAGGACTATTTCTACATGGCATTTTGTTTTTACTATATAATTATTAAAAAATAATCACTAAACTGTTATGCTGGCAGTTTCATTTTGGGGGGACTTAGCTAGACTTTTAACTTTAAAAGAAACAGAAAAGGACCTATAGCAAAACAGACTTCTGTTAAATAGTTTCTTTGAAGTGGCAGTACCGATCTTAAGAGTAAATGCAGAGTTCTCAAATGATATAATTCTTTAAAATTATGCCAGTTTCAGAATTTTCTTCTCCTATTTTATCCTTTTATTTCAGCGAAAGGATGTCATTACTTTTTTCATCTCCACCTTCCCGATTGTGACTTAAATTGTACATTATACAGGTTTTCTAAAGGGTGAGCTGACATACAATCTAAAATTATACAAATGTGAGGAAGCAAAGCATTTTATCTTTGTGATCTTTATGTGTGGTTAAAAAAAAAAAAACCCAACTAGACTTTCCCCTCTCTTGTGAAAAAGAATCTAATAGCATGGCCTTTTTTCCTCAATCAGGGGTTATTTTCTGGGCCATCAATCCAACTCTGAATAGTTGATATTCTTCAAAACTCTTAGTGAATAGAATCATTACTGATTGTTATTTTACATCTGTAGTTTCATTATCTGATTTCCTCCACCTCCAACGAAAGCTTGCAAAAATTTTTCTCCTCTGGTCTAGAATGTAGAGAATGGGATGTCATCTGGACTAATATAATCTGAGTTCTCATTGTTCCATAATGTATTCAGCAGGCTCAATTAGTCCTTTCAGAATTATTCGACAAATAGTAGGGGTGCATTAAGTACTTTTTGAGTTAATAAATGTTCAAATTATTTTAGAATAATTTGCAAAGATAGTACAGAGAGTTTCCACATACCCTTTCCTCATTTCCCCTAATGTTAGCATGGTACATTTGTCAAAGCTAAGAAATTGACATCGATACATTTCTATTAATAACACTGTAGACATTTTTAGTTGTTAAATTTCAACAGTTTTTCCCACTAATGTTCTTTTTCTTTGCCAGGATCCCCTTCGCTATGCCATGTTACACTTGGTTGTCATGCGTCCTTGGTCCCCCCTGATCTGTGATGGTTCTTCTGACTCTCTTCACTTTTCATGACCTTGATAGTTTTGAAGAGTACTGGTTGGGTATTTTGCCGAACGTCCTTTAGTATGAGTTTGTTGGATGCACCGAGGTGAGGTGCCAATCTCATCACACCATATTCAGAGACACAAGATATCAACATGACTTACTGCTAACCTTCATATCTTGATTATGGTAATGTGTACCAGGTTAATGCAATTATTTTTAATGGAAAAAATAAAACTATCAATGCAGACTCCAGAGATAGCAAAGTCGCATATTTGCGAGCATGAACTTGACACATACAAAGTATTAAGGGTTAGTTACAATAATTGCATAAAACATCCAGATAATGACTGTATACTTATTTCAGTGATATTTCCTTCTCTCCTTTAAATAAATTATTAAATTCATTGCTTATCTTAAAAATCTGTGCAGTGATGATATGGGAATGTAAATTAAGATTATTTCCGCATTTCCATTATCATATTGAAGTAAACAAAGTTCATGCAGGTAAAAATATTAAATTCTCAGGGCATCTGGGTGGCTCAGTGGTTGAGCATCATCTTTGGTTCAGGTCATGATCCCAGGGTCCTGGGATCCAGTTCCACATCAGGCTCCCTGCAGGGAGACTGCTTCTTCCTCTGCCTACATCCCTGCCTCTTTCTCTGTGTCTCTCATGATTAAATAAATAAAATCTTTTTTAAAAAATGTTAAATTCTCTTTACAATAATGTTGAAGAAAAATATTAATCATCTCCAAAACTATAGCAAGTCACTTCAGTTATAATAATTTGGTAGGTATGTATAATTATCTTCTACTTTCCCAATAATAATATTTTAAAATATTTTTGGCATCACAACCTAACCTCTATGGCATGGAATCTGAAATGATACCTTTTGTATAACAATGGAATACTGAAAATTTGGTCCAGCACACTAATTTGATTTTCTGATTTAGTTCATTTAAGTTTGTCATCTTAATGAACATGTCCTCAAACTTTTAAACATTTTGTCTCAAGCACTTCATTTCCCCCAATGGTCAATATCTTCAATTTTACAGGCTGTCAAGTAGGATATTCAAAAGTTGCCTCCCCAGTTATAATATTTTAGTTTGAAATAATTTCAGAAACACAGAAAGTTGCATGAATAGTCCAAAGAGGTCCTTCTAAGAGAAACTATTCTCTTTGCACTTCAGCCAAATTACCCAACTGTCAGCATTTTCCTGTATTTGCTTCATTAGTCTTTCTCTGTGTGTAATATTTTTCTATACTATTTGAGAATTGATTGCAGACATGATTCCCCCTTATCCTCTGACACTCAGTATGTATTTCCTAAGAACAAGGGCATTCTCTTAAATAACCACAGCATAGCTCATTAAAATCAGGAAATGAAATTAACTAATAGTATTAACTAATCAACACACCTTATTCAAACTTTGCCAAATATCCCCATAATGTCTTTTATAGCAAAGATAAGATAAAATAGAAGAAAAGTATCCAGTCCAGGGCACACTCTGGGATCACATATTGCTAAATTTCTTCAGGTTTTCCCTTAATCTGGAGTAGTTTCTCACTCTGTGTGTTCTGTGACCTTGATATTATTGACAAGTACAGGCCAGTTATTTTTCAGAATGTCTCTCAGTTGGATGTGTCTAATGTTTCTTCAGATTAGGTTGAGGTTGTGTATTTTTGGGATACCATCAAAATGATGTTGTGTTCTCAATGCATTCTATCAGAGAGCAGGATATCAGTTTCTTCCGTTATGGGTGGTGTTAACATGGGTCACTTGGTTATACTGACGTCTACCCAGTGTCCCTCTGTAAAGCTACTAATTCCTTTGTAATCAATAAGTATCTTGTGGGAGAATGTTATGAGACTATGTAGATACCCTATTCCCCACCAGACACTCTTACCCCATATTTTTTAGCATCCATTGGTGATTCTTGCTTCAATCCCTCATTGCTGTTTGTCAAATGGTATTTTTTCTCATTCCATCATTTCATCTACATTTATTTATTGGTATTCTCCTACAGTGAAGAGCTTTTCCTTGTCATTCATTCATTTCTTGTAACAGTGGAGACTCATAGATTCCTATTTTATTCAATGGGTCATAATTTGTTATTAATATTATTTATCTTGACATTAAAATTATGCCAGATTTGGCCCATGGCAACCCCTCAAGCTGTTTTGTGTGTCCTTTTGACTTGGCCCTATCCTTCTTTGAACAAACATTTCTTTCTGATAAAAGATATCTCAGGCTCACCTTCTAAAAAAAATTATTTATTTAGAGTCTTAGGGAGAGGTTAGAGAGAGATAGAATCTCAGACTCAACACCTAGTGCAGAGTCTGATGCAGGGCTCGATATCACAACCCCGAGATAACAACCTGAGCCAAAATCAAGAGTTGGACGTTCAACAGACTGAGCCACCCAAGTGTCCCCTTGGACTCATTTTTTATTTTCTTTTCCAACTGTAGAATCAGCCATTTCTTCAAGGAGCTCTTATTCCTTTTAGTGGAGAATAACATCCAGAATTATTTGACATGAGGCATGCTCACAGCTACTGGGAGTCATTGCTTCTTGACCCTTTCAGTAGACAAAGGATGTGTATGTGTGTGTGTGTGTGTGTATGTGTATGTATTACAGGTTGACTTCCCTGAAAATCAAATCCTGAGACAGACATTAGTGAACAGAAAGGCTAATAGGGAGTACTCTAGGGAGGAACCCTTCCAGAGTGCAAAGGAAGCAGGATTGAGCAAAGGGAGAAGATGGGCTCTGATGTGGTATCTACAAGGCCTCAGCTGACCCTAGGAAGGGGGAGGTCTGATGCTGGATAGTCCTTCAGTGTTGTTCCAAGTTGGGAGTGAAAGGTTCAGGCCTTCATACCCCTCCATCCATCATTCACTGGACACGGGCTGCCCAGAGAAGGGGGTCATGAAGTCAGGCAATTCTGAAGAGGGCTGATTTCTGAGAGCTGCTAGTCAACAACATCCCTTGCATTTTGGTAGTAAATCCTACAGTCCTAAAAAGAATCTCAGCAGCATGGAATGTTCATGACAAATCCACATACATGCTTATCTCTGTCTACAGATCTGTCTGTCATCCATCCATCCATCCATCCACCCATCCATGTATCTACTTACTACCTACCTTAAAAACCAGGAGTTTATCCTGATACTTCCAATTTCAATCGAACACCACAAATTTCAGTCTATAATTTCCTTTCTTGATCTGTAATTCTCATTTCTGATCATGGGAAACTTGTCACCCACGGTCAATCTAGGCTCAATCCTAGAGTTCCCTGGAAGTATGGCTGAGCCATTCTGAAACTGACAAGTTAACAAATGCTTGACTGTTCTGCCCTAAGGAAACTCTGGGTAACCTGATAGATTTATGAGCCTGTTTTGCATATGTCGAGGCATTACCACCTTGATAGCTAAGATTGAAGCAAACCAAGAAGAATTCTTGCATATGAGCAGAGGCGATCAAGAGTGAACGAAAGTAACCTCTGTAACCACACGCCCAAGATCCACTCCCCTAGTCATGCCTACACAGTCATTTAATGAACATGTGTCCTATGAAGAGCCATGATTCCTGAATGTGCATGCTCAGGAAGGAGGATGCCCGCCCCTTTAGTCTATATCCAATCAGCATATTCCATTCTACCTACATACTTAGTGACGTCAAGACCGCCTATCCTTAAATACACCCAGCCCCAACCCTCAGAGGAGGTGGATTTGAGTAATTTTCTCTCATCTCCTTGCTTGGCGCCCTGCTCTATATCTTTTTCTCTGCAAAAGAGCGGTGCTACCATGTATGGCTTTTCCCCTCAGCTAGGTTACAATTCCACTGCAAAAGCAAACCTACTACCTAGAATTCAACATTTGTTTAGAGTTCATGTCTTTAGAGAGTGTATAATTGAAACACTGTGTTCAAAAGTCACTTGAGTTATTTCTTCCTCTCCCAACCCCCTCCAAGGTGGTTTGCTATTCATTTGAAATGCAGATAGATTCCATCCTGCCTTCCTTTTTAGGGCTTTCCCTAATATGATTCGTTTTCTGGTATATGAATTTTCTGGTATATCTTTCCTGTGTTATTTTTGCATATTAAACAAGTTCTTATGTTTCTTTTTTTTTTTTTTTCCTTCTTTCTTACATAAAAGCAGCATACTATATAGACCATTGTTTTACACTTTGCTGTTTTCATTAACAATATATATCCTTGGTATCACTCTTTCCTGGCTGGAAAAGGTCTCCATTCTTGTTTGCATAACCTAATTCTACATTGTGTAAGTAGGTACACCGTAGTTTATTTCACCGCCTTCCTATCTGGGCATGCAGGACGTCTCCAACATTTTGCAAATACAAACAACACTGCGTATGTACTCTCCTAGTGTGGAAGCCTTCTGAGGTTTTAAAATCTTTTCTCTTTTCTCCCTCTGTTCTCTTTATCATATTATTAGGTTATTATTCAGTGAGCCTAGGCTGCATGGCAGTGTCAAATGGCAGCACAGAGCTCTGGGATTTCTGTTCCCAGTAGACAATTCTCTGGAGAAAATTGGACTTTGGTAAGGCTACTTAGCCACAAGCATACACTGATGACCTGCAGCCTATGAATGACAACAGTATTTGCTTTTATGGTATTTGTCATATTTTATCGCTATTACCTTAAATAATGTTTATTTATTTATTTAAAGATTTTGTTTATTTATTCATGAGACACACACAGACAGAGGCAGAGACATAGACAGGAGAAGCAGGCTCCCTGTGGGGAGCTCGATGTGGGACTTGATCCCAGGGCCCTGGGATCACGACCTGAGCTGAAGGCAGACACTCAACCGCTGAGCCACTCATGCATCCCTGTTTATATATTTACTATTAAAATGTGCTAATTCTTGCATCAAAGATGAGTAATTTTAGTGTTGCTGATGGCGACTGTGACCTTGAGAGAGTCACTTAATCTCTCTGTGCCTGTTTCCTCATCTGCACAATGGAAATTATAACCACATCTTCACTAGACTGTTAGGCATCTCAAACTTAACACATCCAAAAGCAAAATTCTGGATACCCACGCATTCCTACACCCCCACCAAACCTGCTCCTTCCTCAGTTTCCCCATCTCAGTGAATGGCAAATTCATCAAGTGCTGGGGGGAAAAGCCTTGGGAGCACCACTGGCTCTCTTTCTCCTCCCTTCATTTAATCCACCTGCAAGTCCTGGGCTGGAGCGATCGTCTTCTCACCGTCTTTCCCACCTCTGCTTTTGTGGCTCTACCCTGTAGCTTCCATAAAGAGCTACCACCATGCTTTTAAAAAACAAATCTTTCCATGTCAGTCTTCTGCTCCTAACCTTTTAATGGCTTCCTGTCTTCCTTAGAATAAAAGCCAGAAAGCTGGCAGTCCCCCATGTCCTCTGACCCATCTCCTACCCCTCTTGCTCAATGGTCACTGCCCTGCAGCAATGCTGGCCTCCTTGCTGTTCCTGAATTGAACACTGTTGCACCTCAGGGCCTTTGCAGCAGCTGTTCCCTCTTCTTAAAGGGCTTTGTCCTTAGATTTTTCCATGACTCACTTCCTTATCTCCTTCAGCTCCTTACACAAAGCCTTCCATGATTCCCCTATTCAAAATGGCAAGCCCCAAGCCTGACATTCCATATTCCTCTCCTGCTTTCTTGTTCCCCAGAGCACTTCCTACCAACAACACGTTGCATAATTGGTTTGCTTCTTTTTATAAAATAACAGACACTTCAAATAGAATGTAAGCTCCATGGGGTGAGTACTTTAGTTTCACTTGACTACACATCCTTGGTGGCTAGAAAAAAGTGCTTGGCACATTGGACAGTAATCACATGTGTGTTGAGGGTTCCCGGGACCACTCCCAGGTCTGGTGATTCACTGGGAGGACTGAAGAACTCAACAGGCAGCGTGCTCACAGCTAAGACGGCTTACAGCAGTGAAGGGACTTCTGGTGCAATCAGCAGAGGGAAAAGGCACCTAGGGCAAAGTCCAGGGAAACCAGACCCAAGCTTCCCAGCGTCCTCTCCCATTGCAGTCACACAGGCTATGGTTATTTACTGCAGCAATGAGTTGTCACAGTACATGTGCAATGTTGACTACCAGGAAATTTCACTAGAGACTCGGTGCCCAGAGTATTTATTGTGGGTTGGTCCCATAGGCACCCTGTGCCCGGCAGCCACCAAAATTCCAGACTCCGGAAAGTGCAGGAGTTCAGCATAAACCATATTGTTTGCATAAGAAATTTGGAGTCATTCTTAGCAATTTCGGGAATTTTTTGGGATTTCCCCAAAATCCAAATTCCTGAGGACCTACCCTGCAAGCAGGCCTTTCTAAAGATAGCAGTCTCAGGCCAGGTACAGTAAACCCATCTCTGCACAGCCATGTGCCAAGAATTTGTCACTTTTTAATTGACAGACATGAAGTACCTTGGAGTTCAAGATAGGATCAATGAAAGAAAATGAGGTTTCTTTGTTTGCACATTGGAACCCTGCTATATGAATTTTGACCTTATTTACACACAATTAACACGGTCGGCGTATTTTTAAAGTACCCTGGCACAGAAAGAAAATGTGGTTAGAAGCTCACACGTTGTTCAGATTCTACACATTTTAGAATCTGCTTCTGAAGGGAATGCAAAGAAGCAAAATCTAGATGAAGCCAGTGTCTGTGACAGCCTTTGGTATAATTTCTTTCTTTCTTTCTTTCCTTTTTTCTTTCTTGCTTTCTTTCTTTTGGCTTTTGGTTTTCCAGTACTGAGTGCTCAGCAAAGTATCTAGCATATACAAGGAACCACATAAATATTTGCATGTCACATGCATGATACTACTATAAATGTTAAAAATGCTTCAATTTTATAAGCATGTGAGTAAATTTCAACTCACATTAGGAATAAATGTGGTTTGTGGCAGATGCTGATTACAACTCGAAGGCTGGTATTACTGCTACTGTGAGGAACCAGGTTAATATATTTTTATTGAATCTTATTTAGGTATGTTGGAATGGTAAATAATAGTTGGCATGTACTGCTTTTGTTTGCTGAAGCTAAAAGAACAGTGGGGAGCAAACACGCACATACACACACACACACACACACACACCCCTAAAAAGCATCTGCAGTTGGGTTGGAGGAAGAGAATCCCTGGTTCTCCAAATCTACACTTGCTTACAACAGCCTTCTTCAATGTGAGACTTTCATAATAATATGGAGACCGTGGGCAGCCTTCTCAGGACAAAATCTCCTAGGAGATTCAAACTAAATCATTTTACAAGTTGTAAGACCAGTAATAGTAAGGCTGGTTTACTGGGGTCTGAAATGAAACAGGTAGAGCTTTAAGAAAAGTGCTTAAAGTTTTAATTTCAAGATGGTATCTCATAGTTTTAGACCTTTGCCCACTGACACTTCTGTCACATAAATTAAATATTATGTGCTTTGCCTGCCCAATATTTCTAGAGCATTTTTTACGAGGATTACGGTACTTTGGTTTAACTGCTGATGAAAATTAGCATGGCTTTTATATATATAACATACACATAAGCACATGTGCATACATACATGTGTGTATGTGTTAACTTCCTATGACTGGTTAAAAACATTGACTTACTACTACCTTGCTGTAAAATCCAAAATCTATCTATCTACCTATTTATTTATTTATTTATTTATTTATTTTTATTTTTAAAAATTTCAATTGAATTCATTAACATATAATGTATTATTAGTTTTAAGAGGTAGAGTGCCGTGATTCACCAGTCTTATATAATACCCAGTCAGTGCTCATTCCATCATGTGCTCTCCTTAATGCCCATCACCCGGTTACCCCATTCCCCACCCACCCCCTCCAGCAACCTTGTTTGTTTCCTCTGATTAAGAGTCTCTTATGGTTTGTCTCCCTCTCTGGTTTCACCTTGTTTTCTTTTTCCCTCCCTTCCCCTATGATCCTGTTTTGTTTCTTAAATTCTCCACATGAGTGAGATCATATGATAATTGTCTTCCTCTGATTGACTTATAAAATCCAAAATTTATGATAGAAGAGAGTAAAACACTCCAGAGGTGTTAACTCTTTCTCATGCAGGCAAACTCAACCCTGGTATACAGCTGTGGCTCGGTAGCTGTCACAGTTGTTAAATAAATATACACATATTTGATATTATATATATATATTATGTATTGTTATTTGTACATTATATTTATATATTGTTATTTATGTAGTATTTGTATATATGTGTATATATGTATATGTATAATATACACATACAATTTTTTAAAAGTAGGCTCCATGCCCAGCAAAGCTTGAAGACACTACCCTGAGGTCAAGACATGAACTAAGATCAAGAGTTGGATACTCAACCAACTGAGCCACCCAGATGCCCTAATTGTTTTTTTTTTTTTAATTTTTATTTATTTACTTATGATAGTCACAGAGAGAGAGAGAGAGGCAGAGACACAGGCAGAGGGAGAAGCAGGCTCCATGCACCGGGAGCCTGATATGGGATTCTATCCCGGGTCTCCAGGATCGCGCCCTGGGCCAAAGGCAGGTGCCAAACCGCTGCGCCACCCAGGGATCCCGATGCCCTAATTGTTAACAATATTTTTAATGTTCAAGAGTCAAAGGAGGAAGAAACAGTCTTGTGAAAAACACAGTGGAAACACATAAAAATGTAATACTTTGAAACAATTAAGAGTTCCTCCTTTCTGTATAGAGGGACTGTCCCACTATGTTATTATGGTGGAAGTTCCTCTATGCAAAATTGATTCAGCAAGCAACAGAAACTCGGAAAGTCTATTTCTAGATGTAAGACTTGAAAATGAAATGCCAAACATTTTTTTTCAGGCTACAGCATAATTAGGTATTCCTAGAGTTTTTGAGCAAAGACTCATCTTAAGGGGCCCAGACATAATTTCTCATTGTTCAGGCCAGAAAGCTAGCTAGGTCTAGAAATCAAAAGCCACTTAGCCAAGATCACACAATGAGTTTGGGGCCAGCAGAAGAACCCATGGCTCCCACTTTTAGAATTCTCTCCAGAATATCCTGCTGCTTCTTTCAGTCCCCCTAGAAGGAATCTGAGCCTTTATGACCTGCCATATATGCAATAGCATAGGAGTTCCTGAATTAACACAGCTTTCATCAGAAAGTGATCTTATGCCTCTTAAGCTGAAGCAGTCAGGCTTTCCTACGTGATGCTGTTTTTAGGTTGTACTTGAGAGTAAACAG
This sequence comes from Canis lupus familiaris, assembly GCF_011100685.1. Taxonomy (NCBI): domain Eukaryota; kingdom Metazoa; phylum Chordata; class Mammalia; order Carnivora; family Canidae; genus Canis; species Canis lupus. Next base: position 16,532,172 of record NC_049256.1, on the reverse strand, counting down.
CTGGATAAAGCATATCTTCAGTGGTCTTGTCATGAAACTGGTACTCTCCACAAGTCCACTGAAGCTCGGAAACCTTGGATGTCAACTCTGTGTGATGGCAGAAGAATCCTGAAATTTTGGGGATCTGCATTTTTCTCAATACCATTTTGCAACGGACTTCTTTCCTTTAGTGGGAAGACTATCCTGCCTTAGCTGAAGCTGGTAAGCCTAACGTATATAGCCGGCCCATGCAGCTTGAATTTAGGGCAGCAGTTTAAATTTAGTTGCAAATGCTATATTAAAACCCGAGGGATGTTTTTAGTGTGTAGCAATACGTTCTTTAAAAAAAATGGTGGGTTGCTTGTGCCTGGGGATTCTCAGGGACGGATGACTCCAAAACTAAGGAGTACTGGTGGCCCTTGGCCTCTAGGGAAGACTGAGGTGATATGACTGTCACCCAGTCTGAGCTGCAGTGAGGCACCTGCCGAGTCCTGTTGCAGGGATGCTGCGTGTCTGCTGGAATGTGCCAGCTGGCCTTAAGGGCAGACCCCTCTCCCACCCTCTACATGCTCAGTGAGTGACTCCCTACTAGAGCAAGCCTGCTCCCTGAGTACAACCAGAGCAGCTTGGTGGTAAGTAAACCTACTCCTGGCTCTACCTCCTAAATGAGAAAATTAGTCTTTAATGACACAGGCACAATCTAAATGGTTCATAAATAAATCCCTGATTGCATGTAAGGATCTCTCCCACCCTCCTCCTTCCCCCAGCAAATCAGGCTAGTACCTTTGCAACAAATAATTGTCATAATACAATACTTCATTAACTTGATGTTCATCTAGGGGCAGCAGGAAGACAGAAATTAGCATGAAGAATTTTGCTTCTTCAGGCAGAATGAGACCAAACCAACTTGCACACAAAAAGAGTGTGTGCTTACTGGATTTCTTTACTGGGACCAAAGGATTCAATAAAGTTTTCATTATTGTTGCTGCACCAATAACCAATGATTCCCCAATTTTTTTTAAGATTTTATTTATTTCTTTGAGAGAGAGAGAGGAGAGAGAGAGAGAGTAGGGAGAGGGACAGAGGGAGAAGCAGACTCCCCACGGAGCAGGGACCCTGATGTGGGGCTCTATCCCAGGATCCTGGAATCATGACCTGAGCCAAAGCAGAGGCTTAAGGAAACAAACATTGACAAATGTTGATGTAAACAGCAGCAAAATGAGGGGGAGCCTTCTTATTAGCTGTCACTGTATCAATCACTGCTTGAAGTTGTCAGCAGTAAAACTCAGTCATGACAATGACTGAGTTGCTATGACAATTCACAAAACCTCTAGCTGGGACACGCCAATAGCCACTGAAATGGGCTTACGATGTGATTGGATCCCTTGTCCCATGCTCCAGAGACCCATGGCCAAAAGCAACACTGAACATAGGAAAGATGTGCCTGTAGGTAACAAACTAACCATGTGCCTTCTTGGACATCTAGCAGAACATGGGTAGGAGAGGAGGCCAAGGAGTTGACCATGTAGTCCATTCTTTTCTATTTACAATAGAGAAAATAAAAATAGAAAATGACCACATTGTATGTTTCTGTGATCTGTATACTTGTACCACAACAAGTTTTGACTGGTAATATTTGACATTTTATGCCTGCCAAAGAAAGATATTCTCTCACCCTTTTCAGTGCTACAATGGAAAACATTCTCATGGTGAATAAAATAAATGGAAAAAAATCATCTTCATTACATCACATGTTAGCTTGAAGGCAATAATGAATTAAAATACCATCTAAAACTCACCCTGGAATGGTTCTTCTCATTAGCTACCATCTACTTAACTGTAACAAATATATATATATATTACATATATATATAATAATAAATTGTATATAACAAATAAACATATATATATTTTAGAAACTTCTCAGTATCCAGATTTTAGGTGCTTATTAAAATGCATATCTAAAATCTTTAGGGGGATCCCTGGGTGGCGCAGCGGTTTGGTGCCTGCCTTTGGCCCAGGGCGCGATCCTGGAGTCCCAGGATCGAGTCCCATGTCGGGCTCCCGTGCATCGAGCCTGCTTCTCCCTCTGCCTGTGTCTCTGCCTCTCTCTCTCTCTCTCTCTGTGTGACTATCATAAATAAATAAATAAAATAATAAAATATTTTAAAAAATAAAAAAATAAAAAAAATAAAATCTTTATTCTTTTTCTACATGCTAAATTTTAGTTCATTCTACTTTAGCCATAAATTTCAGTGATATGTTAGACTAAAAGAGAAAACAATTCAGTTTTTTTTCTTTTTGTTAAAGTTTGCATTTAAATTCCAGTTAGTTAACATCCAGTGTAATATTAGTTTCAGGGGTACAATATAGGGATTCAACAGAAAACATTTCAGTTTTAAGATAATAGTTCCAGTCTCCTAATTTAGAACAATATTGTTAAAAGGGGAGATATTCTGTGATTTTAGATTTATAATTGTTCTTATTCTTGTAAGAACAAATAATATAGTATTTGTTCTTACAAGAGTCATGGTTTTATTTTTTGGTGTTATCATACAAAAACAGCAACAATGATAACTTGGCTTCATGTGTAACTAACATAACATGGATTTGATATTCTTCTTTTGGACATTTCATGTTGGCATAAACATGTAACAATTCATCTAATAATCTAAGGAAAGTTAAAATGTTATATTTTCAATTGACATAAAATTTTCTTGCTCGATCAAACCCACATTGGTACCTACATTGGTGTGTTAGTCATATGGATATTATCTGAAAGGTCTCTTAGCGTTAGAGAAAACTAAGCTAAGAACTTCTTGGAATAGACTTGAGGCATGTTATAGACTGAATGTTTGTGTCTCCTCCAAAACTCATATTTAAATCTAAAACCCCAATGGAAAAAAAAAAAAAAACAAAACCCCAATGAGATGGTATTAGGAGGTGGAGCCTTTAAGAAGTATTTAGGTCTTGAGGGTGACACCCTCATGAATGAGATTAATGCCCTGATAAAAGAGCCCCCAGAGATTTCTGTCCCTTCCACCATGTGAAGATGTAATGAAAAGATGCCTGTGAACTAGGATGTGAGTTCTCACCAGACACTAGAATCTGCCAGCACCTTGACCTTGGATTTTCTCTAGAATCATGAGAAATAAATGCCCGTTCTTTATAAGCCATCTCATCTATGGTATTTTTGTTGTAGCAGCCTGAATGGACTAAGTAGAGCAACATCAAAACTTAACTCTTAACTCTTACTGTCATGGTTAACGCATCTTGACCAAAGCTTTGGCTCTGACTGTCTTTTTTTCATTCTATTACTACGGTTAAGACCTTTAACCTATTAGTCTTCACATACCTCTGGGTCTTTTGTTGGACTCCCAGTCTCAGCTTTGAAGCAAGATTGACCTGCAGCTATACCATCTATCAGCTTTCATCTTTGGCAGGCTGACTTCACACTTGTACTTTAGATCAGATAGTGTTGTCCAGCTGGGCTGAAAGGTTGGTATTGATTACGCCTTCATTTGGCCAAAGTGTTTTGATGTGAATATGGCCCTTCTGGAAACCCATAAGCAATTTAAAAGAACCCAGTAGGATACTGATGGGAAATACAGGTGCATTACTCCTTCCGAAGAAACCTGTGCTATTTGTCTTTTATTCTTCTGTTGTAATTACAAAGAAAGGCTGAATGGTTATATTCAAGCCAGTAATACAGACAGCGTGGTTTACTTTTCTTTGACTCTCTGTAAGATAAAATCATTTTAACAACAATCAGAATAGTGCCCAAAGTGAATTTGGAGAGGTGAGCCCCCTTTATTTTCATATATTTTAAGACAATTTGTCAGTGAGGGTTACTACTACAGGCTTTTGGATCATTGCTGATCTGGATAAAATTTATACAGGGCTACAGGCACCTGGTCTTCACCCCCAGATCTTGCAATGTGCTCACAACTCAGGCTTGAAAACTTTTCTCAAAGTGATTTGTTATTTTAAATAATTAAAAAGACTTTAAATGATGCATGCAAATATTTTTATAATTTTAATGCTCTGGGTGCCTTTCTTTCCACATGTTATTTCTCATGACACACATAGAAGAGTTTTACAGACAAGAGGAAAATCAAGTAATTGAGGTGTGGCAATGGATGTCAACCTTTGGGAGTTGACAAACATAACCAAGACTTCTTACCCATTCTGATCTGAAGCTAGTGCACTAATTCAGATACTTGAGTAGGCTTTAATAAAGACACCATGTGGCAAACCCCTTGACCTTCTCCCTCCCAGAATGGGCATTGGAAGAAGGTAGCATATTTCATGGGGACAATTTCCTATCTCTTCAGGCAGGAGGGATTTCAACATGCTCTTTTATTTTCATGCTGTCAGTCAAGGCAGAGAACCAAGGGATGAAGATATAAAGAGGATATAAAGATGGCTCGGGGACAACACTAGCTAGCTCCTCTTCTTTAAAGCTTGTTGAGAAAAAAAGAGGGAAATAAGCTCTTACTCAAGATCCTGCCAAGCACTACTCTGAACTCAGAGGAACTGGCCTAAGTGGAGCTTAGTATGGGTTAAATGACCTCTGGTTTGTTGTTGTTGTTGTTGTTGTTTTAAGATTTTACTCATTTGTTCATGAGACCCACAAAGAGAGAGGCAGAGACATAGGCAGAGGGAGAAGCAGGCTCCCTGTGGGGAGCCTGAGGCAGGACTTGATCCCAGGACTCTGGGATCAAGACCTGAGCCAAAGGCAGACCTCAACCACTGAGCCACCCAGGTGCCCAATGACTGGTGTCTTTAAAAGAAGAGAAAACACACACACACACACACACACACACACACACACACAGGAGAATACCTTCTAAAGATGGAGACAGAGATTACAGTGATGTGCCTACAAACTAAGGAAAGTTGAGGATTGCCAGCAATCACCAGAAGGTAGGAGAGAAGCATGAAACAGATTCTCTCTAGAGCCTTTAGTGGGAACCAAGTATGTCAAACACCCTAATTTCAGGCTTCTGGCTTCTAGAGCCCTAATATTATACATTTCTGTTATTTTTAGGAACCAGTATGTGGTGTTTTGTTACAGGTGGCACAGGAAATGAATACTCCCTGCCACACAGCGTGACAGTAACTGTGTTCAGCTTTCTCCCATCACTTCCACAGGACAGTAGCTGGAAGGGAGGGAGCAGCAGTGTCTCTTTGCTGCTTAAATAGAGCAGAGTGGGGCTTGGGCTCTCAGATGTGTGGGCATGACTCCCCACCAGAGCAGCAGAGCCACATCTCATTCAATGCTTGCCACTTGCCCAGCTCCATGTGAAGGGCTGGCTGGCTGTATGTGTTACGTTATTTGAATCAACAGCCGGCGAGACTGCCTGGATCTCACAGAAGAGAAATCCGGGGCTCAGATTCAGTGACTTGCTCAGGTCACAGAGCTCGCAGGTGGAAAGTTGAGAGACAGTCTCTGGCTCTGCACCTCCAGAGACCTCTACCCTCTTCTGAGCAATCATACTGGAATATTCAATGGTTTGTCACCAAGAGGCCTGAGTTGATAGCTTCTGAGGGTATCAGGTGAAGATGTTATCCTTCCATGTCTGGAATCGAACCCAGTGACTCTTAAAAACATTGGCCTCAACTCCATTTTTTAGGGAACTACAGAGAAAATGGAAAGATAATAAAGAAAACAAGTTGTTGAATTAGGAAAAGGAGCAAGGAGAAGACAGGGAGCAGTGGTGACATTTTTACATTTCTTTATTTTGGTGACATTTTAAATGACACATTAAATCTTCTGTGAAACATGAATGACTTAGCTATAAAAACTAAAACTAATAAAACTAATGAGCCAGAAGGCTATCTAGTCAGTGGCTGTGTGTAGGACAAGTAAGTCTGAAACCACCTTGAACAGTTGGGGAGGCTCTGTTTTTGCCATTGTGAAATGGTCTTGTTCCTCTCATAAATCCCCTAGTCTGTCCTGAAGGAGCAATCAATTTGACCCATGCTTAAGGTATGCTTTTGACCCATAGGATGGCCAAATAAAGCCATGAAATAAAAATCATACATGTAAATATAAAGATTATATATCTATGAGTTTATATAAAAAACTTCTAGACCTGTACAGTGACAGCCAGTAGGTTTTACATCTGAGCTTCCATGCATATGCATGTGGTACTTCCTGCATATTTAATTAATCATGCATGTATGCCTTGTGCACAATCATAGATGAGCCTTCATCCAAACAAAGCTGTAAGACACCTTGAAGCTCAGAAGTGAGGGGGAAACCTTGAGCTATTAGTTATATGTCTTTGGTCTCACTATAATCCCCTGCTGAACACATTCTGTGGAAGGAGTTAAGTGGTTTGTTAGCATTCATCTGAGTATCACAGGGAGTAGTCATGTGGCAGTCACAGGGCTGTTCCCTCCAAAATGACTTCCTCCTCTTCCTGGGTATTCTGTTGGACTACATTTCCCAGCCTCCCTTGCAGTTAGGTGGGGCCATGTGACTGAGTTCTAGTCTGTGGGCTGTGGGTGGGAGTGATTTGTGCAGTTCCAAGTCACAGTTTTTAAGAAGTGAGTATTTCCCCTCCAATTCCCTTCCTTTTTTACAGATGGATCTAGTCCCAGAGAATGCCATAGAGGATGATGGGCCAAAAATACGGAAGGAGCCTGGGTCCCTGAGTCACCAGGTGGAGGAGAACCACCCACCAAGCAGGAGCACACCCCTCAGACAGTTAAGTGGGGAGTGAGTGGAGAACACGTTTCTTCTGTGTTAAGCGACATTTGGGGACTATTTAAAATTTATTTTGATCATAAAGTGGTTACTGCAAGTGTAGGCCACAGTTTGGTGCTGATTGCTGAACAATCTATTATTAGTGAACAAGAAGAGAAGTCTAGAAATTGTATGAGCAAACATTAGCGCTTTTATAGCAATTTGACACCATTACATCTAAGTGCATGATGAGTGGACTCATTGCATTGAAGAGAGTATAACCAATTTGAGGACTTACGAGAAATCATATGGTGGGCTGCATATGGTACAAGTAACATACTAGTCACATGCAGTGAGTGGAATCACAAATTGTGTTTCATGCATTGGAAATAAAAAAGGAAAAGCTTGTTCTTTCCTACAACTGTGTGAGAAGACCAGTCTAGCCGATCACAGTGAGTACAAGTCACCATTTGAAACCCTTGCAGGTGACCCTGACTTCCTGCTTTGCTGACTGCATTAACCATCGATTGCTGGAACGCCTGCCAATCCTACCTCCCAAATGTTTACTGAACATGCCTTCTCCCTTCCCCAGCCTTAGCTTAGGCCTCAACCCCTTTGACATGGACTATGACTAATTGCCTTCCTCACTGCTTCTTCCCCTTCTAATCCAGTGCCACATACTGTCACCAGACTGAGGTTTCTAAATGAAAATCTGACCAGAGCATGCCCTACTTGAAAATCTCCCACAGCTTCCATTGTTTCAGAAGTACCTTTGACTTTGATTGGATATTAACTAAAACTTTACCTTTATTTATTTCTACTCTCCCCTTTGCAAACTTTGTTCCAGTGATAGCAGAAATTTCATAAATGTGTCATGTTGAATCATATGTCTGTGCACTTGGGTATGGGCTTGTCTCTACCTAGAACCTCTTCTTCCCTTTCCTCTAAAACCCAACTGAAAAAAAATTCTCTTTCTTTAAAATCAGTTCAAGTAGCCAAAGATCTTCTCCAAGTAATTTCTCTTGAGTAGGATTGAGCAATCTTTTCTCTGTGCTACTCATGTGTCTCGTATGTCTTTCCGTTGGTTCACTTGTCATTTAGTACTTTCAAAAATTATTCTCTATCTCACCTTACCAAGCTGGGCGTGGGGTCTGGCCCACAGAAGGCAATCTGTCAATGTTAAATGAATGAATAGATGAATGAGTGAATGATGTAATAAATAACTTGACTCATTAAGTGATTTTGCCCTTTGCCCTCACTCTTGCTATTGAAAGACCTTTCCAGCCTGTCTGACAACAACTTTCATCCAATTTGTTTTTTTTTAATTTTTTTAAAAATTTTTATTTATTTATGATAGTCACAGAGAGAGAGAGAGAGAGGCAGAGACATAGGCAGAGGGAGAAGCAGGCTCCATGCACCGGGAGCCCGACGTGGGATTCGATCCCGGGTCTCCAGGATTGCGCCCTGGGCCAAAGGCAGGTGCCAAACTGCTGCACCACCCAGGGATCCCTCTTCCAATTTGTAATGTGAGTACAACTATACAGATGGGTATTGTTAAAATAAGAGGTGAAAAGAGGCACAGTAGCTAGAATGGCTCTCCACCCCCCTTTTGCTCACTCCTTCATGCTTTGGATTTATGAACCTATTAAGTAAGCTTCTAAGGTCTTTTAAAGATCTATGCTAGTAAACATTCTTGCTACCAGAGAATTTTAAAAAATATATATATGGCTTTTGCCCTTCTCTAAAGAAATATCTGCAGGTTGGAATAAATGAAGGGGCATCCACCAGCTGGGAGCCAGGCCAGTTTCAACTCCATTCCTAACACATTGTTTTTATAGGTGCTCTGTTTCGAATACAATCTAAGACCCCTTCCTCATCACCTTTCTGGAAATTGTTCTGCAGCTCACAAGGAAGTTAAGTCTTTTGTACTCACAAGTTAACAACCATATAATACAAGCTCTAGCGTGTATTTTGAAACCAGATTTAAGCATACATTTTTGAAATCAAGGGTAATAAACAAAGTGAGGTCTATACCTGAAAACAAATGAGACTCAGGTATACATTTTAAAAGAAAGGGAGTCATGGTATTTTGAAGAACAAAGAACATTGTTGAAGAACAAAGAGGCCATGAGCTTGGGAAAGTAAAAGATCAGGAATATTTTTGTTAATTGCATTTTAAACATCTAGAATATGTGATAGGTGTTATCAAGTTATTTTGATCTCGGAGGGGCTGGTTTCCCTCACCGCCCTGCCTCTGGGTGTGCAAATGTACACACTTCTATCTGTAGAGCTCTGATCACAGCTTTCCAGGATTGTAATTATTCACCATTGAGTGTAAGAGATACTTGGAGAAAGTGGTCAATGTGAGAACAGGGAAGGACCTTCCGCTAAGGGAGCAGCTATAAGCAACACTTACACACCCTGCAATGGGTGTATTAGCCTGGCGATTTCCCGGTTCACGGGGATAATCCTGAACCTGTGCATTCCGCCTCCATACACAGTTCTTCGCCGCTCGGTTGTGCTCAGGCATGTATGCCTGCCACCTTCCCGCTGAGTCTGAAGCTGCTCTGAGCCTGTGGGGTGTCCTCTAGGCTTTCTGAGGTCTTAGGTGCTACCCCAGATTTGCACAACTCAGCTTCAACTTTTATTTTCTAAAGGAACAATGAAAAAAAAAAACCTTTAATAAAGTTGTTTTACATCTATTTCAATGTCAGTATCTGAAGTGCAGGACCTGATCAATCCCATTGGTATTGACCCCACCTATTACTAAAAGTTGTTCTGAGTACATACTACATTTTTGGTTTGTCAATCTCTTAATGGTGGCATGTGTGTGAGTTTATCTCTCCAACTGGAGAATAATAAATAAGTCTATTTATACCAAGGGCCAGATTGTTTGGGGTGTTGGTTTTTTTTTTTTTTTTTTTTTTTTGGAATATTTTGGAATACTAGCCTCATCTTGTTTTGATGGCAGTTTGGATGTGGTGGTGGCTTGTTATCGCAGGGTCTTTGGGCATGGTTTAGGGTTGATTCACAAAGAGATACATGTGTCTCTGAGGATGGTCAGGAGAAATTCATAGAGCACGGTCCACTGGGGTCAATGTGGCTGTTTTCCAGAATCTCTGTAGCCAGTTTCCTGGCCAGAATGGCTATGTTGGGGAGAGTCCAGTGTTGGTCTGGCAGCTGACACTTTTGCATAGAAAGGACTTGGAATAGATGTGATCATTGAAGATAACAGCAAGTGCCCTCCAGGTGCTGGAAAACAGCAGGTTAAAGAGTATTGAAACCTCCTGGGCTGACCTTTAGAGTCCTATGAAGTGTAGCCTGCATTTTCACCATCATATCTAAAGGGCCTCCAGGCCACTTACACCCTGTTTTATTGCATATTGATATCTAGTAACAGAGATTCAAGTGGGAAGCTACCTGGATTCTCCCTTGTGGCTCCAAGATGGGGTGTTTAACCTATTTATAGTTGTTTTATCTATGATTCTTTAATATCAAGAGGAGAGTGATCACAGGCTCCTCTGCTGGATTCAGGTTAAACGCATGATCTGTTCTGTCCAGCACCAGAAGCAAGCAGCTCCCACTCAAGCTGGTAGGTCCCTAAGATGCATAAACATCATTCTCCTCATCATTCTCTACCTTTACACCTTGGAACCTGATGGGATCCTAGGAAATGCCATTTGAAAGATCTAGGAACTTGATGGGTTCTTGCGTTCTTTCCAATTCCTAGGACCATGCAGTACTTAAAGATATTAAAACTATATTCAATTGAATTTTGGATTCTTGACATGGCTTTGACTTAGGTAACCATATCAGGGGGTCATTCTACCAATAATTCCATTGAGTCAGAAACATCACCTAACAAATGTGTTTGCATTTAGTACTTTTTGTTCTGTCACTGACACATAAATAAATCAACAATCCTACTATGATTAAATAACAAGAGTCAACAGGGATATTCGTTTGAGCACTAGAAATTTTTTAAGGCTACAAGTAGTTAAACAATGACAATTTCACTGGGCTTGATCAAACACATTTATTCTCCCAGGTGAACTGTTTTGAATGGTATGGCTAAGGGCTTTTTTTTTTTTTTTTTCTTCAGCCTTAGAATTTAAATGAGAGAGTCCACCTTTGCCCAAAAGTAGAGGAAATGCAGGCTTCTTTGGGGCCATCCCCATTCAGACTGGCTGGACCCAAGGTCGAATTGTGAAATGGACAATGGTGATCTTCCCTGCTGCCCAGGCTTTCCCGCTCTGACCTTGTGTTGAGCACCTCCGCTCCCTTCCCCTACACACACAGACCTTTGGCCTACCTTGCTTGGGTGGCCTTGTTGGTGTTATCAACATCTGCCAGACAGCAGTGTAGGAAGTTTTCCATTCATATCAGCCAGTTCCCTAGATCTGTGCTGTTGAGTGACTTTGCTCTGTTTTAATGAAATCTACTGAGACATACCTTTAGAAAGTTCTAGAAGGAATAACTTATTACTCTTCACGGAAGTACTGGCCCCAGATTTTATTCAGCCACATAAAGTGAAGAGTATCCATACTAATCTATACAATTGGTTTTGTTTGCTTCAAAAATATCTGGCCAGAGTTTGCCTGGTGCCTGTAAGTTGCCCAGCAGTAAAAGCCTCTGCCCAAGCAGGGAGGCAAAGAAGCTAGTAGAAATAGCTACAGAATGTTCTGTTTAGCCCATGCTGACCTCTACACGCCAGGTCCTTGGTTACTTTTTTGGCTCTCACTCCAGGTTGGCTTCTCAGTAGGCTTCCATAAGCCTGCCTTGCTTGCCTTCGCCTGCCCAGTCATTACCACAGTGCTGTCTGTCATGACATTGCCTCCAGGGCTGCAGACAATGCTGGATCCCAGTTACTGACTAGCAGGCCCAGAACTGGCCTGGCCAATATGCCAGGATCCGATATGGTTAGAAGATTGTCACCTATTTGTGACATTATTGTCACTCAGACTATCTTGAACATTGGCTTGCTCATCAGGTTATTTTGCAAATAGAGAATGAATCTCAGGGCGCATATTGATGTGCATGATAGGAATGCAATTAGCATGTAGTTCAAAAACAGCAACTGCACAAAGAACAGAAGTAACCCTCCCCTTCCCTGATTATACAGCAATTGAAGAGTTCCTGAAGTCAGTGGATCCCAGTATGATCTATGAGAATCTCACTCTCTCTCTCTCTCTCTCTCTCTCTCTCTCACACACACACACACACACACAGAGTTGGTTTTATTTGTTTAGTTTGGGGAAGAACTTCAAATAAAGGAAAATTATTCTAAAAGTCCATACTTGCCCCTGGAACCTTCCATCTCTTGTTTTAGGAAATTTGCCGTTTTCAGAAATAAGTACAAAGGAGATTGACATTAATTTTCATGTAAGATGCTTTTGAGTTCTTTATAGCACAGAGTTATTATGTATTATATGAAGATACATTGTTTATAATGGATCTTCCACCGAAGAACTCAAGGCAGTTTCCAGATATGAGCTCATTTTATTATGTAACAGTCTATAAGAGAAGACTGAAACAGATTCTATTTCTTTTTGAGATATTTAGGTAACAAATATTGAAGTAATCAAATTGACACTCCCACACCAGATCACTATATCACAAACATACTGAAAACAAGAATCTCTGTTTTGTCTCCAAACTTCTTAGTTTATATTGGCTAACTAAGATTGCAAGCGGCTGAACATCAAGCGACAACAGCAGCCAACTTAAATTACAATAATCCTGTGTAAATAAAGGGGCCATGAGTAATATGCTCTGTGCAGCAAACATGTGTACTCAGGGAATATCACCATATTATGTTGAATGTGAGGAGACAGAGAAAAACAACAGTGACATAGTAAAGGAATTTCTTATCTCAAAGGAGAGTTACAACCAAGATGTTTGTCTCTTGTTTTAATGTTTTAGTTAAATTCAATTTAGTTGACATATAGTGTATTATTAGTTTCAGGGGTTGAATTCAGTGATCATCAGTTGCATACAACGTCCAGCACTCAACCCATCATGTGCCCTCCTTAATGCTGGTCACCCAGTTACCCCATATTTCCACCCCTCCAGCGACCCTGTTTGTTTCCTAGAGTTAAGAATCTCTTATGGGTTGCTCCCTTCTCTGTTTTCATCTTATTTTATTTTTCCTCCCCTTTCCCTATGTTTATCTGTTTTATTTCTAGTGGAATCATGTGGTATTTATCTTTCTCTGATGGCTCATGTTGTTGCAAATATAACTTCATGTTTGCAAGTAACTATGGTGCTGATGTAGGCATGATGGCATACAGGAGAGGTGTGGGCTCCCTCTAGGTTTACAGATTCACCAGAAGGCACTCCCAGAGTCCTGGTGGTGTTCAAAGAACTTCCCCACCAGCATATGCAGGCTCTGTCTGCCTGTAGATTAAGCTACAGATTAAATGTAGCTGATCCGCTGTGTTCATTCTCCCGTATGGCAGTAGAGCATGGTGGGGACAGGCACGGACTCTGCTGGAAGGTCTGGGTGCAGGTTCCAGCTCCATGGCTCACCAGTTAACGTGGCTTTGAGCAATTCACTTAATGTAATTTCCTCACTTGCAAAATGCAGATAATAATCCCTACTTCAGAGGGTGAATGTGGGTTAAGTGTAAAGTGCTTAGCATAACTACGAGGGCCTAGGAGGTGTTACATGTTAGCCATCTGATTGTTAATGTGATTGTCACTATTTGCCATTTGAGACAAAGGGGGGGCTTCACTAGCGAGTGAGGTCCTATCTCAGAGGACCCAATGCAAAGATCATTTGGAGTAAACAGTCTGTCAAGAGATACAAAGCAAGACTGCAGAGAAGACAGTGCAGGTAGGTGGCAAACACGGTGATAAAAATCATAGAAGTTTTCTGAGTTTCTCAAGGCAATGAAAAATGAGAATGAGTTCTTCCAAACAGTGAAAATTGTGGCTGAAGCTGACTGGGGCTTTCCCCCATTCCCTAAAGAGAAGAGAATGTCCTGGTAAGAAAAGATACACATACAGATTGGTAGCAGTGTTTTACAGCAGGAAGGCACTTAAACTGCTGAATTACCTCAGATAAATCATTAAAAATGCTGTTTCTTTCTTCTCGTAGGCTCCATAGGAGGTTTCTATATATTTGAAGTATGTTGCAGTTCATGAAAGGGGCTTGGGGATCTTTCACATAAAAAGTATTCAGTGTAATCTGGTGGATGCATGAATGTGTAAATCCATCTCTACTCACATCTGAGAAAGAAACAACCTTCTGGTGGCTTCTATACCCATTTTATTTCATTTCATTTTAACACACACTTATAAAACAAGTGTGAATTGTAAGATGGTGGCCATACAAAGATGAGTGAGACAAAATCGGTGCCCTTGAATTCACAGTCAAGTGGAAAAGATAAAACCTGCACTCCATTAATCCATGTGTGCTAACCAGAGACAAATTGTAGTATTGAGAAGAAAGGGTGTCTGTTAAATGGAAAACCCACTTCTATTTACTTTTGCTCCTGGCAAAGTGTGGAGGGCTGGTCAGTTTGAACAGGATACAAACTCCGTAAAGTCAGCCCTTACTGTGCACATGAGGGAAATACTCTCATTTGACACACTACACCAACTTGGTGATCACTGTGCCTACCACCACCTACATTTTATGGTGGAGAAATTGGCAGTTCGGGAAGGGTGTGTCTGTTGGCACTGGTCATTGGAGCTAGCAACAGGCAGAACCAGTTTCTGGTGGAACCCAGAGTCCTTGCTGTCCTCCCCACTGCCCCCACTGTCACATCAGTGCAATACAGTCCTTCCATGTCCTGCCAGGTCAGCTGGACAGCCTCCATCCAGCACATTTGAGATAAATAATAAAACTATCATCTGGGGAGGAAGGAAAAGAAGACCATCAAACACTGGGAACCAACAACTATGTCCCAAGGAATACTTAGTTGTATGCAATGGTTTCCTAAACACATGTGAGCAAATAGGTAAAACCTGGTCACCCATTTTGGAGAATATAAAATTCTTGGTAAAAAGTAGAGAGAGGAGCACCTGGGTGGCTCAGTTGGTTAAGCATCTGAGTCTTGATTTCGGCTTAGGTCATAATCTCATGGGTCATGGGATTGAGCGCTGCTTGGGATTCTGTGCTCAGAGGGGAGTCAGCTTCTCCCTCTCCCTCTGTCCCTCCCCCACTTGCTTTCTCTCTCTCTCAAATAAATAAATCTTTTTTTAAAAAGGTAGAGATGATGTTTGAATTGTGCCAATGTCACGATGGTGCCTTAATAATTTTGTCTTGATACTTAAAAATCACACTCAAGTTAAATATGATAGTCACATTTTTTGAAATAGAAAAGAAGAAGTGAGTGAATTAGTAGGTAACTTGCCTCCCTCCCAAAATAGCCAGTCATTTTATTTTTTTATAAATTTATTTTTTATTGGTGTGCAATTTGCCAACATATAGAATAACACCCAGTGCTCATCCCATCAAGTACTCCCCTCAGTGCCTGTTACCCAGTCACCCCTACCCACTGCCCACCTCCCCTTCCACCACCCGTAGTTCGTTTCCCAGAGTTAGGAGTCTCTCATGTTCTGTCTCCTTTTCTGATATTTCCCACTCATTTTTTCTCCTTTCCCCTTTATTCCCTTTCACTATTTTTTATATTCCCCAAATGAATGAGATTATATAATGTTTGTCCTTCTCCGACTGACTTATTTCACTCAGCATAAGACCCTCCAGTTCCATCCACATTGAAGCAAATGGTGGGTATTTGTCGTTTCTAATGGCTGAGGAATATTCCATTGTATACATAAACCACATCTTCTTTATCCATTCATCTTTCGATGGACACCGAGGCTCCTTCCACAGTTCTAGCCAGTCATTCTAAAAAAGAAGGAGAGGATTTCCGTTTTCTGGTCAGACACACCCTCAATAGCAGGATGGTGAAATGTCATTCCTAACTCCTCTCAATTGCTAGCTCTATTTTGTTTTTAAAGTTACATTTATTTGCTTCTTGTTTTTAGTACATACCAAAGAAATTAAGAAACTCCATCGAGGCGCCTGGGTGGTTCAGTCCATTGAGCATCTGCCTTCAGCTCAGGTCATGATCCCGGAGTCCTGGGATCTAGCCTCTCATTGGGCTCCCTGCTCAGTGGGGAGTCTGCTTCTTCCTCTCCCACTGCTCATTCTTTCTCTCTCTTGCTCACTCTCTCACTCTTACTCTCAAATAAATAAATAAAATGTTAAAAAAAAACCATCCTAATACAGACTGAAATGTAAATAAAGACTTTTAATAGAGAAGGAAATGGACATTTATTTATGATAAAGACATTTATTTATAACAAAAATTATAAGCATGCAAAACAGGGTCATGATGGAGGTACAAAAGTAGGGGAGCCTACATCTATGCAAAAATTGAGTTTGCGTCTACATAGCACTGAACCACATGGGCTTAGTTAAACTGATAACTTGAGAATGATCATTATTCACTTGAATGATATATTAGACTGCTAACGGTGGATTATCTAGTAAAAAAGGGCTTTTTTTTTTTTTCTCTCCAGAATTGGGGTAATTTTGATTGGCTGTCTTCATTGATTCAATCAACTGATTAATTGACCAGATCTTTAGTTCACCTACAGCTATTGAAATAATGTAAACCCCCAAAGGCATGCCTTCCAGCCTCCATCCTAGAAAGCTGAGCATGGCAACCCTAGAGCTATTTTCTGATACAGGCAGGCTGGAAGGAAATGGGAAGAAGCACGGCTATCTTCAGTACACCATTGCTAAAGCTGCCTGAGATTGAGAGGGGCAAATGAGAGCTAATATTGACTCAGATCTCTCTAACACCTTTCTTCTTAGAAGTGTAAACCAACTTACATTAATTAAATTAGATTCTCCCGATGTTTAAACTATGCTTTAAGAGTACTACAAGGTACACTCTGGCTTTTAAGGTACCTGGCAACCAGAAGAGCGACAGATACACAGCTGGCACTGGGTCAATAGTTGCTCAATAAACAGATAAATGAATGGATGAAATTACAAATATTTAAACCCTTGCTTTTAAATATTTCATTAGAAACACAAAGGCACTTAGCACATTTTATTCTCTGGAGCTTTTGTACAAAAAAGAATCTAAATCATTACATCTGTTTTCTTTAAAGAATCCTGAGGTCATCGAAAGAAAATAAATATAATCATTGCTTTCATTTCTCAAACTTTTCATCGTGGAGTTAAGTGACTGGTTGAGGTAAATCCAGAATAAACAGTCAGAAACAGAAAGAGCCCCTTAAATCAGTAATTCACAATCTATTTCTTCATGGATCATTAGTTTGCAATTTGCTAAACTAGCAATAGGAAAGCCTACAGAAAACACGAAAAGGAAATGAAGGATTTATTTGCTCTACCTCTGGGTTCTCTGCCATATATCATTGATTCTTGATTATCTGAGCTCAATTGGGCAAGGAATAAACAAATCCCCAGTAATATTATTTTCTGTTAGTCAATTAATGAAATTCCTCGTCAATCTTTTACCAGAATTGGGAATTGTTAGGTTGATTTCTTTAAGTTTCACCCCCAACTCCTAGGGTCATGTGGCCAAAGGCCAAAGAAAAATGGAGGGAAAAAAAAAAAAAAGCAAAAGCCCAAATAGCGTACACACTAGATAATCACCCCATTATTAATTACATAACGGGGGTCATAAGAACATCTCCATGATAGGCTGGAGAGTGGCCCCCACAAGATATCCATTCCCTAATCTGTGGAACCTGTGCGTATTTGCTTATATGACAAGAAAGGCTTATATTCGCAGGTGTAATTAAGGATCTTGAAGTGGGGAGATTATCCTCGATTATCTGGGTAGCCCTAAATGCAGTCATATGTATTTTTATAAGAGGGAGACAGAAACAGATTTGAGCAAGAGTTGTGAAAGCAGAGCAGGAAGAGATTTCTGGATGTTGGAATGGAGTGATACAGTCCCATCAAGGAATGTGAAAGCTGTCAAGAACTAAAAAGAGCAAGGGACAGAGCTTAGAGCCTCAGAAAGGAGAGGGCCCTAGGACACCTTGATTTTAGTCCACTAATTTCAGATTTCTGGCCTCCCAGAGCATGAGAGAATACAACTCTGTTGTTTTAATCATGTTTGTGGTAATTTGTCCCTGTAGGTTTAGGAGACTCACACAATCACCATGTAGGAGTCTAGTCAGCTTGGATACATGGCTGTAGATCTGGGTGTGTCTGTGTGATGGAGAAAGAGGACTTCTAGCTCTGCCTGGTTGTAATGATAATAAAGTCATCCAATTTACTGCTCTCCTAGGCTCCTAATTACAGCCATCTTAGGAAATGTGTCTTTAAGGGAGCATGGTCTTTCTGCAATATCTGATAACTTTCCTGTTGGGTCAGTTTCCTGTGTGAAGGCCACATAGCAAATTAGAACCTTTTCACAGTGATAGTAAATATGAATTTCTGCATCCTCTAGTACTAAAAAGGAAAGGGCATGCAAAATAAGAAACTCCTGTGACATTGAAGTTCTTATTTATTTATATATTCTTTGGGATGTGTGTGTGTGCACGTACATGTGTGCATGTGTTGGGACAATGCCTGGTAATGTCATATTCATGAAAATCAGACTCTTCTCCATGCAGGAATGGCCACTGGTCATATATTAGACAGAGAGAATATTCATTTCTGGGCATTCAACTAATATTCATAAGTGCTTTCTCTGATCATACCACTTACCCACGAGCCACAGAGGACAAAGAAGATGTAAAATCCATTGATTGGCATTATGATCTGTATGATACAGTCGAGTTGAAAAATTGATTCTAACAAAATATTGAAAAACAGTGAAATGCAGCCGAATGACAGCAGCTGTAAAATACATGGCTGATTTATTTCTGAGGCATTATTGCCTTGAGTTTTGTTCTCTGTATTTCTACCAGAGTTTTGTTCTCTGTATTTCAAAGAGGGAGCTGGGCCCTTACCATCTTTCAGGTAAGAGCCAACAACAAACACTCCCACCATTTGCAAAAACCTGAGTTTATTGCACACGTTATTAGTATGGACTGAATGTTTGGATCCCTCCAAAATTCCCATGTTGAAAATCCAATTCCCAATATGATAGTGTTTGGAAGTAGGGCCTTCGGGAGGTCATAAAATTTAAATGTGGTCACAAGGGTGGGGCCCTCATGATGGAATTAGTGCCTTTACAAGAAGAGGAAGAGAGGGGCACCTGGGTGGCTCAGTAGGTCAAGCACCTGCCTTCACCTCAGGTCATGATCCCAGGGTCCTGAGATGGAGCCCCACATAGGGCTCCCTGCTCATTGGGGAACCTGCTTCTCTCTCTACCCCTGCCACTCCCCTATTTATGTGCTCGCTCTGGCATGCTGTCTCTCTCAAATAAATCAATAAAATATTTACAAAATTAAAAAAAAAAAAAGGAAGCGACAAGAGCTTTCTCTCTCTCTAAGCACCCACACTGAGAAAGTCCATGTGAGGGCACCGTGAGAAGGTGACTGTCCACAAGCCAGGCTCCCACCAAGAACCAAATATACTAGCACCTTCATCTTGGCCTCCCCGGCCTCCAGAACTGCGAGGAAAATAAATGTTTGTTGTTTAAGCCACCTAGTCTATGGCATTTTATTATATCAGCCTGAGCTGATGCATATAATTATATGAGGGGTCCCTGAGGCAGGACAAGGATGGAAGGCCTGCCTTTGAAGGTAGCGAAAGTGGGGAGGGAGTTATTCCCCCAAAGTGGAGAGGCGAGAGAAGCCCTAGGAGTGGCTGCTGTTCAGGTAAGGTCCCAGGAAAGGGAGAGGCCGCAGGGATCTGTGGCTGCCCGGCACGCCCAGAGAGGCTGGATCAGCAGGTGCTCAGTAAAGACAAAAATGCCTGCTTCTCACTCTCGAAGTGGAAGTGGCAAGTACTTACATGACCACTTAGGCTTTGATTGTTAAGACCTCAGTGATGACTCTGGTCCAGTAGAGCAAAAAGGTTTCTGCCCTTTTATCTCTGGACCCCACAAACATCCATGTAGCCTAAAGGAAGGGGAAGGCATCCAGTCATGGCCAACATGAGATTTCCCACCTGCTTGGTGGCAGAGGGGCTCTGAGTCTGGGTGAAGTTGATTTTGGCAGAGTCAAGAAGTGTGATATTTTGCACATCTCAGCTTAGGGATGCAGATTTCTGATTCTTGATTGGTCCATGTCACTCTATACCCCATGTTTCAACTTCTTGAGTTGACCTTGTATTCTCCTAGCCAACCCCAGAGCTCACCAGGCTGGATCTAATTACAAATCTAACCTCTTCCCCACATACTACATGTTTTCAAGACTTGGCTAGATTCTCATCTGCTCTAAGAAGCCTGCCTGGACTCTCCAAGTTAGAATTAATCTCTCCTTTCTGTACACTCAACATCCCATATCTCTAGTTTGCACTCACCACTACTTGCCTCTTAGGACATGAATGTCCACTGTGTGTCTTTCCCCAGATTGTGAACTTCCGGGCACTGGACAGGTGCACTGTTAGATCTGCCCCTTCGGCCCTTTCTCCACCTGGGATCCCACCACCTTGTCACTCCCTACCTCAGCACCCAGCAAAGTGGTCTTTTCTCTCAGTGGTTTCCAGTAATTGCTAAATTTAATCTGATTGCAGGGTCTGGTCAATCAGAAGAGGCAGAGAAATAGCAGATGAAGTAATCACAGCAGACTTTGGGGAGGAGACTGACGTTCATTGGATCCCCCAGGAGAAGTGAGTTTGTATTTCTAAACCCAAATGGCACTTTGCAAGCAAGGTGCCACTCTAGAGACCTGAAAAATGTAGAGGACTTTGAATTCACTTCCTTACTCACAAGGAATGATTCACCTTGGAAAAAATCAGACTGAACGAGTTCTTTTCATACATGAAAAAAAAAAATCTCATTAACTTGGGCTTCGGTAATCCAGATTTCAAAATAGCAATAATACCCAACATTTGAATAGTGCTTTTCTGTTTATAAAGAGCAATTTCATGTATTTAAAACCTATTTCATCCTAGCACAATCTTTTGAGGCGTGTATCAAGCCCAAACCGAGGAAGAAATAAAATTGGTGACCATAAACAATTTGTCTCCAGCCCCAGTCTTTTAATTTTTTTTTCCTCCATGAAACCATACCTGACCGAAGGCTATCATCAAACCAGAGTTAGAGATCGCTTAGCTGCAGACCCATCGTACGCTTAGATGCTCTCTAAACCTTGACTAGAAAGTGGTGAGTTTGGACGCATGCTTTAGTGAGCACACTAACAGTAGAACAAAAATTAAATGGAGAAGTTTTAAATTACTTAGGTGAACAAACTTGAGAAATGTGCCCCTATAGAAGCTGGATTATTAGGAAATAGAAATAAACCAGAGGTGTTGATGAGTTAATAATAAATCAGCAACACTGCAGAATATTAGTGAATGAGCTGTGGTTATTCCACTTGATCCTTGTTTCTTTGCTAAAACAAGTCCTTGAAGAACCGTCAGCAGATACCACTTGATTAGCCTAACTTGAGTTTATATGTGCTTCAAAGCAATAAAATTGTATTTCTTTAAAATGGAGTCTATAAACGCAAACTTTTTATTGATTTACTCTGATCTCTCAATCAGTTAGTGAAAAAAAAAAGTGACACTTGATTGTATTTGTCAGGCGTTGCTCTGAGACAGCAGCTTGTAGGTACCTGATTTCGTCAGGAAAAGTCTAAATCCTAGCCTTTCATCAGAAACTAGGCTCTGTCCCGCGCTACAGAACTGAACTGTATAATCACTTTATTTTTCTAAAGAAAATTCAAGGGCCAAAGACATCACATGCCATGAATTATAAGGAGCCAAATCTTGGTTTTGTAAGATTTCAGGACAAAGCACAGAAGAGCAAACAGTGTCGTAAAAGCTGAAATAAAAGCTTGATTATGTGAAAGGGCTTTATATGGAGGAGGAGATTTGGTTTTTTAGAAATCTGTCTTTTCTGGAGAGTTTTTGTGAGGCACAAAAATGAAACCCAATTTGTTGCATGAACTCGCAAAATGATGACCCTCCATCGCTTTGGGTTCTCTGGTCTACAGTGGGCCCCTCCCTGACCCCAGATTGCTCTGCCCGCTTTACAGAGCAATGATTAAAATCCAATTTTCTTGGAAGCTTTCAGGTCTATGGTGAGTATTGAGCTTTGCATGCTTTGCACACTTTGCACGCTGGGATCAGATCGCTTTTGTTTTCTTGAAAAGAGACGTAGTGTACTCAGCTCGCTATGGGAAACGGTGAAGTCAGGTCTTCCTTGTTACCATTTCTGTAGAAGGAAATAGTCCTGCCTCTCCTTTTATGTAAGAGATGAAAGAAGAAAATATAAAAAAATCTCTTTAGCTGTTGCCTGGAGTTTAACCTGCAGTTCACAAGTGTTTTTGCCATCACAGTAGCAGACTTTGCATGAGCAAAGTGCAGACCAGAGTAGCCCTGAAAAATTGACCTGCCAACCCTGCATCAACAAAAATATGTCAAGAGCCATCTCCCAGGGAGTGCTTTATTAGTCTAGACAGCATAGAAGTTTCCAGACACAGCGTCAGATTCTAATATATGAGACCTTAGTCTGGGGTGTGAGGTTGTCTAGTTCTATTATCACTGACACCCCCCACCCCACCCCCAGCCCAAAAAATCCTGTTACCCCCTAATCTCCAAGTCCACCCACACATTATCCTTGTAGTACACTCTGCCCCTCAGCCTCCCACTCCTAATCTCTGGTAGTCTGAACACCCCAGATGGCAAGTACTCTCCCACTTGAACATGCTTTCGCATCTCCTGGGACCCTTATTAAAGTTCAGATTATGATCAGTGAGGTCTGGGGTAGGGTGTGAAGGTCATTTCTAACAAGGGCTCAGGTGACACCAATGCTGCTGGTCCATGGAACACATTTTGAGGAACAAGCTTCTAGCCAAGCTGACTTTTGTTGTGCATTTCCTCCCTTTGCTGATAGTAAGTATTTCCCTCCAAATTTAGATCATTTGTTTTTCTTCTTCAGTGCCTCGGGACATAAGAACATGCGCTATGGCACTAATAGCTCTGGTTTGGTCCCGGATCTCAATCTCACCATCTGTAAAATGGGTGGTAATAGTCCCCGCAACACAGAGTAAGGCAGAGGGAAAACAAGAAAGTGTTTGTGAGTATAAGCCCTCAAGTGGTTTGTAAATATTAGCTACCCTGTAATATCTCCTAGATATAGTGAGAGAGGAACTTTTAATTCCAGAACCTCAGTGTCCCACCCCATAAAGAAGGAGAAATTATTGTTATTGGTTGTATTTGGGTCATTAATTTGTTCATTACCAATGGGTGGGGTTATGGTGTCCCAAAGGTAAGTGTCCAAGCTTTTCCTTCTTGTGTTTCTTGACTCAGACCCAGGCCAGGCCTGGACCTTGGGGGTAGTCAGCCCTGTTCATTTCATTTATTTTTTAATCTTTTTGCATGGAGGTGCAGAACTGGTTTCTGTCTTGAACTTGCTCCTGACTTCCTCATTCCGGTGTGCTCTGTCTGAGATTCAAAATCTGGAGAGATGGGGCTCCTGGGTAGCTCCCTTGATTAAGCACTCAATTCAGCTCAGGTCATGATCTCAGAGTTGTGAGATGGAGCCCCACATCAGGTTCTGTGCTGGATGTGGAGTCTGCTTAAGATTCTCTCTCTCCCTTTCCCACAACCCTTACCCTTCCTAAAAAAATAATGAAATACAATCTGGAGGGAAGTGGGGGAACAGAAGCAGGAGACCCCTACTTCGTCTCGGTTTTGAGCTTGTCTGCATCTATTAAAGTAGAATCTATTTTCTGGGGCCTCATACATTAAGAACAAAATAACAATAGTTAAAAATTCAAACCCTGGATTTGTTCGTTTGTTGGGTGGCATTGCAAAGATACATCATAAACATTTGATGAAGATTTTTTGGTATATATGAAGAGACCAGTGCTGGTGGGAAAAGTGGGACAACTATCACTTTATCTCGCAATCAGTGATGTACCTAAATCTTTACCGGCACCCGCATTCCTAAGGGCAGGCGTTGTGATTGGTCCCTCAATGCCATCCCAGCCCTCAGCCACTGTGGAAGAACATAGCGATTTGGACACTTGCTCTCTGATTTAGCCCAGAACCCCATCAGTTTCAATCAACCATCGTAATCCCACTCCCCTGGCTAGTTACTGATTCAGGAACTCGGCCCCGGTTGTCAGATGGGCACATGGCCTCTTGGGCCCAATCAGACAGAAGGGAAGGACTCTTGGCACTCCCTCTCTTTTATTCAAACAGGAACAGCGAATCGTACAGACTTACTTCTTCCAGGAAGCCATTCAGCAAGCTTGAAGGAACCTGGGGGAAGCCAATACCAGAGAGGGTCCTTTGTGCCATCATGGGACTGCTGGGTCAGAGAACTCTGAAACTGCTTTGGTCAGGCTTTCTGTTAACCTGCAGCTGAAAACATCCCGAAGGGACAGATTTGCTGCATCCACAGCCTCCCAGTCTTTCCGTTATGGCAATCTACTCATTCATGCATTTACAAGTGAATTTACAAATTCATTTTCAGAGCATCTATTGGGTGCCAGGCTCAGTTCTAAGTATTAAGGATATAATCACAAATTAGACACAGTTCCTGAGCTCAAGGAATTCCTGAGCTTCCCTATTACAGACCGAAGTGTAAATAGATGATTATAATCCACTGCAATAAATGTAAGTAGAGGATATAGTGGGAACATGTTGGCTGAGGTTGAAAGATCATGATTGAGCAGACAGGCCTTAAATTGAGGGTGCTGGGGGTACCGGGCTGAAGAAGTGTCAGATGAAGAGGGATTCATTGTCTTCACAGCAGTTCCTAGGAGAGGTTCCCCCTCCATAACACTAATTAAGCCCCATTTCTTTCCAGTTGTTGCCATGGGGTGTGGAGGGGGGTGACAAAGGCCTGTGGAAAAGCCAGTAGAATACAGGTCTATGCAGGCAGTTCCTCAGCCCCTATAGTCCCATCACATTTTGATCCCAAATTCAGCAGTAGAATCCAAGCACCGATCATTTTTCATTGGCACGTGGACACATCGGCTATCATTTCACACCGAAGTGATTTAATTCCTGATTGGAAAATGTCTGAAGCAGGAGGGAGGGAGGGAATGTTTTTAAGGGCCATGGGCAGATTGAAAGAAACGGCTTTGAACTTGTAAGAAGCATCATAAATATAAAGAATGGTTCTTTCCACTGACACTTGTTAATATTTGTTGATCGTGCCACAGGGAGAGAGACTGGAAATGTTAACCACTGAAAAGACACAGACTCGGGCACATGGATGCATTCGCAGTTATTTCAATGAGAACAGTGACTATCCACATGGAACACTTAAGAAAACAGGTTACACATTGTAGTAAGGAGAGGCATATGACCCAATTATTTCTGTGACACATGAAGATACAGAAAACAATCTGTCTCTCTTTCTCTGCTAACAATGAGGTGACCCTTCACGAACCCAGAGGATTTCTTTAACTTCATTAGTTGCTGTCACCATGGGAGCCCCTGAGTCCACAAGAGGTTTCTTAGCAGACTGTTCCTCGTCCTGCTATCCATAACTTCCCACAGCTTCTGGCCAAGAAGTGGAGATAACAAAGCTTCCTTCAAAAAAAAAATCTTTGGTTCTAAAAAGACTTGGTCCAGAATTGCTGTTTTTAGGGACTTGAATTTGACTCCCAAGAGATTACATAAAGGTGTGAATTTTACCTGCTGCCAGATATGTTCATAATGTATCTTTCCTTATACTCAGGATTTATAGACTATCAAAAGAAAAAAACCACATTTTTCCCCCAGCGATCCTGCATTGTATTTAGCTGTGTGTAGACACAGCTGGAATTACCCAATGTCATTCTTTGTCTCAAATAAACCATAATACATATAAGAATATAAGTTATAAAAATATCTTTGACTCACAGTTGAATTCACATCATTGTTGATTGGAGCCTGACAGCCTAAGATGACTATAAAAGGCATAATAATTTATAATGTTAAGTAGTTACTTTTAATGTGACCACAAAGCTTCATTTCCCATGTAAAGCTTCATTTCCATGTAACTTTATCAGTACATCCACATTTTATGTCACATTTTTCATATATGATATAGCACCAGAAAGGCTTACTGTCAGAAGAGAGGTTTTGTTGTTTAGAACAGAGATTTTGTCTTTAGACTGTGATTAACTCATTAATCTTTGAGAGTATGGTCAAAAAGCATTTTTAAATTTATTTTTTATTTTTAGTTTGCTGTTTACCCAACTAGAAGATTCTAGGGAGTAATGCCTTTTGTGCTCATGTATGCACAGGTAGTGTTAGAATGACTGAAAACAAAGGGAAGGGGAACATTTTCTTTCCTCTGATCATAGGATCCATCTTCCTCCCCTGGTGTCAGCACTCAGAAGTGCTTGGAGCTCCACATGGAGAGGCTCTGTGAAGTTTCAAGGTCCCAGATGCCTGCCAAAGAAACAAAGGCAGAGTGTCAGGGAGGCTGGTGTGGTCATCCTGGATGCGGGGTGATAAGTGTGAACTGCCTGGCTCCTGGCTCTTCACCAATTGCCTGTGTGTCCTTGGCAAAGTTGCACACATTCTCTGGGTCTTGGTACCAACTTGGCTTTTAAGTTGAAAAGGCACTTCCATGTTGTAAGATAAAACAGATGTGAGAGGGAACATACATAGGAAGAAAAGACTTTCCCTGCTTGCCACACTCAGCTCAATAAAAGGTCCTTTCTCTGCTCTGAAGAGGAAGGCAAGAGTGGAAGGGGAAAAAAAAATCCCAGGGCTCTTGGGTGCTCCATCAGTTAAGCATTCGACTCTTGATTTTGGCTCAGGTCATGATCTCAGGGTCATGGGATTGAACCCTATATCGGGCTTCACGCTCAGTGAGGAGTCTGCTTGGCATTCTGCTTCTTCCTCTCCCTCTGCCGCTCTGCCTGTCATGCTTTCTCAATCTCTCTCTCTCTCTCTCTCTCTGAAATATAGAAATAAAATCTTTAAAAAATATAGATACTAGGCCTCAATCCAGCCCTGAGATCAGAATATCTAGATGAGGGGGGAAGTCTTGGTTTTGTCATATTTTATTTATTTATTTTTTTTTATTTTTTGGTTTTGTCATATTTTAAAATCACCTGGATTGATAATTAATATCAATCTGGGCAGCCAGAGTTGAGATCTTCTGACTTCGATCCAGAAACTCACAGCTCCTTCCCTACAGATACCTCCAGGAGAGAAGGGTAGGAAATAGGCCAGAGGGACACTTTAGCATGAATATGATGCACTTGTAAGTCTGAATGGACTTAGAAGTCATTGAAAAGGACTGAGCTCATGCAGAAGCAGCTGGATTAAGTATCTGCATCAGATAGAGTAGAGCTTGGAGACAGACCATTGCACTGAGTTTTATAAAGATAAGGATGCATTTTTGCAAGCCTGAGTCTCCGGCTGTGAAACTGCTCCATAAATCCGATGCTGTTACATGGCCTGGCACATAGTCCTTAATGAATGGTTATTATTTTTAAGCAGCCAGTATATGACCACTATACTTCCTTTCTGAATGTGCGGATGGGCATCTTGCAACAATTTTAGAAACCATCTCTTTCAATGTCCTCCTTCATTCTCTCTGCCGGTGAACTGCAATTAGATGTACGTCAGGTCTTCCCCTGCTACTCTCCATGACGCTTATCAACCTGTCATATTCTATCTCTGTCTCTTCATGCTACATTTTGAGTAATATTTCTTCAAACCTTTTTTTCCAGGTCGCAAATTCTGTCTTAAACTGGGCCTTTCCTGATGACAGTAAGTCCTTCAAGCTTTACATTTTATTGTGTTTTTTATTAATAAAGTAAGTATTTCTTTCCTTTCCCTGTTATTTTATTATCTCTTATTTCTACTTTGAATCTGTCTTTTATGCCCTTAGACAATTAAATCATACTTAATTTGTGGTCTTTGTCCAATATCTAAAATTATTAGGAGTTCGATTTTGCTGTGTGTTGTTTCTGCTGGCTCTTGCATGTTGCATGTGGTAGCTTACATTTGTTGTGTGTGTGTGTATGTATTTGTGCGTGGTGTGTGTGTGCGTGTGTGCGTGTGTGTGTGTGTGTCTGTAAGTTCATGCTTTATTTGTAGAAATTCTTTGAGCTTTGGCAGGTCATTCCCTTTGGCTTATCTGGCAAGTATTTGTGTTGACTTTTTCTAGGCCACAGCGGGCATTACCAACCCATGACACTTTAAAAGAGCTTATTAGCTTGAAGTTTGTAGGACAACACAGGTAGAGTAAATTTGAGCAGCAAATCTTCAAGAGAGTCAGCTTTCAGCTGCTATTGTTTGGAGTCAGATTTGTCTCCCTTTTACCCCCACTCAAGCTGGAAACATTTTTCCTTGCTAAATCTGCAAGGCAGGTTTATTTCTGGTGGACGTTTACAATGAGAGCAGTCCTTTGGCAACCCAGCTTTATGCACTGTTCCTTGTTAGATTCCCACCTTAGATGGGCCCTTGTTTTCACCATTGTGCCCCTGTGTCCCACACAGCTGTCAGAGCAGAAGCTTCAGGTCCTCAGGGTCAGGCCCTGCTCCTGGGTGAAAGCCAGCTTACGTGCATACTTACCTCCCCACCACATTCCTGCTTTTGCTTTGTGCTTGTCTGCTGTGTAGAGGCCTTTCATTATTGTCAGCTCAATAGTGTGTTTTTCAATGAATTTTTTAAAAACCAGCTCAATAGTGTGTTTTTCAATGAATTTTTTATCCAGGGGTGCCTGGGTGGCTCAGTCAGTTAAGCATCTGCCTTTGACTCAGGTCATGACCTCAGGGTCCTGGGATTGAGCCCCATGTCAGGCTCCCTGCTCTCCCTCTGCTGTCCCCCTACTTGTGCTCTCTCTTTTTCTCTGTGTCAAATAAAATCTTTAAAAAATAATAAAATAAAATAAAATCTTATCCAGCATTTTTAATTGTTACACAGGGAAGTTTGTCTGGAGTATCTTATCAACAGTATTTTCAGACGTGGAAGATCTCTTAGTAATTTCTGTCCTATCAAAAAAAAAAATTTATTTCGCCAGATTTCAAGACTCAGGAAAGGAAGCTGCAAAATGAAGATGTCTTTCAGAACAGTGAGGCCTTGTTCAGAGAATCGACGTTGAAACTTCTACTCCTCATCATCATTTTCCAAAGTGTCATTTTATGGGAGAGGAATAGACTTCTGTGAAGTTCTTTGCTTTCGGAAGAATGTTGGTTATTGAAATTTCTGCAAAAATAGCAAAAATCTCCCCCAGCCAGAGGGCCACATGGAAATGGAAGCAATAATCCTATCCTGACACCGATTTAAATGTTGACAGAAAGCTGAGTGTGGAACTCTGTTGCACATCACAGGGATGAGAATTCACTTACCTTTGTTGAGACCTCTTATGAGAATTTGAAAAGCTGTCTCATAGCGGACAGTAATACCACTCACCAAAAATAATCGCTTCTATAAGGGTCATCTTATTAGACTACTGGTTTGCCAATTTATTTTCTAAGTCTGCTGGATTCTTGTGCCCACACAGGACAATTTAGAGACTTCCTAATTTCAGTTATTCAACTGGCCACAGAGAGGTCTACTGAAGTGTCCAAAATGGCCCATGTTTCTGCTTCAAAAGATTAGAACTCCAAGTTCCTCAAACAAGGTCAAACACATTCCAGAACCATGTTAGGTAACACGCCATGGTTGTCTGCATGAAATGGATGAGTCAGCCTCCTGGAAAGCGCCCTCTTTCTGACTATTGCCACTGTGGAGATTTTCAGTATCTATAGTTATTTAACAAGAGTGGCCATTCAGGTTTAATTTTTTCCAGTTTTTTTTTTTTTTTAAGTTGTTGATTATATCTAGAAAATGAGGATGAGAGAGAAATTTGTTTTGAACTGGATTTGACAAACACTAACTAGGCTGGCCTCCTTAAAGCTGACAAGATGGAGTCACAGAGACATCAGGGCACACCTGGTGGACAGGACTAAGCCCATCCCAGGTGCACCGTGGCCCACACATTGGCCCCGTCATGGCTCTATTCTCCTCACCTGCCATTGGCATTATTGATGGTGTGTTCCATCTTGGCTGGTCTTTCCTATGTAGTTCCTTTTTTTTTTTTTTTTTTTTTAAGATTTTCTTTATTTATTCATGAGAGACACAAAGAAAGAGACAGAGACATAGGCAGAAGGAGAAACAGGCTCCCCATGAGGAGCCCGATGAGGGACTTGATTCCAGGACCCTGGGATCATGACCTGAGCTGAAGGCAGATGCTCAACCACTGAGCCACCCAGGCACTGTCTGCATGGTTCCTTTACCCCACGTAGCTTGTGGGGTAACACGTCATAACCAAAAACATCATAACAACCTTCCCAACCTCTCTAGCCCCCACCTCCACATATAAAAACTGCCACCACCACCCCCCACGCAGGTGTTCTGTCCTCGTCAGGGCAACAACTGATATGGTCTATGCTAATAAACAAACATTTTTTTTTTAAATCTAGATTAGCCATTAAGTTATATAATACCCTTAGATGTTCTGAATTCCTAAACATTCTTATCTGACTTTATGATAAGATATGATACCACAAATACATTCTTTGAAAGACTTTCCAGCCAGTAAAAAAATGAAGGACAAATGAATTTTTGACTGACTATAAGGAATAAACAAAAGCAATGCTCAGTGTAACTTTCCCCATTGCAAAAGGACCAAATGGTGAAGTAGACATACATAAAGTTTGTAATGCTAACCATTGTTAAGTGTACAGTGTAGTGGTATTGAACACATTAACATGGTTGTATCATCATGGCTGTCCTCCTCCAGAACCCTTTATCATCCCAAAACTCTACCTATTAAACAATACTTTCCCAACACACCCTCCCCCTGGCGCCTGGCCACCATCGTTCTACCTTCTGTCTCTATGAATTTAATTTCTCTTGGGACCTTATATAAATGGAATCACATAATATTTGTCCTTTTATGTCTGACTTCTTTCCCTTAGCATAGTGTCATCGAGGTTCATTCATGTGGTAGCGTGTGTCAGAATTTCCTTCTTAATTTATGGATGAATACTATTCCATCATGTGGCTAGACCACATCTTTTTTATCCATTCATCAGTTGATGGATAATTAGTTGTTTCTACCTTTTGGACAAAATGAGTAGTGCTGCTATGAATACAGTGTGGAAATACTGGTTGAGTCCCTGCTTTCAATTCTTTTGGGTATTTGCCCAGAAGTGGAATTTCTGGATCATGTGGTAGTTCTATGTTTAATTTTTTGAGGAGCCACTATACTGTTTTGACAGTGGCGGCACTATTTTATATTCTCACCAACAGTGCACCAGGGATCTAGTTTTTCCACATCACCACAAATACTTGGGTTGGTTTTTTTTTTTTTTTTTTTTTTTATGATAGCTATATTAATGGATGTGAGTGGTATCTCACTGTGCTTTTGATTTGCATTTCCCTCCTGAGTAGTGATGTTGTGGGTTTTTTTAAAAAAGATTTTATTTATTTATTCATGAGAGACAAAGAGAGAGAGGCAGAGACACAGACAGAGGGAGAAGCAGGCTCTCTGCAGGGAGCCTGATGTGGGACTCAATCCCAGGACCCCGAGATCACACGACCTGAGCCAAAGGCAGACACTCAACCACAGAACCACCCAGATGCCCCAGTGATGTGGTTTTTTATGTTTTTATTTATGATGTGTTTCTTTGTGTCTGTTTGTCTTGAGGAACCCACTTGTCAGGGGGTACTTTTGATTTTGTCCCCAAAATTTTGTCCCCAAAACAGATAAAGCTCAAGCTTTCCCATTATTTGTTTTCTAGGAAGATTTAATGCACCTCATTTATCCAGATTTGAGTTGGCAATGAAGCTTCTGCATACATCATCTCAACTCCTTTACTTCTCAACGAGAACAATGCACGAGATATTTCCTTCCCTTTGTTCTTTGTCTTTAAGCATCACTTCTAGGGTGGGTCTCCATCTAGCTCAGCCAGCATGAACAACGGTGTGCGAGGGGCTTCCCAGCTTCTGAGGGCAGGTAGGCAACCCCAGGGCTCTGCTCAAGAAAGCTGTGGCACTCACGTGGCACACACATGTATCACTGTAGGAGAAAGAAGCCTTAATGTGTCACAAGCAATACCACACAGTGGAGACCAAAATCACATGGCCGAGTTATGACAAGAACAAATGCCTCCATTTGGACTGTGCTCGGGAAAACTGATGACTTGCAGTACAACCATGAGGCTGGAGAAATCATTTATTAGTGAAGTATGGGCAAAACCGGTTAAAAATAGTTTGAGATGTCCAGGAATCAGAATGCAAGAGGGAGCCTGACAGTCGCCACATGTCAGCCCTTTATAAGTTGTTTTCAGCAATGTGTTAGAGGACAGAGACTTCTTTCCTGTGGCAAGTTAGTGTGAGCAAAAGTTACTGGAAGGCTATAAATTGCACTAACCCAAGGAAAATCCTTACTAGGCAATTAGATTCTCTTTCATACGGACCTTACCAGAACTAGGATCTGCCTAAAATGACATCAAGTTCACTCATTTAAAATAAAAAAGTATGATCTGAATTACTTAATTACTGTATTGTAGAATAAGTGAAGTTTTAGCTGGTAATACATGCGAACACAATTTTCAATTTGTACTATATAATTAGTACATTAAAGGCAAATAGTGCTGCTAAGGGTATTTTGTGTTCTTGATAAGCTAAATAACCCACCTAAAACCTTATTCATATTTAATTTGCTAAGCAATCTATTTCTTTGTAGATGGCACAAAGGTAAAGTTTAGCTCAGTTCTTGTGTGCTTTAGTGGGATTTAAATTATTGAGATTTTACTGCGGAGACTGAATCAGCACACTGGGTTGAGATTTCTATTGTGAACATCTAATTATCCCAGTTTCAAAGATACTGCCTTTAGGGATCCCTGGGTGGCGCAGCGGTTTGGCGCCTGCCTTTGGCCCAGGGCGCGATCCTGGAGACCCAGGATCGAATCCCACATCAGGCTCCCGGTGCATGGAGCCTGCTTCTCCCTCTGCCTATGTCTCTGCCTCTCTCTCTCTCTCTGTGACTATCATAAATAAATAAAAATTAAAAAAAAAAAAAAAAAAAAAGATACCGCCTTTAAAATGTTAAGTAATACTCACTTCGTGGTTTCTTTTATTTTCGTTCAGTAAAAGGCTCAAAATCCATTTTATTATATTTTGGTTTTGAAGTTATGTTTTAAACAATCCGTAAATCGACAAGGTGCCTTGTCGACAATGAGGCTTGTCTTTTGTCTTAAAGTTGGAGATTTCCCTGAGGCTTCACAAAAAGAGCAAATGGTATAAATAGTGATTCAACATTGTATGTGGCTCTTTCTCCCTTCCTTCCTTCCTTCCTTCCTTCCTTCCTTCCTTCCTTCCTTCCTTCCTTCCTTCCTTCCTCCCTCCCTCCCTCCCTCCCTCCCTCCCTCCCTTCCTTCCTTCCTTCCTTCCTTCCTTTCCTTCCAATTTCTTCTTTTTCTTTCTGTTTGGTCATTGGGTACTCAAATATGATAGACATTGTTAAGAATCCATTCTAGAGAGGATATTGCTTGCTTATTCCACCAGCAGAATGTTGGTGGTGATTGCCAATTTTGGCCATGTGGTTCAGATCGTCATTATACCTTGAGCAGAGCAAATTCCCACTCTAGAACTACACAGAGTTTTCTGAATTGTTTATAATGCAAAACCCACCATAAAGCACACAGAGTGGGCGTGGCATGCTCCAGGTGCTTGCTAGCAACACTCCAGTGGGGAGGAAGTGAGACTTCCCCAGGTATCACTGATAGCAGTACCTCTGTCCTGCTTCTATCTTGGTCTTCTCTCCTTGTCTGTTCCTTCATGGCCACTGGTCCTCATTCATGATCCATATCCTGGCCCAGTTGTTCATATTGGTCAGTTTCCAAGAAACCATTATGTTGGTTATTTGAAATAATATTTATAAGAATTTCTGTGTTTTTGTTACTCAAAGTTAAACCTGAAGGGGGGCACTTGATGGGATGAGTCCTGGGTGTTATACTATATGTTGGCAAATTGAACTCCAATAAAAAAATATACAAAAAAAAAAAGTTAAACTTGAAGAAAATGAGAGATTTCAGTAAATGGGTATTACCATAAATTCATGCAGATGGTTGAATTGCAACCTCCAGCTTTGGAATATGTTGCAGCAATGGCCAGGTTCAAAATATTTCCTCTGCATGGTGGAGAAGAAATGCTGGTGGATGGTTCTAGACTTCCCTGGCTTTTATTGGAAAGGGCAGAGCTTCATGGAGGCTTTGCCTTAAAGGGTTGCCCCCTGTTACTCAGGACACCTCTCCTTGAATATCCACATATTATCTGTAGGGGAGGAAAAGTTTTCTTCCCTTCTCAGTTCTTTGACTGGTCTAATAATTAAATTGGCATAAGATGAATTAACAGGAGAAAATCAAATTTAATTTTGTGTATACAGGAGGTCATAGAAATATGATGCTCAAAGAAGTAACCAAAGTAGGCAACTTTTATGCCTTTTAGACAAAGAAACAGTAAATTTGTGAAGAATTGACAAGACAAAGAAGTTGATCTTGGGGTAGTAAATCTGTTTCTATAGTCTTCTTGGCTATGAATTCTCTCTTTGGTGATAAGGATGTCTCTACCACCTGGTACATAGAGCATACCTTTCACATGGGAGATTTATTTCCTGCTTTCAGGGGGACAAAGGACTGTCAGAGTCATTCTTGCCCTGGCTGTTTCTTAAGTAGTTTTAATTCAAAATAATCAATACGTCAAAGTGGCATGTTTTGGGGTGGCCTGTCCTGAACCCCATCATATCCAGTTAGTGCATACTTTTATCTCCTTGAAGTCTTTGAATCTTTTATTTTTACGGAAGCTTCCCATTTAATGCTGAAGCCCACCCTCCCTATTTCCCCTACCTCATTTATCCTCCTTTGATTTTTCTTTTATCCACAGCACTTAACTCCTTCTAATTATAGCACTCACATTCATCGTGCTCACTGTCAAGCCTCTCTCCCATCCCTGAAAAACATAAGCTCTGGGAGGGCAAGAATCTTTTTCTGTTTTATTCACAGACAAATCTCAAGTGCCTAGGACAGTGTCTGGCACATAGTAGGTGCCCAACAAATATTTTGTTCAATGCATTTAATAATGCAGCGGAGCCAGTCATAATTGCTGATATTTACTACACACTTCCTTGTACTTCAAATGTTGCACTTGTGTATTTTTAAAATACATGATCTTATTCAATACTTCCAACAGCCCCATGCTATTGGTACAATCATCATTATCATCATCACTTTACGTGTGGTTAAACTGAGGTTTAGAGAAGTTAATTCATTAGTGAAAATTACTCAGCTAGTAAACAGTAGACGTGGGGTTGGCGCCAGACATACTCTGCATCTGGATTCTTAATCATTCTCTGCAACTGCCTACAACAGGCCAGCTATATAATTTGTGGGACCCAGTATAAAAGGAATATTCAGGTTCCTTGTTCAAGAATTGTTGGAATTCCAAGATGGCGACAGCAAAGCATTAAACCAAGTGTGGGGTCCCATGTAGCTCTACAAGCTACAAGTTCATGAAGCCAGCCTGGGCCTCATAAGTGGACATGCCCACCCACAGAGACCCAGGGTGAGCACTATTCTTTTGGCTTTCCCCCCCATTTCAGTCTGGGTAATACATCTGTTTTAAATTTAGATCTGGGAGAAACACTAGCGGTTAGTTCATTGTACTTACTCAACAGATGAGGAGACAGAGTCTCAGAGAGGTATTTGGTGAAGGAAAACATATGCAGTCCCTTGGTAGTGAAAGAGAACAGAGCATTCTTTACTATAATCAACAGACTTGGAGTCATTGGTAATATTTCATATACTGATAATTGTCAGGGACCTATTAAAAAAACTTAAAGGAATTCAAGGGTATCTTCACGATGATGTCACTCCCATTTGCATTCATATACTCTTTCTCAAGAAAAAGAATAGAGTGCATCACACTTATAAATATGTCTAGTGTGTTTGGTAGAAAAGAAGGTGAGCCTACAGATTCAGATGTTTGTTCCAGGCTGAAACACCCTCCTGTACGCTCCCCCCTGGCTGAGCCCCTTTCAGATTTCAGGCTCTAACGGAGGTCTAACTTCCTCCATCAGACCTTCCTGTCCATTTAACCTAAGTCAACATACATTCCTTGTTTATGGGAGTTGTACCCATATGTATAATTTTGGAAATTAAGACAGAGAACAGTTTAAAACACAGCACTACACAAACACGCATTCCATTAGCTGTCAGGGAGCTATGTCAGAGAGATTCATTAACTGGTTACCCAAATCCATTCCTCCTTTGTTTTTTGCAAAGAGAAGTGCAAATTTGTTTGAGATGATGATGTGCCTGTTAAAAATACTCATTTCTTAGTCTACCATCTTGTAAGCT
Source organism: Canis lupus familiaris (assembly GCF_011100685.1). NCBI lineage: Eukaryota > Metazoa > Chordata > Mammalia > Carnivora > Canidae > Canis > Canis lupus. The sequence continues at coordinate 16,496,075 of NC_049256.1, read as the reverse complement.
CTGTACACACAGGGGAGTAAAAGGCAAATGGTATCTTAGTATTATTATAAGATATTATTTTACAATTTGTATTAAATAAAATACATGTAGTAAAAACTTCCATTTTAATAATTTCTAAGTGTGTAATTCAGTGGCATTAATTACATTCACAATATTATGCCACTATCACTACCCTCTATTTCTAAAACATTTCAAAAAAAAACCAAAAAAACAAAAACAAACAAAAAAAAAACAAAAACAAAAACAAACAAAAAAACACATTTCTATCACCCCAAACACACACTCTCAAGCAATCATCAAGCAATAATTAACCCCCCATTCCCTGTCTCCCCAGCCCTTGGTAACCTCTAACCTACTTTCTGTCTCTATAAATCTGTGGATTCTTCATATTCCATATAAGTGGAGTCATACAATATTTGTCTTTTTGTGCCAGGCTTATTTCACTTAGCACAAAATTTTCAATATTTTTCCATGTATCAGAACTTCACTCCTTTTTACGGCATGATAATATCCCACTGTATATATATATGTAACACATTTAGTTTATCCATTCAACTGTTGGTGAACACTTTGGTTGTTTCCACTTTTTAGCCACTGTAAATAATGCTACTATGAACATGGGCATACAGTATCTGTTTCAGTCTGTTTTCAATTCTTTGGGATCTCTACCTAGGAGTGGAACTTCCAGGTCACCTGGCTGAGTCATATGTGTGTTTAACCTTTTGAGAAACCGCCAAATTATTTGCACAGTGGCTGCACCACTTGCATTCCCACCAGTGGTACATGAGGCTTCCAGTTTCTATACTTACTCAATCACACTGGTTATTTTCTGTTTCTGCAATCCCGGCCACCCTAGCGGATGTAAAATGGTAGCTCCTGGTGGTTTTGATTTACATTTACCTAGAGACAATGCTGTTGTCTCTAGAAAATAGTTTTGACCTTGTAGATCTTTACTGCAGACAGCACCAAGTTTATAGCATTCCTGCCCTTTGCCAAATTCCCACAGTGCTTATGTGTTAAGTACTGTGATTGTTTTAAAATCTCTCCCTTTCATATAACAACCTGTACCACTACCTATGTGTGATAAGTGCACCCAAAGTATTCTTGATTAATCAATTGCATATTCAAATCCATTTCTTCTTTACAGAGAGAAACGCAAATTTGTTCAAAATGATGATGTACTCAGTTAAAAATGCCTCTTTCCTTAAGCTAGGAGTGGCCATGTGAGCCAGATTTGGTGGCATAATTGAAGTGTAGGTTGTGGGGCTTCTAGGAAAGCTGTCATTTTTCTGGTAAAAAAAGAAAGTTTCAGCTGGCATATGCCCTGGTTAAGCCTATATACTTGGCTTTTTGGTACATATGACCCAAAGGGATCCTAACTGACACATTGTAGAAGCCACAAAAGCCCTGATTGATGGGACTCTAGAACTAATTGAACCTAAGGAGAGAAAAGGAGGCAGGGAAGAGAAATTGGATGCGTTAGAGAGCCAACTGCATGGCAAAGATCTCCGTAGGTAAAATGTAGACCAGAGGCCATCACTCATGTCACATCCCATTTACTGACTGCTCCTGGTCATCAGTCTCCCCCTACACTGAAAGGCACTTCAAGCATCTTCTTACTTCCCCTAGGGGCTCAGAACATCCTGCTTGGATAGATCAGACTTCCTTGGAGAATACCTTGAACATCACGAATTTGAAACTAGTTGACGAAGAACCTCAATCTCTGAACCATTAGCCCAAGTATCTATCCTTGCTGGGTGGGGTGTCCCAGCAGTGAGAAATGACCTTGATTCTCCTTGAAGGGTAAATGCAGAAAATCAGGAATAAGAAACCTCTTCTGATGCTTTTCTGAAAATGAAATTCTCACGATACCTAGCTCCTTTAAATCTCTTGATTTATTGTGCAATAAAATAAGTAGAAAATGAAAGGGCTTTACTTTCACAAAAAAAATCTATTCTTATAAATACATAGGCCCATATCTCTAACTTCAGCTGCTTTGCTCATTAATTCCATGGTGTATATGAGTGTTTCCACATATTTGCTTGCTTTTCAGGTCTTTTGAGAGTATCGATTCCTCCTTCTCTAGTGTAGAACTCAATTCTCTAAGGACTGGCTAACAAAACATTTCCCAGCTTACACAGTGCCATTTAAAAATGATTACCTTTGGTGTCTTCAGTTTAAAGTTTCCCTTCCTGGCTTCCATATGCTAGCAGTCTGTACACTTCTCTTTCATGCTTTAATTTTTAGGGGCAACTGCAAGATGTTCTGCGTGTGTCATTCCCCCTGACTGCCTTCTCTTAGTGGCTAAAACAGCAGGGGCAGTGGCTATAGCAGATAAACCGTGGGATTATTGTTTTCATAGCCAAAAGTTTTCTGGGGGAAAGAAAACCATTGTAGGTAGTCATGTGTCATCTTTTGGCTCAAAACTGAAATGCTAAGTTGTGCATTAGTTGCATAAATTTGCATATTGATATACACAATCCCAGCGATTTTAATAGCATCGCAGATTAGCAGAGATACATGCAGGCAGACGCACACAGGCTGACATTCAGAGACTCCCAGCTAAGAGACAAACAGAGCCCAAGAGAGGCATGGGGATGAGTCAATGAGAGCAGGGAAGTTTGGACAGAACATAGAGCACTCTAAGGGAAAGACAGAGAGGGCCTGGGGAAGCAGAGGGCACTTGCTAGATGGCTTTGAGGAACCTCCCTACTCCAGACCCCCACTCTCCTTCAGTTGTTAGACTTAGTCATTAGACCCTCCTGGGTGGAGGGTGGAGGGAGCCAGGGCTGATGACTTACAGAGGCTGGGAGTGAATCAGAAGATCCAGAAGTAGTCTAAAGCCCCCAGGAGAATTTAGACTTGTTTTAATAAGTCTAAATAAATAAATAAATAAGTAGGCTCTTAAAAGGTTCTTTCTTTTCATTTATTGTTTATTTTGGTCTTTATTCTCTCTTCTATGACCTGAGTAGGACCAACAAAACCTTAGGTTTCTGGATGCCTAGAATCCTTTGGCACTTTGCCAGCAATGATCAATGGCGATTCCACTAGATTGATTTGCAAACCAAACCACCAATCTATTAATTTTCTATGGAAAACATACATGTCATAAAGACCCAGGTGTTCATCACTATTAGTCTACCCTCCAATAGGAACCCAGCACCTGGGAAAACTCCTTAAAAATTAGTACAAAGTGTGGGATGCCTAGGTGGGGCAGTGGTTGAGCATCTGCCTTCGGCTCAGGGTGTGATCCCTGTCCTGGGATTGGGTCCCACATTAGACTCCCTGCAATAAGCCTGCTTCTTCCTCTACCTGTGTCTCTGCCTCTCTCTTTGTCTCTCATGAATAAATAAATAAAATCTTTTTAAAAATTAGGACAAAGGGCAAAGAATTCCTTAAGGAATATCTTCCATGGGCTTTAAGAGGCTGCCTAGCCCTGCCTCCCCAATGGTCATGTATCTGCCAAGAGGCCTCAGTTCAGTGCTGGAAATATATTCTCAAATTCTTGGCCTTGGTTTCTTAAGGTTGATCATTCCCACCATCTGTTTTGTATGTGTTTGCTTTGGTCATTGGAAAATCAATAACTTCTGGTTGCAATGAATGTCTCTCATTTCATAATTATTTACTGAGATCTCAAAATAGGGCAGGTGCTCCAGTGGAGGTTAGGTACCACAGTAGAGGCAATGATGAATAAGACATAGGACCAGGCCTGGAAAAAAAGACTCACAGTGGCAAAAGGAGGTTTGCACAGATACACGTGACTGTCTACAGGGGTAGAAAATCACTTTAGAGAAATATCTGCAAGGATTCAAGAATGCAACACCAAATCTGTTTGCTGAGATGGAGGAAGTCTGGCTCACAGATTAGGTGGCATTTAAGCTCTAATCTAAAGAATGAGTATGATTTTAACAAGTGAAAATGTTCAGGTGGGGTAGTAGGTAGGAAGTGGGGGAGAGGAAAAGGGAGAGGGATCACTAAGGGGTAGCCCATGACAAGGACGGGAGATAGTGTAGAGGCACACCGTGGGCTTTGTTCAGACATATACCTCCCACTTAGGCTTGGAGTACAGCAGGCATTAGGGAGTGCAGTGGGAGACAGGGCAGGGAAGCCTGTTGGGGCCAAACTATGGACAGCCATCATGCCAGGAGCTTCATTCTTTGGACACTGGGCACTGACAGGCTTTTGCATGAGGGAGGACAGTGATTGCAGATCATGAAGCTTAATGTGATCCTGCTGTACACAATGAGCTACAGAGGAAGAAGATAGAGGGGCCAGGAGGCCAATGTGGAGGTTTTGCTACAGGGTTTCAGATCAGAAGTAATGAGGACCTACCTGAACTAGGAAAGTAGCAGTGGGAATTTAAAAGGTAGAGGGGATGTGAGAGAGACTGTGAAGACAGGCTTCATCTTGGTGATGAGCTGGATGCAGGGGGTAGAAGAAGGACGAGTGAAAGATGACCAACAGAGACTAACATTCATTGAGAGCTCTGCTTGGCACTTTACATATAACAACTCGTTTGATCCTAAAACTGCATGAAGTAGGTACAACTAGCACCTACTACTCCCATTTTAGAGATGAGCAAACGGAAGCACAGGGATTATATAACTTCTCCAGGGCTGCGTGGCTGGTGGAGGAGTCTCACTAGAGTCCTCGCATGCTACTCAGTCCTGTACCATGCTGTCCCCAGTTGGATGGCTTCCACTCTCTCCTCCACCCAGTCAATAAATACCTTCTGATTGAATTGCCCCCTGTCCTCACTTGCAGAAGCAAAGGGAAAATTACTGCAGTCCTGGAAACAAATTCATTTTCATCATTGAATCAAAGTCGTTAGTGCTTTTAAAAAGGCGTAAAACTCTGCCATTGTATTCATACTCAATTAAAAAAAATTCCCCAACGGCAGTTGGCATCGTGATTAAGATTTTCATTTTATTTATTACTTTGTTATGGCAAAACAAAACAAAACAAATCCTGCCTGAATTATCTTCCATGTGTTAGTAGAAAGGCATTTTTCCTATCAGTATACTTCCTGCTACGTGGGTATATTGATAATCAACTTGATCTTCACTCAGCAACATCGGTCCCTTGGGTTTAGAGCGAAGTCTGAGCTGTTTTAGAATAAAGGATCATCTTCCTTGTCCTAGAATGGCCCACGGGCTCTCACTAACTCTATTCACTTCTCAAGGTCAGACTTTTGATACGCCCTCTTTCTTTCTGTTTTCTTTCTCATGCTGAAACTACAGCACTGAAAAAGCTTGATTAGAATTCAGGTACTATGAGGATAATCATAGTGTCGCTGTCTTAAACACATGGTACACCAGCAGCTCTCAGAGTGGCAAAATGAAGTTTTATTGTGTAATTACAGTTCTGTGCTCTGCAAGAAAGGAACTAATTTCGCCAAAAACCAAACTGCTGGCATTTTTTTTTTCAAACTGAAGAGCCTTTTATGGTTCTTTGGCAACCTGTTTCATTGCCCTAATAATTGGAACAGTCACTGTAATAACAGTCAACTGCTTCCATTATATTATGCACAAGAGCGGAATATGCAGAGTCAGCTGAAAAGAACTGAGGATGTGTGCACGTGTGTGTGCTTGTGAATATATCCCAGAAATGATGTGCGTGTGCATATGTGCATGTGTGTGTATGTGTATACTTGTGTATGAATCTGACCTCCAAATGTGCAAGTAGTGAAAAATGCCCCCTGTGACAGTGTGGTGCGTGATGGGGGGGCCTTACTGCTGGAAACAATAGCCTTCATGATTTTACACTGCACCAATATGGAAAGGCCTTCAGCTCTTTTTTTTTTTTTTAAAGATTTTATTTATTTATTTGATAGAGGGAAAGAGTATGAGCCGGTGTAGAATGGTGGGAGAGGGCAGAGGGAGAAAGAGACGCAGACACCCCCTGAGCAGGGAGCCAAGGACCCCTGGATCATGATCTGAGCTGAAGGCCAACCCTTTACCACTTAACTGACTGAGCCACCCAGGCTCCCCCACCCACCAAGCTCTTTTAAAGACAGTCTTCTTTTCCTTCTACCCTGTTAAGCTCGATCTCCTATCATTTAACATTTTGAATTCTTTTTTCTTAAAACTTTATATCTTTATTCATGAAAGATACAGAGAGAGAGGCAGAGACCTAGGCAGAGGGAGAAGCAGAGAAGGAGAAGCAGGCTCCCTGTGGGGAGCCCGACGTGGGACTCGATCCCAGGACCTGGGGATCACAACCTGAGCCAAAGGCAGACGATCAACCACTGACCCACCCAGGTTCCCCTCCTTAAGTGATTCTAATGTATAAACAATATTGAAAAACAGTAGTCAAGCTTACAGATTTAGGCCAATCTGCATTAATGTAGGTTTTACTAAAGCATCAGTAAGAAAGTAGTATAAAAGATTCTATTACATACCACAGGGTAAAGCTTCTCCAACATTCCTTTTCTTTGAACATCTTTGCTTTTCTCCAAAGTTTTTTTTTTAATATTTTATTTATTTTTTCATGACAGAGAGAGAGAGAGAGAGAGAGAGAGGCAGAGACACAGGCAGAGGGAGAAGCAGGCTCCATGCAGGGACTCGATCCGGGTCTCCAGAATCACATCCCTGGCCAAAGACAGCACTAAACCGCTAAGCCACTGGGACTGCCCTTGTTTTTGTTTTTTAAAAGATTTTATTTATTTGAGAGAGAGAAAGAGAACACATGAGTCAGGGGAGGGGTAGAGGGAGAAGCAGACTCCCCACTGAGCAGGGAGCCCGACATGGGGCTCAATCCCAGAACCCTGAGATCATGACCCAAGCCAAAGGCAGATGTTCAACCAACTGAGCCACCCAGGTTTGGCTTCCTGAAGATTCATCTCTCTTCTCTCTACCTCCCAGAAATCTTTCTCCTCAGTAACTGTTCAGACCATTTTCCCCAGTAGCTGGGTTTTCTTTTCCCTTTAACTGCTTCCCACATCGAACTCAGCAGAACATCTTTTCCCTCTTACTCATCCATCAGCAGCCTCAAGTTGTCCTTCCAAAATTAGGGATAAATTATTTATGTATTAAGCTTCAGAAAGATATGAGGCCAGAAGGAAAATGGTAGCCCTACACTAAGAAGGACTGAACTTCCCAGAGCTAAAAATACCCGGGGACAGAAGAGGATCCCGTATCCACAACAATTCATCCATGACAGAGCACATGGGGTTGGGATCAGCTGTCTGAACAATGCCTCTGATATTTAGTTCTTCCATTCTCTTTCCACTGTCATCCCTGGATCAGGCCCTCTAACACTTCCCTGGACAACTCTTAATATCATTCCAGCCAGATGCCCATTCCAACACATCTTTGGGCCCTGTCCCTAGCCTTATGTTAAGTGAGTATCAATCCAATGAGTTCTGTAGCCTCAATTAAGCTTTAATAGTAATTCTTAAACTTTTTGTGGTCATGGACCCCTTTGAGGGTTTGATGAAAACTATAGACTCTTTTCTGGAACAATGAAACTCAGATTTATATAATTTTGCATAGACTTCCAGAGACTTGGGCTCTCCTGTAGCACACTGACGGACCTGCAGTGCACGGACTCCATGTTAAGGATCTCTGCAACAAAGCCTGATTAGATTCATTGATCTGTAACTGGCTTTGACTGCGTTTAAATACCTGGATTCAAAAAAACTCACAGAAAAGCAAAGGTGGTCACATTGTGAAATGATGACTGACTATACTTTAGCTTAAACCTGTAGATGTCTACGAAGCTTGAAAAAAGTCAAGGGAGTCAAAATAGTTACCTGTATCCGGATTCATTGATTTTTCCACTTTCTTTTTGATTGTCACATGAAGTGATAGTGATATATATTTCAACACTGAGTATCACAAGAAATATATATATATATATATGTCATATATGGAATTTATTATATATATGTTCCATTTAATTTATACAAGAAAAATGAGTTAAAGAAATTAAATGGCTCACTTGAGGTGACACCATAAGGAGGTGGTTGAGCAGAGGATGGGGCTCTGGAATCCTGGCTCCCAGGCCAATGCTGATCATTTGCATCTGATTGTTCAGGATGTTCTCACTTCATAGAGTCTCAGATTTATTCCTTCCTATCCAGTTAGACTTTTGCTATCATCATCATTCATTCATTCAATAATCTTTCATGAGTGACTTGTGCAGGACACGGAGTGTATATTGTTATAAATACCAATTGAAGAAGCTAAGTTATGTGTGAGAATAAAGTGCCATGGAGCTATCAGAAAGGCCTGATAACATCTGGCAAAAAGGCTCAGGGAAGGCTTTGTCGAGGAGGTAACATGTGATGTTAGGTGCAATGAAAGATAACAGAATAACCTGGGGAGAAAAGCCAAAATCCAGGCAAAGGGAGAAACCGTTGGAAAGGTTCAGAGGTGAGAGTCACAGGGGAATAGCCCATGTCCTTTAGACAGAAGTGGCCTTTAGGGAGTCCTAAGCAATGAGGCAGGAGAGTACACAGGGTCCTGCAGGCCATGCTGAGCAATATACTCTCCATTCAAGGGCCAGTGGGGGCCACAAAGGGTTGGAATTGGGGGAAATGTGTGCTGCATTATGCTTTAAGATTTGTGTGGTGGAAGTATAAAATATGAGTGAGGTTGGAGAAGGTTCTTTTCTGCAATCTTATCTCGTTTTATATTCTTCAACATCGAGCTGAAGCTTTTGTTCTTAAAGCTGGCATCTGAAAGTTAATATTTAGTCCAGAGTTTAAAAAACCCAGAGTCTCTGACCTTTTACAAAGTCCATTAGGCTTCAGGAGGTCAACAGATCTTCTAGAACTGTATTGTGTGTTTGTGCATAGAATTCCCTTCTTTTTTTTTTTTTTCCAAGCTGAGAAGTCTTACAGTTTCTATCAGCTTCTCAAAAGGATCCTTAATCCAAAAGAGGACCATTGCTTGAGGCTGAATGGAAATAGAACAATTTTGAATTTTTCCGACATAGGGGTAGCACTGAGGAATGAAAATATGATACTCATTGGAACAAGTTAAATTGCTAGTTCTGCTGAGAAAAAAAGTTTTTTTTTCTGTCAAAGGGGTCATAAAGTATTAGCAATGGAAAGATCTAGAAATATTATTTATTTCATTAACAGAAGTTGAAATCAGGGACCCTACTGTATAGTATGTTCCTCAAAATCACCCAGATAGTTCTAGAGCTGAGGAGAAATATACAGGAGTTATCTTCTCTTGTACTGATGTCAGCAATAGAACTGAATTTACTGTTAAGCATTATTATTAAATAATAGTAATAGCTAATGATTAATAAAATCTAATTACTGTTAAAAATGTTAAAAACACCAAGTTGCTGGTTTCTGTATCTGATTATAAAAATGTAAGTTCCTGAAGTTTGTAAGTATCTTCAAAATGATTTCCACAAATCACATTAATAAAATATTTTCTGTAATTAGTTCATTCCCTGTTAAAATGGCCATTAGATCATCAGCCTTATATGTTTCTACCCATAATTAGACGACTATTAAGACAATCAGTAAGATTATTAAGACTATTAAGATTATTAAGGCAATTATTAAAACTTTAAAAAAGTTTTTATTTAGAAATGAACATGCCCATCTAGCTGTTTCCAGGTGAAGCAAGTGCTCCGTTCTGCCATTGATCTACCCATTTTTGACACATGTAAGGTCTTTGATTCCAAATTTTAAAATTGGAAACACAGTTACTTCAAGGCTATCATCAATAGGAAGTACTAACCATTGCCAAGGAGAAGCAGAGACTGTTGTCTTAGGAGAGATTTCACAAGGAACCAACCTAATTTTACTAAGGATCCCTCAGGGTACCAGGACTATTTTCATAAAATCCACTAACCAGACCTCTCAGTGAAAGATGGGCTCCAGTTCTGGGTTTTTGGATATTTTAGGGTTAATAAGAAAAAGGTGTCCCCACTCCCTCCCTCTCACTTTCCTTCTCTCCCACCCCCACTGACCTTCCTCCTAATAAACAACTTGCATTGGCGAGATAACTAGCTGAGGGGAGGAGGAGAACTGCCACCTGGGACCAGGACAAAGCTAACTAGTACTCAGGAGGATTGAACTGAGGCCGGCCTCATTACCACTAGATTGTAGCTGACTTTGTTCAACCATCCTCACAAGAGGAAAGGAAGTAAAAAAATATTATTGTGGTCAGACTGTGGCTCATATTAAAGCAATTTCAGAAAAGCCAGGTAATGATATGCTGCAGGGAGAAAAAAAATTATTGGTTTAAGAGCTGGCAGCAGAATATTTTGACAAAGAAACATCTCTGTTTAAAAATCCAGCCGCGGTCCATTCTAAATGGGGAGGTTACTCTCAGGTGTGGTTGGCAGGTCCTCGGGTGAGATGAAGGAACAGCTCAACTGCTTTGCAGGAGCAGTGACTACGAAGTTAGGAGTCTTGGGGTGAGGGCGAAGAAGGTAAAGCTTTAGAGGCACTTAAGCAGGGGCTAGTGGGTAAGAGTGTGTTGAATTCAAGGTGACAAGATTTGTCTAAATCAATCAGCCAATTGATATTTTAGGCCTTGAGCCCAGGAAAGAGATCTGAGCTGGAGACCATGAGAACCTTTACTGTATTGTTCATTGCTTCTCGAACTGTAATTTAAGGGCCATCTGTGTATAGCTGCACCCACCCCAAGTCCTCTGGGAAGGGAGCCCCAAATCCTCATTTTAATCCTGTTTGCCCAGATGATTCTTAAGCTACCAAAGTTGGAATGCCATAGCTAGATGCTGACTGATGTGATGGGAGAGGAGGATGCTCAAGTTCAGAGACGGTAACCAAAGGAAAGGGCTACGGAGACCTAGCGTAGGAAAATGAACATGGCTATCCACTGGATTGGCAGTGAGGCTGTCATTGAGGACCTGAGTAAGGACAACTGGACGGTTCCAGTAAGGTGGACATGTGAGCATGAAGTTTTCGTGTTTTAGTTGCAGGCAGGTGTCTGTACGCGTGTGTGTGTTAACCAGGCCATTCTATTGAGTTGAGACACCTGCTTTTTAATCCTAAGGATCACTGACCTCCAGCAAGCTGTGGTATGTCTGCCCCATTCTGGCTCCTCAAAGCTGCAATATGTTGCAAGCCATCACTGGAGCCTCAGCAAATCCACGCCTGATCCTCACAATCTGTCTGCTTCCCGGCCCTTCAAGGGCATGACATAGTATTGACCTTTGGCTTTGTCCTCTCATAGTTCTTTGGGACATGATTTCCTCTTCTACCTTTGACTTCATGTCTTGAATGATGATAAAAGGCACCTGGCCTTACACTCTGAGTGGTATCGTGGGGGACCTTCTTTCACCTGACCCTCCATTATAGGGGAAGAGGATGAGCCCCTTTCTTCCTGAGATCTCTTCATCTGGAAAATGATGAGTTGGATTAGGTCAGTGGCTTACAAATGGGTTTTTCTAGAGTTCAAGCGTCCTCCTGGAGAGCTTGGCTTCAAATGGAGCATCCACTGTTGCTTGTTTTGAATACTAGGAGTCCGTCTAGGTGTTCACTGAACAGCAAATAGGGGTTCTATTGCTCAAATCAAATTGAACCCACACGAAGTATCTTTTGTCTCCAGGATACTGAGATCAAGCTGACTCTGAGGATTTTAGGGATACATATTTTTCTCACCTAACCCGAAGCCTAATTCTTCACATATCTCTCTTCTCTCTCTCTCTCTCTGTCTCTTTCTCTCTTTCTCTCTCTCTCTTTTTATGCTATGCAAGAAAACAAATTCTAGGGTTCTAGAATGATGATGACACTTGTCTTCTTCAAACTTTAACCAGAGCACATTCATTAGCTATCCCATATCTTGTTATATATGTTATGCTTTATAAAGTAATGCTAACTTTCCAAATGATGTAAGTAATTGGGGAAAAATTTTGGAAAAGTAAAAGAGAGTGAAGAAACCATATTACCATTTGTGGTTCTACTACCCTTTTTAGCAGTTTGAGATGCTTCCTTCCAGTATATGAGGGTGTACAGTATATATGTGCGTGCACACCCTCACATACACAAATTGAAAATGTCTGTATGGTTTCACACATGTCCTTTTTCACTCAGTGTGATATAATCAGCATTTCCTCACACCATGAAACATTCCTTGCAAACAAGAATTTTATTAACTGCAAAGGCTCATGTTTGGTAGGTCTCTGTATTATGGTGCTCTGGGTGTCCTCTTATACTTATTTTAGAGCATATCAAAGGCCATTTTTACAAAAGGGCATGTTCCATACCTCTTCAGACTCAAGAAGCTTCTTCATGCATCCCACACACATTCTTTTTATTAAAAATCATTTACTGCGTTTTCTTATGTATTTATATATTTTTACAGATTTTATTTATTTATTCATGAGAGGCACAGAGAGAGAGGCAGAAACAGAGGCAGAGGGAGAAGCAGGCTCCCTGTAAGGAGCCTGATGTGGGACTCGATCCCAGGACCCCAGGATCACACCCTGAGCCAAGGGCAGATGTTCAACCACTGAGCCATCCAGGTGCCCCTGCATTTTCTTTTTTAAATTCTATTTAAATTCAACTTAACCTATACTATATTATTAGTTTCAGAGTAGAATTTAGTGATTCCTTCGTTGTGTACAACACATTCTTAATCCATTCATCCACCTTATTCATAAGCACAAGCTCAGTCTTTTCTGCAAACTTATACACACAAGAAATGTTCTTTCTCTCCTCATGATGGTCTTGTCTATTAGACTCTGCATCCATCCCCAGCCTCTTCCTGTATCACCCGAATCAGAATGCTAAACTAGATATTTCCCAGGCTCCCTTGCAGCGAGTATTCTAGATACAAAAGTGGCTCTGACAGTGAGGCCAGGGGTGAAGGCTGCCTTTAGAATGAGATTCCTGATTATGGCCGGGATGGTGAGAGCCCAGAGTGACAGAGGCCAAGGTAACCATGACAGCCAAGGTGAGTATGGACACTGCAACAGGCAGCGGGGCCAGAGTTGTGATCAAAACGGGTTTTACCTTCAGAGATCTTTTTGTGGTAGATAATTTATCATGTATTTCTAGCACCAAAACAGATGGGAAACCTACTAAGGTCCAATTTGATTCCTAAAACCATTGAAAACTTTGGTCTGGTGACTGTTTACCAGAAGACACACAGAGTTCTCCACCTAATTTCCCTATCAGAGCCTGTTCATAGACTCTAGATTCCTAAACAAAGAGGCAGCATTCCTTAAAAAAAAAAAAAAAGACCTGCAACATTCCTACACATATGTATTATAAAATCCCCTGAGCCTTCCCCAGAGAGTTCTGCAGCTGCTTACCAGGGGGCAAGATGCTCTTGGGAAAGAGGGATACCAGATTTGGGGGCAATTCTTTTTTTTTTTCTTCAAGATTTTATTTATTCATGACAGACACACACACACAGAGAGGCAGAGACATAGGCAGAGGGAGAAGCAGGCTCCATGCAGGGAGCCTGACGTGGGACTCGATCCTGGATCTCCAGGATCATACCCCGGGCTGAAGGCAGCACCAAACCGCTGGGCCATCAGGGCTGCCCAGATTTGGGGGCAATTCTAAACCGTCTGGACACCCATACATGCCAGCTCATTTTTTTTCTTGCAATAAAGTGAGTTCCTTGGTTAGAAGCAATGTTGTGTGGGCACCACAGGCATCTCGGTATCCAGTTTCTTGGAGACCCTGGGGACAAGTCCACTGGTCAGATAGGGAGTTATGGGGTTTTAATGATAAAAGAGTTTTTACTAGAGTTCATCTCACCTTGGGTCCAGGGGTCCTATGTACACATCGTGTGTTTACTGAGCCACTCAGGTGTCTCTCTCATTGAGTTTCAGTAGAGATTCTCAGGACTTAGTGATGTGAGACATTCTCGGTATTCTCCGAAGTGAAACCCAACTTGCATCATCTTGCATTGTCTGCCAGTAAGAGGCACAGTGCTCCAATCTATTGCTAAGTAACCTCAAAGCTGCTGATCATAAGTGTGGCCCAAAGCCAGACAAATTCTGTAACTGGTTTAGGTTGAAATTCAAGCAGTTCTTCTATGGGGCCTCATGACCCAAGTGATCCAAAATTGATAGGGTGTCCCACACAGTATTATTTCTGAACAAGGAAATCGTAATACTGAAAAAAAAGAGAGAGAGAGAGAGAAAGAGTCAATGAGCTCATACATGTGGGATTTCCTGGTCTTATCTTGAATCCTACCACCCAGGAAAAGCTGACCTAAAAAAATGGTAGAACAGCCTTTGGAAGATCCAACTATGGTAGAAGCTAAGAGACCACAGCTTTTTCCATTTGGAGGGACATCTTACAAGATGTTCCCTATGCTTTGAGCAAGCAATACACATATGGTGCTATATTCCTCCCATGACCAGATTTCATGAGTACAAAAACAAAGTGTGGTAGTTGGAGAGCCATCTCTCACTGTTTCACCTGATGAATGACATGCACACACCATATTTGCTTCCCATACTTATCAGATGCCATTGGTGGCCTTTCATGTTTCCTTGGCCTGCTGGGAAGCTTTCTTGCAATAGCCAGAAGTGCTGAGAGTCAATGCCCAGGAGTTCTGGTTAAATCACTGGGTGTCCTCATACCCCAGTGGGATAATTCTGAGGTGCATGCCATAGTCCCTCAACTGCTGTCCAGTGGGACTTGAGTTATGTGTCAAATCTAAAAAGTCTTGCCCCATTTTGAAATTATATTTAAAACATACTCATGTTTTGTTCTCATGCTGTTATGTTTCATTTCGCTTTTGACACTTTGACAGATGTAAAAATTCTTTTAGTCTAAGGTGTCATAGAAATACAATAAAATTTTCTCATGACTATCCAGTTATCAGAGAATCATTTATTAAGTAATCCATCATTTTCTTGCTGATTTGAATTGCCACCTTTATTGTATTCTAAATCCCTATATTGGGTTCTGGCCTACTTCTGTACTTTCTAGTCTACTGATCTGTCAATTCATGTGGGAGTGCCACTTTTTAAAATTATTGTAATTTCATAATATATTGCACTAACTGAAAAAACAATGGACTTTCCAATACTCTTATTTTTCAGAATATTCTTGGCTATTCTTATTTATTCATTTTTCCTTTTTTTGACATCACAAACAAATTTATTATGAGTTCAATTTCTTCCAGTGTTATTGTGTGTTTTTTTGTTGTTGTTTTTAATAAGTTTATTTTTTATTGGTGTTCAATTTGCCAACATATAGAATAACACCCAGTGTTCATCCCATCAAGTGCCTCCCTCAGTGCCCATCACCCAGTCACCCACACGCCCCACCCACCTCCCCTTCCAACGCCCCCCCCCCCCCCGCCAGTTCGTTTCCCAGAGTTAGGAGTCTCTCATGTTCTGTCTCCCTTTCTGATCTTTCCCACACTATTTTTTATATTCCCCAAATGAATGAGACCATATGTTTGTCCTTCTCCGATTGACTTATTTCACTCAGCATAATACCCTCCAGTTCCATCCACGTCGAAGCAAATGGTGGGTATTCATCGTTTCTAATGGCTGAGGAATATTCCATTGTATACATAGACCACAGCTTCTTTATCCATTCATCTTTCGATGGACACCGAGGCTCCTTCCACAGTTTGGCTATTGTGGCCATTGCTGCTAGAAACATGGGGGTGCAGGTGTCCCGGCGTTTCACTACATCTGCATCTTTGGGGTAAATCCCCAGCAGTGCAATTGCTGGGTCGTAGGGCAGGTCTATTTTTAACTCTTTGAGGAACCTCCACACAGTTTTCCAGAGTGGCTGCACCAGTTCACATTCCCACCAACGGCGCAGGAGGGTTCCCCTTTCTCCGCATTCTCTCCAATTTTATTCGTTTTTCATATGTTTTTTAGAGCCATTTTGATTGCTCTCCACTGAGAAAAAAATCCTGTTGGTATTTTTTTTTGGGTGTCCATGAACTTAATAAGATTCTTTTTCTTTCTTTCTTTCTTTCTTTCTTTCTTTCTTTCTTTCTTTCTTTCTTTCTTTCTTTCTTTCTTTCTTCTTCCTTCCTTCCTTCCTTCCTTCCTTCCTTCCTTCCTTCCTTCCTTTCTTCTTTCTTTCTTTCTTTCTTTCTTTCTTTCTTTCTTTCTTTCTTTCTTTCTTTCTTTCTTCCTTTCTTTTCCCTCAGCCAAATTGTTTATCCAGAATTCTTGGGTCATTAACTCTCAGCATTCCACCTTCTTTTCTTTGGTTCTTTATTTGGGTATAACTTACATATACTTGGCTCATCCCTTTTGGAAAGGAATCACAGCCAAGTGGGATAAGGAAACTAAGTCCTTTGTTCATAACATTATCATTTATCATTCTCTATTTGAAAATCTTCCCTGTCTTTCCTTCTCTCTCTCTTTCTTTACTATAATCTTTCATAGTTTTTTGGTGAATAACGAAGGTTCAAGAAACTCTAAGATGTATGGAGACAGAAGATTATATATTAGAGCAGAAGTAGTGGCTCTGTCAGTTACTGCCGGTTAGCCTTTCTCTCTTCTCCTTAGTATTCAAATCTATTAAATGGGGATAGTAGTGATAACTTACTGTGAAGTTAAATAAGATGGAATCAATTAAATTAGTACAGAATCTTTGGAGAGATGGCATTTATGGCCTCAGTTTGTTATTTCTTCAAATATTACAAATTCTTTACTCTGTAACATTTTTAGTGACACTCTGCCTCTGGCTTCAGTCATATGATAGACTTTGACCAATCAGATATTAGCCACCACGCTGCAAGCACAGGCCCCGTAAACACCTGGATGTTAGGACTTGCTCTGACTCTTGCCTTCTGACTCTACCACAGAAACATGTCTGGGCTTCTGGGCTAGCCTGCTGGAGGAGGAGAGAAATGTGACCCAGTTAACTCCATGATGCCAGCTGACAACTGACAACTGACAACCACCCATTCCCACGCAAGTGAGGGGTCCAGCTCTTGGATAAGAAGAGCCACCCCACTGAGCCCAGTCAAAGTCACTAATCTATAGATTGTTGAACTATATATTTATCACATTAAGTCACTATGTTTGGGATAGTTTGTTTCTCAGCATGATTGTATCAGTAAATGAATTATGCCAACTTGACACATAGGAGGGGCTTAAAAACTATTTACATAGTAGCCTTGTGGCGATGCAAGTATTTTTTTTATTGAAATCACAGAGAGAGAGAGTTCCCCTCCTCCCCACTCTTCCCATCCTTTGTAGATTACTCCATAAGGTTTCCAACCTAGCTACACTGTTATATTTAATATGCTTATTTAGTGATTTGACATATTTCAAATTGCTTCTAAACGGTGTCTTGTCTTTTTAATGGCATCAAAAACACACATTTTTAGTCACAGTCTACTGAATGTTAGCATTTTATTTAGGTCTCTGAGGGGATATAAGAGAAATAGGAGACAGAGCCCTCCCTTCAATCACACAAAGCTACAGGACAAGAACTACTAATTTCAGTGAAATGTGTTATATATAGAAGCGTTGAAAGGACACTGAGAAATTCAATGAGTTGGAACTGAGTACATTTAGCCTGTGATTTTTTTAAGCAGGGTAGGAAGACTTACCTAAGGGAAAAAAAAAAAAAAAAAAGAATGACAAAATAAATCACCAATCTATTTGTTTCGCTCCAGCATGGCCTCATAGGCTGTGTTTGGATTGTGAAATGGGAATGTTGACAAAGGAGTGCTGTCTCTTGACATTCTCTTCACCTCTTTAGCAAACAGGTTCATGGGCACTTACACTGTGATGTGGACAGTGACAGCGATACGCTTCATGGTATTTTTCACATTGTGCCTTGAAAGGGTGGGTAGAAACAGGATGATAACATCTACTTTAACTGTCACATCTACATTCATGTAGGACTCCCTAGAAAGGAGTTTTGTTTTTTCACCTCAGTCAAAGAAAAGGCCAACCATGTGTTAAATTTTACCCAGCTTACTGGGATGAATGGGGCTGACCATGAACGTAGGCCCTCCATTTCATTGGTGTTGAGAGGGAAGATTGGCTCCTGGTTGTCTCCTCCCACAGCCACTGATTAAGAGCTGGTGCTGGTTTCTGGGCTGACCTTTAACTGTACAGCAGGAATTACAACTCCCTAACGAATGTGTCCTCGGGGCTCTCCGCTGACTATTATTTCTGAACAGAGCACGTTCATGAGCAAAGCAAAATCATCATGCCAGGAGTGATGCCAGCTGACCTAATGGCCTATTGGAAGAAAGGCGAGATCAAAAGTTTCTCTTTTCCCCAGCAGCCCACTTTGCCCCTTGTTTTCTGATGCATGCATTTTGTTTCTTCTCATTCATCTCTGTTAGAGCCCTATACAGTTCAACTTTATGTTCTGGAGAAAACAAAGAAAGGTCTGTGCTTCTGGCCTGATGTAAGGGGAAAACAGACAGCTTCTTAGAGAGAGCAGTTTAAGGACTGGCTGAAGGGTCTGCATCCCCTGAAAAGAGCCTGCATTTCATAGACTCAAGAAGTATTTGTTCGGTGAGGAGCCTTAATTCCACTGGATATTTCCAAATGACCTTTGCTCAGAAATCAGACAAAACCCTAGGTGACTATATAAATAAATAACAGTGAAAGAAACAGAACTGGAAAGCAGGGTACACAGGTAGGTACGGAGACAAGTTCTTGCATCTGTGGGGACCAGAGTTAGAAAACAACTCATCTTGGTCGACTTTCATTTTTTTAGAGATTCAGAGGAGTGTAATGACTGGTCTGCAAATAGATAGCTGGGTCATGACAGAACAGAAAGAAGTCAGAACTCCTGTTCTTACTTCCAGGGCAGTGTCCTTTCCAGCATTTTAGATAATCAGTGAGAAGTATGGGTAAATGTATATTATCAATGGGGGCATTTGAAGAGATATAGGATTCTAGAATGTAACAACACTATAATAGAGTTGGTGTACTTTGGTACACTATAAGAAATTTTAGAATTTTTCTCTTTCCTTTTTTTTTGAAGATTTTATTTATTCATGAGAGACACAGAGAGAGAGGCAGAGACATTCGCAGAGGGAGAAGCAGGCTCCCTATGGGGAACCAGATACAAGACTCTATCCCAGGACCCTGGGATCACAACCTGAGCCAAAGGCAGATGCTCAACCGCTGAGCCACCCAGGCATCCCAGAGAATTTTCCTGTTTTCTTAAAGTATGTTAATAATGAAAGTAATTTTTAAAAAACCCAACTTGGAAATTAGCTTTAAAAACACTCCCTTGTCCCTATCTCAAGTTCCTCCCGGAGAGGTCACTGCTGATGGTTTGAATCATCCAGGCATTCTTCTATGAACACACACCCACACTGATATCCACCGATATGATTATCTCCACATAGAAGTGTTTGTTGTTATTTACAAAAATGTAAATAGTGGACATGTTGCCCGGGACCCTAAAAAATAAAGAAAGGGACACCTTTCCATGTGGGTACACTCTCACTCATTTTTCAGCTGCTTTGCACGCTGGCATGGATGCAGTCCATAAACTCGGTTGGCTAACATTGAGATTATTTTCAATTATTTCATTATTACGAGGCTACAATTAAGATCTTTGAACCCACATGTTTGTCCACTTTTGCAGATATGTATGTCAGATAGACCCCTTGGAGGATCTGCTGAGTCAAAAACATACTTACATTTTTTATAAATATTGCCAAATTGCTCTATAGAGCAGGGTGGCCAGTTGACTCTCCCACTTAACACTGACAGCTGATGTGCTGTTTGCCAATGATAACACTAAGTGTTAATCATATTAACCTTGCTGATCTGATACACAGAAAGCAAAGCTCACATAGCTTTGATTAGTTACATCAAGCTTCTTCTCAGGTGCTTATTAATCATTTGTGTTTTTCTCTGAGTGCTTTTTTATTTTTTCCCCATGTATAAATTAGGTTGTTTGTTCTTTGTCCATTGAGTGCTAGGAGCTTCTCATAAAGTCTTACCCCTAACCCTTTGGTGACATATGTCCCAAGTGTTATTCTAGGTCTGTTGTTCCTCACTTAATTTTGTTTATAGAATCTTTTGTCATACAGAGATTTTAAATTATGAAGTCAAACGCACCAATCTCTTCCTTTGTAGGGAAGCTCACATTTCTCATATTCTTTCATAAATCTGTTTTCCTCTCATCACTGCTAGACTAACAGCCGCACTGATACACCTTTCATTGAAAATAAATCATTCTAAATTTAAAATGCAAATTTTAACTTGCTGCTGATGCCTGGACTAACAAA
The DNA here is from genome assembly GCF_011100685.1 of Canis lupus familiaris. NCBI lineage: Eukaryota > Metazoa > Chordata > Mammalia > Carnivora > Canidae > Canis > Canis lupus. Next base: position 16,475,925 of record NC_049256.1, on the reverse strand, counting down.
ATCAATCTTTAGAGAGGAAAATAAAATTCTCTTATGAAACTGCATACAGATCAGGGTAGTCTCCAGAAGGCCCAGATAAATGGTGAGTATTTCAAGCTGGACACTGTGATACGGCTGGAAATCTTATGTTAAAAAGCCCAAGCAAAACAAACAAACAAACAAAAAAAATTCCCAAAAACGTAAGCAAATGGTTTTCAAATTCTAACTTCCTACCAGTATTATGTTCATATCTTTCAAAGAGGATTGTCTTTGTCAGTGGCTCCTCAAAGTCTTGCTCCTAGGAATCAAAATTTAATAGGTGATTGTTAATGTAGAAATTATTGTTAAGCCTTTATTAGAAACCAACATCTTGGGGCACCTGGGTAGCTCAGTCAGTTGAGCATCTGCCTTCAGCCCCTTCAGGTCACGGTTGCAGGGTCCTGGGATCAAGCCCCATATCAAGGGGCCCAAAGGTGAATCTGCCTCTCCCTCTCTCTCTGCCCTTCCATCCCACTTGTGCTCACTTTCTCCCTCTCTCTCTCTCAAATAAAGAAATAAAATCTTAAAAAAAAAAAAAAAACAGAAAACGAAACCAACATCTTTTGACAAGCCTCCTGATTGTTTGAGGAAGTAGAGCACAGAAAAATTGAGTTTTGTTGGGTGAAGATAAAGTTGGGACAGATCAGGAGCTTTGCTGCTATGGAAAAATTGGGGTCTTCGTGGGAAATCACACTGGGTGGTCCAAGAAAGCCAGTGGTGAGTGTAAAGGTACAGAGTACAGAAGATGATATAGGGAGGTGCGTGGTAAAGGCTGGGGGGAAAGGAAGAAATAGAGAAGAAAGGGCTAAGAAAAATTCTTGAGAATTTCTTTGGCAATAGTACTCACTGAGGTGATCAAAATCAAGAATAAAACTTAGGTTTGGACATGCCTATGCTCCGGGACAACTGTGAGATCTAAAAATGGAATTAGAAGGAAGATTTGCCTTTTGCTGGTGGAGCCCAGTGCCCTTTTAAAAATCTAATTTAGAAGTTTGAGAAGCCAGCCAGGGCTTTCTGTCCCAGGGGGGCTTATCAGTTATGACAGGGATCAGCAGGGACTCTCTTTCTCTCTCCAACTCATTGCCTCAAGACAGATGAAATGAAGACCGTATCACAACTAAAAATATTGTCTAAAATCAAGGCTAGTAAACAAGCAAACGAATGAGCAGCATCCATCATCTTTCTTTTGCAGTGCATTCTGGAAGGATGCAAGGACAAATACATACATATGACATATATTTTACATGTATATATCATAAGCCTAAGCATCGGAAATCCTAATATAAAAAGGATCCAGGCAGCTAAATAGGAATCCAAAGGGAAACTACAGCTTAGTGCTGAGCTGAAATTGAAGTGGCAACTCCGGTGAGGTCATCGCATTTCAGAGCATGAACTCTAGAACCAGGTCCCCCCCAGCCCCTGGCTTAAAATTCCAACACCACCACTTCCTTCCGAGCTATGCCTGTGGGTGAGTGGCTGGACCTCGGATGTCCCCCGTTTCCTCCTCTGTAATGATGACAGAGGGGTAACATCTGCCCACAGTGATGTTCTGCGGGCTCTGGGAGGGCGTGCGGGTCACACACAGCACTTGGCTGGTTGTGTGCCATCACAATTCCCCGGGCTCTATTTCACTTTGAAAAGCTTAAGCTGTACCAGGTTAGGCTTACACATATGTGCCCCCTTCCTGTATTTCTGCAGAGAGTCGATCTAATTACAGAATGTGTACTTTAAAGCCAAAGGCATCTTGGAAAAGAACCAGTGCTCCCCAGCGGAGCTCCCAGTGAAGACCTCTTCTTGTCCCCTAACTTGGAGCTCTGAGATAAACGCAAGAGGACACAGAAGGAGGAGAGGAGTCCATGATTCTGATTGCCTGGCAGGGGCACCTAATGTTTTCTACCCTTCACAGCTCTGGACAGGAGCGCTTGGATGGCTTTTGATTTGTACGCTCCCTGCATAGGGAGCTGCTGTGGTGTAACTGAGCCAAGGACAGAAAAATTCTCTGACTTATAGTCACTCAGGTCTGTCCTCATGGCTTCAATATCCCAGAGGAGATAAACAAAGAGACAGCAGTGCCAACCGAAATTTTAACACCTTCTATCTAATGGTATGCTTCGTGCCTGCAACCTTCAGAAAAAAAAAAAAAAAGTATAAAACAACTTAAAATGCAGAGAAACTCACAGGATGTTTTCATGTACTACAAAAAATATCATCATAGAATTCCTTTATTTTTTTTAAGATTTTATTTATGTATTTTTGAGAGACACACAGAGAGAGGCAGAGACACAGGCAGAGGGAGAAGCAGGTTCCCTGCAGGGAGCCCGATGTGGGACTCGATCCCAGGACCCCGGGATCACACCCTGAGCCAAAGGCAGATGCTCAACCACTGAGCCACTCAGGCATCCCCAATGAATTCCTTTAAATAACAAGTGATTCTAGTGCATCAAAATAATATGACCCACACAAAGTTATTATTCATAGCTTGCCTTAGTATTTCTGGGGTTATGTGAAATTGCATTTGTATTATTATTGAGTAGCGCAAGGCTCAGATCTCTTAACTAGACTAAAACATGCCAAGGTTCATAGAGAGTATATATTTGCAATGTTTTATATCCTCCTTTTCAAGCCTGTGAACCAAATTTCAAATGAATTACGTGAAATAAAGGTAAGGCTTCTGGCGGCTTCCGGCTTCCAGCCACTTCTCTTGACCCAGCCCATTTGTGTTCTCTGCGTGATTGACAGAACCATTGCCAAGGATCTCCAGCCCCTTGCAGACATTCAGGAGAGGTGGCTGTGATCACTTAATTAGAGTAGAAGCGAAGGGGAAAGGCCACTGCTGGTTATCCAGGATTCCTGTGATCAGCTGTTATCAAAGTCCCCAGGCTTTCCCTTCTGATGAAAATGTCAACCTCACGAAGAAATGCCTGTCACAGTTCCTTGAACCACAGAGGAGAGGGGAATCTGGAAAAAGGTCTTTAAAATTTTAAATAGAGATACGGACGACGAGCATCAGTAAGGATCTTACAAAGGGCTATATATACATATAAACTTATCCTTCACCTCCCTCACCTCTTCACTCCTGAAGACCAATCAAACACTCGCCAGTCCCATTGCCCCTCCTGCCATATCCTCCCTTTTCAAGGTCTGAACAGGAGCCAGGAAATAGTGGCACAGATTCAGAAGCATGGCTACTTTGTCTTTTCCCACTACTAGTGACACTAGCCTCCGTGAGCAGACCCAGTCAAAATCATTTCCAACTGTTCTAAACCATTTTCTACCACCTGTGCATGCAGTCACATAACCCTCATGCTCATGCATCTGACTTGCTGTGTGATGGAGGATATGGCATCAATCTGAGCCATCCTTCTCTCCTGGGCAGAAATGTGTTCTGGGTATACCCCACGCCAGCTGAGTAGAATGGGCAGTAGGGAAGTATGGCTGCTTGGCAGACAATTTGATGACAAGAATTTGTCTTGTGTCTCTTTGGAGCTAAGCAAGCAAAGAGGTATCCAAGATTTGAAACACCCAGGCATTCGTTGGGTTCTAGCTAATCGTAAATGTTAAATATTTCCCTGAGAAGAGTCCATCTGCTAGAGTGGGTCTTACAGTTTACAGCAAATGCATCGCAATACAGACTCGTTCCTTGTGCACTGGAAAACAGACAACACGTGTGTCTGATGGCCATTTCTTCTTTTTAAAAAATATTTATTCATGAGAGACACACAGAGAGAGGCAGAGACACAGGCAGAGGGAGAAGCAGGCTCCCTGTGAGGAGCCTGATGCAAGACTCGATCCCAGGACCCTGGGATCACGACCTGAGCCAAAGGCAGATGCTCAACCACTGAGCCACCCAGGTGCCCCGGTCATTTCATTTCATTGTTCATTGCACTCATGTATTCATTCATTAAAAACATTTTATACTCATGGCTCAGGTTTATTATAGCAATGATACAGAGCAAAAGCAGCAGGGAAAGGTTCGCATCACTGGAGTCATGGGAGAGAGCTCAGGCATGGGCTTCTATGTCATTTCCCTTCTGGAACTAGACAAGTACACATGGAAATATAGGGACATAGGTGCTGTGTGCCCAGGGAAGCTCCGGGGATTCTGGGGCACTGGTTAACATAGGCGTCTCCTGCTGTGCATCCAGCCATTGGCAACAGAAAATGAGGACCCTAAAAATGGAACCAGGTACACATCATCAATCTCGGTGTTTGTGTAAAGCAACCCGACCAACTAGTATGGCGTGGTTCATTGCTCTAGGGGTAGGTACCAAAATCATCAGTAACTAACAGAAAGGGTGCTCTCAGGCACATGTTCTCAAAAGTTGGTCAGTGGTTAAGCATGATTCTGGATTCTTTTGGGGATGCAAGTGTTCTGAGCCATACATTGGAATTCTGTCTGGGTGACTCCAGCATGCAGTTAAAGCTGAGAGCCCCTGTTACAGGTGCCAGGGAGCCATCAGTAGTGTTTGAGGGGTGGAGAGATGTTAGGGTTAGGGTTAGGGTTAGGGTTAGGGTGGTAAGGCTGGTGTCCTAGGGAGCTGATGCCCTGCAGTGGGGAGGGCCTGGAGTTAGGAGTCTCTCTCAGTCGTACAGCCATGAGGGTGTGATGGAGGCTCTGCACTGAAGTGTGGGTTCAACCGAAGCCTAAATGGTGGTGAAAAACACAATCCTCTGGGTTTGTAGCCTCTATGTGCCCCAGGAGTGGTGTTGCACCCTACTGCCCCAAGTGGCCTGCTCCCTGAACCTGCCCAGCATGGGAGACCAGGAAGCCAAGCAACAATGAACCTGACAAACGGTCCTTTCTCTACCCAGCCAATGCTGATATATTTTTAGCAACTACCAGTGTTACTTCAGAAAGAACAAGGTGATCAACGTCCTGAAATTTTCCAGTTTGGACCCAGCCTCGTCATTAGCTTCCTACCTCCAAATTCACTCAAAAGCTGCGCAAGAGGAAGATTCTCAGCTGAGTGAAACAGAGTTAAGTCCAGAGCTGTGTCAGCCACTACCTCTCTTGCTCTTTGCTATGTTCATCAACTCACATGGTGCCACACAATCCTCCAAGCACTGAAATTCATCCACCAGCTCTCATGACAGCATAGCCTGGGGTGCTGTCAATCCCCAGTGGGATTGAAATGGATCAGTCACCAAGGAAGAGAACTCATCCTTAATATTCTATCCCTCTGGAGCCACTTCCAGTACCAGACGCAGTGTACATGCCTGTGTGCAAACAGTTGGGGAGCTTCCTCTTGCACAGATCATCAACCCAAAGTTTTTTTTCTTAGCTTACAAGAACCTTCAAAGTCTGGCCCTACCACCCTGCATGCTCCCTGCATCATCCTGGCATCCAGCCCCCACACTACATCTCCCCTGAAATCCACACTCCAGTTGAAGACCTGAAATTCTTCCTTTGATTCATTTTTGCCTCCTACTTCTGCTCATCACGTCTCTGTTTGGCTGTTGCTTCTCTGATTTCCAAAAATTAGGTAAGCCTCCTGGTGCTTTGATTGTGCCCCATGCCTTTGTAATGGTTGGGTCACTGCAGTGAACTCTCCTGCATCCGATACCAGCTCATGTCCCCTCTGAGGACAGGGACCATGTGTGTCTTTTCCACATCGTGTCCTTGTATCCTTGGTACCTAGCCTACTCCTGGCTAATGGTAGGTGATGATAAATATTTATAGAATAAATGAATGCTATATGCCCTTCCTACTTATGTTCAAGCATCCCTAAGTACTCTGCGGGGATCACCGACCAAATTTAGGAAAAACATCCATAAGTGGCACCATATAAATTGAGCTCAAAACTTTATCCTTCTTTCCAATGAATATGGATTGCAGAAATGGTGAAATGGGTGCTCCTGGGTGCAATTACTCTCCTTCAAAATAAATGAATTAGCGAAGTACTGAGGAAACCTTCCCCTCTTCCATAAATGAGGCCGGCAGTGGTCAATCTGAGAGATGCAGGCAGTGTCACATAGTTTTTCATTTGAAATTCAAGAGCAAAAGAACATTAAGCAAAATTTCATCATTATTTTTGCTATAGCAACAGCCCAGAAGTCTTGAGGGGAAAGAAGTCATACATAATAACATGAAAAGGCAATAGGCTAGATTTTTTAAAGAAATGACAAAAAATAATAGAGATGAAAAATGGCTGTGCTATATTCAATCCTTGGAGAATGGCTTTTATCATTCATTGCTATTGCTATGGGGCTCGTGCACATACTTTTTAAACTGGACTAAATAGTTAGCTGTCCAAGGAGAAAGTATCTTTCATTTTTCCCCCCACAGTAAACCAAAAAGAGCTTGTGTCAATGAAAACTGGATTAAAATGAAACATCAAACAATGAGTTATACCTGCCTCCAACAATGTGCTCATTTGTCACTTATTAAAACATCAAAATTAGCAATTTAAAAATTTTCAAGTCCCTGCTCTGGAATAAGTCATTCTATTCATGCAGAGGAAGTGCATTTTGATATGGAAAAATAGAAGGATACCTTTTTTAATTTATAGGACAATGCAAAGATTTCCAATGAAATGAACTAAAAACTAATATGCAATATTTGAAATGATTTACCCAGGCTTTTATTATAGCACGTCCATTTTAGGTAAAGTTATTGCTTATACCACCTCTTCTTGACTCTTCCAGAACATAAATAATCACATTAGACCATATACTCAATGAACACTAAATTATACTTTCAACTGCTGGAACTGGGAATCAATCTCCAAAATGTTCCAGCAAGATGACTTGATTAGTGAATATGTTCCTTAAATAAGATATTTTACCTTCTTTAAAACTTTGAAAGCTAATAGGTTTAATGGACAATTAGTGGAGACTAAGCTGTCTAACCCACTAGCCCAGAGTATTTGCATCCTATGCATGATCCACATATAATGACAGCACCTGCACATCCCTGCAGCTGCAAGGTTTCAATCACATTGGACATGATTTCTGCACCTCTCTTTAGTGGGTGGTGTAAATATTCCCACTGAGCTAGAGAGCAATAGCAAAACTGATTTAAGAGAGGACTCAGAGCCAAATTCTAGGTAATTCAGCAGCAGCGTCTGTCCAAGGGGCTAGATAGAGACTAAACGAAGTGTGAGGCCAACATGGGCCAAGAGAAACCAAGAGCTGTGGAATCAGGAGCAGAGAGAGAACAAGGGACTGGCCTGGAAGAGTTCAAAGGATTGTTACATGACCTATAATTTACCGTAAAACACTTCATCACAGAAAGACTAATATTTTTCATTACTGTGGTATTGGTGTTTACTGAAAAGAACCACCCATGACCCAACCCAACTGGTCAACCAACAGTACACCTTGCACCTGTACAATCTCATGTGGTCTGGTTGTTTCGTTACAGGGGCTTGGATAGAATATTTCCCCAAGCTTCTGTATAGACTCAATTTTTCCTTTATCATCTCACATTAACTTCAAAAAAATGTTTTCACAGGGGCACCTGGGTGGCTCAGTCAGTTAAGCGTCCAACTCTTGATTTCAGCTCAGGTCATGATCTTGAAATCATGAGATTGAACCCCACATCAGGATACACACTTAGGGGATGCCTGGTTGGCTCAGTGGTTGAGAGTCTGCCTTCAGCTCAGGGCGTGATCCTGGGGTCCCAGAATCGAGTCCCACGTCAGGCTGCCTGCATGGAGCCTGCTTCTCCCTCTATGCCTTCCCTCCTTCTGCGTATGTCTCTGCCTCTCTCTCTCTCTCTCTCTCAGCGTCTCTCATGAATAAATAAATAAAATATCAAAAAAAAAAGGATACACACTTAGCATGGAGTCTATTTGAGATTCTCTCTCCCTTTACCCCTCCTGCACACTCTCTCTCAAAATAAATAAATAAAATCTTTTTAAAAAAGGTTTTCATTGCAACTAGAACATAAAAACAAAGGTGTGCATACAAATAATACAAATACATGGTTCAAAATAGATTATCAGCACACACCCATGTAACCATCAATATATTGGTCAAGAAAAGAATGTCTCAGCCTCCAGGAGCCTGAGATATCCACAATCCTTGCTTTATGGTAACTACATCTTTCCCTTTTGTTTTTTTTTTAATAGTTTTACCATTTAAGATGACCACTCTAATAAACTAGAGTTTCATTTATTTTAACAGCTCTATTGAGGTATAGTTGATACACGAAGAACTGTGCATATTTAATGTGTGCAATTTGATGAGTTTGGACACATGCAAACACCTGTGATACCACCACCATCATCAAGGTAACAGACATTTCCAACTCCTTCCCAGAGTTTCCTTGTGTCCTCTTTTCTCTTTTGCCTTTTGTTTTTGGAGGTAAGAATACTTAGCATGAGATCTGCCCACTTAACTTTTGAAGTGTACCGTACCATATTGTTAACGTAGGCTCCATGTGGTATAGCAGATCTCTAGAATTTGTTCATCTAGCATAACTGAAATATACCTGGGAACAAATCCCCAATTCCCCCACCCTCTAGCCCCTGGCAACCAGCATTGATTTCTTTACTTCTGTGAGTAAAGAATTCTTGACTATTTTAAAAATTTCATATAAGTGGAATAATACAATACTTGTCCTCCTGTGACAGGCTGATTTTATTTATTTATTTATTTATTTATTTATTTATTTATTTATTTATTTTTGCTGATTTCTTTTAATATAACGTCCTCCAGGTTCATCCATGTTGCTTCAAATGGCTGGATTTCCTTCTATTTTAAGACTAATACTCCAGCATTGTGTATTTATATACATTTTCTTTACCTACTCATAAAACCAGAGTTTATTTATTTATTTATTTATTTTTAAAACCAGAGTTTAAATTGGCCTCTTTTTTTTAACTTGAAGTAAATAGAAATACTCAATGTGTATTATTTTGTGTCTGGTTTTTTGGATTCACTGGTTCAAGGTTTTGTATTTATGTCTGTATTTATTTATGTAGGTTATGTATTCTGGATATGAGTTAGTTGTCAATTAATTGTATTTCAAATGCCTCTCTCACTCTATGGCCTGTCTTTTTACTCTGTGAATAGTGACTTTTGATAACCACATATTTTTCATTTTAAAGTGTTAAAACTTATTTATATTCCTTTATGTTCCATTGGAAAATTAAGGGAATTTTGATTTGACTTTATAATAAACGATTTGGGGAGAATTAATAGATGACAGTATTTATCCTTTAGCCCTTCAACAAAATATGTCCCTCAACTTATCCATATCTTTAATATCTCCCAATCCTTTTTATAGTTTTTTTGAGTAGAGGTCTTGCACATCTTTTGAGTGTCCAGGTTGACACCTGGACAGCATCTATGACACTTTCTGTAAGTGACAAGATTAGTTTCGGAAGTAATTACGAAATTATCAGTAATAACAATCATCATGACTTGTTCTTTAATTTAAAAATGAACTAACAACTAAAAATAATAAGGTTACATTTTCAAAATAGTGTTCAAATTCAATAAAATAGTTCATTGTGGAGGTAAAGTTTGCACTTCCCCAAACAAAATAATGCCTTGCAGTTTGTACTCTGTTTCACTATTTTTGGTTTTGAACACAAATAAAAACTCCCTAGAATAATAGACGCAAAGTAACTCAAGATCTATTTCCCTGTCTTTAGCATCACAGTGCTATCACATTCTTTATTTTGAATCTACTACTTACATTCAGAAATAGATAGTACCCTAGGGGTGGGAAACATAAACCTCCCCCAAAACGAGCTCCAACAATTCAAAGCGTTACTCGCCACATGAAAAGCATCTCACCGAATATGTACACAGAGCTGTTTGTCTTTGCCTTATTTAGTTGTAGAAATTCTGAATATATTCTGAATATAGCACGTACCTTCTATTTTTCTGCTTGCCTTTCATTTTCTCAATTGTGTCTTTTGATGAACACACACTCCTATTTTTACCGTTACCCAACTTGATCTTTTTTCTTTTTTTTTCTTCTTCTTTTTTTTTTTTTACCATCACACTATTTGCATTCTGTTTAAGAAATCTCTACAGCACCTTCTAAAATCTGTATTGTGGTACTTTCACTTTAGTTAATAACCTACCTGGAATGGATTTTTGTCTGTGACATGAGAAGATGGGGAGGGGGGTCACATTTTTTTTTTCCATGTGACAATTAATTGACCCAGCACCACTGATTGAAACGGTCATCCTCCCTTCACTCTGTGGTGCCAGCTTTGTCAAAATCGGTGCCCCATATCCAGGTGAACTGCTTCTGTCCTGTTCCATTAGCTTGTCTATCATTTTTTTTTTTTTTTAAATTTTTATTTATTTACTTATGATAGTCACAGAGAGAGAGAGAGGCAGAGACACAGGCAGAGGGAGAAGCAGGCTCCATGCACCGGGAGCCCGACGTGGGATTCGATCCCGGGTCTCCAGGATCGCGCCCTGGGCCAAAGGCAGGCGCCAAACCGCTGCGCCACCCAGGGATCCCTAGCTTGTCTATCATTATAACAATTCCACACTGGCTTTTGTCATTTTGTATTAAGTTTTGATACCTGGTAGTCCAAGTCCTACTTTGTTGTTTAGGTTTTTCTTGACTGCTTGTGGCCTTTAATGCCAACAAATACGTTTTAGAATCAGCGTGTGGTTAAAACACACACACACACACACACACACACACACACACAAGGAAATCAAATAGACCCTTTCAGGCTTTGGAGTGCTTTGAATTTTCTTTCCTTTCATGAATTTTCTTTCATGAAAAGAACAAGTGAAATTTTCTCTCCAGATCTGGGGAGAAAAATATATATTTTATTTTTCCAGAATCCTAAGAACTATATAGCAATGATAAATGGAAATCCAACAGTCTCTTATTTTAAATATTTATTTTCTAGCAAAATAGCTTCTTTATACAGATACTATCTCCGTTTTGAAAAGGTTTCTAGTAAGCTTCTTAAGTAAGTTGTCTTCAGAAAACAAATGAGATGCTTTATTATCCTAAGCAGTGAGACATTTCCTATTGCTTTGAACACAGGGGGAAACCAACAGCTCAAGATCCATCAAGTTAAGTGTAGTTCCTGGGCAGAGGAAAGGAGATTTGTGTAATAACCTATTTTTCAGTTTTTATCTTTGTCAAAGCATAGAAGTCTAGTCATATAATACAATAAATATTAATCTTAAAAGAATTACAATGTTATATAATCAATTATATGATATATAATATACAATATCATATGATACATGATATATAATATTATATATTATATAACAATTTTGCATAAAGTGATAATGCATAAAAATTTTAATTATTAATGCATAAAAATCTTTGAATTTTTAGGAGAACTGGATGCAATTCTGGCAAGTTATGAATGCTCTCTTGGCCTCACTTTCTCACCAGTCCCCTCTAGAACTAACATCCTGTTCTTCTACCTACCATACACCTCCTTTCACAGTGCGCAACACAGTAGCACCATTACTATATGACGGATATACTATACCATTCCACATCTAGCCTTTTATTATTTCAAGAAAATTTCAATGTTTTGTGAATCAAAAAAATTTAAGGGAATCATCAAAGAGATCTTTTACAATTTTGGAAAATTTCATATAAAATGTAGCATAATACAAACATCCAGTTGAAAGCTGAGTAAGCTCTGGAGATCTAACATACAATATGGTGGCAATAGCTTATAATACTGTATTGTATATTTGAAACTTCCTAGGAGTGTAGATCTTAAAAGTTCTGATCAGGAGAAGAAGCAGGAGAAGGAGAAAAGAAGAGGAAGAAAAAGGAGGAGGAGGAGGGGTAAGAAGGAGAAGAAAAGTGGGGAGTAGGACAAGGAGAAAAAGAAAGAAGAACAAAAGAAAGAGAAAGAAAGAAAAGAAAGAAAGAAAGAAAGAAAGAAAGAAAGAAAGAAAGAAAGAAAGAAAGAAAGAAAATGAAAGAAAGAAAGAAAGAAAAATTTGCAGTCACAAATGTCTTAACTAACTTTACTGTGGTCATCATTCCACAGTACGTATGCATATCAAATCATCACAGTGTACACCTTAAACTTACATGATGGTAGATGCCAATAATGTCTCAATAAAACAAGAGGGAAAAATATAGCATAATGTTGAAATTATTCAGTTTCAGATGGCTTTCATATAATATGACATAGAGTTTTGTGGATCACTGAAACAGAAATAAAGAGTGGTATAAATAAAAAGGCATCTATGCTTAGACCCTGGTGAAACATAAGTGTGCCATCATCAGTGAGATGAAGTATTCCTGAACCCTACCCTCCAGCTGACTCACCCAGGCAGATATTTTTTTCCAGCTGGGAAATATCAGGTATATTTAATAAGACCTCAGTCCATCCTTCAAATTATTTCTAATTTTAGCTTCCTCTAGGAGCCAGACATGGATCTTATATTCTTTTAGCTTTTCATGTTTTCCCCCTAAGTCTGCTCACATATTAGTTATGAATTGGCAAAAGGCTATATTCTCAGCTAAATTAACCCCCCATTATTCAGGTGTCTGAGTACAAGGTCAAGAGCTAGATCACTAATTCGATTGAAATGAAAATGTTAATTGGGTTACTGCTCTGCGCTTGACATAGAAAAATGGAATAAGGCCAGCCAAGCATCCCTAAATGTAGTGAAGACCAGCTTTTTGTTCCAACCAAGGAACTCTGATTTCACATAAATGTTCACTTACCTATGGAAAGACCCACCCCTACCCGCTTTCCCGGTATGTGTCCCAGAAAGACAGCATAGTAACAAGACTCATCTCTTAGCTTCCGAGGGATCTAGGGGTGTTTTGCTCCTAGGAAAGTATAGGAACCCCAGAAAAGAAGGGTATGGGTGGCTCATCAAGAGTGAGCAGCCAAGCACATGTTCTTCTTCCACTTAATTTTAAAGCCAAATCACCAATTCTGAATTGAGATGTTTCCTTCTAAAACTCTAATTAAATACTTACAATTGACTCTTGGCTATTGGGGTTCAGTATTTTTAGAGCTGAAGGAAGTGTATGCCTCATCTATCAGGCCACAACATAAGACCAGCAGTGACAGAAAGTGTGAACTTTATGTCACTTTGATTTTACTTCCATGGGATACTCAAGAGGAGAAAAAAACAAACAAGCAAAAGAAAAGAGATGTTTGCGCTCACACTTAAACAGGGGAAAAAAATTTCTTACGATTAAGTGAAGTTCAAGTAATAATCTGATTACCAAAACTAAGACAAAAGGAGTGCTGATCTTTTTATAATTTCTGATTTATTCACACGATATCTATGTTAATATAATCTGTTAGTTGGCCTGATCAGAAGACTATTTCGGAGCAGGAATCACTTTTAGCCACAGATTTTTTTTTCTAGTGGTTTAAGGGTATTTTTTAAAAAGTAGTGTTTTATTATATTTGAGAATCGAGTGGTCCAAGCAGCTTATGCCATATTTCTCATTTCAGCACTATTCAGTTGCCAGTTATGAAAAGCAAAATTTTAGTTGAAATAAAATGCTCTTATGTATTTTATGCCTTACAAATTGTGGGTAATTAAGATGGTAGACTTAGCATCTTAGAGAAATCAGAGTGTGTGAAGAATTAGTTTTATATGTATATTTTATATATGTACTTATTTATATATATTTCTATAAAATATATATACAAGTTTTTTATATATAAGTAAATATGTACATAGATACATATTTACAGTGGCTTAGAGATGCCGAGGAACTTTCATCAATAGCATATCATTGCATTAGGCAATATTCAAGTTTTTTAAGTACTTTTAGAAGTATTATTTTATTTTTTTCTTCACAAAAATTCTGTCAAGTAAACCCCGTTATCTCCCTTTGCTGGATGAGTAAACTGAGGTTCAGGGAGATTAAGCAGATTTCCCAGATCTCCCAGCTGGTACACAGCAGATCAGGATCTCAAACCCAAGCCTTCTGATTCTGGTAGCATAACTTAAATGAAGTAAACTCTGTATTTTCTTCAGTTTTCTTCTGCCCTTCTTGTGTAGAGGTGGTGGAAGAAGTTGAGACGTGTGATGTGTAGACAGATAATTGTGGTTTCTCTGCTCAATGACAGAGCTAAACAGAAGCCAGAGAGAAGGTGGGGAGGTTCGGAGATCAGCCCTGGGAATGTGAGAGGGAAATATTCCATGGTGTAACACTATTCTCCACACATTCATGTTTGGATTCCTTCTTAGCTCGGAGCTCGCCTTTTTTAAGTAAACCTTTTTGTTTTGTATTTGATCATAAGATTGATTCTTTTCCTTTGAAGTTCTAATAGGAGATTTGGAAATTGGGATTTGCAACTCAGAGAAAACTGCATTACTGTTATTTATGAGCTTTCTGAAACATCACATTCAAATTTCCCTGGTTCCCTGCTAAGAATAAGAGGACAACTCTATCGGTGGTAGGCAGTTTTGTGTATGTGTGTGTATACGTGTTGTTTTTTGAGTGTGATTTGTGTGTGTTTCTGTGTAGCTTCAGTGAGTATGGTGAGTGTGGCATGTGCATGTGTATGTGTGCATATGTGGGGTGTGTGTGTGAGAGGGAGTGTTTGTGTTGTGTGGTATATACGTGTGTGTGTGTGCATACCTGTGTGTATCTGTATGTGTGAGTGTGGGGTGTGTGTGGTATGTGAGAGAGAGAGTGTGTGTGGTGCGGTATATACGTGTGTGTGTGTGTGTGTGTGTGTATCTGTGTGAGTCTGGTGTGTTGGGGGTACTTGGGCCGCAGAGAAGGAGGTGGGAAGATGGCGCCTGTAGGAAGTGGCTAGTGGCAGCCCAACCTCCAAAAGCCAAGCAACTAGGGCGGGGGGGTGGGACAGATGACACGCAGGGCAGAGAATACAGAAGTGTCACTAAGGGACAGCCTAGGCAAGGCCCTCAGTTTCCCTTGTTGCCTTCTCTTCACAGGTAAGAATGGTCTCAAGGAGGCATGAGAGGGAAGCCAACCAGATGAGCCTGGATGATCCTGGTGATCAGTGGGGGTGACAGAGTCACATTCAGATTGTCCTCACAGCCTATGCCTGCCAGGCCATCAGAAATTCACATGCCCTTACTAGTAACGGGGCCCTGGGACAGCTTCCTGGAGTCTTGTCAAATGTGAGCCTTTAGAAAGGTAGTCAAAGCCAAGAGCATGCCCACAGTAGCTGGATAATATGCCCAATCTGTGCCAGGGCCTTTGGTTACTAACCCATGTACCCACCCTGCAAGGTAGGAATCACTGCTCCTTATGAGGAATGGGACAGTAAGTCTCAAAGAAGTTAAGTGACTTGGCCGTGATCACAGAGCTAGGTTAGAGTGGGCGCAGACAGGACACAGGCTGGCAGGCTAACGCATTCTCTTTCACTCCAGGCCTCTCACTGAGAGGTTTGCCGATGAGAAATCTTATCTGAATTGTGTCTCCTCAAAGGTAGAGTCTGTGAGAATACATGTGTCTATACAGACAGAAGGTACCAGTAGCCCATTTCTGGAAAGGTGTTCTGCTGGACCAGACATGAGTACTTTGTCTGGTTCTTCTGTGGCCTGCATAACAAATCAGCAAACAGGAGAGGAAAGTGTAATGGGAGGGAGTAGAAGCAAGTGAAGGTTCTCCTTGCCCATAAAATTATATTGTGCTTATAGCTGGTTCCGAAGGGAAATCTGCTTTGGCAAAGTTCAGCTGCCCAGATGGGCCTGGATAAGAAGAGAGCAGCCACGGGCTGGTTCTCAAGAGGACTCTGGCTACCCTCAGGAGGAGGAGGCAGGCTGCCAGGAGCAACCCACCCAAGCTGGACTACATTCTGGTTGGGGACCAATTTATAAAGGAGGTGACTAACCCAGCAGGCTCATTTGAGGCTCATGGTGAACATGTCAGCCATGGCCATGCCTAGCATCCTAGGTACCTGTATTCAGGTATCTCTTCTAAACAATAATGAAGGGGTAGTAGAGAATTATGGAAAGGGATGAGTGAGGAGCAGCATGGAGGATCTCAAAGATGTAAAGCACCCCTTCAAGACCAGGGAATACCTCTTGCTCCTACTCAGTTTCGTCTAGTGTTTGAAGTTCCATTAATAAGCCTTTTCCTCTTATGTCTTCCATGAGCAGCATCAACCAAACCGTACTTTATGGCCTCACTCTTCAAAGTGTGGTCCTCAGACCAGCAGCATCAGGAGCATCTGGGAGCTGGTTAGAGCGCATAATCTCAGCCCTATCCCAGACCCACCGAGCCAGCATGGGTCTGTCGGTCATTGGTGCTCTGCATAGAGTTACAAAGGTGCAGGAAGAAAAACAAAAATGGTTGCAATGGCCATATGTATATACAATAATTGCCCTCAGAAAAGAAATCTCTCAAACTTTTTTTTTAACTCAGTGCTTTCCAAAAGTATGTAACATGAGCATCTTCTGTTTGTTTTTTGATAAAAGATGTATTAACATCTCATGGGACACTACTGTTGGTGCCTGGTAGAGATGTCCCACTAGAAGGTGATGGGGTGCCAGTGGATGGCGAAAATTTTGGTTGAGTATAGCTCTCAGGAATAGAAACGAGAAGAAGTCTATGGGAGTGTCCAGACTGCCATTTCAGAAGTAAATTAGAAGGGAGACAGAAAGAACAAAAGCATTCCAGTGTGAAGGGGAACAATACAGCAGGCCTCTGCCTCTGGCCAGCTGGGTGATGTTAGGCAAGGATTTTCACCTCCTTGAATCTCAGTTATTATTTTTATGATCTTATAATGCAGGTGTAAAGTAGTAAGAACACTGTAAGATTCTATAATTTAGAACTTCCTTGTGTTTTTTTTCCCCTAAAGATTTTATTTATTTATTTGACAGAGAGAGATAGAGAGAGAGCGCAAGCAGGAGGAGCTGCAGGCCCCCCACGGAGCAGGGAGACCAATGAGGGACTCGATCCTAGGACCCCAGATCGTGACCTGAGCCAAAGGCAGACATTTCACCAACTGAGCCACTCAGGTCCCCCTTCCCTGTATTTTTAGTTTTTGTTTTAATAGGTCTGTTTCCTAAAGGGATTAACAATAAAACTTTTAAAATGTGTACAGCCTGTGTGTTAGTCTTCAGGTACAGCAAGAACTTGGAATGTTTGTGCAAACAAGTTCCCTTGTGGCAGTCAGTCTTGGGAGAAAGAGAACATGCAGGGATAGAGTGGCCACTAGCTTCCAGCAGGAAGAGCAGGAACCCCTCTGAGGTTCTGCACCCAGGGCTGGGAAGGAAGACGGTGGTTAAGAAGATTGCATTGTGAGAGGTGGTCCTGGCATAGTAGCAATGGGAAGCTCCTGGAAATTCCCTGATGCCTTTAAAAAATTTTAGTGCACCTTAAAAGCCCTTCAATTAAGAGAGCTGAATCCACGCTGTGGAAATAATTCTTTTCAAAAATCTAGTTTGTAAGTAGTGGGAGTCCCAGCTTCAGCTTCAGCTTTGTCAAATCACCAGGATTAAGAAATGTCTGAGTACCTATAATGGATTGGTGGGGAAGCCCCATTGGAAGTCTATTTGCATGTAGCACTAGGAAAAAAACCCATGAACTCAATCAAACCCAAAAAACTTGACTCACTTATAAACTCTCAACATAAGAGGGATCTCCCCAGGCTGGGTCCAATGGAGATGGTTTGAATCTTAGGAAGGGGTGGATTTGGGGTAAAAACTAAATATTTAATAACACATTATGGTGAGGGACTTTGGTAACTATTCCAGAGAGTGTATGCCCTCTTCCTGTGGCTTCTGCTTCTCAGGGAGTTCGGCTCTCAAGCAATGCTGGTGAATGGGGTCCAGTCAGTACAGGCTGCAGGACTCCAGGCATAGTGAAATGAAACCCAACAGAAGTGGTAACCATGCTCAACAGAAGCAACCTCCCCCAGGAAAAGAGGCCACGTGGTCCTAAAGATGCCACATGGTAACAGTTTGGGATCACATGTACATGTGCAGCTCCTCTGGGAAATCCTGTCAGTTAGTTTGGGAACAAATGCAGGGCTTGGGCTCTGCAGCTGCAGGAAGCAGCAAGAATCAGCAAAATATGGGTTCTTACTGCCAAACTACCATTTAAAAAAAAAAAAAGAGGCTAAGTTACCCTCAGAAAACTCGAGAGTTGTCACACCTCATAATAACAAAATGGCGCACACATAGGCAATGCGTTTCTACAGGATGCTGTTTGCAAATAGAAAGGAGTCCAGAGAACAAATTGTGACCTATCACACTGACTCACCTCTAGTTCATTGAGAGTCAGCCTCAGTGTGCTCCTGGGTGGCCCTTCACTTTCCTCTCCCTCCGCTTCCCCCTTTCTGGCCTTACTTCTCTCCTCCCAGCATCCTGGCTTCCCCCGGCAGGAACCCCTTGTCATGAAGGTTGTGACGATTTCATTCCTGGCTCCATTCCGGAGGATGACAGGAACAGTGGCTTCTTAGAGTCACACACCATGCTTCAGGTTCTTTCAAGGGGCTGGTCCTTGGAATAGGAACCACCTGGTTTCTTGTTAAACTAGAAATTCTGATTCATTTGTTCTGGGTAGGGCTTGAGATTCTGTACCTCCCACAAGCATTTAAGTGATGCTGATCTGCAGGCCACACTTTGAGCAAAAAATCATCCAAAAGACAAGGAAATTTTTTTCTTCCTGCTGTTGATTGCCATTCATAGCATAAGTTCAGAGCACCAGGGGAGAAAAGAAGCCAAAGGGATGAAGAAGGCTGAGAATACCATCCCTGCCATATGCTAGAATATGAAATAGTATTCAGATTCAACTGTTGTGTTTTCCTACTGCTACTCAGGCATCACCTCCTTTCCCTGACTGGTAGGAGAAGCATGAAACTCATAACTCAAAGTAGGGAGAGAAAGCCTGTCCTGGTCTGGGGCTGAGCCCTGTGCTTCTGCCATCCATTTAGGGCTACCTTCAACTTGTCCCACAGGAGTGCCCAAAAGCCTAATGAAGTTTGTACTGGTTGACATACAAATTCCAAAGATTTCCTTTTCTGTGTTTGCAATCGTTGAGATTGCAATTGTTGAAATAAAGCCTTTACCTACTGCATTTCTATTTATTTTTGCCCATAATTGTTACCAATGGCACGATTTGTTCCATTGCTTAAGTACAACTCCCCTTTAGTGTCAAAGCACCCACTAAAAGAGAAGAGAAAGCCTATAGAATGACTGCAACAAAGGCCCATTCATGACCACAGAAACCCCCTTTTTCCGTGCATCAGGATGGTGTCTGGTGGCCTTTCCCGAGAAGCCTTTTACAATGTGATTATTCACCATGGCTTCACATAAAAATGCGACTCCCCAAAGCAATTATAGTTCTCAAATCTGTCCACTCTCCACCTTACAAATAGCAATTGATTCACTCCCATATAAGTTATTTCAACACAGAGCATGTGAAGTGATGGGAGGAACTCTAGGTTCTAGGAAATTAGATATTGGGGTTTTGTGTTTTAATTTGCCTATAATCACTTGAGCATGAAGTGAGGAATGGTTGATGACATTTCATTGATTATGGATAATTGAGGAGCTAACAGAGTGAGAAGAAAAAGGAAAATTGGCTTAACTCTGTAAAAGTACCATTGATGATAGTTATTTATGCTCAGTTACCAAGCAGCTCAATAGTACACAGGCCCACACTTCTATACAGTTGGGTTTTAGTGTGCGTTTTATTTGATTCACATAGTCAACCATGTGCAAGTGCATGTCGCGGGACTGAAATGGTGAGATTCATGCCAGAGTCCACATGAGACACATTTCACAGGCCTCATGTCCTAATTCCTTTGGCAAATCTTTTCAATTGTTTATACCACTTGGATTAATGGCTATTGTCATATTGCCCTTAGGAACATGGCCTGAATGCCCACATCAACATCCTATTTCACTGTGTGACCCTACCATTGTTTTTGTTCCTTCCTGTCTATAACCATGACCTTAAGGCCTTGGAATGTTCCTACCCCTGCTCCTGGCTTCCTGCTAACTCATCCTTCGGGTCTTTGCTGTAGATGCCCTTCCCCTTCCTTTCCTCTAAAAGTCCAGATTAAATGCTCCCCTTATATGCTTCTTACACTTGAGAATTCCTCTATTTTAAAATTTTTCACCCTGTGTTGACATTATTTGTTTACGTATCTGTGTTCCCTTCTAGATGCAAGCTGCCTAGAAGAAGGGAGTTAGCTTTATTCATGTTGTATCCTCTGTGCTTAGCCTACTGCATGGCGCTTAGTAAGACCCAGTAAATATTTGTTGAATGAATGAGCAAGTCCCTCTCTTCTTTTCAGCCCCACGCACACTACTTCTTCCTCCCACAGAGGAGAATGGTAGGCAAGCTATTTGGAGTAACTCATTTTCAGGACTGCTATGATGAATGTCTAAGACCAGGCCAAAATTTGGCTGATCAATTTATTTTTTTCTTCTTTTTATTTCTTTATCCATGAGAGATACAGAGAGAGAGAGAGAGGTAAAGACATAGGCAGAGGGAGAAGCAGGCTCCCTGCAAGGAGCCAGATGCCAGACTCGATCCTGGACCCCAGGATCATGCCCTGAGTGGAAGGCAAACACTCACCTGCTGAACCACCCAGGTATCCCTCAACTTATTTTTCTTTATAAATCAACATCATCCAGGCTATATCCATAGTCCATTAGCTTAATGAAATCCTTCACTGTCTGTTTCCTTATAAGTTTTTAAGTGTCAGAGCAAGCTAAAATGCCTTTGCTTTATATTAAAATTTAGGGGAAGATTGGGACACAATAAAGACACATTAGAAATTAATTTCATAATTAAAAACAGGGTTAGTTAAAAGTTTATGGGCCCTGAGTTTCATCTTATTCCCCTGATGTGCTGGGAAAGCATTGTCATAGGATTCAGTTTGTAGTAAGTTCCTAGTAAATGTGAGCTATTATTTCCAAAACCTCTTCCTTAATCTTCCCTATTTCACTCCAACCCCTTTAAGCCTGACCTTTGGAAAATTGACTTCAAACTCTAAAGAGGATAGGAGACAGAACACTGAGGCTTAATTCATTTCTGAAAAGGGGTTAGAGGCTCCCTCCTCTCCTATATGCATTAAGCTTTGGTTCCTCTCCTTAAACTTCTGCTCAATTCAACAAGTGGATTGTACATATTTTTGTGCCCAGAACTGCATTAGGCAAATCTAGCACAGCCGCTGCCGTGATTATACAAATCTATGATGCTGCTGGTTCTCAAGCAACTTCAAAGACTGTCCAAAATTACTCCCTTAAGGACTGGTACTAAGTGTGTCCATAAACTCATGTTCTCACCACTGGTTTCCACGCCCTTAAATATGCTCTCACACCCCATCCCTGGGATCACCTTGTTCTCTCTCTGCTTCCAGAATAGAAAGCACGTACTACCTGGAACATGCATCCACAATGGAATAAAGAAGAACCTGCAACAATATACATAACACATGTATATGCTATTAAAGAAATTTTGCAAAATATAACCCAACTTCATGAATCAACAAAAACCACAGCAGACTCCCAGGAAGCCTGACACTGTCTGTCAAACCATAAAGAACAGTTGCATTCACTTTGTTTCTCTGCAGCCTATTTGAAAATCAAATATATATTGAAAGTGAAAGCTTTAGCTTAAACTCACACAGAAAATAAATCCTAAGGCATGCCTGGAATTCATTTCCCTAATTTCTCCTGCTGGGGTAGTTATTGTGGAGGTGGCCAGATGGGAATTAACGTCACCGAATAGTTTGCAATGCTTTTGCATAGTGAGGTGAGCTAAGGATACAACTTAAATTTGGGTGTCGGATTCCTCTGTGGACTTTATAAGCCCTTTCAAATTACATAAATATCTGCACCTATTTGCATGGGAACAAAGCAGGATCTACTGGAGAAGTGAAAAGAACATTGGGGTGCTACTTGGTGGGCTTCTGTGAGCAGATACTGCATTTATGCATGTTGCAGCTCTTAGTTTATACGCACTGAAGGGGGAGATGAGACCAGGGGAGATAATGTACGTACAAACTGGCCATTTGTATGAGACTTTTGTCAACACTGCATTAGCTGTATTAGCACAAATTTTATATTTGTACACCCATAAGTGATTGCTAACACTCATGGACACGTGCATTTGGTGGATGTTCCCTCATAATAGACAAAATGGCAATGGGCAAAACCAGAACAATGGGGATTATGAGTCTCAGGATAGGAGAAGATTGATGGAGAAAGCAAGAAATGGGAACCTAAAAAAAAAAAAGATATGAGAGAGAATGATTAATTCGAATAAAAGCAAAAACCATAGTAGTATAACAACAGTTGATAGAGGTTAAAATAATCTGTAGCCCGTGATGGTTTAAGATAAAGCAGAGAGATGTCTTCTGGAACTTGGTGCTGGTTGGGGAGTCAGAAATTAGAAGAATGGAGACACTATTAATAACAAATGGAGAAAAGCAATAACTCAAGTTTAAGGGGCGGGTATACGTGTGGGGCAAGGCCATTAGATTTGGATAAATCCTCTTGAAAAAAATGTCATCAAGAACTGGAACCAAGGAAAGGTACCAAATTAGCCTGGGGTGGAACCACGTAGACTGGGATGAGTCGGACTTATGTCTGGGATGCATGACTGGGCTGAGGGTTCCTCATCATACTTCTTGCCGACATGGGCACGTGAGCAGCTTGGCAAGACAGAAGTACGTGCCAGCCGGTGCTGCTTGCTGGGGATACAATGAAGAAACAGTTCTGCCAACCTCTTCAGGTACCTACTCTCCTTCTGGTTTCTAATATCCTTTCTTTTCCCAAAAAGGGAAAAAAATTGCATTCCAGTCTTTCTCAATTTAAGAGAAAATCATCTAACTCACACTCTTTTCCCAACCACATTTATATCTTTGTGCTTTTCATGTGCAGTTGTAAAACAAAATGCCACTTATTATTAATTTTTTTTAATTTTTTTATTTATTTATGATAGGCACACAGTGAGAGAGACAGGCAGAGACACAGGCAGAGGAAGAAGCAGGCTCCATGCACCGGGAGCCTAACGTGGGATTCGATCCCGGGTCTCCAGGATCACGCCCTGGGCCAAAGGCAGGCGCTAAACCGCTGCGCCACCCAGGGATCCCGCCACTTATTATTTAAAGGACTGTTAGCCATCTGCGGAAAGATAGAAAAGGTTGGGAGAAGAGAGTATGAGGTGGGCCTTCTCAATATCTCTAAAAATCCTACTGTTGGTTGTCAGGCAACATTCAATCTGCCTGCTTTCTTGTAGGCAGAGCTCCAAATTTGGTTTGGAATCTACTCTTCTTTCACATGAATCAGGGAAGGCTGATCCCAACCTCAGGCCAGCTCCAGGGGCAAATCCTAATCAACCTAAGTCAACCATGATGGTCCTACCTCTGTGCCTATGGAATGTTTAGGACTGGGCTATAGTCCATTCTGACCAACGAGTTGGGATAGAAATTTTTCTGGGGGCCTTCTATAGAAGGTTTCATCACTTTAAAAGAAATCCATGAAAATATAGTCTCCTTCCTCTGGATATGGTTATGTCCACGTGTGATGTGTGAAGAGGCAGCAGCATCTTCAACAATGGAGAGAGTTAGCCCAACTGTGGGGGTGATACATCCAAGTTGGCAGAATAGGATCTAGATCTTTGATGACCTTTATTGAACCAGTGAATTTAGCAATCTTGTGTGTTTTCTTTTGTGGAATACTAAATTTCCAACCTCCAGTTGGTTTTTGTCTTGGTTTGCAGCCAAAATCATTTTGACAAAGACACATGTCTAGAAATGTCTCTGAAGATTATTCTACTTCAGTTATGTGAGTGCTTGGTGAGGTTATATAGGAGAAGTAGTTGTTTCCTCTTCTTCCCATTCTAGATTCTTCCTCCAGTCCCTGGATGTGGGTGAAGGATTATTCTGATGGCTCCTGATCCATGCCAAAGATTGTCCAAGCTTTTGCTGATGAATTCTGGAAACAAGGACCAACTTAATGTGAGCACTGTCTCGTCGCTGCCCTACTTCCTGTGAAGACCAACCCTTCACCTTCAACCCATCTGGACTTCGTATGTGAAAGGTGCAGGACTCATTTCTCTGGGCTTTCTATCTTCTCCCAGGCACTCCTGGCCAGGAGTCCTTCTCTCCAAGCCTGCTGCAGTATGTAATAAGCTGTGGCTCTCTCCCCAGACAGATCCTATGAGCAACCAGAACATTCAGGAAAAGGAAAGGGGAAATACGTGTGCATGGTTTAAAACTCCAAGGAGAAGTGAGGGGGAGGAATAGTAGCACATGGGAGACATCTGATGGGGTGAGAATGAACGGAATTGAGATCAGAAAGGTTGTAAACAAGGAAGCCCAAACTACATGAGATTCAATTCAAGGCCTTCATCCTCGAACATAGGTGGTCATGATGATTAAACCATATCACCAAAAGCCATCAGTTTCCTACTTTTAGGTATTGGAGGATTAACAGGGTAAGAAAAGAAATATGTATCTGGTTGTATAAAAGTAACACAATATGCCATTGTGTATTTTTATCCATTCATCTACGGACAGTCACTTGGGCTGCTTCCATAATTTGGCTATTGTTGATAATGCTGCTAGAAACATAGGGACACATATATTCCAGATGAAATCTTGCCATTAGCAACAACTTGGATCCAGAGAGCATAATGCTAAGCAAAATAAGTCAGGCAGGGTAAGACAAATACCATATGATTTCACTCATACATGGAATTTAAGAAACAAAACAAATGAACTAAGGAGAGGGGAAAGAAACAAACCAAAAAACAGACTCTCAACTATGGAGAACAAGCAGATGGTTACCAGAGCGGAGGTGGTGTGGGGGGATGGGTGAAATAGGTGACGGATTAAGAGGACACTTATTGTGATGAGCACTGAGTCATGTATAGAATTGTTGAATTACTATATTGTACACCTGAAACTAGCATAATACTGTATGTTAACTACACTAGAATTAAAATTTTTAAAGTAATACAAATTATAGTAATTTATGCAAACAGCATATCATTTGTACCTAATTACCATTCTACTGTAACAACTATGCATATATTAAGTATGGCGTAAGTTTTATTTGATAGCCTGTGTCTCCCAGCTTTCCTAGGGTCACCCTGATTCACCATCACCAGCTAACGTAGTATATGGTGTTGACTTGACTTTACGAAGTTGGAGAGGCCATTGCCTATCATTTACCTACCTGCATCCTAAAATTTCAAGTGCTTCTTCAGAATCCACTGCGGAGCTTAGCTAAATGCTCAACCAGTATTACCTTTAGAGACATGTAATTTCAACAATTTAACTTTTCTTGTGCCATATATTCTTTCCTGCTGCTTGACAATCACTTAAATGGTGCTTACTAAATAAATACCCGGCATTTTTTCCCTTAAGTGTTTCACAAATAATTAATTTCCCCCATCAGAGTAACAACCTCAGGAAGGAGTCTGGTGTACATGACTGCCCTGCTCATGTTTCCTCGATCCAACCTGCTGGCCTCTGTGGTCACAGTGGAGAGTTCTGTGAGGACTCTTGATGGATGATGAGCCACATGCAGGTGCCCCCATCCAACACGGTATCTCCATGGGTCCTTAGCATAATTGCACCCCATGACTTCCAGGATGACCTGCTCTTTAATGCTCCCTCATGAGCTTCTCCGCTCCCACTGTTTCATTTACTCCTGCACTTGCGCTTCTTGGGGTCACCTCTCAAACAAATTACTCATATCTGAGTCCTTTCCTTGGGGTCTTCTTTGGTATGTACCCAAACCATGACATTAAGTTGTGGGAGTCTGCATAATGATAGCGTTATCCTCATTTTATAAGTGAATGAGGGGAGGCATAGAGTGGTTTAATAATTTGCTCAAGGTCATCCAGCTAGTAAGTGGTCTGAATTCAGCTTCAAGGTCTGTGTTCTTAACTGCTACCCTACATTGCCTCTAAAAATCATACTCTATAATTTGGTGAACACATCCACCTTCCACTTACTCATCTTATTCTCAATAATATAAATGAGGGGGAGGAGTTTGGCAAAATATGGCCTCCAGTAAACCCTGGTGCATGGCCTGTTTTTGTAAATAAAGTTTTATTAGAACACAACCACACCTGTCTTACATATAGTTTACATTTAGCCCAGGGCTGCTTTTGCATTGCAGTGGAACTGAGTAGATAGAACTGATGGAGACCATATGGGCTGCAAAATCTAAAATGTTTCCTGTGTTCAGCCCTTTACTAAAAAGGTTGCAAAAAATAAAAAAATAAAAAAAATAAAAAGGTTGCAGACCCATACTGTTTCTCCTTAAGGCGTGTTCTTTCCCAGCTAAAAATCTATTCAGCAGCTGTCAGTGGGATTCCCGTAGCATGACTTGACTTTGGGTTGGGTAGCTTCAGGGTTCTGGATGTCTAATTGATAAGCATGTTTCTTGCTATGCTTTTCTTGATGAATCCAGGGATCAGTCACGGACTCAAATGCTGAGCATGTGGCTTACTCTCCTCCTAGCTGCCAAACGGCTTGGGACTCTTTCTCCTTTTCCCAGTCTTATAATGTTTTTAAGAGCTACAAGGTCTTCCTTTCCCATGAAGGAGTAAACAGCATTGGCCATGCTTAAATAAATGGGTTATAAGCTCAAAGGAAGCTTCTGTAGAGATGTAATCATGCAGAAAAGGAGCTTGACTAATTCTGTGCAGGCAAGAGAGATCTCATCTTATTTTAGATGATTCAATAGGAACATTATGATTAGTTTGGTAGAGTTGTTATGCTAAGTGTTTGTTTGGGAATTTCTGTGTCTATGGCAATTTCTGCTGGGCCTGGCACCACAATATTTGCCTTACGCATTTACACACAGGTGTCGAAAGCACATTTACAGACATTCACATCAAAGGCACCCATTTGCTATCCTAGGCAATCAAAAGGATCTCTCATTATGTACCATTTATGCCAATCTGCCAATTTGGAACTTTTTTTTTCTTCTTTCAGGAAACCATAGTAACACAGTAAATCATTGAGGGTGTTGATATCTGTTTAGCCACACTTTGATAATAATATCTGCCTTTCCAGTCAATGTTCTGAGAACATTCTAAAGTATACCTGTGGCTTATGAATAATGGAAACTTGTTTCTCACAGTTTCAGAGCCTGGAAATCTGAGATTGGGATGCCAGGATGGTCAGGTTCTGGAAAGGGCCCTTTTCTGGGGTGCAGACTGCTGACTTCTCACTGTGTCCTCATATGGTGGAGAGCAGCAATAGGAAGCAAGCTTTCACATGACTCCCATAAGGGTGCTAATCCCATTTATGAGGTCTCCAGACCTTATCTTCCCCTAATTACCT
Source organism: Canis lupus familiaris (assembly GCF_011100685.1). NCBI lineage: Eukaryota > Metazoa > Chordata > Mammalia > Carnivora > Canidae > Canis > Canis lupus. The sequence continues at coordinate 16,448,722 of NC_049256.1, read as the reverse complement.
CCCTAAGCACCCCTTCTTCATATCATCCCATTTGGTAGTAGGGTTTCAACATATGAACTTGGGGGGTGAGGCATTAACATTCAGTCCAGAAAAATTTTATAAAGCAAGGAGAGATTCCATTGGGAAGTGAATGGAATTATACCGAGAAAGTGGAAGAGGGGATCACCTGGGTGACTCAGCTGTTTAAGCAACCGACTCTTAATTTTGGCTCAGGTCATGATCTCAGGGTCCTGGGATTGAGTCCCATGTCAGGCTCTGCACTCGGTATGGAGTCTGCTTGAGATTCTTTTTCCCTCTCCCTCTGCCTCCCCTGCCCCCACTTATCCCTCTTGAACTCTCTCGAATTTATATAAATCTTTTTTAAAAAATAAGGATATTTTTGTGGGCCAAGCAAGTTGAAGTAGGAAACTACACACACATCTCTCTTGCAGCACCTGAGAATAAAATTCATCCAAATATGCACCAAATATTCATCCAAATATGTAGTTGAGCTGTCTTGCCCCAGCTCAACTACAATTTCATAGAGGCCATTTATGAAACTCAGTGCCTTCCAATCATGCCCCAGACATCTAGCAATTGCATGTACTTTCTCAACTTTCAATCGTAATTAATTGATGATAAAGAATTGTCAGTTCAAATGAGTCTTTCATGGTGACATCCTCTCCTCAGTGGACTGTGTCTAAGAAAGAATGTATTATCCTGAAACCATAAAGCACATAACCGGTTACCATTTGATAAAATATCTCAAGCTCACAAAACTTCTTCACTCGCAGCCTGAGCTTGCTCGGAATCTGTCAGGAGCGAATTTCTCAGAGAATTCATTATTTGTCAGTCAAAGGACACTGACAGAGTTTCCTCCCTTTGGGAGGTTTTAGTGGCAACTATGAGAATAAAGTCAGTCCCCAAGTGACCATGGTTTGGAGTCATTACCTACCACGTCTCCAGTTTGTTCATCCAGGGAGGTGCCTGGAAAATGCAAACCATGGCTAATCACAGAGTGTCCGATTGTTTGGGCTTACAGGGGGGCTGGTCACACCAAAGTCTCAGTGGAGGAGTGGGATAGAACAAGAGAAGGGAGCAGGGAAAAGCATATCCAACCATCAGAGAACTCTTCAAATTCCCCAAGCCCCCCCACCTCCATTCACCATGGATTCTGATTCCCACACTCGTCCCTTCTCCCCACACCTCACCTTGGAGCTGAGTGTGTCCCCGCTCAGTCCTACACACGCTGCACAGACCCAGGCTGTGACCGTCCTTTCTGGGAGGCACTGGCCGCCTCTGGCTGGAGCATGTCAATCATTCATAAGAGCTGATATCCCTCAGGTATCCCAGGCACATTTTGCTCTGAAGTCTCAAAAAGAGAGGATTTGCACACTCGTTTTCTTTCTCCATTTGTATTCACACCCACGGAGCCTTCCCCAAGTGACCCTCTTCTTGTATTTCCTTGGCTTTGCTCTCTGCCCTAGTTCCCCCAGCTCTTCCCCTTTTACATTATTCATGGATTTTATTTCTCACTTAGTAATTTATTTCACATTTTATTCATGCATTTGCACCCACTTAACCCAGGTCCTTATCTTGAAAAATGACTGCTCTAGAGTGACCAGAGAAAGAAAAAGTGGCAAATTATCAGGTTCTTTTTTCTTTTTTCTTTTTTTTTTTTTTTTTGAGAGAGAGAGAGAAGAGTTCCTCAATGATTATATTTTCATTTTCAACAGCTGGAACTAAGCTTGACCTTAGACAGTGGTTCTCAATCTCGGTTGCACAGTGGCACCATCTGGGGTCCTTCACAAAACACTGACGCCTGGGCTCACCTCCAGAGATTCCATTCCAATTGACCCTGCATGAGACCCAGCATCAGGAGTTTTGCAAGACCCCCAGGTGATTCTGATGTGGGTCACTGCCATGGGCAGCGCTAGGAAGCAAGGCCATCTTTGGGAGTTTAGAATCTGTCCACATCCTCTCTCAGGATAACTATCTTCATGTAAGATTCTGTCATAAGCCAGAAAAGCTGGGTTCAAGTCCTTGCCCCATCACTGTACACCCCTGAGCAAGTCCCTCTGCCTGTGTGAGCCTCAGGATCTCTATCAGTAAAAGCCTCGTGCCCTGTCCTGCTGAGCCTGGAGGTGGCACCGCCACCAATGCTGTGCACTGGGTTCCTGGGTTAGAACTGGGTCTGCACTGCAGTGTGTAATGTCATGGACTCAAGGGAAACTGAATGAAACCGCACCAACTAATGGTGCCTGTGGCCATGCAGGGATCCCTGCCTGTCACCAATATGCCCTTGATGTATGCTGCGAGAAGTCACCTTAGGACCCCAAATGGATTCTTTCCAGTTTCCAGCTCTCAGAACATCTGTGCCTCCCAATGGGTACCAGGAAAGTGTTCCAGAAAGCTGTCTCTGACCACCACCACATACATCAACAAAGCTTTTGATATTATGGCATAGGCCTTGAGGTGGCCCAATAAACACCCTCTGTGCCCATCATAGAATTGAAGAAGAACCAGAATGCACAAAAATGCACAGAGGAATCTTGCCTTCCTTCTCTGCCTAAGAACATTCTTCCATCTGCCTCTTCCATCACAAAGCAGAAGGTCGACGAATATTAACAAGAAAATGGAACCCCAGCCTTTATTTTACAGGTAAGAACACAGAAGGAGGTCTTCTAACTAGACCCCAAGCAGTTGAGTTCTTTGATGTCACACTTTCCTAATGTCACACTGCCTCTCCCTCATAGTAAGATGATGCCTTGGTTTACACAAGTCTTTTACTGAGGAGCAGAGTGTCTTTAAAAGAAGAGAAGGGTGGGGTGCCTGCCTGGGTGGCTCAGGTGGTTGGGCACCTGACTCTTGATTCTGGCGTGGGTTGTGATCTTGGGGTCATGGGATCAAGTCCTGCAATGGGCTCTGAGCTCAGTGTGGAGTCTTCTTACGAGTCTCTCTTTTTCTCCCTCTGTCTAAAATACTAAAATAAATAAATAAATAAATAAATAAATAAATAAATAAATAAATAAAATATTTTTTAAAAAGAAAAGAAGGGAAGGAAAAGAAAAGAGGAGAGGGGGATGCCTGGGTTTCTCAGCGGTTGAGCATCTGCCTTCAGCTCAGGTTGTGATCTTGGAGTCCCGGGTTCAAGTCCCACATCAGGTGCCTCGTGGGGAGCCTGCTTCTCCCTCTGCCTGTGTCTCTGCCTCTCTCTCTCTCTGTGTCTCTCATGAATAAGTAAATAAAATCTTTAAAAACAAAAGAGGAGAGGAAAGACATCATAAACCATGAACTTGCTGTTCTGTGATACTTAAAGCTCAATCCATCTTCAGGGTATTTGCCTTTGCTTTTCTCTTCTCTAGAATACTCTTTATCCATCAGCACGTGAGTACTCATCATTCTCTGTTCAAGCACCTCCTCACCACTTCCCTCACTCCTTACCTGCTCATCCATCACAATGACCACTACTACTCACAATTGCATTATTTACTTATCTGTTGCTTGTTTACTAGACCACGAGCTCCCCTGAGGGATGGAGTTGGCTCGTCGTGTTGATGGCTCTGCTCCAGTGCCTAGAACAGTGTTTGGCAAAAAGAAATATGAGCAAAGTGAATGAACAAATGAATGATTGAGTGAGTGATGAAACCTGAGGAAGTGGAGTTATCTGTGGCCATGCATGGATTTGCAAGACAAAATGGTTCCTGTGTCACAGGCTCTACTGGATACCTCATTCCCTGGCCCAGCTTTGTTCTCCTCCATAGTGTTCGCAACCCTCTGACTTACTTTGCTACTTGTTTACTCTCTGTCTTCCTCACTAGAGTGTAAACTCAGAGAAGGAAGGGACTTTCTGTCCATAGTAGGAATTGGGAAGTGGGAATTCAGTAAATATCTGCAGGTAAATTCATGAATACCTCACTCAAAAGAAGGTACCAATCGCTCCTTCATAAAGGTGGTATTTTCCCAGTGTGTCTCCTTTGTCATCAGCCTCTACATTTTTACTCTCCTCTCCTTGGAGACCTTGCTACCTCCTTCCAGGGTTGCTCATGGCCCATTGGCATCTTCCTTTCCCTCACAACCAAACACTTCAGGTCTTCACGTCAGCTTCTAACAATTGTCCCTCTGGTGCTTCTTCCATATTTCTGTTTTGCCCCCAATCCCAATGCCTTCCTTTCCCTTTCCACCAGAGGCCTACATATCCCTCAGAGGCAGCTCTTTCCTCAAGCCTTTCTGATCCACAGCCTTCTCTCAAGTGGTACTTAGGATACATTAGAAGAGATGGCTGGCTCTGTGGAGACTATGTTGGTGAGAATATAACCCAGGAATGTGCTCCCCAAGACTCAATGGGTGTGCTCAGTGGCAAAGAGTTAGCTGCCAAGTCACTCATAGGTTGACACAAGAATCTTTAAGCATCTCTGACAGGTTTCTCCCTAAACAGCTGAGGCCATTTTTAGCTCTGGGCCACAGCACATCTCCTGTCCCTAAGGTTGTTACAAATGGGCTTACAGCACAGATCCCAGAACCTCCCCAAACTGCAGCTCCGGTCCCTTTTCTCCATCCCCTGACCTTGACCTCAGCTCTCTGGGTCTCAGGACCAGAGGACATATTTCACTTTCTTTTTTCAGACTTCTCCAGTCTTCTCTCCATCATCTAGAAGCTCATATTCTGGCAATTTCTCACAGCCTGCAGGCAATTCTGGGCAACTCACTACAAATATCCTCCTACCTCTGCTCATCAAATTAACAACACATTTGTCTGCTTTATTTCCTGGTAGCCAACAGTGTACAGAATGAGCTGCAGATTTGTACAGATTCAGAAGCCTAAGACTTAAGACAGGAGTTGCCCCCTTAAAACAGACCATAGAATCAGGGGTCTCTAAAAGGTGGTTTTTAAACACTCTTCCAGTACAGGTTCTCCCCTGCTCGCCTACCCCCAATTTTATAGGAAGTGTGAGGCAATCAGGAATGTGGGTGGACATTTCTATTTTCTCAAGAAAAGTCATATTGGGAGTGGGAAACAGGGATGAGTGACAAGATTTTGATAGATGAAACGTTTTCAGGCTTAAAGATTATTCAAGGCAAACAGACTCTCCCTAGACTTTTTCAGAATCAAATTAATATCTCCATTTTCCTATTTTCTCTCTTTAGGGTCAAGCCTATCTTTTCCCTTATATACAGTCTCCCACTTACTCATAGGTTACATTCTCAGGGGGCACATTTGTCAGATAAACAATATAAATATAGTAAGGCTTATGGGCTGATAATGTCCCATTCTGTTACTATAGCTAAATTCAATATTATCTATTTATATACTAATAAATTTACTCATTAATTCCCTCAATTAATAAGCATTAAGCAACAACCATATGCCAAGCACTGTGCTGGGCAGTAGGGGTATACAGTGAGCAAGAGGGACCCAGGCCCTCCTGCAATGGGTCATGCATGGAGGTGAAGCGGGTCAGATCATAAATAAGAAAATATACAAGATAATTATAGATTAAAATAAATGTGATAACTTAGAGAGGGAGTCTACTTCAGATCTGGTAGGCAGGGGAAGCATCTAGATTTTTGAGCTAGGTGTGGAGAATGAAAACAATCAGGCTTAAAAAGAGCTGAAGTGGCAAAGTCTTCAGGCAGTGGGTCGAGCAAGTGCAAAAGCCCTGAGGCAAGAGAAGACTGGTGTGTGGTTTAGAGGACAGAGAACAGGCCAGGTGAGCTGGTTGCCCTGAGAGATGGAAAGGCAAGTCTCTGCAATTGCTTTCTGGTCTCCAGGCCTCTGAAAAGCCTTCCTGTTTTCAACACAACTCGCTTGAATGGCTGGAATTTTTATTGATCCAAGAGTGCCTGCACTACAGATGTTCCAGACACCAATATAAACCTTTCCTGACAAAAATCACGAAATTATGCTCACGATATCTAAAAATCTTTGCCTCAGGGAAACTTCCTTACTGCCAAAGTAACATTTTTCTAAACTTGAGAGACCAGAGTTCATTGCTCGATCTGAAGTATGAAGTAGAATCTGAATGGGTGACACATTTCTGAGGAGTAATATTCATGTTCACAAAAATGACCTTGCACTTTAGATCATCACCAGGACAATAGTGGTGCCACATACTGCATTAAGAGCCTATTTTTCTTTATTTTCTAGCTCTTGAATCTTTTATCATCGAATCAAATGTGAGAAACACTTGGGCAATATAAAACGTGTCTCATCAATAATGCCCTGTAATTCAGATTGATAAGAGGTATTTCACGTAAATAGTTGGCACACTTCCTGGCAAATGCTCCATTAATGCTAGTTGTCATTATTTTAGGACTGAAAGGATAAACCCCAGCTTAAACCTGAAGAGTCTGGGTATTCAGAAGACAAACATCTCTTAAGTTTTATCCAAATGAAATCTCACATTATCTTAAGAAGGAAATCACAACCTTTAGATTGTGAATAGACACATTTCCTTTCAAAGCCCAAAATGTCCCTGGGTTTTCAAAAACAAGGCACTTCAGATGCCATTGCCACTGGCTTTGATTTCTTTCCTCCCGTTTGATTTCCTCCCATTCTTGTAAGTCAGGAGTTATTATTCCAATAGGTTGACTATGATTGTTTTTTAAGCCTGATTGGGTCAATCTGTCCCATCTGGACCTTTCTCAACAAAAATCTCAACCTAATTCAGAGTGGAAAGTTTTCAGGCTGAAGACACGATTTCCGTGAAAGGAAAAACAGATCACAGGCCCACCTTCGGTGTTTGGCTCAGAGGAAACCTGCTCTGCAGTGCCCTGCTTTTTCTCTTCTCTGACTTCATGCCTACAAGTGTGGTATGAGAGGACCCAGCATTCAACTTGCTCTCCTGCTGGGGCAAAATGTGTCAGACACTGTGGGGGTCTCCGGAGACTTGGACTGGAGACCTGCAGGTAGGATGTCAGGATTAGCAACTTAATGAACCCATGATTCTGCAAGAAGCAGTTATACCACTAGAACTGTGGCCCAGGAGCTCAAACACGCCATAAAGTGTTTAACGAGATTGAGGATCTTGTTGTGTGCCATGTTCATCTCTTGTTTGGGTGGGGAGATAAAGAGTAGACAAGTGTCCCCTTATGCAGCACAGAATTATGTGAGGCTTTCCTTTGTCACATCATATTGTGATTATTCCTGTCCACATACCTCTCCCTGTCAAGTTCATTGGGGTAGAGGGTCCCAGTTATGCCTCTTTGTGTCTCTAGAGTTTAGTATGGCATGCTCAATAAATACATGTTGAATGAATGAATGTAGGTTTTTTTTTATTTTTTATTTTTTAATTCCTATCTATTAGGGCCAGCTGGGTTGTCTCACAAAGGACTGGGTCAGTGGCTGGGTGAGAGTGAAATCTCAGACCACCCAGTCACATAGATGCACCTGTTTACTGCAACAAGCACATTCTCAACAAAGCATGCTGGGAGATCACAGATCAGGAGAACCATGAACCCTCCATACCTCCGAACACAGTCCCTTGTAATCCAGTATAGTCACCCAACACCAGTACCTCTCAGTATTTTTTCACACCAGGAGGTAGAAAATGATGATATTTGTACAGCAAACTGCAATAAGCCACCAAAGCTATGTGTGCAAAGAGACTAGCCCAAGGGCGCCAGGAGCCTCCGGATGACTGCAGAGCTCCGCCAAGGAAACACACTGCAGCCATCTGGCAAGCCCAGAGCCCGGGACAGTCTGGACACCAGCACGCCCTGCCGAGCTTATTGCAAAAAGTAGTCTTTAGCCAACCATGACTCCTAAATATAAAAATCCGTGACCCAGGTATATAATTTTTTCCCATACTGCCTGTGCCGTCTCACTGTATTTGCCAGTCACATAATTATAATTACTTGTCCACTGTTATGTGGACAAGTATGATCAGTTCAGGGCCAGCGGGGCATGGCTGGATGGCTGGGGACTGAACCCAGGTTACAAGTCCCTGAAAATAGTCATGCTAGCTTAGATATGTATAGCACTTCACAGTTTATAAAGAGATTTATTTATTTATTTATTTAGATTTTATTTATTTATTCATGAGATATACACAAAGAGAGGAGAAGCAGGCTCCCTGTAGGGAGACCCAAGGATCACGAGCTGAAGGCAGACACTCAACCACTGAGCTCAACGACAGACATCCCCATGAAGAGTTTTTAAAGCAGCGCACATCAATTAATAACAAGGTTTCATTAACAACCTACAGAGTAAAAAAAAAAAAAAAATCTCAGAATAAAATCTATCTTATAAAGTCCAACCACTAAGTCTTGTATCCCTTCCCTTTATGTCCCTTATATATTCATTCAGGATCAATTTACTCCTGGTTTACAAATAACTTCAACAAATTTGAACCTGACTTACTAGAAGAGAAGAGGGTACTAGAGACGACATATGACATATGACATGACAGCAGCGAAAAGCAGTGAAAAGTGGCAGCAGCTTGCGAGAGGAGATACAAACAAACACACAGAAATCTGGGATTAATAAGGAGGCAAACAGTCCCATGTACCTAGAATGATTTCGAGGGCATCATTGTATTAACACAGGTCTGTATAATAATTGATATTAATAAGAACTGACCACTCAGGGCGCCAGGGTGGCATAGCTGGTTAAGCATCTGACTCTTGGTTTCTGCTCAAGTCATGATTTCATGGGTTGTGAGATCGAGCCTCATGCCTGGCTCTGTGCTCAGCATGGAGTCTGCTTGAGATTCTCTCTTACTCTGCCTCTGCCCCTCCCAGTCGTTCTCTCGCTCTCTTTTTTTCTCAAATAAATAAATAAATCTTTTAAAAAATAAGAATTGGCAACTCAAGTCAGGAAGAGGTTAATTGCGTTCTTCAATCTGTTTAAGAACGCATGCAAGAGTGCGATCTATTTTTGAGAGCTTTCCATTTAAAGTCTTTAAAAAAAAATCATTGCTTGAAGATATAAATCCTGAGGTATATAGAAAAGTCAGCCATCAGCTTCTTTCTCAAGGGCTCCAGATAATCAAAATCTTACAGTATATGGTTTTATATTTTGCAGGATTTGTTGGGAATAGAGCTTTATGTTCTGCATCCTTTATTTTAATAGCCAGTATAGAAAATTATTTCTATGCTTTGTAGAAGCCCACTATATTCAGTTGCTATTTATTTAAATGGACCTTGATTGACTTTGAGTGGCCCTTAGCTAGATTTTTTTTGTCTCCTCACCCCTGCTCCAGATAATGAAACCATAGTATCCCAGCTATTTTTAGCATCCACTGGGAAGTTAGCAGCAGTGTTCTGATCTTTGTTTCACATAATTCAATACTTACCATAGAAACAATGGGCTCTTATATGCCAATTATCTTGGACACACTTATCTGACAGACAGATCATTCTACCCTTTGAGAAAAATCAAGGCTCCCCAGTTTTCCTACTGAAGAGAAGTCAGATTCAGATTCTCTTGAAAACAAAAAGTGATGTGTGAACATACAGTCTTGTGGGTGCCTCAAAATGTGTCACTGGTTACATCAGACCTTTAGTAAATTCTTTTGAAAGATTCCAAAAGGAATTGGTGGTGGAGGAAACTCTCAGCCTTCTTTTGTCCAGAAAAGATGTTGAGAAAGAAGAAGACACTAGTGAGCACCCACTAGGTGCCATGTGCTGACATTTATGTTCATTCCTACAACATTTCTGTGCAGAGAATGAATATCCCAAGAAAACAGAGGTTAAGAGAGGTGACAAGTCTGAGTTTCACAGCCATCAGATGGAGGGGAATACCCCAATTCCCTCTCTGCAGGAGCCCACAGGTGCAGGGAAGACCCCTTGGTTATCTCCACCAAAGCTATTTACAGAGAGTTTGAGGAGTTTTTGTTTTTTGGGTCTTTTTGTGACAAGAGAATGAAATTCAACGAAGACACCAGATGCCAAAACACACCTAAGAGGACCACGTGGTGGTTAGTGTAAGCGAACCACTCCTAGGACCCTCCATTCTGTATTGTGCTCCTGATTATTCTAGAACTCTGTATTGAGCCTTTCCCCAGGATGCTGTCACAGAGGCAAAATAAGGCTCCTGTTGTTACCTAGCAGAGCAGCAGAGCCCATCTCGGAGATCAACCAGTAAAGGTTTAAGGATAACTGGGAGACCACTGAGGCCCAGGGCAGGATCTCTTCTAGGGATCCTTGATAAAGCTAGCTGTTTCTCCCTTGGAAGATCTTTGCCTGGTTAGGTTGCTATCCAATTGTTTATCTACAAATATGAATAATGCCTGGTTAAATAGCATTTGCTTAAATTTACCCATTAGCAAAAACAAACAAAACAAAAAACAAAAAAAGAACCCAACAAATACCAATTATCGATAAAGATTTATAAGAAATCTTTCAGTAACTCTATTCACTCACAGGACACCCTCCCAGAAGTAACATCTTTCTCTTACTGTCTGATTCAGGTGATCTGAAATAAAGTCCAATTTTTTAAATAAGATAGTTGATATACAATTTTGTAGCAAGTTCAAATTTCCCAGCCTATAAACTCAGAAGTGCCAAACCCAGAGAGCTCTTCTGCTTTATCATCACTGTGCCTAATGTCTGTCTCGAGTTTGATGGTTCCTGATGGTAGAAATGACTTGACTTGGCAATTCAGAGTTCTCAGAGTCATTTCAGCTTTAAACTCCATCAATGCACCTCTCTGCTCAGGGTTGGGGGGGTGGTGCTGGCACAACCGAAAACCAGGGAAGGTTATAAAGATGCGAGGCATTGGGGGAGGTCATCTAGCTCTGCCTGCCAGCCTGAGTTCATCCTATGTGTATCTCCTTACCCTTAGTCCATTGTCTTCAAGTCCCCTATCACTCGGCCTCTTGGAAAAACACTGCTGCCCCTGCGCCCCATGGGTCTGCAAGGGGCTTATGTGAGACCACCTCTGGCCCACCTCGCCAGATGTCCCACACTGTCGTGTCTCCTCTCCTATATCAAAGTAAAGCAGAAGATGTCATAGGCGACTACTACCACTCAGAGCTCCAGGGGAAAGTCAGGGCACAAGAGGCCCACACCAACCAGGGGGCTCCATGGCACCCTCCCTTGCAGACTAGTCCAAAGGCAGCAGGGTGCAGGCCCCCATCACTGCCCTCCCTGGCTCTCCTTCTTGTCCCCAGACAGACTCGACACTTAAGGGCTGAGTTCATTGGCTTTTATGTCCTTAGGAAGAAGTATTCCCCCAAAATCTCCTGCTATGACAGAAACATTTGCTTTCAATACCCAGGAGCCAGGCATTGAGACATCAAAGCTCTTTCTGACAATCCATTATTTCTACGAGAATTTCAAAACTCTATTTTGAACCTTAAGAGCTGAAAAGTAATATTCTAAGTCGTTTTGCTGTGGTCCTCCTTCCTTGAAGCTGTAAACCCCAGAGTGCCTAATAGTATGACCGTCTCTAATCCTGGGGGGAGACAAGCAGAATTATCCCATAAATAACTCAGCAGTAGATGCTGTACCTGAATCTCACCTCCATGTGCCTGAGCCCCCAGGTAGCTGAATCCCCAGGTCCTACAGTCTCATTTCCCCCAAATGAGGGGGGAAATAAGCTTGGACCCCACACTCAGACTCTGGCTCCAGCAGTCAGCGGTCCACAGGGGTAGGGAGGGGTAGGTAGTATCTTCTACTTCATCATTCCATTGCTTCTATGCTGAGACCAATCTCCCCACCAATATTCTAACCTGAGGATCACTGGCCTGTGATCCTATGAAGGCAATTTCAAGAAGCGGGCTTGTGAACCAGGGCTAGGAGCTAAAGTTGAGCTATAGTTTGGACTGAGGTGCAAAAAATTGTGTTCATGAAGCTCTTCAAGCACCAGATTACATGTCATGCCAGGGATTGCTGGCTCCCCTCCATCCTTATAAAAGAGCTCCCGCTTTGCAAACAGGCACAAGGCTCGCAGGAATCAAGACTATTGTCCTTTCTCCCCTGCAACCAGGTGTAACCAAGTAATTAAGTGTTGGTTAATGAGATGTCAGTGCAAATGTCATGTGGCAACTGTAGTAAATCCTCCTTAAAAGACACTTGGCACCCACCCTGCGCATCATCCCTCCCTTCTCTTCCTCCTGGAGTGAGGCTGTGATCTCTTCTGGATTGCTTTTGTGCTACGCAGAGTCATACCTTAGACAGTAGAACAGTTTACTGGAAGGAGCCTCGTTTCCAGAAAGGCTTTGGTGAGCTGCCATAGATGCACGAGGCTTTCTACCTCCAGATTTTTTTCTGTGAAAGAATAGAACCTCATGTGTTAAAGCTACTGCTCATTTGCATTGTCTGTCTGATGCAGTCAAACCAATTTCTGATACATCTACCGCACAACTACGTCCAATTCTGTCTGGGCTGAGGCAAGGGTGGTAGGGGAGTCAGAGAGCAATCCGAAGTTGTCACAAGTAGTGGTATTCATGAATGATTCGACTTGGCAACAGATTCGAGAATCAGGCTGGGTGCAGGAAGGTTTTTATTCTGCAGCTCGTGGATGTGTATTTGATGGGGTTTCTTTCCCTTTTTGTGGGGAGAGAAATGGTTATGATATAAAGGGTCTGTCTATTGTGCTTCAGGATGTCAAGTGCCCTTTTCCTGTGACTTGTGGGGATTCGTGGTGGTTGCCATAGAGACCAAGTGAATCCAAGTTCAACCACGATAGCTAGGCCTTTCTATTCAAAGGGACATATTTTGTAAGGGAAACCAGTATGTGAGATAGCAAGGTGACTCATCTTTCATTAGCGTGGCAAAGCATGCTCGAGCCTTCCTCCACGATCTTAATGGATGTCATCCCAAGAAGCCCATATTTGTGAGTGAATCATGAAATGATTAATGCAATACGTTTTCCCTACCCACCCAGCACCTGGCCCCAAAGAATTCCCTTCTTCCAGAATTTTAAGGAAGAAAATTAAGTCATCGACTTACCTTTTCCATCATACCAAATAAATACTCATTTCTAGACTTTTTCTCCTCCTCTCACACATGTGAGCATTGAGATCATTATGGAACTAGTGTCAGGGTCCCTGAGCCTATTCTAGGCTCTGCCCTTAATCAGCCGTATGGCTTTGGGTAGGATTATTCTGGGTTTCTATGTCTCGATCTGCAGCCTGAAGGGAAGACGGGATGACATCTAAGATTCCTCCAAACCTAAGATCCTGACACTCCTCCTGATGCGAACTCTCCTCTTGACCATGACCAAGTGCTGGGGAGTTCCCTAGTTTCTATCTTCCCAACTAGAATGCAAGCTGATGTAATACTCAATACATGTCTAGCTGATGAACGAAGGGATGAATGAATGGATCTAGCTTCAAGATTAATTTACCTAAATCTTATAGTTTTTTATTTTCTTTTTCCTCAATCAGTCAAACTCAAAAACTGACTTTCCCACCTGCAATCAGTATCTATTGGCAGCAATTCTGAATACAAGACCAGGAGCCTCCTGTGTTTTCTGTTGGCGTCCCCAGCTATTCTTTGTCCCTGGGATGGAGACACCTTTGACAGGCCCAGGAACTGGGACTTCTGTGTGTCAGCATCTCCCCGAGACAAAATTATATGAATGAAAAAATAATCCCAGGTCTGGTCCCCAGTAACATTGAGACTGAACTTGAAGATTTAAAAATCTTTTCAAAGCTCCTATCTTCCCCTGTTGTGGACACTGAGTCATTCTTCTTAGTCCAACGTCAAAAGGAAACAACAGAGAAGTCCAGAAAGGAAGAAGGAAGCAGGCAGTGGAAGCCAGAAGTGACTGGGTATAATGCAGGGGTCCCTAGGACAGGTGTTCTCCAGCACGCTCAGCACAGTGTACACCCCTAGAAAAATGCCTATCCCTGCCCCAACGAGAACCTTCTGTCTGCAGTGCTCATAGAGTCTGGGAAACTGGAAACTAAATTTCTAGATATATCATAAAGAAAAGTGCACTTCCTTCCCAAGACCCTGTCTTCCCTAGGCTACAGGCCACCTGGTCTCATGGTCATCTCTTTGTGCACTCTGTAGATCCTTCTTCAAACAAGAAGGACGGGCTGATTTGTGTGCACCACATGTCTCACTGTGTGATAATTTGCTTAAGCCTTACAGCACCATGGGAAAGGTATTCTCTTACAGATAAGGAGACAGGCTCAGAGAGATCCAGTTGCTCTCCTGGGGAAGTAGGATGCAGTGGATTTAACCCAAGTTTACCATGTCTCTAGAGCCAGCAGTCTTTATCAGCCATCCTTCCAGCCAATTCCAGAACTGGCTATGTGTGCCCATCCTGGGGCACCTGAACTGAGCTCACATTCTCTGTATTTACTGATATTTCCGGAGGCTGCTGAGCGCCAGGGGTGTTGTCTGCTGTCTATCTTTTTATGAAGACAATTTCAACTCAAGAATCTCTCTGTTCTAAGAACATAAAAAAAATCTATTACAAAAAAGAATCTCTTTGATTCTGATGATTGTCTAAATGGCGTAGTTAATATATTCTATTTTTTTTTCTTTTTTGCTTCATTTTGCTTCTCACTGTATAACATATTTTCATGGTTCAGGATCAAAACCATCTAAAAAGGCTTTCTCAGAGATGTCTCACTTCTATTCCCATCTCCTCTACCCCAAACTGTTGTACATGATCATAATTTCTGCTTTATCCTTCCAGAGTTTCCTTCTGCAAAAGAACCAGAACACATATACATACATACATGCATGAATGCATAAGTAATATATTTATATTCCTATTTCCTCTGACTTCATGCACAAATATAGCATGACACATCACTATTTTGCACCTTTTTTCACTTAGCAATGTATCCTGGAGGACACTCTGTGTTTATAGAACTCTTTTTCATTCTTTATATGCAACTACCATGTACTCCATTGTGTCCCTTATACTAGTTTATTATCCAAAATCTCACTCATGGACATTTGCATTTCCAATTCTTTGCTATAACAAATAATTCTGCAATTAATGGCTTTGTGCAAATTTGCTTTGTATTGGTGGAAGTGTATTTTGGGAGGCTTCTGGGAAGCAGGGTCAAAGGGTAAATGCATCTGTAATTTTGTTAGATGTTGCTGTACTCCTGTCCATAGATGTTGCACCATTTTGCACTCCCACCTACAATATGTGAAGTGCCAGATGCTCCAAGACGACTCAACTTGGATGTATTGGTCAATTTTTTTACTAACCCAACAGGTGAGAAATATCTCAGTATAATTTTAATCTGAATTTCTTTTATTAGAAGTATGATTGAAAATTTTCTCATATGTTTAAAGGTTATTTTTTCCCTGTGAATTGTCTGCTTGTGCATTTTGCACATTTTTCTTCAGTTTTTCTTTTGTTATTGTTGTTGATGATGATTTAAGAGTGCTTGAACAATGAAATGATTAAGTTGCAAATATTTCTCCCACTTTGCCACTTATCTTTTGATTTTTGCCACACAAAGGAGTGTATTTATACCTGAATAGGTTTGTACAGGATCTTTTGATTAGATCTTTTCTTTTATTTCTTCTTAATACTGAGTCACAGAAAGGCCTTTCAACTGCTACATTGGAAATTCACCCAAATTTTCTCAGAAAAATAAATGGGTTTATATTTTACCTTAATACCTCTAAATTCATTTGGAGTTTTATCTGGTATTTTTATGTGCTATATAGATTCAGTTACATATTTTTTCAAGTGACTCCTTAGTTGTCCCAAGACCTTTTATTAGGAAGTACAACTTTATCCATGTTTGAGATCACCTTTGTCATATCTTAAATGGGTTCCTATCTCTTTCTGGACTTTTAAATCTGTTTTATTTGTCTTTCTATTCATTCTTACTACATTCTTAATGTGAGGACAATAGTATCTGTATTTGTAGGTGAAATGCCACCCTTTACTGATTCCTCTCCTTGTTGTGGCCTTTCTGTAGGTACCTTGCTTTATTCTTAGTGAAGTCAGATTTTGTATATGATGGGCAGTGAAGACCCACCAGACTCCAAATACCAGTGAGGGAAATGGGAAGCAGAGACTTCTTGAGCCACTCAGTGTCCAAGGGAGGGAAGTACACCCCATGTCTTTCTCAGGCTTATATCTGCAGAGTGATTATGGGACCTTCCCTCAAAGCCTCCTTAATTATGCTGAAAGCTCTTATAGGGGCACCCGGGTGACTCAGTGGTTGAGCATCTGTGTTTGGCTCAGGTCATGATCCCAGGATCCTGGGATCGAGTCCCACATCGGGCTCCCTGCAGGGAAGCCTGCTTCTCTCTCTGCCTATGTCTCTGCCTCTCTCTGCGTGTCTCTCATGAATAAATAAATAAAAATCTTTTTTTTTTTTTTTTAAGGAAGGAAGAAAGCTGTTACAATGTGACTTAAACAAGTTGAGTTTCTTTACCCAACAGAAAATTTTGACCAGGACACATGTGCCTATAGTTATCCAAGATAATTTTCCCACTAATTCCTTTTTACAGATACCCTGGAAGTAAGGCATCATTCTGTATGGGCTGGTTTTGCAACTTGACTTCTGTGTTCAGATTGAACCAGTATCCAATTACGTCATTAGATATGGTAGCGGAAGTCTGTCACTCGTACCCCAAATGGCAGCTAACTTCTTTAAAATACTCTCTTCCCAACCAATTGAACTCTCTACCCTCTCCATATTCTTCCCGCTTCTCTGGGCCCCAATGTGAGACGTTATATATGATTTTCATAAAGATTCAAGATCGGCCCCTATGAAATGAAGGGGTGCTATTACTGGCTCTATATACCCCCAGTGAAAGAGGGTCAGCAGAAAGTACCTTCATTCTTGCCAAGAGGTAGTGGTGCTGCTAGATATAGCCCTCTTCTCTACCCAGGTGGTCCTGCTGGTTGTCTACTTTTTCACCTGGATTAATCCTCATCTGTCTTCTCTTCTTACACAAAGCCCCACCTCTCCCAGAGGCCCAATTCAAGCTCTTCTTCCTCTATGAAGCCTGTCTTGACCTGACCAGAGCAGAGTGACCGCTGCCACCTCTGCAATCCTGTAACAATCTCTGTGCCTCTCATGTATGTGGTATGCTTCTGGTTATCTCTTATTGGCATGTCACCCTCATTCTAACGTGGTAAGTGCCTTCAAGGCAGCGATCATGACTCTGCACTCTCAGTGCAGTGCCTTGCACATTGTGAGTTCTAGAAATTAAGGAAACAGAACTGATCTGAAAGTAGGTCATCAATTATAAACAAAACAGGACCCAACGGCCATGAGCAGGAACATATGTAACATGGGTTCATATTGGAAAAGACGAAATCAAGCAAAACTGCTTGGAAAGGAAATGTTTAAATGATGCTTCTCACTATAGTAAATCTAGAAAGAACTACTGACCAGAGCAACGGTTTAGTTAGTCAAGATGGATCTTTCTGTCTCCACTCAAATTTTATTTCCTTTTGTCCTGCGAGTTCTTTCTCTATCTGGTTTTGGCTCCATGTTTATTGTTTTGAGCAATGTTTTGTACTTTTATTTTTTAAAGTATCTTGAAATTATAAAATTGTATTGCCACACAGGAGCTTAGAGATTTTCTCGTGCATTTTGATGCAGGACAAATACCTAGGATTTGGAGCCAGTTATGAGTAAAGAGCCAAATCCTCTGTTTATTAGCTAACTCAGTCACCTCTTTGAACTCTGACTCCTTTACTATCATAATGGGAGAGTAAATGTCTTCCAGGAGTGGTTATTGGAAGGATTAAAACTATTGTGGATATTGGTTGGGCACTTATATAAGGCACTCAAAAATGGTAAGTTTTTCATAGAAACCAAAAAATTCATCTTTGGAATAGGTCAGATCATTGGGTTTGGAACTGTTCCCTGGAGCCCTGAAAGTATAAAGATGTGGCCTGGCAGCCACTATACTGGCAGCAGCTGAAGGCAAAGGTGGTGCCTGATGGGCAGAGCTCAGGTCCTCAACTCCCCTCAAGCAAGGCAGCCTCCATTGCCACCTATTTTACATAGGTTCCATCTAGGACTGCCCCACTGAGAAAAAAATTAGTTCAAAACGTAAATTCTTAGTGTAGGGCAATGCTCTTCACTAGATGTCTACCAAAGCACACTTGACTTATTACTAAAACTAAGTGTTTAGTCATTTAGAACAAAGGGCCCAGTATCAGGAGAAATACACTGGATTTCAACAGGTCATATAAAAAAATTCCATGTTAGTTGGAGAAACAGTTGCTCTCTCCCACAACAGATGCCCAGAAAGTTAACTTGCTCAAAAATAAAAAGTGTATTGGATAAATGTTCAATAAATACCTCGACTACATATATCATAATGTTTTGAAGGAATAAATGAGATAAGTGTTGGAAAATCATTGCTATAAAAACATAAAGCATTATTATCATGTTCATACTGTTCCATCATCTGCATTTAATTTGTTCTCCCTTATCTTCACTATGCTCCCTGCAATCTGGAGATTAAACCAGAGTTAGGGGTTGAAGTTCATCCAAACAAAACTAAAACCCATAAAGTTCTAATAATTCTGGCTAATTAGAAAACAGTGTCTAGGAAAAGAGAGAATAACAAGGAAAAGTTCCTGTGACTGGAATGGTAGTGGTATTACCACAGCTGCTATTGCTACTGGCTACCATTTATAGATTAGTACATGCTTGGCACTATGCTAAGTACTCAGATCCTCACAACACCTTGAGAAAAAGGGATCATTATCCCCCTTTTACAGGTAAGAAAACTGAGGCCCAGAGAGCTTAAGTAATTGCACATTATCAGCTAGTTCATGAGTGCTGGAACCAAGAATCCACCCTAGGTCATCTGACTCAAAGACCAAGCATTTTATGACCATGCTACTCTCATTGTTAGGAAGGCGATCATGGATAATTCTCCTGACATTTTAGACTGGCAGTTTTTCCATTATAAAAATTAACATAATTCTATCCTTTCTGTTTTAGGGAAATGTAGAAATGCTTTATTGACTCAATAAAATATTTTTAGGCCTATAAGTACAATCCCAGATCAAAATGGCTGACAGAGCTTGTATATTTGCCTACCCTTTCTCCCAAGTTCCTCCACGAAGTTGATAAAGATATGTAAGGAATGAATATGTCCATCAGAGTGCTGAAAATGAATAGGTCATCAGTAGAAATATCGGTGAAGTGGATAAATGTCTGAGAGTCAGAAAGCAGATAGGACCGTGACAATGTACCAAAGCAGTGTGATACTCAAGCCAAAACATGCTAGTGAAAATATTTGACCATGATCCTCACCTAGACAGGCTCCAAGCTTGCAGCCAGAGGGTAAAAAGAATGAACATGAATGTAGGGCAGTGATCAAGGTGGGTAACTGCATCACAGACAACCACAGAACAGCCAGGCCACTCACCCACTCCTTCCCTGCTCCATATGCAGACTTACTTGCTAAATGGGACCTTGCCCATGGTGAATCTGTCTGCTTATACTGAGCTATAATCCACTTTCTGATTCAGAAAATTGCCTTCTAAGTAAGCACAGCTATTCATGAAATCCACTCCGTTGACCTGTATTAATCCACAGACTTCTTTGCTCACCTAAATAGTCAACAAAGGATCACCAGGTATTTGAAGAAAATAAACAAGAGGCAAAATAAAGACAATCATAAACACAGAGTGGCCTCTGAGGAAAAAGAACCCCCCCTAAAATCACAAGGGATAACTTATTATCCTCCTTGCTGGTGATAGTATCCTTAAAGCAAGTACTGGCTGCAATGGGGGTGAAAGAGATCAATTAGGGAACAAGAAAGAATGATTGGAAATTTCAAATCATTTTCAGAATTTTTAAAAACCTCAATGATGGGGTTAAATAGTGGAATGAAAGTAGTTGAAGACAAGATTAGGAGCATAGTCAATAAAAGTAAAGGATATCCCCCAGAAGGCCAAATAGAAAATAAAAAAGCATGGCTAACAGAAGAAAAAAAATAAGTCAACATGTATTTGAAAATAAATACAAAAATCTCAGCGTTTATCTAAAAGCAGTTCCAAAAACATTGCTGTTCACTTTGGTATAATTCACTGAGTTGTACACTTAGGATCTGTGTGTTTTTATGTATGTGTCATACTTAAAAAGACACTTTAAAAAAACTTTAATAAAAGAGAGTGCCTGGGGAGCCATATGAACCTCCCAAAAAACCTGAGCAACTATTACTTTCCTAATTTAAAAAGCAATCAAAAAAGCAAATCCTCATCAAGTCAGTATCATGGCAATATTGCAATATGCAACTGAAAATAGGCAAAATTGTTCTTTGGTTGAATTTGTCTTTAATAAAAATCATTATTTAAGAGAGTCATTATGACAAACACTCAGAAGATCCCCCAAAATTCAAGTGAATAATGAATCACTTACCAAAGTATTACTGCTTTGCATAAACTCATTAACAAGTGATAGTAAGAAGCTTATAAGTATCCAGGAATTTGCTGAAACATTTATTATAAAACAGAGTGGCATGTATATAAGTTTTACTAAAACATGCTCTTTCATTGTCATTTCATCTACAATGAATGTTCTTTCTCCAAATTAAACCAAATTAGAAACTACAAAAGGAAAACTTTTGGATAATGATATGTAACAGAATTAACTTCAGTCAGCAGATATATTCTAACAGCAGAAGTATTGGAAGTGCAGCAGAAAAGTTATGCAGATCACAATGGAGCCACTTTAATTTTTAATTTTTTCTATTTCTTTTTTTAGAGAGAGAGCACATGAGTGGGGGGTAGGGGATGGGACAGAGGGGGAGGGAGAGAGAGAGAGAATCTCAAGCAGGTTCTACACCCAGCACAGAGCCCGATGTAGGGCCCAATCTCACAACCCTGAGCCGAAATCAAAAATCAAATGCCCAAATGACTGAGCCACCCAGGTGCCCCGGAAACCACTTTAATTTTTTTAAAGGAGGATGTGTTTATTTGGACTAAACAGTATTTATTGCATTTTCTGTTCTGGACTTTAAAGTTTTAAGGATATTTCATGTTGGATGCGTGTTTTTATTTTATCAAAAAGCTTTTAAAAGACTGGCAGAAAAAAGAAAATGAGCAACCCCCACCCCAAACTGCATATATGTGATTTATTTTGAGAATCATTTGAAATCATGAAAGGAAAGGCACTATGCAGACTGAATTAATTTTTGGTCTTTCTTATTTAATGTAAATAATATTTTGTAGCAAAATTAATGGACAGGAAAAGAAAATCTCCTTAAGCATGAAACAGGAAATTGAAAACAGCAATAGGGCATTAGAACTATCTTTCTAAAACCAAGAATATATTTCCTCCACTTCCAGACTGTGAAAGTGGCAATAGAGTAATTCATATGGAAAAGTAATATTGCAATTTCCTATATATATACTCTGAACAACAAACAATAAACAAAAACAAGTTTCTCCCTCTTTTCACAACTTAGTTGCGGGTGGAATGGACTTCATAACAGTGTCAGGAGACCCAAAAGGTTAAATCAACATTTGCTCAATGGGGCAATCCTGTAGCTGCCCATGGAGGAATTCTTGGCTAGATGCAAAGTCAAGAGGTCAAAGCAATTGACCGGCAATGAAAGGAGGACAAACTCGGGCAGGTCTGTCTTTCACTTTCCAGGGTCCAGGTTAAAAAAAAAAAAAAAAAAAAGATCTGGACTCTGAGCTTCTCATTTCATGTGTCATGCACATGAGTAATACTCTGAATCCAGCCTTGGTTCTGTTACAGATTGAAGGTAGGCCTGGGACATGTTTTCCAGAGGCAATATTGCAAAAGCATCAGAAGGGTATGAATTGTAAATTCATGGAAGGTGCAGCAGCTTCTATCTTACTTGCTTCTCAAAGTTCTGAGGTCATACCTGTAGACCCACTCTGCTCAGGGAGCAGAACAGTTTTGGGGACCTCTGGTTTCATCCCTTGAGGGCCTCAGTGTCCCATGACTCTAAATAAGCCAAGAACAGTAAGAATGAAGAGTTTTCTTCTTTTTCCCTCCACGACTCCACTTTTTGGTTTTCTGGTAAATAGAAGGAGAAGAATAAATAGGGCTAATTTTGTTCAGCGAGTCCTTGACTGTTTACCTCTGACCGTGGTCTGATTGGTCAGTGTCCCTGCTTGTTAGATATTTGTCAACATCACACACAGGAGCAAACGACTCTTACAGCGGCCCCTCTCCTCTGCCTTCTGTTCTTGAGTAGTTGTGAGGTAAAACTTGTTTGCTAAGAATGAAGGAAAAGATGGAAAACCTTTACTAAATTTATTGAAATGTGGGGGTGCCTGGGTGGCTTAGTCAGTTAAGCATCTGCCTCTAGCTCAGGTCATGGTGTTGGGGTTCTGGGATGGAGCCCAGAGTTGGGCTTCCTGCTCAGTGGGGTGTCTGCTTCTCCTTCTGCCTCTGCCCCCCTTCTTATGTGTGCTCTCTCTCTGTCTCAAATAAGTAAATAGAATCTTTAAAAAAAATTCTTTTGAAATGCAAAATTTCCTAGTTTTCTAAAGTAGTAGTAAAATCAGAATTGTGGGACAGGTAGGAACTATCTATAACTCAGACGACACCCACTGCAGAGTGGCATACAGTGGTGGCCCTCAATCCGGGTGCACATTGGATCCCCTGGGGAGATAGAGGGGTGGCTGAACAACAGGATTTTCAAAACCTTTGCATTTTGCAGGTAGGTGATTCCATAGGGCAGTCAAGGTGGAGGACCACTCTACAGAGGTATCAGGAAAGAGGGTAGGTTGAGGACTCTCAGATGCAGAAAGACATGTCTAGTGGGAGAAATCTCAAATATGTAGACAGCAATAACTTAGGGACATAGACTAGTGACACAGACATGGTGCCTTTTCAACAATTACATTCTGGTAGGTGATTAAGGATGTGCTCCAAAGAGGCAGAGGAAGCCCAGTGAAAGCAAAGGTAAATCCTTACAGTACAGGATTGAATTATTGGTGCTTAGAGAAAGTAATCAAAGGATGGTACTTTTTACATTACTACCACAGAGCATGGCAGAAAATCTGGGATTTCTGAACCAAAAAACTAGAACCTCTACACAAAATGGTTATAGAGGGACCCTGTCGTGGGTTAGGTTGTGTGCCCTCCCACCCCCAAAATTCGTAAGTTGAAGCCCTAATCATTAGTATCTCAGAATGTGAACTTATTTGGAAATGAAGTCATTGAAGATACAATTAGTTAGGCCAGGATGAGGTCAGATTGATAAAATATGGGCCCTCATCCAATATCTGGTGTATAAAAAGTGGAACTTTGGACACAGAAACACATACATGGGGAGAATGCCGCGTGAACATTAAGGCAAAGATCAGGGTGATGCATCTATTAACCCAGGAACACTGAAGATTGCCAGTAAACCAGCAGAAGCTAGGGGAGAAGCATGGAGCAGTTGCTTCCCTAAAGCTTTCAGAGGGAACACAGCCCTACTGACACCTGGATTTTGGACTTCTAATCTCCAGAACTGTGAGATAATAAAATTCTCTATTAGTTTTCTACAACAGCGCTAGGGAACTAATAGGCCCTCCAAAGACCCTCCATGGACCCTACTCTCCATTACAAAGAGGCAAGGAAAACA
This sequence comes from Canis lupus familiaris, assembly GCF_011100685.1. Lineage (NCBI taxonomy): Eukaryota > Metazoa > Chordata > Mammalia > Carnivora > Canidae > Canis > Canis lupus. The sequence goes on along the minus strand of NC_049256.1, from coordinate 16,425,278 downwards.
CTTTGAAACATCTTTAGCTCATCCTAGGCCCAAGCTGAATTCCATGAACACTCATCCATTACCGTATTCAGTGAGTGTTTACCGAGCAGTCTCACTGGGCACAGAACTCATGAGCCCCTCAGGTGCAGTAGAGCCCTGAAGATCCAGCCATTAGGCTGAGAATGGAGACCATGCAGAAATACAGTGGCATTGTATTTTACTGCCTACAGCCCTATGCATTTCAGACTTTTATATCTGTAAGTATGGTTAATATATTTCTTCCATCTTATCAAGTTGAAAGATGTCTTTGATCAGGTTTCCTGGAAAACAGACTCTGAGATTTGGGTGTGGGAAGTGTTTACTGGGGAGTGTCCTCAGGAACAAGACCTGTAGGAAAGCCAGGGGAGCAGAACTGGGCAGATGAGAAGTCCAACATGGATGTGGCTGTAACAAAGGGCTCAGGCAGTCCTTATGGATGTCCTGATATGAGGTGAGGGGGCCAGACTTTGCACCCCTAAACTGACCACTCATTAACTCACTTGATCAAGGTAGCTTGCTCCAGATAAAGGCAATCCCAGGAGAGGGCTCCCTTTGCTCAGTGTGCCCAGCCACTGAAGAATAAAGGCCTCTGCCTTAGAGGTGTTCTGGAGAATGCACTCTATAGCATTCATCTCAAAGGACGTCTGTTTCTAAAAAAATGAAAATGAAAAATAAGAATCTATTAACCAACATTTATTGGACACTTGATGGAATGAGTAGACAAAAGGTAGCTAACCTGGCTCCCTGGACTCTCTTCTGGCAGGACAAACACACAGAGATAGGCAGGGTTGGAGGTGGAAAAGTCAGAATGGTGAATGTACATCAACCCTAAGGAAAGTGGTGCAAGATCAGATAGACAAGGGACAGGCAGTGGGTCAATTAACCCCTGGATTTCATAGAAGGAAGAGTTGGCATGTTCTGTCTCTTGGTAGAGAAATGGCCCTGGGAACAGTTGTGCAAAAGACAAGAGGTCATCTTCCTTTTGGGGGCACCCATTCAAGAACCTGATTCTTTATAAATCGTACAGTTCTGCTCTGGGATCTCAGGCTCCTCCTGAAGCCAATGCCCTAGAGCCTTAGCAGAATTCTTCCAGGCTTGCAGCAGCTTCTCCTGGATGAAATAAACCCCAGGCCTTGAAGAGATACCCATCCAGAGTGGTTGGTGGCTCTCACCTCTGACCTACAACCAGGAGAGATGGCGCCCTGCTTTCTCATCCCATGGGAGCTCACCGCTCCGATATCAAGCCAGCCTCTCTTGCCTGCCCATCTTGGTTCCCTAGCATTGCCTTACATTACCACAACCTGGTGGCTTCACACAACAGAAGTTTATTCTCTCATAGTTCAGGAAGCTGGAAGTGTGAGATCAAAGTGTAGGGGGGGAAGGGGGCATTCACTCCCTTTAGGCTCTAGAGACAATCAGTCCCATGTCTTTCTCTTTGTCTCTGGCATCGCCGGTCACCTTGACATTCCTTAGCTTACAGACACATCACTCCAGTCCCTGCCTCTGTCAGCACATGGTGTCCTCCCTCTGAGTCTCCATGTCTCTTCTCTTCTTCTTATAAGGACACTAGTCATATTAGGTTCCAACCCATGCTACTCCAGTAGGACCAAATATTAACTTGATCATATCTTAATTCTCAAATAAGGTCATATCCACAAATACTGGAGATTGTATAAATAGCTAATCAGAATCATTTCAGTTCAGGTATGAAGCATAAGATGAGCCAAAGTGAGACAACAGGAAAGGGATTTTGAGGACTCTGGGGCCTCACTGGGGTCTCTCAAATAGAAAGTACCAACTTCACCTACTTTGGGGCAAACTCCATCAATTACTTTCCTCAGTTGGACAGATTATATTGCTAATGAGGCCAAGATTTGATCATGATCCCGAACTATTATTTCCAACTACAAGGCTAACCCTCACTGACCTTGCAACAGAGAAAGCAAGAGAAGTGGCCAGAGAGGCCAGTGCAAAACCCATTCCAGCCAAGCCCCTTCTGATGAACTGGGTCATGGGGGTCTCCATATCGATCGAGGATCCCATTTTATTCCAAGCAGTGTGACTTTAAGACTGCTGTATTTTCATTATGTTCTTAAATAGAAATGATGATAAGCGACTGCAGAACTCCAGCCAGCCGAGTGTTAATACGAATCATGGTGAAGTTGGCACCAAAGGTTGACAAGAGGGGGTTGTAAATCTCACGAATGGGAAAATTACTCACATTTATATTTTGTTGCAGAAGACAGAAAAAAAATCAGTTTTTTTTAAATCCTCTGATTTCACATATAATTCTAGGTCTACTTAACTGCTTCCTGAAAAGGTCTTTGAAAGGATAAAGGAAAAGAAAGGCTCTATCCTAAAGTCCAGCAATGACTGCAGATTCTGGGAACCAATCCATCAGCCCTATCAGATCCCATAAATGGTGAGGTGACTTCCAACAATGGTGAGGCTCATGACTGTCTTGGGGGGGAAAAAAAAACACCAAAGATCATAGAGAGATGTACAGCAGCTGAGCAAGCTGGCAACTGTTCCTGTTCAGAAACCTTCCACAGGCTACACTTGGAGCCTGATTCCTTCTCCCATAAAATAGAGATGATCAGGTTTTTTCTAGGAGTACTGGAAGGTCACGGCCAAACCATAAAACCCAGTGCTAATACTGCCAAGGCTTTGGGCAAAGAAATTACCTAATGTGTCAGAGCTGCAGTTCCCTCAGCTACAAAATAAAATTACAATAATATTTACTCTCACAGGGTTGCTATAAGAATTAAATGGGGTACCGTGTGCTAAATGTTTGCTCTATCCCAGGTGCTGGATATGCAATTTCCTATTCCTGCCACGTAGAAGACAAATCTCTGAATTAGAGATGTTTGCATCTGTTGGATATCTAGTCCAGTTCATAGACACGTCCACTACCTGGATGTGCCTCTTCACCCAGCACAATAAACCCAGGCATCATGCATTGAAGGCTGCCAAGTGGGATCAGTTAACTCCACAAGTAAGTGGATGGGTTTGGGAATTCTCTTGTTCCTTAGTGGTGGATAAAAAATGTAGCCCAGTTACAGAACACTTAACTCTGTTGCAGAGATCACTGAAGTGCAACGCAACATGGCAGGAGCAGTATGGTTCCATGGGTAAATGTAAATAGAAACGAAACAAATAAATGAAGGAAGAAGCCATTATTCCTTTTGCTATTGCTTTTCTTTTGCTGTCCAATTTCAACTTGCTCTCTGAGGACCATCCGACTCCGGGGACCAGGGCAGGAGAGGGAACTCAAGAGCCAGTTCCAAGAAGAGATGGAATGGACAAGTCTATCCCTTGTGAGGCACTGTCTCCCAGAATAGCAGCTGCAACCCAGCACTTTTAGGGGAAATTCGGTCTTATGTCAGAAGAAAGCAAAAGAGGAGATTTGTATTGACCGGGAGGCTGCCACTGACAATTTGGGGAATCTTCTTTAATTGTCCAGATCTGGAATTACCCAGCAGAGCCTTACCTCTCGCTAACTAAAGGGATACATTCCACAGACTGGTTTTGAAGGTTCTTTATTTAACCTTTTGTCCCAGAGGAGACAGGACTGCTGGAGTGGCTCAGAACTTTTTGTAGAAAATTAACCTGATCACTTCCTATTCCTTTTTTGGGGACTCTGGGGGGGAATGGGGGGTCTTCTTTCCCCACTCTGCCAGCCGCCCTTCTCATGCTCACACCTACATAGAGACAGCTGTACTCTTTTCCCCAGCAGACAGTACCAGCTGACCATAACCCCTTTCTTGCTCCTAATTTGTTCACTGGGAGCAGTGGCTCTCAACCTTAGAATCACTGCAGAACCTTAAAAAAAAAAAAAAATCCTGATGCCCAGGCTGCACACCAGATGAATTAAATCAGAGGCTTTGGAGGTGGGACTCAGGCCCGTGTACTTTTTTAAGCTTTCCGATTATTCTAATATGCAGCCAAGGTTGAGATCCACCGACTTAATGAAAGAGTGAATTGATGCGTAGCAGTGTGATAAAGTGCAGGGAGCAGCCAGCCTGTCTGGGCTTACAGATTGTCACATCTCAGGTCATAGAGCCCAGGAATCTTTCTGATTCTCCAGAACTCCTAACTGTCATAAGGCCAGGACATGTGTGGTGAGCCCCATAGTGGCTATCTTAGTCTGCTCAGGCTGCCATAATGAAATACCACGGGCTGGGTGGGTTAAATGGCAGATATTTATTTCATCACAGGTGGGGAAGAAAAGTCCAAAGTCCAAAATCAGGATGCCATCTTGTTCAGTTTCCGGCAAGAGCTTTCTTCCTGCGCCATGTCTTCATGTGAGGTCATAGAATATATAAATTGGTCCCTGCCCTCAGTTCCCGATACAAAGCTTCTGAGACTCTTGTCATTACCTAAGTGATGAGGATACTAAGAAAATCTATTGTTCTAATATTTGTCTTTGACCACAGTTTTTGACACAAGACTCCTACAGCTCTTGTAACTCCCTGAATGACGACAGCACTGGCAGCGGGCACCTGGGTGGCTCAGTCATTTAAGCGTCAGCCTATGGCTCAGGTTATGATCGTGGGGTCCAGAGATTGAGTCCCACACTAGGGTCCCTGCTCAGCAAGAAGTCAACTTTCTCCCTCTCTCTTTGCCCCTCCCCCCTGCTCCTGCATTCTCTCTCTCTCTCTCATGCTTTCTCTCTCAAATAAATAAATAAAATATTTTTTTAAAAGTACTGGGAGTTTGTTCTGTTCTATTGAAGTGACCTTGGGTGGGCTCCTGGATGGTACCTGGTTGGGAGCTGGCCAAGAGAAAGACTAAGCCATAATTAGAAGCTTAGAATTTTCAGTCACACACCCCATCCTCCACAGATGGGAGACAGGTTGGATGTCAAGTTAATCATTGATCTTGCCTACGTGAGAAAGCCTTAGGGAAAAAAATTCAATAGCATAGGATTTAGAGAGCTTTCAGGAGGATGAACAAATCCACGGTGGGAGGTCACACCCCGATTCTATGGGGATGGAAGTTCCTATGCTCTGGACTTGTCCAGACCTGGTTCTTTGTAGCTCTTCAACTGGTTTTTCATCTGTGTCCTTTATCATATCTTTTAATAAATTGGCAAACATAAATGAAGTGTTTCTCTGAGTTCTTGAGAAACTCTTTAGCAAATTAATTACAACTGAGGAGGGGATCATAGGGACATCAAATTTGTAACCAAATGAAACAGAAGTTGGGGGTAACCTGGGGACCTACTACTTGCAGTTGACATGGGAAGTAGGATGGAGATGATTCTTATGGGAAAGAGCCCTTACACTGTGGGATCTGACACTGTCTCCAGATAGATAGTATTAAAGTTGAGTTAAAGTGTAGGACACTCAGCTGGTATTGCAGAGAATTGCTTGATGTGGAGAAAAACCTCCACGCATTTACACATTTGGTGACCAGAACACTGTGTGAGCATTCTATATAAAAGTAAAGGAGATCTGCAGGTAGAAAATTGAGCTTTTCCTTTTTACCTCAAATGGTATTTCCTCTGTGCTCATGTTGGGGGCAAGGGTGGGGGGAGCTCTCTGCATGTCCTCTTTATTATTATTTAGAGAGAGAGAGAGAGAGAGAAAGTGCATGTGGGGGGGATGGATAGAGGGAAAGGGAGGGTTTCAAGCAGACTTCACAATGAGCATGGGGCTGGACTCAGAGGGCTCCATCTCACAATGCTGAAATCATGACCAGAGCTGAAATCAATAGTCCACTCTTAACTGACTGAGCCACCCAGACGTCCCTCTTTGTGTCTTTTCTTGTGAAAACATTAATTCTACTGGATCAGGGTCCCACTCTTCTGACTCATTTAGCTTTAATTGAGGCCCCACCTCTAAGAGGTCAAAGCTTTAGCATGTGAATGGGACGGGGGAGGGAATGCATTTAGCCCATAATAGTGGCTCTAACAGATGCCCCAGCAATTACTGCTTGCTTAGGTGTCATACGTCCTTGCTACTCATGGTGTGGTTCATGGGCCAGAAGTTTTGGTGTCCCCTGGACGCTTGCTGGAAATGCAGAACATTGGTTCTCAATCCAACCAGACTCACTGGACCAGAATCTGCATTTTATCAAGATCCCTGTGTGATTAGTGTGTACATTAATGCACGAGGCGTTCTGTAATAATAGGCGTTCTGTAATAATAGTTCCTTAATTCTAGCAACTGTACTAATGCTTAGAAATTTAGCAGATTAGTTTGCAAAATAGCTAACCATACTCCTCCCTCCCACTACCTGGTTCCCAGATCTCAGGGAAGAGTCAAACTTGCTCACCCTGTGGTTCATGAGGAATGAATCTCCTGGCTGTTGAGTTGAGGAGTCAAGACAAAAAAATCCAGAGTGACTATATTCTCACCAACTCAAGCCTTCTGTTCCATAGCATTCTCCCACCCTCCTCTCCTTCCCTTAGTTTCCCAGGATTTTTCCTAAGAAAAACAATGAAAATCAATTTTGAGCCAGCAGCAATAAGCACTCATGAGAAACCTTACCTAACATTTCAGTCTAGTCCTACTGGTTGAGCAAGAGTCTGGTGCTCAGAGGCTCCCTCAGGGTCCCAGAGGACTTGAGATGAGGGTGGGGCGGGTGCAGTCACAGATCTACACACTCCAGTGATGAATATCTGGTGAGGGAGGACAGTTGGCCTTGATCTTGAGAGTGGCTAATAACTTTTAAGAAATCAAGGTGTATGCCTCCATCTGTCTTGCGACAACTATTGCCCAAGTAAAAGTGTCAAGCAGATTCCATCTCTTTAGGGATTTAGTTGTTTTGTGCGTAATGAAAGCCACAAGAGGATTGAGCAGTTAACAGTCGTGTCATGTAGGTAGGAGACATCCAGGAAGACCCAGCCGTGTGCCAAAACTCTCCCATCTGGTGTGGATGGTGTGTATCTCTGCCATTAAAGAGTCTTTTCTCCTCATCGCTTGAGATTTAAAAGACCAGAGAAGATGAACACCTTAGGTGAATAAGAATTTTAGCCTGTTTCTTCTGCTCCAGGAGAAAAGGGCATCTTGTAAATCTTTAATGAAGTTCTGGTTAGAATGCAGAGCAGCAAGAAGACTTCAAGGACGAAATCCACCTGCTGCAGGGTGAATTTGCCTATAGTCCACTTGACCTGGGTGTTTGCACTTCAGTTGTGACAGAGCCCTCCACCCACAGGTCCATGGAATGAAGGATTCTGTCTCTTGTTCTCCATGTGCTTGTGTCTCATGGGGACTCAATTTCAGCCTTGGTTTGCTCCAAATTATCCAGATTTTTTAGAGCCTTTGGCTAACTCTGTGCCCCACGCCACACTCCCCATACCCACAGACAGCTCCAAATTAGTCACACAAGGCTGGGGCAGTGGGGAGGGGACAAGAAGAGCCATAGTGGAGAGGGCCTGCCTTACGGGGCAAATTATATTCTATAGACACACACAGAGTTTTGTCCAGATTGTAATAAATTGCATAAAGGGCAGCCTCAAAGGGAAAAATTGTCCCAGAGAGGCAGTAGACAAGCAGAAGGGGATATTTGGGAGGATGGGAAGGGCTGCCCTGTTACATGGCCTTGGTGAGGTGGTGCTGCCATTGTTGAGAAAGAGGGGGAATTCTCATATTAGAGTTACTTCTGTCTTTCAAGTAAGGGGAGTGTGAATGTATGATCCTTGGGACAATAAAAGTGCACCATCTTAGATTTCTTCATAAATCTTCCAGCAGAAGGGGATATAGGATTTTATTCTGAGAAACAATGGGTTTGATCAATAGCTTCAGGAGGGGAAAAGTTCCAAAAAGCTGGGATTCCAGGGACATGCCAATGAGGACAAAGAGGACATCTCAGCCATAATCAGAGTAGGGAGGAGAAGGAAGGGTGGAGCCCCTGCTTGGTGCATAGTGTGCAAGGCCAACAAATAATGAGAGGAGAGGAGAGGAGAGGAGAGGAGAGGAGAGGAGAGGAGGGAGGGAGGGGAGGGGAGGGGAGGGGAGGGAGAGGGGAGAGGAGAGGAGAGGAGAGGAGAGGAGAGGAGAGGAGAGGAGAGGAGAGATCACCCCCTCTCATCACTTTCTGTTTTCTCTACTGAGGGAAATAAAGTTCAAAGTGGAAAGGATAAGAGAAGCATCAAGGAAAAAAACAAAGAAAAAGAAAACATAGCAAGATAGTAGAAGAACATTCAGCTGGTTCAAACGGTTGAGGTTTTCGAATTTGTGTGTCCTATTAGTGCAGCTGCAATTGTAGTTCCCTAAATCCACCCCCTTTCCTGCCTGGCTCCAGGTAAGGGAGGACCATGGAGACATTTTTTGTACCAGATCTAGAAGGTAAGGGGAAAGGATCGGCCACATTGTCTTCACTCTGAAGGTGGGAGTAGGGTCATCACAGCAGCTCCAACTTGTTCTAGTCTGTTGGCTCACACTGGTGGCCTTTGAAGAAGCCATGAGGCTTTGCTCCTCCAGCTCTTGAACCCCTAGCCAGGTCCAGACCTAGACACAGTGAGAGGCAGAAACAGGTTCCAGGCTGTCTTCACTACTGCTCTGTATCCACCTTGTCATCCTGACCAACTGTCCTGCGGAATTCAGACTCTAGTACGAGATGCAACACAACAGTTATACAAATGCTTCAAGGCTAATCCCTATAACGGATCCTGTCTTCTCTACCACACTAGTGGTTCTGTTCCTCTATTTGAACCCCAGCTGATATGGATTATTACCCACAAAGTTGAGGGAAGTCGCAAGTGTCATTATGAACATCATATTGATTTTATTGAAGGAATCATCTCAGAACAGAAGGGTTGGGTGTGTGTACTACATTCCTGAAGGCAAAGCAGTTTCAGAAATGACTTAATTTGAAGTTGGTCCTCCAAAACTCTAGGATGTTTTTTTAATTTATGGATTATGAACAATTAAGGGAAAAATAAACATGACAACCATTAGACATAAGCATTGGTTTATTAAAAATAATTTTGTCTAACTAATTGCATTTGAATTTGGATAAGATTGCTAAAACAGTACACCAGAGGAACAAGGTAATTTCTGTAACAGGAGTACCTACAGGGGAAGTAACAAAATTTCTCTTGTGTTCTCCTGGGGAAATGTAGGCTGGATTCCAGCTAAATGAAATTTGAAGCTTGACATGGGAAGAACTGCCCAACTCAGTATCTATTATTGGCTCCTTCCTCAATAACAGAAATCCAACATATTCAAGACTTCCTACAAAGAAAGGGTCCCTTTTGCCACTGTCTTTTCTCCTATTGTCTGGATAAGGAACGTAATGGCTGGAGCTCCAGCAGCTATCTTGAACTGTTAGGTAATCTTAGGGATAGAAGCCACCTGTTATACTTGAGTTGCCATACCAGTTCTGTACCACCTATTTTCAGGTCTAACTGAGAAAAAAACTGAACTTATAATATGTCTGTATGTGTATTTGTTTTGTTGTTGTTGTAGTATGCAGTTGAATTTATCTGATAGTAAACAGTGTCATCATTTTGAAAAGTATGTGTCAACCTAGAGAAGGTTGTCTAATGGCTTTGTATTTGGTCAGTATTTTTGCTAATTCACTTAATAAGCCTGTGGATGTTCTTACATTTCCAGATAAAAAATCCTGGAGGAGTGATTATGTATTTCATAATAGTTAAGTATCAAAGAGATCTCAAGAGGAAAACAATAGGTCAAAACTAAAAAGGTAAATTTAGTAAGAATAAACATAAAGTCTAGGTTTGGGCTAAAACAATGTCTATTTATGTGCAAGATGAGAGAATCTGCCTGAGAACTATAAATTTCAAAATAAGTAGTGTTACTACAAAATTCCACTATCCTTTATACGAGTGTTATGTGAACATCATCCCAGATATTACATTTTCTAAAAGGTCATTTTTGGTTTAGAGTGATAGCTTGAACACAGCATTAATCACTTTTTCTCCCTGGACCTTGCTGCCATGAGCAGAGCTATATGTGCATATTTTTGGTCCTTTATTGCATTATTTTGTCAATCTCAACACACCTATTAAGTTGCTGAGTTTTTTCATCCTCTTACGAATGTATTTACTTGTTTAATACGTGTTGAGCACCTACTATGTGCTCTGCTATGAGACTACATAGATGCATAGCTCTTGGTCACAGAGGGTATCAATGACCAATAGGACAGGACTCATGGAGGCAAACTCTTCCCAGCCTCTCCAGCTGATCTCCTCTACCCCAATCTGGAGGAAGTGGAAGTAGCAGAGAAAAGCAATAGGTGCACAGTGAATTAACAACACGTGCCCCGTTCCCCTGTAACTAGCCCCTCATCTGAAAGTGCAATCTGAGCTAGAGGGAAGAGAGAAACATTATATTCATTGTAAGACTGAAGTTTCAATCTTACACTTGAGTAGGACTTTTTAAAAAGATTTTATTTATTTATTTTGAGGGAGAGCAAGTGCCCCTCTGAGGGGCAGCGGCAGAGGGAGAGAGAATCTCAAGCAGATTCCATTCTGAGTGTGGAGCCCGATGTAAGGCTCGATCTCATGACCCTGAGATCATGACCTAAGCCAAAATGAAGTCAGACACTTAACTGACAGAGCCACCCAAGTGTACCCTGAATAGGCCTTTTAATGCCTAGAGAATTTGGGCTGATATTCTATCAAGAAGACAAACTTCTGCTGAATGTGTTTAAAGAAAGTAATGAGGTAAAAAAGGAGGGCTGTTTTCTGGTTGTTATCCTAGGTGTCCAGTCCATTCAATTGAATCTATAGAGAATATCATTAGAAGAATAAGAAACTAGTAAGAGTGGATGGAGAAGGGGAGCAGGTGGCTAGGGGCTGAGTGGGAAGAAAACATATTTGTATCTTGATTTCTGTACTATGTGCAGGCATTACCTCTTCAAAGACCATATATTTGGGGCACTTAGGTGGCTTAGTGATTGAGCATCTGCCTTTGGCTCAGGCCATGATCTGGGGTTTGGGGGATCGAGTCCACATTGGGCTCCCCACAGGGAGCCTGCTTCTCCCTCTGCCTGTGTCTCTGCCTGTCTCTCTGTGTGTCTCATGAATAAATAAATAAAATCTTTTAGAAAAAGACCAAATAATTTTTCTTTAAGGAAGTAGGCAAAGAGATAGACAAAAGGGGGCATATTCAGAGGAGAATGAGTAGAATTGTAAGGGGTCTGATCATGATATCAAGGAGTGTGGACGGATCAGAAAATATGTACCTAGAAGGAGGGAACATGGGGGTGTGAGAATGGGATAGTGTCTTAGTCTATGTGTTTTCAGAAGACAAGATTGGGCAGAGAGAGAAGAAATCCTAAGCAGGTGCATATCGTGTCACCTTCACTCCCCTTTTAGGTATGTATTTCCATCTTGTGGATGACAAGAGGTTCCAAAAAAATTTTGCCACCTTCAGCGAAAAGTGGCCTACACAACTAAAGTCACTTTCACTCTGTGATTCAGTGACAGTGAAGTTTCAATTTGGCACACACGTGAGCCTCGGGTCTCTTTGAAGTCAACATCTACCGGTACTAGCTTCCTAATTCCCACTTGTCAATTCTAGTCACTGCCCAGATTCAGTAATCATGGCAAGGGGGAGGGGATGAGGGAAAGCATGAGAATAGTGGGATGTTCTGAGACGTAAACTCTAGTCAGCTGGCTACATTCACTCCGCACTCAGGGAGTGGAAAGGATTCCAATGTGCTCTATCTGTATTTATTGAGGTTTAAGAGTCCATTCAACAACTGTCAAAGCTCTGAGACCTTACCCTGCTTGCACACTAACAATTTAGCCTGTCATGGTTTCATAGATGCTAGCAGAAGACAAGAGACAATTGATCCTTTATCTCTGACCCAGGAGTCTCCTGTCCTTTGCCCTGGAGGGAGATATTATCTCATTTTTATCCTGATCAGGAAATAAATTTGCCCTCTTTCCCAAAGAGACCTCCATCTTTGTTAAATGAACATCCTTGAAGATATACTCTGGGATAGAAGGTGTCACAAGATTTGTAGAAACACTGTACAGAACTGCCCCTCCACAATATCTCTCTATAGGGATGAAGCTCCTGACTCACTCTTTTGTGTTGTAGTTGGATGTAGAACTACCAGCTGGCTACACTATTCTGTGCCCCAGTCTACATCTTTCTGGACCAAGGAAGCAAATATAGCTCTTGGAGTTGGATAGGCCTCGATTAAAACCTTAGCTTTGTCGTGTAACTACTGGGTAAGTTGTTTACTTAGTGTCTCTGATCCTTGGTTTTTCATTTGGAATATGGGTCCCTGATACTTAGTATTGTTATGAGAATTAAAATACATAATAATTGAATAGGTGTCTGAATAAGCACTAATTCGCCATCTAGCATTCTTTTGATTTTTACTTAGAAAAAATTTATATTCTGGATACCCAACTTGTAAGAACTGACTAATGCACACAAAAAGTCACCTGCTTTCTCCTGTGATTTGGGTCTATAAATTAGAGGGGTGTGGGAGAACAGGAGAGGACAGGCCTTTGGACATCCCCAGTTCAAAAATACTCATTTATGCCTTTCAGTCACTCTTGGTCCAGAAGATCTCAGATCCTGAAATATCAGTCATTCCCCAGACTGGAGAATAAGTCATCTTCGCTTTCCTTTCTCTTGGGTCATATCACTGCTGATCACCCTGTTTTCTTCATCTTCCTGCTTCTCTACCCTCTCCTGCTTCCCTTGACCTTGCTTGCTTAGAGTGAATTTAGGTTGTCTGTCCTCAATTCCACCTCATAAACACCCCCATCCTGTAATACCGAAGATTTCCCTGGGGAACTCCAACCCAGTATCTCTCTAATTAAACCTGTTTGGGGCATAATTTTCTTCTGGCAGCTCCAAGTTTATATGATGAAGACATAGTAGGGAAAGTCTAGAAATCTTATAAAACAATACAAAAGCAGATGACTTAATTATAGATGACCAAATAATTTGCCTCCATTGCTTCCTAACATTATTTTGCTTTGTTGGTTCCAGTCCAGAAATAAGAGTAGGGCCCCAGATGTGTCTTCTATATTTTATTTTCATTCCAGGTGAGCGAAGGCTCATCCCATTATTACTGAGAGTCATCCAAAAGGGGAGTTGGGTTTTGCTGCAGACTACAGAATTAAAGGCAACAGTAAGCAGTTTAAGCACCTCGGCAGGTTTTTTAAAAATACCATCTTGCCATCTACACTGGTTCTCAAACTTTATCATGCATGAGAATCACCTAGAAGACTCTTTAAAAACTGCTGGGACACATCCCCAGAGTTTCTTATTTAATATGTCCAGTGCAGAACTGGAGAGTTTGCATTTCTAATGAGTTCCTGGTGTGGCTGATGCAATTGGCCGGGGAACACACTTTGAGAACCAGGGCTCCCAAATGGTGATTCTAACCCCCAGCTACACGTTGCAGTCACTTGTGGGAGCTTTCAGAAAGTACTGCCTGAGTCCCCCCCCCCTTTAGATTCTACCTGAATTGCACTGGGGATGGGCCCCGGGCACCTAGTTTTTTAAAAGCTTTCCAAGTGATTGAATAGGATACCAGGGTTGAGAATGGCTGTGCATCTAGCAGTTTCCTGGATATAAAATGCTCTTCTCTTCCTCCCAGCTCAGATACTCAGATGCAAGATGGATGATTCAGATAAGTCATTATTATGAACCTTGTTGGATGGAGATCAATCATTTGAAAGCCAACTGTAAATTAAAGGAAGAAGAGCATCTGACCCGCTTGGCATTTCCTGCTGGTTAGGACTGATGAGGGCTCCAGCTTGCCATGACCTGGTTTGGAATGCTGGTCTCCTGAGCAAACATCCCCCCCACAAAGTCTTCTTAAGTTACAAAATAATCAACTCAGTAGTGTCTCCCCTACTTCACCAGAGGGGCTCAGTGTGTGGATTTGAGCCCAGAGAGAGAAAAAAATAGGCAAGCTGCTCCCTGGACATGTTGATTCCTTTGGGACTTTCCAGAGAGAGGGAAAGGTGTCATTTGGCCAGGACTTCTTATTTACAAAGGGCCTCTTGAGTAGTAGGAGTATTTAAGAAGATCCTCTACAAAAGAATAATACCTTTTCAAGTGTTAAGTTACTTGTCCTAGTGTGTGGACTGAAGTTTAAGAATTTAGATCAGTGACTCTCAATACTAATGCACATTAGAATCACAAGGGACACTTACAAAGAGAACCCATCTCCACTCCAGGTGACCAACTAGTCCTGGATCTGTGATGCCTTTCATTTTAGCACTGAAAGTTCCACATCCTAAGACCCGTCTGTCCCTAGTGAACAGGGTCAGCTGGTCACCTTGTCCCACACCAGAACTATTACACAGGAAACTCTAGGGGTGGGTCCTAGGTATCAGTATTTCAAAAGCCCCAGGGAATTGTAATGTGCAGCCAAGGTAGAGAACTGTTGGTTTTTAGATTAAATGAATTTGCAATGCAGTGTTTTCATGCTTTTCAGAGCTCTGATTGGATCAGGGTATATGAGTTATGTATGTGTGTGTGTGTACATGTGTGTATGTACATGTGTGTTTTTAGGGTCATTTGCTAGGGTTCCTTTAAATAATTGTGACATTTCAAGTCTTACAGAGGCTGTGTCTTTAGCAGCCACATCGCAAATGATCATCTGGAAATGTTTAGCTTTGTGGACTGTAGACCAACAGATTCCTACAGCCTAACTTACTAAGCACTTTGAAAGTGGTCAGAAGTGGGTATGTCCAGCTATTTCAGTTCTATTTGCAGGGACAGTCAAGGTCACCTTTGTTGAGGCTGACAGTCTCTTATAAAGTAAAACCCTTTCTCACTTGCATAAAGCTTTTAAAACAAGTGACAAACCAAGACTAAAAAAAAAACAACTTTTTCTAAACCTAAAAACGAAGCTACAATCAAGCAGGCAAGACGAAGTATGTAGCCCACAGGATGGTGAATAATGCTTTTTCCGGGATGATTCAGGAATGTCCTTTCACAAGCCAATAATTTCCTTTCCATGAGAGCAAACCAGGAGGCCTCAGGCTAAGCAGCTTCTCCTCAGCATAAGAAATGTCTTGTACTCTTCTGGAAAAGAACATTTGCCCAGTTGTCTAGTGTACGATGTGCAATAGCACCTTTTATTCCATTGTCCAGAATTAAAAGGTCCTGTTCCTCTTGATTAATGATATGCATGTGAAGAAGCATCCAGATGAAGGACAGAAGCAGTCGCCTGGCCCCACTTTAAGGTTGACTGTACCCCAAGCCCATGGGAATATGGCAGTATAGCCAAAAGGCAGGCAGTCAGCACCCCAAGAGTAGAATGTGAGAAAGTGAGCTCTACCTCCAGGTGTTTAATACACTGACATCCCAAGAACAGTTGGCCAACCGGTAGGGCAGGAAGGCCAACCAGATATGGTTTCTGATGGTTCTTCCTTAAGAGAATAGAGAAAAAAAACAAATTTTAACTAGTGGCTAACCAATTCCCAAAAAGCTTAGCTAAAAAAAAAAAAAAAAAAAAGCATTGACCATTGCCTCTTCTGACATGACTTCTATAGTCCGCTTTGAGATGTTACACTTATAATGATGAGATGTCATAATGCAAGCAGCAGTGACCTAGGACATTTCTGATGGGGGAGGGGCTCCCTCGGGAGGTCCCTTGTTTCTCTAGAGCAAACAGGTTTCACTTTGGGTGACGGACCCATACTTCTCAGATTTGGTTCAAGCTTGACGGAAAGGAATGCCATGGTCCATCAGCCGTATAGCCCAGGGAGGGATTGAGAGCCCCAGTACCAGGGATCAGATTCCCAGCCTGCCACTTACCAGCTTAGGGAGCTTGGGCACATCACTTAATCTCTTCATGCCTCCATTTTCTAATCTGTGAACAAGGATCATAATCCCGCCCACCTCGTGGAGGTAGTGGCAAGGATTAAAAGAGGAAATGCATAGTGTACTGCAGAGCCAGGTACATGGGCATGCCCTGCGAATGTCAACCGCTATTATCAATGACCATGATTTGGCTTATTCAGAATAAAGAGAAAACGACCTAGTTCATGGAAAGTCTTGAAAGCCATAGAAAGAATGATAGAGAATATTGAAGTTAGCTGTAGAAAGCAAGATTTTTTTTTCTTAGCAAGAAACAGTGCAAAAATGCCGCCCTAGGTTGCCTTGAGGTCCCCATAGCTAGCACATAAAATGCAATATGCACAAAGCAACCCCAGGATCTTTTCATTTTTTTGGCTTTCCTATTTCCATGATCATCCTGCTTGTCATGCACACTAACAACAGTGCCTGGTACATGGGAAGCTGTCAATAAAAGTCAACAGCTGCTATGGTGGTGGTCGCTTTTAATATTAATATAATCCCTAATCTGGATAGGGCACAGCACCCACAGTAAAAAGGAAATTATACAGTGTGGGTGAAAGTGCTTTGCAAAGTAGAAGGCATTTTACAAAACAAAGATAGTATTATTCCCCTGCCCCAGTGAGAGGAGATAAGGAGCCAAATATTTGTAAAGCAAGGACCACAGGCTCTGTTTGGTGCAGGAGGAGCTGAACTCCCCTCCTGAGACTCTCCCGCAGTCTAGTGAAGGATGCCTGGCATGGGCTTCCCTCAAGCCTGAGAGACTTTCACCCTCATGGGCTCTGTGTTGTCTGCGGGGATGCCATCAGTCAACCATTATAATGTTCACAGAGTCAGGCAGTTGACACAGCCCTGTTCTTACACCTATTTAAAGATTTGGAGAAGGGAACAAAGAAGTTTGAGAAGCATGGGGATCTGCTTGTTTCTGGTCAGACCCTGCACAGGGATACCCTGCGGACAGGTGCCTATGGACCCTCAGCCTAGGTCCTACCCCCAGAGATATAGCAATTCCAAGTTCAGCTTTGTGCCAGGCAGACACTTGACACTGTGCCAGATGCTATCGAGGCAGCTCCTTGAGCTGAGGAATGAGACCTAGTTGGTTGGGAGCCTTTAGTTACCAGTCTAATGGACAGACATTCCCCTCTAGAGATACTCACGCAAGCGTAGCCTTGGTTCACCAGGAAAGCAAGCTGCTGCTTCTTCCTGGCAGAGAAGACAAGGCTCCAGGGTGATATGTGTCTCTGGTAAATTCCACCCAGCTCCAGCCGTGATACACACACATTCTCACTTCCTTCATTCAAAAACCCACTTAGCTAAGTCAATGAAGATATCTATTAGGTGACTGTCCCCTCCCTTGGCCTTTATTCTGTCTGCATGATGGATATAATGACTGTATTTAGAACATTGTCCTAAGGACTAAGGTTTACAAAGCAAGAGAAACACGGATTCCTCACTTTCTGGGAGCACTGAGTCTAACGTGGAAGGTAAAAGAAGCCCCCATAGCCCAACTTTCTGAATGTGTTTCTCTTTGTTGCTACAGTAAAAGATTTTCTTGCAGAGGATAGTGAGAAGAAATCATTATACTATTATGAGTGAGCATTTACTGGATACCATTTGCCAGACACTGCGCTGTACCTTCCTCCTAAAATGTCTCTGAATCCTCACGGAGACCCATAAAATAGGAGCTATTCATCACCATCCCCATCAAATGATAATCATCCTAAGATTACTTAGTAAGTGATAGAGGTAGAAGGAACGCTCATAGTGAGGTTTACGCCTTGTGCTCTTCTTTCTGTTTCCTGACCTTCATTTAGTTGTTCATTTGGCAAACTTTTGCATCAAAGTGTGGAGGTGCTAAGGCATTAGGAATAAAATACTGCACAAAGCAAATATGTGTGTCTGCATCCCTGTCCTGTTGAGCTTGTATTGCCGCATGACATCAGCCAGCCCTGTGGAGTAGTCCTAGAGATGCGCTGCTCGGTGTCTTTTGAAGAGAACCTGTTGATGGGGGACAGTTGGTGGACAGTCCCCATCTGCTGCATCTTTAGGCAGACTACATCAATGCCAGGGCCATGATGGACGCTGCAAGGGTACACAACCCATCCATTCCTGCCCTCTTCGGTGCTCTTCCAATAGCAGTCCTTGCTGTAGGGCACCCCCAGCCTTCTGGCCCACACTTTCTCAAGAGGGGCACTGCTCTCTAAAGCTTCTCCTCCCCAGTCCTCCTTGCTGCCTCCTCTCCTTTCCCAGATGTCAATTCTGCATTGTCACTTGAAGACTCTCTTCACCTATCTCTGCTCCTCCCCTTCATCTTTCACCGTGTTACCCTAATAGACCTCATGCATATCAAACTCCATCTTGGTGTTTGCTTCTCAGAGGACTCAGACTGATGCATCCTTTATGCCACATCACTGGGAACTTCCCCGCCAATGAAATCAGGGGTTCAAATGCCCTACTGCCTGCCCACAGCCTCTAATCCTGCAAGCTTGCACACTCAGACTCTCCCCACTAGGTGTGATCTCCTGCTCACGTCTTCCTCTGTTTGACCTGCCTTCTTTCCCTCACTTGTCCTTACCTCCCTATCTATTTGGCTTGGCTAGAGCCCCTGATCCCTCCGTTTCTGTGTTCATCAATGCATGCATTGGTAATATGGGAGGGCAATTATTTGTTGTGGAGGATCTTCCCACACATTGCAGGACATTGAGCATCCTTGGTTCCTGCCCAGTAACCTCCAACGGTGTTCTTCATCACTGTGACAGCCAAAAGCATCTCTACCTGCTTCAGACACTAGGGCTGTGTGGTTACCTCCTCCTCTCCATTGAGAATCTCTGGTTTATTCTCTCATTAGTTTCCTTGCCATTGTCATTCCATCCTATCTGCCCCCAAAACACCCCAGCTCTGGAAAACTAGAGCCAACTACTTGTTTTAGGCTGTGAGGAGGGGCCTGAGTGCTGCTGGGAAAAATTTCATGCTTGGACGGATTGATCTTGCTGTCAATTCCTCATCATTAAACCCAAACAAGCTCCTGATGCTGATGGCAAGCTAGAGAGCTTGCTCTTCCATTCTACCAGATGACCATTAGAAACTTCACTTTCCTAAAATCTCTGATCCTCAGCACCCACAAACCCTAGAAAAGAATTCTATTATTGCACAAAGAGTAAATATCATCAGATCCCATATCCTGGGCTTCCTGCCCATGACAGCTAGTTTCTGATCTGTCCTCGAAACCCCAACCTACCTCTGTGTGGAACCATCCCACCATCAGGATCCCACCTCATCACTACTGTTACTCTCACCTCAACCAATGTCTCTGCGTCCATCTCTGCCCCTTAGTCATGCATTTCTGCACCACATGGCCAGATTGATCTCAGTAAAATACAAATATGAACATGACACTTCTCTGTTTTAAATCTCAGTGGTTCATTTCACACATGTCACACACCCTAGTCTGTAACCTCCATGAAAGCAAGTACGGGGGCTTACCAACAGCCACATGCATCCCCTTGCACAGCACCTGGCACAGAGTAAATACCATTGCTACTATGGTAAATGATCATACTCTTCCTCATGTAGTAATCCACATAGTCCCATCCTCGTGTGGTAATCAGCAAAGTCTCTTTCCACCTGGTCAAAAGCAATAAGCCAGAGAAGTATAGCACTGAGCAATAGAGGTCAATAGCAATATGAGCATCCTTGTGTTTGAAGTCGATCCCTCAGGAAAAAATTGCCTCTTGGAGATGCATATGTTGTGCCTTAAAAAGTTTGAGGGTGGGATGCCTGGGTGGCCCAGTTGGCTAAGCATCTGTCTTCAGCTCAGGTCATGATCTCAGGGTCCTGAGATTGAGGTCTACATCGAGTTCCCTGCTCAGCAGGGAGTCTGCTTCTCCTTCTAACTCTACCCCTCCTCCTTACTCATGTGCCCTCTCTCTCAAATAAATAAATAAAAATTTAAAAATAAATAAGAAGTGTGATGGAGGTGGAGGATCCAACTTGTCTTAGCTTTGCACAGTGGTGGTATGGTATCCAGTGAGGTTTATCTGAAGCACAATTATTGCTGATTCAAAACTTGGCCCAACTTGTCTTCTTGCCACTCTGTCTTGTCTTGCGCTACCATTCATTCCCTCTTTCTGCCCTCTGTCCTTACTCTTTTTGCTTTTTCACTTGGCCTCTTTTCTCTACTGCATCCTTAGTCTCTTATTTAATATCTACTCACTTGCAAACCTAACAGAAACCTCTAGGGCCTTCCTATGGGCCCCGACCTCCTAGGATGGACTTCCATGCCACACTCACGCTGCATGAGTGAGGATTTATTTAGTGCTTCCTCTACACAATGTTCTCCCTTCCCAGAAGTTCCTTTCCCCTGGAACCTTTGCCCCACACCCCCAGATTTCACTCATGGCCAGGATACCTCCAGCCAGCCCTATGCAATTGTGTATTATTGTGGCAGCTCCTCTCTGCCCGCGTTTCTTAAAAAGTCTTTTAATTACATGAAAATATGTTAAATATGTTCTTGGAACCAAATTTGGAATGTCCTTGGAGGAATAGACAGGCTGCAAACAGACGTCAGAAGAAAACAGCAACTTTAGTCAAGGTCCTTCTTACTTTCATTTACATCAAAACAATATCACGTCAGCATCACGGAAGGAAGCCACAGTCACGTGGACCATGGCACGCCCAAGGGAAGGGGCCTGAGATGTGCCCACCGTGCCCTCCCCTCAGGAAGTCTTGTTCATCAGTTTCCTGGACAGAATCACTGCCTGTTGCTTCTTATGTCATCTCTTGGGCTTTGGGTTGGATGTTCCTCCAGGAATAGGCGAGAGCAGGCACAGAAGTCAAGGGATGTTGAATGACCCTGAAGCTTGTGTTACTTGTTTCTATGCATATCTTCTATCTGCAAGATGGATGCTCTCATGGCTAAGAGGGACGCTGTTAGGAAGGGACACCCTGTCCTTTACTGCCCCCTCCCTGCACTTCCTGTGGCAGGAAACTGTGTGCTGGGAGCAGAGCTGCATGCACATTTTTTCATGTCCTATATCTACCTCCTTTTTAATGATACATGCTGTGGTTTGAGATCTTTTGTATATCTGGGACACTTCTATTAGCTTGCTGAGGCAGGTTATTCACCCACTTACTCATAATTTCATCCATTCATTTGATGAACATTGACTGAGAACCTACTATGGGCTCTGCTAGAAGAGCACATTGATAAAAACCACATAGCAGGCGCTCAACACATACGCACTGAATTAATGAGGAAATGATCCTCCCCTCTTTCCCAGAACTTCTAAGTATTGGAAACAATGGAATGTGACTACTGCCTGATGTTCTACTGGTAATGTGGAGCTGCCAGGGCCCTCTTTGTTGTGCTGCCAATGCCCACGCTGCACTCTTTCCCTTAATGGCAGAAACATGAGTCTTATTCATCAAGTTTTCCCCCTGCAAATCCCTGTGATGTCCTTTTTCCTCACTCTTCCCTACCAAAGCCTTGAGTCATTACCAGTCACCTCAGCAGTGTGTCAGACCAGATATTTAAATGCTGCTGAGTTTTACCCAAAAGCATCTAGGGAACAATAATTTATATCCGCATCTGATAGCCATTTCTTTTTTTCCATTTCTCTAATTTATTTTTCTAGACACAACAGCTCCCATCTAGTGGGGGCTGGCTCTGAGTCTTCATGCTTAAGCTGTCCAAAGTTCTTTGTATGAATTCATTGGTTTAATGCTCACACCTAGGATAGAAGGGGCTCTTATCTGTCCCTGTTTTCTAGATGAGAGAATTAAGCAAGGAAAAAAATGAATCTGCCCACAGTGGCACAACTAAAATGTCAGCACTCCGATCTGAACCCTGGCAGTCTTGTGCCAGAGTGCCTCTTATCAATTTCCACCCCCATCTTTCTTCAAGCAGGGATCCTGGGAGGCCACTCTATTCTACAAAGGAGCCAGTCCACAGACCCATCTCTTAGGCATTTGGTTGGGGTTTGCAAGGGGATTCATAAAAACACCCTTGCCTTTAGTCACAACTGAGAAATGCATAGGATCAGATAGATGGAGCTCAGAATTTGAGCTTTCTCCTGATGGAGCCAGCTTGCATGATGTGGCTATGATCAGTGACCAAAGGGGCCTCAGAGTGCCCTCAGCCCTGCTGCTCCCATTCCCACTCCCCTGTCTAGAATTCGGGACAGCTCACATGAGAGAAAATTTTGGTCTGCAGAGTAGGCAGGTTTATCAAGAATTGCTGCCTCCCCCTGGGCAGGAGCAGAGAGAGAGAAGACAAAAGGCCAAAGCACCAGGTCCCATCTTCAAAAAGCACTGCCTGACTGTACTTGTTTCTTGGGGCTGCTGTCACAAAACTGGGTTAAAACAACGGAAATGTATCTCTCACAGTTCTGTGTGCCAGAGTCCAAAATCAAGGTGTCAGCAGCACCGTGCTTCCTCCATACACGTGTGTAGGCTTTATCTTCATCTCTTCCAGTTCCTGGTGGCTGCCAGCATTCCTTGACTTGTGTCCTCATCATCCCAATCCCTGATGCAATAGCCACATTGCTGACTCCCTTTCCTGTGCCTTTTCCTCCCTGTCTGCCTTGAATCACTCTTGCCTTTATCTTGATGAGGCATTTCAGGTCCACTTGGGAAATCCAGGTTCATCTACTGTTATGGACTGACTTGTGTCCCCTGTAAAATTATTTTGTTGGGTGCTTGGGTGGTTCTATGGTTGAGTGTCTGCCTTTGGCTCAGGTCATGATCCCCAGGGTCCTGGGATCGAGACCCTCATTGGGCTCCCTCTGCCTATGTCTCTGCCTCTGTGTGTGTGTGTCTTTCATGAGTAAATAAATGAAATCTTTTAAAAAAATTATTTTGTTGAAGCTCTAACCCCCAATGTGGCTATATTTGAAGATAAGGCCTTAAAAAAGAAGTTGTTAAGATTAAATCATGTCGTAAGGGTGGAGCTCTAATCCAATAGGACTTGTGTCTTCACAAAAGAGGAAAAGAAACCAGAGATCCATGCACAGGGAGGAAAGTCTGTGTGAAGACACAGGGAGAAGGTAGCCATCTGCAAGCCAAGGAGGAAGACCTCAGGAGAAACCAACTCTGCCAGCACCTTGATTTGAGACTTGTATTCTCCAGGACTATGAGAAATAAATTTCTGTTGTTTAAGCCACCGGGATGTAGTATTTTGTTATGGCAGCCCAACCTGACCAATACTCCTGGTCTCAGAATCCTTAACTTTTACTATTACTATTATTATTATTATTATTATTATTATTATTATTATATAAATATAATTGACATACAATGTTGTATTAGTTTCAGGTCTACAACATATTGATTCAATAATTCTATATATTACTTCAGAATCCTTAACTTAATCACATCCACAAAGACCCCTTTCCTAAATAAGTTAACATTTACAAGTTAGGGGGATTATGACTTGATATTTTATGATTGCTATTATTCAGTCTACACTGAAAACCATAGACCAATGGTTGATCCCACAATCATATCCTTCATTTCTCCTCCAGGGGAGACAGGAAAAAGGTGAGGGGCAATAGGCCAGGCTGTTACTTGTTGATCTAGCGGTTGTCGCTGAAAGTGTGAGTAGACAGTGCCCCACCTCCCACAGACCACCAGTGCTCCAAGAGCTGTCCTTCCATTCCCTTTGCATTTGGAAAGCTCTCAACCTGATGCTTGACTATGGCAAGTATTTATTTAACAGAAGTTCCCTGATAAGCCCACTCCTACAAGGTCTGCTGTGAACCAAATCCCCTTTCTCCACCACATTAACAATCATGTCTTCTGCATATGGTGGTGTTTTACCCAAGAGTAAAAACAGAGGTAAGGAGGCCAGAATATCATTGTAAATGGATGACTTGCCATGAGTCAGAAATTGGGGTGGTAAATAACCAGGACTAGACTTTACCTCCAATAGGATCAACAGCTGCTGAATTGGCCAAGAAATGTTTTGAGCCTGATACTTGGCACAGCACCACTGACAGCAATAAATAGACATGGTCCCCAGCCTGTCGCAGCCAGAAGTCTAAGGCAGACGTATTGGTCTGCACGGGCAACATAAGAACAGGGCAACAGCTGTCAAGCATTAATAATGGGCAGCAACATCTATGCACAGATTAAATAGAAATTGGCATTAAGTG
This sequence comes from Canis lupus familiaris, assembly GCF_011100685.1. Classification (NCBI taxonomy): domain Eukaryota; kingdom Metazoa; phylum Chordata; class Mammalia; order Carnivora; family Canidae; genus Canis; species Canis lupus. The sequence continues at coordinate 16,401,356 of NC_049256.1, read as the reverse complement.
GGTTTCTGAGAGGCTTCTCTCTTGCATGAAGAGTGAATGTTTTCCTGGAGCAGGGACTGGAATCAAGGGTGGAATCAATATTATTTCTGCCCCAGGACTTCACTACCCTTTCTCTCTCACCTTCTTCCAACGTTGCCTCTACAAGAGTGGGAGAAATTCTCTGATTCCTGGAGAAATTAATAAACCATATTTATGAGCTTCTGCCATCAGCAAAGCACTACAAGCTAGAAAACACCAAGCGCTCCAGGCTTAGCACCGGATGAGAGGTCCTGGTCTCCAAGTCTGTGTTGTTGGGACCATGGCCCATCCACTTGCCAGGTGGCCAGCACCAGACACCGCAAACGCAGGCATCACGGTCTCATGGGTACAGCTAGGAGATTTATCTGTGTCATCTCTACTGGTGAATTAGAGAGTATCATCCCTTCCCTCAAATGAGGATGTGAGACTCAGTATGATTGTTACCGACAGCCAACATTTGTTGAGTTCTTTGGTGTGTCGCGTAAGGGAGCTGGATGGTAACCTAGATAAAGTAAGAGACATGGGGAGCTGAACTGCCTGGTTCAAATGTCAGCTGTGCCCTTTGATGGTGGTGTGACTGTGGGCAGGTTACCTCCTCTGGACTTCAGTTGCACTATGGGTAAATGGGGTAATAACACCACCTGGGTATTAGGTTGTTCTGAGGAGCAGAGGGGTGAATATATGTGAAGCACTTGGAAGAGTGCCTATGGCATTGGGGGTGCTCAGTGGAGGCTGGTGAGCTCATGATGTTGGTGCTTTAGAGATGAGGCAGCTAAGGTCTGTGCCAGGTCACAGGCACTCAGAGGAGGAGCTAGGACACAAACCCAGGCAGGCTGGCTTTACGGACCAGACATTTACCAATTGGCCTAGGTACCTAGGTGCCTCTCACCCAGCTACTAAATGGGAGAGCCAAGGTTCACAGCAGCTTCCATTATACCATACAGAAATGCCTTGGCCAGTGTCCTGAAGATTTTGGGTGACAGATCTGGGATTAGGAACCAAGCCAGCTGTGTCACTCCCCAAATACCCTCTTTCAAATCTACTGTTTACAGCTGACATCTTCCTCTAAATGAAACTTTCCTCAGCATAGGGAGCCCTTGAAGCCCCATGTCCTAACAGAAATAACTAGCCCTCTTATGCCCAAAGCTGGCATCAGAGTCCCTGGGCACCTGTTCTAATTTCTGCAGCTCAATTTTGATGTTTTTAAATTATCAACTTGCAATCATATGCAAAACATAGTACTAAATATCTTTTATTATAAAGAGAAATAAGACAGGCACTCGGTCTCTTGGAGTTTGTTAGTTAGTGGAGGAGAGATAGTCAGGGACACAAATAATATAGAGGCACGAACAAGGTTGGAAGAACAGATATCGTCACCCATGTACTGGCTCTCTGGAGCTGCCAGCAGGGAATATCATAGACTCTCAGGTCCGGGGAGTGGGAAACACACTGCATTTCAATCCATCTCTGTGCACAGGGGAGTCAGAGCATTCTGGGATTGCTGAGGACCTCCCTCTAAGGCTTCTGAACAGTGTCAAGGACACCAGGGTCACAGAGCCACATCATTTGGCAGATGGCAGAGGCTGCCTCAGGGAAGGAGAAAGGCTGGTGCTGATGCCAAGCCAGAGATAGAAAACATTTTCTCTGAGTTAGAGAAAGGGAAGAATGTCCTTTTCTGAATAGAAGCAGCAGATGGACTCAATATTCCAGTACTTCCTAATCATTTTGTAGGCCATAGACCCTTTTGAGCATAGAATGAGCTCTGTGGATTCATGCCACAGAAAAAAGAATGTGGGCTGATACACATTGCATAGTTTCCATGGCTCCTCAGACCTTTAAAAGCCACCTGTGGATTCCCACTGGATCCATAAACCCTATGTCAAAAATCCCTACTTAGAGTTTTGTGGTTTGTTAAATGGCTGCAGACTCTTTGATACTCTTCCCTCTATAATGTCCTTCCTCTTGAATCTGGGCAAGCTTATGGCTGCTTCTACCAATAGACAATAGCTTTCCAAAGCTAGTTCATGAAAGATCAAGTACTTCTATCTGGTTCACCTGCAATGCTTGCTTTAGGGATGCTCCCTCTTAACACCCAGCTTTGTGCCATGTGGACAGGTTATCTGTAGATATTGTGGTGGATAGTCCTAGATGAGCCCCTATGTTATGGGTTGAATTACATTCCCCCAAAGATGTTGAAGTCCTAGTCCCAGTACTGGTGAGTGTGGCCTTGTTTAAAAATTGAATCTTTATAGATGATCCGATTAAAGTAAGGTCATTAGGGTGGGCCTTAATCAGATATGACTGGTGTTCTTATAAAGGGAGGAGTTTGGACACAGTGACAGACTTGTGCACGGGAGAGCACCATGTGAGTATGAAAGTAGAGATTGGCATGGTGCATCTGCAAGCCAAGGAATGCCGAAGATGGCCAGAGAACCACCAGAGGCTAAGAGAAAGGCATGGAACAGATCTTCGCTCACAGCCTCCAAAAGGAACAAACCCTATCTACTCCTTGAGCTCAAATTTTAGTCTCGAGGACTGTGAGACAAGAAATTTCTGTTGTGTAAGCCTCCTAATTTGTCGTACTTTGTTATGGCAGCCCTAACAAACTAATATACCATCCTCGGATGCTTGGGCTGCAGGTGGGACTAGTGATGACACCATTCCAGAAGTGGATCCTCCAACCCTCAGCCATTCAAGTCACCTGCAGACATTCTGGTCTTCCCAGCTAGGTCACATACATAACCGGGTAGAGGCATGCCATTGCTACTGTGTCTTAAGTGGTTTCTGACCCATGGACTATGTGAGTATAATAAAACGGTTGTTGTTTTAGGCCACTAAGTGCGGGGCTGTTTGTTACGTAGCAGTGGTTAACTAGAACACTACCGAAAACTCTTCTGACCTCTGACAAACCTAAATTATGTTCTCTTCCTTCTTCATCTGCAAAAGGAACTCTCCTGATGAACTAATTTGAGCTAAATGTCAGTGGCATCATAGAACTCAAGAACTGAAAGGCAGCTTGATATTCACATTTAAGCAAAAACAAAAACAAATTACCCATAATCCCAACTCCATACAAATCAAATGGCTTTCATTTTCTCTTTCAATCCCTGTGCATACATAATTTGCAGATAGTTTATTCAAGATTCATTCAATATAGTCATAATCAGAGTAGACATAATTTTTGAGCCTGCTTTATTCAACTTGCAGTTTATCATAGCATTTTCCATGTTGCAACATAGTCTTTATTTTAATTGGTTGCAAAGAATTTCATAAGTGATTATACTACAGTTTACTAAATCATTGTCCTTTTGGCCAACATAAAAACTTTGATGTGAATCTTCTTTAATTGCAACATTTTAATTATAGTTCTAAAGCAGGGATCAGCAAACTATGGCCTGGGAGGCAAATCTACCCACCCCATTTTTCTACTGCCTGCCAGCTAGTGATAGTTTTTAAGGTTTTCAATAGCTGGAAAGATTTTTTACAAGAATGATATTTCGTGACACATGAATGTTATCTGAAATTCAAAATTCAGTGTCCACAAAGTTTTATTAAAATACAACTTCCCCCATTCATTGTGCTTTCACAACACAATGACAGAGTTGAAAGTTGGGACAGAGACAAGATGGTACACAAATCCTACATTGTTCACTATCTAGCCCTGTACAGAAAACACCTCCTGTTCTAAATATACTTCCAGCCACCCCTCATACCCCTCAGGATTCATGTCCATGTTACCTTTTTTCCACTTTATCAGGGATCTCTTTGGCTCATCTTTCTATCATAATTAATTTATCAACCATGATTTGTGAAAAACCTGCTCTTGGCTAAGTCACTAATATTTTTATTTCCCTTTGGCCAAAGGCAAAGAAGACAGATTACAATTTTTAAGTTCTTCCACCAAAGAGAAGAATGCATGTTCTATAAAAATTCAAGAGTTAGAGATGCCAATCCATTAACAAAGAAAGGCCCTTCTCTTGTAAGCCTTTGAGATGAACTGCAAAAATAAGATTAAATTTGAGATGTTTAGATGTTTCCAAGAGGGCTTCTTATACACATTCTAGCATAAGCTACCAAATACAGGGTAGGGTGATTTCAAATAGAAATTTTCTCATAAGGGTCTACATTCAGAAGAACAGGTAAACTTTTATTCTTGTATTTTCAGTCTTCAAATCAAGCTCACCAGTTGCTCCAAATGGCCTTACTCTTTGGAATTCCATTTTCTATCTGCATGAAAATCAACTCTCCCCAACTTTATCCAGGCTTTCCATTACAAATTAGAAGGGCTTTTGATATCAAGGCTACAGAAAGTATTGCATTTACTGAAAAAGAAATACTGAGCCTAAAGAAATCTAATGCCAATAAATATTAAGTTTCTACAAGTTTTATTCATTCTTTAGACCTCAGCTCATGAACCAATTCTCCTGGAGCAGTGCTTCTCAAATTTTAAAGTGTTTACAATAGGCTGAGGATATTGTTAAAATGTAGATTCTGATCCAGTAGGTCTGGAGTGATACCTGAAATTCTGCATTTCTAACAATTTCCCAGTCATACTGATGCTGCTGGTACATGGACCACACTTTGAGTGGTAAGAGCCTAGACTATTCCAGATCCCATCCATTATCTTCTTCTGAATCCTAATCACACTTGTACTCTATTCTCTTTAGTACTTCAATCTTGTATAATTTCCTGTCTCATGAAAGTTAGTCTTCCCAGATTATGAGATCTTAAAGGAAGAAATCTTCTCTGATATGCATCTGTCACCTTGACATGTAACGCATTGCAGCAACTTGGTGCTGAGCAAGGTAGATTCAAAAACAGTGTTCTGAAAATCAGTGAACATGTCATTTGAGACAGCCCAGAGCAATTTCCAATTAAGAGAACCAGAAACTTGGGCAAAAAGTACCAATTCAGGGCATCCTCACCATCACCTAATACTGGTGCCTGTGGAAAGTGGTCATTGTTTTGATATACAGAGTAGGTACAAATTTGTAAGCCTTAGATTTGCATGAGCAAGAAATGGAACCTGCTTTTCATTCCTATAATTAAATTTAATCATAATTTCAAGCTTTCTGCCTAATTGCAGAAAACATTATCTTAACCACATCGAGGTGAACCCAATGACCTCTGGGTTTCTCTGCTCCTCCTCCATATTACCAGTGTTGCCACTGTTCAGCTGTCTGTCCCACACTCTATCCTCCTTTTGGCCCCTTAATGCCCCACAGTCCTTTAGTAGCCATTCCTTAGCCTTCTTGGAAGGCTGAAGAACTTTTAAATTCCAAAGCCTGCCTCAAAGCCCGGCTTTAAGCAGGGAAGACTGTAGGTTATTGGTCAAAATATTAGCCACGAAGCTGCTGCATACCACAAGGAAGAGGCATCCTCCTTGTTTCTAGGAGAAGCTCTGCAAGAGAAAAGCAAAGAGAGTTCTCCAAATAAATGAGAGCTTCCATGTGTGAACATATTTCATAGTTGATGTGGCATTTGAAAGTACATCATAACATGAATAATGTAAATATAAAGTTAAGTTTTAAGGCTCCTTGACTACACAGACCCCTTCTAAGACCCTGTTCCTAATTTTGAGTTCTTTTCCTCAAAAAAGTTCCCTGAGTTGTAAAAAGCTTCAGTTTGCACAAAACCTATATCTTCCCCTGGCATATTATCAGAAGAGCGAGTGTAATTGATGATAGTGATGGTATCTGTGAAGGAACCAGGGTAAAGTGAGATAGAACAAAACTCACTGCCATGATGGACGTGGGGGAGAATGCCCTGTGTGAAGTACAAGTCTAAAACTGCAGATTCTTCCCTCCTCCCTTCAGAACCAGCCATTTTCCTGCTTGGTTGTGTGTGTCTGTGACCATTATTCATTTAGCCTGGTCTTAGAACCCACAATCACACTGGCTCCTTCCTTAGTAACCAGAGGAGTAGATTCCTTTTGTTTTTTGTTTTTGTTTTTTGGTTTGGTTTGGTTTGGTATTGGTTTTTAGGGGAGTGGATTCTATCTCAGCCATGTTTTCTGTCTACTTCTTTGCTTTTTATTGTTGTGTTGTGTTTTGTTTTGCTTTAGATAGTCGGGGGAAAGGGCCAAGGGAGAGGGAGAGAATCTTAAGCAGGCTCTATGCCCAGTGCCGAGCCTTATGCAGGCCTCAATCTCACAACCCTGACATCATGATCTGAGCTGAAATCAAGAGTCAGACACCTAACCAACTGAGCCATCCAGCCATGTTTTTAGTCCACATTTCCTCCTTGCCAGTCCCACCATTAACACCATAGTTCAGTTAGTCCCAAATCTTGTCACAGGCTGCTAGCCTCAGATCTTGTCACAGGCTGCCAAAGGTCTCCCCTACTCCCAAATCTTGTCACAGGCTAATCCCAAATCTTGTCACAGGCTGCCAAAGGTCTCCCCTACTCCCACCAGCCCCATCCCTCCTAGGCACTATGGCCTGATCCCCTGCTGCTTCTATTTCACTGGAGAACCCTGACCAATACAGCATCTAACACACATTTGTAGGATTGACAAAGCTGTGGCAAACAAGTGGGATCCTGTACATTCAGGATGTTTCTAGGCTATGTGGGATGAGTTTAGAAGACTTCTGGCATGCTATACTTCAAGGGAAGATGAATTCCGTGAGTAATTACTTGGTTCCAGGGATGGAAATCCACTCACTCTAGGCAAAAGAAAGGGGATCTGTTGAACAGATACAGAGACCCTCCCAGAACCCAAGGGAAGGAAGAGGAGCAGACATCACCAAGCAGCTTATTTGTCATCTGTCTGACAGCCACGTGGTCACTCTCTCTTCCTGTGGTCTTCTCTGCTGTCTGACAGAAGGCCAGGTTGCTCTGGAAACACTATTTCCTGATACAGTCACATTCTTATGTACTTGGAGGGTTAGGGCTTCAACATATGAATTTTGGGGGAACACAATTCAGTCCATAACACACCCCTCTGACAAGGGATGTAAGTAATCTACTCAATCTGAAGTTCCTCTTCAAGAAAATGGGGGTGATATTGTCTCATATGATTTATGTGAAAGATGAATAAGGGGATGGACATTGAACACAAATGATAGTTGTTATGACTGTGTTTTTTCCCAAACAAGTGGCAGGGCACCTACTTCCTGTGCTCCAGAACTGTTCTTGTGTCACATTAGATGGCTTTTCTCCTGCCCTCTTCTTTTGTCTTGGGTTAATCATGGTCACTGCATATTCACACCTAGCATGAAATAAGTAGGGTATTTTAAACATCAATTTTATTATCCAGTTATGTTAATGGTGCGTGAAATAACATGTGAAGAGCCCATTAAACATTGTGAAAGAGTTTCCATTTCTTAAAATTGAGGGAATAATAAGAGGCCAACATAATTCATTGCCGAGGGGGAGAGAGGCTGACTTTCATCTTCAAATGCCCTTCTAAGAGACAAAACTTTTGTAACTTGGAACTCAGTATTTCAAAAGAATTTGGGAAACAGCTAAGCCTCCTAGGCATTACCCAGCAGCATGTTTTTGACCAAGAAATAATTAACAGTGTGTGTAAAGAAGCATAGGAATAAAAATTAACAGCTTGTAGTTGAGATGAATTTTCACCCAGAATGTTAATTTTTTTCTTCCTTTCATCAAATTCTATTCTGGTCTCTGACTCCTACATCATTGTAGGACCACAGTCTGCCAGTTCCAGGTACAACCTGTTTAGAAAAGGATGAACGATAAATCCATAAACAGCTACTCCAGATCCTTCTCCCCACCTGAGACTAATACCAGCCCCACTCTAAGCTCTTAGGAACTTCAGGCAACAATGGATTCTAATTGCCTATGTGTGAATCTTTGATGGCCATCTAGTCATTTCTTCAGATTATTTTAGATCCTAGAATTCTAGAGACCTAGGGACAGCTTGTACTCCTGGCTACTAGGACATCATACTCTCTTGGATTTCCTTCTGCCCCATAGGTTACTCATCACTTCTCACTCATCATCTTTGCTGGTTTCTCCTCATCTTCCTGGTCCTTTACAATTGGACACCCCAGGAGCTGGACTTGGACTTCTTTTCTTCTCTATCTACAGTCACTTCCTTGGTGCTTGCCTCCAGTCTCATGGTTGTAAATACCTTCTATAAGCCAATCACATCCAGGTTTAGCTCTCTTCCTGTGAACTCCAGATTTATGGGTCAGGCTGCCTATGTGGCCACCAAACAGGCATCTGAAATGTAACTCTCCCAAAATTCAACTCCTGATCTTAGTCCACAAATCTTTTCTATCTCAATCAATGCCAACTATATCCTTCCAGTTGCTCAACAAAGCCAAGAGCTCTAGGCCCTGACTCATCTCTTTATTTCATATTCAACTCCCAATCCAATCTAACAGCAAAATCTATCAGCTCTGCCTTCAAACCATATCCTGAGACTTACTTACCTCAACAGTAAGCCTCCTAGGCATTACCCAGCAGCATGCTTGGGTATTTTCCTCTGCCCACATCCATATCCAATCCACCATCATGTTTCTTCTTGACTACTGCTCTTTGCTCCCCTCTAGACTATTCTCTACATGGTAGTAGCTCGAGAGATCCATTTAGAATATAAGTCATATTAAATAATTCCTCTGTTCAACCTATCCATAGCTGCCATTTTACTGAGAGCAAAAGCCAGAATCTGTACAATGACTTCAAGGCCCTATAGTATTTGGCCTCCTCTCATCACTGCCCTGACTTCTACTTCCCTCACTCTACTCCATTCACATTAACCTTCTCTATTCCTCAACCCATGCCAGGTGTGCTCCTTCCACACTCTTTTACTATTTCATCTACCCGGAAAGTGTCTCCCTCCAACACACAATAGCCACATGGATGATTCTTTGCAGACTTTTGAGGTCTTAATGAAATATAACCTTCTCTGTGAGATGTTTGCTGGCCATGTTATTTTAAAATTACAGCCAACTCCTAACCTGTACCAGAACTTTCGCTCTCTCATCCCAGCTGTGTTTTCCTCATGGCCTTTGTCATCATTTGACATACTAGATGTTTTCTCACATGTTCTGTTTACTTTCTCTCTTTAACACCAGAATATAACCCCCATGAGGTGGAAGCTTTGTCTATTTTCTTTACTTCTGTATCTCTAGCACTCCAAACAGATTAACTTATTATATGAATATAAAAATGATTACTGGTGCTGGAAAATTCTTCAAAACACATCTATTCTAACCACCTCATAGAATAGGTGAAAAAACTGAAGCAAAGCCAATAACAATTTGTTGGATATCGAGTAATTTGTTAATGGTAGAGTTGAGATTAGAACCCTGGTTTCCTGACTCTGAATCCAGCCTTTCATCAAGTAAGATGTCATCTATCTTCTGTCCCAATGGATTACAGCATCTGGGGACAGAGACTATGGTCTCAAATTTCTCTCTAATCACAGTCCCTGGCCCCATTCAAAATAATTGTGATAAAAACATATTGATTTCAAGGTCATTAAACCAGTGGCAATTCCAAAGAGTTAAGAGTCTTAAGAAAGGACTTTATTCCACCAAGCTTTAGAGTACACATGGCATGATTTATGAGTCAGCTTCTAACAGCGAGATAATGATAACACCAATACTTACCATTACTAAGTATCCACCAAATACCAGGTCCTCTATGTACATGATCTCATTTAATCTTTACAACAACTTCTAAGGAAGATAGTATTCTCACCTTCAGATGGATGAAGTTAGACATGGAGAGGCTGAATAACTTGTCCAACTGCATACAACTAATAAGAGGCAGAGCTTGGGTTTGAGGTTGTATTTGCTTGACTTGAAGCCATATTTCAAACCATTGCACTCTACTGCATCCCATACACAGGTCCAAATGGTCAACTCCTACTCAGGAAGAAGCATTTGATTCCAGGTTTCCTAACTTGTTTCCAGGCCCAGAACCTGTTACTTCATTCTATGCATGGAAATTTCTATTGTTTCCTAGGAGTTAGCCATTCAGATAATTCATGTGCCATCTGGAAAATGCAAACTCCAGAGCAAAAGTTTTCACCACTGGTTTAGGCAATTAAATATTAAGAAGCCCATGTAAAATAGTGAGAAAAGCATAGAATTCTTTTCACTATTCACATGGCAGTGGATGGGCACAGGATGACACAGAAATGACAAAAAGTGAATGAGGTGCCATTTAAGGGTATACTAGATGCTTTACACGTATTACTTTATTTATTTTCCTAAGAACCTTTTGAGGTAACTGCCACTATAGTATTCTCTTTCTAGAGATGACAAAAGAAAGATTGAAAGAGATAACTTGCCCCAGATCATCTATCAGGCTTTGAGCACAGAAGAACATGATTGCAAAGCCATCAGACATTCCCTAATCTCTACTGAGCAAGCTCAAAAGATCTAAGTTCTATATTAAGATTTACCACTGACTCACCTAAGCCTCAGTTTCCTTGTATGAGAACATAAAACTATATTCAATGTTCTCAAAACTTTAACATTTCACTATTCTAGTTTACCTCCAGCAAAGGCCCTTAAAAGCCTTTAAGTTACTAGGAAAAAGTGAAATTATTGACATTCATTAATGGGGAAGACAGGCATGGGAATGAGTAATTTAGTTCACAAAAGCATTTGTAAAACACAGAAGGAAGGAATGATTCATATTCTGTTCATCAGCAACACAAATTCTGTCAGAACTTTCAGTTCATAGGACAAATGATTTCACACAGAGAACCACCTTTGCCCATTTGCCAAGCCATTAGCCATAATTTCCACTGACCTTATTATGTTTCCTTTCTTTCAGCTGCCAAGAAACATGGGTCTACAAAAATGGTCCATGGGATTGGAGCATTCAGAAGGTGAGAGGGTAGGGGGATAAGAACACATCATAATGTACCACTAATGATGCCCAAATGGGATGCACTTCAGCTGCACCCCTGTGAAGCAGAGCCAGGTTGGGACCAAGGGGCACAGAAAGAATTTTGACACGAGAACACTAACGGGCAACTCTATGTGTTTCCCAGTCAAGCCTTGAAATGGCAGGTGTCCGAGCCAGAGAATTTGGTGAAACCAGGAGGAAAAGATGGGAATACTGACAAAGCAAGATGATACTGAGGCCACGGTGGTGAACTTGTGGTAGAGAATCCTTTTATGAAGATTCTAACAGACTGTGCTGAGTTGAGGTAACATCTAAAAGAATCGATGCAAAAACTAACTAAATAAATAAAATAAAAAGCATAATAAAAGGATCAATGCCAGGTGGTGCTGGTTGAATTATTGGCCTCTTTTATAATTGGCCATGTAAAATTCCACAAACACACCCTTTGGAATGCTCGCAAAATGGGGGTAGGAACAGTAGGACCTATATTGGGAGTTCAGTCAACATTTCTGGAATGGAAGAATGATAACAGTAGACCAGTGCTGCGAGCTTAGCTATCTAGCCAGCCATCTTTTACTCTTATTTTGGAAGCGTTTGCTGGTGTTTGGAATTCTGGTGGCTGCCAGGAAATCGTCTAGTGAGGCTTCAAGAGAGGGCAGAGTTTTACCCTGAAGAATGTGTCCCTGGTACATGTTTTAAGGGAAAGATAAATCTGAGTGAGCCTCTCCTTCCTGTGGTCTGGGCAGAAAGCTTGTTTGAAGAATGCATGCTTACAGCTGAGAGAGACCAAGAATCTGTTAGATTTTTAAAATAGATTTGACTGTGTGAATTACATTTAAGTTTACTCTACCATATTTTTTGCTACTTCTATGTATCTTGGTATCAGGGGAATTAAAAATTTTTTAAATGATATAAAAATAAAAAAAACTCTAAAGGATTAAAGAAAGCCCAAGCCAATAAGACAGAGACACTAAAGGAAACCAGACAGAACACATGAAGGAGACACCTAGTGTCACCCCACCTCTGTGACCAGTGGACCCTTCCAAGTGTCCTGAACTCTGGCTTTGTACTCAGGAATGAAGCCCTCTTTCCCAAAGAGTCCTGAATAGCATCTTCTAGTAAAGGTGGGTCAACCCAGGAGGAGACTAACAACCCTTTTTCATCCTATAATCCCCTATCATGTCCTTTAGAAAATGCCCAACCTTCCATCTTGTTGTTACTGACACATCCATTGTGAGAGGTGAGATCCATGATTGGTCTACATTGGATCAGCCATTTCCTAACAGAACTATACTCATAGAGAAGGGCTGCTATAACAAAGTAGCACACACTGAGTGCTTTAAACCACAGACTTTGACTCTCCCACAGTTCTAGAAGCTGGAAGCCCAAGGTAGAAGTCAAGGTATTACAGGTTATGTTCCCTTCTGAAGGTTCCAGAAAAGGATCTGTTCCAGGCCTCTCTCCAAGCTTCTGGTAGTTCCTTCACTTGTGGCAGGGTAACTCCAGTCTTTACCTGGCATTCCCCTGTGCACATAGGTGTCAACATTTCCCCTTTTTATAAGGCACCTGTCATATCAGATTAAGGCTCAACCTGTTCAGTATTGTCTCATTTTAAGCTTAATTAATTACATCTGCAACTGTCCTACTTCCAAATAAGGTCCCATTCCGAGGGTTAAGACTTCAACATATAAATTTAAGAGGCACTATATTCAGTTCAGAACAAGAACATTGAACTGCTTTCCTGGTTTGAAAAATCTTTTCAAGTTCACAAGATAAACCCAACAATGAAAATATTGAGGTTCTATTTTGTAGAAAACAAATGTGGCATAAGGTCCTAGTAATAGAATTATAAGGGAAGTGCTGGATTCTAGGGTATTAATAAAAGAACAACTTCCTCTCCCCTCCCTCTACCCCTGGATAAAGGTAAGAAATTTCATCAACATCTTTAACACAGAAAGAAGTTAAATTGTACGTTTTAAAACAAGTTCTAAGTGCAAGTTAGCACACTATGGTCTGTAGGCCAAATCTGACCTTCCCTCTGTTTTTGTAAATAAATTTTTATCAGAACACAGCCCTGCCTGTTTACTGATCATCCAAGGCTGCCTTCAAACTATCAATGGAGTGCAGCAGTCATAGTAGAGACTGTAGCCCATAAAGCTTAAAACACTATCTAGCCCTTTACAAAAAAACTTTGCCAACATCTGGGCTAGTACAGTGCAGCCCTCAGGAAACAACAGTGCTCGAGAAAAGAGAAGTTCTCAGGAGGGAACACAGCATAGCCATTAGAGATTATCTGAGGCCTAGAGACCAGTATGAAAGGTCGTATCAAGTTCATCAGGATTGAACTGCCTCTTCTCAAGTGGGATGAGCAAACTCTTAAAAGAACAGCTCTTGAGGGAGAAATATCCCAGGCCAGCAAAACACTGATCTTTCTTTAACCCCAACAATAACAGGTCAATATTCCCTCTTCCCGCAAGGCAAGGTGATTCTTGGCCAACTGCAAAACCCTTTTGCCTATGGGATTGAATGTTTAATGAAACATGCCACTTAACTGGAAAGAGTAACAGTAACCTGGCCCTTCTGTCTTGGTTTCTTCCCTGAAGATCTCCATGCATGTGCTTTAGGGCAGCATTTCTGAATACCAGGACTGGCCTCTGAGGAGCTCTCCCCAGCTCTTTGTGAAATGAGAAAAATAAAGTGGAGCTTTGGTAACACTATTATTTTATTCCATTCATGATACTACCTTTCATTCTGGACTATGCCCTCCCAGCCTGGGGTTTGGAAATGCCCCCATCTTGTCTGAATTTTCCTGTGCAAGCTCACAACCCCTAAATATTAAATGCCCAGGGAATATTACTCTGGGCAGGGCCTCTGACACAGTGGCTTTCTTGCATGAGGGGCCAGCCATGGAGAACTAGTGCTCCCAGGTGAGTTACCTCTAGCAGATGCTCATGGTATCCTTGTCCTTCTGCTTCAGAATGGCAAGTGATCCACTTCTGTGTGATCACACTCTGCTGGCATATTACAGAAACTCAGCTGGAGTTAGCTAAAGTAAAAGAAGGGAGATTATGGCTCACATAGCCGGACTGCTGAAGAGTCAGGAGCAGAGCTGGCCCCTGGGACCTGCATAAACTAGGGTCTCCAACCTGCTAGAGCCACCTTCTGATTTCCTATCTCCCCTTTCTCTGTGCTCCATTACCATTCACTCATGAAGGAGGAGGCGCAGGTTTTAGCAGCTCCAGGCTTCTCCCTCCACAGATTTGGAAGCACAGAAAAAATGGGGACTGTTGGTTAGCTTTGGTTGAAAGGTCCCAGAGAAAGACTGACTGGTCTGCCTTAAATCACATGCCTGTCCCAATGACAAGACACTCATGTCCGATCCTGAGACTTCCTGCCTTACTTTGTCAGCTCCGGATTTAAATGTTCCATTCTCATTGAGGCCTTCCCTGGCTACCCCTTCTATAATCTTACTCCTCATCCCCCCCACCCCAATCTCTCTTTCCCCTTATTCTACACTATTCTTCCTATAGCACTTATTACTACCTAACATATAAGTTATTGATTTATTAAGTCTATTGTCTGGCTTCTCCTACTGTGATGTCAGCTCCATGAGGCAAAGATCATTGTGTGTGGTGTTGATTTCTCTAGCCAAGTGTCTATGACAGTGCCTGGTACCCAGGAGCTCAATGAATGTGAGTTTATGGAATGAAAGCATGCACTCTTGATTACTAACCTCCCCTCTCTAGACTATCATTTTCCCATTGGGTGAGAATTTTTAAAATCTTTCTTGACAAATCACAGAGCCTAGAAGAGTGCCTGACACCGAGAGGGCTCTCACTGAATGTTTGTTGACTTGGTGAATCAATGAAGCCCTGCAGCCATGGAGAAGGCCCAACCACAGCACTCCACCTCCACGGCTACATTGATCATTAATTCACTTTCCAAGAGTTGAGTTCTATTGCTGATAATAAATACCCACTGTGCTTTCCTACTTTGGAGTGAGGTGGACTTGAATTTGAAGTTCTAATGCTGTGTAAGGTTGTAGCTGGTACGAAGCAATAATATATGGCTGTTGGCATGAATCGTAGTACAGTGAGAATGAGTGCAATTGAACCAGAGTTGACAACCGCACTTGACATAAAACACCAGGCTTTAAAGCCATTCTCCAATCTCATAGGCACTTCTTACAGCCTGCTAGGATACTTTTGCACTTTTCTCAACCTTGCATTTCAAGAAAAATGTAGGTTTCAGTTGATGAGCAATATTTGAGGGCAGGCTGTACAACTCAGGATATGTATTAGCTTTCACACCTTTTGTTACAGACATTACAATTTTGTTCAGTTTTTTTGAAATCTCCGTATGCAAACCTTCTATTAAACCAAACCTTTGATTCTCCCATACTCTGAATGCCTCCATAGGACTTGTTACCATGGAGATGATCACATACACCTCATTTAATTGTGTAAACAGCATACAGTTCTGTCCATCTTAATTCACCAACAGACAGTTTCATTTTTCCCCTTTCTGCTGTAAGTTTAGATTTTAGCTTTGGTGACTTTAGAGCACCATGGTTAAGGACTCAGGTGTTTCAAGTCAAAAACAAAACTCAATTTCTCTTGATGAATTTTATACTCCTAATATTCAATAAATTCAGATGCAGAAGAGACCATCTTTCACAAACAAGAACACAAATTCACAAGATCAGAGTTTCTATTTCACTTTAATTATTTGAAACTCAGGACTGTGTTATTAGAGTTATGATGAATATTTTTTATTTTTCTTTTTTCTTAAGATTTTATTTATTCATTTGAAAGAGAGTGAGTAAACTAGAGAGAAAGAGAACAAGCAGAGGGAGAGGGTGAAGCAAACTCCCCACTGAGCAGGGATCCTGACACAGGGCTTGATCCCAGGACCCTGGGATCATGACCTGAGCTGAAGGTGGATGCTTAACCGATTGAGCCACCCAGGTGCCCCACAAAAAAATACTTTTTAAAACAAAACAATATTTAAAATAAATATAATTTTTAAAGCAAAAGACACACTTTTTCAAATGTACTTTTTAAAATTCTAGATTATAGAATCTGAGGACTATCTGATGCCTGCCATAACAATGCTCACATGTAAACAACTTAAAATACATATTGTTCTTATTTAGTTTTGAGTAGTGTTGCCCAATGCAATACAATATCTAGGACATACCCCTACTAAAACACGATTTGTAATTTATCTAAAATTCAAATGTAAGTAGGTGATCTGTATTTTTATTTGCTAAACATGGCAACCCTCCTTATGAGATACTTACTGACCACTCGGGACTTACTACAGACTCAATCCCAGGACCCTGGGATCACGATCTGAACCAAAGGCAGATGCTCAACTGCTAAACCACTCAGGTGCCCCAACATCTGATTCTTCACAACAGGAACCTGGGACAGCTTGGTCCAGGGCCTTATGAAGGCCAATACAGTACCACAGGAACGATAACCCAGCCCGCTCTGGAGAGCCTCCTGGATAGCCATGGGACAACAAACTGTCCTCCTCCAGAAAAGCCCGCCTAAGAAATCACCAGATTACACCTCAACAGGGCACAGTGAAGGAACTACTCACTGCAGTGAGACCAGATCACTTTTCAAACTTGATCAAGGCCCTGGTTCCCATTCTGAGGCCGGGAAACAATAGGTTATGGCTGGTACACACACACACACTCACACACACACACACACACAGAATTATCCTAACTCCGTAACATGTAAAAAAGGAGATGGAGCAAAGGGAGAAGAAAATGTTCTTGCTTCAAAGTTTCAGATAATTGCTGTGTGCTCCAAGAACCTGAAGGGCGGCCAAGAAAGATAAGGTGTTGCCAGATGATACTTGAACTTGGAAGTCTGGGTAGCTTTTATCACTTGGGGCAAGGGTACTGGTCAAATTCTGAACATTGATAAGAGATATGAAGAACAGCTGAAGTAGCCCCTCAAAACCCTCTGTTTTCTGCCTTCAATAGGGCTTTCCTGCTTTTCTTCCTTATTTTCTCTTTCTTTATCCATCTTTTGTCATAACAGAGAGCTGGGAAAGTACATATTTGTATATTAGCACACAGTATGTGAAATCTTGTTTCTTAGTCTTCATTTAAAAATCAGAAATAGGGGCTCCCACATCGGGCTCCCCACAGGGAGCCTGCTTCTCTCCTCTGCCTGTGTTTCTGCCTCTCTCTCTCTCTGTCTCTCGTGAATAAATTAAATCTTTAAACAAAGATTTTACATACTTCTTTTCTTAAATTTTTATTTTTTTTAATTCCAGTACAGTTAACATACAGTGTTATATAGTTTCAGGTGTACAATATGGTGATTCAATAATTCTGTACATAGTGCTCATCACATTACATGTATTCTTAATCTCCTTCACTGATTTCACCCAGCTCCCATGTATTCCCTTTACAGGGGGAAATATATATAATATGATACACTGACTACACCCACCCACTCACAATTCTAGCTTAAAACACACTGACTTAAGAAGTTTCATTGTTAGCTTTTCGAAGACATTTCTGAAACATCTTTTAACCACACATTATTAATTACTGGGACTATAGTCTTTTCATAGACTATAGGACATATATCAATATGTATATTGTTTTCAAAAGGGAAATGCCATGGAATAGAAAAGCCCAAGCACCCTTTAAAGTCCTTCTTGTATATACAGTTGGCAGCTTCACCCTTAAGTTCAATACATTATTCCCAGTTAATAGGAAAACACGCCCAGAAGGGGTAACACTTAAACACTGTTATCTATCACTGTAAATGAGGCATGATAAAGTAAGGTGGGGTTTTGTTTGTTTGTTTGTTTTGTTTATTTGAGAAGGAGAAGAAAGGGAGCATATACTGATGCTAGAAACCATGGAGTGGAGGAAGAACTAAAATATAAGGCCATCAGGATAGAAACTGATAGAGCTTACATTTATTTGGTACTTACATTGTGCCAGGCATTAATCTGCATGTATTAACTTGAGATGGGTACACATATTTCTATTTTATAAGTGAGAAAATGGAGACACAGGGCATTTAAGTTATTGCACTCATTCAGGTGGTTGGCTAGAGATCTCACTGCCTCACCATATGAATGAGCTTGGAAGTGGATCTTGCAGCCCCAGCCAAGCCTTCAGATAAGGGCACCCCGGGCTGACACCAACATCCTGACCACAGTCTCATAATAGACCCTGGGCTAGACCCCAGCCAAATTGCATCCAGATTCCTGACCTTCAAAATTGTATGAAATGACCAATGTTTGTTGTTTTAAAGCTGCTAAATTTGGGGATAGTTTGTTACACAGTGGTAGATAATTAATACAGCCTCCTGATATTTTTTTAAATCTAATTTATCATTTTATCCAGGGCAGGGGCTTGATAACCAGCCTAAAATGCCACACTGTGCCCCATACCTCAGTTTGATTCTCTATTAAATTAATTGTCATTTGCATATTCCATCTTCAAGCAATACAACTCTTCTAAAGTAAGCCTGACCTTTGCAATTACACTGGGTCCGAACTACAATCATAAGATGCTCAAATTATTCTTTCTCTGGGAATAAAAGTCTTTCATCTTCAAATTGGCCTTTTAAAAGAACAATGAAATTCCCATTTCAGCCTCTTATCCCAGAAAGCATAGCTCCCTATCTCCCTTCAAAATAACCAGCTGAATAAATGGTTAGAAGAAATGCCATTTTTCTTAGGGAAATCTGTAAACCTCTCTATGCTGAATGAGTGGTATTCTCATTCATTTTCTGCATAAAACACCTCAGATCTCATTACTTTAAAACTTCAGAATAGTGATTTTTTAAACTATCATTGTTGAAGCTGTGGGGAGGGAGACACAGTGTGTCTTGACTACTTTTTAATATATATTAAAATTTAGAATGTGCCGCTGGACTCTTATCCATCCCTTGGAACTTTTACAAATATTTGAGTTCAAGTTAATTAAAATGTATTTCTTTTGAGAATTTCCTAACACCCACTTAGATCAGTGGAGACCATCTCCAGCGCCTCTAGAGTTGAGATTTACTTCTCTCTAAAATGAGGTTCAAATACAAACAGAAAGCATGCAAAGCAAGACATTCAGTGGCTCCTTTAAGTAACAATTAATTCATCTACAGTCTTAATTTGCCTAGAACCAGATTTCCTCTGCATCATTCTATCTGTATGTGGTTATATCAGGGAAAACTGTCCTCCCATGGTCTTGATTTAAGTGTCTAAAGAAAGCTGATGCTAGTAAGTACCCATGAGGCACGGGTACACACATATTAGCTCTTGTCACCCTCCCAACACCCCTGCAACACATTTACCTCCGCTTACTTCACAGGTGAGGAAGGTGAGCCTCAGAAACATTAACCTGGGGCCCCAGGTTGGCTCTGTCGGTTAAGCATCTAACTCTTGGTTTCTGCTCAGATCATGATCTCAGGGTGATGAGATTGAGCCCTGCATCAGGCTCCACGCTCAGCAGGGAGTCTGCTTCCCCCTCTCCCTCTGCTGCTCCCCAGCTCATGCTCACTCTTTCTCTCTCTCTCTCAAATAAATAAATAAAATCTGAAGAAAGAAAGAAAGAAAGAAGAAGAAGAAAGAAAGAAAGAAAGAAAGAAAGAAAGAAAGAAAGAAAGAAAGAAAAGAAAAAAGAAAGAAGAAAGAAGAAAGAAAGAAGAAAGAAGAAAGAAGAAGAAGAAAGAAAGAAAGAAAGAAAGAAAGAAAGAAAGAAAGAAAGAAAGAAAGAAAGAAAGAAAGAATTGTTAACCTGTTTGCTCCAAACCACACAGTCAGGTGGAGGGAGCAGATTTTGAACTCAAGACTGTGGCCACCAGTGTCACCTTGTCTTCTGCTTCCTACCCTGGGGCTTCCAGGAGCTCTCCTGGGTGAGATCTGCTGAAGGACAGCTCAGTGTCTTCTCCCAGATGTAGGCTTCTAGAACCCTGGGCCACCCAAAGGCTAAATGCCCCTCAGTCCTCTTTACCCCTCTCATAGGCTCACTACTCATTTTCAAAGCTTCCTTTATGGCCTTCCTCCCTCAAGGTGCTCCAGGGTGAAAAATAACCCTCTACCTCACAAATGTGTGTTTCACATGAAAGTTAGCCTCACCACGTAGCCTGCTTCTCCTCACACAGCTCTCACTTTCCACCCTCACTTCTCGTCATTCCTGGCTCCACTTGACACTGGCTGTATGAATCTTCTTGTAGACTTCCTCCACTGTTACACACACAAAAAACATATACATGTCAAGGACACACACACCTCACATACTATACATATATACTTCTCTTACACACACATATACCTCACACACATGTACCTCATACCACACAGGAACACACACTCACTTTTTTTTTTGGAACACACACTCACTTATACCTCATATACACACACCCCCAAGTATACCTCAGAGATACACACATACCTCACATACTACACAAATATACTTCTTTCACGTACACATACCCTTCCCACAGAAATACACCTCAAACACATGAACCTCATACTACACACAAGCACACACTCATCTATACCTCATACACACATACTTCCACATGTATACCTCAGACACACACACATACCTCACATATTACACAAATATACCCTCTTCACATACACATTCCCTCCCACACACACATACCTCAGACCACACACAAACACACACTCATGTATATCTCATACATCCCCCCCCACGTCTATACCTCAGAGACACACACATACCTCAAATTCTACACATACATACCCACTCATATACATGCACCCTTCCCACATACAAACATACATCCACCTGTACCTCATCCACACCTGCACACCCCACATACACACCTTGAAAAGACACAGATAAACACACAAATATACCTCACATACTATACATACATACATACCCACCTCCCATATACACATACCTCACAAACACCCCACATATATATAGGGTTGAAAAAATTTACTCTCTCAGTTTCAGCAGTTGAGATCTATGAATCAAGTGGATAAAAGACAAGTTAACAGGAGAAGTGGTTTATTATGTACTCATACAGAAACCTTCATAGAAAAATGGTGAAGAGGGGATCCCTGGGTGGCTCAGCGGTTCAGCGCCTGCCTTCAGCCCAGGGTGTCATCCTGGAGTCCCGGGATCGAGTCCCATGTTGGGCTCCCGGCATGAAGCCTGCTTCTCCCTCTGCCTGTGTCTCTGCCTCTCTCTATGTCTATCATGAATAAATAAATAAAATCTTTAAAAAAAGAAAAAAGAAAAATGGTGAAGACCCAAAGAAGCAGTTAGACCCAAGGGCTTATATATCATCTTAACAAAGAACAAAAAAATTGTGTAGGAGTGACAAGACAAAGGAAAAGGGGTTTAGGCTTTTAGGGGCAGTAAATTGAGGGAAGGTAAATAAATGGGGGGAAACTAATGGAAGATACGGGTTCTTTAGTAAGATTCTGTTGATGTGGACTCATCTCAGTGCTGTCTTCTGTGGTAAGATTTATTCTCCCCAGTGGAGATGGAAGAGAGGACAGGAGATGCCTTCACAAAGAGAATTTTATGTTCTGATTTCAGACAGAGAAGGATGGCAGAGAATTTTTCTTGTGGCTGCTTTTTCTCAAGTATCTTTAGCTCAAATTAATCCTTATGCCAAATTGACATATTACAGGTGATATATTCTGACGCCCCCTTTATATTCATCTCAGAGATGCCCACATAGACAAGCACATATGCCTCACGTACTTTATACACATACTTACCCACCTCACACACATTTCACACCACACACACCTCCCTCCACACTCAAACATATACCCACTATACTTCACATGCCGTACAAACACACCCCACATACACATCTCAGAGACACGCACATAAAAACATATACATACATTGCACATAGTAAACACATAACTGCTTCATGCACACATACAGTCATACCCATGTATCTCACATCATACAAAAACACACCCATCTACACCTCCCAGGCTACACACACCACACACACGTCACCCACCACATGCAGGCTTTCCTGCTCACTAGTTTCCCCCTCATCCTTTGAGATCCACCTCCCCCCCAGGAGCCCTTCCTGATACCATGACTTCCAGGCTAAATCAGGAGGATCCCTAGGGATCCCATACAGCTCTCCCTGCCTTACCCAACATTTCTGAGTCTGGGTCTGTCTTCTCCCAGCAGAAGGTGGGCTTGCGGTGGCTCCAGCCTGTTCTCAGTCACCTTTGCATCCCCCGCCTCCCTTTGTCACTACCCTGCACGGGGCTGAGCACTCAGCACTGAGTAGAATCTCAGCAACTGTTTCTGGAACAAAGGAGTGAGTTCTGCTATTTCTGTGATAAAGGGCCCACTGGATTAGTAAACCAGCATAGCCTACTGATTCCAGACTATCAGGGACCAAACACTAATCATTATAAGCTGATGCTTAACCTCGGAATGGTTTGCTAATCATGAAGAAGATGTCAATAGTAACTAGCTCCCAGCAGGCTGAGAAGATTCAGTGGGGTTTTACACATGTGTAATACTATGCACATGAGTACTTAAGCAAATAACATTATCAATCATTACACTGGGGGCAGAAAGCCACGCAGTTGTTTGTTAGAAAAAGCTAACCCTGATATCTGGTCTAACCAGAGAAAACACTGGTTCTTCCACCTTCCTGGGCCTCTCTCTTATCTCAGGCAGACAGGTGTCCCGAACACAATGGATTCCAGAACAGTGATGCTCAATCCAGCCTAACCAACCCTCATCTCTGCTCCCAGGTGGACAGAGCCCTCAACAAGCAGACTTACCTTCTGGCTCAGAGCCACACAAGCGTGTGCATTCCCGTTCAGAACTGGAGTCTTTGTTCTGAACCCATACCAAAGCCCACTTCGCATTTCTGACAGATTGGTTGTTTCTATTAGGTGACTTTCTGAATAAATGGAAAACATTTCACCGTAGCCTGCTTGTCACACTCCCCCGCTACCCCCACCGTCCTCTAATTGGGGACACTTTCAAACCTCTCCAACTCCTGTTTGTTTCATAATGGAGTGAAAATTTGATTTCTCTCCTATTAAAACTTCCTTTTGAGGCAAAATGGGTATACTGGGAAAAAGATTATAGCCAAAGGAGAGGCTGAGAGCAGAAGAACATACAATTGCGTGAATGAAACTCAGGCTAGCAGTTCATGTCTGGGATGATGCCAGAGTGAGGGAGATCCGGGCAGAAGCCAGTCTGGGTCATGGACACTGGCAGCCCTCCTGATGGCTCTGTGCTGACCGCCTCATGCAACAGCTGCTTCCTCAGAGATTGGCATCCGAAATTGCTGCCTGGCCACTTTGTCCATTGCAAATGGCACTCATTACAGCATGTGAGAGAGGCAGGGATGGCGGGGCTATCACACTTGTCTTGTTGAAACGCTAAGGGAATGAGAATGAAGAGGCCAACACAAGCACAATTCCACTTTATTTTTTTTTTTTATTTTTTATTTTTTAAAGTTTTTTTTTTAATTTTATTTATTTATGATAGTCACACACACACACACACAGAGAGAGAGAGAGAGAGAGAGAGACAGAGACAGAGACAGAGACAGAGACAGGCAGAGACATAGGCAGAGGGAGAAGCAGGCTCCATGCACCGGGAGCCCGACGTGGGATTCGATCCCGGGTCTCCAGGATCGCGCCCTGGGCCAAAGGCAGGCGCCAAACTGCTGCGCCACCCAGGGATCCCACAATTCCACTTTAACTTGCTGGAAATACTTTTCATTCCTTCTTTCTGCTCTTGAATATGCTGCCTTTGGCATTCCCAGCCACCACGGGCACACTCCTTCCTAATTCAATTACACTGCTTGATATTTCATAGACTCAGAAGGACTGGCCTAAGAGGGATTAGGGGTGGGGAGGGATGGAATGCTTTCTGTATGCTGCCATTCCCTGCAAGCTCACATTCCCTCTGAGGTTGTGAAGCCACCTGGAGGGAAGCTGCTTGGAGCTCAGTCCCACTGAGTAAACGGGGAGAAGCCTGCACCCAGTAGGAATCGGGGTCGGGCTCCAGCTATTCGCTCCAGTGCATTTCAGCTGAGCACCCCTGAGCACTCAGCATCACTTCACCACATGAGCTATTTGATGAACGGAGGTTCTAACCCTATGGAACATGGATACATTGGCTTTGCTTCACACACAAAATGAAGATACCAGCAAGAAATGGCACCTAAGCAAGGAAGGATCAGGAGGGCATGGTTAAGTGCGAGAGATACATACTGAACACTTGATGTGAAGCGATCTCCTTGTCCTGAGGCATCCAGCTCACTGTGCCGCTGTAGTGTCCTCTGCGCTCTGCTTCACCAAGGGCTGTAGCTAGCAAGAGAACTAGAAGGAGGAAGAAGGGGAAAGTGAGCCATGAATAATAGCTATTGCACAGCTTTTTATGATTTACAAATGTTACTTTAAAACCTAGGTATCGCATGCCTAAGTTACCCCCACAATTCAACAGTATGAAAAATACACAAGTGAAGGGAAAGTCCTGCCCACCCCCATCCCCAGCTCCAGAGACAGTCTCAATTATCAGTTCCTTGTCAATGCCTCCAGAAGTGTCTGTGCATACAAAACACTTGCATCTCTATACTTCATGAAGTGCTTTAACACAAACAACAAAGCATGCAGACCGCCAAGGATTATGTTGTGGGAGAAGTGTTCCTGGATTCTCATGACAATCAACACCATGCAGCTCCCTCAGCTGAGGGAGTTGGGTTATAGGCTGGTTTAGGTTCACTGCCCAAGTCAGCAGTCAAGTATTTCTTGGACACCTATGTGACAGGATTCATTTGCAAGGGTTGCCATAATAAATTGCCACAAGCAAGGTGCCTTAAAGAAACAGAAATTTATCTCTTCAGAGTTCTGGAGCCCAGAGATTTGAAATCAAGGTAACAAGAGGGTCAGTACCTTTGGGAGCTCTGAGGGAGGATCCATCCCAGGCTCTCTCCTGGCCTTCCTTGGTTGTGATAGAATAACTCCAATTTGTTTCTGTCTTCACATGGCCTTCTTCCCTCTGTGTCTCCTCCTGTGTCTATGTCCAAAGTTCCTTCCTTTTATAAGGACACCAACTGTTGGATTTAGAGTCCACCCTAAAGCTTTTCCTGGTCACCTCCTCATAACCAGCCTTCTCTACACCCTTCTGTCTTTTGTTTTAGTGGCAGGCCAATAAGCTTAAGTTCTAAGCCACCTCTGAGAGTTCCTTATTTTTTTTAAGATTTTATTTATTTATTCATGAGAGACAGAGAGAGAGAGAGGCAGAGGGAGAAGCAGGCTCCATACAGGGAGCCTGATGTGGGACTTGATCCCAGGAGTCCAGGATCATGCCCTGGGCTGAAGGCAGGTGCTAAACTGCTGAGCCACCTGGGAATCTCCACGAGTTCCTTATTTTTCCCTGGGTATCTCCTATGTATACATGATGTATATGTGTTAATAAACTTCTGTTTGTCTTTCTCTTTTTAAAAAAAAATATTTTATTTATTTACTTAGAGAGAGCATGAGCAGGAGGAGGGGCAGAGGGAGAGGGATAAGCAGGCTCCCCATTGAGCAGGGAGCCCAATGTGGGGCTTGATCCCAGGACCTTGGGATCAGGACCCAAGCTGAAGGCAGACTTAACCAATTAAACCATCCAGGCACCCCTGTTTATTTTTCCCTTGTTAATCTGTCTTTTGTCACAGGGACCCCAGTTGAAAACTTAGCAGGGTAGAGGAAAATCCATTTTTCCTCCCTTACAACCTCATCTCCACTGAATTAATCAAGTCTGCTAAGCCCTTACTTAACAAATAAGGTCACACTCACGGGTTCCAAGTGGACATGAACTTTGGAGGACCATATGCAACCTTGTACAGTGACCTTAGCAAGTGATACAATTCCTTCCAGCTTCAGTGTCTTCATCTGTACCTCAAAGGGGTTGTGTGGGGATGAAGTGAGAAGACCCACTATATGGGCTCAGTGTTGGCTTTGGAGGTCAATGAATGTTAGTCATTGCTGTTGCTGCCATGTCTTCATGGACATCACCTTCATCTTCATCATACACTGGAGTGACACAATCTTCTAGAGACACAAAGAAGGACAGCACATAGTCTCTGCTCCCAAGGAGTCTGCGGTTTAGCTGTGGATGCTACATAACATATCTTAAGTACAAAATGTGAAGCTCTAAGCATGAGTTGGAGCTGCAGACAAAGAGAAGACAGTGTGGAAGTGGTCTGAATAGATAACATAGAGGGCACCACACACCAGTGAGCTTTTGAAGGATTCCCAGGAACAACATGGGCCCCTACAGAGCTGCTCCCTATGCCTCAAAGAGAGCACCTCTTCATTTACAAACCATGGAACCTGGCCAAGGATACACATCCCTACCATTGGTGACACCCACATGGTTTATTACTGACAGAGTCTGAGCTCCTGATTCTGAGGGATTTTTATCTCTGCCTTGGAACAGCACACATCTTACTAAAATAACATGGTGTGTCATTTTGGTGAAAAGTCTTTGAGATTTGGGGTTTATGGGAGGTAGAATCACCTGATCTGCTTTACCTCAAGACTCAAAGAACCTCTGTCACGCAATGGGTGGGGCTCATCCCTTCTCAATGTGCACCACCCATGCAATGTGATATGAAATCTGCAGAGCATGTTATTTGAATGCTACAACCGCTATTGGAAAGCTGGAGGCATTGGTGAGGATCTGAGCAATGGAAAAGACCAGAAGTCAAGAGGGTATGTTGCTTAACATCACACTTGGGAGCACTCAGCAGTTCTTGAAATGACAGTGCAAGTGGCACTTGTAGCCCTCACATCTGGACAGAACTTGGCAAACCAGCCACACTGTCAGCCATGGCTGCGCACTTCTGAAGTGTTCTGCTGAGGCAATTGTCTTTCTTTTCATCTGTAGAAGGCCTTGCTCTTCATGGTACTGTTATAAATAAAATGAATCCTATTCATCATTGAGTAGGGGCTAAAGGGTAAGATTGTTTCTCTAATAATAGATTTCCCTGGGAAAAATAGTCTGGTTTTCTTTGATATGAAATGAAAGATAAATTGACTCAAGTAAATGTGTTTCCTTTGAAGAATACTCCAATGCACTGAGTTAGGCCAAAACATGATACAGTCAGTGGTTGTCTAGCAATGGGTTATATTCTCAAAATTCAGGTGTGAGTGGCTGTTGGGATTTCAAAAAGGGGCCGGCTTTGTAGACCAGTCCACCAAAGCTTCCATACACCTAGTACATCTTTAGTTACCTAATATTCTTAACCCAAATTCTTGGTCCTCCAAAAAGAGGTCAGGCATACAATGAAAATACAGCCAGAATTTCCTGGAAGGGTTTGGATATTAACTCCTTGTCACAGAATGGCCAGTCTGTAGACCCTGGTGTTCAGTTTGAAAATATGCCTGCTATAATCTTTGAGATTACAGAAAGGCAAAGAGATTTTCTTTGAACTTCCAAGGTGTAGAGAAAGCCCTTGACAATCCTTTACAAAGGTAAAGAACCACCTCTTATCTGATCTCTGTACCTTTCTCCTGCTTCCTAGCAAAAATTGCAATGACAACAATGATGGTAAGAGCACAAGCAATAATAATACCATGAGGATGATAACTAATGTATCTAGAGAGTTGAATATGTTAGGCGCTGTGCTAAATGCTTTACAGATGTCTTCTCATTTAACCCTGCCAACAGTGTGATCAAATTAGTACTACTATTATCCCCACTTTACAAGTTAGTGACAGAGACCGAAGGTCACATGGCTGGAATTCAGCCTTGGCAATCAGCTCAAGCCTCACACCCTTTGATAATACCCCATGCCCTCTGCATCCTTCTCATGGTGTGGAATCCCTTGAAACATGTGCATGTGGACAGAAAAAGTTTAAGCATAGACTATGGGAAAAGCTGGAAGAGGCCTGGACCTGTGGAGACTCCTAGAGAAGGGACAGCACCAGCGGGTGGAGGTGAGATGCTGTCCCATCCACAGTTATGCTCAGAGGAAGATGGAAGCTGGGTGATGTTAGAATACAGGGAAAGAACACAGCAACCCCCAGGACGAAGTACCTCAAATATTCATAAAGGCAGTGGGCAGCGGAGACCTCTGTCAGTGGGCAGGAAGGGTCAGCCTCTAGACTAAGATTCTGAGACAGACCCTGATATTTGTGAATGCGGAGTCATCTAGAAACCTGATTGTGAGCAAGGTCCAAGTCAGACCACAGTACACAGGGATCGCTGCCCAGCCTCATGATTACTGGAGGGACTTTGTGAATATGGGCTAACCAGTGCTGCCCAGACTTCTCCCCCATGTCCTTGCTGGATTTATAGATCCCCAGCACCTTTCCCAAACCTCTGAATGGGAACTTATGTTTTTGCAGGCACCCGAGTGATTCTTGTGATCAAGGAAGTTTGAAAAACACTGAAGGTGATTACTCAGAGCCTGGGGCCACACCACAAGTAGACGTTAAGTACAGGGAATCAGGAATATTGTCCAAAGATCTTAGGGTCACCAAGTGTCCCCGTTTGCCTGGGACTGAGAAGATTCCTGGGACATGGAACTTTCAGTTTTAAAGAAGGGACAGTTTCAGGAAAACCCTGTATCTGATAAAACCACATCCATTAAAAAAAAAAAAAAAAAAGCCACATCCATTCTGGCCATAAACCTCACCTGACCTCAGAATACCAAACCTATTTTCCTTTCCCGATAGAATCCATTTTCCTTGGACTCTAAGGAAAGCCTCTCTGAATACAGTATTGCATCTTGAATTGTGTGTTACTGAAAGCTCCATTGGCCTCCCAGAGGTATTTGCATTTTCTAAGAAGAGGGACTATAATTTGTTTTGCCTCCTTCCTTTGCAGCTAAAATTAGAGTATCTTCAAAATTCAATAGTAAAACTTATAGCTTCATTTCAGAAAAGTGATACAAATACCTAATTTGCAATTTCTTTTAAGTTTGCTAGAGAAAATTAAAATTTACACTTTTCTTTCAAAACTGTACATCCCACTAGTCAAACTCAGATGTGAATTCTTGTCCTTTTAAAGTAATTTTCAAAAAAAAAATAAAATAAAATAAATAAAGTAATTTTCATTTGGGGGCACCTGGATGGTTCAGTAGGTTAAGCATCCCACTCTTGGCTTTGAGTCAGATCATGAGATCAGGGTCATAGATCAAGCCCCATGCTGGGCTCGGTGTTCAGCAAGCAGTCTGCTTGAGGTTCTCTCTCCCTCTCTCTCCGTCTGCTTCTCCCCCTCCATGTGTGCACACACACATTCTCTCTCTCTCAAGTAAATAAATAAATCTTTTTAAAAATAAAATAAAACAATTTCATTTGTTTTTAACTTTCTTTTCCTAAATTTGGCACTATGATATTACAAAAAAATCTTTCCACACAAATCTAAAGTCATTTGCTTGAGTATGGAAGTCCAAATTAAAAAGAAAAGATGGATAAATAATTAAACTAAATATCGTATGTAGAGTTAATCCAAATTCCAAAGCGGGGGAGGGGGGCTTTACAAAAAAATAATTATAATTAAATATAAACAGAAGTAATGGAACGACTCAAGCCCGTAAAGTGACATTTGCTAAGGAATTTGCTTAGGAATTTGCTTCAAGACATCGCAGACATGACTTTTCCCCAAAGCCACTAAGTCCACAGATGCAATGAAAAGGTAAGATATCTGCTAAGGGATCTTGACTCTGGAGGCCTGAGTTCAGTTAGAAGAGAAACAGAGTTTTCTGCCTCTTTATATTGCTGTTGCTGAAGCTTAGTGTCGGGTGGAATGAGAACAGGAGCCCCAGAAGGGAGGTAGTTCCAGCAGAGTGGTTTCCATGCACAGAGGCTACTTTCATGTGGCCTAGGTTCAAATCCCAGCTCTACAGCATGTTTGCTGTATGACCTTAGGTAAGTTACTCAACTTCTCTTTGCCAGAGGTAAAACAGTAATAATATCTACCTTACAAGGTTGTTGTAAGGAGAATTTGTAAGCTAATATGTATAAAGCACTTATGACAGGGCCTGCCACTTAATCAGCACAGGATAAGTATCTGCATATATTTAGAAGGATGGTGGTAATGAGTAGTAAATAAGCCAGAGATCTGATGCAGAGCATAATGAATATAGGCAATAATATTGTACTATAATTATGTAATATGATAAATATCACTACACGGGCAATTGTATTATAATATGCAAATGCAGTAAAGTAACACCCTGTATAGCTTAAATATATACAATGTTACATATCAAGTTTATTTAATTTAACAGAATGGTAGAAGTTTCTACCTCTGTATCTTGAGTGTATTGTTTAATTAAAAAAATTGCTCTGCAGCAGAAGCTGCACGATGGGGTCCAATGCAGTCTGCCAAGCTGTCCTGCTGGGTAGCCAAGGTGGTACTTGTCTGAATTAATTGACAAATTTTAAAAATTGGACACTATAGATGGGCACGTGGGGGGCTCAGTTGGTTAAGCATCCAACTCTTGATTTCAGCTCAGGTCTTGATCTCAAGGTTGTGAAATCAAAGCCCATGTTGGGCTCCCCACTCGGTTGGGAGTCCATTTGAGATTCTCTCCCTCTGCCCCTCCCTCTCTCGTGCACACTCACACTCTCAAATAAGTAAATAAATATTTTAAAAATAAATAAATAAATAAATAAATAAAAATAAAAATTGGACACTATCATATAAAGATCCAGATGTCCAGCTGTTTTTGACAAATAAAGATTTGGTCTCACCAGACTCACATTCTGCATGGCCACTACCACCTGGAACTAAGAGGGCTCAGCTCTGAAATGGAATGTGTGTGCCCTGATTTATCGCAGACCCCACCCAGCCTGCTTCACTAGAGGCAATTGAATTGGCAATACTTATTTTATTTTATTTTATTTTATTTTTTTATTTTTTTTTTTTTTGGCAATACTTATTTTAAAGTAAGGATCAGCAAACCATGGTCCATGGGCCGAATTCAGCCCAGTAAATAAAGTGTTATTGGAATATGGCCACATTCATTCATTTACACATTGCTAGTGGCTACTCTTCACATTGTAACAGCAGAGCTGAACAATTGCAACAGAGACCACATGGCTCACTAGCCTAAAATATTGATTCTCTGGCCCTCCATGGAAAAAAAATTGCCAAATCCCGCTTTCAGGTGACATCTTCACTAGTGCATATGCTTTACAATAGCTTATTTTTTATTTTTGGATAATATATGGTTTATTTAAAATTTGAAATTATATTATTATTGTTTAGAGGGAAAGTGAACTAATCAGAGACCCATTATCTTGGATCACAGAAAAACTGAAACATTTGGGGGCTTGATCCAAGTGACCCACCCATCTCTCCTGGTGGCAATGTGTCCAAATTGCAGGAACAATTCTTAAATCACAAGACAAACATTATGGCAGTGTCGTCTTCACAACACCATCTCTAAGAAAAGATACTATTATATTTTGTTATTGATTATAGAAATCTCTCCTAGAGTGTCAAACTCAGTGGCCATTTCCTGTTTTTGCACTTGAATAAATTCAATCTTATTTTTTTTAAGATTTTATTTATTTGTGAGAAATACAGAGAGAGGCAGAGACATAGGCAGAGGGAGAGGCAGACTCCTTGCAGGGAGCCTGATGTAGGACTTAATCTCAGGACCACAGGATCATGACCTGAGCCAAAGGCAGAGACGCTCAACCACTGAGCCACCCAGGTGCTCCTAAATTGAATCTTCTTGCTTCTTTACTATGAAAATAAAACTGAGCAAAAGCACAAAAATCAGTTCATCTATGTATAGTAATCATTAGGAAAAATATATAAAAATTATAATAGTAATGGATCAACATTTCTCTTCTTATAAAGCTTTTTTTTAAATCATAGAATAATATTATTTTACTAGAAAACTCTGACATATACATAACACATTTTATATGTTCTTTATACAGAGACTTGTGCTATTTTTAGTTCTGCCATAAATTTCTATGGAACACAATGTGCATAGCACTCAGCTGACCTTCCCTTTGAACTTGGAATACCCATGTTACTCTTTCTTGTAGGCTAAGTCGACAGGGCTTATCCCACACAGATAGACTTCAAGTGTTACCTGGAACCTCTACCAAACTAAACCGTTGGGTTCCAGTGATGTTATCTATTGGCAATGCCTTTTTCATTTGGCTCTGGGGGAGTTAACGCGCTTAATATGATGTGGATCAGTTCCTGCTATTTGCCTCCTTCAAATGATGATTAAATGGAGTCTCTGCATTTTTTTTCTCAGCAGGAATTGAAGAAGGCAAAGAATTTATTTTAATATTCTGCTAGATTCTTTTCAGCCCCAGGGACATCTTCTGCATCATGAAAATGGTATAGAGTCCATTCTGGAATATGTTTCCTATATACTCCGGCTTGCAGATTCTGGCACATAAAAAGTGCTCAATAAAGATTTGTTGAGCTAATAAATTAATGTGCTGGGAACTGGGATGGGGAGTGGTTGAAAGCAAAGGCCAACCTTGCTTCAATTCAGTCATTGGATGAGGGCAGTCCTAGGAGGGATTAGTAATGTTGCCTAGGGGCGAGGTGGTTCTCTTTATCCTCAAAGGGTTGGACAGTTGAAACCTGCCCACCAATGGCACTCCCAGCAGCAGGGGAGCCTTCATTCAGCACAAGGAGTCGGGGAGGTCCATTACAGCCTCTACCACATGTGATTGCTCAATAAATATTAGCCCTGCCCTATAAATAGCACCCCCACCCCATGAATGAATAAACAAAGAACTCCTATTCCAGTTGATACACCTGTTTATGCTTAGTCATTCTAAATTGTTCTTCTTGGCCCTGTGGACATGTGGGGAAGAGGAGAACGTTCCTTCCCTATCTTCCACATTCATCGGCGCCTCCATTCTGAGGTGACACCAAGCAGGTAGTCAGGGTGCTTCAAGGACTTGTGGAAACTCTATTTGTGGAACTCCAGCCATAAGGGGCAAAGAGTGGTGTTATCTTCAGAGCAAGTCTTTGGTCAATGAGATTTCCCCAGCACCCTTAACACTGCATCACAGCCAAATACCAGGCAGACCCCAAACACTGAATTCCTTGATTGTTACAGTTTTATTTCACTTGCTCATTTTCTTTTTAGGAAATAAAATGATGAGTCTCACGAATCCTCTTTCAATCCCAACATTCCATGAGGAATTTGTGATATGTCTGTTATCGCTAGTGGGTATTTGTCATGCGCCAGGCACTTTGCATGCATTAGATCATTTGGTTTCCTCATCAGGAATATGAGGATAATAATAATAGTACTTGCCTTGAAAGGGGGGATGAAATGAAATAATAGAACACTTAGAATATAGCCTGGCATGTAGGAAGTGTTATTTTTACCTCTCTGTATTCCTAACTGTTCAGAACTCACTGCATGATCATCCTGGGGCCTACCCTTCCTTGGGAATTCTAAGCTCCCTAAATTTCCTGACCCTATCCCATTTTAAGTGTCTCCCTTTCCTCATGGCTCTCTTGGGCAATCAAAACAACCTGAGTCTTAGCTCTCACTCACTATCTGTATGTACCCACAATTTGTATACATAGACAAGTAGTAATTCAAGGCTGATATTTCCCATAGAGTGTTCAGCACTCTGAAGTGAGGAGTTGGTTCGTAAGCCAATTGTGTTATGTATCCCCCCCCAAACCCATTTAACATGCCAACTCTTCATGTGCCTCTCATTATAACCTGTCTCTGTCCTTCTTGAACTAAATTACCACATGATATAATCACCAAAACTTCACATCTGCCTTCTGCGATATCCATAAGCCAAACTTATATGGGTATAATTAAACCAATCACAGGCATATTAGAAACACATGTTTACCAATTAGACTTGTAAAACAATAAGCCAAGTCTCTAGCATCTGCGTTACTCTTGACAGGAGAGGAGATATTTGATAAACTCATGAACAATTTCTAAGTGGCCCAAGTAAGACCTCAGAACTGTTCTCAGTCTGATATATACTTTTTGCTTCAGGATAATTGTTTATACCCTAGGTTCTTAAATTTGGCTGCACACTGAAACCATCTGGTGAACTCTTTTTTTTTTTTTTAAGATTGCATTCATTCATTCATGAGAGACAGAGAGAGAGAGGCGAGACATAGGCAGAGGGAGAAGCAGGCTTCCCACGGGGAGCCCAATGTGGGACTAGATCCCAGGACCCCAGCATCACAGGCTGAGCCAAAGGCAGATGCCCAACAACTGAGCTACCCAGGTGCCCCTGGAGAAATACTAACCCCCGGACCATATCCACAGTTTCTAATTTAACAGATCTGGATGCATCACAACTTTTAAAGCTTCTCTGGTGATTCTGATTGCAAGGAAATTTAAGAACCACTGATCTATACCACTGTCAAATGAACAGGGTTGTTTAATTGATCACAGTTTCATTCTTTTATACGTATAGTGCACCTTGATGCTTAAAGACAAAATACATCAAAATTTTCAACAACTGTAGGCTGTACTGTATACCAAGTGATGTACAAGGAACTATGCATTTCCAGAATATTCTGTGCTCTGGCATATTTTGGAATGTTCCATAATTATACAATTTCGTAATGGATAAAGAAATGTTCCACTAGACATTAATAGGGGTTATAGGAAAGAAGAAGGTTCAGAACTACAGAAATAAATAAAATTAAATAGTTATTTACTGGGGATTTCTCAGAAACTTTAATACACACTAATGTGCATATAAATCTTCAAGAGCATTCCCAACCTCATTTGATGCAGAATCTTCCCAACACTCTCTCCACCATCCCAGTGCTTCATAATGTCTTCCAGAATATTCTGCAGAATACTTTGAGAAACACTGATTCAAAGGGTTTGTGTAAAAGGATGGGAGTGCTGAAGGAAACACAGGACACAGAGCTGGTGCCCATAGGATCTGACCCTGCTTTGGGAACAAGGGCCCTAACTTCTAAAAGAAGCCAGCTAGAGAAATTGATGAGTCCTTTTTATTGTTACCCTATTGCTACTGGCAGCAAAGTGCTTGGGTTGCACAGCTCCACCTACAACTGGATGAGTAAGGTCTTTGTCTCCCAACCCGTGCCCTGGGGGTCATAAAGAGGTTCCCACATGTGGGAACTGTAAGTTAGTCACATGGGACATTTGATATTGCCATGAAGAGAGGGTGAGGATCAGTACCAGGGTTTGGTGCTCTTCCTTGGCCAGGGCAGATGGGAAAGCAGAAGGAGATAGAAGATATGGTACCATATGGAACCAGCAATACTGCTCTTTTAACCTCTACCAAATTCTGGCAGCATGACCTAGGCCAACATTCTCGTCCATTAAATGGGGATATAAAATACCCAAATGTCCTCATGGAGATTAAACATGATCACATAAGTGAAAGGGCTATATGGTCATTATGAAATGTTCGCAATTATTTTTATTATCGTGTTTATTACTATCGATAGAATTCTTTCACTGATTCTAACTGAATAATAACCCAGGGGGAAACTTTGAGAATCCATAACCATGCAAAACATTTCCGCTAGTTTTTGTCTGTGTTATAAATGTTGCAAAGGCAGTGAGGGAGAAAGAGAAGGAGAGAGAGGGTGGGAGGAAAGGAGAGAAAGAAATTTAAAAAAATGTGGGGTTCCAAGAGTCTGCAAAAGTATTCTGTTTCACTTGTTCTCCTCTGAGACCTTGAAAGTGAGCTGAAAGTTCACATCACCCCACCGTTTACTAGTCTATTGTCTCCTACCATCATCTCAAATGAATCTTATTGACAGATGGTTCCTTTGGGAGAGCACCTTACTGATTAATTGAGTAGAAAACACCACTCGTCTTTCTACAGGTCGGCACTTGTTTAGCAAGGCTAAATTGAAGCAACGCACAGGAGTTAACAGAATAAAAGCAGTAGCTTGTTTCCCTTCAGATTTTCCTCGTTGTCCTGATTCTCTTCTTGCAGACATGCTGTGAACAAGGCTGGGAGGTGGTTTTGCACCCACCTTAACCAGAGCTCTGGAGTCCTGTGGCTAGAGTCTGAAGTCAGTGTTCTCTAGCTTCTAGCTTCAGTCTTCATTTTAAGTCACGGTTCTTTTCATGAATAATCCTGCTTAATTGACTATTTCTCATCCCATTCCTTTTGTCAGTTTGCCAGTATACACACTTGACTTTTTCTCTGATTGGTGCTGTTAGCTCTCTGTCCTTTTTATTATGCAATTTTGTACTAGATATGCTTGCTTTGTTTCCCACTAAGTGGCCTCCCTTCTTTCCCTTCAACCCATTGTGTAGAAATGCTCCCTTTCTTTCTCTGGTGCCTCTTCCAGGCTACTTGAAGCCTAGCTCTGGATAACCATCTGTCTTTGATGGGCTACCCCCACAGAGACAACTCCTGGGAGTTTTTCATTTTGCTTAGATCATCCCAGGTAGTGTTGGTCTCATATGACTCAGTTTGCTTGAAGGGATAGAAATACACAGTGCTTTGAATGGCTTTACTCCTAATATATATGAGTATTATATCTTTCTGCTTGTTAAATACAACTGTGCCGAGTACCCTTGACTTCAAAGTTTCCAAAATTGCAATATTTCCATGCTAGTACCTATATGGCTAGGTGCCATCTTATTAAACCTCCCACCACTCCACCTCTGCAGAGCCTTGCTAAGCGAGAAGTGGGTGGTTGAGCAATATTCTCCTCACTCAAAGTCAACAGGAAATAGGCAAGCGTGAAGCTTCATTGTCTGTGTAGTGCGAAGAGCCATTGGAAGACTTGAAGTAAAGAGAAACTACTGGAATTGCTTTGAGGACTTAAGATAACATCTTCACCACTTAAATTCTATAAACTATATGGGAATCTATTATAAAATGTAAACAACAACTCTATAGCTTAGCTTGGGATATCCTACAGATTAAGCATAAATGTACACAGAGCCAAGTGCACCCTGCCTGGGAGGCCCCTCTCTCCCCACCTTCTGCCCTCAACATCTTCACTGATTCTCTCCTTCTCTTCACTGAGGACACTACTCAAATATCATCTTAGTTGAGGAGAGCTCATCAGAACTCCTTTTTAAGAAAACATCCTGACTTGCCCTCTCTCATTGCCTTATCTTGCTTTGCTCTTCCCTTGAGGACCTATTACTGCATATATTTATCAATGTCCTCTCATTGGAATGTAAGTTCTACAAGAGCAGAGACTTTTTGTCTGTGTTATTCACATAGGACAGTGCCTGGCATACAGTAGGCACTCATATATCTGTAGGGTAAATGAATCAATGAATGACCACATAGACCCAAGGCTCATTAAAAGCAAAGAGATTTTTCTGTTCCTTTTTCTATTCTTTTTAGTAAATATTCAATATTTTATAAAAAGGAGTGAAGATTATCATTCAAAAACAACAAAAAAATTTAAATGATAGACCAGGGTAAGTTTAAAGAATAAAGGAAATACTTTAAAATGGCTTTGTGCAATTTAGTTATGCTATTATTGTCTGAGGTGCAATGTGAAATGTGGGTTGAGTCTGGGAAGTCAAAGACTTAGATCCCTATTCCAGTTCTATCGTGTCCATGCTCAGCATCTTTGATTCAATCCCTTGTCTGTTGAAACTCCATGTCTTCATCTGCAAGTGAAAATAACTATTCCTACCTTTGCAGGATTATGGTGAAGATCAGCAATGAAATCTACAATGTGCCTGGCACATGGTGGGCCTTCATTAAATTGAGTTGCTATTATTATCTTGATCTAAATTTCATGAGTGATATGTTTCCTTATTTAATTCAAGTAGTTGGTAGCATTTAATTTGTAAAATCAGCATCAAGAATGACATTTTTAGCTTTGGACACTAACTGAATCTGCTTATTACCATGGAAGAATAAGTTCATTCACTTTGCAATTACATTAACGTAGATTACTAGCAAGTCAGGAACTATTTTACCTTGTTGATATGTGACTAGAAAATTTAAATGAATAGTAGTAACCAGGAAAAAAAAGACAGAAAGAAAAGGAGTATGTATTAGCTGCCTAGCTCACAAAAGGAGCCAGAGAAGAAGACCTAAGCTATACAAATGATCCACAACTTTGGAAAAATGACTCAAAGTACAGAGTGAATTGACAGTAGATTTTTATAACTGACCAGTTCTCTGAAAGCCTGGTTCTTTGTCTTCTTCTTTCTTTTTTTTTTTTTTTTTAAGTATTCCCCTTTCTGGATATTATTTTTTCCAGTTGTATTGAGAAGTAAAATGACACACATCACTGTTCAAGCTTAAGGCATATAGCATGGTGGTTCAGCTAACAACCATCATCTCATATGGAGACAAGAAAAAAAATGAAAAAGAAAAAAAATTTTTTCCTTGTCATGGGAACTCTTAAAATTTACTCTCTTAACAACCTTCCTACATATCATACAGCATTGTTAACAATAGTCACCAAGGTGGACATGACATTCCTACCACTTTATCTTATAAGTGGAAGTTTGTACCTTTTGACCACTTTTCTCTATCTGCTACTCCCTCCACTCCACCCTCCCTCCATTTCTGCTAACCACAAGTCTGATCTCTTTTTCTATAAATTTGATTCTGGATGTTTTTTGTGGAGTTTGGAGAGCGGGGGTTGGAATTCACATAGAAGTGAGATCTTGTCTTTCTCCAATTTATTTCACTTGGCATGTCTTCAAGATTCATCCACATTCTCACAAATAATAGGATTTCCTCATTATTCATGGCTGAATAAAATTCCATTGTATATAACTAACACAAGTTCTTTAGATATTAAAATTAACTTTAAAGTGTTGTCAAGTGGCTGTAATCTATCAGGTCCTATGCTTGGCTCTAGGATATCATTCTACACAAGTCAGAGACCTGGGACCCCAGAACTGAAACTACAGCGGGAAATATAGTATAGAGCTTATAACCATGCAGCGTGGTAAGAACAGTGATGGGCAGGAAAGCAGCACACATTACAATGTTAATGGCCATCTGGTTCTTAAAGTGGGTTGATGGGTGCATAGATGTTTGTTTTTATGATGCTTCATAACTTACATATGTGGTACATATATGTATATTACATATGTTACTTTTTGTGTACCGAATGTTACATAATTTAAAAGGTGAAGTACAAGGGTCTTGGAAGCTGCCAGGGGTTCCCCATTGTAACCTTGTGGGTGCCACATCTAAGCTAGAATGATGAGTAGGAGTGAGCCAGAACAGGGGATACAAGAAGAGAAGAGTGTCCTCAGGAGGGAGGAGCACAAAGAGGCTTGGATGAGGTGAGGGAGAGCAGGATCTGTCTGAGGAAGACATTATAGTCTAGCATGGCTGAAACACGGAATGCAGGGTGGGAAGAGGTGAGGGATGATAGTGGAGACCAAAGCAGGGGCCCAAACATTGAGGACCCTGTGAGCCAGTCAAGGAAATGGAATTTTATCCCAAGGATAGATTTTTTTTTTTAATTTTATTTACTTATTTATTTATGATAGTCACACACACACAGAGAGAGAGAGAGAGAGGCAGAGACACAGGCAGAGGGAGAAGCAGGCTCCATGCACCGGGAGCCCGATGTGGGATTCAATCCCGGGTCTCCAGGATCGCGCCCTGGGCCAAAGGCAGGCGCCAAACCGCTGCGCCACCCAGGGATCCCTTATCCCAAGGATAATGAGGAGTCCATGGACGAGTTTCATACAGCTGAGTTACAAGATTGAATTTACATTTGAGAAAGATGACTCTAGTTGCAAGGTGAATAGTGAATTAAAGGGAGCAAGACTAGAAGCAAGAAAATCGCTTGAGACACATTTGTTTACTTATACATTTTGCAAAGATCAGAAAGTAGAAAATGTACAGCACTGGTAAGAGTGTAGAGAGGTAGGGAATATAAATTGACATACTCTCTTTAGAGAGCAATTTGTCAATACCTATCAAAATAAAAAATTCATATACCCTTGATCTCACAGTTCCACTGCTGGAAATATATCTGGCAAATAAACCTGCACACCTGTTAAGAGATGTATCTATGAGATGTTTATGGCAGGACCCATAGTATAACAATTTTTAAAAAGAATTAGATCCTTCTGTGTAGACGTAAAAAGAGTTCTTAGTTGTGTTGTTAAATGAATAAAGCAAGATGCCCAGTATTGAGTATGGTGCTCTCCCATGTGTGTAAAAACTGCACACATATGTGTTCACTGATACATACGTATATTTGTGAATGTATAAAAACATTTGGAAAGATATATTGATTGCCTCAGAAGAGAAAGCCCAAAAACTGGGAAAGGAGAAAGCTAACTTTTCCTTTTGAATATGTTATGTTATGTTATGTTACATTTTATGTTGTCTTGTTATGTTATGTTTGCTGTAGTATGTCACTGTGATAAGAACTGTAACATGATATCTACCTTTTATTAACAATTTTTTAAGTTTATAATATAGTAGTATTGACTACAGGTACC
The DNA here is from genome assembly GCF_011100685.1 of Canis lupus familiaris. Classification (NCBI taxonomy): domain Eukaryota; kingdom Metazoa; phylum Chordata; class Mammalia; order Carnivora; family Canidae; genus Canis; species Canis lupus. The sequence goes on along the minus strand of NC_049256.1, from coordinate 16,361,115 downwards.
ACGTTGTACAGCAGATCTTTAGAACTTATTCATCTTGAATCTTGACTAACCGAAACTCTATGCCCGCCAATTAGTGTTTAATTAAAACCTAATACGCATGATGAAAAAAAATCACATCATAAAATACATATGAGAATGTGTATCAGTATTATGTTTTAATTAAACACCGTGGGGATTTTCTGTATGTGTGTGTGTTTAAGACAGATTATCCAGGACCTGGCAAAAGATGACATAATCTATCATTCTTCAGCTGAGGCCTAAGAGGTCCAGGAAGAGAGCCTTCCAAGGTGGCCTGCACCCTTCACTGTTTAGTGTGGTGAGAAGAAGAGAAAGCAAAAATGGCAGACAAGCCCTACAAAGCCCTTCTGGAGGCCTAATCCCTAGGAACTGCCTGGCCTTCTTTGAAAATGTAGAATAATAAGGAATCTAATTATAAGCCTTATGCTGTTTATCTTTCCATTCCACAAACATCTTGGGTCACTCTTTCACACCCTGTCAGATTGTCTCCTGCTCATACAAATTTTTCTCCAGCCACCTGCTAAAGCCCTCTGCTTTAGATGGGCCATTGGAAGATGGCCAGTGAAGGGCTTCCTGTGAGCTGAGGGCTATGCAGCCTACCTTCGCCCTCCCCTCCCAGCAACCTTAACAGAGGCAGAGCATCTTCATTCATGGCCCATGATGCTCAGAGGAAGGAAATTAATCCTAGAGAAGGGGACTCTTTCCCAACACATACACACACAAAGTGTGCCTCAGAGGCTCTTTTTGCTAGACTTAGACTCAGGGGCCTTACCCCCAAGGATTCCCAAGAGCTTCCCCAGCAGATGAACCCAAGATTTCTGCTAGGGAAGTCATTTTCCTGAAGGTGAGGCAGGGGTTGGAATACAGCCCATCCACTTATGTCCCTGCTCCTACTCCTTCAGCCTGTTTATAAAGAGCTCTTCATTTATAATTCGATGTTTACTTCAAAATACTCCAGGGAATTTTTACCCCATCTTCCAGCCTCCAAGACCCTGAATAATTGATTTGAGAAGAAGCACACGGCCTATTTGCTCCATGAGGGGTGGTAAGGGAAAAGAGAGCATCATTCAGAAAGGCAGTTTTAAGTGGGCAGAGAAACATGTGAACAATCTTTGTTATGTTCTAAAAACTTCAAGCAACATACACACATGTAATAGCTAATAACGAGTTCACAAATTTGGCTCGGCATCAAGTAGGATCCAGCTCGGGGTCAGGACAGGCAAGTGTTAAGGTGGAACGCCTATCAGCTCAGCTTCCTCTCTAACCATATCTCTCATTTACAGCAGTGTTTCTCAATTTTGAGAAATAAATAGCCCCCACGTGTTTTTAGAGAGGAGAAGGGAGGGACAGAGGGAGAGGGAGAGAAAGAATCTTAAGTAGGCTCCAGAGAGTTGACACAGAGGCAAACTTGGGGCTTGATGCAGGGTTCATCTTCACCACCCTGAGTTCATGACCTGAGCTGAAATCAAGAGCTGGACACTTAATGAACTGAGCCAACCAGTGACCCTATAAATAGCCTCTTTTTAAAGGAAAGCCAAAAGCATCTTGCAAAGTCCAGTTTGAGAAAAATTGATTTAAAATCTTTTTTTTTTTTTAAAGGTAACTATGTGAGGAATGGATGTGTTCATTAGCTTGAGGGTGGTCATCCTTTCACAATGTGTATAGACATCAAAACATCTTTCAGGCACTTCAAATAAATACAAATTTATTCATCAATTATACCTCAATAAAGCTGGAAGAAATAAAAATGAAAAATAAAAATAATGTCTTCTATAAAAATTGCATTCAATTGTGACAACTACACCAAAACAAGTTTTGATTTTATAACTAGAAAGTTCATTGATTTAAAAAAAAAAACACAGGATAAAAGAATTCTTGGAGAGACTTCAGTTTGAGAAACACCAATCTAAGCTGTTCTTCCTAAGAAACCCCTGGTAAATGTTATATACAACCTGGGAAATGGTAGCATTAACTGGTCATGAATCACCATTCACGCTTTACTGTGCATTTGTTCTTAGGTAGTTGCTTCATTATTATGTAATCATCCCAAAGAGGGCAGGACCTTGAGCAAGCGAAGCCTAAGATTGGCAAGTTTTGAGGCCAGAGGGCAAGGAAGGGGAAGATTGCCACTTATGGGGATGCTGGGAGCATGACTCTGGGAACCCTGAGTTGTAAAGTAGGCACTGTGAGTGAGGGGAAGAGAAGAGTAAGTTTCTATGAGCTGCTGTAATAAGGTACCACAAACTGGAGGCAGCATAAATTTATTGCCCTACTAGAGGCTAGAAGTCCAAAATCAAGGTAGCAACAGAGCCATGTTCCCTCTGATATTTCCAAGGGAGACCCTTTCCTTGTCCCTTCTAGCTTCTAGCATTTGCTAGCAATCCTTGGCATTCCTTGTCTTATAGACTCATGGCTCCGGTCACATACTCATCATCATTTTCATGTGTATTTTTGCATTGCCTTCCCTCTGTGCATGTGTCTCTGTGTCCAAATTTCACCTTTCCAGTAAGGACACCAGTCCTACCTGATTACAACCTATCCTCATTTTTATGATACTCAGTAAAGTCTGTATATCCAAATAAAGTCATATTCTGAGGTCGTGGGGGTTAGGACTTCGACATACGTTCTCTTTGAAGGGAATAAGGGGTGGTTGGGAAAACCCTGGGTGGGTGAACCCTGGAAGCTAGAAGAGACAAGGAAGGGTTCTTCTCCCTTGGAGATGTCAAAGGAGGGGGTCATGGCTCACAAGAGAACAGGGAATGGGGAGGCTGACAAACCTAATTTGAACCCACTTACAGTGGTGCACAGGGCTGCCTGGATCCATTCTATGAGGAGAGAAAATGAAACATTACTCTCTCTACAGCACAAAATACCACAGCCCAATTATTTGCCTCCAGACAATTGTGCAGATGTGGCACAAGCAATGGGGCAGACAGTTTAAAGCACAAAGCAAGATGGATTTTCTTCTGTCATTAAGAGAACTCCATGGAAAGAAATACTTTTCATGTAATAAGCTCACAGAGGTGAAAACGTTCTCTCAGGAATGATGGCTCAGAAGAGGCTGGCCATCAGCCAGGAATAGCACATCTGTTGGTGCTCACAGGATGCCCTGGGTGGGTGATTTTTAAAGTAAAATATAGCAACTCTAATGAAGTTTCCACAGCCAGTATTTGATAAATTGATAATTTTGTTGATGTGAGGGGAAAAAACAAGGATGGAGGGAGGGGCACAATTGAGAAAATGAGCATTTTAGTCTATGTACAAAGAAGAAGTTGTGAGGTTATTAGTCAGAGCTCTTGTGATTTAAATCAGCATACCATTTTGATTTAAGTTGGACTCCAACTTTTAGGGCATGCAAAGACCTGGCCTTATAATCCCATAAATTTGAAAGTGATTACAAACATTCACTGCACACAGAGCTTAAAAGCACAGCCTCTGCTTTCAAAGGGCATGTGATCTTTTAAAGGAAATCCAAATGCTGCTAGAAATGTGTCTAAAACTGATGAGTGACTTTCAGGACACATTTATTTTTTATTGAGATTCCAGCTAAATATGTAGCTGTGATAGGATATGAAAAACAATCACTTAACCATGAGTTCCTTCCCACATAAATGGGTCGTCCCACTCAGGATAGGAAAGGGGGGGGGGACGCTAAATCATGCAAATACCACACCCAAGTTGCATCGCTCAAGGGCTGATGGTTTCTGGCTTGCTCATAAAAATGTCAGTCTAACCTGCTGATTCTTGAATCCAAAAGAGCCATCCTGCAAGCTGCAAGATATTTGAGAAAAAAGCTTAATCCTAAAGTTCAGTTACTTTAAATCCTTTTTGGGAGTAAGTTGGACACTACTAATAAAGAAATAAAGAACACATAACTCTTCCCCTAAGCACTAATTCCAAAGAACATCATAAAGAATATCCACTGGGATCCCTGGGTGGCGCAGCGGTTTGGTGCCTGCCTTTGGCCCAGGGCGCGATCCTGGAGACCCGGGATCGAATCCCACGTCGGGCTCCCTGGTGCATGGAGCCTGCTTCTCCCTCTGCCTGTATCTCTGCCTCTCTCTCTCTCTCTCTGTGACTATCATAAATAAATAAAAAAATTTTTAAAAAAATCTTTAAAGAAAAAAAAAAAGAATATCCACTAAGTTTAAAATCTGTCCAAGGAACATGTGAACTGCCAGGGACACAGGAGGTATAACATGAGCCTTACCCTTAAGGGAATGACAAATCCTCATTTTTTTTTCTCCTCATATCAACAAAATCATCAATTTATTCACCAGCCACTCAAGCAGCAAGTGTTTGTTGAAGATCTAGCATATGCCAGACATGGTCCCATTCACCAGGGAGATGAGATTCATAAAAAAAAATCTCCCCTCCATCAAGGAGGTTCAGAGTCCTTTATCTTTTTTTAAGATGGATTTATTTATTAATTGAGAGAGAGAGAGAGAGAGAGAGAGCATGAGCAAGGAGAGGGGTAGAGAGAGGGAGAGAATCTCAAGCAGACTCCATGTCTAGAGTAGAGCTCCATGTGGACCTCAATCTCACAATGTTGATATCATGACCTGAAATGAAATAAAGAGCCAGTTACTTAACCCATTGGGCCACCCAGGTGCCCCCTTTGAGAAGAGAAATAGATAAAAATCATGCTACGCCATAGAGATGCAGGTACAGCACTATGGATGTCACAAAGGAAGGAAAATACACTTGTTGAAAATAAACCTCAGATCAAATCAGACTTTGCCAAGGACCAGATGGATGGTGAGAACCACAGTGCTCTAAGAGACAGGAAAGGTTGTGATTGAACACATCGGGAATGGAATGTACTGAGTTTCCAAGTACATTGGAGAATAAAATAGAAAATTTAAAAGAATTTCATAACGGTGTTTATTTGTAAATATTCCGTTTCTCTTGTTTTTCCCCCCCTCCCCACTCACCACTGTGTCAAATAGAGCCCCCTTAACAAAACGTGGAGCACTTCAGTGGGAGCTGGGATGCTGGGAATGGAAATAGGATGGGTCTACTTAAAAAAACACATGGAATCGCTTCTCGGCCTTTTGGCTAAGATCAAGTGTAGTAACTGTTCTTATCAGTTTAATATCTGATACGTCCTCTATCCGAGGACAATATATTAAATGGATTTTTGGAGCAGGGAGATGGAATAGGAGCTTGCTCCGTCCACTCCGCCCATCGACCTGGTATTGCAGTACCTCCAGGAACGGTGCACCCCCTCGGTGGGGGGGGGGGGAAACACATGGAAAGAGGCTCTCAGAGGTGGTTCTTCCTAAGTCCGTACTGGAATCCCAGCATCCTTTGCCCTCTGCTCCTTTCCTGATGGCTGTCCCTCTTCCCAGCTGTCCCTTTGTCTATCCTTTTTCCTGGACAACAACCAACTTAGCCTGGTATTATTGGCATTCTGAGTATATTCTTCATCTGAAAACTGCTAGCAAACTGCTAGCTCCTTCTCTCTCTTGGTTAGAAACAGTCAATATCTTTCGCACCTAAACTCTTTGTTCTAATAGATCTCCTCAGTCTTCCCTGTTTCCTGTGATTAGAGACAGAGAGCTCTTTGACATAAATGCATCTATACACACCCAGGGTTGTAAAATTGGTTGGTAGTCCATGAGAAGAAACTATGGAAGAAAGTATCTTCAATAGGACAGCAACAGCAAGTTTAAAGTACTCATAGATAAACAGTTGGGGAGAAAGCCGGGTAAGACTCTGCCGATCCAGGGGAAAGGTGATAGCATGTGCAATATGGGCAATACTATCAATAATGCATATTTGTATATCTTACAAAAAGAGAAATCAATCAAATGATAACAAAAACTGACATGAAAGCATGACATGCTAAGAGACAAAGAGAATGATGATCTTGCTGATGACCTGGCCGGCCTTGGGCCTCATGTTTGGAAGAACGATGCACAACTATGTTTTAATTGTTCTTATGCCTATTTGAGTTATTTGAATGTCACTGGATGACCCTTTGACCTTGTCTATGATTTCTCCTATCTTCTCTACCTCTTACCCTGCCCTGTGAAGAGTACTTCACTTCTACTCTTTGATGGGAAAATGTCCCTATCCACACCAGGCTGTAGATTTGCTCTGTCTTCTGATCTAGTACAGCAATTGTTTTTTGTACACACTATTGGCACTTACCATATACTAATTTACATATATATGTACATATATATATATATATTTATACATCTTATCTCCCCAGCTTGATAGTAAATATATTGAGAAGGCTCTCTCTTAATAACATTCATAGCACACTACATATTCATTTATGTAACATGCTGCATAAAAGATAGTAAAGATACAAGGAAGAACAGTATATATGTCCTGCCTTCGAGAAAATAACAGCTTGGTAGAGCCATCAACAAATAATTTTTGGTGATTTAGTCATTCGGAGACTTAATAGCCTCAGCATTGGAGGATTATGAAAGAAACTAGGGATCCCTGGGTGGCGCAGCGGTTTGGCGCCTGCCTTTGGCCCAGGGCGCGATCCTGGAGACCCGGGATCGAATCCCACATCGGGCTCCCGGTGCATGGAGCCTGCTTCTCCCTCTGCCTGTGTCTCTGCCTCTCTCTCTCTCTGTGACTATCATGAATAAATAAATAAAATCTTTAAAAAAAAAAAAAAAAAAAAGAAAGAAACTGACCTGGGAGCACAGGTGCAGAAAAGAGGAAAAGGTTGGCAATTAGTAAGGATAGGCTTAATTGCTAAAACAATGTGATTTAACACAATATAATTTCTCAGTCAAATCACATTCAAAAAAAATAAAAAATAAAAAAAGAAACAAATCACATTCCAATGTAATGTAGTCAGTGGGAAGCTCTGCTCCATGCCATCATTATGCCATCATTCAGGAACCCAGGCTCCTATAAACCTGTGACCCTGCCTGAGTTCTCTCCATTCATCTGATGCATAAGGGAAGATGGAGAGCATGTAGAAGACACACCTGGGCATGCAGGTGACACACTTCTCCTCTGGGGGAGGAGTCACATTGGCAGGAGCCAGTCACATGGCCTTGCATAGAGGGCATGGGATGGAAACTGAGGTCTAACTGTGTGCCCCAAAGAGAACTCAGATATTGTAGTCTCCACCATAGTAGGTAAGGTTGGACAAGGATAAAAAGAAGGAAAGGATTCTGAAAGAAGTGTGGCCTCAAACTCCAGGTCTCCCCTCTCCTTTCCTTCAAAGGTATGGCACTGATATAATAGGCTCCTGTTTGTAGAAGAACCTTCATGAAGTGTTTGGGGTAAGGCCCTTCCAGGGGAAGTACGCTTCTCCTTCAGAACAGTCTTTGCTTTGTGACTAATTAGCCATAAGGGGAAATGAAACAATCAATGAGGAAACTATTCAAGCCATATAAATATATATATTAAAATATATAAATATTTTATGTAAATGTATAAGGAAAATACAAAAATAAATTTGTGAATGTATATCATCTGAACCACTATGTAAAAACAACACTTTGCCTTTTGTGTCCTCAAATGATTTGGATGGTGATGGAGCCACCCCAGTCAGTTTGAAGACATCTTGCACAAGCCCCAAGGAAAAAAATCTGTTTAACTATCTCTTTTAGGGTTTCTGACTATTCTGTGAATATCCTCATAATGAGCTGACAAGTTATAAGGCCAGGAGCATTTGTGGCCACATGGGGAGAGCAAAGATAGGAATACTCTGTTTAGCTGAGAATAACAGTCACCAAGAGGTCAAGAAAATCCAATTTCAAAGAGCATTAGAGGGATCTTCCCACTTGAAAGGGGCCAGAAAGGAGGTGAAATTGGGAGGAGGAAGAATGTGATGAGACCCTAAGAGGTAATAATTGGAGGAAATAACCCAGTACTCTCGGCTGTCTTGTTTAACCCTTTCTGAGCCTTTAATTCGTCAAAGGTTCTTGTAAGACTCAGAAGCTTGGGCAGTCGAGAAGGAGCCAGTGAAGTAGGAGAAACTCTCAGACACTTCCTACCTTGCTTTCCCCCCAAACTTTCTCCTCTGCTGTGTCCTTTTGCTGTTCCTGAGAAGTCACCCCATTTCTCCCTATGCTTACACAGTGAACTATAATTTTGCTCACTCAGTCCAACTTGGGAATGGCTGAGAACTCTATTAGCTGTTACTGTGTTAACTCTCCTAGTATGTTTGCATTTTAAAAGACAATCTTACAAAGACAAATGAATCAAGTCTTAATAATAGGCTTTGAGGGTTAGAAGTGGAAAGATAGTCTTGCTCTGCCCCTTAGATCATGGAGGGGGGGCGTCCTACATCAGCTGCATAACCTTCCTCTGAAATAATTGATCTAAAGGCTCAGATTCTTCTTAATGTCATAGATCTGGGTTTAAAGCAATCATGGGATTATGTGTTGAATTTTTTAAGTGCAGACTGTCACATTTTAATTTCCTCACAATTTGAGCCTAGCAAAACAGAGTCCTGGATTTTTTTTCCCCCTTCCTTTGACACAGACTTGAACTATGACCTATCATGTGAACAGTTTATTTCCAGATTGCCACATGACTCAAGGGCTGAGGGCAAGCCAAATATGTAGTGCTAGAGGGTGTGCTTTGGGAAAAACAACATACAGAGTGAAACCCTCTTTGATGGGCTGTATTTGTAGCTGTTTCTCGCTGAGATAGTTATGACATTGCTGCTGTTATCCTTGGTTGTGTTTTAAGCTTGTGGCTTAAACAACTATTTTATTCAACTCACAATCCTTTTGAGTCAGGAGTTTGGAAAGATCCTGCCAGGACAGGGCATCTCTGCTCTGCTCCATGGGTGTCAACTGCAGTGGCTCCATGGGGGATGCAGGGTCCACTCCAGGATGACTTATTCACATGACTGGAAAGTCAGTGCTGGTCATAGACCTTGGCTCCTCTCTGTGTTGGCCTCTCCACAGGCTGCTTAAGCTTCCTCACAGCATGGTGGCTGGGTTCCAAGAGCAAGTGTTCCCAGAGACCAACAAGGAAGCCAAAAGCCTCCTGCTGACCTAGGCATGGGAGTCACATGGCATCATTTCCCCTGCATTTGACCAGTGAAGCACACCACTAAGTCCAGCCCAGACTCAATAGGAGGCAAATTCAGATTCCACCATTGAATTAGAGTAGCAAAGAATTTGGGACCATCTTTAATCTACCACAGACATTCTCAAATAAGAATTATCACGAAAGGTCATAAAACATTGTTTACCAGATTCTTAAAACCACCACAGAGTAAATTATTTTCTCATGTTATATCCCATCCTTCTCCTTATATGCAACCTCTTATCCATTGGCCACTGTACCACTGAAAAATGACCTCCTATGTTAAAAATGGCTTAGTCTCCAAGTTCGAAGGCTCCCTGGGTACCCATCCAGACCTGTTCCCACAGCTGGAGTGGACCGTTTATTTACTTTCTCTAGAATCCATCTCAGAAGTGACAGATAAACTTCAGTGTTTTTAACTCTTATGAGCAATTTGCTTTTAAAAAGAACAGGAATAATTCTTTAAAGACATTTATTTATTTAATGAATACATATTAAGTACATACTATGCCCAGAGCACTGCATTGTATCTGGAATGTAGAGGGAGGGAGGGGAGATGAATAAGCTATATTTGTTGCCTCACAGTTGCCCAGTAGGGGAGAGAGACATGTTCATAAATAACAGAAAGGAGCAGGAGAAAGCAAGTCTTGAAACTGCTGAATGTGGGTTGAGAACAAAAATAGCCAGCTTTGAGTTTTTGAATCTTAATACCAGTGTTTGCATGAAGAAAGGGTAGCATTCCAGAACACAGAAGGTGATCCCAACCAGCAGAAAGTGGAGATGGGAACATGAGACCCTGATTCAAGCAGTACACCAAGAAGGCAGTGTGGTGTGGTAGTTAACACCTAAGCTTTAAAGCCACACTGCAGGGATTATCTTTTTTGTGACCTGGGTCTGGAATTGGAGAACATTACCTGGATGTGTATTGAGACCAATATTTTCACTCACCAACAATTGTAGGAAGTTCTTTCTTCGCATAAAGGAAACCTGTAATTTGGAAGAGGGAGCAACCAAATATATATCTGTAAGTACAAATATAGAAGCACCACATTGGATATGTTGTAGGCACCTATTTAATTGTGTTGAATGAAGGGTTATGCTCTTCTCTTTCTCTAGAGAAGGGTCTTGATGTTTTGGTAGAACTTGAATATCCATTTTTAAATGTCTCCTTAACCAATACGTGTGGAGTGCCTGACACTGTTCGAGGCATACAGTGTGAATGACACAGTTGCAAGCACCTAATAATGCAGCTGTGAGCCAAAGACACAAGGTCCCTGCTTATAAACTCCTGGTGTTCACATACTGGTGATGAGACAAAGAAGCAGGGTGTGACAGGTGGGGACGCAGCATGAACAAAGCACAGGGAGAGGAACAAGCAAGATAGAAATGTTCGGGGAACAGTGGGAAACAAAACAGAGCGGATCAGGTGGCCTGTATAGCGCCATTCAAGAGATACAAGTGGAAAGTCATCTTCTTCTGAGAGAAGAGGTCAAACAGAATGGCCCGTGCCAGAATTGTTAAACCCCTAGAGCTCCCTGTAAATGGGTTGTCTCTGATGTATGGGTAATTGATATTCTGGGCCCCAGTGAAGACAAAGCAAGTGAGGTCAGCCATAGACTACAGTTAGCACTTAAGGCTTCACATAATTTTCTGATTCCAGGGACTGTCAAGAGTAAAACTAGGCTAGAGAATGTAGTGAGTTTTTCAGCCCTGGAAAATTTTCAGATAAGATAGAACATCAAATTTTAGGAATGAGCTAGAAAGAAAGGTAATGTTCAAGTAAATATAATCCTTGAAGGATTTCAATTCCTTCCAGGACTCTCATTCTATATGTCTGTGGAATGTTGTCTGTCTACTAGACACTTCTCTGGGTTTGGCAGGAGAAGGAGGAGTTTGTAATTCTAAATATAATTATTGTGGTTTTTACCATTGGCACAAAGCTCACGAGATCCCTAAAAGACAGAGAGCTGCGTGAATCAGATACAATTGGTTATAAAACTAATCCTTTCCAACTCTCAGATTCTGGGATAATTGAGGAAAGTTCTTCTAAAGAAGAAGCTTCTCAAATCATACATGAAAGACACAGCTTTAAAGATCAACTGATGCTCCCAAAGGAGAACTGAATAAATTGTCACAGTTACCCCAAAATGCAAGTAAACTGGGTTAATAAAGGAACTAGAAAGTCTCTAGAAAACAGAGCAAAAGTAGGAAGGAACCAGAGAATGAATCAGAGGGAGAGGGAGTAATCCCTATTTCGCACTGAAAAGCTAAGGGTTTGAATCGAGTCTTCTGATTTCAATCACTTTCACAGCAGCGAGCTTCTCCACTGAAAGCACCTCTACAACTCTGATGGGCTTCCACAAATCAAGTTCTTCTAAAGCTGCTTGATAAAAACAACACTCTCCAGGGGCACCTGGGTGGCCAGTTGGTTAAACGTACAACTCTTGCTCTCTGCTCAAGTCTTGATCTCTGGGTGGTGAGTTCAAACCCTACACTGGATTCCATGCTGGGAATGGAGCCTACTTAAAAAAAAAAAAAGGAAAGAAAAACAATACTCTCCAAATTTTTTCCATAGAAAACCTATTTGGGCTTGATATATAGCCCTCAATTCTTCTTATCTTGTGAGCCAGAGTGGGAATAATAAAATAGTTTGACTCAGACCTTTCTAAGTTTGACTTATGTTCAAATTCAGGGTAAAATCAATCTACACATAAAAATTAGAAATGCAAAAAAAGAAAAAAAAAGAAAAAAGTGCAATCTTCAACATGTGAGCAAAACAAGCTGGTTTTTCAATTCCTTTTTCTGAAACCAAAGGAAATTAGTCATCTCCTCCTTTGACCTTGTGATACTTAACAGCAGTGTCTGTCCTCTTTGGGAGACCTATATTCATGGCCAAGTCAGGTATTTAAATCTCATTCTGGCATCCCAAATGGCAGAATTCTGATTGGAGTTTTATGTTTACCTGCTGGGAAAATGTTATCCAGCCACCTTTGAAACTTTTCTGTTCTTTTTTTTTTTAATATTTTTTTATCCATTTAACAGACACAGGGAGAGCACAAGTAGGGGGAGTGGCAGGCAGAGGGAGAGGGAGAAGCAGACTCCCTGTTGAGCAGGGAGCCCAACTCGGTGCCCCATCCCAGGACCCCAGGATCACAACCTGAGCCAAAGGCAGATGCTCAGCTGACTGAACCACCCAGTGCCCCTGAAATTTTTCTGCCAACTCAACCCATGTTAATTTAAAAGCTATATCCTATACACAAACTATACAGATGGAACGTTAGGAAGTATGCTCAATTCCAGCCCTCAAGACGTGGGAGCCTAATTGAGTAAAGAGATGTGCACTTGAAAAGCAAAATAACAATTAAAGGTAGCACATGATTAGTAGTCACCTGGATAATTTAGATAAGTATGATGGGTATCCTAAGGAGCAAGAGGTCATGCTATACTCATGTTGCCCTAGCAGATGAAACTGGAATCGGGTCTTGAATCATGAGTAGGAGTTGGCCAGGTAGAAGGAGCAGGAGAAAGCTCTCCTGGAAGGAACATAGGCTCAGAAGTGGCAACAGTGGCTAGAGAGTGACTGGTCAACCTGGTCACTTACTCTTTTGGAAAATCATCGTGGTCACCCTCAGTGGCAATTTGGATTTTTTTAAACCATTAATATTCAATTCATCTATAATATTCCACTGGGTTCATTCTGTTTCTATTTCATGCCATTTTTGGACCCTCCTCTTCTCAAGAGCCCAACATAGTCTACCACAGTCGTTTAAAAACACCTTCTACGTTAGAAGCCAGAATCCTTGACATTAAGTCAATAATAGGTTTCTGCTTTGTGGACCCGCACATTGTTTTCACCAGACAAAAGGAGGGGAAGAGACAGTAAGGCTGACAGACAACTTATAAAAATCTCATGAGATGATTTATTGTATTTCCTTAGGGAAGCGTTAAAAGAAATTAGATCATGGTGCGTTCTATTTGTGTCAGAGATGAGCAGTTATTGTACAAAGCTTGTAGAGCTTCAGGTGCTTTGCCTAGAACTGTGTTTTAGTCTTTGAGTGTTTGTAGTACTTGTAGTACTCATCTGAACTTGCAGAAGACAGAAGAGCTGCCTTCAAAAGCTAGAAACCATAGCAACCTCGCACGCGTTCTCATTAGGGCCCCTCCGCCTGGGCCATCGAAGGGGAGCTGTGTGACAGCTAAAGTTGGAGGGGATTTTCTGTGTGGCTGTTACCTCACTTGTCTCCTCTGCTTCGGCTTTCACATTTCCACAATTCATTTTTATGGTACTTAGGGTTTATGGCCCTTCTACATACCTTATTTAATTTCATCCTCGTAATAACGGTAGAAGGTAGATGTTGTTAACCCTCATTTTTATAGCTATGAAGAAACTGAAGCTTGACACACTTCTAAGTTATTCAGAGAGAAAACCAATCTTTGACCAGTCTCTCTGAGTATAATAATTTTTAAAAACACCCTTTTTTTTTTGCATGAGTGATACGATTAGAGATTTTCAAGTTTTGCTATGTGTAATAGTATATGTGAGGCCATTAGCTAGCGTTAATAACACCTACAGCAATATTATTGCCTTGGTTACGATATGGGAAAGAAAGCAGAGATTCAAAAGAGGAGAAATCGCTTCTATGAATTTGAAAGTATTTCCAATACTTTCAATGTGGCAGGGATAACAAGATGTTGAAGAGGGCAAATTCAAAAGTGAACCAGCACTATTTTCAAGTTAAATAATTCAGCTACAATACGAGGAGGCATGTTAACATTTATGGCCAATCTGTGGATTATCTCAAAAATGCATAGATGTTTTGGAACATTTTGGTTTTCTTTTTTTTTAAGTGGGTTGGTTACCCAAATAACTCGTATACTGACACATCTTCTGTAGACACATACAGCTTATGTAAAATTTACTAATTACACATTCTAAGATTATATACCGAGTAAGCCCAGTCAAATCCTGCTCAAGATTCTTAAAAACCCTTGATATTCAAAGCTAATATGGCTAGTATATAGAAGTTCAAGGGTAGTTATTTCTAAGATATATTTATTTTCATCCTAAGATTAAGGGTAAATACTTTTTAATCTCTCCTTTTTTCATTCTAACTGGACTCAGTTAGTGTCACATATCTAACTGCCAATAAAATCACTGGCATCAGAAATCCTTCTTTCTGTCCTCTACCCTTAACCAGATATTTCCTAAATGTCCTTTTGATCTACTGTTTTCAGTAAAGGCCGATGGGCTTAAGATTCCAGAAGAGACTGAGCATCTTCCCTAATCTAGCCATTAATCATTAATTGCTTTAATAGTTTAAAATTTATGCAAAGACAGTTCATCCATAATTATGCACATATTATACCTTTGGGCATATGAAATGTGAGACAATTTTCTACAACTTCCAAGGGCACAGTAACAGACAATTTTTCCGACATCTTTCCAGAGGCTACCAACAAATAGATCCTCTTTCTTCAAGGAAATGGTTTTCAAACCTTGCTCTCTAGAGTTCTAGGGGTTCCTAGGAAGCGCCCCAGGGCCTCTAAGGAGTTTGAGGGGCATAAGAGCAAGTATTGTGTTTAATGGTTCAACTCACCTCAGACAGAGCAGTGCAACAGTTTCAAATGTTGATATTCTTTCAAAATTTGGCTAAGGGCAAGAGCAAAAGGCTGATGGCAGACTTTCACTTTAAGGCCACGTGCAGAATGTGTCTGGGTATCTTGTAAGGTGTCCTGAAATTTTCAGAAGCCATTTCAAAACAAGCTTAAGTCACTTCAACTTTAAAAAAAAAAAAATCATGGCATACTTTTAGAGGATATGAAGAAGCCAAAAAATAAAAAACAATGGTATCTCATCATGTAAGTTGGACAGGACTGTAATAAGGGACTCACTTTAAGTACTTTGTATTTGGCTGCCTGAACAGGGCTTATTCCCTTCCTTTTGTGGCTTCATAGAATTTCTCTGTTCCACCTCTTTTTTGCTATTTTTAACAAGTTGATTCAGTATTGCCTGACTTCCATGGCTAACCACTGGCTTCTGGGAGCATCCCAAATCTCCCTGATGCCTGCTCTCGATTTGCTGGTCTGTCACTGGAGTCCCATCACCCTCACCCAAGACTCTAGGGCTAGATCCCTTTTTGCCAACTTCTCTTCACAACCAGCCTCAGTTCTCAAAACTATCCTACAAAGTTATCAAGAAAAAATGCTCATGGGTGCCTGGGTGGCTCGGTCGGTTAAGTGTCTGACTCTTGATTTCAGCTAGGTCATGATCTCAGGGTCATGAGAGCCCCATGTTTGGCTTTGCAGTCAGTGTAGAATCTGCTTGTCCCTCTCTCTCTCTCTCTCTGCTCTTCCTCCCTTCACCCCCCACCCCTGCCAGCTCTATCTCTAAAATAAATAAATAAAATCTTTATACAAAAAAGAAAAAAGCTCAGAGTTAATCTACTACACCAAAATAGAAGCAGCTTTCCCTTTAGACTTTAATCCTGAATATAACAATATGGAATCAGAACAAGAGGTCTTTAAAGGAATGTGGAAAAGCTGGTAATTCAGAAGGAGGAGGACTGGTAATTCCATCCCATGACTCCATATCCCCAAATCTTAGCTCTTTTTAAAATGACCTCCAGAAAAGAATTCCCCACTCTCCCAAGATTCAACAGTCATTTTTATACTCCTGGTAGGAAATTTATCATGTCAGCTTATATTTTAAAATTAGCTTCTAATGTAGAGAACAATCTGTTTGCCACATCTTTGGAGACTAGTCATTAAGACCGTATGGAATACAAACCTGAATCAACTATAAAAAATAAAATCATAAGCCAGCTGCTTCAGAAAATGAAATCATAAGCCAGTTCTAAGCCTCAACCATCACCCCTATGGAATGGGGAAAATAATATTAACTCCCTAGTAGGGTTATCCTGGAGGTCTTAAATAGGTTCCCCCCATAACAAGATTGGCACAGCCTGGTGTACAGGAAACACTTGGTACATAACACTGTGCTATGCAGTTGCTGGGCAGTTGTGGGGCGGAGGCTTTCAGTTTTCTGCTCACCCAGTACGACAGTCCAGTTCAAACCATTTTTATCCAGGCAGCTGAAAAGTCACTACCCAGTAAGGGGGTCAATAATCTCCATTTATAATCCCAAACAGCAGTTCTCATTTATACCCAGGGCAGTTTCCTACCACTACTCCTAAAGCCATTAGTACTTCTTTCTTTGCAAGGAAAAAGCCAAGAATTAACCAACAGGGGTGCCTGGGTCGCTCAGCCAGCTAAGCCTCTGCCTTCTCAGGTTATGACCTTGGGGTCCTGGGATGGAGCCTCACATTGGGCTCCCTGATCAGGAGGGGACGCTGCTTCTCTCTCTCCCTCCACCCTTCCCCCTGCTCCTCCCTTCTGTTCCTCCTCGCCCTCCTTGTGAGGGTTCTCTCTCAAATAAATAAATAAAATCTTTAAAAAAAAATTAACAAACAGCTTTCTATTTTTCCATCTCCTCTCCATCCCATGAGGGCCCAAGCAAAGTACATCCCAAGTACCGGATGAGGCAGCTTTATTTTCCAGCAACATTTCTGGTTAAAGGTTGACACTGCAGGCTGACTTACTAGAGCAAGACAAGGTCTCTTTTATTTACTTAGCATGTCCTTAAAAATATTGCCAAATTTATCTGACTGCAAGACCTGATCAACTGCCCTCTTTATTGCTACTAATAAGGATTTATTAATCCAATGAATGTAATCTATTTCATTTAACTCTGATTTATAAAGAGCTCTCCAGCCATTTTTACTATATATTTTTTAATGAAAACATCCGGAGTTTCTTATTATTATTTAACAATCAAGGAAGACATCTATCCTCATAAAAATGAAGTACATCATCACCATGAATTCCCACACATTTAACCCATAGATTTAAAAAAAAAAAAAAAAAGATTACAACGTGAGAAGGAACTTAGTGGCTCCGAGTGAGTACGATAAGGCAAGAAGAATGTAGTATTTAGAGTTAGAAGATGGGGCTTCCAATTGCAGCTCTGTTACCGATCAACTGTGTGGCCTCAAGCATCTAAATCCTTTGACCTTTAGAGTTTCTCTTATCCAGGAAATGGAAACAATCTCTGCCCTTCATTGTGTCACAGAGTGATGGTGAGGAGGGAACATGGCCCAGCTGTGGGAGGACTGTGCCAACTCCAACATGTTCACGGGCTACCCCTCACCTCCCCCTGACCTCCAGCCATGTCTCCATGGTCCCCAAATGCTCCTGTGGTTCAACAGCACAGTTCACCCCTGGGGGGTCCACTTGTCTTGGGAGAGAAATACTCAGGCCTTTCATCATCTATTCCTATTCATTGATGATTCCAGACAAGTAATTCTCTGAGACTCCATGGGGTTTAATGAAATCTGAAAACAGAAAAGGCTTCCAAATATAATTATCTTCTAAATACAGTTCCCTTATGAAAAACCCCCACGTTCCTACTAAGTCCTGTTATCAATCAGGTCAGCCTGTGATTTAACAGAATGTCACCACAAAAGTCATTTAATAGAATGTCACACACACACACACAAAAAGACCTTCTTCCTTCTGTTGGTAACTATTAATGGTTAAATCATGAATTCTTTTAAAAATCTTTAACCATTCCTTATAAGCAACCTTTGGTAAAATCAAATTTTAATATTTTAATTCCCTATAAAAATTAGTGAAAAGGAATAAAGGGAAAGGAGAGAAAATGAGTGCAAATATCAGTGAGGGTGACAAAACATGAGAGATACCTAACTCCGGAAAACGAACAAGTGGTAGTGGAAAGGGAAGTGGGCGGGGGGTTGGGGTGACTGGGTGATGGGCACTGAGGGGGGCACTTGGCAGGATGAGCACTAGGTGTTATGCTAAATGTTGGCAAATTGAATTCCAATAAAAAATTTTTTTAATATTTTAATTCCCTGACATTATATTTGCTTTGCCATTTGGGTAATTATTTGGGTACTTGAAGCAGTACATGATATATGGATATAGATACAGGTATGCAGATATATCTATATGTATATATGCATATGTATATGCACACATACACAAATTTGGTAATTTGAAATGATTTACCAAAGTTGATTATATTAAACAAATAATTACTGCAACTCCCAATCACTTTATAGGTTATAGACCTAACCTAAACCACTGGGACCAAGCATATGTTTTTTTAAAATATGGTATGAATTGTTCTGCCTGTAAAACTGAAAAGAACCCCCACTCGTGAGATGTACCATTTTTCAACATATTCGTTGTGGCCCATTAGGATGGATGAAAGATGTTTTGGGCTGTTTCTTTGCTCCCAACCAAAGGCAGTTACACTGCTGCCTAAGCAACTGTGTGTTCCCATGTGTTCTCATTATTATCCCCCTTAGTGCTTTCTCTATTTATTTTAATTAAAAAAAGATGCATTTCCAATTTAGAACATATCTTGATGGCACAGTAATATGCAGCTCTAAATGCTCCTGGGGAGTAGAAACAGCCTCTGGAGGCTGAGAGCCTTGAATCCATACCACCAGCGTAAGGGGCTCCACAGTTCTAGGAATGTGAGGACCCAGGTCTTACCACTCCCCCCGCCCAGCCCCAGGGAATCCCTCCCCTCTTGCATCGTCATCCAGATCGAAATTGGGTTGAGGCAAATGTCAAGGGCTACAGGTAGAGTGGTCTCGTGTTGCCATGGTAACAGGAAGGCAAGGAGGGGGCACGAGAAGCTACTATTTTTGATTCTCAGACTGCTTGTCAGAGCCATCCCTGTGCCCCTCTCCACTTGCCTCGCAGCCCTCCCAAAGTGCAGGGGCCTATTTAACTGTTACAAAGGTTAGCTGTCGGCTCAGTTCTCCATCAGCTGTCTGAAAACTAAAAGATCAGCCCATTGTTGATCTTTCTACCTGACCCCTTGCACCCAACTGCCTTCTTCCCTGACTTGGCTGATTTGATTAATATTTTTTGGCAATGACAAAACACAGAGTGGGACCTCGCTTATGCTATCAGGAACAAAATTCTTTTTTAAAAAAGATTTTATTTATTTTTATTAGTGAGAGATACAGAGAGAGAGGCAGAGACACAGGCAGAGACAGAGAAGCAGACTCCATGCAGGGAGCCTGACGCGAGACTCCATCCCTGGTCTCTGGGATCACGCCCTGGGCTAAAGGCAGGCGCCAAACCGCCAAGCCACCCAGATGTCCCAAAGTTAATTCTTTTGGTATGTAATTCGTTCAGTGTATAGACTGGCTGCACAATTTAACGCAAGGAGACCACCATTATTGGCTATCCCATCATCCATATTGATCAGGTTCTACCAACCTCAGCATTTGTACAACAGCACAAAGGCCAAATCTTTGGCATATGAGGTGGGCAGGACTGCTGGCCTCCTCCTTTCTTCCTACCTTCCCACAGTTTCTGGAAGATGTTCCATATCAATGAGCCAGTTATCAATGCATTGCTTCTCTGTCCCCAAATTCACCCTTCCATGGACCTGCTCTGCCATAATGGATTGGATTCTATTAAGTTTTCCTCCTTTACACTGCATGTGATATAAGCCTTGTCAGTAGAGGGCACTGCAGGAGGAAGGTTTCTCTTCCTGCCTCTGGTTCCTGTTACCTAGTCTGTTAGTAGGGGCATGTGTGCAGGGACACCTGCTGGTGCTCTGTCCCAGTTGCACATCTGCAGTCTCTCAAGGGCTGCAGTCCTGCCTGAGCCTGGGACCCCCATCCCATGGCCTTCCCAATGTGGACACCAAGCAATCTAGGTTTATGCTCATAGTGGTATCCCAAACTCTCTCTGTGTACCTGTCCACTTTGTTTTGTGCCTGCCCAACTCATCTGCACCCTGGATACCTCTTTTTTTTTAAACCCAGTAAACATCAGCTATACCTTCTCCAATAAGATCTGAACCTCAGGCTTGGGGAACGTACCCTCCCAAGTCTGTCCTTCCTTGGATACCCTTCCTTAGCACTATGGCACCCTTTGGAGTTATCTTTAGATCTTTATTGTTATTCCATCACAGCCTAATCCTTCTTCATATTAAATTTTCCCTATTTGAGTTACCATGTGCTTTTTGTGTCCTGATTGGACACCTCATTCCCATTTGGGATTCAGGAGCTTCCCAACCGGCCATTAATACGATGACCACTCACACCCTCACTCCTTTCTTGGTCTCATTCTGTATTCACCAAGACTCCAGGGAATTGGGCAGAATTTGGTCTGTCAGTGAGTGTTTCTTCTTAACGGTTTGCAGCCTTTCACTCAGTGATGCCTCCTCCCCCCACCCTGCCTTGTAAATAATGATTTCTCCAGGTAAAATGGATAAAGACAGAGTGGGTAAAAACAAGACTACTCCTTGAAAGAGACACTATTTCAGCCCCTAAGAAGCTCTTCTTTATCTTTAGCTAATTTATAGAACAGTTTTGCTGCTGTTAATATAGATGAATCTCAGCTGAACACATAGACTCTATCAGTCTAAAATAACTAACTGGTTGGTATATTTTTTTTTAATAAAAAGGATTTGAGAGTGACAGGTGAGTAATTGTCAGCTGAAGACATAGTGAGTGCAGAGGTCAGCATAAAAGATGTCATCTTGCTTATTGTGATCATTTTCATAAAATGGGTTAGAATGACAGCTTCTGCTCCTGACTGATTATCACACATTCGTGGATTGATAAACACAAGGTATTGGCCAGCTTTCCAGACAACAATCCCTTTCTAAAGTCAGTCATAGTTTGAAGAATTCATTTTCTTTTGTGACACTGGAAGCTATTTGATTTCCAGAGCATTTTCCTACCTAATGCATAAGGATTGAAACTGAATTTTTTTAAATAATGAGCTTTATAATTAGAAGAAATCTTTTAATGAAATGAATGGTAAGAGCTGTGTACAGAAAGGAAAATCAATTTGAAAATAGTTTGTTCCCATCAGGCCTTATTACGAATGGCATATTGCTACTGGGAACAAAGTAAGTTTTATTCAGAGCAAAATTACCCTGGAATCATTAAGGACATATTAGTAACAACATTCCGTTAGCAACAGTTGTCTTGGAAGATGCAGTCAATGAAAGTTTTGCCTTATAAAATGGAAAGTGCTTCTAAAACTTTGAAAATGTGCATATATATATAATCATATATATATGAACTTTGGACTTTGAATCTCTCTTTAGAGAAGTAGTTTGTATTGGACTAGATGACCACTTATCTGGATAACAAGATGCCAGAAAAAAGAACACCTCCTTCATCCCCCTCCTGTCCTTGTGAACAAAGCATTTCCATTAAAGACTCTTTCCTCTGGGCCTTTAGGGGTTCACAATGTTCAAGAGTTACTTATTAAAATGCAGATATTTCTAACAAGAATAATCCTTTAAGTCTTTATGAGCCAACTCTATCAGAGGTAAGTCTACAGAGTTGCTTTATAATCATGATAGGTCCACAAGTATGGACACAAACTAGATTTCTGCTAAGTGTTAGAGGTACCAGAAGAATGACTATGCCTGGTTCTGCAGCTCTTTGTTGTCTATAGGTTCATCAACATAGTCTTATTTAGTTTAAGAAGCTTGCTTGAGGGGTACCTGGATGGCTCAGTCAATTAAGTGGCCGACCATTGATTTCTGCTCAGGTCATGATCCTGGGGTGGTGGGATCAAGCCCCGCATTGGGCTCCACGCTCAGCCTGGAATCTGCTTGAGATTCTCTCTCTCGACTCCTAACTCTGGGAAATGAACAAGCAGTAGTGGAAGGGGAGGTGGGCAGGGGGATGGGGTGACTGGGTGACGGGCACTGAGGGGGGCACTTGACGGGATGAGCACTGGGTGTTATACTACATGTTGGCAAATCAAATGCCAATAAAAAAATACACACACAAAAGAGATTCTCTCTCTCTCCCTCTCCCTCTGCCCCTCCTGCTCATGCTCACACACTCTCTCTCTTTATCAAATAAGTTTTTAAAAGAAAAGAAAAAGGGGGCACTTTTTCTTTTCAGAAGATGCTCAGTGGTTGAGCATCTTCCTTTGGCTCAGGGTGTGATCCAGGGGTTCTGGGATCAAGTCTCACATCAGGCTCCCTGCAGGGAGCCTGCTCCTCCCTCTGCCTGTGTCTCTGCCTCTCTCTGTGTGTCTCTCATGAATAAATAAATAAAATCTTTAAAAGAAAAAGAATATTACTTAAAACATGTACAACTCATCCATTCTCTCAGAGGGGCAAGCCACACCACCATGGTGCAAGATGTCTAGAAATACATTCTAAGCAACTTCTACATATTTTGCTTTGTTTTCCTGGTTATATTTTACTTTGGTGTAATGCCATCAAAAAATCAAAAAAACAAACTCTATGAGGCACATCATTATATTTACTGTAAGATCATTGTCAAGGATTTTGCCCATCACCTCATACACTGTCTTCTTTACATGGAAAAATTTTCTTCCTAGTTTTGGAACCAATAATGTTTGGTAGTTATCTTGGACAACTGGTGTCTTTTTATATTATGGACACTGTGAAGTTCTATAGATTTCCTTTTGTTTTCTAGCTGTTCTAAAGATGAAAACCACATTTGTATTCCATTCATATTTTTATTCTCGTTTCTGTCTTCATTATAGATTTCCACCTTTGTTTTCCTTTCATTTTTTTATCTATGTTTTTAATTTATGCTACATTTGTGTACAGTATATTCATGTCATGTACACCTGTATGTGGTATGTATGGTTATGTGCATGTGTGTGGTGAACAGAGCCTTATTTATAAATTACCTTAAATAATTTCTAGAGCAAAGTAACTTCTAAACAACATAAATAACTGGTTTTATTTAACTCCCACACAAACCAGTAGATGGACATAGTTATTTTTCTGATTTTAAAAATAAACCTCAAAGCTATAAAATACCTTATTAAAGTCATGAAACTAGGAAGTAATAAAACTACTCTGAAGCTCACTTTCTTTTTTTGTTCTTCATCCAAAACCCCCTGCATTCCTTTCTATACTCGATACCAAGGTGAAGGGGAAAAGATACTGAAGAAGATAATAGAAAGTCACAATTTCCCTAGAAGGAACCATTTCCTATTTTTGCAAATAGAATGTTTACATAAATGCAACTAAATTATCTTGGCTCCCAGGGTAAAATATTCCAAGATCAGTCATCCTATTAGATCCACCCATACACATGGTGGCATAGTGAGGCAGTGACCTGGGTGGTCAGTCTACATTCAGTTGAACCCAACTTTAC
Organism: Canis lupus familiaris; assembly: GCF_011100685.1. NCBI lineage: Eukaryota > Metazoa > Chordata > Mammalia > Carnivora > Canidae > Canis > Canis lupus. The sequence continues at coordinate 16,337,861 of NC_049256.1, read as the reverse complement.
CGAGACATTCAAGGAATCTCCCTCAGGACTTGGTAATGAGTTGGTTTTGTAATCTCTTCTTTACACTCTGCTTTTAGAGGCTTGAGAATGCATTTATGGATGTTCAGGTTGATTAGTTGACGTGACCTCTTTCTTTTCAACAAATAAAACATGAAATTTCAATCTCTAAAGCTCTCTGTACATTTATTTTTAATAAGGTAACATTCCCTGATCAGACAATCAAATCACAAGCTCATCCAGTGAAGCCTGGAATCTGAAAAAGATGCCCAATAAAACCTATGAAAAAAAATAAGTTGAATGAATAGCTCTCTAGCTGTCAAGATCAGTTAAAGGTGCTTATTATCTTAAGAAATATACACATACATGAAGGTTACCAACCACATTTATTTTATCTTTATCTCTGTGAATATGGGATTTGGTTGCAGGAGATGGGGGAAGCTGATAAAAATGTTTTGGTCTTATGATTTCTTGGCCCTTACTTTGAAGCTTCATAAATACCCATATGCCAGATATCTAATTAGTGCTATAATTAAGCTAATGGGATAGGCTATTAACATATGACAGAACTGATAGCTGGAGGATGGAGGATGGGTAAAGTTTTGAATGCCACTCAGTCAAATACAGTGCCCTCTGCTCTGACAGTCCTCAGTAAGAAGGTTGACCTGGGCTCATAACCTGAGTTACAAGTTGCCTTAAAAGTGATCTACTTCAGGGGCACCTGTGTGGCTCGGTGGTTGAGTGTCTGCCTTTGGCTCAGGGTATGATCCTAAGGTCCTGGGATCAAGTCCCACATCAGGCTCCCTGCAGGGAACCTGCTTCTCCCTATGTCTCTGCCTCTCTCTGTGTGTCTCTCATAAATAAACAAAATCTTAAAAAACAAAAACCAAAAAGCAACTCCAAAGGATTTTTTTTTACCACTATTGTGAAGTCACTGAGAATAATCAACACAGGCAAGTGTCTCTATCTGAAAAATTATTTATTTTCCTGATATAGTCAAATCAACCTTTTCTGTAATATTTATCACTTTTTATGTCTTGCTTAAAATTCCTACCCACTCTCAAGTCATGATGAATGTTGTCATGATCTGCTTACGTTAACATGAAAACACGAAATACTCATTAGCTGAAAAGAGCCTCCTCAGGGTATCTGGATAGTGCAATCCGTTAAGCGGCTGACTTTTAGTTTTGGCTCAGGTCTGATCTCAAGGTCATGAGATCAAGCCCCACATCAGGCTCCATGCTGAGCATGGAGCCTGTTTCAGATTCTCTCTCCCTCTGTCTCTCTTTCTCAGGCTCTCTCTCTCTCTCAAATAAATAAATAAATAAATAAATAAATAAATAAATAAATCTTAAAAAAGAAAAGGAAAGAGGAGAGGAGAAGGGAGGGGAGGAGAGGAAAGAAGAAGAGAGAAGAGAAAGAGAAAAGAAGAGAAGAGAAAGAAGAGAAGAGAGAAGAGAAGAGAAGAGAGAGAAGAGAAGAGAAGAGAAGAGAAGAGAAGAGAAGAGAAGAGAAGAGAAGAGAAGAGAAGAGAAGAGAGGAGAAGAGAAGAGGAGAAGAGAAGAGAAGAGGTGAAAAAAAAAGACAAGAGCCTCCTCATCCAAAGTCTGGCTACTGGTATTGTGATTTCTTGGCCCTTACTTTGAAGCTTCATAAATACCCATATGCCAGATATCTAATTAGTGCTATAATTAAGCTAATGGGATAGGCTTAATCCCTATCCCTGGGTGGGCCCTTTTGCTTGAACTCAAGATGGCTCTCAAAGACCCTCCTATGTTCGGAGCTCTCTGTAAAATCAGTTGAGCCTTCTGTTGTCCAGTATCTCTGCTTATCTTCCTTTGCTTTATCCTGCTTCCTTCCCTCCCACAATTATTGATCCCAAGAATACCCTCAATAATCTCCTTCAGAATCTCTGTCTCTGAGTCTGCCTCCATGGAAGCCAATCCACACCAAGGAGTCAAAATAGTTTATACTCCTCATCACAAATCCCATTGTTGGACAATTGCTCCTATTACAATTTTCTTATTCTTGAAACACAAATAGCCTCCTTATAGCCTCTGATTCTCATTTCTGCTCTTTGAAACCAAATGGAAAATTTATCCCCTTTTTCTCAAAATAGCTCTTAAATTAGCAGAGGACAACTACCATGTGCCCACTATAACTGTTTCCTGGGCAAAAGAGCCCAATTCCTCCCATTGTTCCATATCAGACAGTGCTTCCGGACTTGTCTCCATCCTTGTTGACCTCTTCAGCTTGCTCATCACTTTCTCTATTACTCAATAACTGACTTGGGATGGTTCAACTTAGAATCTTTTAGCTTTATAATGGTGTGAAAATGATCACGTTCAGTAAAAACTATACTTTGAATTTTGAATTTGGATTCTTACCTAGTGATACATGGTACATCTTTCCTGTAATGCTGGGCAGACACAGCACCCAGGCAGTCCCATGATCACACGGGTAAATGGCCAATACACTGACAATCACTCCATCCGGTACAGCCATTCTATTTTTCACTTTCAGTACAGCATTCATTAAATCACATGAGATAATTCAGTATCAAATAGACTTTGTGAGATCCCTGGGTGGCTCAGCAGTTTAGCACCTACCTTCAGCCCAGGGCATGATCCTGGAGTCCCGGGATCGAGTCCCACCTCGGGCTCCCTGCATGGAGCCTGCTTCTCCCTCTGCCTGTGTCTCTGCCTCTCTCTCTCTCTCTCTCTCTGTGTGTGTGTGTGTGTGTGTGTATCTCTCATGAATAAATAAAATCTTTTTTTAAAAAAATAAATAATTTTTTAAAAATAGGCTTTGTGTTAGATGATTTTTCCCAATCATAGGCAAATATAAGTGTTCTGAGCATGTTTAAGGCTAGGGCAGGAACCCTCATACACTGTTGGTGGGAATGTGAACTGGTGCAGCCACTCTGGAAAACTGTGTGGAGGTTCCTCAAACAGTTAAAAATATACCTGCCCTACGACCCAGCAATTGCACTATTGAGGATTTACCCCAAAGATACAAATGCAATGAAACGCCGGGACACCTGCACCCCGATGTTTATAGCAGCAATGGCCACGATAGCCAAACTGTGGAAGGAGCCTCGGTGTCCAACGAAAGATGAATGGATAAAGAAGATGTGGTTTATGTATACAATGGAATATTACTCAGCTATTAGAAATGACAAATACCCACCATTTGCTTCAACGTGGATGGAACTGGAGGGTATTATGCTGAGTGAAGTAAGTCAGTCGGAGAAGGACAAACATTATATGTTCTCATTCATTTGGGGAATATAAATAATAGTGAAAGGGAATATAAGGGAAGGGGGAAGAAATGTGTGGGAAATATCAGAAAGGGAGACAGAACGTAAAGACTGCTAACTCTGGGAAACGAACTAGGGGTGGTGGAAGGGGAGGAGGGCGGGGGGTGGGAGTGAATGGGTGACAGGCACTGGGTGTTATTCTGTATGTTAGTAAATTGAACACCAATTAATTAAAAAAAAATTAAAAATAAATAAATAAATAAATAAATAAATAAATAAATAAATAAAATCATATCTATAGAAACACGACAGATTTTTCCTTGAGGGACATATGTAAGAAATATAGATTGGAGAGATGATGCTTGGTGAGTCTAATTGTACCAAATTATTTCATGGGTACCTCTGGGTGTTCATGCTAATGCTTCTGTGGGCAAAAGGTAGATAAAAACGCTTAAGAAATCCTGGTGAGGCAATAGAAAGGCATAATTTCAACCAATTAATTTTCATAGGAAAATATTTAAAATTAACTCAGCATATTTGTCCCTATTTTCAAGGACATAACCAGATAGATCCGATCCTGTGTATATCAATAAGTCATAAATATTTTCACGCTAAAGATGTGAGGTGTTCTGTTACATTTTGAATGTAAAGGAAAATTTTTAGTTTTTCTTTCTTTTTTAGTCTAGAGTAACATGAAATTCAATAAAAATTCTTAAATTTTGTATTTAAATTCTAAAAAAAAAAAAAAAAAGGCTAGGGCAAATGGTGATGTTCAATCGGTTAGATGTATTAAATGCATTTTCAGGGGCACTTGGGTAGCTCAGTGGTTAAGTGTCTGCCTTTGGCTCAGGTTATGATCCCTGGTCCCTGGGGTCGAGTCCCGCATCAGGCTTCCCATGGGGAGCAGCTGCTCCATCTGCCTATGTCTCTGCCTCTCTCTCTCTGTCTCTCATGAATGAATAATATACATACATACATTTTCAACTTAATGATATTTTCAACTTACAATGTTTAATAGGCTTATTGGATCATAACCCCATCATGAGTAGAGAAAGATCTGTATATCAAAAGAGATCTTTTCCAAGTAAAGGGCATGATTGCTCTACCTGTCAATGTATACCGTAGGTAATATCAGAAATCCAGGCCCAGTCAGGCCCCACTATTTGCTTTGTGTATGACCTTCATATGGAATGAATCTGGAACACTGAGCTTGAAGCCTGAGAGAGCAAATCGCTCCAGGGCTGAAAAGGATCCTGTCAGGTCAGCTCATCCACTCCACTTGCCAGCAACTCAATCCCCTACTGCAGAGTCAAAGAATTGCCTTTTCTATTAGTTCTCTCTTGTTTCCAACTAAAATAGTTTAGTGCTCCTGCTCCTGGTTACCTTCAATTCCTAATTAATCTTTCATAAAAATTAAGACCCAAGGAAAATAAAAAGGCACATCTAGACATTGACCTATTCAGGAGTAGCCCAAGGTAATACCTAATCTTTATGCATACCTTTTTAAAAAGAGATAAAACATCACCTATATCTTCCCAATGGGCAGTGGGAACATAATTGAAGCATTAACAGCTGGTCTTAGAGGGAAACATTGTATCTACTGCAGGTCAGGTTGTCTTTGTCCTTTCCCAAAGTCTTGTCTCCTCTCCCATCTATGGGTCTTTCTCCCTCTTGTCACCCTAAATCCGTGGAACTTCTGGCTTGCTTCCTCCCAAATGCTCCAAGCTGCAGAATGACCCCCTTTATTCTACTCTCTCTTTCTTGACTCTCATACATTGTCTATGAGGGGCTGACAAAGGCAACCAATCTCATACAAGTGGCTATACAAGTGACCTTCTAACTGAACACTCTCAGAGAAGTTGTCACATTTAAGAAATGTGGGAGGGACGGGGGAACCTGGGTGGTTCAGTCAGTTTAGTGTCCAACTCCTGATCTCAGCTTAGGTGTTGATCTCAGGATCGTGAGTTTGAGCCCCACGTTCAAAAAATGGGGTGGGGGCAGATTTTAATCTGATTATCAGAGAAATACAGGTCTCTTGTTGGGGATACCAAAAAATACCAAAAAAAAAAAAAATCACAAAACATATGTTCAGGCACAGAGAGAAAAATCCAGAATAATAACTGCTAACATTTTAGTGTATATTCTTTCGATATGTCTTCTATGTAAATAAGTATGCTTTTTTCTTTTCCTTTTTCTTTTTCTAAATTGGGTTAACATTGTTTGCAACTTGACATTTTCACTTAACAATACGTCAGAAACATTTTCACATATCATGGGTACCCTAGAATATCATCTGAAATATCATTTTTAATGGCTACATTGCACTCTATCACATGGATGCAATATAATTTATCTTACCAATTCCCCGTTGTTGGATTTTTTGGTTGTTTCCCAGTTGCATTATTTTAGATAATTCTACAATAAATATTAGGTAAATCCCTAATAGGGATTAGGTAATCCCTAAAGTAATCCCTTAGGTAAATCTTCACATACATTCATATTCGTTCCCTTAGGATAAATTTCCATGGGTGGAATTGAGTAGTCACAGTTTTAAGATCTTGGATAGGTATTTCTAAAGAATCCTCTAATTTCCTCTGCTCTGGGGACAGCAGTGTTTGAAAAATGCCTAATTTCCCACACCTTCAATATCACTAAGTATTACTATAGAAAAGAAAATGTTTTCCAATTTGATTGGAAATAAAGGGCTATTTCCCTTTGTGGCATTTACATTATATCTCATTTAGTTTCTTTATTTATTGGTAAAGTTAATGTGTTTAATAAAAGATCTTTGGAGATGTGGTACATGTGTGCAAGTGCGCACACACACACACACACGCACACACCATGGAATATTACTCAGCAATAAAAAAAGGATGATATTGTGCCATTTGAAACAACACAGATGGACCTAGAGGGCATTATGCTAGGTGAAACAAATCAGACTGAGAAAGACAAATGCCATATGATTCCACGCATATGCAGAATCTTTAAAAAATTAATAAACAAACAAAAGCAGAATCAAACCTGTAAATATACAGGAAAGGGATGGGGTATGGGCAAAATGGGTGAAGGGGAGTGTGAGATAAAGGCTTCCAGTTACAGAATGAGTAAGTCATGGAAATAAAAGGCACAGCATAAGGGAGGAAAAAAAGATTTTCATTGACCATTGGTATTTCAAATTTTCATGTCCCTCTCTTTTTTTTTTTTCTTTTTGTCTTTCAATTGGCCCATTTTTTCCTCCTTGATTTGCACATTCTCTGTATGGGTTAAGTTTGTCTTCCATCTGTGTCATAGTTTATCCTGTTTTTGAAGAGATTATCTAATCTCCTGCATCCAATGTTTAATTGATGAAATTTCCCATAAAAAATAAAAGAAAAGGGCATTCCCTAGAGCCTCCCAAAGTCCCTGTGCTGGTAATAAGGCCCTAGTAAAGAAGGAAAGCTTGTTCTCATGAGTGCGTGAACCACCAACGCTCAGCAAAATCATATACTCTAGGGACACGGTAATGTGAGCCTGTCTTCAGCCCTGATCTGACAGTCTTTAATGGCTCCAGTGACGATTGTCATTGTGACAAAGGCCTCAGGGCTTTCCTGTCTCCTCAAAATCAGCTTCATATCAATTAGTATGTTTAGTATGTCACCGGGGATGAGAGGAAGAAATGCCACTTCCTCCTGAGATAAATACTTCCATTTAGAATTCATTAATAAGACGTAGCTCAGAAGTTGTAATCATAATTTAAGCAACAAAGACACACTTCCAGGTCAATGCTTTGGGGAGCATGTTCGTTTTTGTTGCTTGTTAAGGACCTTATTAGGGCTTTAAGACACATTTAAAGTCTTTGCCTCAGCAAGACTTCCAAGCTTGTTTAAGCTCCCAGCACGCCAGCAGGGCCTGTATTAACTTTTCTGTGTTTAATGTTCACTTCTGACAAGAGAGATCAATGCATCATACTTTGAAAATGGGTCCTCTGGGACCCAACAAACAACAGGAGCAGGAATGTGGAGGGAAGATCCCAGGGGCTGGGTGTGAATAGCTGTCCCAAAGCCTGGAGGAGTCTGAAACAACTTATATCGTTGCTGTCATTGTTTTTAGATTCTTACGTGTAAATATGTTTATATTCTTGAGCTCTGCTGCTCAAATTTGGTATACATGCTCCCTCCCTGTACCGCCCAACCACAAACCAAAAGCTGTGAGGCCAATCACTTGTATACATGTGACAAAATCCTGATGTCAGTGGAGTCACATTAAAACAGTTGCTGAATCTGAACTAAGAGAAAAACTATGTAATCTCTCCATTTTCATTCCCTTGGCCTTTTATAATAGTTAAGATAACCAATGCTAGCAGGTGTAACAGACAATCCTCAAATCTCCATGGTTTCATGTGATACAGGTTTATCTCCCCCTCACCCCACATCACAGTCCAATATGGGCTAGGCAGCCCCTGTGAATCTCTCCTTCAGGCAGTAAATGAGGTGTCCAGGCTCTTTCCATCTTGTGGCAATGCCGCCCTAAACATGGCAGGCAGCTGTCATGGAAGGGAGCTCTGGAAGGGGAAGAGAGGATATGGAGGAGGTAGAAGAAGACCCTAGAAGAAGACATGGCGGTCTTCTTCTACCAGTCACATGACCCAACCTAACTACAAAGGAGGCTAGGAAGTATATATCCCTGTGTGCCCAGGAAGAAAACAATAAAATGAGATTTGGTAAGTACATAATGTTGCTCTCCAGTGGCTCAGTTGGTTTTACCCACATGACTGACACAACCAATTGAAAGGCCCCTGTGACCCAAAACTGTTTTGCTACATCTCTCCATCTTGTTGGATACATGAAATGTCTATTCACTATCCTTTTAAGACTTCAAAGGCTAGATTGAAGGAGTCGATGTGTGTGCCATGAACAGAGTCATCTCTTGAGGAATATATCCCAATCTTTCTTCCTGTCTCAGATGTTCTTCACATCTTAGGGAGGTAGAATCAGCTACTTACCAACTTAACTACAGCAGATCAGCTCAGGGCACTCTGCATAAGTAAGAGAAACTCTACATAGACTGGGCATGAGGCAGCTTACACACGTCAGAGCTGGCTGGTGCAAACAATCCAGATAGGCACGATTCACACCAAATTGTTCCAAAACAGCCTGATCTAATGCTCACTTTCGTGGATCATCAATATAAAGAGAATAAAGAGGAACTGGGTCTTCAGCTCCAGGTTGTTACCCTGACAAATTTCCCTAATGCTGCAGAAAGAAAACTAGGACACTTGGTAACTATGTGCCACTAAAATAAACTCCATTTTATAGTTTGTCTGGACCTATCATTTAGCTTATAAAAAATCTCTGGGAGAATTCCAGATGGAGCCTGAAAATTTTCTGGCACAGAGTGGGGAGCAAATGGAACCATTATTCTTAAGCAAAGTAGCTCAAGGAGGAATGTGAGCAGTCAGGAGGCCCTAGCCGTTCTGAAATCCCATCAGGTCCCCTTACCCTAAGGGATAGGAAATGGGTCCTTCACTAAGCTTTGGATCTGCTCCCTGGGAATAAGTTCCAAGTCCATTTTCTCTGTGACTCTTGAATCTGTTCCCTGGAGTTTTCCTTCCTTTCATCATTGTCTTCTATGGCTACATAGAGATAGCATTGTAGAATATGCCCTCTTCAGGTGTGACCAGCTGTTTCAGTTTCCTGAGACTGAGAATGTTCCTGAACCACAAGACTTCCAGTACCAAAACTATGAAAGTCCCAGGCAAACTCTGATGCATTAGTTTCCCTACCTTCTTGACTGCTTCTTGCTTGCAGAAAATTGGAGACCCAGAGATCTTTTTCTGTCTTGAAAAGTCATAATGTCTTTTACACCAGCCTAACATGCTTTGGGCAAGACATCTCACTCAAAGGTTCTGTTGGGATTTTTGTATCTTACTCTAGACCTTTGTATGTGACAGAAGTCATACCCACAATTTGTTTTGAAACATCTAATATACTTATTAAGAGTCACTTTGATATATCAAGCTTCATGGGTCCATTGTATCCCACTGGACACAATTCTATTAGGTAGAATTTTTTTAAATCTTTAATCCTTTACATGATTTTTTAAAAGCTTGATTTGGTCTTTCCTTGGATCCTGAATCTTAGTAGTTTTTTCCAATTCAAAAGAATTTCTCTATTTTCTCTTTTGTTGGTTAGAGATGAGAAATAGTTTCGTTGCCCAGGTCTGAGAGTTCCAAAATTTCTGGGCTCTCTATCTTTCCTCTCTCTCTTCTGTTTTCTTTCCTTTTTTTTTTTTTTAAATTTTATTTATTTATTCATGAGGGACAAAGAAAGAGGCAGAGACACAGGCAGAGGGAGAAGCAGGCTCCCTGCGGGGAGTCCAATGCAGAACTTGATCCCAGGACCCCAGAATCATGCCCTGAGCTGAAGGCAGACACAACCACTGAGCCACCCTGGCATCCCTCTCTTGTGTTTTCAAGTCAACCAGTTATTTTCTGATCTCTTTCTTTTAGTATTTTATCATATTCAACTTGTAACAAACAGCTCATACAATCAACATTCTGCCTCAAAAGCTCCTTGTCCCTCTTCACAAGTTCACGAGGTCCTTTTTCTTTTTTTGCCTTCCCAATCTTGACAGGTGACAATGTTACCAAATGTTTTGCCACCACATAACATGCGTCACCAGTGTGTGACTTCTGTTATTGTCTCCTTATTATATGCTGATTGAACTTAAACCCACTGACCTATGTCTCAGGCAACACCCTACTTCTAATACCAATTTCCTTACTAGATAGGTTTTTCCGTAATAATTCTGCAAAACAGACAACTTCAACATCTCAGTGGATAAAACAGTAAACATCTAATTTCACATTCAGATATTTAGGCCATCTGCAGTTCAAATGATAATCTGCTAGATTTAACCAACCCAAACTGGATGAGTCAGTTCTCCTTCATTTCTGGGATCATTTAAGGAAGTCACTCAACCTTGCCACCATTCCTGATGACCTTCAAGGTTTTGGATGATATTTGGATGTGGGTACTGACCTATAGCTCTACCCAGATGGACAGAGATATCTTCTTAAAAGATTACAAACAGGGGCGCTTGGGTGTCTCAGTGATTGAGCAGCTGCCTTCAGCTCAGGTCGTGATCCTGGGATCCTGGGATCAAGTCCCACATCAGGTTCCCCATGGGGACCCTGCTTCTCCTTCTGCCTGTGTCTCTGCCTCTCTTTCTCTGTCTCTCATGAATAAATAAATCTTTTATTAAAAAATTACAAACAATTCATCTCTCTCAGTGAAAAAAAATAGTTGTTAATTTCATAATACTGTGATTTATTTGTATTATGGCAAAAATTATCATTCTTCTACAAATTTATTTTAAATGTCTGCTAAGTAGTTTGCAGTGTAGTATTATCTGAGATAAATAATTCTTTAATCCAGTAAGACCTGTAACGAAGAAAACCGTTGGGATTGGACACAATACATGTTTATTGAGTGCCAATTATGTATGTATGCAAGAGCTGTGATGAGTATAAAACCTATCACTGTTTTCAACAATGTTATATAACTTATATTGGGCTGCAAGTGTTCTGAGGGCTTTCCATGTAGTAATGTAAGCACATAACAGCCCTAGGAAATAGGTGCTATATTATCCCCATTTTATAGAAGAGATGGTTGCACAGAAAAGACAAAATACTTTGCCTAAGTTTGTTCTTCTAGTAAGTGGCAGAGCAAGGAGTAGAAGCAAGGTGGTTTGCCATCAATGCCCCTAATCTTAATGCTGAACTAGTAGACTAGCTGCATGGTGCCTGTTACCCAGCAAGGTAGACTGTGACAATAGTATAAAACGAAAGCACCATAGACTGAAGGAGAAAGTGACTTTTGTGTAGGTAGAGTCTGAAGCTGACCATTATCAGGACTAGTCGCTCACTTAGTAAGTACACAGGAAAGATAAGTTTTAAGGGAAGGGATGAATCTAGAAATGGTCAGAGCATAAGCTAACTAGGAGAAGGGAAAGAGAAATAAGGGAAATGTTCCAGTAGTTGTTCGATGACAGTGTAGTGGCAGGAGCACTCTGTGAAAACAAGAGGGAAGTGTAGAAAGGTAGAAGATGACTGTTTTAAATACACCATTATACGACAAATTTGGTTCAACCTACTTTGCCATAAGATCTAATTCCTCCCACTTTTTTTATTGTTTTTAGTCATAACTGGACAGTCTCAGTACAATCTAACTCTTCTGTCAACTCAAAATGAGTCTTACTAATCCAGGTAACTGTTCCCTGGGGACATTACAGACACAGGCAAATTCATAGCACATAGCTGCTTTCATCTGGATTTAAATGGAGGTAAAAAGCTATTACATTAACCAGCTGAGCTAATAGTAATGACTCCTTCAGTCTCATTGAATCCCCTGGAGGGATGTGGAGTGCTGTTTTTCCTTTGACCACCGTGAAATGAGAAGATGTATGTATAGAGCTCTATAGAAATTATACCACCATGGAAATGTTAGTTGTCACTGTGTAGGTAGATTGCAGGCAGATGATAAGTTTAGTTTCAAATATTACCCTGGCTGAAGTTGAAGTTATGTCAAAATATCTCACAAAACATTAACTAGTCCAGTTCCCACATAACACCAGGGTCTGAGGCAGATGGTAGGGTGTGCTCAAGATATATTCATAGAGATCCAGCGTCAGGGTCTCCCTAGAAACAATGAAATCATTCATTCAGTTGTTCAACAAATATTTGCAAAGTGCCTACTCTGAGCCAGGCACTGTTCTCCATGGTGGGGATTCATAGTTAAACACAATACATGAAACCCCTACCCAAGAGCAAAGACTCTCAAGCCAAACTGTTTGGATCAAGTCTCCATTTTGTCACTTATGAGATCGGTTACCTTGAGGAAGTTTCTGTGCCTTCATTTCCTCATCTGAGAAAAGGGTATAAGGGTCATTATGAGGATAAAATGAATTAATATTGCTAAAACACTTAGACAATGCCGGGCTCATAGTAGTGAAGATAGATGCTTGTTAAATAAATAGGACTATATTTTGGGTTGCTTGGATTGCTCAGTTGGTTAAGCAGCCAATCTTGATCCCAGGGTCATGGGGTCGAGCCCTATATCCAGCTCCACACTCAGCATGGAGTCTGCTTAATATTCTCTCTCTCTGCCCTCCTCTCCCTGCTTGTTCTCTCTCTCTCTCTCTCTCTCTCTCTCTCTCTCTCTCTCCCTAAAATAAATAAATAAACCTTTAAAAATATACAACTATATTTAGTCAATTGAGATAGACAATAAACCAATAAGCAAAGTAAGGGTCAGGGTACTATGACCAAGAGCGACAGGATCTCCTTCAGATGACATGCTCAGGGAGGGATTCTCTGAAGAAGCAGCCTTCAAATAGAGACCTGGGGAATGAGAAAAAGCTCCAGGAAGGCCTGAGGCCAGAGGTTTTCAGGTCGTGAAAGACTCCAGAACAGGAGTGATCTTGGCATGTTCTAGTAACATAGAAAGATAAGCATGGCCAGGGCACAGTGAGCAGGTGGGAGATGATGGGAGATAAAGATAGGGAAGAATGTGGGCAATTAGGTCAGAGACAGGCAGAGGCCAGGTCTTGTTGGGTCTGTGTATGGTTGGTCAGGGTGAAGATCTCTTCAGTTTAGTCAAAGAGCAATTAAAGGTTTTTGAACAAAGAAAGAATAGAAGAAGTTGATGTGAGTTAGGAAGGTCACCTGACTGCCACGTGAAGAACAGACCATGGGATGTAAGAGTGGAAACAAGGGCCAGGCAGGCAAACTGTTGCTGTCGTTCAGGTGAGAGGTGATGCTGCTTTGGACAGAGGTGAATGTTGTGGAGATGGAGAGGATAGAGCAGATTTGAAATATGGTTTGGAAATAGAATGGGCAGGACATGATATATAGGATATGAGAGGCAATAAATGAAAACCAGAAAGGAAGGAAGGAAGGAAGGAAGGAAGGAAGGAAGGAAGGAAGGAAGGAAGGAAGGAAGGAAGGAAAAAAAGAAAGAAAGAAAATCTATTGAACAGCTGGGTGACAGCAATCCCAGATGAAAATATGAGGGCGGGCAGCTTGTGAGGTGAAGAGCACACCGGGCACCCAGCAACATTGTACAGATGGCTGGAATCCTAAGCTGCAGTCCCAGCGCTGTCTCTTCCAGCACCGTGACTTAGAGCATCAGTTCAGGTCATTCTCACTTCCCTGATCAATGAAATGAGAACAATAATATCTACCCTGATCCCCTCTCAGAGGGTTTATAAGGATTGGATTAGGCAACAAAAACAAAAGACTTTGAAATACATAAGCTACCACATAAACATAGCGTATCATTATCACAACTGTCAGGAGATATCTGAGGCCCAACAGCTCTGCCACTGAACATGGGAATTTGAGAGATTTCTACTGAAATATGTTTAATAATACAACAATATTCTAAAATACCTGGTAGGGGTACCTGAGTGGCCCAGTTAGCTAAGCATTGGACTCGTGATCTCAGCTCAGGTTTTGATCTCAGGGTCATGAGTTCAAGCCCCATGTTGGGCCTCATGCTGGACATGGAGCCAAATAAATAAATAAATAGCCTGGTAAATCAGGACACTTTTCTTGAACACGCTAGTAGAAGAAAGCTGAATGCCCAGCGTCATCTCTGTTTTCTTATTATAACCCAGTGGCACTGAACACATTCTGATCATGCATGGACTTCAGGACTGTATTCAGGATCTAATGTACTCTGACAGCGTTTAAAGGAATTTTGTGTTAGGTTTTTAAGTAGAAGAAAATTCATGATGCTGAGATGTCACTTCCAAAGTTAGCAAGGCTTGTCAGAAAGAACTCTGAAGCAGAGGAATAGCAATCCTTTCTAGCTTTCTGGATAATAGTCTGTAACTGACACTAGGCTAAGTGATTCCCGACAGTTTAGCAAACTTGCAGAGAAACCAGACCCCTGGATTTTATTATGTGCAACCGTGGTACCTTGGTCCAAATCTATTTTTTTTTTACTGTATCACAATTTGTTACATTAAAAGAACATAAATGATATAAAAGTAGGAGTTTGGGATCCCTGGGTGGCTCAGCAGTTGAGCGTCTGCCTTCGGTTCAGGGTGTAATCCTGGAGTCCCAGGATCAAGTCCCACATCGGGCTCCCTGCATGGAGCCTGCTTCTCCCTCTGCCTGTGTCTCTGCCTCTCTCTCTCTCTCTCTCTCTCTCTCTCTCTCTCTATGTCTCTCATGAATAAATAAATAAAATTTTTAAAAGAAAAAGAAAGTAGGAGTTTGGTTAATTGAGTTATGGTATCTGCCTACAATGAACTGCATATGCTTTAAAAATGATCGCATGGGGTGCCTGGGTGGCTCAGCTGGGAAAGTGTCCAACTCTTGGTTTTAGCTCAGGTCATGATCTCAGGGTCCTGGGATCCAACCCCAAGTCGGGCTTTGAGCTCAACAGGGAGTCTCCTTGAGGATTCTCTCTCTCTCTCTCTCTCTGCCCCTCCTTCTGCTCACTCTCTCGCTCTCTCTCTCTCAAATAAATAATCTTTAAAAAAATAAAAATGATCATACATATTTCACATATTAATGCAGTAAGGTTAATAACATACTATTAATTGACAAATTCAGGTTATAGCCTTTGTATATGACATAGATCCTCATTATGTGATACATGCTTCTTTTTAAGTTTTGAAACAATTTCAAGTGTATAGAAAAATTACCAATATAGTAAAGAAATCTTTCCTGAGCCATTTGAGAGTAAACGGTTACAAGAGGCTTAAGTGAGCCACTCTGAGAGCTGGTCTGTTCCTGGAATTGGAGAAACACAAGGTCTGATGCTTGTCCCCTGTCTAGGAGAGGCAGTGGCTGCCCTGAAAATGGGCTGCATTTCCAAACTGGAGGAGCCCAGGATGCTTGAGTTCCCGTGGGACCAAAATGGACCCTCTCAGAAGGAGCCTGGGTCACCTTGAAAGGAACCCTTCCCAGAAGGTACTTGGAGAGACCAGATGACCTCAGGAGAGGATAGGCCCCTAAAAGCAGGGACTGAGTGAGGGCAGCCAGTTAGGGAGGCACTGCCCACATCAGGGAGTCCCATTGCCAGTGAGAGGCTCCTGGCAACTGGAGGTCCTCCAAAAGAGCCACTAAGGAGCCGGCAAGTGAGAGAAGGGAGCATTTGTGCCAGTCAGGGGGCCAACGATTCATCAACCATACCAGGCAAAGCAGAGCCTTCATGCCACTCAAACCTTGCCCCACCTGCAGCCCCAGAGGAGCCAGGTGCTGCCCAGCGAGGATCAACAGAGCAGCTGCCCCTCCTTCCCTGTCCCCACATTCAGCCTCCTAACCCACAGGCAGGTCCCAGCTGGATTCCATGAGACTTTACACCTGAGCGTGACCAGTGGACTTCTTATTGTCATGAAAATGACTGGAAAAGTTCTAGGACCCACCAGAGTTTGTACGCAGTAGCAGGAAGGAAAAAGCCAAGAGAATCAGTTTAAAAAGTTGGAGGTAGAAAATCATAAAGTGATTTTTCTGTTTCTACTCTACTGAGCTTGTCCGATAAACTAGATGCATATAATGTAACATAAAAGATAATATTTAGTTTGAGCATGGAACCCATCTCTAAATATAAGAATGAATTCCACCCATTTTTCATGGACCACTACTTCCCACACCCCAGTTTTATTGAGATATAACTGACGCATAACACTGTAAGTTCAAGGTGCACAGTGTGGTGATTTGATACTCATTACTTGGGGTTTTGTTTGTTTGTTTGGTTTGGTTTTTTGATAACTTACTGGTTTTCAAAAATTGGCTCTGGAACCCTCTACTACAGTTCCCATTTAATTACGGTGTTTATGTGTTTTAAGAATGTTGCTAACAAAATAACTCTGATAATATTTCTTTGGTAAAATACCTCAGAGAGGACATTTTAAGTGTTATCCATATGAGAATTTTCTAACACACTACCAAAAAAAGAGTAGTTTATCCATAAATCCTCACATAACCCATGATCTCAGGAGACACTGAATTAAGCTTGGAAAAAGGACATTACATTCTGTTTTGAAAGCATTCCATTTTATA
Organism: Canis lupus familiaris; assembly: GCF_011100685.1. Classification (NCBI taxonomy): domain Eukaryota; kingdom Metazoa; phylum Chordata; class Mammalia; order Carnivora; family Canidae; genus Canis; species Canis lupus. The sequence goes on along the minus strand of NC_049256.1, from coordinate 16,321,548 downwards.
CTTGCCTGATGCCTATCATATCAAACTAGCAACTATAAATTGCCCAGGGCACTTATTCATATGTGACCAGAATTATTAAGTTCTCAAGATAGCAGTTTTTTTTAACTTGTAATTTTAAAACACACTGGTTCTTTCTAGAATTACACAAATTCCATTTTCCCAGCTGCTGCTGTATCATTTTATTTTATCCTCCTGGTTGTCCTGGAAACAGTCCTGGAATTATTCATTTTCAGAAAACATTTTTTTTATTGCTTGCCTGGCAAGTTCCTCCCATTATTTTGTAAAATAAATGAATTGGATGTTCTTGAAAAACAAAATACTTGAAGCACATGGGAAAAAAAAAACATTGCAAGAAAATTATCAAGTCCCAAGTTCAAAAAGAAAACCAGACATTTGTGAGAGTCAGCTAAATTCCATGTCAACGCGGGTTTCAGACATGCTCCTCTATTAGACGGTGTGGTTTGCAGAGCTGGCTTGCTTTCTGGATGATCACAAATGTCTACCCATCAATGTATGTGTCCATATGTCATCTTTTTAGGAGGCCCCCAGTGTACCTAGAGAGAAGTGGTGGCAGGACAGTTGCAGGTGGTTGCTGGCATGAGGTGATCTCTCTCCGAGGTCCTCAATTAAATGTGAATAGAGACCTCCTTAAGTATCCAGACCAGGAGAAGGTAGTTCTGAGCTTCTGCTGTGTTCTATAACTCTCCCACTCACAAAACAAGAACCCCAAAGCCCTTTCCGTGAATCTCCATCGAAGGAAGAGAACAGAGCTAAATCATCAATTTGAGCACAACATCTCGATGCCAACCAAACCAAAATGTCTCTGGGGCTGGAGCCAATTGGGAGGCCTTTATCTTGTTCAATACCTTCCTCAGGTTTCAATGCAATTTCACGGGGATGACATTAGCAGCAAGGCTGGCTCATCTGCAAACACTTCTTTACTTTACACAATATATGTTTGTTTGTTTGTTTGTTTGTTTGTTTAGCTTTATATGGCTCTTATATTTCAGAAGCTCATGGATCAGTCTTCAGTATTACCCAAACTCTACCTCTGGCTTGAAAAAATGCAAAAACCAATGCCAGTCTGCCACTTTAAGCTCATCAAAGGAAATCAACTCTGCAAGGAAGGAAGGTTGAGGGGAGGTATTTTTGAATACTACCAACCTTTAGTAAGTCACTTGTAGACCATGCTATGTGGTGAAAACAAGAATTCTCGAGTGCTGTTCCTGACTTTGTCCATAACCAGCCACGGGGCTCTGGGGATGTCATCTCTCTCTGTGGTCAAACTTACCAGAAAAACTACAAGGTCCCTTCTGCCCTTAAAAAAAGGTCTACGATATGAGGCAAGGAGACTTAGACTTTAAAAAATGCAAGGCCATAAAATTATTTCTTTTCATTTTAAGATATTTTATTTATTTGAGAGAGAGTGAGCACAGAGGAAGAATGAGAGGGAGAAACAGACTTTCTGCTGAGCAGAGAGCCTGACATAGAGCTCGATCCAAGGATCCCAAGATCATGACCTGAGCTGAAGGCAGACACTTAACCAACTGAGCCACCCAGGCATCCCTAAAATGGTTTCTTAAAATTCACAGAAGCTACTAATGTGCCATAACCATAATTTATCCATGACAAGAAGCTACTGTTATAATGCCTGAAATGGTGATGATGCCAGGAGTTGTTATTTGGGCATGTTATTCAGTTGAAAAAAAATCTTTTGCATGTGAAGATCCTGCCCTCTCTCAGAGCCCCACAGCGAAGTTTTATGTTGCTCCAAGGCAGAAAGCATTTTTCACTTCCTGCGATGCTCCGTATTGGGGTAAAACTCTAGTGGCAGCATCAGCAACGACTCCTGGGACTCTCTGCAAGACATTTTCCAGGATTTCAGATTTCTGAGATTGAGGAATGTGAAATGTATCTTAGAAACAAGGTAAAAAATGATGTATTTGGGAAGAAATCTGTAGAATTAAAAAGAAGAGGAAATTTTACAGTAAAATTACCAAGGAGAGCGAAGAGTAAGACAGCATGCATTCCCAGAAAACATCATGATTGCAGCCATGCTGACCAAGTTGTGTTGTGGCTAAAGGGAGCCTGCGGTGTTCTATGTCATTTAAGTCAGACAGACAACAGGAGGGGATAGAGAGAGAAATGCTAAGGTAAAGAAGGTGGAAGGGGGCAACCACAGTAAACCACCTACAAGGCATTCTTTCCTACAGTCCCAGCTGCTGCTGTACTCTGGACCCACAAAAAGATCTTCATTGTGATTGTTAATTTTGTCCTCAATTAACTGAGCCTCAGGGTGTCCAAACCTATGGTCAAACATTATTCCAGGTGTATCTGGGAGGCTGTTTCAGGATGCCATGAACATTTGAATTGGTAGGCTGAGTAGAGCAAATTGCCCTCCCTACGTGGGTGGGCCTCATTCAATCAGTTGAAGGCCTGGATGGAACAAAAAAGCTATGTGAAAGGGAACTCCTCCTTTTTTTTTTAAGATTTATTTATTTATTTATTTATTTATTTATTTATTTATTTATTTATTTATGATAGACACAGAGAGAGAGACAGAGAGGCAGAGACACAGCCAGAGGGAGAAGCAGGCTCCATGCCGGGAGCCCGATGCAGGACTCAATCCCGGGACTCCAGGATCGCGCCCTGGGCCAAAGGCAGGCACCAAACCGCTGAGCCACCCAGGGATTCCCGAAAGGGAACTCCTCCTGATTGAATACTCTCAAGCTGGGATGTCAGCTTTTTTACTGTCTTCGGACTTAAACTGAAACATCTACTCTTCCTGGGTCTTGAATCTACCATCTTAACACTAGCACTCTTCCATAGGCCCTCCTAGGCCTTTAGGCCTTCAGACTCAGACAGAACCTGACATCATCCACTCTCCTGGGTCTCCAGCTTGTAAACTGAAGATCTTGGAAGTTCTCAGCCTTCATAATTGCATAAGCCAATTTCTTATAACAAATCTCTTTTTTTTTAATGTATTTAAACTCAATTAGCCAACATACAGCACATCACTAGTTTCAGATGTAGAGTTCAATAATTCACCAGTTGCATATAACATTCAGTGCTCATTCCATGGGCCCTCCTTAATGCCCATCACCCAGTTACCCCATCCCCCCACCTCACCCCCTCAAGCAATCCTCAGTTTGTATCCTACAGTTAAGAGTCTCTCATGGTTTTTCTCCTTCTCTGATGACTTCCCATTCAGTTTTCCTTCCTTTTCCCCTATGATCCTCTGCACTGTTTCTCATATTTGACATGAGTGATACCATGATAACTGTCTTTCTCTGTCTGATTTACTTATTTCACTCAGCATAGTACCCTCCAGTTCTATCCACATTGATGTAAATGATAAGTATTCATCCTTTTTGATGGCTGAGTAATATTCCATTATGTGTGTGTGTGTATATATATATATAGATATAGATATATAGATATCTATATACATACATACACACATACACACATCTTATATGTATAGGAATGGGTACATCTTCTTTACCCATTCCTCTGTCAATGATAACAAGTCTCTTTCTATACATATTCATACATTCTAATGGTTCTGTTTCTCTAAAGAACGCTCTGGAGAACTCAGACTTACATAACTTCAGATATGAGAATATCTATCCATTCCTTAAAGGGGAAAAAATATTTACTGCCAAGAAAGTAACACCCTGTGTGACCTATAGCATGAAGCACATATTTAATCTATTTTGCTCACATTCAAAAGCTTGCCTGGGGATCTGAATGAAAAGGCAGACAGAGGGCCCAGAAAATTCATGAACATTGTCTTTAGTCATAGGGAGAAGATCTGTGATGGGGAGCAGGGTATGCTGTGGGGGAAAGAGGGAGGAAAGGCAAGACACAGGGACAAAAAGATTAATGTGTTTCTCCTCTCGGCCAGGCATGGGCTAGGTCTCCTCCATGCAAAATCGTAACAGTCCTTGGGGGTTGATGCTTAATTTTTATTCTTTAAGATCACTTAGAAGATCATATAATCCCCCTGATTTCAAAATTGGTAGGTCAGGAAAACAAAGAGAAATTAAGAGTATAGGAAAGTTAGATGAATCCAGGGTGAGGTTCATTCCTAAAGTGTAAATCCTAAGATTGTATGCATGAGCTAGAAGTAGAACACAGATTGGTCCAGGAGTGGTCTAGCATCTAATACAAACCAGAGAGTGAGGTCAAGCTTGTGACTTATAATCAGAAGACCATGGCAAAGGAAACAAGACGACTCCTGCAATTGATAGAAGATAGACATTTCCCCACGCATCCTTACAGAGCCCTATGGGACATTGGAAGCAAGAGCATTCCTACAGCAGTTCTAAGAGCAGCATCATACGGCCACTTCACATCATGTCCTTCTGTGTGAGCAAATAGAATAATCCCAGGTGCCACTCTGAAAAAAAAAAAAAAAGAACAAAACAAAAAACTCATGTGGCCCAGGTACACAGCTCTCCAAAGGCCTCCCTTAACCCAAAGGATAATTTTTAGACTAAGCTAAAGCAAGCCTCTCACTGGGGCATTTGGGAAATATATGCTAGAGTTTCAGGTTATCACAATGTGAGGGTGGCTCCTGGAAGTTAGCAGAGCCCAGGGATGCTCAACATCCTTCCATGGGCAAGACGCAATCAAGAAACGTCCCATACTCCTTGTGACTTTTAAAGTCTAATGTTTGTGTAGCTGGGAAACGTGTTTATCACAAGCTCTCACACATAACTTGTGGAAAGGCAAAACAGTGACATTTTTATGGGGAAGAACTTGGAAACATCTAAAATGCTATATTTTCACCCCAAGCAATGCAACTTCTAGACATCCACTCTCAAGTTACATCTCTGCCACTACAGACCAATATGTGTAGGAGGTAATTTGCTGCAGCATTAGTTGTAAAAATTAAAAAAAAAAAAAAAGGTTGGAAACAATACAAATGTTTCGAACTGGTCAGAACACTAAGGTACATCTAAACAATAGAGCATGATACAGCCATTTAAAAGGAAGTAAGAAGATTGATACAGAGGGACTTCAAGTTATGTGTAATATCTATGGCATTTGGTATACTACCTTTTCATATTAAGAGAGGTAGAAATAGAAGGATAAGCATAAAATGAATATCATTTCTCATGGGAAGTTGTAGGAGGAAGATGGAGTGCAGTTCATAGGAATAGGGGCAAGGCTTCTCTGAAAATAACTTTTAAACAGTTTTAACTTTTAAACTATGTATACATACATTTGACCTATTTTTTAAAAACTAAATCAACTGAAAAAGTCAAAATTGAATACAGAGAGAAACAAATGAACCTAACCATCACCATGACCTAAAACTAATAGCAAAGAGAATTGCTTCTTATGTTTTGGAAGTGTTCCTTCTTCTCTCTTTAATAGTAACTTTTAAACACGGTTCTCTGATTTATTGTCAGTATTTTTAAGGATTTTTAAAAATATTGTAGACAATAGCAAATAAGTGGATACATTAAAGTTCTTAAGAAATCAAAATTTCCAGCCTAAGGAAAGAAATACAAATATATATAATAAAGGGAAATTATCTATAATATTTCATTTGAACTGGAAATACTATATGAACTCATCATGAAAAATACTGACATGACCCTAGCTCTATCCACAGCCCTAGCTCTATCCACAGCACTAGCTCTATCCACTGAAAGGGACACGCTCAAAACAATTCTCACACTTAGTTCCCAGATTTTGGATTCTAAAATTTGTACACCTCTAAAAAAAATTAGAGATCTTTGGATAAATGGCAAATCCCAATTCTAAGGAGAGAAAAGCAAAGTTTCTTCAAAGATTAATGGCAGTTGGGGTGCCTGGTGGCTCAGTCAGTTGGGTGTCTGCCCCCTTTGGCTCAGGTTGTGATCCCGAGGTCCTGGGATTGAGCCCCACATTGGGTTCCTTGCTCAGGGGGGAGCCTGCTTCTCCCTCTCCCTCTGCTACTTCCCCTGCTTGTGCTTGCTTTCTCTCTCTCTGTCAAATAAATAAATAAAATCTTTTTAAAAAAAGGATTAATGGCAGATATGTCAGAAAGCTACACGGTTCAGAATGTGGCACATTTTATAAGACAAGATTGAAAGAAACCTAACAAAACATATAAACAAATACAACAGATTAATGTTGATCATATCTTGATTTTATTTTTATTTTTTAAAGGTTTTATTTATTTATTTGCAAGAGAGAGAGAGTATGATGGAGAGAGCATGAGCAAGGGGAGCAGAAAAGGGAGAGGGAGAAGCAGGCTCCTCACTGAGTAGGGAGCCCCACATGGGGCTCAATCCCAGGACCCCAGGACCCTGGGATCATGACCTGAGCTGAAGGCAGACACTTAATGAATGAGCCACCAGGTGTCCCAGATCTTGATTTTTTTAAATCACAGTTAGGATAGTCACACAGTTGGTCAATTGGAAAATTGTGCACCTGGACTAGATATTAGGTAATATTATGAAATTATTATTAATTTTTTAGGTGTGATAACTACAATAAATATGAAAGAAAATCTTATTCTTAGAAGCTGCATACTGAAATAAATTGTGTATCTGTAACCACTTTCAAATGAATCTGGAGGGAGGAGAAAAGGCTGAACTTGGTTGGAGGGTATATGCCAATATTTACTTTGCTATTCTTTTAACTCTTTTACGTGTTTCAAATTTTTCATGACCAAAATAAAAAATAGAGGAAATGTTTCTAATTTTCTGAGCAGAGACCTCTACTCTGTTTCTCATACAAACCCCAAATATTTTTGGCATAGTTTTTAATCCATGAATTTTCCAGGAATGTACCAACTATATGAATCAAGAAAAGCTCTTAGTCAATTTTGTTTGGAATTTAACCAAGAGTTATTCACTGTTCCATACACAATACACCTCCACCCACCTGCTCTCTGATAGCTGTCACACAGTCACACTGACAGGAGGAGCATCTGACTGCTTCATTCTGTCTTCCAGAGTAGTTGTGTAGGGCATTTCATACTTCTTGTTGAAATATGCAACATGTAGTACAAATTAATCTCCTTTTCTATCATCTTTATACTCTACCTAAAATAATATTTCAGTGTTTTTTAAAATTGTATGTGCACATCACCTATGTTCCTCAAGAGTTCCATTTGAGAATAGTGAAAGGAGTCCTACAAAGCTTTGTTATAGAAAGATGGTGTGAAAGGGTAGAAAATTGCTTGGCTGAGGAATGGCCATAGTATACAACCTTCAGGGCAAAGCACATAGTTTTTCTCCGCTAAGCGTTAGGCAGAAATCACATGGCATCCCCATAAAGGGGACATCCACCAGGGAGCCAGCTGACAGTCAGTGGAGAAGCCTGATGCCAGGAGATCTGGCCTCAGCATAAGCTAAAATCTCCACTCCCTTATATTTGTGCTTGAAAATAGAAAAGTTATCAAGAGACAGATATGTAAGACCCAGAAAGTTTTATTTGCGGGTTTGCTTTGGTCTTTGTGAGAAGAAATGTGTGCAGAGGTGCCTTTCTTTTTTATAGCACTTCTAGAAGTGTGTGATAGCTCTGAGAGTAAGTACTAGAATTACCTTTTTTCTGAACCCAACTTAGGATATGGCTTGACAACGAATCATTTATGATTTAAGAAGGTATTTGAAGAAAATTTCACAATGGTACACAAAAGAACCATATCTAGTTAGTCAGTTAATGAGTATTCTTCACTAAAAAAAAGAGAGAGAGAGAGAAAATTTCACTATCAATCTTTGCAGAAAACATAGACATGCTTGCTTTAAAACACTGAACACAAAATACCGAGGGATAGGTCGCCTGACTGGCCCAGTAGGTGGAGCATGAGACTCTTGATCTTCGGGTTGTGAGTTTGAGTCTCACATTGGGTGTAGAGACTGCTTAAAAATAAAATCTTCACACACACACACAAAAAGATTCAGAGGGAAAGATTTATTTATCTATTCATTCAACTAGCATTTATTAAATGCATTATATGTGCCAGGTTCTGGCATATTAAATGCATTACAGGTGCCGAGGCTAAAACAACTAGAGGCAGTATCTGCCCTCAAGAAGCTTATAGTGTGATAGGAAAACAGTTAACACACAGCTAACAGTTAAAATAGTTAACATCTGTGCTGGGTGGGTTGGGGTGGCAGGAACAGACAAGGAGATAGGCATGCTTGTTAAGAATCAGGCAAGGAAGAAGCCATCACAGAAGAAGCTACTTTCGGGATGCCTGGGTGGCTCAGTGGTTGAGCACCTGCCTTTGACCCAGAGCATGATCCTGGAGTCCCGAGATCGAGTCCCACATCGGGCTCCCTGCATGGAGCCTGCTTCTCCCTCTGCCTGTGTCTCTGCCTCTCTCTATGTTTCTCATGAATAAATAAATAAAATCTTAAAAAGAAGAGGCTACTTTGGAGGAGGGTTAAAAAAAACAAAGCCCTCTGTACAGCAAGGTCATTATAACAGGAAAGAAGGTGAAAGACATCATCTCACTTCATTATACAATGCTAGATCTAGAGAATTGGTCATGGAAAGGCAGAAAGATAATGCTATATGGACAGATTCTGTTGGAAAGATGTCTAACAATACTTAGAGCATAGGTCTTATGGATATTGGGATTCTAACAAGTGCAGAGGATGGCTGATTTCACCTGTTCATTTGTTTTCTGCTTTCCATGTGGGGGATCCTCCCTCCATTACTCCCCCTCCCCTTGCTTTGCATGAGTCTTAACAGCCCCACCCCACCCCCCAGCTTTTCCCCCATCCCCACCCTGGTCAGCAAGGCTGTGGACACCTGACCTACGTGCCCCAGCTCACCAGATGCCCCAATCCCCGGTTCTCACTCTCAGTCAAGCACATAAAGCACAGGGGCAGCCTGAATTCTGCTTTCAGTGACAATGTTCAGCACTGACAGTCGCCGCTGTCACCAGTGGAGGTCTAACCAGACTGTTTCTGTGGCATGACCTTGAAGCTGCTCGGCTTCCACTGGCTCCTAACTGCATTCTGACCTTGTTCTCTGGCTCTCCCATCAATCTGAGTGTATCTCAATATTCTTGCCAAGGGTGTGTAGAGATAAGTAATTTTTTAGACAGGGGGGGAACAGGTGAAGGTAAGCCAAGTCATTAATGAACAGAAAGCCCTTCTCAGCCTTCAGGATAGACACGATTGATAGGCAATTGTGGGAAAAAAGACATACAGAGAACAGTGAGAAGTAGAATCAATGCGAGACAATTTAAGGGACAAAATCTGTATTGAGGACCAATGAGAAGCCCAAGGGAAATATTGATGGAGGAATACTGGGGGTGGGGAAGTCACACCAACAATGTAAGGCCAATGTGCAAAAAGAATGCTAGGAAGGAGGAAATGGCAGAAGGAAACTTTCCTAGAAAAAGATGAAGATGGGCACCTGGGTGGCTCAGTCGATTAAGCATCTACCTTCGGCTCAGGTCATGAACTCAGGGTCCTGGGATCAAGTCCTGCATCAAGCTCCTTGCTTGGCAGCGGAGCCTGCTTCTTCCTCTCCTTCTTCCTTTGTACTCTCTCCTCCCACCTCTCTCTCTCTCTCAAAGAAATGAAGAAAATGTTTTGTTTTTTTTTTAAAGAGAAAGATGGAGACATACCAATTGATGCAGGAAAGGTGACAACAAAGTCTGGATAAATCTAGAATAGCTCACCAAAAAAAGGTAGAAGAATTTACTCTGATATGTTCATAAGGAAAGAATAAGGAAGAAGGAAGTATTAAAAAGCCATCCAGGTAAACTTTTTTTTGTAGCCTTGTGTTTAAAAAAAAAAAATTATGTCCACTGTAGATTTAATACTGGAATATAGAAGAAAATGAGGGAAAATTATCCATCACCCTATTAAGCTTAACTACCTTATTAGCATGTCAGCAGGTGCTTTTTTATATTGCATAGGATTTTCTTTTAACTTGGTAGTAATTTTGTATCCTGATTTTTCTTTTTCTATTATGGTATCAACAGTTTATCTGCTGACTCTTCAAGACTTGATTAATGTAAATTTTAATGGCCACATAATCGATAAAAAGGAGATAACCTTTGTTTTAGATGGGTGTGTGTGTGTGTGTGTAATACTTATCGTGTGCTTACTATGTAATTAGGGCTCTGCATGCATTTTCTCTAATCTTCAAACAATCCCATATGTCAAATATATGGTGACTGTTAGCAAGTTCAGAGAAGTTCAGGGATCTGCCACAAGGAGGCGGTAAAGTCAGGTCTGCAGCAAGGTTTGTCCACTCCCAAGCCCATTTTCCACCACGCCTGTGGTACTTCCCAGTTAGTTGTTGCCAAATTTTTGTGGCCCTAAATAATAATGCAGTTGATACCTGCATGTTACCTCTTGTTACATCTGACCAAAAGGCTTTCCAAACGGTTGACGTCGTTTATAGTGTTGTCTCTAATGAGTAAGAGTATTTCAGTACAGCCTTGCTCAGCTTTGATTGTTTCCTTAATTTAACAGTAAAATTCTCTCAATTTTCTAGCAGTGGTTTTTTATATAATTTGATAAAGACAAATGACAAATTCCGTAATGCACAGATGCTTAGTTCTAAAATGATTTCACTACGGTAGCATATCAAGAGGCCTAATCAATCCCATTTCCCCTTCTTCTCGGCCATCAGAACCTCAATGTTCTTCAAGCATCCACATTCCTCTATAAGGCCCCAACTGAACTTCATGGGGGTAAATCTTAATTAGCTTAACCCATTCATGGTAATTCCATTCCCTTACCAGTTACAGATTTAGGAAATGACGGATGACCCCATTCTGGCCAGTGAGCAGGGAATGATTCTGGGGAACATCTTCTTTTCCATTGTCCCCATTTCTGGCACTGGACCTTAGCCAAAGTGAGGATGGGATGCCTGGAACTACTGTCACTATTTTGAAACTCTGAAAGGAGCTAAGTGAAAGATTGAGATTAGCAGGTCAGAAAGGTGGGAAGAACATGGTCCTTAATGATGTTATAGAGCCACTTAACTGAGCCTCAGCAGAATACACCTCCATGTAGACCTCTTGATTTATTTGATAATAAATCCCTTATTGTATAAGCCTGTTGGGTCTGGGTTTTCTGGTCCTTTCCTTTTCTTTGCAGCAGATGGTATCTCATCTGATATGAGGATTCACGAGTCAGAGGCCTTCCTTCCATATGTTGGCCTATAGTGTCTCAAGTGTCAGTGTGGGCCCATCATGAAGACTCTAGTGGAAACCGGCAAAGCAACACAAGAGGCCCAGTAAAGCAATCAAATGAGACAGTATGCAATGAGTTTACTCTCTTCGGCAAACTGCAATTTGCAAAAATAAGATGGAAGTCACCCTTCTTGGCAAACTTAAGTCAAAGAAGACTTGACAAGACAAGGCATGATTTCCTTCTTAAAACAATGTGAGGGCCACCTGGGTGCCTCATGGTTAAGTATCTGCCTTTGGCTTATGTCATGATCCCCGGGTCCTGGAATTGAGCCCCATATTGGGCTCCCTGCTTAAGGGTGTCTGCTTCTCCCTCTGTCTCTTCCCCCACTTGTGCTCTCTCTCTATCAAATAAATTAATTTAAAAAAAACCAAAAAAACAAAAAACAATGTGAGTCCCTACCTACCATTCAAGGTGTGACATCTGTGATCCCTGAGAAAGGAATAGAATGAGAAGAGAATTCTAAGAAAAGGAGAAAAGTGGAATCTCACAGTGAATGAGAAGAAACCAGGAAATAGAGGTCACAGCAAGGTCGTTCAGCTCTGGGGTTTACTGCCAGCTTAGGAAAGGGACCTCATCTCTAGGGGCTTCAGTTTCCTCAATTGTAAATTGAGGAGCCTGCACTATGTAATCGTTCAGATTCATTTTAGGTCCAAAGCTAAACGATTGGTTCTACCAATGTTGAAAGGGATAAAGTAGATGGCTGTCCAGCTTTTACTTATATGTATTACCCCTATTACAGGTATCATTAACACTAGAAGAATTGTGAAGTACGAACGTAAAAAGAAGATATTCTGAGATCATACAAATCTGGATTCAAATACCACTGAGACATGTGATGTTGGATTAAGCCACTTAGCCTCCCAAAAACTTAATTTCTTCTCCTATTGTCTGAGGATACTGAAACAATTCTCTTAAAGGGCCACTGTAAAGATTAAATGAGCTAAAGCATGTTAAAAAACCTTAACCCGTGGTAGTATTCAATAAACTTCTATTGTTATTAATAGTAACAATAATAACCCACATTTATATGGCACACTACAGTTCATGAAGCCAGGATTAGTACCCAGGTCTCCTAACTCTCCTTTCTGTTCTTTCTAATATAACATATAGTCTTCTAAGGTCAAGTTGAGTAGTATCAGATTCCTAAAATATAAGAAAATAAGAAAATATGTATAGAGAGAGCCACAGTGTAGCAAATATGCATCATAATATAATCATCAGTAAACCATAACACCACACCATAACCTCTTCCATAAAGTTGCTGATTCCTATCACGCCCTGACCCCCAACCCTGTGGAACAAGTAGGCAGTTTAATAAGTTCCTGCTCCTCAGTGAAACTGGCTCTGTCCAAACCATCATAGTAATGTTCTCCTCTGTTCTGTGAAATATCAGTAAAGAGCCTTGAGAGGAAAAGAGGACAGTCATGGTTCAGACTGTTAGTCGGTGGTGGAGTCTACTCAATTTATCTCCAGAAAGAGGAGCAAAGTAGAAAATCTGTAGCCACACATAGCCCTCTCTTGAATTCAAACTCAGTGTTCAAATGTGCATCGTTCTCAGGGTAGAAAAGAGTGTAAAACAGACAAAACAAAACAAAAACAAAACAAAACAAAACCAACTTATCCAAAAAATAGAAAAGGAAGCCCAACAGCAGATTTAGCAGTGAGAGATGACATAACAGGAAGGAAGGGAGCAAGAAGATGGGTTCACAGAGCATAGAAGTGCCAGCATTTACTGAACAGATTTGAAAGAAATGCATGTTACATCTGGCTCTGGACAATTATAGTCAGACGATCCTTACTGAGTCTGGGTTTTTTGTTGTTGTTTATTTTTACAGAACAACAACCAACACAGCATATTAATGTATTCAGGCTACCATTCAGATAGAGAAAATGGTGAGAAAAGCAATGAAAGATTTCTTTGATTCCACTTGCAGTTGTTATCTGAAGGTCATAATAACCTTCCAGACAGAGAAGAATAAAAAACTAGAGAGAAAGACATAATCAAAAGGAACATAGGGAGTGCTCAAGAGGGGACTGGAATCCCTCACCTTTTGCTTCTTAGCAAAACCCTGGAATTCTGCATGCGTAAAATTGCATGCACAAAGCAGAGGTTTTAGGATTGAAGCTCAGGATGCTAGGAGAAACAGTTAAAGCTCCCAAATTGGAAATTACTGTAATTTAAGGAAAATCTGAAATAACAAACTATGCTCTCAAAACTCATAAATGCAAAAGAAACAAATTCCTATACACCCTGCTTGGGATCAGAGAGGGGGCCCAATAACCAGAGTCTCAGTGATGCCTTGAGTAAGATGTAGAAATCCAAGTATCCCACAGGGATCCACATCATGTGAAAGAGGACAAGCAGAGGGAATCAGGGTCACAAGATATTAAAAACAGTAATTAAGACTCTTTGGAGTATATACCCAAATTTTTAAATACAAGCAATGTTTATCTAAAAGGAAATTTAGATTTACAGCATTAAGGGAAAAGAGATCCCCTTAATCAAGAAGAGGAAATGATACATAGTTTAGGTGAACAGGAGAAGAAAACAACAAATTCTCTAAAAAAGAAAAAAAATTAACATTACATTTTCAATTCTAGAAATCTTTCATATTAATTTTGGTCTAACTGAGCAGTGGATGACTGGCCCGAATGGAATTCTACTTATGAAGGGAAAATAAGCAAAATAAGCAAAAGTTAATGGAAAAGTTAATAGAAAGTTCTCAACTTCCAAAGAGGTCATATTCCAAAACTATTATCCTAGACCACAAACTATAGGGTGTGTTTTAAACAGCAGCTAGATTCTATCTCCCACAAAGCATTCAGAGTTCATGAACACACCATACTGGTTGAGTTTTAAAAAGATAAAAAAAAATCAGAAATGGCAGTGGGGCAAGGATTTAAGCCATAAGGGAAGCAAATACCTGCACTAATCCAGAATGTAAGAGCAGGGTGTTGCCAGAATCAGTGGCCAGGTTTAAGAATCCCACTGTGAAATTGAAGCTGCAAAGCAAGAGTGGTCTGAAGCTATAGATGGAGATTTGGGCAATTTTTCTGAATTCTGGAAAAATAAAGATTTGATCTCAAAGACCACAAGTGTTCCTCTGAGAAATGTTACTGCCATAAGATGCTGTTGTGTGTCAGACAAAGTAGCCTTTATCCCAACTGGAAAATGTGCTTTCACAAGAAAACTGCATCTGAGCTCCAGGCGGAGGGAGCCAATCAGAAGCTGTGGAAAACCATGATTGGAAGCTGGGATGAAACATGAAGGGACCTGGGAAACATCTGGGTCCACCTTCCTCATGTTCAAGGGGAGATAATGGGGGTAGGGATGCGTAGAGGTTACACAGATGAGACTAGAATGCTGAGCTAGATGAGAAACCAGTTAAATTCATCAGGAAAATGTCCTCTCCAACCTTTCCAGGGGAACTATCCTCCCCTCCCCCTCATATACCTTTAACTTCAGCATTAACCAAACTGTAGGCAAGTAAGCTCCCATCACATCCTTCTGTCTGTCTTTTCCACATCCTCCTGGCCTTCAGGATGAAGACTATGTTTCCCTCACCCCTTTCACCTCAGACCTTAATATAAAAGACTCAATATTGATGTTCATACTTAGTATTCAGTAATTAATTATGGAGTGAGCTAAAGAACCCCAAAATGTAGAGAGGAGGGTGGATAGCTACATCGAAGGATGACACCCAAGGTGCCTCCAGGACTCCAGACCAGACAAGGTGATAATCAGGTGATAGCCTGTGCTGGTCAGACCACTTATAGTCACGGAGCACACATCGACACAGAAAATTCAGTATCTGGCACATAGCAGGGGCTTCACAGATATTAGTTGCTGCTTTGGTCTTGTTCTTTGGCCATGATCCTTCCTGATTTGGCCTTTTATGCCATTGACCAAACTCTACAAGTAGCACTGCCTTAGCATTACCTTATTGTGTATCTGCCTTTGGAAACCACAGCTCTGTGGGAGCTGAAAATGAATGTTCGTTCTTGCTTGGAGAGTCAGTCTTCTTGAAGGAGAAGAGAGGGAGACTGAACCAGATGCCTTCCAAGACTCTTCACAATTAATCAGCAACAAATTCCATATGAGCTTGTCTCTACACTATTAATTCAGAAAAAAAAAATCAATGTTCTATGTCATTATCTGCGCCCGAAATTGACTTCAACCACTATCAGCAGCGCTCCTCACATACACACACCTGCTGCCCCTTCCAGGCAGCCATGCCCCAGCAAAGACATAGCTCTCAGGCAGCCACATGTCTTACCCATCACTCTGATGCCCTGGCCGCAGCCAACTGGATGAGGGGTGGCACTTAAGGATGGTCCACTTATAAGCCGACCAGCAACCCATGACATGGTCCAGTATGATAATCAGGCTGAGTCAGTCAGGTTCTCCCTTAGGAATATGAAGAATCTGAACCCAAGAGAATATTTTGAAGTAAAATAGTAGCCATGATGCACCATTCTCAGAATAAAATTTTGAGGGAGATATTGCTGAAAAGAAATAGAGACCAGGAATAAAAATAGAACACAGAGAACATGGGGGAAAATAAACCAGCTAGAAGAGAGAAAGACTCACCAAGGAGCCAAGTCAGGCCAAGAGCCATGGGTCTCCTGCTGAGATTTCTAGAACAACCTGCCATCCTCCTCTTCCTAGTGGGTAGGCTTCTGAGTACAAGTCTTAAACATCTCTGGGGTATCTGGGTATCTCAGTCGGTTAAGTATCCGACTTCAGCTCAGGCATGATCCCAGAGTCCTGGGATGGAGCCCCGTATTAGTCTCCCTGTTCAATGGGGAGTTTGTTTCTCCCTCTCTCTCAAATAAATAAATAAATAAATAAATAAATAAATAAATAAAATCTTTAAAAAAATAAACATCTCCTTGTTTGAGGTGTACTGAATTCTTGCCACTAAAAGACCCTAATTGAAACATGTTCTGATAGGGGAATGCATTTATTTCCTCTTGCCACAATTACAAATCACATCAATTTGGGGCACCTGGGTGGCTCAGTTGGCTTAGTGCTCTTAGTTTCAGCTCAGGTCATGATCTCAGAGTCATGAGATCAAGTCCCATGTCAGGCTCTGTGCTTGAGATTCTCTCTCTCCCTGTGACCCCCCCCCCCAACCCCCGTGCATGTGCTCTCTCTTTAAAAAAAAAAAAAAAAAAAAAAACATAAATTTAGTGGCCTAAAGCAGTTCTGAAGGTTTCAATTCTCACATGGCTTTCATTGGGCTAAAATCAAAATGTCAGAAGGGCCACATTCCTTCTAGAAGCTATAGGGGGGAATTTGTTTTTTTGCCTTTTCCAATTTCTAGAGGCTGTCCATATACCTTGGCTTATGGCTACCAGCCTGCAATTGCATTATACTAACCTCTCCTGTGACGTTCCTGCTTCCCTCTTTCCCTTATAAGAATCCTCATGATTACACTGGGCCCACCCAGGTGGTCCAGGATAATCTCCCCATCTCAAGGTCTTTAACCCAAGTTACATTTGAAAATTCCCTTTCCTACATAAAGTAATAGTCACAGGTTCTAGGAATTAAGACATGGACATCATGGAGGACACAGCAAAGTAGACTAAGTCCTCTAAATACCCACACAACTATAAGCCAGCTAACAGAGAGATACTTACTTTTTAAATACTTCGAACAGGAAGGAATCAAGCTGGCAAACAAATAGGCAACCCCCTTCCCACAAATATCTGATCAAGAGCAAACCTCCTCCATATTCTCAATGCTGGTTTCCACATTTTACATGAACCCAGGGGTTCCTGGGAGTGTGAGCTTAATCTGAAACGCACAGTGAGAATCTCACTCTCATAGGAACACCATCCTATTAGTATTGCAATGAATAAATAAGATGTCTGTTGAGAGTGTGGCCAACCAGAACTGTAGGAGAGATTGGGAGATATTCACCTGATTGTGGTCCTTCCTCATTACCGAAATTTATTTAGCTCTATTTTGTTCAGAAGATCCTGTTGACAGCCCAAATGCACACTGCTGGGTAATTATAGGGCACTAAGAAATGACATGATGGGAAGGCAGGAGAATAAATGGTACGAAAACAATATCTGGGAGCAGTGCTGGCTGACCAATCATCTGTGCAGGACAAAGAGAGAGAGGCAGAGAAAGATGCCAGTCCCTGTTTCATTCTAGTCCCATCCTTTCTAGCTCATGTTCAGGCTTCTTGCCTGCTGAGGAAAGAACTGAAGGTGCCTCTGTAGCATTTAGCTGGAAAGGAGCCTATGGGCCTGGGATTTCATGGAAACCAGTTGTTTAAGAAATAGAAATGCTTATGGAAAAAAAAAAAAAAAAAACAACCTTTGTTGGATTCAGTTTTTCAAAAAATATATAGGTGCCAAACACCAAGCATAGCATCTTCAGAAGCCAGTGACTGATTATTCAAATGCATCCAGTGGGAGTCAGATGCCCACCCACACTTCTGGGTTACAGGAACCCCAAATAGATTCCATTGCAAGGATTCCACACCCATCTATAAAGGACACGAAATGAGCATGATTCAAACACATTGATTCTCTCTGATGTGATACTGAGGGATGTTTCAGACATGGCCCAAGGGCATTAGGACTCCCTCTGACGCAGGATCTACACTAAGCTAAATCTAAAACACTAAAAGATCAGAATTTCTCATTGGAGTTATGAGGTCAGAGCTCACTGAATTTTCTATGTGGACATTTGTAGGTTATTGGAAGCCAAACACTATCACGGAAGAATCAAAAAATAGGGAAATGACTTCCATCTTCAGGGTTTCCTAGACCACCAACAATCAACAGAGGCCAAGTACAAAGTCTGCATGGCAGGCAGGCTGGGCACAATTTCCATCTGTTTCCGTTTCTTTATGCTCTTTGCTGCCCTGGCACCTCTCACATATGTACCCTGTTTTCTATCACGATTGGTCTAGATGGTGAATGATGAGAAAGCATGTTGTGTAGTAAATGAGATTAGGAAAGCGAGAGGAAAGAGCAAAAGGGTATCACTCCTCACCTGTTGAAATAACCTACAACAGCTTCTAATATAAAAGACAGCTTACGTAACCCATCAGAGCCAGGAGCTGGGCAAACTCCATGCTTGTAGGTGGTTCCCACAGACTCAGGAAGAAGGAAGCCAAAAAGGAGCAAGCACGCTCTCTGCTCCCAGATGGATTTATTCCGACAAGGAGGCCATACGAAAAAGGAATGAATGCATATAGTACAACTCTAAATAGGAGCACAGTGGGACAGAGATTCTATAACGGGTGACTGCACAGGAATACTGATGCTTAGGAGCAGAGAGGCTTAGAAAGCAGAAAGAAGAGATACTTCTGCTCTTCGATCTGATTTCAAATTGTTCGTCTTCAGTGAAAAATCAGAGGCACAGCCCTTATGGGCCCAGAGGGAGATTAATGAAATGGCCTCTAGGAAACAAAAGCAGGACCCCTTTGGGACCAGAAGCAGCCTATGTACTAGGAGAAATATGAATACCACAGTAACATGAACTAAAGATTATGGAGGAGGAAAAGGAAATTGTTTTCCCATCTACTTCGGTAGGCAGATAAATGACTCCTCCCAAAGAGTTCCACGTTCCATACCCTAGAACCCATGAACCTGTTAGGCTACACCGTAAAGGGGAATTCACATCGCAAATGGAATCAAGATCGCTAATTCAGGTAACCTTGAGATGGGAAGATTGTCTTGGATTATCTGAATGGGCCCAAGGTCATCACAAGGTTATTAAAAGTGGGGGAGGGAGATAAGAGAAGGTCAGATTGATGCCATGGGGGAAGGGCTCAATCTACTGGTGGGGATTTTATAGAATAACGATGGAGCCACCATGAGCTGAGGAATGCAGGCAGCCTCGAGAAGCTGGAAAGGCATTTTCCCTAAAGCCTCCAAATCAGCGCAGCCCTGTGAACACCTCGATCTTAACCGGATAGGACATATTTCTAATGGACTTCTGACCTTCAGACCTGTAAGATGACAAATCTGTGTCGTCTTTAGTCAGTAAGTTTCTGGTCAGTTTTTCAGCAGCTGTAGGAAACACACACCTGCCAAGTGAGTCAAGGATCATTAGGGGTGTCTGACTGGTCTCTATGAGTACCAGGTATATATGTCAGGCTCCCCTGGGGGTACCAAGTTTTTGAGGAATTCCAAGCAGTTGTTGGAGGAAAGGAAATGTTTTCAGATCCCTTGATCTTAATACCTTGACTATGAAGCTGAGGGAGTCTGAGCCATGTGGAGAGACCACTCTAACGGAGCTCAGGAGTCAACCCTCTGATCTCC
The DNA here is from genome assembly GCF_011100685.1 of Canis lupus familiaris. Lineage (NCBI taxonomy): Eukaryota > Metazoa > Chordata > Mammalia > Carnivora > Canidae > Canis > Canis lupus. The sequence goes on along the minus strand of NC_049256.1, from coordinate 16,302,088 downwards.
AATAAGGTACAGGCACCTCCGCTAAGGATGGCATATTCACAATGCAGAGACTTTTGTGACATCGTGGTCTCTGAGAAAGATCTCAGATGTGCCACTTTGTTGTTTCAAAACTAGAATTTGGCATACAAAAGTCATGGTGTTGCAGATACTGTTGGCAGTAAATGCAAAGTTCATTCCCCCAATCTTCCTTTGCTAAAAGGCACTTTGTTTTGTTTAGGTATCCACCCCTCTTCCAGTGAGCTTCAGGGTCAAGTGGTGATTGATCTAAGCCACTCGCAGTAATCACCTTTGTCCATGACAGTCGTCATGGGCATGTGATACAGTTCTGGCAAATGAGTTATAAAGGAAAGTCTACTTGCCTTGAAAAGAGGCTCATGGAAGAAAAGAGACTCCTTCTGCCTCTGAGTGTTATTGTGATGAAGAGGTGATTTCATTTGTCAAGGATTGCAGGGTGGAAAGACAGAAAGAATCTGAGTCCCTGATGATGCCAAAGTCCCTGAATTAACCAATTTCAGAGCTTCCCTACTTGGATCTTCTTTTTCTTTTCTTTTTTTTTTCTTTTTTTTTTTTTTTTTAAGTGGCTTCTGTGCTGAGCATGGAACCCAACATGGGACTCAAACTCACGATCCTGAGATCAAGACCCAAGTCGAGATCAAGAGTCAGATCCTTAACCAACTGAGCCACCCAAGTGCCCCATCTACTTGGGTCATCTTATTTATAAAATTAAGAATCTAGTTTTTCTGTTGGTTGCAATTGAAAGTATCCCACCTGATGAACAGATGGTTAATTAACATCCTTAAAACAGAAAAGTTAATGAGAAAAAGATGTCTATTTCAAGATTTTAAAAATTACGCAAAAGAGCAAATAACTGCCAAATGAAAAAAAAATAGACAGTAAACATTTTAAAGAAACACTCAAATTTACTAATCACTAACCAAATGTCAATAAAAATAACCAGATACTATTTGTCACCTCCAAATTGACAAAATCCTTTTTTCAAAAATGGTTTTTAATATAGTTAGTGGCTTACAGAAGTAGGCATTTCTGTTGGAAATGTAAATGGACACATCCTTTCTGAAAAACAACTTAGCTACAAGTATTACAGAGAAAACCCCTACTGGCTGGATCAGAGATTGGAGTATCCCTGGGAATACTATTCTTCCCTAATACTTATCTAAATTCTCTGATTTGGTGGGGAGGCTAGAACCTCTCTTGGAATTATCCAGAAGTTGTCTTTATCTGAAGTTCAGACATGTTCGGTTAACTTATAGGGAGCCATCTGAAATTTAGAGCAAAAACAGTGTCCTTGGAAGGAAATTTTCCCCAAGGAAGAAAGATCAGACAGATTTGTCAGGCAACAGGGTCTCCAAATGGACTAAATGGTAATAATTCTAGTGTTTCGCAAGTGGACAAGTACATGAACCTGTCCAGATCCAGCCGCCTGGAATGTTCTAGGTAGAAAAAAAATGCTACATTTGAAACCAGAGATCCTTAGCACAAAGATGGCCATAGCTTATACCTCAGGGTTCTCTGCAAGGGGGCCCCTCGTCGGTATAGAGATGTGAGGGAGAGTGAGCTCCAGTGATCCAGAGCGGTCAGGAGTAGCCAGCAGCACCCCAGGCACACTGATGGTGAGGGTGCCCCTGTATGTGAGGGACCACCAGCCAAGGTGAGGCACCCTCCAAAAACCTCCTTAATATGCCAGTGAGGAAAAGGAAGATGTTCAGGGAACCCCAGTAACAACAGCTATTCAAGTAAGAGGAAGGGCTCTTGAGCCAATAAAAGCTGCCTTCATATATATATGCCTTTACATATATATGTGTGTGTGTGTGTATATATATATGTATTTATATATAATGTTGGGTTTATTGCCTTTTATATCTTGAAAATGCATATCGATACAAGTCTTCAGTACCATGGGCGTTTACTACAAGACAAATCACCTCCCAGTTTACGGATGCATTGCCCGCTGAGCTGACCTCCTCTTGGCTTGTGAATTCTGGCTGCTTCTTGAAAAGGGGTGGAGCAAAGAAACAAACAATACAATCATGAAATGGGCAAAAGACATGAACAGACCCCCCCCTCCAGTGCCCCCACCGGGGCCCCCAGGGCTGGAGACTTTCTTTGGTAAACGGTCCCCCCTTCCCCCGCCACCCCCCCTCCCCCGGGGATGAGGAGAAGGTGGGGCACACCCAGAAAGGGCAAGCGGGCAGCCCCGCTTTGGGGACATGAACGTTTTAATAATTTTTGCTGAATTCCTTTACAACTAAATAACACAGATATTGTTATAAATAAAATTGTAAAAAAAGAAAAAAAAAAAAGACATGAACAGAAATCTCACCAAAGAAGACATACACATGTTGGCCATAGACATGGCCAACAAGCACATGAGAAAATGCTCCGCATCACTGGCCATCAGGGAAATACAAATCAAAACCACAATGAGACCCCACCTCACACCAGTGAGAATGGTGAAAATTAACAAATCAGGAAGCAACAAATGTTGGAGAGGATGTGGAGAAGGGGAACCCTCTTGCACTGTTGGTGGGAATGTGAACTGGTGCAGCCACCCTGGAAAACTGTGTGGAGGTTCCTCAAAGAGTTAAAAATAGACCTGCCCTATGACCCAGCAATTGCACTGCTGGGGATTTACCCCAAAGATACAGATGTAGTGAAACGGAAGGACACCTGCACCCGATGTTTCTAGCAGCAATGTCCACAATAACCAAACTGTAGAAGGAACCTCGGTGTCCATCGAAAGATGAATGGATAAAGAAGATGTGGTCTATGTATACAATGGAGTATTACTCAGACGTTAGAAACGACAAATACCCACCATTTTCTTCAATGTGGATGGAACTGGAGGGTCTTATGCTGAGTCAAGTAAGTCAATCAGAGAAGGACAAACATTATAGGGTTTCATTCATTCGGGGAATATAAAAAATAGTGAAAGGGATAATAGGGGAAAAGAAAGAAAATGAGTGGGAGATATCAGAGAGGGAGATAAAACATGAGAGACTCCTAACTCTGGGAAACGAAGGGGTAGTAGAAGGGGAGGTGGGTGGGGGATGGGGTGACTGGGTGACAGGCACTGAGGGGGGCACTTGACAGGATGAGCACTGGGTGTTATATGTTGGCAAATCCAACTCCAATAAAAAATATACAAAAAAATAAGCTCGCAAAGGATGGGGACTATATCATCCATATGTTTAACTATTCAGGGCATCTGGAGCATTGTCTTGTGAAAAAAATAAATAAATCAATAAAAAGGTAAAAAGAAAGAAAGAAAGAAAGAAAGAAAAAGAAAGAAAGAAAGAAAGGAAGGAAGGAAGGAAGGAAGGAAGGAAGGAAGGAAGGAAGGAAGGAAGGAAGGAAGGAAGGAAGGAAGGAAGGAAAGAGGTGGAGCTCCAGGGAAATCAGCCATGGGTGAGTCTCTTGTTGGCCCTGGGAGGACTTCTCACTGGGGTACTTCAAAACAACCACCTCCTTGGTCAATAGAGCTGCAGACACTGCTCCACTTTTAAGCTAAATAAGGGGTGTTGATCCGCATTGTTCCTCCACAGGAGTGGCCCTTTTTGCCAGTACAGTTGGCTATCTTAATTAAGCCATTTTATTCTCAAAGCACACTGAGGATTACTACATCTGTGACTTCACTTGTGTCCATTGCTAGAAAGACCCAAGTGACATGCACCACTTCAGGAGACCAATATCTCCTCATACCATGTGACCCAGCAGTTTTCCTTCCAGAAATGTATCCTGAGAACTGAGATTCACTCAAAGATATTTGGACAAGAATATTCATCATAGCATGTTCATAACTGCAAAACATCAGACAAAAAAAATGTTTATGAATTAAAGAAGGACTAAGTAATTTATATCATCTTTTTAAAAAACAGAAAAAAGCCTGGAAGGTAATGCACTCAAATTTTGTACAGGAATTAACTTAGGGTGCTGAGATTATATAGGATTTTCCTTTCCATTCTTTTAAGGGAGGGTTTTTCAGTGTTTTGCAATTGTTTTTACCATGAATGTGAATTGCTTTTGTGACCAATAAAGTTATAATATAGTTATGAGAATGCTATGCTAATGAATTTGAAAACTTCTATTCAAAATCTGATATTTCATTTATTTTTTTAATTTTATTTTAATTCTTAGTATAGGTAACATATAGTGTTATATAAGTTTCAGGTGTACAATACAATGATTCGACAATTCTATACATTTCTCAGTGCTCATCATGATAAATAAGCTCTTAATCCCTATCACCTATTTCACCCATCACCCCCCACCTCTCCTCTGGTAACCATCTGTTCTCTAGAGTTAAGGGTATATTTCTTGGTTTAGCTTCATTCTCTCTTTTTTTCCCCCTCTATGTTCATCTGTTTTGTTTCTTAAATTCCACATATGAGTGAAATCATATGGTATTTGTCTTTCTCTGACTTATTTCGCTTAACATTATACTCTCTAGCTCCATTTAGGTTGTTGCCAATAGCAAGATATCATTCTTTTTATGGCTGAGTAATATTCTGTTATATATATATATATATACCATATCTTTATCTACTCATCTATTGATGGACACTTGGGCTGCTTCCATAATTTGGCTATTATAAATAATGCTGCAATAAACATAGGCGTGCCTATACCTTTTCAAATTTCATATTCTTTGGGTAAATATCCAGTTATTCAAAGCTTATCATTTTAAAAGGAAAAAAATAGAATAATGATGAGTGCCCTGTTCAGACAGAGAGAAGATTCGCCTCTAAGTTTCTTTTCTGTTAATCAATCTGCTAGACAATACTTAAGATGATTGCATTCTGAAGCAGGCTATTTTAAAGCTATATTTCTTTGTAGGAATTTAGTACATTTCTCTCTGACTTAAAAGAGATGATTAGTTCTATGCTGGATATATTCATTTGTCGTAAAATTTTCCTCAGCATTAGGATATTCAATTTTAATACAAAATTGAAATATTATTTCTCTTCTAATCTTTTTTATTCATTCATGTAAATACAGGGTTTAAATATACCTTTTTGCATTTAATGAATGTATAACTCAATTTTGAGAAATATTTTTGAAATACTAAAACGAAATAAATATTTAAGGAAGCAACTCTTCTCCATTTTTTTTTTTTTGCATTCATTACAATATCACCTCACAAGAACAAATGAAATGTTTGGGTAAACCTTAAATGTGGTGTTGCAGTGAAGAAGAGCTGTTGGAAGAGGGAGTTGTTGGGGTTTGCCTTGGGTCTTCTGACCCATCCTAATCCTTAGCTCCACTGGGTACAGGTCTGGCAGTTTCTGTGGGGTGACAGCCCAGAGGCTACAGAAAGTTCCCTGTTTCCCCTCTTTCTGCCCTGAGACTGCCTGCCACTGAGCTAAGCTTCTGTCCAGCAGAGAGGACCTGAAGCACGCCAGAGGCTTGCTGATGTCTCTTTAGCCCTATTGTCTAGAAGTAAAGATGTTCAACACCAAAACCTCCATTCCCTTCTCATTCCTGGATGTCTGGACCTGGTATGGATTCCTGATGGTCTCTAATGAGCTGGGCCCTTTGGGAACCAGAAGCCCATTGAGAAACACAAGAAACACGAGGCAAACCAACAGTTTCTCAGACCTCACACTGAATTCTCACCATTTCGCTTGAGTCTTGCTCTTTCCCTCCCTACTGTCTTACCAACATTTTCTCTACTTGGCCTTCCACGTAGCCCCATGGCCAAGTCTTGTTTCACTTCACTTCTCCTCTCCCTTGCCTTCCCTCCCTCTCTTCCCTTTCACACATGGACACACAAGCACACATAAATATATCCATACATACACATGCATGCATATGTACATGCATGCACACATATATACACACACGTGCATACATGCATCTGTGTACACGTGTGCATATCTATATGCATATACGTGCATGTGTGCGCACACATGCATGAATGCATATACACACAGAGATGTGCACGCGCACACATGCATACATGTACACACATGTACATGCATACACATATTCCAGTGCTTTGGGAAGAGGTCTACATTGCCCATTATCAATTAATGAAAACTATTTCCTTTTTTCTTTTTTTGAAAACTATTTACTTTTAAACTGTTTGATTGTTTCAGTTATTGCCTTCTACTTCCAGTTCTCCTCTTTTTTTTTTTTTAAATTTTTTTTTATTTATTTATGATAGTCACAGAGAGAGAGAGAGGGAGGCAGAGAGAGAAGCAGGCTCCATGCACCGGGAGCCTGACGTGGGATTCGATCCCGGGTCTCCAGGATCGTGCTCTGGGCCAAAGGCAGGCGCCAAACCACTGCGCCACCCAGGGATCCCTGGTTCTCCTCTTTTTAAGTATAAAATTCCTTTTTTTTTTTCCAGATATCAATAAAATGTCCACAGGATAGTACTTATACCTGAATAGCTGCTGATTGGGAACACACCCATGTACACCTATATACACCTATGGGCATCTCCAGAGTCTTTGCCCTACCTCCAAACCCCCCATTACATCCCCAGGGCATGGGGTGGGACCTCTGCTAGGGGCTACTCTGTCCCAACTCTGCCCAGAGCCCAGCAGAGCACCGGGAAAACTCCACACACACAATGACTAGTACACAGTGGTGATTTGATCAGCTGCAGGGAGTGCCCAAGGCCAACTAAATTACTGAATTATAAACTCAGTACCTCAAGAACCCTGGAGCTGAGGTTAATCCTTATTATTCTGATCATTCTTTTGATTCATTAACAATTCCCTTACAACAGACTCTGTAACTTGGGAAAGAGTGTTGGGGGATCAGAGCCCCCACATGGTGATCACTGGGCACTCTTTACTCTCTGTGACCCATCAAGGCTCCCCTCACAGGCCTGAAACTCCCTCCCATAGTCAATTTCCTTCCTGCCCAGGACCCCTGCCCTGAACTCCATTCTTCTCACCTGTGCTTCTGACCCTCTGCCTCGTTCCTGCCACCCCCTTCCCCTTTATGGCCGTGTCCAGCTCCCTAGACCCCAACCTGTGGGGTTCATGTCCTCTCTGCAAATGGACTCAGTGCCCAATATTGTATTTGACTAGCACCTGACTTAGAGATCATCTACAGCCTCAGGTGCTGCCCCCAGGCCAAACCCAGTGAATTAGGACCCTAGAATCTTGGCTACCTCTGATCCAAGCATGAGACACCTCCCCTCAGGAAAGGAAGTCCTGTACCTGGGATACTTGTCCAACATCTCCCCTGTTCCCAGCTCATTTGAAGGAAGCAACTGGCTTCAGAAATACCCAGATTCTAATCCTAACCTTTGCTACTTACTAGCAGTACAACGTCTGGCAGTGGCCTTTCCACTTACCTGCCTCACCTAAGAAATGCCGATAACAACGTCAGCTTTGCAAGGCTGTCAGGGGGGTTAAAAGTATATACAAATATGACATTGGGCAGAGAGTCATAAGCAAAACAAAGTCACTGCTACTATTATCCGGTCTCAATAGATCCTCTCCTGGCTCTTCCCAGAAGTTCTGGAAGACTCCAGCTGGCCAGTGCAAAAAACTGGCAATGACCACAATTTGTGGTTCGGTTTCCCACTCTCCAAGACAGGCTCAGGCTTCAAGCCTGCCTATTGTCTATTCCTGTAATTTCTCAAGTTGGACTTCTGGCCACCATGTATACCAATGCCTGCCTTTAGCAACATGCACAAATCCCCAGTGGGGGATGTAGGAGCTGTTTGTACTGGCTAGCAAGAACTGGCCATTAAATTTTCAGGAATGTTGCTCATTAGCCAAAATCAGCCATGATAGGAATATTTACACCATGGAAATCGGCAACCATTAAAAAGAAATCTGCCCTGTGACCCCTATTGCTGGTATATGAGCCCATGTTCTACCCAGCGCTCACTCTTGAGTATGATTTGTCTGTGCCACACTCCCTTAAACCATGCTCCTCCCACCAGCTCATTGCTCCTTACTAAGGCCTCACCTTAGGGAGGACTCACAAGGGACTGTGTCTGGGCTCCAGCACCTTGGAACCCCAGTGTGGCATAAAAAGAATCCCAGATCTGGCACTGTCCAGTAGAATAACACAAACTCTGGACATCCCAGAGGACTCTGTGCTTTGTTTACTATCAAGTTCCCATACATCTGAGACAGCTCCTGTCAAAATAGAGGCAATAGACCATTTCACACATTAATTATCTCAGACTACAAACCTAATGGGAAGATTTCAGAGGTTCTCCTACCGAATAAATAAGCCCTGTCAATGTTCCATATAAAAGATTCTGGGAAGATGAGAGTCTAAATGACAGTCCCCAGTAATATTTTAATTGAGATGATGCCATGTGACAGAATGAATTCCATCTATGACTTTCCACTGGCTCCTGTGTGACCTCTTCCCCCATTTTTTGACAGATTTGTCTTGCTGAACATCTTGTGGAGAATGCAAAAAACATCCCTTTTTCTTCTCTGTCATGCTGAAATCTGAATCTCATGAATTTATTTTCCTTAAAATAACAGGTGCTGCATATTCTGATCACTTCTTGCTTCAATTATATTTGGTTTAACACTCCTCTTCTAAAGAGCTCTACATGTTTTCTCTCTCCTCCCCTCCTCCATCAGTGAAACATCATTGCTTTGACCTTTAAGTTGGCCATGGCCAGCAAAATTGCAAAGGGATCAAGGATGCTGTTGTTTCCATGGGTATAAGTTCCACAGATAATAGTTTTCTCTTCTTGACACTATCTTTTGTGCTTCTAAACCAAGGAGGATAACTTAGAAAATCCTGTAAGATAGTCATCTTAGACTTAAGATGGTTCAAGAGAGGAATAGGTGAGCACTTCTGTCCATCCACAGTATTCCAGATCACCCACATTTATGTGGCCTGTTATGTACTAAGGCCTCCAATAGGCTCTAAGGCTCATGAAGAGCCTCCCTGCAAAGACTTTGACTGTCTGCCTAGTAGGGGAGATAGACAGGCCAGCAGATGAACACAATGGGGTCTGATATGGGCGGTGATACAGGTACAGACAAAGCAGAGACATGGGATCCCTGGGTGGCGCAGCGGTTTGGCGCCTGCCTTTGGCCCAGGGCGCGATCCTGGAGACCCGGGATCAAATCCCACATCAGGCTCCCGGTGCATGGGGCCTGCTTCTCCCTCTGCCTGTGTCTCTGCCTCTCTCTCTCTCTCTCTCTCTGATGATCATAAATAAATAAGTAAAAATAATTATTAAAAAAAAAAAAGCAGAGACAGAATGTAGTCAAGAAGAAGGGATGATGGAGTCTGCTGGGGAGCATATCCATTTCCTGTTGCTGCTGTGACACACTACAAACATAAGAGCTTAACATAACACAAATTTGTTCTCTTAAAGTTCCAGATGAGAGCAGTCCCAAATGAGTCTTACAGAGCTAAAATAAAAGTATTGGCAGGACCAGGCCCTTCCAAGGGCTCCAGGGGGGGAATCCATCCCTTTGCTTCTCGCATCTTCTAGAGGCTACACATGTTCCCAGCTGCCTGGCCCCGCCACTCCACTGTCTGACTTCATGACTGTGTTCCTTTCTCTGTGATCTCCTGTCACCTCTTGTAAGGAGCGCTGTGATCACAGTGGGCCCACACAGCCACCCAGGGGTGCCTCCTCATCTCAAGACCTTTCACTTAATCACGTGGGCAGGTCCCTTCAATCCAGGTAATGAAGTCACAGATTCTGGGATGCTAGACGTCAACATTCACCTGACCACAGGAAGGATGAGAGGAGTAGAATTCCATGAAACTTCTTCCCAGATATCAAGTAGAAGATGGTGGAGCCATTGGCTGTGTCCTGAGGTCTTGTCACTCTATATACTGCAGATGTGACCTGCCACAGAAAGCCACCCAGCAGCCTCTGCCCTTCTTACCTCCAGAGGAAACTTCAACCTCCAGCTCCTCCGTGATCACAGGGGCCCATGAGTCTGGAGCTGTCCAATGGTCCAAAGATTGGCTAGCAGTCTTTCTTAGAAGTGGCCCAAGAACCACCATCTCTCTCAGGTACTACAGCTGAAATACAAAGGGTTTCCCTGCTTTACATTAGAAAATAATGAGAATACTTTTTTAAATAGCTATCTGCTATTAGTACTTGTTATTAACAAGTGATACTAAGTGATTTCTATGAATTATCTCACTTAATCCTTAAAAATAACCTCTGTGGCAAATAGTAACTTCATCCCACATTCAAGATGAGGAAACTAAGGTGTATGAGGTCCACCCATTTGTCCGGTGCCAGGCGCTTAGCAAGAACTATAGCTCAACCTTAAAACCAGGTTCCTCTGGTTCCAAGGCACGTGATCTAATCCCAACCCTGTTCTAGCACCTGTGTCAGCTGATTCCCAGTCTAGAGGCCTATTCAGTAAGTGATTAGATGTGATAGAGTAGAAAAGAGAAGAGCACAGGTCCTGTACCTTAGCCACATATAAACTGAGAAAAATGGGTCAATTGCTTAATTTCTATGTGCCTCGGGTTCTCATCTCGAAATTGGAGTCAAAAATATTACCCATGTGAGAGGGTTACAACAGAGTTACAACAGGGATTATACAGAATGATGTTGGTAAGTATTATGTACCTGGAATACAATAACCAATCATTGTTAGCCATTTCACTGTTATATAACTGAATAAGTGTTGTCATATTGTTGAGAGTAGAGACATATTTTCGTCCGGTGAGGACTGGACTAGGAAAAGGTGTTCTTTGACACAGAACCTTCCAGTGATGTTAGTGATAAGCATCTTGGTGCATAATCTAGGTCCAAAGAAATGTTAACTCTCTTGCAAAGGGTATGCAAGAGCCACCACCATGGTTAAAGGGCCTTCGATTATCTGTTACATAGTGTCTTCATCCAGCTCTAAACTCCCTTCTACGATTTGTGCAGGAATATGGCGTCAGAACTGGGCCAACTCTGTTTGTCCTCTGCCAGCTGCCTTCCTGTTAGGCTCCAGCAGTTGATGGCATTGAATGAAGGCTGGAAGATCAAAGGAGAAGGACTTTCTATTCCTGTCTGCGTCACCCCAGGGATGGCCCTTCATCACAGCACCAGCAGGTTGACTCTGGATGCAGGTGGCTCCAATTGCCAGCTTCTTTTCACTCTCCCAGAATCTGGATCCCAGGACCCTCACACACTCACCCCCCCTTAGGTTGCCTACACCTGCTGGAAAGCACCCTCTCCAGAGACCCGAGTCCCCACTCCCAGCTCCTGTGTTACCAGCAGCAGTCAGGCAGTGTCCCCTCCTCAGAAGTCTGTCACTTATGTGGGGCCCCATCCAAGTTTCCAGATTCTGAAGGCCCCCAACAGCTTCCCCTGTTATCCCAGCCCTAGGTCTTCTGGATGCTTCCAGCACAGACTGTGTCTGTGCTGATATTGGGTTATGTCTGTGTTCTCGTTTTGCTTTTCTGTCTGGCCATTAGCTGTTCGATCAATTCCTTATAGTCAATTCTCTCTATTAAAGTAACTTGTGTGGATTCTGTTTCCTGACTAGATCACGAATAATACCACACACACACAACATACTTAAGTACAAGCACCATTCATGGACATTTGTGTAGATACACACACTTGCACATGCCTTGTAGATGTGAGCTCATAGCACTTTCCTGTCTGTTCCAGTCATGCACCTGCTCCGTTGGCCCTTGTTGATGCTCCATCCTTCCCAGGTTCTAAAACGTATTAGAAAACACAAAGCAATGGAGTTCTAGATAATGCAAAAATCTTTTCCCTCTTATAAACATAAGCATCTGTTCAACACTTCTATAGTCAAAAACTTATAGGCCAACTCTTTTTTAACATCAGGCGCTTGTGGTGGTAACATTTGTTAAAGACTTCCTGGCTCAAATGGGAAATGTTAAACAATTCAATGACAGCAAAACTCCCTATTGAAATTCTCAACTGGTTCCTTCATTTAGTCAATGTGCAGCATTTTCCACTCAGTGCCCAACACTCTTCTAGATCCTTCTGATCCAGGCAATAAGACAAAGCCAGAGCCCTCATGGGAGGAAGGACAGCAGAATGGGGGGGGGGGGGGCGGAGCTGGGAAATGGTGTGTACACAGACTTGTGGCAGGGAAGACAGGTGTGAGGAGCGAATTCAGGCAGATAGAATAAAGGCTACGTGTGAGCGCTCTCTGGAGTCTAACCATCTGGTTTCAAGTCCTGCCTTGAGCACTTACTGGCCAAATGACCTTGGGAAAGTTCCTATACTTGTCTGTGCTTCCTGTTTCCTCTTTTTTCCAAAATGGGGACGATAATAAAGACCTTCTTCAAAGGGTTGCTAGGAAAATCAAAAAAGAGCACAAGGAGCATTTGCCACAGTGCGGGCTAGCTGTTATTACTATCAACCTGAGTGCCAGCTATTGCTGCTATCAACACCGTCACTGGAGGGATCTCAGAGGGCTCCTTCGCCCTGCAAATCTGACTCATTAATCTGCCAGGAGACCCCAGGAGGGCCGAAGGCACTACCTGTTCCACATCTCTGCTTCCCTTTCACCATTATCAGGTTATTTATTGGAGTTAAGACATTTACCTAATAGATGCATTAAATCATTATTTGGTCGTTTGGTATCTCATTAACTTATTATGCAACAGTTTGCTGAAGGAATGAGAACGAAGGAGCTTCTATCTGGCCCTGGAGAGAGGTCAAAGGATCCGAACGGTAGAAGGAGCACAGAAAGGGGAGGCGAAGCTGCACTAAAAATGACTCTCTCCCGCATGGCAGGGCCGGCTCGGGTACGTAGCCTGTGCTGCCAGAGCATTTCACACAAGACTTATGAATCGCACTGAGTACCTCCTTCGGGTCATTTACTTCCCTCTATCAATTACTAGTCAAGCCAGGCACGGTCTGAATTTAAACCAGATCGCTTTTTCCACCCCCCTATCCATGGCAACCCTCCTCAACATCGTTTTTGGGGACCGTTGGAGCTCCAGCCTCGCAGGGAGGGAGACAAAGAAATGCCCACGTCTTGAAAATAACCTTCCCAATTACATTTTTTCTCTATCCTGATGAGCCGAGCAGAATCATGAGCTCCATCTCTGCATCTCATAAGCGGTCTCGGCAGAGCCAGGGACAGGCAGTGGCTCTCCTCCTCGACAGCCGAGCAGCCCCTGCTTGCTGCTAAGCATTGCTTCTTGGGGTTCTTTATCATCTTAATTGCATCCTGCATGCCCACCTTTTCTGCTCCAGGGGCTCCAAGTATTAATCACCCCCGAGTCACTTTGGGTAATGCTGAGTGCTTTATCTTGTGCTCTGTCACCAACATAGGGACACGAGAGGTCGTAGGCAGGCACATGGCTTCCTCTTCGATCACAATCTCCCCAAAATCCTAACCACTTATGACCGTGGTAGAAAACTCCTGGCCCTTTCCTCTGGGTAGCTATTCCTCACCCTAGCGAGTTGCCTCCAAGGCCAAATTCATCAATGTCCATTGTAAAAATTACCAACCAGCTGATGTTTTATTAACACTTTGCAAGTGCCATCCACAGAGGTGAATGACAGCGAGCCATACGGCAATACTTTCAAAGTGCCCAGCAGCATTAGCATTGCCTGGCTCTCAGAAATGCAAACTCTCAGGCCCCAACTGGGACTGACTGAATGATGGTAACCTTGAGTGAGATACCAAAGTCTACTTGATTAAGGTCTCCCTGAGCTCCCGATGCACTCTCAGGTTTGAGAGCCACTGCAGACGTGCTCGGGGCAGAAACAGGATTGCCCACTCTACCATTGATGAACGAATCCCAGGCCTTTGGTTGGGTCACTTCACTTTGCACCTAAAGGTAGGCAAATAAATGTCACATGGCTCCAGTCCCCTCTGAGATTCAGCTCGGCAATCCTGACACACCCTCCCAATTGGAATTAGATGCATGCTCTGGGCTTCACCACCTCTCATGGATATTGCTTACAGCTCATACCACTGGACAGCAGGACTGTCAGCCCTGGTCCTGGTTTCTCCCACTAATGCAACCTCTTTGAGAGGAGGGGGCACATTTGTACCCCAGCATCTAGCCAAATGCCTGGAGTTTAATAAGTGAGTGAATCAAGGATGAATAAATGTGCTCAGAAATTCCACAGGCATTGGCAGAGGTATGTCTTAGAGCCCCCTCAATTACCCATCTACCCCTACTTATCCCAAACACCCCTTATTTGTTTGTGTACCTCTGAAATTTCTGTGAAGAATTGACTCAGCCTTTCCTTTTTCAAAGATGCATTAAAAATCTGTCCTCTGATAGATGTATTTTCAAGCTCATTGTTTTAATGTGTGATGCACAATTTTTAAGTGGGAGGTGTAATAAAACCATTTTCATTAAAATTTTCCTGCATTTCTCCTCCTGCAAGACCGAAAGCTCTTCCACTTCACTGATTGTCCCTCAGTAGACGGATTGGAAAGCTCAGCCTTAGGTCTCCTTAGTGAGGTGATGTTAGCATTTTCAGAAGCCATGCATAAAACAAGTACAAGTGTGTAAAGATTTTATTGCCAATTCTGAAACTGTCCTCATAGACCAAGCAGTAGTGTCTAAGAACTGTGGAGGAAAAAGCCTTGGGGATAGGAATGTGCCCATAAATGGCCTCATTAAGGGCCTATATGCTGTTCACACTCTCTAGGAACTTTGCCCAAGATGCTCTGTGGGTAGAATTCTGCTGTCCCCTGGTATACACATACCTTCTCCCAGCCATTTCACCAAACACTAATCTAAGTGCTTCTGTAAAGGGATTTTGCTGATGTAATTATAAGGTCCCAAATCAGTTGACCCCAAGAAAGGGAGATTATCTTCATGGGACCTAACCTTATCAGGTAACCCTTAAAAGTGACAGGACTCTTCTTGGCAAGGGAGGTTTGAATTGTGAAGGACATTCCCCACTGCTGCCTTTGAAGATGGAGAAGGCCACAAGATAAAGAATGCAGGTGGCCACCAACTGAGAGGCAGCAAGGACAAAGGACCTCAGTCCTATAGCTACAAGGAACTAAATTCGACCAACAACCTGAATGAGTTCTAGAAGCAAACTTCCTTAGTCAAGCCTCCTGATGAGACCACAGGCTGGCCAGCACCTTGATTTCAGCCTTGGGAAACCCAAAGCAGAGAACCCAAACATGTTGCACCCAAATTTCTGACCTACAGACTGTGAGTTAATAAATGGGTGTTGTTGTTTTAAAAGATTTTATCTATTTATTCATAGAGACACACACACACACAGAGAGGTAGAGGGAGAAGCAGGCTCCATACAGGGAGCCCAACACGGGACTCGATCCTGGGTCTCCAGGATCACACCCCAGGCTGCAGGCGGTGCTATACTACTGCACCACCAGGGCTGCCCAAATGGGTGCTGTTTTAAGCTGCTAAATGCTAATTGTCAGACAACAGTAAGAAACTAACACAGATGCTAACGGATAATGTCCCCTCCTTAACCCTAAAAGGTAAGTCAGCCCTACCACATAGATAGCAGATGTATATGCCTATAGCATATACAGCTCCTGCAGAAGGAGCACAGAAAGGGGAGGCGAAGCCGCACTACTTAGCCCCTCCCCACCCTCACTGCCATTTTTAACCTTGCCAGAAAAGGTTCCAGAAATAAACAACTCCCCCATTGTAACAGAGAACAAATGCACATGTGAGAACAGGAAGAGGCGAGGCTACTCTGTGACGGGCCATGTTGTACCCACATTACCTGCCTTGGACCTGAGTGTGGCTATCATGTGCTTTTTGCAAAGCCTTATTTTTATCTCACATCATCTAGCACATCACCTCTCACCCTCACTGCAAAGCATTCTGTACTCAGGGCCCTGAAATATCACAGATGGTACCAGCTGCCTTGTGATTGCCATGACCCTCCAGCTGTCTGCTTTGCTTTATTGGCCATAATAGATTGTCCTGGCTGTGCTACACCACAACATCAAGACAGGCCCTATTCTTCAAATTTCTTCACATGCGCACTGATGGAGACTCATTTATGGTCTCTCTGGCTGAACTCTTTGTAAACTACAAGGCTGAGTTTATAGACTAAATGTTCAGCAGGAATATCCAGCTCAAGCTGAGCAATTTCCCTGCAGGGGCGATTAGAGGAAAAGTGAGGGTTATGTCTTTTTTTTTTTAAACTTTCTTGTCTTGGCAGTTAACATTTAATGTAATTCATCACTGTGAGTCACTGGGGGAGGCTTTCCCACAGTACTCATTAGCTTATTAAAATGAACACAACTGTTCTGGCTCATCTAAATTGTAGAATGATGACAAAAATAACAACAATAATAAATCATATATCTATTTCATCCCCTCATCTGTAATATTTCAGCTTGCCCTCCCCCGATCCTATAGAGGAGGGGTGAGGACTTGTAACTAAAAGAGAAGCCTCCTGCCCCAACCTCAGGATGGCTTGCACCTGGGATGCTCTCCCTATACCTAGGGGAGCAGGAAAGGGTGAGCATTCCCCTCTGCATGCTCCAATCAAGCACTTGGCTTCTGTTGTTTTTTCCTTTCATTTTTTTCATTGTTTTTTTTTTAATTGAAGTCTAGTTGACACACAATGCTACATTATTTTCAGGTGTGCAACATAGTAATTCAACCTCTCTAACCATTATGCTACCCTCACAAGTGGAGCTCCCATCTGTCACCATACAACACTACTATAATACCATTGACTATTTTCCCATCTTTCATCCTCATGGCTTATTCATTCCATACCTGAAGCCTGTACCATCAACACCCCCTCACCGTCTTTCCTCCTGGCAACCATCAGTTTATTCTCTGTATTTATGGGGTTGTTTCTGCTTTTTGTTTGTTTCTTAGATTCCTCATATAAGTGAAATCATATGGTATTTGTTATTCTCTGACTTATTTCACTTAGCATAATTACTTCAAGTTCCATCCATGTTGTCTCAAATGGCAAGATCTCATTCTCTTTTATGGTTGAGTAATATTCCATTCTATATATACAACATCTTCTTTATCCATCCATCAACAGGCACCTGAGTTACTTCCATTGGCCTCCACTTTTGAAAAGAAATATAGCCTAGTAAGTAGTTACCAAACTTTACTGCACACTGGAATCCACTGGGGATCTTTAAACAATACTGACACCTGGCTCCCACCCAAGCATTGGAGGAGATAATCAAAAAGGCATGACCACCAGTTGACCCTTGAGCTGGAACCTGGCATTCAGATGCTCCATAATCCTTCCTCCACCCTCGAAATGGCTCACTATGCCTACTATTCTTACATGGGACTTGTTCCAAGGACATAGTCTTGAGAGATTAAGGTGTTGCTGAGACCATCTAGATGGTATATGTGACTAAACCCAGTTAAGACCTGTTTATAAACTTTAAGATTTGGGTGGTGGGTATGGAGATCTACTCATCCTATGGCCACCCAAGACAATCCTCACATGTAAGTTTCCTTACTTATGAAACCTGCCACCTACCTATCTGGAGTGGCCTACCCCTTTCTGTGGTTTCTCCCTGGCCTCTCTGAGTTGGTGGCTGGTTTCAGATTACACTTAAAAACTCCCAGGTAGGTTTTGAGCAAACACTGAGACATTCTGATTTCATTGGTCTCAATATAACCCAGCAACAGGGAGTTTTCAAAGCTCCCAGGTAATTCCAATGTGCAGCCAAGTGGAACCACTGGCCTGATAGGTAAGATAGCCTTCGTGTCAAGGCTTTACCACTTACAGGTGGACAACGGGGAGCAAGTCACTTAGTCTTTCTATATCTCAGTTTCCTAATCTATAAAATGGGTATAATATTAGCACCTACCTCATAGGTACTATTAAATGAAAGAATGTATGCCAGTTGTTTACCATGGTGCCACATACTACTAAGTAGGCAGTGTGTGTTAATTATTGACATTCTAATTATTGTCATCATTGTAATTTCTCTTGGCTTCTCTGGAGATCATAGAACCAAATAATCTTATGTTGGCAAAGATTTGAGGGGCCATCTATATTTGGAAATTACTTTTCAAAAATCGCTGGCAAACAATGATCCAGTTTCAACTCTTGAGCACATTGTCCACCCAGGAAATTGTTCTGATATTTAAATTCCCACATAGATGATCCGAAGGCATGGTGTGGGGAAGAGACAAAGTAGGTGGCATACTAAAGCTCCAATTCATTCAACAAACATTTCCTGAGCATCCAATCTAGGCCAAGTACTGTGCTGGGAATACTATGAGAGAGTCATAAAATCACAGTCCACTTAGTATAAAGTTCTTTTCTTTTTTTTTAATTTTTTTATTGGAGTTCAATTTGCCAACATTTAGCATAACACCCAGTGCTCATCACCCAGTCACCCCAACCCCCCGCCCACCTCCCTTTCCACTACCCCTTGTTCGTTTCCCAGAGTTAGGTATCTCTCATGTTTTGTTCTTTCTCTTGGTCACCCCATAGTCAAGTTAAAGCTGAGAATCCCAGTTGATTCACTTGTAAATTGGTTCTTTTGCTGGCTCTTTTCTGATGCTTTGAACCCAAGAGCCCATCTGCTGTCTGAGCCTCCTCTTCCTCATCCGCCACCTTCTAACCCCTACCTTTGGATCTGTTCCTACTCACTGTTTTACCGTACCCTGTACCTCCCTTTCCTTTGTCCTCAGATCAACTGTTAGTCATGACTATGCAACACATACCTGCCTCCTTCAAAACAACTCTTCTGAATGCCTGTCTAGAATATTGCTCCCTTATACGTTAATCAACAACATTTGAGGGAGTTCGTTATAATTCCACCATTCCATTTTTCTGTTCCCTTCCCAATAAAAATGCCCCAAAGCAGTTGTCTATACTTGCATCTCTAGTACTTCTTAGTACTCTCCTTCTAAACCTCCTAAAATCAAGCTTTTGCCCCTACCATGCCACTGAATTCCTGCTCATGTGTGCTACTAAGGAACCTCTGCAATATTTACAACTCAGTTCTGAAGCTAAACACATAGTGCAGAACCAAAAGCTAGGATCTCAGTTGTCCACAAGACTGCTGCAAGTTCAGAAGATCCCTTTCTGACCAACTGGCTACAAATTCAGGGATTCCCACAGAACTCAGTTTTGATAATTCACTAGGACTTACAGAACTCTGGAAAGCACTATGTTTATGATTCCAGTTTTAGTATGAAGTATATAGATCAAAACAAGCCAAATGAAGAAACACATAGAGTCGGGTCTGGGAGGATCCTGAAAGCAAGCCTTTGAGCCCTCTCTTGTAGAATCAGAGCATGCCACCCTCCCAGCACATCAATATGTTTACCAACCAGGAAATTCTGCTCAGTCTCACTAGTAGGCATGCTTGATTAAATCACAGGCCACATGATTGAACTCAATCTCCAGGTGCTCTCCACTCCCCAAGGTCAGGAAATCAGGCTGGTATCCCATTACTCAAAGCCCTAGTCTCTGATCACATGGTTGGTCTTCCTGCCATGGCATGGCCATAAGTTATCTCAGAGCCCATCATGAATAACAAAAACATCTCTAGCAGTTGGGCAATTCCAAAGGTTTAGCCTCCCTCCCAGCAACCCAGGACAAAGACAAGCCAAAATCTTTATCGTACAAGAACCCCTATGTTGCAGATCTAAAGATCAGTGTACTTCTCTGCAGCCTTGGATAATTAAGCACTTAATATTTCTTGAAAATTTCCTGACTGAGTTCTCTGGTTGTCCTCCTAGCTCATTGGCCATGCCCGCTCCTTGGCTGGATGCTCCTACTCTTACAGGCCTGAGTCTCAGAGTGCCCAGACCTCTTCTCTCTTTGTATTTTCTTTCACCAAGTCCCAGGCCTTTAATTGACAAAAGTATATTAATGACCCCAGATCTTTTGTGATCCTCTGATGTATCTAAGAAAGCAGCAATTCATTCCTTCCACTTCTCAAACTCTTCACTAACACCTCTCTTTCAGAACATAGTGAGTCTGTCTACTTCACACCAGTTCAGGCTATTTCAAGTCCAGCATCCCTCATCGACACTACGGAAGTAGCCTCCTGATAGCTCTCCCCACTCCTAGTCTCCACTGCCCACAGTTCTGTTTTCCACAGGGCACCCAGAGTGATCTTCCTAAACTGGAGTTCTGACCACATCACTCTCCTGCCCTAATTTCCTGTGGCTTCATATCATGCTTAGAACCCCAGATCCTTCACATGACCTGGACCGCTGCCTCTCCCCCCATCCTGATGGCTTACCACTCTGTCCTGTCCTCTCCCTCCTCTCACCACTTGGCAGGCTCCTCCCTCATGGACTCTGGGCTTGCTCTTCCCTCTGCGTGGAGCACTCCTGCCCAGACCTTGGCATGTCTCACTTCCACTCCTTCTCTCTCCACAATGCCACATCTCACAGCCGTTGAGGTTCCCTTCTAAAGAGCAGACCATCCATGCCACATCCAATCCACTGGCCCTTATCACTATCTATTTATTTTACATTTATTCACTTTCGTTGATGTTTGTCTTTATTTGGGGGGCAGGGGGAGCATATATTATCTGCTCAGGCTGCCATGACAAAATATCATAGACTCAGTGGCTTAAACAACAGATACTTATTTTCTCACAGTTCTGGAGGCTGGAAGTCTGAGATCAGGATCCCTGCATGGTCAGGTTCTGGTGAGAATGCTCTGCTCACCTTGCAGATGGCTATCTTCTCACTGGTAGTACAAGCAAGTAGCTGTGTAGGGCTTATTTTCACTAGCTAAAAGAAATCCAAAGAGGAGTTGTGCCTTTTAAAAACAAGATCAAACCCCACATTGTTGTACTGATGTAGGACTTCCATCAGAGCGAAGAGGTGTAATGTGAACTTTCAAGAAATGGCATACTCTTCACTTTATGCCATTTTAGCTGATGCAAGCTTTCACAGGAATGCTCCACTTTCAGATAACGGGGAAAACCTGTCTAGACACCTGTAGCCCATCAGGTTGACATCTATAATTAATCATCATGGAGAAAGAGTAATCAACTGCCAAGTTCCTCTTTGCTTTAGCCTCTCCTTCTTTCCCCCACATCAACCTTCTGCAACTATCTTGTAAGCTTGAGAACCAAAGCTCTAAGAATAATGGATTAAGAAGCTAGGAAGGGGGCGGGGGTGACTGCGCAGCTCTGTTGGTTGAGCTTCCAACTCTTGATTCTGGTTCAGGTAACGATCTCAGGGTTGTGGAATCGAGCCCTGTGTCAAGCTCCATGCTCAGCGGGGGAGTCTACCTCTCTCTCTCTCTCTCTCTATCTCTATCTCTCTCTCCCTATGCCCCTCCCTCTGCTTATGCTCTTTTTCTCTCTCTCTTTCAAATCAATCAATCCTTAAAAAAAAGAAAAAGCTAGGAATCTTAAAAAAAAAAGCTGGGTTTCTGATGATTCGTAGAAACTTCAACTGCCTATTTCCAGATTTCTCATTATAAGACACAAAAATGTATTCTTATCTTCCTGATGTCCCTATTTTTTCTTGTAACTTTTCTGCTATCTGCAGCCAAACCAAATTCTTCACATACACAGGGTTAGACTTGAGTGGCTCCTAGCAAATTGCCTAGTGTCCTTCTCCTTTATGACTCTGTGGAGTGTTCTGCATGCAGCAGGCTGCATTTTGTGTCAGCCCCATATTTTTACCCCACGTGTTCAAAACAGTAACCAGATACCTATCAGCAGTCAACCCACTAGCCAGGTCCTACTCATGCAACCATACCTTTTTTCTTTTTTTTTCTTTTTTTCTTTTAATATTTGTATTTATTTATTCATAGAGACACATAGAGAGAGAGAGGCAGAGACACAGGCAGAGGGAGAAGCAGGCTCCATGCAGGGAGCCTGATGTGGGACTTGATCCAGGGTCTCCAGGATCATGCCCTGGGCTGCAGGCAGCGCTAAACTGCAGCGCCACCGGGGCTGCCCCATACCTCTTTTCAACTCTTCCCCAATATTTATACAACCACAGCATACTATTGGCCACAGACAAAACTGAGAGGCAGCCCAGGGCCCAGATAGAAAGAGAATCCAAAGTGACTTGTTTAAAAACAGTACAAGAGTAAACAAAGATATGTGTGACTTCCATTTCTGTGACATACCCAAATTGTTTTGGAATTTATCAAAAGCACTAGAAGATATAAACACTCGGAGGGTAAGAACTATGGATTTACCCAGCTGGCCAGACTCTCCTGTAGACAAAGCTATGCTATTTAAATGTTTGTGCATGGCTATAATTTGGGATTTCTGCTCCTCTGGCCAGGGGGGCTAAATCAGAACTAAAATTATGCTTTGACCTTGACTCTAAGGTGTGGTACATTTCTGGTTCAATGCCCTGGTCCCTGAGCTTACCCAGATGGTGCATTTTTGAGCTGGGAGCCTGTCCTCAACATCTTAGAATCTCCTGCAATCCCTACTGCTGAGCTTCATTTATAACCCAAGCTCAATAAACATGGACTGGTTAATTGCCACACGTTATAAAACTGTGGTTGGGCTTCTGAAAGCTGGACACATTCTTGAATGGAGGTAATACTTTGTTTAATAATATTAATGTAGCTTATAGATCATGAAAAAGGAGTCTATAGCATGCAGAAAGAACGTTCTGAATAAAAATTTTTACTTTATAGCACCGAAGAAGAGAAGGAATGGCACAGATAATTTTAAATAATAGGAAGAAAATACAGGCATCTTTCCATTGCTAGTAGAACTGTTCTGACTCGTGGTAACATCAGTCCCTTTCTCCCTGTGGCCGAGGAGATAGCCCAGCTACAACAGGAACCTAATCCTCAACGTGATGGCACTTGGAGGCAAAGTCTTTGAAAGGTAACTATGTCTTGAGGGTGGAGCCTTCATGAATGTGACTAGTACTCTTATAAGAAGAGACACAAAAAAGATGTGAGGACACAGCAAGAAGTCGGCTGTCTACAAGCCAGACAGAGGCTCTCACTAGAACCCAACAATGCTGGTACCTTGATCCTGGGCTTCCAACCTCCAGAGCTGTGACAAGTGTCTGCAGCTTCAGGCCCCTGGTCTATGGCATTCTGTTACAGTAGTCTGAATTAAGACAATGGGAGATGTTGAGACATCCACAGGACAGATGGAAGCCCAACATCCATGGCGATGGGGTATCCTACAGGATTCTAAAGCTAGGCCCCTAGCAGATGAATGACACTGTGGAGGGGTTGCCATAGCACTGAGCAAGGGCAGAGACTATATGGATGCCCTCCAGTCTTATATAAAATGTCTCTTGGTCCACTCTAACTGGAAATATGCAAGGAAGGGACATGTAGTACAGCCTGGCCAACTTAACACATGACAAAGCCACCACACTTGCTGAGAGCAGCTGCTCCCTGCAGGACCACATGGGTCTCCAGCAGAGGCAACCTGTCTGCCCTTCCTCCCCACCTTCCTCTTCCCACTGGCTCTCCCTTCTTGCTTCCTTTCCTTTTGTCCCAGTACCTGTGAAGGCCACTGTGCCAGATGGTAGGAGTGTTTCAGAAATTGTTAGAATCAAGAAGGGCCCAGAAGGATGCTGCAGACACCCAACTAAGCTGTGGGGACCACTGCTCTTTACTAGGATAGAAACCCAGGGTGTAGATCCCCCAACCCAGGGCTTCTACACACACACACACACACACACACACACACACACTAGTCTAAAATAGGCTTGAACTTATCTTTGTTTCCATCCTTTGGAACCCAAAATATGAGAGGCAGATTATAATAATTTTATTTCTCATATTTGGAAACATATCTACTAGGTGTTGAATAATATTCTGGAAATGGAGATGGTTTCTTCCTTTCTTTCCCAAAGGGGGACAAATATCTCAATATGACCCTCCAAAAAACCTTAACAGATTCAAAGAAAGTACTGTGTCACCCCTAAGATGAGTCCAAATCCAGATCTCGTACACATTTTCGATGGTACAAATCTCTCGATTGTTCGATTCTCAATTGTTCTCGATTGCTCACCACCTCTCATTGATCATAATTGAAAGACAGAAGATATGAATTTTCAGAGAAGGGGTGACCCTCAAGCAAAAAAAAAAAAAAAAAGAAAGAAAAACCTGTTTTCCACAGCGATATCCTGTTAAGTGACAGTCGGGATGAAGAACTGAAGAAAGTAGTTGACTAGAGATATTGAATTTGAAATCCATACCATCAGTTAGAGTGTGGGGGGATTTGAACAGCCCCACAATGACTTCAGATGTTGGGAAGGATGAGTCACTAGTCATTTCATAAATGCAATTCCTAGCCAGGAAAGTAGCTCTATATTCAGACCTACCAGGAAGAGGCAAGGAAGTCTAACTACTGACCCTGACCTGGGGAATAGAGCTTTCTTTTCCCAAGTCACTCAAATTTTTCTGATGCATGACTGAAGAATTAGTTATCCAGCATGTGGGTTTTCCTGTTCTGGGATCAAATACTCATTAGAACAATGGTTCACTACCCTGACCATAAGTTAGCGTAACCTGGAGAGCTTCTCAAACAATACTCATGCCAGATCTCCCCCCTCTCCTCACACTGCTCCTATCCACTTGAACTGGGGCCCAGGTGATGGAAGGTTTTCAAAGCTCCCCAGATCAGCCTAAAGTGCATCTAGAGTTGAGAACCGTATACTTGAGTCTCTCTTCTGGTTAAACGGCTTCCATAGGTTGTTCGGTAGGAGGCAGGTCTCCACTGCCCATCCTTCCATTTATTGAGAGCTTATTATGGAGCAGACCAAGGACTCTCATTCAGTTGTTTGCTTCAACCTGTCAGCAGCCTTGTGGGGTACATGCTATTTGATCTCCACTTTGTCAATGAAACAGCTGAAGTATACAAAGGTTAAATACTTTTGGGGGGTGTGCTCCAGGGCGCACAGTTAAAAAGCATAGAGCTGGATTCAACCTCCAACCTGGTCACCCAAACCCATGCTATTACCCATTATTCGAGGTCTTCCCCATCCCTGGGTAGCCCTCTGGCTATTAAAATGATGTCCAGTTGTCCAAGGACAGAAGATAAATGTACTTCCATGGCTAGACTTGGGAAGTCTGATAGAAAGTTTCAGAATCTTAATGCTAGTGCAGACCTTCAAGAAGACCCAGTTCAACCACTTCATTTTATAGCTGATGAAACATAAATTCAGACAGATTAAATTTTTCCAAAGTTAATAAGCAGATTGACATCAGAGCCCCATCTCCCAATTCCAAGTCAGGTAACTTCCCTGCATGAGTTAATTTTCTACTGATCAGCTAATTGAGAGGAAACAAGTGGATAGGCCAGGTGAACTCACAGTTGGTTAACATGAGCATTGTCAGATAGAAGCATGGAGCAGGAGGAGCTTGCTTGCAGCTGGTGAGATTGGGGAAAACATCATAGAGGAAGAGGGTTTTGATGGGAGCCCAAATCAGGTAGGCTTTCCTTCTGCTGAGCTAAAAGAGCACAGGGAGAGAAGGGGGTCAGCAATGGCAGGACAAAGGGAGATTTGTTCTAGGAACATAGGATGGTCTGCATCCTCTTGAGAAGAAACTAGAGATAAGATGAGGAAGACAAGCTAGGGCACCACTCAAGGGCAGTGGGACCACGGCCACTGTGTTCAGGGACGAATGACAGCTTCAGAAGCAACAGGCACAGATGAGGCAGTGGGAAAAGAGAGGGAGTGGGGAAGGGTGGAACAAAACGCCAGAGTGGGGAAGTGGCTGAGAACGCATGAAAGGGTCAAGAATGAGGGACTGACACCAACCCCAGGGCCCACAGGAATTTACTTCCACTAGGTCTCACCCCACAAAACAGAAGCTAGAGAAAAAAGAAAAGATGGGATGATATGACCCTTCTGGTCGCTTCACCAAAAATCTACTTTCCAAGGTGAGACCTCAGTGGGAGAGGAAAACCCGGGAAGCATGAGAGGCAGGACAGTTCCAGAGGCTCAGGGGAGGACGGAAGGGGCAGGGCTGGGGGGTGAAAGACCACCAGACAGGAAAGGTGGGCGCTGGAGACAGAAGAGCCCAAAGGTAAGTCTCTATTTTCTGCCCCTTGTCCTGCTTTGGGTAGGTTAACTAAATGGTCTACATGGGGACAGTTTGTGATGAGCAAAGTTCTGGGGGACTGTCATGGACTCAGGCATACAGACCCTAACCCTCTTGAATGCAGCATATTCCACGCCATCAGCTGAGTTGTGAAGGGGGACAGAATTCCATTCAGGTGGTTCAACAGAAGAGCCTTTAAGGAAGGGATGGGCAGGGCTAAAGGAACCATTTTGCAGGGACAACACGGGTGGCCCAAGGAGAGGGCTGTAGTCGCAGAGAGGATGGTCATGTCATCCGCAGTGCCGGTGCGATGATTGGAGAGGAAGCGTGTTGACTTCTCTCTCCTCCCACCACCAGGCCCCTGCACATCTCCCATGGGCTGAACACAACAGGAGGTGGGAGGCAAGGCCGCCCAGGTGGTGCAGTTCTCAGGAATTGGCCTTCCTGGGCCCAGAACAAGCAGAGAATGGATGTTGGAACAGGGCAAATGGAGAAGAGCTAGCACACCCTACAAGCCAAAGACCTCGGCTGTGAGCCCAGGGGAGCCCACTGCTTGGTGACAGGCACTGCTCTTCTGTGCCAGCAGGTGCCTGGCCGAGCTTCCTGGGGGCGGATAGAGCTACTGGCTCTGACAGCTTTGCTGCTGCCTCTCACTGCTCCTCCCCAGGGTCTGACGAACGGCATTTGGGGAATCTGGGATGGGTGCTTTTTTGTAGGTTTTGTTGTAAAACCTACAACCAGATGGGCACGAACCTTCCATGAGATGGCCAACCTTGCCCTGTCAGGCCCATATTTTCCATACACTAAAATGGGTTACGCGATCTGTCAAAGTATTTTTGTCCTTTCTGAGAAGAAGCTCAGAACATGTGGTTTGGCAGATGAATTGTGGACATTCCCCATTATTAGGTTTTTTGAAGGTAAGGGGAAAATAACTGTATTGCTCATAAGACCTGCTAGCACATGCAATGCCAGAAAACTCCAAATGTGTAGGTTTTAGACCGGGAGAAAGGACACACAGGCAACAACTTCTGATCAAAATGTAAAGTCACGCAAGATTATAAAGACACTTACAACGAGGTGCAAAGCCATGACTTATGTGCAAGCTAACAAGTGCCAGAGTGTCCTTTCACAGCCCCGCTCACCTCCCAGGAGATCCGTATCCTCCGGACAGCCTCTGCCCCTCAGCAGATCTGACGACACCCCCAGGGCCTGCTAGCCTCTCCGCCTTGTTGGACAGGGTGCTGAGATTCCATCACAGCAAAGTTGCACCGTCAGTTTAAAAATAGCTTTTTTGAAGAGAAAAAGACACAACCATATCATGTGTGCACATTGATCTTCAGAAACATAGAAAAAACATAGAAAAAAATCTTCCATCAAACTTCGAATCTTCCAACTTCCAGGGTGCCACCTAGAAGTTGTTTTCTTGATTACAGTAATTCTCATGGAATTGACAAAGTCTGAGTTGGCGGGGAGATGGAGAGGATTTTTCCCTTCCAGGAGTAGTCTGCTAACCTGAAGCATTCACCCATTTGTGGAACAGGGAAAGGAAATGCTTTTGATCCAGGAAAACCATCTCCAGGCCATTTGGCATCCTGTTTCTAAATCTTACTACTTCCGTGCCAAGACTTCAAAGGGCTTTACTGAGTCATTAGTTGTCTTCTAAGAATGCCAGCTAAAGACATGATAGGAAGGGTGTGCATCCAATCCTTTTTTCCAGTTCAGCATCAGCGACACCTCCCAAAGTCACCTAATTATCAGAATACCTGTAGGTTAAAAAAAAAAAAAAAAAAACCTGTAGGTTTTGGTGAAGTGACATGATGACCGTGAGGTATGAGCCCTTTTTAACATAAAATAAAAAGGTATACCCCCACTACCTCTAAACCAAGAGGAAAGCAGGTCTGGATGACTGGGGGAAATAATTTCAATGACAAGAGGAGGAAAGAGAGCTCATTTCTGTAGGGAGTGATAACTGAAGACAAGGGACTAATGTTTAGGAACATCATGGTTGTAGATAGAGATTTAGGGGTCATCTGTTTTACCTCAAAATATTTTTATTTCAAAGTAATACATATATTAAAGAAAACATTAATATTTATAGGTAAAAAGAAGAGACAATCATCTAGGATGTATTGATAGCCAGTGATGGTGTGGTAACTCCTCGAAAGTTTGTGGGTTGTTTTTTTGTTTTTGTTTTGTTTGTTTTTACAAAAATGGTATGGTTCCATAAATACTATCTTCAAAACCTGCTATTTTCTCCTAACAGTATCTGATGAGCATCTTCCTAGATCATTATATAGTTTTATAACAAATACTTTCTGGAGGAAAAATGCATGGCCTCAAACATTTGTTTTTTCTGAATTTGCTCTTACAGGAAGAAAAAAAAAAGTGTGTTCTTTAGTCCCATATAATCGGTCAGATTGGAGGCTTGTGGATAACTTGTGTGAGTGGATGAGGTGTGTGGCAGAGTGTTTTAGGAGGGAGCAGGGTCTAGGGTACTGGGCTGGCAGAGCTGGCTCCCAGCAGCTTCTCACCCTCTCTGTTGGTTTCCTTGGGCTCCACAATAAGTTATCACAAACTGGATGCCTTCACACAACAGAAATTTATTCTCACAGCTCTGAGGGCTGGAAGTCCAAAATCAAGCAGTTGATACTGCGATGCTTCCTCCAAAAGCTCTAAGAGGGAATCCTTCCTTGCTTCTTCCAGCTTCTGGAGGGAGAACCCAATCTCTGCTTCCATGATCATGCAGTTTTCTCTGGGTCTTCTCTTCTCTCCCCTCTTCTCTTCTAAGAATATTTGCCATCGGATTTAGGGACTACTATACCCCAGGATGATCATGCCTTGAGATCCTTAACATAAGTACACCTGCAAAGACTTTTTTCAAATAAGTTCCCATTCACGGTTTCCAATAGACCTCTCTTTGCCCACCCACCATTCGATTCACTGTGTCTTCCCATTCCCAATTTCCCAAAGAACTATTTCCTCTTACCCAAAAGTCTCCAACCTAAAACTAAAGTGCCAACAATCTTATCCCTGCCCCTTTCATACCCAGTCCCAGTCTTACCCAGCCAGGTCACAGCAGCCACCAACTTTGACCTAAAGCTGAGTGTCATCCTCCCCCTATCTCCCCTAGCCAGCTCATAAGGGAGACTGTTTTTTTTTTTTTTTCCCCCAGACCCCAGGTCTCCCTGCAGCAGGGAAATTATTATTCTTTGCTGGACTCATTACTAATACATAGACTCATTGCTAATCTACATCACTAAGTTCCATCACTTTCTTTGTTCAGGGCATCTCTTAGGATAAATGGTATTTCATGGATGTGGGAGAGGGGAGGGAAACTGACCACAGTTTAAGGACATTATAGTTTTCTAAGATCCAAACGAACTTGAGACAATGTCTGTTTCCACACCAGGGACTCTCTTAAGGCTTCCTGTATCAACTCCTGAATGAGAATTAGGACTCATGAGAACTGACTGATAATTGGTCCCTCTGACCATGAGAACAGACTTGGGGCTTCGTAACACAGCTGTGGTGTGGGCGAGGAGTCTTACTGGCTGCTTTCTCCTGGGGAGCATGGAAGCATGATGCACACGGTTCAAAGTTCTTTTCACATGAATAATTAAAAACATTCTTATGGGCTTCACGACTCAAGAACTGTATCTTCTTTTCAAGATGATCAAGAACAAAAAGCGGCATTTCATTTAACTGCTACAATAAAGTGCTGTTTGAAAAATAATAGCTGGAATCTCTCTCCTCCCAAGAGCTCATGATACTCTGCGTGTTTAAATTCACAAGATTTCAGAAGCACCTGGGTGACTAGGTGGTTGAGCATCTGCCTTCGGCTCAGGGCGTGATCCTGGGATGGAGTCTCACATCAGGTTTCCCACAGGGAGCCTGCTTCTCCCTCTGCCTATGTCTCTGCCTCTCTGTGTCTCTCATGAATAAATAGATAAAATCTTTAAATAAATAAATGCACAAGATTTCAGAAGAGTACTTTCAGATATCACTTCATCACACATTTGGGGAAACTAAGGCACAGAAATCCTAAGTGAGTAATGTGCCATGTCTTGGCCATCGGTGAGGCAATTTATCCATTCCCACCTTCATAAAGGACTTAAAATTGTCCTTCAGACAATTAGCCTGTAGCTGAGAAAGAAAGAGGATGCAAGCCTCATTTTCTGGGCTCTAGGTTTTATCTTGTAAATCAGTGGTTCCTTTTTTTAAAAAAGATTTTATTTATTTATTCACGAGAAACAGAGAGAGAGAGGCAGAGACACAGGCAGAGGGAGAAGCAGGCTCCATGCAGGGAGCTCGACATGGGACTCCATCCCGGGTCTCCAGGGTCAGACCCTGGACCGAAGGCAGCACTAAACCTCTGAGCCACCCGGGCTGCCCAATATAAAAATTAGTGAAAGGGAATAAAGGGAAAGGAGAGAAAATGAGTGAGAATATCAGTGAGGGTGACAAAACATGAGAGACAGCTAACTCTGGGAAGTGAATGAAGGGTGGTGGTAGGGGAGGTGGGCAGAGGGTTGGGGTGACTGGGTGATGAGCACTGAGGGGGGCACTTGGCGGGATGAGCACTGGGTGTTATGCTATATGTTGGCAAATTTAACTCCAATAAAAAAATTTAAAAAAAAAAAATTCTTTCAGAGCCCTGAAAATCAATCAATCAATCAATCAACAATCAGTGGTTCCCAGATCGGCCAGGGGCTAACGCAACTCCTTAAGCTTTCGCCCTCTGCTCTGCCTCAGACCCACTGCATCAGAATCTCCAGAGAGCCAGAGTAGGGTGTTGTTGGCCGCACCCTCCCTCACCTTTTCTGATGCTCAGTCACACAGGGGACCCACTCTTCCGGGCCTCCCAGGAAGCTTTGCTTGGCTGTCTCTAAGCACTGGTTCCTGAGCTTCCAGTAGTAACAAGCGCTGTGTGAACGCACTTGGTTTGGGGTACCCACGTCTGGGTTCATGTTGCCTCCTGCCAGACGAAACTGTACTATCAGGACACTTGTGTGATTCAATGGTTGAGCATCTGCCTTTAGCTCAGGTCGTGATCCCGGGGTCCTGGGATCGAGTCCGGCATTCGGCTCCCTATAGGGAGCCTGCTTCTCCCTCTGCCTGTGTCTCTACCTCTCTCTGTGTCTCTAATAAATAAATAAATAAAATCTTTAAAAAAAAAAAAAAAGAAGAAGAAGAAACTAATGAACTCTTAGTGGGCTTCCCTAGTCACAAAAACAACAGGTAGTTCCTCTAAACCTGGGGCATGCCTCAGGCAAACTAATGAAGCCCCTTCTCTGTGCCCCAGCCCCCAGTTAGTACAGCGACTAAACCATGGAGTCGGACAGCGATATGAACTCGGCCAAGCATTTAGCCTCTCCTTGGGGATGAGCCTCAGTTTTCCCATCCGTAGCGAAGACATAGGAGGGGAGAAGGAACAGTGATGTAAAAGTAGAGTCACTTAAAAAGCCAAATTAAATAGTAGATACAGATGCCTGACAGGGTTTTTAACAAATGCAATTTCTCTTCTCTCTAGAAGGTCCTCATTTCTGTTACACTAATTCTGGGAATGCCTGTTCCTTCTTTCTAGCAGAACGAGGGCATGGCAAATCATTCTGCACCTTAAGAGTTTGCACCTTACAATTTTAACTCCCCAACTTTCCCAGGTTGGCTGCAGAGGAGAACCGTTACCTGTTGTTCCTAGTCAAATAAACAGCTCTCTGGGGAGCCTGGGTGGCTCAGCCAGTTAAGCACCTACCTTTGGCTCAGGTCATGATCTCGGGGTCCTGGGATGGAGCCCTGCATCAGGCTTCTTGCTCAGCCGGGGAATCTGCTTCTCCCTCTGCCCCTGCCCCATGTGCACTCGCTCTCTCGTTCACTCGCTTGCTCTCAAATAGCTAGCTAGCTCTCTGTGGCTACTCACCTAATTCTTATCCAGAAGGATTACCCAGGTAGGAAGTAGTTTGCAAATCAATTCTGCAATTTGGAGGATCCGTCTGGAGTTTGTCTGAAATCATTGCTCATTGCTTTTATGTATCTGTGGCATTACTTCCCCAGCCAATCGTCATGAAGCTTCTTGCTGTATCCAGGTTTGTGGCTCATTTGAGAGTTCTCCTGCCCCAAAGCCCCAGAATGAATTTTGCATACTCCACAGACCTCTCTATTTTGCAGCAGATGGTCTCACACATAACCTTCACATTTGGGGGACCCCTGGGTTGCTCAGTGGTTTAGCTCCCTGCCTTTGGCTCAGGGCGTGATCCTAGGATCCTGGGATCAAGTCCTGCATCAGGCTCCCTGCATGGAACCTGCTTCTTCCTCTGCCTGTGTCTCTACCTCTCTCTCTCTCCCTGATGTCTCTCATGAATAAATAAAAATTTTTAAAAAGCCTTCACATTCACATTTGGTGAGATAACAGCTCAACAGGCAGAAATATGATATTATTTATTTGTATGAAGTAGAAGGTTTGTCCTCCCAGTTACAGGAATACAAAGATTAGGAAACTGTACAGTGACCTACCAACCCCGTTTGCCTAGAACTGAGTGAGGTTTTGCAACCAGTTTTACAACCAGAAACATCCCAGACCAATCGGGACACGCTGCCCCCCCGCTCCCCCCCCCCCCCCCCCCCCCCTCCCGCCAAGCAGGGAAGGGGCAGAGGGCAATAAAAGACCTTCCCACACTCTTTCAACAGCACTGACTGGTCATCCACTGCTCAGCTGTAGGTAGAACTGGCCCAGGCGAGATGTGTCCCTTAGCACCGTCTCAGGTACAATGCGTACTTCATGCTGCACTCCAAAGTTTAGAGATATCCAGGCTCTTTGAATACTAAAAAATATGTTGGGGAATGGCAAACAGAGCAACAGGACTTTCTGCTTCTAGAATGGTAGGAATTTGCTCAGAATTATCTTTCAGTCAAATATAATGGTCAGGACGGGTCTTGCAGTAGACAGAGGGAATATGGGTAGACTCTGCCCTTTGCAAGCAGTGTGGCCTTGGATAAGTCCTAAGTTTGTTTGTTGTTTATTGTCAGTTTCCCCACCTGTGCATCAGTGATGTCTCCTTCAAAGAACAGTGGTAAGAATCCCGAAGATAACAAGCATGAATTTAAAAGAGACTGAGTTCACATCCGTTCTTCTCCCCACCCCATGCCATGATGAGATGTATATTTAGGGATGGAGTGACAACCCCTCTAAACATTCCCTCATGAGTTTCGAGTCTAATTCTTGCTGATAGGATTGCAGAATATCAGAGTTGGAACTCTTTTCAAACATTGTTTTCCTCTTCTCTAGAATGAATGTCACTAATGACCCATGATCCTGTAAATTATAAAAATCCAGATTCTCCAATCTAGCCATTTGACAGATAAGGAAACCAAGGCTCACAATGGACAGGTGAGTGACATGCCAGCTAGACAGTAGATCTAAAATCCAATCTTCTAACTTCCAATCTTCTGATCTGGCTGTTTCTCCATTACGGGTCACCTACCCTTTTCCTCAAGGATGTGGTCCTAAACTTGGTTACCTTTTTAAATTTTTTTAAATATGTTTTTATTTTTAAAGATTTTTACATTTATTTATTCATGAGAGACACAGACACACAGGCAGAGACACAGACAGAGGGAGAAGCAGTCTCCCTGCAGGAAGCCTGATGTGGAACTCGATCCCAGAACCCAGGGATCATGCCATGATCCCTGGATTCTGGGATCAGGTAGACACTCAACTGCTGAGCCATCCAGGTGTCCTTGGGTTACTTTTTTTTAAAAAAGGGTACAGTTAGTATGCTTACTAAAAATGCGGCTCCTTGACCTGGAAATGTAGAAGCAGAAGCCCCCCTAATAAAATGGGGTGCTGATGCCAGCCTTTCCAAGCTATCAGATGAGCATCTTTTGTATCTAGGACACAGGTAATAGCAGGTTCACCTAGCTTCATTATATCTGTAATTCTGCAGTCTTTTGCTTATACCTCGGGGCTGCCTCTATAATTTCAGCTTGTGCCTTAGGATGCCTTACCCCTTGATGAATCATGCCGCTAATGTGAAATCACTTTGTAAGCTGGGAAGGAACCGAATGCGTAATCGAAAAGCTGTACCCAATTTGCTCAGCCCAAGAATCTGACAGTTAGAAAGGTAGAAAGTACTTCTTGCCAAGAATGAATCATGAAGTGGATTAGAATAAAGTCTGTTACTGCAGCTCTTGAGTGGCCCTGACAGCTTCTCTGTAACCCCATCATTTTGCCCAAGAGGGAACTATGCGTATGCTTTCAAGTTACTTTAACTGTATTTTCCCCCCTAAACTGTAGATAAGAATCAGGATTCAAAGTGAATTCCCTTTTTCCTACTAATCTGTGAAGAAAAATGAGCCTGTTTATCAGGTTCTCAGGAAGCTGGAGATTTAGCTAGATTTAGTAATACCCCCTGACAAAGACAAAGCATTTCTGAAAATAAGAGAAGCAATACAGAATGTGATACCCTAAAAAGTGTGTTCAATTATGCATTAGATTAAAATGGAAAATAAATTATAGGTGAAATTGCACATAACAAAAGAGATTTCTACACTCTATCCCTGGCTCCCTTATTAAGAACCATACTCCATGTCTCAGAAGTCCAATATACCAAAAGAAGTATTATGTGATCCATTGAAGTTTGTCAAAATGGGTTTAACATGTCGTAAGAAAATAATAATAACAGCAGTTATGTAAGTGCTTGTCTTCTGCCAAGAGAGAAGCCAAGCACTTCCATGCATCTTATAATTGACACAAAAATAAGCATTCAACAAGCTTTGGGTATCATTATAGTTATCATATATAACCAGTACAAACCTATGAATAATGTATCCTTATTGTTCCCATTTTGTAGATAAGCAGACTGAGGTCTCAAGACATTACATAGCTTGCCCAAGCTCCCAAAGCTGCATCTGTTAGACCTGGGGTATCAGCAAATATCTGTCTGACCCAGGAGGCCATGCTTTGAACTACTATGCTCTAGTGTCTCCCTGTTGTCCATATTACCCTTGTTCAAAGCCTTTGTCCATTTGGCAAAATCAATTATGCAACTAATGGTAAGAATCACATGGATTATGTATGTGAATTTTTAGCATTATGAATGGCTAAGAGTATGGACTGTGGAATGAGTTCTGCTACTTATCAGTTGCGTGACCCTCCACAAGTTATTTAACCTCTGTGTCTACTTCCTCATCTGTAAAATGAGAATAATCATACCTCACAATAGGGTTGTTGTAAGAAAAAATTAACACCAGCTAACGTCTCCATAAATGTTACCTATTATTATTACTAAATGAATACACTAGCTTAAATGTAAATCGCCTTTCAATGACATACTTGCCTATGCAATATTTGTTAAAAGTATAGTAATGTCTTAGGACACTTTTCGAACTTGGGAAGACATCCTCATCCTAGCCAGCACCCATTGATTCTAGGACACTGAGCTTGCCCCAGCCCTGTGTGTGATGGTTTGAGAGAATGCCTGAAGCCACCAGGAATAAAGACTCTATTTATGAAGCACTTTTTCCCTTTGGGGTTTGTGGACACCAATGATCATACATTGTGTGAAGCTGACTAACATAATCAGAGTCCTTTCACACACACAAGGTATGAAACTGTCATTTTGGTCATGGCCACAGCCAGCTGAGGATGCTCCTTGGCCAGGCTCTCCTGCTAGAAAGCATGACTCACATCTGTCATCCCACTATCACATCTTTTCTCCAGTTCCCAAAGGCCCTTTCTCCCGAAGAATCCACTTATAGGATTTATATATGCCTGGAAGTTTCCATGGGGTTGTTGGTTTTTTTTTTAAGATTTTATTTGTTTATTCATGAGAGACACAGAGAGAGAGAGAGAGAGGCAGAGGGAGAAGCAGGCTCCATGTAGGGAGCACGATGTAGGACTTGATCCTGGGACACCGGGATCACACCCTGAGCTGAAGGCAGACACTCAACCGCTGAGCCACCCAGGCATCCCTGGAAGTTTCCATGGTTTATCAAAACCCACCTTGATGGACTCTTGGGCTGATGCCTTCCATAACCATCCAGGTAAAAAGTGAGATGTTTCTAGGGACTGGACCCAGGAGGGTGAGGGAGCCGGCAATGAAGCTAACGTATTGGGACGCTGTCCTTCTGTGAATCTCCAAGCCTGTCACAGCATCAACAGTATGTCCTGCCTATCCAGAGACATTTAATAAGATGGTGCCTTTATCTACAAGATTATATGGAAAAAACTCAAATCTGTGACTCCCATAGTCACTGCATGCCTTCACTGAGGACTCAGGAATAGTCCGAGGCTTTCCAGAACAAAGGATGGGCCTAATGATTAAATTATGCCTTTCATTAAGCTATTAGTGATTCATACATTTAAGTCTAATGAAAAATGGGCTACTCTGCTTAATGATCATTGCAAAAAGAAAATTGCTCAGTAATTCCAAACATTTAACCTCCATCTAGCAGGAAATGCGGCTCTTACCAAAGGCTGGGCCACCAAGGACTTTCTCATTAAGTAGAAGTCCTCTCAGGCAGGTTGAACTGTCTTCCTTCTGTTAAAGACGCTACCTTCAAATGCTAGATGCTGCTGTTATTCAATTATCTCTAAGATGAGGAGGCAAGAGGAAAAATGAAGTTGGAACATTCAACCATAGGAGAAATTCTCTCTCCATTTCTTTGTAGTTCAAATGAAAAACTTTCCCTACCCAACAAAAAGACGTTCAAGATTTGTGCTTCAATGTTAATTCTAGAAAACAAAGTTGTGTTATCTTCTAGTGTGTTGTATTCGCATAGTTTCATCCCTCCAAAGTAAATTCACTCAAAGTGAACTTAAAGTCCAAAATACTAAACAATTAGTTAGACACAAATAGACAAATGTATTGCCTTTTGGTCTTTGTTTTGTTTTTGATTCATTGAGGAAGAAACTGACTATAAAATTAACATCCTGATACCTTTATATATCTTCAATCAATCCCATGCCCTGGAAAATCACATCTGGATATTTCAGGCCTGTCCTTCCTGTTCAGTTTTCTAGTTACAGAGATACAATGATAGTAAACATGCATAAAGGTAGATGGCGAAACAGAATACTGTTGTAATTCTTTCTTTCCTCTCCTGTCCCAATATAAAATCCAGGAACTATTGGTCCTAGACCAAGGACTCAACTTTTGTCAAAGCCCTAAGAGCTCTCCCCTCTTCTCTTCACTGGGAACCCCAACAGAGGGAGGACACAGGCGTGTGCCCTGACAGCTGGCTCCGAAGTCCCAGAGGCACCCAGAAGCCCCCTCTCCTGGTGAGAGAGGAAGCAGGTTTGGTGAGAAATGAGCTGGGGTTTGGCCTTTGAATCCAAGTTCTGCCCTTAGTAGCTACTGGGACTTGGGAATGTTACATAGCCTCTTGAGCAACATTTCATCATTTACAGAGTATGGATTAAAATAAGTACATCAGACATTTGTAATGACAATTGAATGAGACCACATTTGGAAGGGAATCACAGAAGATACTTAACCAGTGTTAATTTCCTGCTTCTGATCTGACTATTGATTATGAGCTTCTAACTCCATCTATAAACCATTCTCCTTTTCAGAATTTTAATCTAGTCTTATCTTTGGCAGCTGTCCCCAAAGGAGTTATGATTTATGAAGGCTCAGGACAGAATGCTAATTTGAAAGCTGCTAGCAAGACTGCCTTTAGGAACACACAGAGATCAATAAATATTTGATATGTACTGGATTGAATAGTGGTCCTGCGCAAAGATGTATGTATATCCTAGTTCCAGGAACCTCTGAATGTGACCCTATTTGGAAGAAAAGTCTTTCCAGATGCAATGAAATTAAGGATCATGAAATGAAGAGATTTCTCATTTCACCCTGGATTACAGAGGCAGGCCCTAAATGCAATGATGTATACTTAGAAGAATGAATCATAGGCAGATAACACAGAAGAGCAGCAGGCAATTGACCATGAAGGCAGAGATTGGAGTGTCATGGCCACAAGTCAAGGAATGTTGACAGTCACTAGAAACTAGAAGAAGCAAAGGAGTTCTCAGAGGGAGCACAGTCCTGCCACATTTGGAACTTCTAGCCTCCATACTGAAAGAACAGAAGTCTGTTGTTTGAAGTCACCAAATTGTGAGACCTTGGTACCGAACCCCAGGAACCTAATACAAGGTGCTATTCTTATTATTAATAAATATTTTTCGGGATCCCTGGGTGGCTCAGCGGTTTAGGGCCTACCTTCGGCTCAGGGTGTGATCCTGGAGTCCCAGGATCAAGTCCCACATCGGGCTCCCTGTGAGGAGCCTGCTTCTCCCTCTGCCTATGTCTCTGCCTCTCTCTGTGTGTGTCTCTCATGAATAAATAGATAAAATCTTAAAAAAATAATAAAAAATAAAAATAAATAAATAAATATTTTCTTCCTCTCAACTTTGTTGTAAAAACTTAAAAGTGCTCTGAAAAGAAAATTTTACTTATATATACACATATATATACACGCATGTGTGTGTATATGTGTGTATATATATATGAGTGTATATACATATGGAGAAGGAGATTGGTTTTAACCATTTAAACCATTGATATAGAAAAGGTAGAAAAATCCCTGCTCTTGGCATTTTTGTAACAAGAATCATACTAAAGACTGCTAACTCTGGGAAACGAACTGGGGGTGGTGGAAGGGGAGGAGGGCGGGGGGTGGGAGTGAATGGGTGACGGGCACTGGGTGTTATTCTGTATGTTAGTAAATTGAACACCAATAAAAAATAAATTAAAAAAAAAAAAAAAAAAACAACAGCAAAAAAATAAAAATAAAAAAAATAAAACAACAGCAATCAAGGATAGGTGGAAGAGTTTCTCAGTACATTAAAATCATATTAAGTCATTCTGCTTTGAATCACCAAAGGTGTCTCATGAGTACTATGGAGAAATAAGAAGAGAAACCACATTTAAAGAAAGCATTTGCCTTTACACTGTTGCAGATCAGTGTTGATGGTACCAGGGAGCCATGAATACCAATATATTCTATGTTATTCCCATAGAGGAATGTCCCATCTCCACTCTACAACCAGCCCAAATCTGGCCAACAAGGAAAATGAAGACACTTGATGACTCCATCACCATTCTCACAACATTTGCAACACTGATAACCCTCTACATTTAAATAACAAAAGTAAAATGTTGGCTCAGTTCTCTAATCCTCTTTTCGAAGTCCATATATCACCGTTTGGCATTTTCAGATTGGACTCATTCGGGATATTGTGTTCTTTTCCTGAGTCCGCAATGAGCTAGGTTTCTCTCACAGGTATAGCGATGTACTTAGGAAGAAAAGTTTATAAGATTTTCTTCTTAAGTCTAAGAATTGAAAATTAGCTTTCTCATAAAAAAACAATTTCCCTTTTTCCCAGGGGTGTAGTGTAACTGGAAGATCAGAGCACATCAAGAACAAAATATCCAAATTGAATGTAAACATGTATTAAAGGTGATTTGGAACTCAGAGCAGCAGCGGGGTACCTGGGCTATCTGTGCTATTATTAAGATTGGAGTTTGGGGTGATTGTTTTACATCTCAATTCAAATGAGGTTAATGGGCCTCCAAATTATCCCATGGGGGGAGGAAGGGAGGGAGCAGAACCAGCCAATTTTATGTGATGAGTATGAGTTTCTTGGCTTGTTCTGCAATTCCTTTAGTAAGTCATCATATTTTACTTAAGTCATATTCTTTCCTTTGCTCATTTCTTCCACTTATTTGGTACATGCTGTTTTTCTCTTCCACAAGAGTCATGAAAGCATCATACAGAACTTTCAACTATTTTTGACTATTCCTTCAGGAAAAAAGTTATATAGACATTTCCTGCTTTTAAGTACAAGCTATCCCTAGAAACTAAGTGGCCCATTAGGGGACAGAATATGAACTTCACATATTCCTATATCTTTGTTCCCAGCACCATAGTAGGTACTCAATAAATATTAGCAGGCTATTGAAAGACTATGTTTAAATGTCCATGTTGAGCATCATAGTGGAAAAGTATCACATGAGTAAATAATGAAGCAAAGGATAAGTTTTACGAGGCAGCATGAAAAGAGGACCAAAAAGTGATCAGTATTTAACAAGCACCTACTATGTGTCAGGCAGGCACTTTTTAGGCACTAAGAATGCAGTGGGCAACACAAACCACCCCCCCTCTCCCTTGTCAGACCGTCATTCGAATTAGGGGAAAAGACAATAAACAAATAAACAAGTATAAGGCAAAGTTAGGAAATCTACTTGAGATGCCTGTAGACATTCACCCCAAACCAATGGCAAATGTTGGTTGACTTCCAGGTCAACTCACTCTGGTCCTTTTGACCCCTTATTTTAAGTCCCCCCAATTTTAATGTTTTACAGCATATATACTCTTTTAAATGGAAGAGACCCATGTCTGCAAACCTATGTTTAGAGCTGCCATTTTTTAAGAACTTTTCCAACTGTATACCGCAGCCCAGAGCAAGCACCAAAAGTCTACGCCAGTCTCCCAAGGTGTATCCTTCAGACTCAAAAATGTGAGTATTCATTTATTCACCTCTTCAACAAAATATTTATTGCATGATATATACCCTTCTGAATACTAACTTTGGGGATACAGTGGTGAATATATAAAAATTCCTCTCTTCTCTTGGAGCTTATATTCTGGGGAGAGAGAGAGACAGATAGCAAAGAAACACATACACACACATTGACATATTGATAAGTGCTATGAAGAAACACAAAGGGGATATATTTTAAATATGATGGTCCAGAAATGCCTATCTAATGAGTGGTCATATTAACAGAGTCCCTAATGAGTTAGTGAGGGAGTGAGCCATGCTGATGTCTGAGGAAAGAACATTTTAGGCAGAGAAAACAGCAATACAAAGGCCCTGAGGCAGAAGATCAGTGTGACTGGACCACAATGACTGAAGAGGTAAGTGGTAGGAGATGAGATCAGACAGGTAATAGAGGGCCAGATCAAGTAGGGTCTCATAAGCCATTGTAAGGGTTTTGGTTTTTACTCTGACTGCCACTGGAAGATTTTAAGCAGAGGAATGACATGACTTAAGTTTTTATTTTT
Source organism: Canis lupus familiaris (assembly GCF_011100685.1). Classification (NCBI taxonomy): domain Eukaryota; kingdom Metazoa; phylum Chordata; class Mammalia; order Carnivora; family Canidae; genus Canis; species Canis lupus. The sequence continues at coordinate 16,261,137 of NC_049256.1, read as the reverse complement.
TAATTTTTTTTTAAGATTTTATTTATCCATGAGAGACACGCAGAGAGAGAGGCAGAGACACAGGCAGAGAGAGAAGCAGGCTCCATTCAAGGAGCTCGATGTGGGACTCGATCCTGGGTCTCCAGGATCAGGCCCTGGGCCAAAGGCAGGCACTAAACCGCTGAGCCACCCAGGCTACCCAACTTAAGTTTTTAAAGCTGCTATGTAGGGGCATCTGGATGGCTCAATCTGTTGAGCATCTGCCTTCAGCTCGGGTCATGATCTCAGGATCCTCAGCAGGGAGCCTGTTTCCCCCTCTCTCTCATGCCCCCTCCTTTTGCTCTCTCTCTCTCAAATAAATAAAATCTCAAAAAAGAGAAAAAGAAAAAGAGAAAAGCTGCTGTGTGGAGAGTAGACTAGGGAAAGTAAGGACGGAACAGAGAGATGAATTAAGTGGCTAATACAACAATCTAGGAAGAAGATGGTGGACTAAGATGGTTGAAGTGGAATTGGTAAGAAGCGATCAGATTTGGGATACATATTCATGGAGCCAATAGGATGTGCTGATTTTTTTTGCATGTGAACAATGAGAAAAAGCAAAGATGCTCCTAAGACTTAGGAACCGAGAAACTAGAGCATGAACTCACCACTTCCTAAGGGAAGATGAAAGTAGGTTTGCAGAGGCAGATGTCAAAAGTCTGTTTCTGACTACGTTCAGTTTGAGATGTGTTATACATCCAAGAAGAGCTACCCATTAGAGTATGCCAGGCCAGAAATGAGACCTTTTATCATGGGAGAGAGAGTTCTATGGACAAAGGATTTGGAAGTGCTAGTTTAGACCTAACAGGTTGTTTTACTCTAGAACTTCTGAGTTTTTAAACCTAAATATACTTTGTGAACTTCCAAGAGAAAGATTTAAGTTTAAGCAAACCTATTTAACTTATCTGGTAAGTTTTATCACTTTTATTTTGGGGAGCTTCCCAGTCACAGTATTATTCTGTAGAACTCCCTTCGGAGAGTACTGATTGAAGGCAGCAGATGCTAGTTTTTTAATAGAACTGCCTCTACCTTGAAGCAAAGTGGCACACAAAGCAATGAGTTTAGAATTTAAATCCTTTAATCAGTACTTGATGACTTTTCTACTTTGCATTTCACCCTTGTGAATCGCGAGAACCCTATTCTAGTTTGAAACCTCATTTTGAGTTTGGTTATTTGAATGAAACCCCAAGATCTTGATCAGCTCCCCCCTGGGATGAATTAATAAAGTCATGTTTCTAAACCTGCAGAGCAAAGGGCTCAACCTCACAAAGTCTAGGCTGAAGCAGTTCAGTGTGCTTCTATCCATTGCATTTCTTCAATGCAATGGGTCTTAATGAATTCTGGCCATCACCTGAGTGATCAGGATGAAGGGTTTGGGCTGGGACCTCTTGTCCTATTGCCATCTCAGACCTCTTCTGAAGAGATCTCATGTTCTCCCATGACTTAAACCACATGCACACCAATGGCCCCCAAATCCATACCTCCTGCTCCCAGCTCTCTTGAATTCCAGGATGGTATTTCTGACTGCTCCCAGAATCTCTCCTGTGGTATCCTAGGAACACCGCCAACTCAGTGTTTCCCAAACTGAGTGACATCAACCTTTCCTCAAAATTTGTTCTTCCTCCCGAAGTGTTTATTTTGATTTACAGCACTGCTGTGCTCCTGCTGCCCTACAGAAAAACCTGGAGTCAGCCTCATCTCAGTGCCTCCATCTGTCTCCCACCCCCTCTCCCCAAACCCCAAGGCCCAGCCATGCATCAGTTCAGGTCATTGCTACTTTCTGAATCCCACCCAGGTTTCTACCTCTTCACCCTCCACTGATACTCCCTCAGTTCAGGTCCTTATTCTATTTTACCTGAACTATCTCATGGGCATCCAGTGGTCTTCCCACCTTCCATATGGGGCCATGACCAACAACCAGTCCTCTTCATGACTGCCAGAGTTGCCTTGTCAATGGAAAACTCCTCTGACTACCAGCCATCCCAGTGTCTCATTATCTCCAGAATTAAGCCCATGTGCTCAGGGCCACATTCTCTGCCTGACCTCCCTCCACACCTCCAACACACGTAGAACAGATCTTTCCCCCCATGACCTGAGCTTTCACACCTCCATACCTTTGCACAAGCCGGAGTCATGTTCACTGGGAACATGTCCTGCCTCACTTCACCACTACCCAAACAAGCATCCCTTATTGGACTTATAGAAAATGAAACCTCCACTGAGGGTCTTCCTTCTGGACCCCTCAAGTAGTCAGATCTCTCTAGTACCTAGAACCTGTATATTAATACAGGTTTTTCTGGGCCTTGGCAGCCTGGAGATACAGTGGAAGACTGTGAGAGAAAGTCTCCTGTTCTTACTCCTACCAACAAAGGTTAGGCATTGAGACAAACACTCTGTAGGTGGGTGTTTTTAAGGCTAATAACACTGGTGACGATGACTCTTACCATTCCAGGCAAGGAACCAAAGCCTAGGGAGGACTGAGGAGTAGCACAGTGGAGTCTTCTAGAGACTGGAGCTGAGAATTTGGGAACCAGTGGGAGTTCTTGGGGATTGAGTTGTCTAATGATCTCATCAGCAGCTAGAGTTCAGGAAGCTCATTCTAGAGCTGAGTTATTCTTTCCATGTCTGCCTCTCTCTGGATCTATCCATATCTGCAGTTCTACCAACTGCCAAATATCTACCTAGCCCACGTTCATACTCTCAACAACTGAGATTCTGGTCATCAAGCCCACTTTGGAGGCCTCTGGAAGGCCTTTAAAATGCTTCCCTCAGGCCAAGTACCCTCACCTGAGTCACATGGTTATGGTCATAGGGGCTGCAAGAGCAGAGCCTTCAGCAGTGACTGGATCCATGACAATTACTACAAGGGTTCGTCAAGCTCAAGTACCTTCATTCTGTTTGGAGAAATCCCTAATGTGTCTACTGTGTATCACTGATCCACCATGATGGTCTTCTGCTTCCACATTTTGTGGCATTTACTCTTTTTACCTGTTACCCAGATGCTCCATCTGTGGCTCCCTAGTCACTGCATAGATAGATGGTGTTCCTGTGGCCCCTGCTTTTACCATCCTGAAGTCAGCTTACAACCTCACTATTGTTAGCTTAGTCTGCAGCCATGCTTGTGAGCACAGTTATCTTCATCCGGCTCATGCTGAACACACTTGGACCACAAAAGGAAGTTTCCAGCAGCACCTCTTATGATTCAAGGTTTTTTTCCCTTAAGTTGCTTGTTTGCTCCCTTATAGTTCACCCACTCTGGAGGAACCTGACACATTCAGGAAGTGAGATATGGAAACAGGTTGACCACCACTCTCAAATGCATTCTTCCATGCTGATCCCAAGCCAGTTTCCCCAAACCGAATCGTGCATTTGCACTCTCTCTCCTCAGAGAGAGTTCCTTCTCCTTTGAGGACATCACCTAGCAAGTGAATTGATTATAAATCTTAGTATAAGGGTGAAGCACCAATTTTTCCATGGACTCATTATCTGCCCCAGGAAGCTCATCAGACTCTCATAACCCATGACATTAGCCCTCTATAGCACACCTACCCCACTGCCACCCCACTGTGCCCCTGAATAGGTGGATGCCCAGAGCTCCAATCCTCTGTCTTGCTCCAGGGATATACAGCTCTGATTATCCTAACACTTGTCATATTATGTTAATAATTATCCGAGAGAGAAGGAAACCAATATACTGATACCTAGTATGACCCAGATTTTTGTATTAGATGCTTTACATATAGATATTATTTCATCTTCGTGCCCACCTTTGGAGAGGGGTATAACTCTACTTTATATGTAAGGAAATAGCTCCCAGAAGGGACCTGTCCTATCACAAGAACATAGGGCTAAAGAGGCAGGAATTTACACCCAGTGGGTCTAACTAAGTAGGAATTCGCCCCCTTCCATCATGCTGCCTCATGTTTATTTATGCCTACCTCCCCCACTCTGTCCCCTTCTACTGTGAGTGCCTCCTTGGCAGTGACTGTCTGTAATTTGTCATCGTATCTCCCCTGCATCTGTCATACTCTAAGGAGGGGCTCAAACAACATTTTCCAAGCAAAGATGGAAGGGAAGGAGGAAGAGAGGAAGGAAAAGTAAAGGCCTTGGATTTTGCCTAACGCTTAGTAAGCACTGAATAGATGTTTATGAATGGATACCAAGGTTGGAGAGAAGCCCTGGAAGCTTCCCCGCCCCCCACCCCGAGGCAACCCGGTGATCTGATTGGCAGGACTCAATTTATCAGCCTCCTCCAGGCAAGCTGGTGAAACAGAGCAGGAATGATGGGGCTAGAGCTAATGCAATTTCAGATGAATCCATTAGAGTCGGTCCCTGGACTGTTGGAAACTGGGACGCAGAATTAAAGTGCCCTTTATAATTTATACTCAAACACAAATGGCATGTGGGAAGCAGAACCCTTACTTTATATTCTGACGCCTTTTCCTCTGGACCTGGAATTGGTTATCAAATGACGAGAGCTTCCATAAGGGAAGAAAGCTGGGGATGATTTAGGAGCAATACTCAGCCCTGTCCCAGAGCCGGGTAAGCTGACTTATCGAGCTCACCACCAGTCTTTCAAGTTTATGATTATACTCTGTGGGTTATAGGAGGCAGGAGAGAGGAGGCAGGCCGACTGAGGGAGCGCTCGCCTGATGAGAAGCTGACAGGCTGGGAGTCTATTTCATAGTGGCCCTGGACCCTGTCACTGAGACACTGTAATCAATAAATCATTGCATATGAAGCTATCGATGTTTCCAGAGCCTCGGTGCGTAAGAGGGGTCAGCTGGGAAAGTACGAAGTTTGCATCCACAGAGCTCTCTTATTTAGCATTCATGAAGAGCTAAAAAGGATATTTCAGGAATTTTTGCTTGGAGCAGAAGTGGAGAGAGGGAGAGAGCGAGCACGCATGCAAGAGCACATTTTAAATTTATACCATTATCTTATCTCTGGGAAAAAAATCAGGGGAATCAAAACGTTAAAGACTGCCAAGGCAGATCTCCATCTCTCAAGACCTCATGGGTTTTAGGATCATAGGATTTTAGAGCCAGAAAGGACCTTTTTGCTCATCTCCCTTATTTTGTAGATGAGGGAGCTGAGATGGATGTACTGGGCTCAAGCTTGCAATAGTGAGAAGCAGAGCCCAGGCCACAGCCCAGTCTTGAGGCCAGCTGCATCCCGGAGTAACAGGTTCCACCAGCATCTCCGGATTGAGCGGATTGAGAGGACTGAGCATCCTCTATAAAATAAGCATAATGATACCTAGTCCTTTTAACTCACCAAATGAGATAACATAACAGATGAAAATGTTTTGCATGTTATAAGCCCTGTAAGGTAACCATAAGCATCTCTCTGGGTAACCATAAGCATCTGGATAACCATAAGCATCATTAACATTGTTGACATTAAAAACCATTTACCTCTATTATATTGTCACTGTAAATGACAATGACACATTTCCATTCTTTGCAGGTGACTTTTCAGACATTTCCTTTTTAACCCTTGAATAACAATTCCCATAAGTTTTCCTTACAAGCTCTTTTTTCTCATTATACAAAGTAATATCAGAAAGGGAGACAGAACATAAGGACTCCTAACTCTGGGAAATGAACTAGGGGGGGTGGAAGGGGAGGAGGGTGGGGGTGGGGGTGAATGGGTGACGGGCACTGAGGGGGGCACTTGACGGGATGAGCACTGGGTGTTATTCTGTATGTTGGCAAATTGAACACCAATAAAAAATAAATTTATTATTTAAAAAAACAAAGTAATATATGCTTATTATAGATAATTTTCAAAATATCAAAAGACAGAAAGAAAAAAATGTCACCTATAGCCCCCAAACCCAGAGATAATCACCATTAATCTTTTGACTTATTTCCTTCTGAATTCTCCCAGTGCATATTTTAAGAGTTATGATGGTATCGAATGTAATATTCTATTCCTTGATTTTTTTTTCATTTAGCATTGTAAAACATATTTTCCCAAATCATCACTAAAAACTGTTTTTAAAATGTCTTAATGGCTGTATAGCATTTTACCCTATGGATATACCACAGTCTATTTAATCATTCTTCCTTATTAGCTACGAGGTGGTTTCCTTTTGAAAAATATACATAACACAACAATTATGAATAAAGCTTTTCTGCATCTCAATCTATAGATAACATTTTAGGATAGATTATTAGAAATAGAAATCCTGGGACCCCTGGGTGGTTCAGTAGGTTAAGCATCTAACTCTTGGTTTCGGCTTAGATCATGATGTCAGGGTTGTGAGATCAAGCCTTGTGTAGGGCTCCACGCTCAGCAAGGAGTCTGCTTGAGATTCTCTCTATGCATACCTTTTCTCTCTAAAAAGAAATAATTAAAAAACTAGGAATCCTGAGAATATAAATTTTTAAGATTTTGATACATTTGTTGAATTACTTTCAAGAAGATTTTATCAGGGGGCCTAGATGGTTCAGTTGGTTAAGCCTCTGCCTTTGGCTCAGGTCATGATCCTGGGGTCCCAGGATTGAGCCCCACATCAGGCTCCCTGCTCAGCAGGGAGTCTGCTTCTTCCTCTCCCTCTACCCCTCCCCCTACTTGTGCTCTCTCTCCTTCTCTCAAATAAATAAAAATCTCTTTTAAAAAAATATTTTATCAATTCACCTCTTGCCCATCAGAGCTGCAATAACAAATGACTACAAACTAGGTGACTAAAGCAACTGAAATTTATTCTCTCATAGTTCTGGAGGCAAGAGATTTTAAATCAAGGTGTCAGCACCACGTTCCCTCCGAAGTCTCAGGGGAAGAATACATCCTTGAGTCTTATAGCTCCTGGTGATTGCTGGCAGTCCTTGGGGTTCCTTGGTTTGTGGCAACGTAACTGTGGTCTTGGTCTCCATTTTGCACCGCCTTCCCCGATGTGTATCTGTGTGTTCCAAATTTCTCTTGTAAGGAACCCCATCTTTCGATTTTGGGGCTGGCCCTAATTCAATAGAACTTCAAGTTAACTATATCCACAAAAACCCTATTTCCAAATAAGTTCACATTCACAGTTTCCTGGGGGTTAGGACCTCAACATGTCTTCTACAAAAATACAATTCAACCCACAACCACCTACACCTATCTTATGTAGTCCCCAGCAATAAATATCTTGCTTTATATTTTAATTGCTTTATACACCCTCAAAACAGAAATAGATTTCCATAAAGATCTTCACCAATGTTGAGCATAATAGATTACTTTTCAAGGTTTTTGAAGGTAACAGTCTTTTTGTTTTGTTTTGTTTTGTTTTGCACAAGCTGGCTTGATACTTATGTTAATTTTGGGAGCAGGACTAATCTGATCTGCTTCTGCCATTTCTGCTATGAGGCCAGGCCTTCCCAGAACCTCAGGGAGGGAGTTTCTATTGACAGCCAACTGAAGACGGGGAGGCTCACGAGCTCAGGAATGAGACAAACCTGTATTTAAATCCCAGCTCGGCCACTGGGCACTGTGTCACCTTGACCATACACGTTGTCTCTTTAGGCCTCCATACATGGAAGGGCCGAGCACTCAGGCCAGTACATGGCAATTACTCAGTGCATGTTAGCTGTGGTTATTCACGTTTGTTAATGTCGTCATTGGTCCTATTATCATCTTGCTGCTGAGCCTTCTCAGTTTTTAAAGTCACTAGACCTAGCTTCTTTCTCCTAGCCCATCCAGTCTCTTCTCTGTTCAAGTCCTTGTTTGAAGAATTAACTTTGCCAGAATCATCCACATTCCTGGCTTTGAAAAGATTATTCAGTACCATCTACAATAATTCCAGGAATAATAATTTTTAAAAAATGACATTTCCCCCCAATTCAGCAGTTTTCTGCTCCTCAACTACTTTACACTCAACTGAATCAATCATGGGGAATGGAATGGGAAGAGAGAGAACAGTCAATGCTAAAGTGGTCTGGGGCCATGCAATATTGCACACATTTGCTCCTGCTTCTGATCAAGTAGCAAATTACATATTCCACTTAACAAGGTGAGAGAATCACAAAACTCATCTACACATATTTTATCCTATGTATTTATGTTACTTTGGGGTACCTGCTAACAGTAACTAGAGTCAAATCCATTGAAGATGAATTTTATCTCTTAATGTCACAGCCATCTGCTTGATCTCCCTTCATCCCTTCCTACATATTTATGGTGTCATTAATAGCTAGCCCATGCTCCCCAAGGGGACAAGCATAGAACAATGGGCCCTCCATGACCTGGAATTGCATGGTAAAATATTATACTTTAAATGATCTTCCACACTAGGTAAGACTTAGTCCCATGAGTCAGAAATAGCCTCTTTGCCCTCCAACACTATAAGTTCTAAGTGTTGCCAGACATCTTCAAGCTGGCAGGCACCGGCTCCTTCCTTGTTGTCCTCTCCAGTACAAACCTCTTAATTCAAGAAAACAGCCAGAGTTTTAATAAATGCTTAAAAATGCCAATACTTTGATGCTGATAAAGGCAGATTTCTAGAGGCAAAATACAAGATGCCATATTAGGTCTGATCTAATTTCTCTAGTTGTGTAGTTCAGTCCCATGATCTGTAACTCATAGCCAGCCATGTTGTATCATATGCCTATAGATAGATCTATATACACACGCAGGCCTATTGAAAAGCCCTAGTGTGATATTCCCATACTCAAATTCACAAACTGGCAGTGATGCTGCTCAAAGACTTGATCTTATTTTACTTTATCAGGAAGAGAAATGGCACACTGCTAGGAGTAGGAGAACTTTCCCTCTGGGTCCTTAAAGTCACTCAATCTTTCCAATCATAAGAGGGTCTTGGGACCTTACCAGGGTTGCAACCAGTATTAAGAGTTTGCATACAAAATGGTGCTGAGCTCAAACTCCATTTTTTTTGTTTTTTTTTTGTTTTTTGTTTTGTTTTGTTTTTTGTTTTTTTTAAATAGGCTCCACACTCGGCATGAGCCCAACATGGGGCTTGAACTCATGACCCTGACATCAAGACTTGAGCTGAGACCAAGAGTTGGATGCTTAACCAACTGAGCCACCCAGGCACCCTTCTAGCTCAGTTTAAGAAGATAACTCCAGGAAGAATTCTAGAAAACTAGGAGCTTGGCTGCTGTTACCATAGTTGCTTAATTCTTAAAGGATAGGATCTCATGGGAAATCAGATGCCATGAGATATTCACATGACAGAAGAAATGATAAGCTGATGAAGGAATGTAAGGCAGCTGGGAACCAATTTAGAATCATCCTAAATCTGACTGAGGTTAAAAGCTTAGATTTGATCATTTAAAGAACATTTATTTTTAAGGGGAGCCTGGCTGGCTCAGTCAGTGGATCATGTGACTCTTGACCTCAGGGTTGTGAGTTCAAGCCCCACAGTGGTTGTAGAGATTACCTCAAAAATCATTTTTAAAAAGAATATTTTTATTGCCCAAAAGAAAATGAGTTTGTGCTAAAGTATAAGCAGTCAAGAAAAGTTTTATTCATAGAACTTACAGAACAGCTTGTGCATATGAATTATTTGCTACAATCATGGAAGAACAGAGAGAGACTGGTAATAAAGTGAAGGAAGCTGAGCTCTTCATTCTTCAGAGGATTCAGATCTCAGAGCTGAGCTACACAGCAAATCCACCTATGATTCTGTCTTAGAGGTCTGAGACAGAATGAGGTCTCTGGCTCAGGGCTGCAGCCAGACATCAAAGGGCGTTTCACTCCCAACATGCTGATGGCCTCCTAAGTCAGTCACCTCTCCCAACCCTCTCTTGGGTCAGTCTGCCTTGCCCTAATCCCAGGGCTCTCAAAGCTGGAATGTTGCTCTGCTAAACAGTGGGGACAAATGGTTGTCATTCACTGTAAAGTAGGGGAAATTATTTTCTCATACTCCTTTGCCTCTCAGCAAGGGTGACAAAATGAAACATGGGTTTCACTCTGCTTCTGAGTAAGTAAATAAATACAATTCTTAATTACATTTTTTTCTACACCTTATTTCCCTACCAGGAATGGAACCTACTTTATTCTCTCCTCTCCTTGAAACCAGCATCCATCCTTTTATTCTCAAGAATGCTCTTTATGTCAGAGAACTGTCATCAGGGGTTATCTTTATATGTATGTGGTTCACTAACTAGTGTGCATTGACTTAGCTACCCTGCGTGTACGACTTTGAAAAACGTGTGGCCAGTCCAAATGGTCAGCCCCGATTTATTCAGCTGCTCTCTCAGCCAACGTTTCTACAACTCTCTCATTCACTGTTCTATGGCTTACAGATTCAGAGCTACAAATACATCTGGGTACCCTCAAAAAGTTCAGATGCAGACAGAAAGCGTAAGGGTAGAAAAGTTTAAGATAAGTCAGGAAGATTAGCTACGAGATATGCAATATAATTTCAGGAGTTATAGAAACTTTAGGAGAGCCTCAATGAAAGACCTGAAATTCTTCTGTGTCCTTAAAAATATTTTATACTACAAAAATAAAGAAAATCCCCTAAAAGGATTCAGAAGGGAAAAAAGGGACAAGATCCTCACAAACAAAAATTGGATTCCACAGTGCTGCTTAGAAAATAATGGAACTGGAGGGTATTATGCTGAGTGAAGTAAGTCAGTCGGAGAAGGACAAACATTATATGTTCTCATTCATTTGGGGAATATAAATAATAGTGAAAGGGAAAATAAGGGAAGGGAGAAGAAATGTGTGGGAAATATCAGAAAGGGAGACAGAACGTAAAGACTGCTAACTCTGGGAAACGAACTAGGGGTGGTAGAAGGGGAGGAGGGCGGGGGGTGGGAGTGAATGGGTGACGGGCACTGGGTGTTATTCTGTATGTTAGTAAATTGAACACCAATAAAAAATAAAAAATAAAAAAATAAAAAAAAAAATGATGTATTCTTCTCAGTTTTGAGAGAAGACTATAACCCAAGAATTCTATTCTCAAATAGTTAGCAAATAAAAACATAGATATGACACTCAGTTAAGTTTGAATTTCAGATAAATAATGTATATGTTTTCAAGATAAGTGTGTCCCATGTAATATTTGGTACATACTTATCCTAACAGCATATTTATTATTCATCTGAAATTTTAACTGAAATCCTGTATTTTATCTGTCAACTCCATATAAAAAACATTTATGGGATACTTGGGTGGCTCAGTCAGTTAGCCATCTGCCTTCAGCTCAGGTCATGATCCCAGAGTCCTGGGATCCAGCCCCGTGGGGGACTCCCTGCTCAGCGGGGAGTCTGCTGGTCCCTTGCCCTCTGCCCCTCTCCCTGCTTGTGCTCTATCTCTCTCTCAAATAAATAAAATATTTTTTAAAATATATTTCAGACATTAAAGAGCTACCAGATTTACCACATCCCATTGTTTTCCACAACTACTTAAGATATTCACAAAGTATACAAAAATTTGATTAGGAAAGTCATGATTTAAGGGGTTAAAGACTAGCAGTGAGCACTCAAACTAAATTCAAGAAACCAATGTAAATATGGTTGACATTCAAGGAGAAACATATTATTATTACATATTATTAAAACAGAATCATTTAAAAGGAATAGAAATTCTGACAATTTGGTGTCTCTAACCTTCCCAAGCAGTGAATGCAGTCAGTGGCTGTGGACAAATTTTTTGCATATTCAGAGCACATTTCACACCATGTAGCAAGGTTAGAAAGAGGAATGATAACATACCTCCTTATTTTGTAGAGTGCTGTTGTGTATACTATGCCGTTTTGTTCTCACACAGCCCTGGTGGAGCTAAGAGAATTAATAATAATAATAAGGGAGGCCAGCACACATTTTGCACCTACACAGTTGGAAAATGAGGCCAGGAAAGCTTTAATGGATCACCCCGTGGTGTTTAGCTCCTAGTAAGTAGCAAGTCCTTATCTTTAAGTTCAGAGGGTTATTCCAAGCCAAAGTGAGATGTTCTGTTGGGGTGAATCAACACTCACATCCAGCTTACTGTTAACTAAGAAGTCTGAGAAGCCATTCTCACTCGATAAATATTTATTAATTAACATTTTTTCTGGTCCATTCAGTGTTCACAGAGTTCCATGTACCCAGTCATATTCTCTTAGGCACATAGAAATGGTATGAAATATGATGTCTGTCTTTTAGGTTTAAAATCTACTTAGAGGGGTGCCTGGGTGGCTCAGTCTATTAAGCATCCAACTCTTGACTTCAGCCCAGGTCATGATCTCACGTTGTGAGATGGAGCTCCGTGTTGGGCTCTGTGTCCAGTACAGAGTCTGCTTGTCCCTCTCCCCACCCCCACAGCCCTATTCATGCTCCTGCACACAAGCACGTGATCTCTCTAAAATAAATAAATAAATCTTCTTTAAAAATCTACTTAGAAAACCACCAGGTGTGGGACAACCTCAAGACTTCAGAGAAGGGCTGTGTTTCTCAGCCAAAACATTACAAAATAGCATTAACAGAATGATTCTAATTTTTCTAATTCATATATTTTTAGTTATGCTTAGGAAGAAAACCCTGGACATAGAATGCTGTGGAATTTTATTTGTGATTTTCTGTATTTCTCAATTTTTTACAGTACATAGAAAATACACATCAAGCTTCACATGTGCCAGCAGGGTTTCTACACAGCCCAGGGAATTCTTACTGGGCATGTTACCAAATGGTGAGTTATCTTTATTTAAAATTAGGGGAGGGGCACCTGGGTGGCACAGTTGATTAAGCGTCCAATTCTTGGTTTCAGCTCAGGTCTGAGCTCAGGGTCATGGGATCGAGCCCTGAGTCAGGCTCTACACTCAGGTCGGAGTCTGCTTGAGTGTCTCTCTCTCTCTTCCTCTGCCCCTCCCCCTTCTCTCTCTCTCTCTCTTAAATAGATAAATCATTTTTAAAATAAGATAAAATTAGAAGAAAATCTCAGCAATAGGAATATGTGAATCTAAGTTAGGAATCATCGAGTAGGATACTTTGGATTTGTATTTTTAAGATCTTTCTCTACATGGTATATACTCTTTTCCACTATGGGGTTTTGAATTTAAAAAAAAAAAAATACAAAGCAGACTCTAATTTCTACAGTTTGTGGCATAGATTCTACCTACAAGTTAAAGGGACTTTAGAGGCAGGTGATGAATGGGTTTTTAAGAGAGGTTCCTGGAGACCCAATCTGGAAGGAGGGTGAGTTTTTGACCCAAAAATGCAAGAACGAAGCTCTCAGCCCCCCTCATGTCCTGAACAGGAGGCACATACTGAGCACTACAGCAGGTGGCTGAGGACACAAACATGCCTGTCTTACTGGCACATACACAATCATTGTTTAACTTTTTTGAGCCTTGGTTTTCTCATTTGTAAAGCAAGGATAGTAATGCCAATCCCAGTGTGTTGTTGCGAGGAGGAAGTGCGATACTTTCTGTTAAGTGCTCAGCACAACAGAAGCACTCCACAGAGTCATTATTTTTATTATTATCATCATTGCTAATGCAAACTGAAGCTATTTTAGTAAGAGACTTTATAGAATAAAGTTTTGAAAACCTCTCAAAGGAGTTAAGAAAAATGAAGTGCACAGGGTAGCTTGGAGAGAAGGAATTAGACCCCGAGGGGTCAGTTGTGAGGCTGATGTGAATCAGGTGAGAGGTGGCTCATTCCCTTTCCTAGAGCTGCTGTAACAAATTACCACAAACTCGGTGGCTTAAGACAACAGTAACACACTGTCTCAAGTTTCTGCAGGCTAGAGGTCTGAAATCAAGGTGTCAGCAGGGCCAAACGCTGTTCAGAGGCTTTCGAGGAGGGTCTGTTCTTTGCCTTATTCAGCTTCTAGTGGCTTGACTTGCTCTGGCTTGGGGCTACATGACTGCAAATGTCAAAGCCAGCATCTTCAAATCTGTGTTTCCTTCTCTCCTCCTGTGACATCTGTCAAAAACCCTCCTGCCTCCCTTTGATAAGGGTAGATGTGATTGCACTTAGGCCCACCCAGATAATCCGTCAAAATCTCCCCATCTAAAGAGCTACACCTTGATTACATCCTTTGCCATTCACAGGCCTGCCTTTTAAAGTAAGCTATTTATCACAGGCATATGACGGGGGACATTTCTCACTGCACTGCGGGTAGTAAGGACCTAGAGATAGCAGATTTGCTAACACTCCTGGAGCTCCCAACCACTGGGATATTAACCCCTCGTGCGCTTGGGTCCCAGGTGAGCAGCCAAGGGCTGGCATGGAGTGGGGGAAGCCCTCACCAGTAGCTATTTGCCAGGTGGGATTGGCTTTCCCAGTACAACCTAGCAGAATATTACACCTGAGTGTGGGATAGAAAAGGAAAGAAGCAGCTTTGAGAGACTTTTTACAGGCAAGACTGATGGGCCTGGTTATGAAACAGAAAGATCAACAGACACTTTGTAAAGAGAGATATTGATGAGGGATATTGATGAGGGAGGAAAATGTTGGGGCACCTGGGTGGCTCACTGGTCAAGCGTCTGCCTTCAGCTCAGGTCGTGATCCTGGCGTCCTAGGATTAAGTCCCACATCAGGCCCCCCGGAAGGAGCCTGCTTCTCCCTCTGCTTACGCCTCTGCCTCTCTCTGTGTCTCTCATGAATATATAGATAAAATCTTAATGAAGGAAGGAAGGAAGGCAAGAAAGTTAGCAAGCAAGCAAGCAAGTATTCACCTTTAGCCCAAAGGCTGACCAATAGTCTGCAGAGGTCCAATAAGGATCAGATACATGCTGGCTGCTACATTCTTAAAAGGCTTCATGACTGCCTGCACATCTCACCAATAACTAATATCAAAGTGAATGATAAGCACCAGAGAAATCTTGCAAAAGTAGTTAATAGGTAGAAATTTGAAGAAGACATAATCTCATGCTCCCTGCACATCCCCTCCCTTCCCCCTTTAGCCTAAGCATATAACTACCAGCTTCATACAGCAAAAAGTGAAGATCTTTCTGCCCACGGGGCCTATCCCCATGCCACTTAAATAAACTTAATAACTTGCACCATACAACATCTCAAGAATTCTTTCTTGGCCACTGGGCTCCACGACCCTGCAATAATATCCCTATCAGCAAGAAAGGTGTAAGGGCTTGTTTTCCAAACCATCCAACATTGAGGCTGCCAGGATGTGTTCCAGCGTCCTGGGTCCCAGGCCCTGATACTGCTAGAACAATGTAGGACCCTGCCTGGAAGACATTAATGAATTCACTTTTCAGGCTTCAGACCTGGTGAGGATCCTGGCATGAAGCTGCCAGTAACTGCAGTATGTCAGAACACACTGTTTACCAAGCTCCCGCAAACATGCAAACATCACTAAACCCAGGGGACTGCTCTAAATTAGGAGAAAACAGGTTCTTTCAAGACAGTGCCCTTGCCAGAAACTACTAATAGAGGGCTGCTTTTCAGTACCATGTGAGCTTATTAGGAGGTTGATGCGCCCTAATTAGAACGTGAGGTTTATTCATCTGTAAACTTGCAAAAGGAATGCTCTCTAGGGATTTGAATCAGAAAGAATTGTTTCCCATTGGCCTGGCTTCACAGAAAACAAGTCAATTTGCCTCTCTGGTTTTTTTCTGGGAAGCAGGTAAACGTAGATTATTTCTTGATGATCCTTTTCAAATACTTATTAGACATCAGTACAGGCTTCAGTGATCTAGCAAATCAGCTTCTAGTACTTTCAACAAGAAAATGATATGAACGTTCATTAAAAGTGCATAATTTGACCCATGGGCCAGGAAATTGAGAACTCAGATCAGTAGGGCAACTTAGACTCCATTCTTTGCATAGATGAGTAATCACGATGGGGACTTATATGCTTGATCAGAAAAATCTCTGGTGAACATCACTGAATAAGAATTCCCAAGGTGCAATTTGCACTTACTACAAAAGTGGAGTTTGTTTGCTATAAACATGAGATAGTAATAGGTTGTGGTAAGGTCAGGCCTCATTCCACCCACCTCTGTACCCACATGATCAATGTGAACTTATTTATCTTTGCTGTTATGCAAATCTGGGAAACAAGCTCAAGATTTAATAGACTCACCATCAAAGAACAGCCGAATCCAGTTCTGTACAGACACCCACTAAATGTCACGCAGATTCAGAAAAATAACCCTTGCCTTCCAGGAGTTAGGAATTTAACAATCAACTTTGCATTGCCTAGGCAAAAATTATTTCCATTTCATTACATTCATTTGTTACAGATGCTTACATTTGATTTCTCAAGAGAATAGGAATAAGACTGCAGAAAATGCTTCGACCTATATTTTCCGAATCCCTATCTCTAGCAAATCCCAGAAGTCCCCCTTCACAGCTGAACACTTCATTGGTTCTGTTTTTTCTTAAGAAATGTGTAATAAATCCCAAAGATCAGGACTGTTTAATACTTAGCCACACGCTTTAATGAAATACCCTAGGGTCTGACCAGATGTATTGCCAATCAGCAATGCCATCTTCCCGCACTTAGACACCCCCCAAATTGCCTTCACCTCCAAATATCCCAACATCTACTCCTGGCAAAGCTTGTCCCGGCTGAATGGAAATCGGTCACTGGACAAAAGAGGAGCCAGCAAGAAGACTCCTGGCCCTAATTTAGTTATTTTTCACATTCCCACAAAAGAGGAAGGCAGGGACTGAGTCTGAGTCTTCACCAGGGTAAGAAATGAGAATGAGGGGATCCCTGGGTGGCGCAGCGGTTTGGCGCCGGCCTTTGGCCCAGGGCGCGATCCTGGAGACCCGGGATCGAATCTCACATCGGGCTCCCGGTGCATGGAGCCTGCTTCTCCCTCTGCCTGTGTCTCTGCCTCTCTCTCTCTGTGTGTGACTATCATAAATAAAAAAAAATAAAAAAAATAAAAAAAATTAAAAAAAAAAAAAAAGAAATGAGAATGAAGCAGTGTAGCAGCCATCAGGAAGACCCTCCAGCCCCAAATCTACTGCCAGGAATGCAGTTGACCAAGAGCTGCAGGGCTGTGCTCTGAAACCCTTCACCACACTTCCCGCACAACTGCAATCTCTGGCTGCTCCTGCGGCCACCAGGCCCAGGGGAGATATGAAGGCAAGCCTTTCAGTGGGAAGTATGGGACTCTCCTAGCAGGTGGCTTTGCCCAAACCTCCTTACAATTGCATTGCCATCTATGTCACTTCCTCCCTGGCCTTATATCAGGGTCTGATGGCTTTTTAGGCTTCCTCCTTTCTTTCAGGCCTTTCCCCCTCATAAATGCCTCACGCATTTAATGGATCTTGGTAACTGCTTCTCAAGAGGACACGGACATAAGTGGGGATCCAGCAAGAGGAGCAGAAAGCAGCTGGGGGAGGAGGGAACGAGAACAAGGTATTAGGTACAAGGTTTAAAGACCAAACTCACTTCCCGAAATAGAGGGTATGGTCTGAGGTTTTTTGTTTTTGCTTTTGTTTTTGTTTTAATTTCTTTTTATTGGAGTTCAATTTGCCAACATATAACACCCAGTCCTCATCCCATCAAGTGCCCCCCTCAGTGCCCATCACCCAGTCACCCCAACCCCCTGCCCACCTCCCTTTCCTCTACCCATTGTTTGGTTTCCAGAGTTAGGAGTCTCTCAGGTTTTGTCCCCCTCGGTGATATTTTCACTCATTTTCTCTCCGTCTCCCTTCCTTTAGTTTCTCTGCACCTCGTCCAGCGGGGTGACACAGGGCCTCAGCTTCTGCAGGGCCCCTCATGGACAAGGTGGAGGGTTCCCGCCTGCCCACGTGCTCGCCAGCGCCTGCTTGGGCGGTTCCAGCTGCCCCGCAAGCTGCCCCTCTTGCCCCTCCTGGACTTCGAGGCCGCCGCTGGCCAAGACAGCCGTGTGGCTTCCTGTTGGTCGCTCTGCGGACGAGACCCCGGTTCGGGCCTCCCAGTTCGCTGACCAGCTGGCTGGAAGCCTGGCAGTGATGCCATCAAGCCTGATGTCCAGAAGAGCAAAGGATGTTTCTAACTAAGCAGAAGGGAGCGCCACGTCATTTTAGGGCCGGGCTGTACTGGGCATCCAGGAAAACAAAATCTTCTTTTGTACTCTTGTGCTTAAAACAAGACTTTGGACTCTGTGCAGATGTGGCATGGGACAAGACAGGCCCCTCCTGCAGGGGTTGGGAGGCCAGCCTTTCCTCCTCTGGAGAGAATGGCCTGAGCTGTGCTATGGGCAGGCCAACTGATGCTATAGTAGCAGGGCATCACTTTGGATCTCTTGTTGTTTCTATTAAACTTGAACTGAGAAAAGAGAAAAAAAAAAGGATGTTCCCCATCATTTGGTCTCAGAGGAATTATGACAAGGAGCCAACTCATAACAGACACGGGCAAGAGGCATGAGCAAGTGCCCAACCAGCTCCCCTAATTATGCAAGTCCATTTCTTGTAATTCATATGTATTTTTCAATCATAGGTATGTATATATATATATATATATTCATACTTCACAGTTAAACCCCCAGTGTTGCACTCCTTATGGGCCCTCTCACCACTTTACTTTAGAGCAGTGGTGCACACTCGGAACTGGAATAAGTAGTAGGGCTTCAAAGAAAACAATGCCAACCCTCCATACTGGGGTTTTACACAGACCAGGACACAACCCAGATCTTCCACAACCCAGAGGAAGGTGGAACTGCATTGTGAAGACAAGTGTGTATTCACAGCCCCCCTGGCAGAGGGGCAAGATTCATGATTTGGTTTTGCTTTTTAAAGATTTTTTATTTATTTATTAGAGACAGAGAGAGAGAGCGAGAGAGGGGCAGAGACACAGGCAGAGGCAGAAGCAGGCTCCATGCAGGGAGCCTGATGCAGGACTGGATCCCGGGTCTCCAGGATCATGCCCTGGGCTGAAGGCAGCGCTAAACCACTAAGCCACCATGGCTGTCCTGGTTTTGCTTTTTAAACTAAATTTTAATTATGCTGAGTGAAATAATTCAATCGGAGAAAGACAATTATCATACAGTCTCACATATATGTGGAATATAAGAAATAGTGAAAGGGACTATAAGGGAAAGGAGGGAAATTGGGGGGAAATTAGGAAGACAAACCATGAAAGACTCCTAACTCTGGGAAATAGCAAAGGGTTGCAGAAGGGGAGGTGGGTGGTATCATCTCCTCCACTCACAGAACCTTCGATCCAGCAAGTCTCAGAAACCCAATCCTCCTTGGTTGTCCTACATCTCTACCCTCTCTTTACCTCCTGTAACTTTCTGTCATCCAAAATAACAATCTGTGTGCCCCCCACTTCCATTTAGAGTAATCCAGAGGGAATGTTATCTTTTACTTCCCTCATGAAAAATCTGTAAATAATTCTTTTTAGTTTTTAATCTAGGGGTTAAGAATCAAAATAATTTTTATACTAAGTGGAATAAGTCTGACAGAGAAAGATAAATACCATATGATTTCACTTACATATGGAATCTAAAAACCAAACAAAAAAACCCAGGCTCTTAAATACAGAGGACAAACTGGTGGTTGCCAGAGGGGAGGCAGGTGTAGAGGAATGGGCAAAAGGTACCAAAAAAAATTAAGATAACTTTGGTTGGAAGGATGGAAGTACACAATGTGGGCTTTGGGGCTGCAAACAATGTATTCTTTCTTTATCTGGGTGGTAATTGTACAAAGGAGTTCACTTACTGATAATTCATTGAGCTGTACATTTATGATGTATGTGCTTATCTCCTATACTTCAGTCTTTTAAAGTTTAAGAAAATCCAAATGTGGGGCACCTGGCTGGCTCAGTCAGCTAATTGTCTGCCTTCAGCTCAGGTCATGATCCCAGGGTCCTGGCATGGAGTCCCATGTTGGGCTCCCTGCTCAGCAGGGAGTCTGCTTCTCCCTCTGCCCCTCCCCTCACTTGTGCTCTCTAAATTAATTAATTAATTAATTAAATGTAAATAAATTTATTATAAAACAAATAAAATAAGCATATAAATAAATTTAAATAAACAAACAAATAAATAAAATTTTAAAGAAAGAGGAAGAAAGAAAATCCAAATGCTAAAATGGTATACAGTTAAAAAATAAAAAAAAAAAACTTCCCACTCATACACTCTATGCCCCATTTCCCTTCCCTGGGCGAATAGCATATTTAGAGCTCCCTCCAATATCTTGTAATCATTGATAGTCTTTAGTGCTATTTCACTTCTCCTTCCAGGCACATGGTCTCATTGCATTCCCCCGCCCTCCTGAGGCTGGATGGGGTTGTGTGACTAGTTCTAGCCAGTAAGTTGTAAGAAATGACATGTGTCACTTCTGGGCCATGGTGTTCAATTGCCGGAATGAACTTCTCTTATTCTCCTGCTACAGTGACATGCAGTTTTTTAGTTAGTGTTCCCCATCCTTTGGTCTCAGAGGGATTATGACAAGGAGCCAATTCATAACAGACATGGGCAAGAGGCATGAGCAAGAAATAAATGTTTGATGTTTTAAGCCACTGAGATTTAGAGATTCTTTGGTAGTACAGTGATTCATAGCGATACTTCCTGGGAGGGCAGTGTGTGTGTGTGTGTGTGTGTGTGTGTGTGTGTGTGTGTGGTCTGCACATTTCTGGAGAGTACACCAAGACAAGATAGTTGAAGTAGAAACAGAAATATGAAGAGAAATACACATGTAATTCATGTATCCGTTAAGGTATTTTCAGCTTTATGTATATAAACCCAAACTGGAGATTGCTTCCACAATAAGACTATTGCTAATATAAGAGAAGTATGGTGATTCCAGGACTGGCTAGTTCAGCTGCTCTACTATGTTGTCCAAGATCCAGATTCGGGGCACCTGGGTGGCTCAGTGGTTGAGCATCTGCCTTTGGCTCAGGTTGTGATCCCAGGGTCCTGGGATCAAGCCCCTGATAAGATTCCCCAGAGGGTGCCTGCTTCTCCCTCTGCCTATGTCTCTGCCTCAATCTCTCTCTCTCTCTCTCTCTCTCTCTCTCACACACACACACACACACATACACACACACACAGAAACAAATAAGAGACCACTCAACAAAATGCTGAGAATGACAAAAGAAGCAGATGGAGCCTATTCAGGATATTATCACTTTAGCATATCTGTGATGGTGATTTGAAGTCTCTTTTCATGGCCAGTGTATTTGTTGTTAGAGCTTTTAACACAATATAAAGTGTTCTTTTGTTGGTGACCACAAAATCAAGGTGGACCCTGTGACAGCCAAGAATAAAGAAAAGTGATGGAATGACATTTGCTCTTTCGCAGTACCTTGACTTTGCCTAATGCTGAGCTCTGTAGTTTTGAGCAAGTTACTAACATCTCTAAAGCTCACTCTTCTTCTCCTTCCTATAAAGGGATTAACAGTTGTACCTTCATCACAGATCTGCTATGAGGCTTAAGTGAATTAATACAAAGAAAGTGCTTAAACAGTTTCTGGCACATAGTAAATGCTATAGAACCAGTAGCTATTATCATTATAATAGGGCTTTGGGGAGAATTAAATAAGTTAATGCATGTAAAGGATTTAGAATAATGTCTGACATGTAGTAAGTACTCAATAAATCTTTGCTGCTGCTACTACTGCTATTATTATTATAGCTTTAAATAAGATTGCAGAAGTTAAAGAGGGTAAAATATAAGAGTCGATCCTTTAAAATGAATTTATCAGTAGGAAGTACTGTTGTCATCTTAATTATCATGATTGATAATAAATTTTCACTCAACACCTCTCTGTTTGCTACAGAGTAAGCTAATCAAAAAGAAGTCATCATCCCAAATATGCTCTTGCAACTTTCTAAGATACCTGAATTGTGCAAACCATCTCTTTAAAAACTTCCTATAAAAAAACAAATAAAACTACCCAAGAAATGTTTAATTGATGCCTACTGCCATCAGCATATTTGCAGACACTTTGCATTATCTTACTGTTTAAAAAGTAAAACACAGAAACAGTACCATTTAGGCTGATCATACAGATAGTAGCTTTGGAATTATACCACGCATTGTTTAGTGTCAAGTCCTAATATCTGTTGGTTCGAGAAGGCTCTGTGGGCCAGAAAACACTGAAGGAAACAAAGAAATGTGCATTTAATAAGTGCTTTTTGTGATGGTTACTTCCATGTTATTTTATCTAATCCACACCACAGCCCTGCATTGTGATACTATCATCTCCATCTTTCCAGGTGAGGGAGTTGAAAAATAGAAGTTAGATGACTTAGGGATATCTGGGTGGCTCAGTGGTTGAGTGTCTGCCTTCAGCTCAGTGTGTGATCCCAGGGTCCTGGGATCAAGTCCCACATCAGGCTCCCTGTGAGGAGCCTGCTTCTCCCTCTGCCTGTGTCTCTGCCTCTCGCTCTGTGTCTCTCATGAATAAATAAACAAAATCTTTTTTAAAAAAAGATGTTGGGCAGCCCAGGTGGCTCAGCAGTTTAGCACAGCCTTCAGACCAGGGCCTGATCCTGGAGACCGGAGATCGAGTCCCACGTCGGGCTCCCTGCATGGAGCCTGCTTCTCCCTCTGCCTGTGTCTCTGCCTCTCTCTCTGTGTGTGTCTCTTATGAATAAATAAATAAAATATTTTAAAAATAAGTTACATGACTTAAGAACATGAATCAGGGATTGGACAGTCGAAGACCAGAGAACACATGGAGTACTCCAGGAGACAGGGATGGATATTGTACCAAGCTATCTCTAAGGGGTTACAACTCCCTGCTATGCTAGAAAAGTTTGGCATTTAGCAAACAACTCCAAACTGTAAGACAGAGTCTAAAAATGCATTGACAGGAGCAGATGTGCATTTCCTGTTTTTGAATATGATTCTGAGTGGGCATTAATAAATGCTAACAAGCATAGCTTACAGGTGTAAAACTAATAATAGAGTTGGATCCGATTAGGAAGATAAAATCAGAGCTCTCAGTGTTCTTGTGTCGACCCAGAGACAGCTTAAAAAAGGAAGTAGGGGGAGATCCTACCATCTTGTCACCAAAAAAGCATTCATTAACCAACTAATGGAACTTAAAACAGGGTATTTTTAAGTCATCTAAGGAATAAACAGGTACAACAAACAAATAGAAACGGAAACATTTTGGAGTGCCTGAGTGGCTCAGTGTGTGGATTAAACGACTGACTTTTGATTTGGGCTCAGGTCATGATCTCAGGGTCGTGAGAGTGAGCCCCACGTGGGGCTCCATGCTCAGCAGGGAGTCTGCTTGAGATTCTCTCTCCCTCTGCCCCTCCTCCCCCCTCTCTAAAGTAAATAAATAAACCTTTAAAAAAACAACAACAACAACAACGGAAACATATTCTGAGCGCTCTGATGTGTTTGCCTGGCTACTAAGATTGAGAGTCATTGTCCCATGGAGCACTGTGGTGGAAAGTAGCAGTGAACAAGTACCAACCGTGAAATGACCTCTTATAATGTGATTTTGTTTTTCTTTTGTTGTTGTTGTTAACTTCTTATTTTGAAATAATTCGAGATTTAAAAGTGTTTGAAAAATAGCATGGAAAGTTCACGTAATACCTTTGACCCTGCTTCCTCCAATGTCGACAAATTATAAAACTATAGCACGCTGTCAAAACCAGGAGACTAACCTTAGTACATTGCTATTAACAACAAACTTTATTCCAGTTTCATGTGCTTTTACATAACAAAAAAAAAAAAAACCTTCAGGGACAGAAAGTTGTGGAGAAGATGCAGAAATGGAACTCTGTGTGTTGGCGGAGGGGAGTGTGTTTGAGTGTTTGAAATGGTCACTTTAATGTACTGATTTTTCCTTCCTTGAAAAATTGTCTTAATATATTTATTATATTGCTCGATTAAAAAAAAACTTAAATTGCCAGTATTCTTCTCTTTTCTCTTCAGTAGGCACTTTCCCAGGGAAATAGGGTTGTTAAATTTAGCAAAATTATAATGCAGGATATGTAGTTAAATTTGAATTTTAGATATGCAGGGAAGTTTTTTTTTAGCATTACTGTGCCCCATGCAATATTTGGGGCATACTTATGTTTAAAAATTATTTTGGTTTCTTTGATGTTCAAATTTAACTGGGCTTCCTGTATTTTAACTGGCAATCCTACAGGAAAAGAACGTAAATCTGGAGACTGTTGCTTAATGTACTGCACCAGGGAAGAGGGATGGCAGGATGCCATCAGGTAAGAATATGCAAAAATTATGTCTCCAACATTCCTAACCATGTTGCGCTAGAGGAAGAATTTCTCTATCAGAGGATAGGAAGTAGCTGCAGGGAAAGGAAATACCACTAAGCTATTTCAGAAGCTATTTACAGTTATTTCAGAAAACTATTTACTGCAGCTGTTACCTGAGACTGATCCACCTCAAGCAGACCTGGTATGTGGGGAGGGGTACAAAGGGGTAAAATGGGGGGGGGGTGAATGAGTGAGACAGGTGGGCGGTTAAGCATAGGGAGCCTGGAAACACAAAGGGAGAAGTAAATACGCTCAGTACTCGAAGGAACAGAAAAAGACTGGCCCTTTCCCCCACATTGCTCTTAAAAGAAATAAAACTGTAGACCCATTCGGATGGTAATAAAACTGAAAATATGCCTGTCCAGGCCAGTGCCAGTTTCCTATGACTGCCTCTATGGCCAATCTATAGTCCTAAACAGACTGCTCAAGATCTGTTTCCAGTGAGCTTGCTGCGTGCCTAGTTCCAACATAAAATTTCTAGAATCCGAAGCAGTAATTTAGGAAACACCATAAAAAGCATCCTGAGGCTTTCACCAATGGAAACCCCATAATCTGACAAGTCTACTCTGCCTGGGAAATGTTGGCTGCTGCTTTACATAAACTCTGTCACCAGCAATGTACAGAGTCTCCAGCTGGGTGGCTGGGGTCTCTTCCGTTCCCACCCCAGTCCCCTGCTCAGCCCCTCGACTGCACCCCACAACACATATACCCTGGTTGAGAGCAGCTGGTCAAACTCAGAAACTGACCACAGTGCCCTAGAAGGGCCCTGAGTACCACCTCCTCAGTACCTCAGTATCAGCTGCTGCTACCACCTGAGAACTACACATCATTAGAGCACTACGCTCTTTAGGGTGTTTTTAATTTCAAACAAGGATTTTCCTCAGTGTGCCGCTGTTTATCATTTCTCTTTATAAATCCTGTTTTCCCACCTGCTTCTGCTAGTTCCCTTGGAAGCCCTAACTTTTGAGTGATTTGCTCCGCCATACATGTTGATGTGTGATGATGATGCAGGCAGACCAGGTCCGAGGACCCAGAGAGGGTCCCCCAGGACCAGCCAGGAGAGTCCTTAGCTACACACAGAATGGAAATCAAACACAAGCCAGTAGGACGTGGGAGTAGATTTTATTGAAGGCATAAAGAGAGTGCAGATACTGACAGTGTCTGTGAGACAGAAAGGAAAGGAGAGAACATCTCAGCTTTGCTTGGGGTCTCAGGTTTTTATTAAGGATTGTGATCTGGTCTGCATGTCCTTTCAGACATCCAGGAATCAGTTAGAGCAAGGGGTCCAGGTGTCCACCAGAAGTCACTTATTCCTTGGAGCCAGGGGTCTTGGTGTCAAGGTGTCTAGCATTGGTGGTCTGGAATATGCACATGCTGGCTCTGTCCCATCATTCTTCCCTGGTCCTTCCTTCAATATTATCTGATGTGCTGGAAGATTAAATCACTAACTCCTTGTCCTTACAAGGAAGACATATTCTCTTTGCCCTGTGAGGCATGTATATAGTAAGGGCACATGTCCTCGAAAGAATAGAAGCAGGAAAAGGAGCAAAAAGCAGATTTTTATGGAGTCCTTCAGCATCTCTGTCTCATTGACATCTACCCCTGAGAATAGTCCTTGAAAAGCATTCCTACCGTGGAGAGGCTCCCAAGGCATTGTGGGTGGTAGAAAGAACATAAGATCTTGAGACAGATAACCTGAACTGTAGCACATCTCTCTCACTTCCTACATGACCCAGAACAGTTATTTAATGAACCTCTTCAGACTTCCTGTATGTCATAATGGATACAGTTCTTCTGGCTTACCTCACAGCTTTGTTACATGGAAGAAATGGAAGGAAATGAGAGTAGTTTGTAAACTATACATCTGCTGTGCCAATAATAGCAAAAATTTCTCAGTATCCACCATGTGCTAGGCTTTGAGTTTAGGTACTTATCTGCTGAATTCTCACAGTAGCCTCACATGGTAAATATTATCATTCTCATCTTATAGATGATCATACTGAGGCACAGAGAGCTTAAGTATCTTGCCAAAGCATCATTCCAGTAGTAAATGGTGGTCTTGGGATTTGAACTCAAGTCATCTGGCAGTCATGCCTACTTACCACTCTGCTGAGCTACTTCCTGGTGTAATTAATGGATATAAGTCAATGTTAGAAATTGAGGATGAAGATACTCTTGCCCTGGCTTCACTGGTGTTATCACTTTGGGGTCTCTTGTACGACCCTTTCCTTCTGTGCTCATAACTATAGGTCCCATGTGAGGGTGACTTGGAGGAATCAGAACTACTCACTGCTTACTAGGTCTTGTCTGTGTCTACATGTTACATTTCAGGCTAACAGTATATCCCAAATTGCATACTACTGAGGTGTGATGTAATAGTCCTGCTTTTCTAAGACCGACAACAAAGCAGAAACAACTGAAGACATCTATGGCTGTGAAACCTCAGACATGCCATTGGTAGCTCAGTATAGCGTGGGATTTCTTAAATGTCCGTCTAAAATACAGACACATTCTTAAGGAAAAGAATTCTTGGGATGGCTGGGTGGCTCAGCAGTTGAGCATCTGCCTTTGGCTCAGGGCATGATCCTGGAGTCCCAAGATCGAGTCCCACATCAGGCTTCCTGCACAGAGCCTGCTTCTCCCTCTGCCTGTGTCTCTGCCTCTCTTTCTGTCTCTCATGAATAAATAAAATCTTTTTTAAAAAAAGTATTCTCATGGATATTGAAGATCACTTGAAACCCCAGTATGAGAAATGCCAATGTGTGCTAGAGAAAATGTTGAACCTGCACTTGGGAAATCCAGATTTTCATCCTATCATTGCCGTGACCCAGCCAGGACATTATTGCTGCCCCAAACTATAAAATGAGATAGGCCAGATCAGTGCTCCCAGAGACCAAAGGCCTAGTGGGGGTGGGCAGGTGACCTAAATGAGCATCCAGACCTGGTGAAAGGAAATAGTGAGTAGCAACAACCACAGTTCACTATGGCTGTGAGGGATTGTAGGCCCTGTCTGTCCTCATCTTCTGAGTTTTTAAGAGGAGCCTGACATTCATGACTTCATATAAAAATCTATTGATTCTAAGTTTGGGAATGATTAGAATGTTATAACAATGTTTAAAGTGTTGAGGAACCAAACAAAAAACACCTCCACGAGCCAGAACCATAGCTCAAAAATTAGGTCGAGATTCTGAACAAGATCAAGGGTTTTCAAGCTGCTTTCACCAAAAAGTTCACAGAGCTTTTGTGAGGGTTCTGTGGGTGTCGGGGGAAGCCAACTCTTCTCCCATTCCAACCAGAACAGCCCTATCTGCTTTTCTAGTAACATTCCATAGATTTATTTTAAGGATACTTCCACTGCTAACAACTAAAACAGGTTGATATTTAAGGGTGCTCATCTGTAACTTGAATGGTAGATGGTAGGTGTAAATAGGAAAGTCTTTATGCAGGTGCCTGGGTGGCTCAGTCAGTTGAGCATCTGATTCTTGATTTCGTCTCAGGCCATGATCTAGTTGTCATAGGATCAAGCCCTGCATCATTCCCACACTTGGTGGGGAGCCTGTTTGAGACTCTCTCCCTCTCCTTCTGCCCCTCTCTCACCTCTCTCTCTCTCTCTCTCTCTCTCATAAGTAAATAAATCGAAAGAAAGAAAGAAAGAAAGAAAGGAAGAAAGAAAGAAAGAAAGAAAGAAGAAAGAAAGAAAGAAAGAAAGAAAGAAGAAAGAAAGAAGAAAGAAAGAAAGAAAGAAAGAAAGAAAGAAAGAAAGAAAGAAAGAAAAGTCTTTATGTGTACTTTAAGAAAAAAAAAATCTTCAATGGGTCCAGACAGCCGGAACAAGAAGGTATCATCCCTTTCAGAGGCAGCAACTCACTGCTTATGCTTCTGGACAAACTGTTTGGGTGGACAGTGTTACTAGGCACCTCTGTATTTCATCACAACTGAAGTGTTAGAAAAGCCTGGCTCTAAAGAAATACGAAGTTGAGCCAGCCAGCTTATTTCGGTCCCAGTCAGGTTCTTTGAGCTTATTTAGCAGCAAATGGTGGTGGTGTTAACTTTCCCAAAAATGGCTCCCTAAAAAGCGATTAGTCTTGACAGCAATTTCCCCCCTGCTTCTAAAGCTCTTCTTAGACCTTTTAACTGCCCATGTGTTTACTCTGTGGAGGAAGAAGCTGGCATGTTCAGGAATGCATGCAGCAGAGAAGCTAGAAGTAACACAACAATATAAGAGTCCAGGAGCCTCCCCTGGAAACGTGGGAGGGAGTTTTTGCCACATTCACACAGTTGAAAGGATGTAGAGTGTTGACAATACTGGCAGCCCCAACAGATAGAAACTGCTGTTTGGGTATGGCAGAGAACCAGTGTGTGTCTGTGTGAGTGTGTCAGCTACAGACTTGGCTACCTTTATTCTCTCAGTGACAATTCAAGTGGCTCTACAGTTGTTTTTACCACATTATCAAACCCCTAACCTAAGGGAATGGGATTATTTACAACAGTCTAAGGGAACCAAAGTGAATGGAAGAGAATACAAACGAAGGAAAGAAATCAAAGATAGGAGCAGAAAGATCTCTGGAACATTGCAATGTGCTGAGCTTAATAAGTTTCTCAAAGGGAAGTAGCCAGAGGCCCATCATAGAGAACTGAAATTAAAACCATTTTATGATATTTCATTTAAAAGGGGCTTTATGTTGAGTGTGGGAGTAGATATTAAAGGACTCTGTGATGTTTTCCCAAACCTGCACATGTCTCTAACCCTCATACCCACAAATCTGAAAATCTCAATCAGTGAGATTTCCAGGATTCACTGCACTTCCACAATACTACATCCTTCCCTTGAGAGGGAAGATGTGTTGACTCCCTGAATCCTTCAGTTTGTATCCAACTGTCCCATGCCTGGCATAAGGTGGACACCATTCCAGCACTGGGCTGGTCCTCTATACTTTAGTATCTTTCTGTCTGTTTGGCTAAGTTGAAGTCTACAAGCTTTAGGGTGGCACCAATATCATCAACTTTCCTGGAGGTCTGACTAGATCATGCTCTTTTTATTCAGAGGAGCTCATATGGATTTGGGAATAGAAACATTACAATAATGTCTTTGATAATGTTCTGTACAGAAATCCTCTCCCACACTGTCACACGCTTTCCATTCTCAAAGGCTTTGAGACTTCTGTGCTTCTAAATGAGATCAGTGGCATGACCTTTCTTTGCTTTTGATGCAAACCCATAATTCCAGATGGCCTACAAAAGCAGGAGGTATGCCTCTCTTTTCTGTTCTATATGTTTGGGATGACACGAAAGAAACACTTGTAACAAGTGCACCACTAGGGTGTCATGAACCAGAGCTCAAATGTGAGAAACATCAGTGGCTATGCTAACTCAACCCTCATCTCTTCTGAGTTTCCAGACATGTGTATTTTAAGTATAAACCTAAGCACAGAAGTTGCTGAGAAAAGCACTATTATTTAGATATTCACTGACAGGCCCTGTGTATCAGATGTTCTTCTGTCATTTCATCCAAATTTATGTTTTGACAGGTGCCGTTTTATTCAGTTGGCAGGGCTTAATCTATTGTTTTTCTCTATAGCCCTTTTTGAATTTCGTCCACAAGGTACAAACACCAAGCTGGTGTAATAGGTAGCTATGTCGGCCAGAAGTGATCATCAAAAGACAAAATTAACCAGTTCTAGAAAAGATACTAGCAGTTCCTGCACAGGCTATTTTGTGGTATTTTATTTTATAAGGTGCTTTTAATTTAGTTTAATTCTTTAGTTAATCCTTTTTTCTTTCCTCTTGTAAATTATTGATCTCAGCCTTGGAATGAGATTTAGATAAATACTTGGCAAAGCAGATTTGATGATCGTGTGTGTTTTACCAGAGGGGAGACCTCCATCATCTCTCTAAAAGCTCAGCGGGCCTCACTCAAGTGTTATTTAAGTAGCCTCTCTGGAGAATCACAACACTCACTCTCTCCTTGGCAGTAGTACCCTGAAAAGAATTCTATTTCTTTCTATGTCAGTATAAGGAAATGAATTTCATGGAAGACTATAGTTACTTGGACAATTCTTGGCCTCCTCACTTGATTTAAAATAAAGATAGTGGGTACATTTCATCAGCAGTCTCTCCAGAAAATAAAATTTTCTGAGTTTCTTTTCTAAAGGAGAATTTAGAGAACCTACCACCTCCCTTCTCTACTTTTAAAAACTTTTCCTTTGCAAGAAGGTGCTGCCCTTTGCTTTCTTGCATCTGGTTACTTAATTTCTGTGTTTGAAGCTGACCCCCAAATCCCTAAGCTCCGATGTACCACATATGCCTTAATTGGCTCTCATAATCTTAAGGATGTTGGGATGAGGTCATGCCTGTGGAACTTGATGGACTTCAAATCTCTCAGACCATGTGCCTTCTATACATTTTCCCCTATCAGTTGACCTCAACCTTTGCTCAAGATCTTTTGACAGGACTCTGTGAAGCCTGCCCACATTCTGTCCTTCTCTCTGGTTAACTTGCTTAGAACCGGGAATTTCTCTTCAACTGAGAACATAGGTAATTTCCTCGCCCTTGGAAACTTTGGTACACCTTCCTTACAAATCTCTGTCTTCCCAAGGAACTTCTAATAAAAGAATTCGAAGGAACTTCCTAACATTCTCTGTGTCTGAAAAGCTAGAAAAGCCTCTTGAGAAAGAGCTCATCTTCATTCAATGTGGTACATAGGCAGGGGTGTGCTGCACAGACCCTCTTCCTGAAAGAAGTCAGCGATTCCTCGACTGTAGACAACCCCCTTGACTAAGGTCACTCCCCTGCCCACACACCTCATTGGCTGAAATGGTAGTATAGAGACCAAACAACTTTGGATGATTCTGAAGGGCCATTCTAGCTCCAGCACTCCCAGTGAGCTATGACTGCTGAGAGGCCTGCGTTGCAATCAGCTTCTCTCTCTGCCCACAGCTGCTTCCTCCCAGATACCAATCCCAGAGCAAGTTCCTAATGCATTATTTCTGAAGTACCAGAAGTTGTTCAATAAATAGGTCTATTGTTTTCACTGGATCATAAGCCCCTTGAGGGCAGAGATGGAGCTAATTCAGCTCCAGCCTCTTGAATAGTACCTGGCAGTATTGAATGTACCCTAATGACACATGACAAAATAAATGGGAATCAAATTGCAGGAGAATAGAAAGCATGATGGACCCTGAGTTCTGCCAGGAGTCACCCACAAGACTGTTGGAAGCTTTGTTGGGTCTCTGCTTCCTCAGAGGTAAAATGAGGAACTTTAACTGGGTCATGTGTACAATTCATCCTAGCTTTAAAGTTTAGCAATTTTGTGGATATGACAAATGTTTAGGCACAGAGATGGATAGAATGGATCAGAGTTACCTCTAATCCATCTCTCTCCCTCTGTCTCTCTCTCTCTCTCTCTCTGTCTCTGTCTCTCTCTCTCTCTCTGTCTCTGTCTCTCTCTCTCTCTGTCTCTCTCTCTCCTTCACACAGTGACCAATAAATACTAACTTCACCTGCAGGAGAGGGAAAGGAGAGTCCCAAGAGTCAACAACAGAGCTTCATCCTCTATCACAGCACCTTTCAACCAGACTACCTTATTCCTTAGGTCATGTTAGTCAGAAAGGGGCAGAAGCCCTAACCAGAACTTAGGTGTTCTGGCCAAATTTACTAGCCAAAAGGAAATGTGAATAACACTGAAGGCTTAGGAAGCTTCAAAAAGAAAGGATGCTATTCTCATTTCAGTAAAGACAATTAACTTTGAAGATGAGTTTTGTTCGTTAGTTCAGAATCATAAATATTTTCATATTTTTGTTTTGTCCTAGCTAAATTCCTATACTGGTAAATCTAGTAATTTCTGGTCACGTAATATGGATATAAAAGACTTAAGAGTTAGGCAGACTTTTGATAGAGATTGTCATAAAAATACTCACTGGACTTGAGAAAAGAGAGGAGTATCTCAGTGAGGCCCTTAACAAAGAGATAGAGAATATAAAAAAGAACCAATCAGAGATGAAGAGCTCAATAACTGAAATTAAAAATAAATTAAAGGGACTGAATAGTAGACTAGAGGAAGCAGAACACATCAGCAACCTGGAGGACAGTAAGGGGAAAACAATCAAGTTGAACAGAAGAAAAGAAAAAAGGAAAATAAAAAATTAAAATAGGCTTAGGGAACTCAACAATACCATCAAGCATAACAACATTTACATTATCGGGATCCCATAAGGAGAAGAGAGAGAGAAGAAGGCAGAAAATTTTGAAATTGAAGAAATAATACCTGAAAACTTCCTGAATCTGGGAAATGAAACAGAAATCTAGATCAAGGAGGCACAGGGAGCCCCCAACAAAATCAACCCAAGGAGGTCTGCACTAAGACACATAATAATTAAAATAGCAAAACGTAGTGATAAAGAGTTTTTAAAGCAGCAAGAGAAAAGAAAATAGTTACATACAAGGGAAACCCCATAAGGTTATCAGCTGATTTTTCAGCAGAAATTTTGCAGGCCAGAAAAAAGTGGCATGTTTAAAAACAAACAAACAAACAAAAACAACCCTCTACAACCAAGAATATTCTATCCAGCAAGGCTGTCATTCAGAACAGAAGAAGAAATAATTTCCCAAAGTTAAAGGAATTCATCACCACTAAACCAGCCCTAAAAGAAACATTAAAGGGGACTCTTTGGGTGGAAAGGAAAGACCATAAACAGGAGTAAGGAAAGTAGGAAGCACAAATGCAATAAAATTAAGTATATCTATAAAAATAAGCCAAGGGATTCACAAAATAAAAATATGTAAATCATGATGCTCTATACCTAAAATGTGTTTTGGGAGTGGAGGGGGGCAGTAAAATTTTCCTTTTAAAATGGGTTCAAATTTACATGACCATCAAATTAATATAGACTGTTGCATGCATAAGATGTTATAAATAAACCTAACGGCAACCACAAATTTTTAAAAATGGTAATAGATATGTAAAAAATAAAAGGAATCCAGTATATCACTAAAGAAAGCCAGCAAACCATGAGAGAAGAGAGAAAGAGGGGAACAGGGAAGAGCTATAAAAACACCTGTAAAACAAGCAACAAAGTGAGGACGAAATAGATGATTTGAACAGACTGATTACAAGCAATGAAATTGAATCGGTAATGAAAAAATTCCAACATATAGAAGTCCAGGACCAGATGGCTTCACAGGTGAATTCTACCAAACATTTAAAGAAGAGTTAATATTAATATTCAAGTAAATACTAAAGAAGAGTTAATAATAATATGCTCAAGGCAGCCCCGGTGGTGCAGCGGTTTAGCGCCGCCTGCAGCCTGGGGTGTGATCCTGGAGAGGCGGGATTGAGTCCCTTGTCAGGCTTCCTGTATGGAGCCTGCTTCTCCCTCTGCCTGTGTCTCTGCCTCTCTCTCTCTCTCTCTTCTCTCTCTCTCTCTCTGTGTGTGTGTGTGCGCGCGCGCGTCTATGAATAAATAAAAAAATAAAAATAAATAATAATAATAATATGCTCAAACTATTCCAAAAAATAGAAGAAGGATAGTTTCCCTATTCATTCTATGAGGTCAGCATTACCCTGATATCAAAACTAGATAAAGACACTACAGAAAAAGAGAACTACAGAGCAGTATCTCTAATGAACATGGATGCAAGAACCCTCAACAAAATATTAGCAAACTGCATACAACAATATATTTTAAAAGCATTCACTACAATCAATAGGATTTATTCTAAGGATGTAGGGGTGATTCAAAACTCACAAATCAATGTGATACATCACATTAACAAGAGAAAGGATGAAAGCCATATGATCATCCCAATAAATGCAGAGAAAGCATTTGACAAAGTACAGTATCCATTCATGATAAAAACTCTCAATAATATAGGTTAAGAAGGAACATACCTCAACATAATAAAGGCCATATATGAAAAAAAAAAACCTCCACACAGTTTTCCAGAGTGGCTGCAGGTCCTCAAACAGTTAAAAATAGACCTGCCCTACGACCCAGCAATTGCACTGTTGGGGATTTACCCCAAAGATACAAATGCAATGAAACGCCGGGACACCTGCACCCCGATGTTTCTAGCAGCAATGGCCACGATAGCCAAACTGTGGAAGGAGCCTCGGTGTCCAACGAAAGATGAATGGATAAAGAAGATGTGGTTTATGTATACAATGGAATATTACTCAGCTATTAGAAATGACAAATACCCACCATTTGCTTCAACGTGGATGGAACTGGAGGGTATTATGCTGAGTGAAGTAAGTCAGTCGGAGAAGGACAAACATTATATGTTCTCATTCATTTGGGGAATATAAATAATAGTGAAAGGGAAAATAAGGGAAGGGAGAAGAAATGTGTGGGAAATATCAGAAAGGGAGACAGAACATAAAGACTGCTAACTCTGGGAAATGAACTAGGGGTGGTAGAAGGGGAGGAGGGCGGGGGGTGGGAGTGAATGGGTGACGGGCACTGGGGGTTATTCTGTATGTTAGTAAATTGAACACCAATAAAAAAATTAAAAAAAAAGAAAAAAAAAACACAGCTAACATCATAGTCAATGGTGAAAAACTGACAGCTTTTCCTCTAAGATCAGGAATGAGACAAGGATATCCACTCATATGTATGTTATTCAATATACGACTGGAAGTCCTGGCCACATCAGCCAGACAAGAGAAAGAAATAAAA
This sequence comes from Canis lupus familiaris, assembly GCF_011100685.1. Taxonomy (NCBI): domain Eukaryota; kingdom Metazoa; phylum Chordata; class Mammalia; order Carnivora; family Canidae; genus Canis; species Canis lupus. Next base: position 16,226,373 of record NC_049256.1, on the reverse strand, counting down.
GGCATCCAAATTGGTAAGAAAAGATAAAAACTTTCACTATTTGCAGATGACATGATACTATATACAGAAAACCCTAAAGACTCCACAAAAAAACTACTAGAACTGATAAATGAATTCAGTAAAGTCACAAAATACAAAACCAATATACAGAAATCTATTGCATTTCTATACACTAATAATAAAGTAACAGAAAGAGATATTAACAAAATAATCCCATTTATAATTAAATCCAGACTAATAAAGTGCCTAGGAATAAACTTAACCAAGGAGATGAAAGACCTGTTAGCCAGAAATTATAAAACATTGATGAGGGGAACTTGGATGGCTCAATCAGTTGACCATCTGCCTTCAGCTCAGATCATGATCCCAGGGTCCTGGGATCGAGCCCCAAGTTGGACTCCCTACTCAGCAACAAGTCTGCTTCTCCTTCTCCCTCAGCCCCTCCCCCACTTGTTTTCTCTCCCTCCCTCTCTCTCTCTTTCTCTTTCTCTTTCTCTCTCTCATAAAAAATAAAATCTCCAAAAAAATTGATGAAAGAAGTTGAACATGACACAAACAAACAGATATCCCATGTTCATGGACTGGAAGAACCAATATTGTTAAAAAGTCCATAGTACCAAGAGCAACCTACAGATTTAATGCAATCTCTATCAAAATACCAACAACATTTTTTCACAGAACTAGAACAAATAGTCCTAAAATTTGTTTGGAACCACAAAAGACCCCATATAGCCAAAGCAATCTTGGGAAAGAAGAACAAAGCTGCAGGTATCACAATCCCAAGATATACCAAAAAGCTGTAGTAATCAAAGCAATATGGTACATTTTTGAAACCTCCCTCCATCTCTTGCTGTCTGTGTGAGTTCAGATAGGTTAATCACCATCTAAGCTTTGATTTTTCTCACCTGTTAAAGAGGAGTGTAGGACTAATAATGACTGTATCTTATCTTATATAAAGTATCTAGCATATAAACATGTAAAGGAAAGATTTAATAGAAATTGGTCCTTATCATTAGCAAGCTAGGCCACAGTGAAATGGTTGATAAGATAGAAACATCCTATCTCTGGCAATGCCACAAGATATCCCTATTTCCCACCACCCACTGCACCTCTAAGAGCTCTCAGCCATTGGAAAAGGTGAAAATACATTGGGACATCATAGCATGGCACTGAAATCACCTCCTGGAAGAGTCTGAGAGTTTCATTACTTAACTTTCTGGATTTATTAGTTGTTTTCCTTTTGTCATTTCATTGCTCTAAGCTTTGCTCTGCCAGTTTATTTCCAATGAATTACTCCCAACTGGGGTCATGTGGCAGACCCACTGGTGTAAGGAGACAACTGATCAACAGTGGGTCTTGGGGCTGGACTACAAGTACACCAAGCTTAAAGTGCCCCTTATTTTGGATTCCTAAAGGGGACCCTAAAGAATACTCTCTTACAATGAAGAAAATACTTTGTTGTAATTAATTGGTTCGTTACTGTGTTCCCAAAAGATGTAGTGACAAATATCAGGATATTTAATCTGAATTAAACCCCATTGTTTTAATTGGCCCAGCAGAATTGGCCTATTTTGTCAACTTATTCCTCCGACAATTCCTTCTCTCAGTCTTCAAATTAAGACCCCCCACTTGACAAGCAATTGCTTGCCAAGCCTTCTGCCTTTTACCTGTGTGACTTACAGTTTATATGTCTGTATAGCTTAATACTAACTGTACCAGGTATTGAACTAAAAACTTGACATGTTCCTCTTTGCCACATCCCTAGCAGGTAGTTACTGTTATTATCCTGACTTAACAAATGAGGAATCTGCACTTAGCCCAAGGACATGCAATTTAAGAAGCACAGTTGGGATTTAAATCTGGGCATAACATCATGGTTCGCCGGCTTTCAACTTGTAGGGCTTCTGAAACTTTTTTGAGACTACCTCTCTGGTAGTCTGATGAAACATATGGACCCCTTCTCAGAATAATGTTTTTAAACTTAAAAAAGAGAAAGGAAGAGGCAGATTTTAAAGGAAGCCATACTGAACTATAATTATCAAAATAAAATATTTTTCATACAGTAATTTTATTAACACATTAAATAGCAACATGTAGAGGCAGATTTAATTACTTAAATTGTGCAATGATCACGGGTGTGAACAATATTTTGAGATAGCTGCAACAACCATAATGTGTTATAAAAGTATCACAGATTTCTATTGGTGACAAGTACTCCAAAAACTCCTGAAACTCCTGTTTCCTATACTCACAACTGAAGGAAATGCTAAATGTTTCCTTAGAGGCTACTGAAAATAAATATGTCATTTTCTTTCTTTTTAAAAAAGATTTTATTTATTTGTTCATGAGAGACACACAGAGAGAGGCAGAGACACAGGCAGAGGGAGAAGCAGGCTCCATGCAGGGAGCCCGATGGGACTCAATCTCAGTACTCCAAGATCACACCCTAGGCCAAAGGCAGACACTCAACCGCTGAGCCACCCAGGCTTCCCAAAGATGTCATTTTTCCTCACTCTAAGTCTGTGGGATCCCTGAAATCTCTCCATAGACCACACTGGAGTCTGTGGATTCCAAGTTAGGAACTCATAGAAATAGGCTGACTCTTAAAAATAATTTAACACCTTTGTCTCTGCATTATCTTCCATTCATTCAATATACATTTGTTGAGCACCTAGTATATACGAGGCATTGTGCTAAGTACTGGGTATACAAGCTTTGAATAAGATATTGTGCCTATCCCTATTCCCTACTAAGATAAATGTGTTAAACTGATAATACACATAACAATATGGTACCAAGATGTAAACAAATTATTGTGGATGTGCTTGTTTGGAATTTCTAAGTATAAACTATAGTCTGTTCTTTCCCTCTGGCTAAGCAGTCTAAAATAGACTTTGACAATTATGTTACTTTTCTCTCTCATTTCTCATAAATACCTTCCACTATGCACCCTTGCTAAATTTGGGGATTTTCCAATTAGTTGCTCTATTAGGGTCTGATTACCTAAAAACAGAAGCTATTTCATGTGGGGAATTGGTCATGCAGATTACGGAAAAATTGAAAAGACAATAGAGAATAGTGAGGCAACTAAGAGATTGGAGAAGGAACCCCTTAACTCTGTGTTGGCTGGAGGAACAAAGGAAGGAGGTCATGTTACCAGAGCCCAGAGACTGGCATAGCGCACAGTCTATCTATAGCTCTCGCTGTACAGATAAAAGTTGGGGAAAAGCAAGGGATGGTCCAAAGGCAAACATGCCCAAGATCATCATAGTTGCATTTGTTCCGACAGGAAGTACCTGGAAGTATCCAGTCCCTTCTCCTAGATATATGACTTTTGTTAAATTGACTGAGACCTATATTCAGTGGTCTCCATAAGTATTAGCAAAGCACCAGACTGTGGCTTTTCTTCTTTGGATCTCTAAGAGAATTTCTGAAGCTTGTCAGTGCGTGAATTCTCCTTTTACTCTAGAACCTTAGCTACTACCACCTTTTTTGAATATCTGAAATAACCCACTATGGGGCAAGGTTCTCTTATGTTCTATACCTAAAGGATGTGTTCTCAACAGGAGTGATTTCACTTCCAAGAGGGCAAAATTTGATTCTCGGAGGAAGGCAAAGGAATGGGTGAAAAACCTTAGATTTTACAATGCTTTTGGATCCTCCAAAGTTCAACTCCACCTGACAACATCTTATTCCTTAGCATTTAATTTCTCTTATCAAGGAGAAATTTAATTTTAAACATTCAATCATTGATTTTTTTTCTTCTCAGAGGGCAATAATGAAAAGCAGGGGAGGATAGCAAAACATTGCCCCAAAAGAGGAAGAGTACTAGGATAGAGCCCAGTGTCTGGCTCCTTGCTCAGCAGGGAGTCTGCTTCACCCTCCCTCTCCATAAGCCGCTCCCTCTCCTTATGCTCTCCCACCCTCCCCCCTTCTCTTACTCAAATAATAGATAAATTATTTTTTTATAGAAGAAACTAGAAAGAAATAATGAAGGAATTAAAGGGGGGGAAGAAGTTTAGGAAAATAAAAATCAAACACAAAACCCAAGTAAATCCAAAAGTTAGTTCTTTGAAAAGAATGACAAACACTTCTAAAACTGTAGATAAAAGAGAAATAATTTATAAGTGAATACTACATACAACTCTATGGCAAACATTTTAAAACCTAGAAAAAATAAATAATTTTCTAGCAAATTTGGGAAACTTAAGAAGAAGAAAGCTTGAATAAACCAGTTACTATAACAGATATTGGAAAGTAATTAGAGTCTACCGCTGGACAAAATACCAGAACCAGATGGCTTCACAGCTGAGTTTTATCTAACCTCTAAAGAACAAATTATTCCAATGTTATTTAAAATATTCCAATCATTGGAAAAAGATGAAACTCCAATTTACTTTATAAAGATAGGATAACTTTCATACCAAATCCAGAATAAAATTTTGGATCAATCTCAGATGTTATAGAAATTTATAAGTTCTGAATAAAACTTAAACAAAATCCAGCAACATGTCAAAGAAATAATGCATTATAAAAGAGCAGAGCAAATAAAAAAAAAAACTTGAGAATAATAAAGCAGAACTTACATAAAGTGCAAATGAGTTCCAGGAATATTGCTAATATAATCTATTAAATGAGCAATTGGGGGAAAAAATCAGATGTTAAAGGTCTCCTGATGAAATCTATTGCTTAACCTTTATTAAAAAATCAAAGTAAGATTTCTCTCCCTGCTAGAGGATGTCTACAGGGAACCTGGCACCTCTGCCTGTAGGATTAAAAGCAGCCAAAATGCAAGACAAAAACTATTAATTTGCCAGTCTCTTTTTGAAAGGGGTGGCACTCATGAACAGTTCTGATGGTACATTGGGGTAAAGGCTAATAATTCTTTGTTAATTCATAGATCATTTACTAAAAACCTAATGTGTGCTAAATGCAGAGCTAGGTACTAAGGAAACAAAGATAAAAATATGACTACAAAAAAAGTAAGACTGAAATAGAAGGAAATGACTTACATTTAATAAAGACTAACAAAAAATAAAACTGAAGACTATTGTAAACGACAAAACACTGTAGCAATTTCTATTAAAGTCAGAAACTAGACTGCTATATCATTGCCATTTTTATTTAACATTGTCTTGGAAGTTTTAACAGTTGAAACAAGAGTAAAAAGTGAAATAACTGATGTAAACATTGCAAAAGAAGAGGTAGAAGTAGAATATCCAAGAGATCCTGTTACAAAATTAAAATTATTTGACTTAAGAGCTCTAGGCAAAGTGGCTGAATAAAAGATAGGTGTACAAAGAAATAATTTTCTCCTATAAATAAGCCTAAAATTGAATATGAAAGAAGTTATTCCTTTCACAAGAGTGATAAATGTTATAAAATGCTTAGGAATAAATAGTAATTTAAAAAAGCAGAGCATAGGAAATTATAAATGTCTTAATGAAGGATACAAACTAAAATCTTCACTAACAGAATATTTGGATAGAAACACAAATCATGAGTTTGGATGGAAAAGAATGTAATATCACAAAAATCTCAATCCCCCTAAACTAATATATAATTTTAATGAAACTCTATTCCACTGAGAGTTCTTTCATGGCACAAGGAAGAAGACGATGAAAGGAGAATTGAACAAATGATTTTAGAGTTTATACCAGTGGGTAAGTATCCAAGAATAACCAAGAAAAGTATGAAAAATAAGATTAATGAAGGGCACCAGGCAGACATCCTTCAACAGTTAAAATGACACACCATTATGTGCTTTGATAAAATGTTATTGGCATAGGATAGACATCAAAATGCAATAGCATAGACAATCCAGTTACATATGAGAATCATTTTATTATAAAGATAGTATTTTCATGTAAGTGGGGAAAGAGTGAGTTACTTAATAAATGGTGGTGATATAGTTATCTGACTGAAAGAAAATAAAATTGGACCTTCATCTTATACAATATATAGAAAGAAATTCCAGGTGACTAAAAGACTAAAATGTCTTTAATTAAGAAAAGAATACATAAAAATATTTGAGAGACAACATGGGGACAAGACTGGAAAAATAGACATGAACTAAATAGACATTTTATCATATATAAATTTAAAAGTTTTATAGCTAAAAAATATAAAGTCAATAATAAGTTTGGAAAAATAATTGCAATGCAGAGAACATATAGGTATTAATTTTAATATACAAAAATCTCTTTCAAGTTGATAGAAATTTTAAAAATTAGGCAAAGGATACAAAAGAAGGTATTAGGCAAAGGATACATAAGAAGAATTAGGATACATAAGAAGAAAGGATACATAAGAAGAAAAATTAGGCAAAGAAGGTAAATTCAAATGGTCAACATTTGAAAGATGTTCCAACATATGGAAAGATGAAACTCACTAACTATTGAGAAAATGCAAATTAAAGTAATAGTAAGATTTCATTTTACACCAAACAGAATGACAAATATTTTCAAGCATTATAACACCAATTGCTGGCAAAAATGCCATGAAAAATGTGAACTTTTGAAATGTTTCAACCTTTTGAGAAAGCATCTGACAATATCTATTGCATTTAAATACACAGAAGCACACCCCTTTGAATATTTAAAGAGGAGAAAACAGAAAACCACATATTTAATGTTAAAACATTGAGAGGATTCTCTTTGATATTAAGAAAAATGAGAAGAATTTCTAATAATACTTGTTTAATTTAGCATTATAATAGGTCCTAGCCGAAGTAATAAGACATGTAAAATAAGAAAAAGTTAGAATTGTCAGAGAAGATTAGCATTATTTGTAGATAACAAAATTGTAGGTCTAGAAAAGGTGAAAGAATCCACACAGAAATTACAGAAATTAGGGAGTTTATATCCTTGATACAAGGCAAATATATAATCACATTTCTAAATACAAGCCACCAAATAGAAAATAAACAATTTTTATTGTATTTATAATAGTATCAAAAATACCAGATGTCAAGGAATAATCTCTCAGAAAATATGCAAGATCATTATGGAGAAAACTATAAAAATATTGAGAGAACTTAAAAATTGCACAAATGGAGAGACATACTATTTTCATGGATTAGAATACTCATGCCAATTTTCTCCTGTTCAATAGATTTAGTGTGATTGCCATCAAAATTCCAAAAAATATTTTTTTCATGGAACTTGGCAAGTTGGTTCTAAAATTTATTTTAAAATACAAGAATAGTATAATAGTATTTGGCAAGAATAATTAAAACCCTCCTGAAGAACAGGGTGAGAGCTCTACCAGATATCATAAATTTTTATAAACTCATAAATACCAGGAGATTATAGTACTGGCATAGAGATAGATAAATAGACTAGTGGAATAGAAGAGAGAGCCTGGAAACAGGCTTATGCACTATAACTCATTATCAAGTTATAAGTTTTTTCCTCAAAAGAAGAATTGTTACTTGTCTAGAGGGATGTGACTTTGTTTAAAACCCAAGGGTCCTCCACAGTAATTCTCCTAACAGATTTTCCAAAAAATCCATCCAAAAAACCCATAACTATATTTTCCACCACAAGCACCTTGAGCACCACTGGATCTTCTAGTCATAAGGGCCAAAGGAGAAAATTGCCTGTAACGATGCCTAGACAGGTTGGAGAAATTTGCTCTGGGCCTCAGTCAAAGCCACTGCCTTTCCAGTCACCCAATAAATGAGTCAGCACATTTCATCAGTTAGACATTGTATTAGGGATAAGAAATCAAACCCTAATAACCAATTAGGGTTATTTTTGTCACATGCCAAGAAGTATGGAGGTAAACAGCCCAGGGCTTGTGCAGTGGCTACCTAATATCAAGGGTATCACAGGATCCTTTGATATTTTTGCCCACCATCCTTCATTTGTGATTTGTGCACATTTTTATTGCCTTATGGTAGCAGTCACAGATTGTCTACCATAGCTCCAGATAGGACGAAGGAAGGAAAGAGAAAGGGGTGGTATTTTCCTGAGAAATCCTGAGCTTATACCACACTAGCCACACTCTGAAACTTGGTGACTTCTAGCTACAAGTTGTCTGAATATTTTTAACTGAACACATTAGAGTTCCATTAAAAAGAAGAAACCCATATTGGTAGACAATTATTAGTGTCTGCCTCAGCATCCAAATGTGGTACATATGATTTCCAAAATTTAAAAGACATATAAAGCCTTGTACCTCTCTTTCTTAATGGTAAGAAAAGCAATGCACAGATACCTGTCTTTGATTTTGTGGGAAAATATCCCAACATTCCCCAGTTCCCCAGCCCTCTCTGTTTCACACACACACACATGCACACATCTGGAACTTTATAAGATAAGCCCCATAATTATATGTGATTTATTCTTCACCTTCAGACACATGATTTACCAAGGCATCGATGCTGCATGCTATTCCTGGAAACAGGTTCCAACTTATCAGTATGATGTCGTTACTATAGTGAGCCAGTTCCATATTCTGTGGACAAACCCAGAGAATTGGCATGACCCTGAGGCACTGTGGTGAAAGAGCATTGCTGACCCCAACAAATGAAAACACTCCTTCTGATGGCTCTTTCTTACAGGCCTGGTGGGGGGGGGGTGGGGGGGAGGTGAAGCAAGATACTCAGTGGGAATTGAAGATTCAGGATAATCTGAGTAAACCAGGTTAGACTACAAGGGCTTGTCTTGGGCTAAAAACCTAAAGAGGGGCAGGCTGGGTGGCTCAGTGGTTTAGTGTCTGCCTTCAGCCCAGGGCATGATCCTGGAGACCTGGGATTGAGTCCCATGTCAGGCTCCCTGCATGGAGCCTGCTTCTCCCTCTGCCTGTGTCTCTGCTTCTCTCTCTCTCTCTCTCTCTCTCTCTGTGTGTGTGTGTGTGTCTTGTGAATAAATAAAATCTTTAAAAAAAAAAAAAAACCTAATGAGAATGACTATTCATTCAGATGTAGCTTCAACTCTTTGAACTTGGTTTAATTATTAAACAGTAAACAATAGTGTAAAAGAACAAAATAAATGTTTGTCAAGTTATATGTATGTATACCAAGACAACTTCAATAGTCCTCATGGAGTAAGGATTCTGATTTGCCATCTTATACTGCTTTTGTTCTTGAAGAGGCATAGAGGAATCTGTCAGTATTCAAGGGTCCTTCACATCACTATGTAAGGAAATTCTTATATTCAACAATTAGGTAATTAGGTTTTCTCAAGAGTTCAATGCAGCAGGAGTGCCTGGGTGGATAAGTCGGTTAAGCATCCGACTCTTGATTTATGGCTCAGATCATGATCTCAGGGTCATAAGATGGAGCCCCAAGTGAGGCTCCACACTTAACCTGGAGTCTGTTTGTCCCTCTCCCCCAAAATCCCTGCTTGCATGTGTACTCTCTTTCTCTCAAATAAATAAATAAAATCTTAAAAAAAAAAAAAAAGTTCAATGCAACATACCTTGGCCATGGCCTCAATGAATCATCTAAATCTTCCCATTGAAATTTTTCATGCCCACTCCCCCCCAGTCAATGTTAGCTTTCTCTTAAGAAACCAGCTTCAGAGATGGCTGAATGATTCAACCGATTATATATCTGCCTTCAGCTCAGGTCATGATCTCAGGGTCCTGGGATCAAGCCTCGCATTGAGTTCCCTGTTCAGTGGGGAGTCTGCTTCTCCCTCTCCCTCTGCAGCTCTCCCTGCTTGTGCTCTCTCTCACTCTCACAAATAAAATCTTTAAAAAAAGAAAAGGAAAAAGAAACCAGCATAGGGTTTGAATTCAACTCTTCTTTTTCTTTTTTACACCTTTATTTTTCCCCCGTGCTTTTATTTAAGCTCCAACTGGTTAACATACAGTGCAATATTCATTTCAGGTGTAGAATTTAGTGACTCATCACTTCCATACAACACCCAGTGCTCATCACAAGTGCTCTCCTTAATACCCATCACCTATTTAACCCAACCCCCTGTCTACCTCCCCTCCAGTAACCCTTCAGTTTGTTCTCTATAGTGAATTCAACTCTTTTTAGTTCAATAATTTTCAGGGTGAACTGTACGTTTGATATTTGGCTTTCTGCATACTTAAGCAGCAAGTGATAAGAAATTCTTTTAATAAAGGCACAGAAGCCTCAGGTTTTCAGCATGTGCTTTGAACTGAGAATTTGGGAATTTGAGCATGTCTTTCTTTTTATTTAAGCTATAAATTATCATTAGAAGAAGCCATCTCATCCCATAGTCCTTGAATTCCCTGTGACCTTCACACTATTCAATAGTATTGATCTCTCAGTTCCCTGAAGCTTTGCCTTCGATGGCAATTCAGTCCAGATACACACAGATGATGATCTGATTAACTGCTTCACCAGATCATGACAAGAACCCTTAACAACACCAGCTGGATTTTCATTGCCTTCAGCCTCAACCAAGCCAGATGACACTTCCATATTTCCACATGCATCCCATATTTCTCTAGGACTGTGTGGTTTGCAGCCTCTCCCTTCCAATTTCTGGCTCATTCACAGTTCTTAGTTGCAAAGGCTAGAAACCAACTCTGTCAGATTGAAAGAGAAAATGAATTTATTAAAGGGTATTATGTGGCTTACAGAACTTCTGGGAAGGCTGCCGAGTTAAGTTTGTGGTGAGGGAGCCAGGAAGAGTACTCTGAGAAGGGACATGGTGACTTACAGAGGCTAATAGGACCTGGGGCCCCACTACCCCTTCTAGCACTGTTTCCCCAGAAGCTTGATCATTCAACCATCTCTGACCCTGAGACACACTAGAGTTTGTTATGACTTCATCTCAGGCTAGTTCTCATACCTGACTCTAGAAGGAGAGACCCAGAAAGCAAATATCTGGCATTTTAATTTCTATAGTGGAAAGTCTGCTCTTTCATGGACACAAGGTGGGCACATCTAAACATAGGAAAGGGTTTCAGATACTGAACAACCAAAAAGAAGAACAAATGCTTCATTTTACCTTCTAATCAACCAAAAGAGGGAGGATTATTCCAGCCTCTTGCTCTTCTTCATGAGGCAGACAAGATCATGGCCGGCAAGAAGACAAATATGGCACACATCCTGGAGGGCACTGAAGCACCTTTGTAACTGTGCCTATTTCCTGAGTCTCACAATGAATTATATCTTGAAGTTCCCCTCTTCCCCCCAGTTGGTATCAGTAGCCAATTCACCTCCCCTCTTCACTAGGGATTTGTCATGACACCAGAGCTTGTTTGGCTGCTTTCCTCCCTTTGGGTTCCATCCAGTGCTGACCTACTATTAGCTTTCACATTGATTTTTTTACCACCACCTTGTCTTTCTCTATATTCACAAGGACATAAAGATTCACATTCTGTGAGGAAGGAACCTAGCAAGAAAGGGTGATTGGTGATTAGAAAAATGTAACTGCTCAGAGCCTTGACAGAAATATCCAATGCTTAAAGCACCTGAAAAAAAAAAAAAAAAACTAAGCAAAAAAACCCCCAAAACTCCAAGGAACTCCCCTTGCACTTGGAATAAGCCCAGACTCCTAGCCATGCTGGGTCTATGGGGCCCTACAAGATTGGGTCCCACCTTTCACACTGACCTCATCTTCTACTACATGTCTACACTTGCTATGATCCACCCCTTTCAACCTTCTTTCTGTTCCTTGAACAGGCCAAGTTCACTCCCACCTAAGTGTTTGCACTTGATATTCCCTATTCTTCATAGTCTTCTCCATGGCTGGCTTCTCAGAGAGGGTATCCCTAAGCACTCCGTGTGAAATAGGCACTCCCTTTCCAGTTCCTCCATCTGATCACTCATATTTCAATAGTGTAAAAGCACAATAGTACCATGTTGTGTACTTAACACACCTCTCTCCCCAAGAGCACATGCTATCAGAGCAAGGACCCTGTCAATCTTGTCCATTGCTCTGTCTCCAGCAGACCACAGAGTGCCTGCACATGGTAAGCTGTCAGGAAAGGTTGAATGTATGAATTGAAGCACAAACAAAGGAATGGCAAAGCCCAAATTGATAGCAAGAGCAACTGTGGGCACAACAGTGGATCAGGGTATTTAGTCCAGGTCTCCAAGGTATGCTAGGACATCCGAGATTTTCACATTTTCTACAGATCTTTCTCCCCCTTTATGAGTCTTGTCAGAAAGTAGAAAGGAAAAATGGAAGCATCTTGAGTCCTGCCCAGAAGGATCACATCGACATTATGGCATTTAGAACTGGGACACCCGGGTTTGGCCATCATTTAAAAAGACAGTCTTTTCCAGTAGGAGGAAAGCACTTGCCTCCTCTGTAACCTCATTACAAAGGCAGGTAACTCGGGACAGTCTCATTCTGGCCTTCCCTATGTAGTCAGAGATGACAGGATCTGCCCTCCTATCTGGTTGTGTGAAAACAACAATGTGCTCGGTCTCACTACACTTCAGGACTAGCAGCAAATAGGACGAGCTACAAATCAGCTGCTTCTCTTGTCAATGCAGCAATAGCATTGGCAACTTTCACTTTATCTCAGTACTCTGAAGCTATTTATACACTGGCATAGGAAAACATATTATTTGCAGAGATGCCTCCCAGATCCTATGTCATTTATACAGAGACAGAAGATGTTTGCAAAGAACCATATTTCTGTAGTATTTTTGCGACAAAGACTGTACAGCACACTGATCTGCCAGGTTGTGTGGGTGTAAAAACAGCCCCCATTAACTAATCTTCAGTTCTACTTTGGCTGTTTAAATATCTATTCAAGTTTTTCAGTCTGCCCATATTTAGATTTTGGGTTTGACTCATGATCAATTTGCAAGCTTCAATAGTACAATAGAGTGCCTAGGGGTTCCTGTCTCCATCCTCTCTTCCTCTCTAAGGGTTTTATTGGAATTGCACCAACGTCAGTGCTTTTTGGAGGTCCTTATTCTGGATAATCTGGAAGCGTGCAACTGGTTTTGTTGCCATAGGCTCCTGTGTTCGTTCAGGTCCTTCTAGAAGCAGATGCCAAGACAGGATTCGAGGTGCAAGACATTTATCAAGGGAAATGCCAATGAGGGGGGAAGGGGAAGGGGCTATAGGCAGTGGAGGGAGCTAGGAATGATGAGACCGGAGTAGTAAGTGGGCCTGGGTAGACAGTCTCAGACTACAGCCCTGTTCTAAGAATTTATTAGCCAGGTTGACAGAAAGAAAGTCTTTGAGCCAGAGTCGCCCATCACAGGAGTCCCCCATCTTGCAGGAATAGGTCTGCATAAGCAACCCAGTCGTATTCAGTCACTGGCCAGTGGCAGCCCCTGGGGAGCTTGGACTTACACAAGTGCCCAAGGAAACTGCCATCTATCTACGCTCCGCTCTCTGCAGCGAGAGATCTAAGTGATGCGTTCTCATGCCCACAACAGCTCCCATTCAGGGTTCTTTTAAAAAGTGAAAGGCAATGTCTTTTTTTTTTATATAAATTTATTTTTTATTGGTGTTCAATTTGCCAACATATAGAATAACACCCAGTGCTCATCCTGTCAAGTGCCCACCTCAGTGCCCGTCACCCAGTCACCCCCACGCCCCACCCACCTCCCCTTCCACCACCCCTAATTCGTTTCCCAGAGTTAGGAGTGAAATAAGTCAATTGGAGAAGGACAAACATTATATGGTCTCATTCAGTTGGGCAATATAAAAAATAGTGAAAGGGAATAAAGGGGAAAGGAGAAAAAATAAGTGGGAAATATCAGAAAGGGAGGCAGAACATGAAAGACTCCTAACTCTGGCAATGGCTTTCAAATTGTTTTCTTTAAAGCTCTGGGGTCCTAAAGTGGGCCATCAGTCCACACGGGGAGGGAGAACAGAGGCCAAGAATCACTGTAGAGACCCTTCACCTTCTTCATCCAGAGAGGCACTTATTTTTTTTTAAGATTTCTTTATTGGGGGGCCTAGGTGGCTCAGTGGTTGAGAGTCTGCCTTTAGCTCGGGTTGTGATCCCAGGATCGAGTCCTACATCAGGCTCCCCGCAGGGAGCCTGCCTCTCCCTCTAGGTCTCTGCCTTTCTCTGTGTGTCTCTCATGAATAAATACAATCTTTTAAAAGAAAAGATTTATTTATTTGAAAGAGAGAGCACAAGTAGAAGGAACAGAGGGAAAAGGAAAGAGAACCTCACACAGACTCCACACTGAACTCAGAGCCTGACATGTGGCTCCATCTCACAACCCTGACGTCAGGACCTGAGCCAAAACCAAGAGTCAGAGGCTTAACTGACTAAGCCACCCAGGTGGCCCCAGAGAGGCTTCTTCACTGTTGTGGTTACATTGAGGGCTCTGCATCAGACTTCTTTTAGGGGTAAAATCGTTCAACTGTTTTCTGAATAGTTGCAGAAGAGTTAAAGGAAAACCACTGGTGGAGAGATTCTTCTTAGAACGCAAACCCTTCATTTGTGGGTCACTAGAGGGAAAAAAAGATATTTTCTGACTGATGCTTATTTTTCCCTACACAACTGTGGCTTTCTGAATGCTGTTCCATGTGCCTGCCATGCCTCTCTCCCTCTTATATACCTAGAAAAGTCCTTGTCTTTCATCACCGCTCTCAGGCTTTCCCTGACGTCCGCAGACACACAAAGCCGTTCCTGCCACTGTGTCCCCATGGGGCTTTGTATCTTGATTACAGCATTTGTCACATTTTTATAATTTGTTTACATGTTTGTATCCTCCAAATTGTAAGATCTTTGTATTTTATTCTTTCTCTAAAGAAAAAACATTGGCATTATTCCATAAAAGTACATGTCGGTAAATTCTCCTATTTAACAACCGTGACTAATACTCCTAGCTGGTTAAGAAAAAGCCATGTACTTCCTAAATAACTTTGAATTTCCACTATATGCTTTTAGAAGGAATAAAACTCTGACCAAAGCAAAGCAGCAAACCAAAAGTTGGCCTTCAAAGGGTGGCTCTAAGCTAATTATCAATATGGGGTCATTTGCATTACGTCTTTGTGAGAGCCACGAAAAGCAAATACAAGAAAATTTTACCTGTAATTCATTTATCCATTCATTCCACAAATAGTGACTGAGAACCCCTTGTGTGCCAGGCAACGCTCCAGGTGCCTGGGAGGCTCATTGGTTGAGCATCTGCCTTTGGCTCAGGTCATGACCCTGGGATCCTGGGATCGAGTCCTGCATCGGGCTCCCCACAGGAAGCCTGCTTCTCCC
The DNA here is from genome assembly GCF_011100685.1 of Canis lupus familiaris. NCBI lineage: Eukaryota > Metazoa > Chordata > Mammalia > Carnivora > Canidae > Canis > Canis lupus. The sequence goes on along the minus strand of NC_049256.1, from coordinate 16,211,247 downwards.
TCTGCCTATGTCTCTGCATCTCTATGTGTCTCTCATGAATAAATAAATTTTAAAAATCTTTATAAAAAACAAAACAGTGAAGTAATAGGGAGTGACAGAGAGGTACTCAAGGTTGAGTGATCAGGAAAGGAGCTTTCCATAATTTGTTAGGACCTGGAAGACATGCAAAGCTCTAGGGCTGTGGCATCTCTGGCAGAGAACAGCTAGCAGGAAGGCCCCAAGATGGAAACACACCAAAGCCAGTACGGTAAGACTTTGGTGAGCAGGGCAAGGAATGGTAGAAATTGTCAGAGAGGCAGGCAGGAGTGTCAGTTATGCAGAGCTTTGTAGAACAGCATAAGGATTTTAGATTTTTTTTCCCCATAGGTAACAGGAAGTCATTGGAAGATTATAAGCAGGCAAATAGTATAATCTGATTTATATTTTTAAACAATCACTGTGGATGCTGTGTATACAATGGATTGTAGTGGGTTAGGAGTAGAAATAAGAGGGGATCCCTGGGTGGCGCAGCGGTTTGGCGCCTGCCTTTGGCCCAGGGCGCAATCCTGGAGACCCGGGATCGAATCCCACATCAGGCTCCCGGTGCATGGAGCCTGTGTCTCTGCCTCTCTCTCTCTCTCTCTCTCTCTCTCTGTGACTATCATAAATAAATAAATAAATAAATAAATAAATAAATAAATAAATAAATAAATAAATAAATAAATAAATAAATAAAAAGGAGTAGAAATAAGACTAGCCGGGAGTGATTAAACTCCAGACAGGAGTAATAGGGATTTGGATTAGAGTATAGCAGTACAGTGCAATGTTAAAATATACAAGTAAATACTCTATATGGACACAAGTGCACACACAGAGAAACATACACATCATAGTTAAAGCAAAAAAAAAAATTAATTCTGTGACCTCAGAACTCTGTGCTGTCATCCTAATTACACTCTTGCAAGAAACAAGCACAGCTTGTAAACCTATTGCTAGCCCTGCTCTCTGCTCTCTCTTCTCTAATTATTAAGAGAAATGATTAAACTGAGCAGAAAGGGTGGGAATTTCTGTTTGAGGGTCTGGAAGGATACAGGTTCTAGAAACACCGAGTCTGATCTGTAAGGCTGCTTTTCATTTTTTATTGTCCAGGTCTGCATTCGTGAATTCAAGGTGATATATAGTTGAAACCCCTGAGCAAATGCACCAGTTATAATATTCTGACTGGATTAATTAGGGGGAGGGGCCTTGGCATTTAATTAGTTGACCATCTGTTCTACTAAATCATCTCTTACCTTGATGAGGCACAGGTTCTTAATTGAGCTCCCTCTCTCCAATGTAAACCATATTGTCTCCAGAGTGCTTAGAGCTAACAGACAACTCCGTGTTGCTCCCCTGATCTATAAAACCTTCCAGAGCTTTCACCACCCACAGAATGAAGTCTCAGCCCCTTCCATGCATCGAGGGCCATCTGTATCTCTTGCTATCTAAGCTCTGGCCCCTGTGCTCACTGCACCTCCTGCTTGACCAACACTGAGGAAGGGAGACCTGCTCTTCACATGTGGTGACTTTGCTTGTGATGTTTCTGTGTCTACACAGTCAACCCTTTCTTCTTCTTCGTCGTCGTCTTCTTCTTCTTCTTCTTCTTCTCCTCCTCCTCCTCCTCCTCCTCCTCTAAGGTTTTATTTATTTATTTGACAGAGAGAGTGAGAGAGCACAAGCAAGGGAAGCGGCAGGCACAGGGAGAGGGAGAAGCAAACTTCCCACTGAGCAGGGAGCCTAATGCGAGCCTCAATCCCAAGAGCCCAGGATCATGACCTGAGCCAAAGACAGACACTTAACCAACTGAGCCACCCAGGTGCCCTTTCCTTACATATGTGTCCACTGAGCCTCAGCTCAGGCTTCACCCTCTTAACAAAGTCTCCTGGCATCCTTTTGGGTTGTAGTAAATGCTCCTTTGTATCCTTAAAGCAATGGTTCTTAAAGTGTGGCCCATGGAACCCTAGAGGGGGGGGGGGTTCCCTAAATTATCATGAGGGAATCTACAAGGTCAAAACAAACTTCGTAATTATACTAGGATGTTATTTGCCTTTTCTACTGTGTTGACATCATTGCAAAAACAATGGTGAATAAAACTGCCAGCATCTTAACACACATCAAAGCAATGACACCAAATTATACTAGTAGTCACTCTTCTAGTGTGGCATCACTCTTCCTCACACACTACACACTTTCCACCACATACTGACAAAAACAAGAAAGAAAGTCATGGGATCAAGCCTCACATCAGGCTCCCTGCTCAGCGGGGAGCCTGCTTCTCCCTCTGCCTCTGCCCCTCCCCACTGCTTGTGCTTTCTCTCTCTCGCTCTATCTCTCAGTCAGATAAATAAATAATATATTTAAAAAGGGGACGAGGCACCTGGGTGGCTCAGTGGTTGAGCGTCTCTTCAGCTTAGGTCATGATCCTGGGGTCCTGGGATCGAGTCCCACATGAGGCCCCTGCGTGGAGCCTACTTCTCCCTCTGCCTGTGTCTCTTCCTCTCTCCTTGTGTCTCTCATGAATAAATACATAAAATCTTAAAAAAAAAAAAAAAAGAAGAAGAAGAAAGAAAAAAGAAAAGACCAAGTGCCCTTAATGATGTCCTTGGTGAAGCAGTAAAAATTAACTAATTTTATTAAATGTTGGGCACCTGAGTGGCTCAGTGGTTGAGTGTCTGCCTTCGGCCCAGGGCGTGATCCTGGAGTCCCAGGATCAATTCCCACATCGGGCTCCCTGCATAGAGCCTGCTTCCCCCTCTGTCTGTGGCTCTGCCTCTCTCTCTCTCTCTGTCTCCCATGAATAAATAAGCAAAATATTTTTTTAAAAGGTCAATTCTTAAATACACAATGTTTTTATATTCTACATGATGAAATGAGAAATACGAATAAAGCAGTTTTGCTGCATACCAAGCTACAATGGTTGTTACAAGAATCACCTAAACTTGAGTTGCAAGCTGAGCTAGCCGGGTTTCTTTCTGTTGTCTTTTTTGTTTTGTTTTGTTTTGTTTTTTTAATAGAACACCATTTTTATCTGAAAGAGTGACTGACAGACAAACTGGGATAATTCAAGCTTGGGCATTTGGCAGACACTTTTTGAAAAAGGAACCAAGTGAGCATGTCACTTCAAGGAAAACAACTGGAAGTATTTGTTGCCAGTGATAAAATTTGAGCTTTCCAGCAAAAATGAGGATTTTTGGAAAGCTTGTATCTGCCACTGTAAACTTGACAGCTTCCCAGTACTTAGAGACATTTCTGAGATTGGTGCAGATATTAATGAATGTGTTTTTAAAATATATTGTATAATAAAGTGTGGAAACATTTGGAAAATCTGCATGATTCAGTGAACCAATATTTTCCAAATGACCAATGCATGATGTTATAAAGTCATGTATGGGTTAAATCCATCCACACTATTAAATAATCAATGTGTTTTAATGTAATGAAATATAAAATGTTTATTGCTATCATCCAAAATGAAATTATAGAATCAGTGCAATCCCGATCAAAATCCCGACAGGCTTTACTTTCTTTAAAAAACTTGGCAGGCTAATTCTAAAATGTATATGGAAATGCAAAGAAACTAGAGTAGCCAAAGCAATTTGGAAAAGAAGTTGAAGAAATTTCTACCTGACTTCAAGACTTACTATTTATCTACACTAATCAAGAGAATTTGGTAGTGGTACAGAAACAGACATACAGAACAATACAACAGAGATGCTAGAAATAATTCTACGCAATGTGGCCGATATACTTTTTATAAAAATGCCAAGACAATTCAATGGGGGTAAAGGTAACCTCTTCTGCAGATGATTCTAGAACAAATGGATAGTCATTTTAAAAAGAGGCAGGGAGGCTCAATCTTTATCTCATAATATATACAAAAATTAACTCAAACTGCATTATTGTCTTAAATATAGGAGTAAAAACTATAAAACTTTTAAAGGAATGCATAGAATTTAGTGACTCTGGGTTTGGCAAAGATTTCTTTTACAAAGCACAGACTATATACACACTGGAATATTACTCAGCCATCAAAAAGAATAAAATCTCACTATTTGCAATGACATGGATGAAACTAGAGTGTATTATGCCAAGCAAAATAAGTCAGTCAGAGAAAGACAAAAACCATATGATTTCACTCATATGTGGAATTTAACAAACAAAACAGATGAACATAGGAGAAGGAAGGGAAAAATAAAATGAAACAAAAATCAGAGAGGGAGACAAACCATAAAAGATTCTTAACTATAGGAAACAAACTGAGGGTTGCTGGAGAGGAGATGGGTGGTGTATGGGGTAACTGGGTGATGGGCATTAAGGAGGGCATGTGACACAATGAGCATTGGGTATTATATGCAACTGATGAATCACTAAATTCTATCTCTGAAACTAATAATACACTAATGTTAATTAAATTGAATTGAAATTAAAAAATAAAGCATTCACATTATGAGAAAAGCACAAACTATAAAAAATCAATAAATCAAAATTTAAAACTTTTGCTCTCAAAATGCCAAGAATATGGAAAGTAAGCCATAGCTTGTGAGAAAATATTTGCAAAACATGTATTTGACAAGGCTGATATTTAGAATTGATAAATAGCTCTTACAACAATAAAAAGACAAGTTACCGAATAAAAAAAGGGAGGGCAAATGACTTGCACAGACACATCACCAAAAAATATCCATGAAAGGGAAATAATACATGAAAAGATGCTCAACATAATTGTTCATTACAGAAATGAAAATTAAAACCACAATGAGATATCACTACCCATCCAGTAGAATGGCCAAAATTTAAAAAGTCAACAATACCACTCATTGGAACTCTCAGAAATGCTGATGGAGATGTTAAAAGGTACAGCCACTGTGGCAAACAGTTTGACAGTTTTATAAAAAGTTTAACATATACTGTATGACCCAGCCATCCCACTTCTAGGTATTTTCCCAAGAGAAATGAAAGTGTATGTCCACTTGAACTTACATCTTCATAGCAGACTTACTTATAATAGCCAAAATCTTATGGTGGGAAGGGTGAACAATTATATGCCTATCAACTGTCCTATCAATTGATTTCAAACCTTCAGAAATAGAAGCTGGAGTAGATCAGTTGAAAATCCTAAAATTTTACAGTTGAAAATCCTAAATTCAAGATTTTTTCAGAAGCAGAGATTGATGCTCACCTTGTTGCTCTAGCAGAAAGAGACTAAATATTGTAGTTAGTTTGCCAAATCCATGACTCCACTTGTGGGTGTGTTTAGTAACAACAGACTAACATCATGGAGGCCCCTGGATTGAAAAAGGAACCTCTCCCACTCCTCCTGCCGCTGTGAAGTGGTTAGTACTCTGTATAAATAAAAACAGTGCTTTTGAGGGGAAAAAGGGATAAACAAATCGTATCACATCCAAATGATGAAATGCTATTCAGAAATAAAAAAGAACAAACTCTTGATACATTATAAAACATGAGCACATTTCAACATAATTATGTGAGTGAAAGAAGCAAGTCAAAAAAGATTATGTACTTTATAATTCCATTTAGATACAATTTTAGACTTGCACTGTCAAATGTCTAGCCACTAACCACATATGGCTATTGAGTACTTGAAATGGGATTAGTTCAGGGATGCCTGTGTGGCTCAGTGGTTGAACGTCTGTCTTTCACTCAGGCCCTGATCCCAGGGTCCTGGGCTCAAGTCCTACATCAGGCTCCCTATAAGGAGCCAGCTTCTCCCTCTGCCTGTGTCTCTGCCTCTCTCTATGTGTCTACCTCTATGTGTCTCTTATGAATAAATAAATAAAATATTTTTAAAAAAAGAAATGTGATTAGTTCAAATTGAGTGGGATGCTGCAAGTGTAAAATACATACCAGATTTTGAAGACTTAATATGAAAAAAGAGAATGTAAGATATCTGTCCTAGTCCATTTGGGCTGCCTAATAAAAATACCAACCACAGATTGGGTGGATTATAAATAATAGGAATTTATTTCTCACAGTTCTAAAAACTAGTAAGTCCAGGATCAGGGTGCCAGCAGATTTGGTGTCTGGAGAAGGCCTGTGTCCTGGCTCATAAATGATCATCTTCTCATACCTGAATGTATCCATATGTCAAAACCCATTAAATTGTACATTACAAATATGTGTGACTTATTATTATATGTCAGTTATATCTTAACATATCTGTAAAAAAATAAGTTTATTGCTATGTTTTCAGATTGAACATTACAAACAAGAAAGTATCACTTTAAAAAAATTATCTTTTCAGATTGAACATTACAAACAAGAAAGTATCACTTTAAAAAAAATTATCTTTTCCTGAGTTTTTATGTAATAGTAAAGAAGAATATCCACAATTATTTAAAAAATGTTAAAATACTGTACCCATTTCAAATTATATATCTATACATAAATGTGGAGGGGAGTAAAAATTGGGTGCCTTTAAAATGGGCTCAAACATAAGCCACCATCAAATGAATACAGAGTGTCATACACATAAAATATTATGTGTGAACCTAATGATAACCACAAATCAAATAAATAACCTAAACATACACCTAGAGGAGCTAGAACAAGAAAAATCAACAAAGCCCAAAATCATAGAAGGAAAGAAGTAATAAAGATTAGAGGAGAAATAAATGAAATAGAGACTAAAACAACAATAGAAAAGATCAATGAAACCAAGAGCTGGTTCTTTGAAGAAATCAATCAAATGGATAAACCTAATTTAGCCAGATTTATCAAGAAAGAAAGAGAGATGACTCAAATAAATAAAATCAGAAATAAAGGAGCAGAAATAACAACACCATAGAAATACAAAGGATTGGGGATCCCCAGGGTGACTCAGCGGTTTAGCGCCTGCCTTCAGCCCAGGGCGTGATCCCATGGGCGACATGGGATCCCATGGGCGACAGTCCCATGTCGGGCTCCCTGCATGGAGCCTGCTTCTCCCTCTGCCTCTCTCTCTCTCTTTCTGTGTCTCTCAGGAATAAATAAATAAAATCTTTAAAAAAAGAAATACAAAGGATTATAAGAGCATATTATGAAAAATGATATGCCAATAAATTGAACAACCTAGAAGAAACAGATAGACTGATAGAAACATGTAACCTAAAACTGAATTAGGAAGAAATAGAAAATTTGAACAGACTGATTGCTAGCAATACAATTGAATCAGTAATCAAAAAACTCCCAACAGACAGAAGGCCTGGATCAAATAGCTTCACAGGTGAATTCTACCAAACAGTTAAAGAAGTGGTTAGGACCTATTCTTCTCAAATAATTCCAAAAAATAGAAGAAGAAAGATAGCTTCCCAATTCATTCTACAAGGTCAGCGTTACCCTGATACCAAAACCAGACAAAGACACTACAAAAAAATGAAAGCTACAGGGCAGTATCTCTGATGAACACAGATGCAAATCATCAACAAAATATTAGCAAATGACATACAACAATACACCAGAAAATCATTCACCGTGATCAAATGGAATTTATTCCAGGGACACAAGGGTAGTTCAATATTCACAAATCAACATGCTACATCATGTTAACAAGAGAAAGGATAAAAACCATTTATCATTGCAATAGATGCAGAAAAAGCATTCGATAAAGTACAACTGCCATTCACTTTTAAAAGAACCCAAAACTCTGCAACATTGTAGGTTTAGAGGGAACATACCTCAACATAACAAGGCCATGAAAAACCCACAGCTAATATCATACTTAATGACAAAAAAATGACAACTTTTCCTCTTAGATCAGGAACAAGACAAAGGTGTCCACTCTCACCACTTTTATTCAACATACAATTAATTGGGAGTCCTAGCCACAGCAGTCAGACAAGAAAAAGAAATAAAAGGCATCCAAATTGGTAAGAAGAAAATAAAACTTTCCTATTTGCAGATGATGTGATATTATATATAGAAAACTCTAAATACTCCACCAAAAAAACTACTAGAGCTGATAAACGAATTCAGTAAAGTCACAGGGTACAAAATTAATATACCACAATTTGTTGCATTTCCATGTATTAAAAATGAAATAGCAGAAAGAGAAATTAACAAAACAATCCCATTTACAATTGCAACAAAAAGAATAGAATACCTAGGGATAAACTTAACTAAGGAGGTGAAAGACCTGCATTCTGGAAACTATAAAACATTGCTGAAAGAAATTGAACATGACACAAACAAATGGAAAGATATTCCATGCTCACAGGTTAGAAAGAACCAATGTTGTTTAAAAAGTCTATAGTACCAAAAGAAATCTACAGGTTTCATGCAATCCCTATTAAAATACCAACGACATTTTTCACAGAACTAGAACAAATAGTCCTAAAATTTGTATAGAACCATAAAAGATGCCAAATAGTCAAAGCAATCTTGGGAAAGAAGAACAAAGCTAGACGTATCACAATCCCAGATTTCAACATATACCAAAAAGCTGTAGTAATCAAAATAGTATGGTACTGACACAAAATAAATACATAGATCAATAGAACAGAATAGAGGGCCCAGAAATAAACCCACACGTATATTATCAATTAATCTATGACAAAGGAGGCAAGAATATATATAATGAGGAAAGAAACAATCTCTTAAACAAATTGTCCTGGGAAAACTGGACAGCTACATGCAAAAAGAATGAAACTGGACCACTTTCTTACACCATACACAAAAGTAAACTCAAAATGGATTAAAGACCTAAATGTGAGACCTCAAACCATAAAACCTTTTTTGAAATACATAAGCGATAGTTTCTTTAACATCAGCCATGGAAACATTTTTCTAGATATGTCTCCACTGGCAAAAGAAACAAAAGCAAAAATAAATTATTGGACTATACCAAAATAAAAAGCTTCTGCATAGCAAACGAAACCATCAACAGAATGATAAGGCAACCTACTGAAGGGAAGAAGATATTTGCAAATTATATATCTGTTAAAGGTCTAATATCCAAAATACATAAAGAGTCATACAACTCAACACACAAAACCCCACAAATAATCTGATTAAAAATGGGCAGAGAACCTGAACAAACATTTTTTTCCAAAGAAGACATATAAATGGCCGACAGACACATGAAAAGATGCTTAATATCACTAATCATCAGGGAAATGCAAATTAAAACCACAGTGAGATATCACTGTACACCTGTCAGAATGGCTAAAATCAAAAAGACAAGAAATGACAAGTATTGGGAAGGATGTGGAGAAAAAGAAACCCTTGTGTACTGCTGATGAGAAAGAAAATTGGTGCAGCTACTGTGGAAAACAGTATGAACGTGCCTCAGAAAATTAAAAATAAGACTACCATATGATCCCATAATTCCACTATTGGATATTTACCCAAAGAAAGCAAAAACACTAATTCAAAAAGATATATTCCCCCTATGTTTATTGCAGCATTATTTGCAATAGCAAGATATGGAAGCAACCCCGGTTCCATTGATAAATGAATGGATAAAGAAGATATAGTATATATTTACAATGGAATATTACTCAGCCATAAAAAGAATGAGATGTTGCCATTTGCAACAATGTGCATAGACCTAGAAGGTATAATGGTAAGTGAAATAATTCAGTTAGAGAAAGACAAATACCATATGACTTCACTCATATGCGGGGTTTAAGAAACAAAACAAAGAAAAAAGATACAAACAAATAAAACCAAATTTAAATACAGAGAACAAACTGAGGGTTACTGGAGGAGAGATGGGTGGGGGGATGGGTGAAAGAGGTGAAGAGAGTTAAGAATGTACTTATTGTGATGAACACTGAGTAATATATAGATAACACGGTTGAATTGTTATACATCTGAAATTAATATAACATTGTGTTAATTTTTTTAAAGATTTTATTTATTCACAAGAGACACAGAGACATAGGCAGAGGGAGAAGCAGGCTCCCTGTGGGGAGCCCCATGTGGGACTCGATCCCGGGACCCCAGGATCACGCCCTGAGCCAAAGGCAGATGCTCAACCACTCAGCCACCCAGGCACTCCAACACTGTGTTAATTTTACTTCAACTTATATATATTAGAAAAATGTTATTCCCACTTTAAACTATATATCTATGTGAGACTATTTTTTCATATACTTCACAAAAACAACATATCTCACCAGATTGAATGTGAGCCATATATGAGAATCCATCTGTCTTCTATTAAGCCAGGTATTGAAAAGATTTGCAAAATTTTAAAATTTTGCCACTCTTCTAATAAATATTTTACATTTTGGAAAATATAGTCAGTTATTTTTTTAATATCTTATTTACATTAACACATAATAGGTTTATTATTGCTTTGCATTGACTTAATAGATACTCAAAATTTTTTCTGTTTAACTTGTCTTAAAGATGGAGCCAATGAGACACAAACATAGTTTTTTTCAACATGCCATTGGAATCTTACAGAATGTTTGGATGCATTACATGATTTATAGGAATGGGAATTTCTAAAAGTTCTTTTGAAACCAAGAAAAAAATACACACATGTATTTTTAAAAATATACACGTGTTCCTATATGTGTATCTGTAAATTTGTTTTTCTGTATTGCCCAGTCAAGGGTACTTTAGGAAAAGGCTTCTGGGTTCCAAATGAAGAAGTAATTTTTTTCCTCTCTTCACAGGAAGTACTTAGCAACCAGTCTAGTGCATTTCATGAGGATTAACACTGCCCCCAATCTTACTGTTTTAGGAAGCTGTATCTATCAGTCAGGATGCAGAGGAAGACCAAAATCACACCAGTTATTTTAATAGAGACAAAAGTAACATACAGGATTGCTAGCCAGATACTGGCGAACGAAAAAGGCAAGAAAAGGAAGGCGGTATCACGGAGGTGGAGTCCACAAGCATGCAGCTACTACCCCTAAGACTGAGCAACTTGAGAAAAAAAAGTCAGAATTATTTAAACTTGGAGAATGGGTCTCACCAATGGGAATTCAAACCTCAGAGGAGGGGCAGCTAAACAGATGATGCAGGTCCCTCAGTAACTTGGGAGAAGGTCCCCAGGGAGCTGGGAACCAGACGTGTGAGGAAGGGGGGCAGAGGGACCCTGTTCATGGAGGCCAAGTGTATGACAACACTTAGAAAATTGGTAAACTGGAATCAATTGCTGCTGTGGTGAAGTAGCAGGCCCAAGGTGATCTGACAAAAAGCCAGGAAGCAAACAGGAAAGCAAGCCTCTCTTCCTTCTCTACCCTTGTAGTCTCCCTCTGGTGCCTCATAGGCAGAACCTAAAGGATCCAGCTGGGAAAGCAGAAAGTGGTTTGCAGCCACAGCATCATGGAGCAGAACAGATCAGAAGCATGAGTTTGAAGCTAAGAGACACCAGCTCACTACATAACATAGGGCAAGCACTTGAATTCCAACTTTTTCACAAAATACTTCCCCTGATAAGCAGAAATTCACACACATACAGATATATAGGTGATAGTAACATATATATTTCGTGGCTGCATCCGGCCTCCTCTCATGTTTATCCAAAAACATGATCCTTGCTTTACGTTTATGCTCCAAGTCCTTTGGAATCCCTCTCAGGGAGCATATTTGTCAAATAAACTCTTCATTAAACAAAAACAGCAAAGAATTGCATGCTGTTAGATTCAAACTTTAAAGTTTAGCAGAGCAAAATCTTGTCTGAAGAATTGACAGAAGTATGGGTTATCTTTTCAGAAGGAATTTTAAGATGTTCACTCTTGGGGGTCCAAATTTAATGGTAGCTTAAAAATGATGATTATTGTGGGCCGTGATGTAAGATACAAGTGATTGATTCTGAAATGATCTTTTACCAATACTTGGGAAGAGAGCCCATGAACCCCATTATTCCATTATTCCATTTGAGTTTTATGTAAAGGAACAAGGAACAAAAAACTAATAGGGTCTGCACGTAGTTGATTTGATTAATCTCCAAATAAAACGCTTCAGAGGAGTAAAAATACAAGATGGGGCTTTTCCCTTCTCTAGACTCAATAAGAATGTTAGACTACACTACAAATATGAATGTATCAATGCCAAAACTCAATAAGGTCATCATTTACTTAATGTGAGAGAGCCCTATTCCAGCTAAAAAGGCAAATACAGAGCCCCCTTGAAGCCCAAACAGAGCCCTGCCTGTGAAGGGTTCTCTGAGGGGGAGGCATGGTGCAAGCGTTTCCAGACCTCAGCCTGCAAGTCCCACCCCATACCTTTATTTTAGGCTATGGACTTCCTGCTTTACCCTCTTCTTACCACAAAATTCTTAGAGAGAGAGAGAGAGAGAGAGAGAGAGATCAATGCCCAAATTCAGAAATTTAGAGCTCTTAAGGAATATAAATTCATCAATTAATGTTCTATAAACATATTCCTTTCTCAGTAAATTTACTTCAAAATAACGATGCTCTACTCAATGGCTATCACCAGAAAATGTCAGAGGGTTTGAAACACTTGGCTTCTCCTCCCTCTGTAATCAGCCAACTTCATTATGCTTTCTGCTTAATAATTATAGGTCTTATTAACAGAGATGGGTTCAACAACATAAAAATAATAGGCATCACAAATTGCATGCTCTCCCAAGCGACTAGAGATTTGTACCATTTCATATACCAATATGAAAACGTGCCTTTTGTTTAACCCATGCGCTAGGGTTCCCTAAATATAGCGAAGTGATATGATTTAACAATAATGTAAGCTGCACAAATCCTCTTAGAGAAAATGCCTTTTTATCCCCGCTTAGGAACTGAAAATGATATACCCTACCTGTGCCATGAGATTTCTTTCTCTTTGTACGTGAGTCAATTAAAGTATAACAAATACAAAAATATGCCAACATGAAATTTTTAAAATATCTTTCTGTTTTTTAGTATAATGACAATAGTGCTCATTGTAGAAAATCTGGAAAACAGAGAAAGGCATAAAAAGAAAAAACACTTACAATCCAACAATCTAAAAATTACCACTTATTATTTTTTGGTTTATTTGTTCCAATATTTTTATAGATACAGATTTTACATCATTGAGATCATTTTGTATGCTTTCTTCATTTTACATAATTTCCTCTCATTTAACATGATGTTAACATAAAATAAATGTGAACATTTTTTCTTTTCATAGAAATCTTAGTCAACATGCTTTTATGGGTTTATCCTTCACAATATGAGTGCACAATAATTCACCTTGTCATCCCCCTGTTGATCCACATTTAGATAACTTGCTTTTTCAGCATTATCAGAAATACTTGATAAATACACATGCATATTTATTCTTAGACCCAGGCCTCTGAGGACGGGAAGATGGAGGCCCCTGTTGATTGAGGCCATGTCTCTGAGAGTCTTGAAGGAAACAGTCCTAGTAGAATTATAAAGTCAAAAAATATAAACATATTTAGAGCTCTTAACACATTCCAACAAACTGCTCTCCAGAGATAGTCCCAATTTACACCCCACTAGAAGAGTTCCCACTTCACTGTATCTTTGGCAGCATTGGGTATTAACATTTTTTAAGGTGAAATGGTTTATCAATGGATTTTTGGTGAATTTGGACATTTTACTTCCAAGGCACTTTAACTCAATGCAAGAAGCATAAAAATAAATTTTTGTAGAATATTTCCTGCTAAACTGATAGAGCAAGTCCTCCTTTCAGTCAATGCTGAATACTTACAAGAAAAATATTTCAGTTACCATTCTAAATTTGAAGGTTCTCTTCCTCTGGTTAAATAAATGAACTGTTTACTTAAAATTAAATCATGGCTTAAGGGAAAAATCTTTGGTTAAGGACAGTTGGGGTTTTTAAAAACTAGAAAGGGGGATCCCCAGGTGGCTCAGCGGTTTAGCGCCTGCCTTTGGCCCAGGGCATGATCCTGGAGTCCCGGGATCGAGTCCCACGTTGGGCTCCCGGCATGGAGCCTGCTTCTCTCTCTGCCTGTGTCTCTGCCTCTCTCTCTCTCTGTCTATAATAAATAAATAAATAAATAAATAAATAAATAAATAAATAAATAAATAAATAAATCTTAAAAAAAATAAAAACTAGAAAGACTTCAATATGTTAGGGTGTGTGGAAGTATACAACTGGAAATTTAAAAAGCAATTCAGAATTTTGCCAAAAATGTATTTCTCCACCCAGAGGAATAATTTTAATATCAGGGGTAAAACTACTGAGAATATACAATTAAGAAAAATGCTTTATGTATGTCCAGGGCAAATGATTGCCTGGTCCAATTGGAAGACTTTTCCTCATTGATCTGTGTATCTCCCGTGCTCTGAGGCTAGTACTTAACATTAGTGGGGAATTGACGTTTTAACTGTTCTAGTTACAAACATCCTCTCCTGCACTACTTCTTAAAGGGCTTTGGTTCCTTTCTTCAGAAGTATTTCAACCTCCAACATTATGAAGGTGTCAAGCCATGTCTTCAGAACTGAAAAACACGCTAATGAAAGAGAATTTAGGTAAGAACACAACAGCCAACAGAGGGTAACGTGGTTTCTGACCAAAGTTTACCCAGTGGGAACCCTGGCACACTCTTCTGGTTTCCACCCCACATGAACCTGAATGAATGAAATTTCCCAAGGACGTGCTACTGTTTGCTCTGTGCTCTCTACATATGTTATTTCTGAACCACACAACAATGCTGCCAATGTATTAATAAGTATTATTATTCCCATTATATAGATGAAGAAACAAAAGGTGAGCTGCGGGGGGGCATCTGGGTTGCTCAGTAGTTGAGCATCTGCCTTTGGCTCAGGTCGTGATCCCAGGGTCCTGGGATCGAGTCCTACATCAGGCTCCTACAGAGAGCCTCCTTCTCCCACTGCCTATGTCCTGTTTCTCTCTCTGTGTCTCCTGTGAATAAATAAAATATTTTAAAATAAATTTAAAAAATAAAGGTAGCTGGGCTAAAGTAGGATGAGAACCTATGCCTCTCTCATTCAGAATCTAGGCTAGCCTTTGTTTTATTTTTAATAATATATAACATACGTATGAAGAGCTCATAGAAACATATGACACCAAAAAAAATAAAATAACCATCCTTGCACCACTGTCAATTTACCTCTACCTAAGAAGCCCCTTTATCCCACTTCTCAGGATATCTCCCCCACCTCTCCTGAACTTGTTTCTTTTCTTTATAATTTTTCTTTATATGTCTGTATCCCTAAACACTGTATTTTTAAGTTTTGCCTGTTTTGTATTAAATCTGTATGGAAATTATGAATAATGTCTAAGAAAAATTTCTTTGTCATGGATTAATCACAGACCTCTCACTATAGTCCTAGACTTTTAAAACTGAAGTAGAGGAACACCTGGGTGGCTCAGTGGTTGAGCGTCTGCCTTCTGCTCAGGTCGTGATCCCGGGGCCCTGGGTTCGAGTCCCACATCAGGTTCCCTGCAAGGAGGCTGCTTCTCCCTCCACCTATGTCTCTGCCTCTCATGAATAAGTAAATTTAAAAATCTTTAAAATAAAATGAAATAAAACCAAAGTAGAAGGCCTAAATTCATAGTTTTAAGGTAGGCTTGCCAGATTTAGCCAATAAAGGTATAAATAACATTTCATCATGTATATCCTATACAATTCTGGTGACACACTTAATACTTAAAAAACATTTGTGCTTTATCTGAAATTCAAATGTAACTGGGCATCTTGTATCCTATCTGACAACTCTTTTAAGGAGACTTATTACATCAATCGCCATACCTGAATGCCAAGCGCTGGCCCTGGAGGGTAATCCGTGTGCTTCTAGTGACCCCCACAACACAGTGATGGAAACTACATGGATTCTAAACTTGGAAGATGCAGATTCTAATTTCTGTTAGCTCTTGGTTATGTGGTCTTGGACAAGTCCCTTAAACTTCCTGAGCTTTGGTTTGCTCATCTTCAAAATAGGGATCACCAGAGACTTCCTCGAAAAAGCTAAATCGATTGCTGACGACTAGACTTAGAAACCAAAAAATAATAGTACATGCACATTCCTTAGACATAGGCGGGGACAAATACAAATCCCTGACAATCCAAATGTTTGCCTCTGAGTTGCAGAACCAGAGACAGAGTGTGGGAAGGGGTAGAGCAGGAAATGCTCCTTTTTAAGATAAGCTCTCTAGTGGCATTTCATGTTTTCCACATCAATTTACTTTGGAAAATGTTCAATTGTTAAAATAGACCTTGAATGAGGAGCCCCCGCCCCCAACCCTGAGATTGAGTTTTAAAACAAATAAAATGGGGACAGATAGTCATAATGCCTCCCTCACAGAGCTAAGGGTAAAATGAGAACATGCAGATAAGAATTCTAAGGAGGGGCACCTGGGTGGCTCAGTGGTTGAGCACCTGCAAGGGTCCTGGGATCAAGACCCGCATCAGGCTCCCCGCATGGAGCCCGCTTCTCCCTCTGCCTATGTCTCTGCCTCTCTCTGTGTGTCGCTCATGAATAAATAAATAAAATCTTAAAAAAAAAAAAAACTTAAAAAAAATTCTAAGGAAATGCCCAAGTGCACATGATGCTCATCATTCTAGGTAAGGCAACGCACATGGTATCACCCTGCTGTTGTCTCTGACAAAATTGACAGCAGGAGAGTTTCCCGCAGCATTTTTCAGTAGGTCACCCAACCTTGACGAGCCAGCGTCTGTTTAGTCTTTTCTAGTTCAACGCTCCTAAAGGACTTTATAATTTTCATGCCAATGATGAATTCAAGTGACACAATTTGATCCCCAAAAAGGAAAACCCTTCCCGGGCTCCTGGTGCAGGGTGGCGTCTCGGAAAGGACAAGGTGCCCCTCCCCGGGCTTGTCTCTGAAATAAGGTGGATGGGGGCAGCCGGGGGGCTCAGCGGTTAGCGCCGCCTGCAGCCCGGGCCGTGACCCTGGAGACCCGGGATCGAGGCCCGCGTCGGGCTCCCTGCGTGGAGCCTGCTTCTCCCTCTGCCTGTGTCTCTGCCTCTCTGTGTGGGTCTCTCATGAATAAATAAATGAAATGTTTTTTAAAAAAGAAATGAAATAAGGTGGATGTGCGCCCCCCTGCGCCCCCCTCCAGGGCGGACCGGACTGCGGGAGCCCCGCGCCGAGCGCAGCCCCTGCAGGCCCGCGGGGAGCTGGGCGAGGGCCGGGCGCGGGCCGGGAGAGCGAGGCCCAGGCTCCGCGCTGCCCTCTAGCGGCCGCGGGCGCTAGTGACGCTTGGCCCACGCTCGTTGCCCGCGGACCCAGGACCTGGAGGCCCGAACCCAGAGAGCACTCTCTAGGGACAGAGACCCCCGAGACCCTGAGAAACAGCGCAGGTGGCACGTGCTGTTGAGATGCGGGTCAGAGCCTGGCTTCCCAGCTCTCAGGCCGTCCGTCTGTCCTCTGAGCCAGTGGCTCCCTAGGAACTGGAACCAGTAAGGCTGAGGCCCGCAGCAACAATGCACTGAAGTTTAGGGACCGACCTTCAGGGGCACCTGGGTGGCTCAGTGCTTCAGCATCTGCTTTTTTTTTTTTTTTTTTTTTTTTTTTTAAGATTTTATTTATTTATTCATGAGAAGCAGAGAGAGAGAGAGAGAGAGAGGCAGAGACACAGGCAGAGGGAGAAGCAGGCTCCATGCAGGGATCCCGATGTGGGGACTCGATCTGGGGTCTCCAGGGTCACGCCCTGGGCTGAAGGCGGCGCTGAGCCACCGGGCCTGCCCAGCATCTGCCTTCGGCTCAGGTCATGATGTCCCGGGGTGCCAGGATCGAGTCCCACGTCAGGCTCCCTGCAAGGAGCCTGCTTCTCCCTCTGCCTGTGTCTCTGCCTCTCTCTGTGTGCCACTCATGAATAAATAAATAAAATATTTTAAAAAAAAATAAGAGGGCAGCCCGGTGGCTCAGCGGTTTAGCGCCACCTTCAGCCCAGGACGTGATCCTGGGGACTTGGGATCAAGTCCCACGTCGGGCTCCCTGCATGGAGCCTGCTTCTCCTTCTACCTGTGTCTCTGCCTCTCTCTCTCTCTCTCTCTCTCTCATGATTTAATAAATAAAATATTTGAAAATAAAAAATAAAAAAATAAATAAGAAGCCGACTTTCATTCAGAGACTTGTTGTTGTTCTACCAAAATTTGGGGGCTTTATGAAATGTTGATAACACTAAATGGTGAATTTCTTTTAACATCCGAGGTCAACTCTCAAATGCCTTAGAAATTTTTGCCCATCTGTTACATCTCTCCTTCTAGGCACCGCTGCCTTTCAAATCATAATCACAGTTATTTTCAATTAGAGTGGATGTCTAAAGTCATCCAGTCTTGGGGAAAAGAAGGTATGTTACCAATTTGAGACCTAGGCAGGGTAAGCAGTCTGGCAATTCAGTACCTTGTGCATAGCAGGAAGTCAGAGGGGAATGCTGAAAAGAATGAAGGTCATGGGTGGCAGGATAGGACCTGGAATCCAGGTGTTCAGTCATTGAATGCAATGTCCTTTACACCACACCAGGATCCAAGATTTCAGATAAGATACATGAGGATCTGCTTGATTGAAGAGCTGCTAGGTTTTCCTAACAGGAAAGGGTTGGGCTGGGGCATGGAATAGCAGGACAGCCCAATGGGGACAGTGTTTGTCATGCTAAGCAAGCTTGGGAGTCTCTTTAGAGAGGATCAGACCCGACTAGGGGGAGTTTGGGACAGTTGTTGGTGCTCTCACTGGCTTTCCCACCTGGCTGGCATATGACTGAGACGAGGGGTTGGGGAGGAAGGCTTGTGTGCTGCAGAGAGAAAACGGAAATAAAAGCCTATGACAGAATGGAAGGTTCTATACCATAGAGGGACCTAGGGAGGGAGCCTTGAAACTAGCTGTGAAGTCAAACACATGAGGCTCCCAGAGTAAACAGATGCTCAGAGAACAGGGAAGTACTAGATAATCCAGCATCGCTAATGCAAAATCCAAGCAATGTGTCAAAATGACCTTTTAAAAGTTCTGCAAGGGACCCCTGGGTGGCTCAGTGGTTGAGCATCTGCCTTTGGCTCAGGGCGTGATTCTGGGGTCCTAGGATCGAGTCCCACATCAGGCTTCCCATAGGGAGCCTGCTTCACCCTCTGCCTGTGTCTCTGCTTCTCTCTCTCTGTGTCTCTCATGAATTAAAAAATTAAAAAATAATTCTGTAAATTTAAACTTTGATGAACTCTGTTTTAGGGTTCCAGAAAAACTGTTTTCAAAAATGTATTTAATGATGTTGATGAGGACATGGAGAAAGTGGACCCCTCCTGCATTGCAGACTGGAATATAAATAATGCAGTCCCCATGGAGATTAATGTATCAGTTCCTCAAAAAGTTAAATATAGCATCACTACATAATTTATCAATTCCACTCGGAGGTATCTACCCCAAAGAATTGAAAAACAATACTCCTAGCAGCACAATAGCCGAAAGAAACAACTCAAGTGTCTGCCAACGGATAAATGGATAAACACACTGTGGTATATCCACGTAATGGAATATTAATCCAAAAAAGAAATGAAGTACTGACCCATGCTACATTGCGGATGAACCTCAAAACTACTATGCTAAGTGAAAGAAGCCAGACACAAGGTCATATATCACGTGATTCCACTTATATGAAAGAGCCAAAATAAGTAAAATCCTTAGCAACAGAGAGCAGATTAGTGGTTGCTAGGGGCTGGGGACAATGGAAAATGAGGAGGAGACTGCTTCACAGGTACAAGCTATGCATTTAGGGTGATGATGATGTTTTAGGACCAAATGTCATGGTTGCACAACATTGTGAAGGTACTTAATGCTATCGAATTGTGCCCTTTTAATGGTATATTTTATGTGACTTTTACCTCAATGAAAAATGAGATTAAAAAAAAGAAGTTTAAAAATACATTTAATGACCAGTCACTTTAGTAACTAGTTACTAGTGAAGGAGTGAAAGATTTGATAAGAAGAATATTGCAATGTACATAACTGCCGTGTGTTCCTCTTGAGATTAAATAATCAAATTTTAAAGGGTTCTTTTTTTTTTCGAACTGGTTGTATTTAAATCACTACCCAATGTTAATAATTTTATGATCACCCCCGCAGTTCACTTTCATGAGATGACTATCATTGTGCAAATAACATTAGGATGAAAGCAAATGAGGACTTCTTGACTCCATGTGCTACAGCTGAGTTACCATAGTTAATAAAATTAACTGACTCCACAATAGTAGAGAGAAAGAAGTTAGAATTGGTTAAAATGAAAATCATTAAGCTCTTCAGAAATGAGTGTGTCATTGAACTTTTTATTTCACTGATTCTAAGATGCATTTTTTTTTCACATTTTAATATTGCTGAAACTGAGCTGCCTCTTACTGTGCCTGAAGCCAGGTGGCTGTCATCATGTAGCTGTCATTGCCTCCACTTGTATAGCAAAAATTGCTAACAGGGCCTCAGAACATTCTTTTTTTTTTTTTATTTTTCAGGTTTTATTTCTTTTATTCAAGTATAATTAATGTACAGTGTTACATTAGTTTCAGGCGTTCAATATAATGATATAACAATTCTATGCATTTCTCGGTGCTCATCACAATAAGTGTACCCTTAATCCCTTTGATCTATTTCACCCATCTACCCCAAACTCCCCTCTGGCAACCATCAGTTTATTCTCTGTATTTAAGAGTCTGATTTGTTTGTCTCTTTTTTCTCTGTTTCTTTTGTTTCTTAAATTCCACATATGAGGGAAATCATATGGTATTTGTCTTTCTCTGACTGGCTTGTTTCACTTAGCCTAATACTCCCTAGGTCCATCCATGTTGTTGCAAATGGTAACATCTCATTCCATCTTATGGCTGAATAAATTGCACTGTAAATATACACCACATCTTCTCTATCCGTTCATTTATTGATGGACACTTGGGCTGTTTGCATATCTTGGCTATTGTATTGTAAATAAAGTGCAAAAAACATATCATTTGCAAATATCTTCTCCCACTCAGTAGGTTGCCTTGTCATTTTGTCGAAGGTTTCCCTCACTATGGTAAAGCTTTTTATTTTGCCATAGTCCCAATAGTTTATTTTTGCTTGTGTTTCTCTTGCCAGTGGAGACATATCTAGAAAAATGTTTCCAGGACTGATGTCAAAGAAATTACTGCCTATGTTTTCTTCTAGGACTTTTATGGTTTCAGGTCTCATATTTAGGTCTTTAATCCATTTTGAGTTTACTTTTGTACATCGTGTAAGAAAGTGAACTAGTTTCATTCTTTTGTGTGTATTCTTTTCCCAGCACCATTTATTGAAGAGACAGTCTTTTTTCCATTGTATATCTTTGCCTCCTTGGTTGAAGATTAACTGACTATATAAGAGTGGGTTTATTTCTAGGCTTTCTATTCTGTTCTATTGATCTACGTGTCTATTTTTGTGCCAGTACCATACTGTTTTGATTACTACAGCTTTTTGGTATATCTTGAAATCTGGGATTCTGATACCTCCATTTTTGTTCTTCTTTCCCAAGATTGCTTTGGCTAGGTCTTCTGTGGTTCCACACAAATTTTAGGAATCTTTGTTCTACTTCTGTGAAAATTGTTGCGGGTATTTTGATAGAGATTGCATTAAATCTGTAGGATGCTTTTGGTACTATGGACATTTTATCAGTATTGGTTCTTTATTTTCTATCTCTTTGTTGAAAGTCTCACTAAAATCCTCCACTCTTTTCTGAGGTCCAGTAAGCATTACATTGAATTCTTTGTGACCATTACTTTGAATTCTTTATCAGGCATATTGCTTATCTCCATTTCATTTAGCTCTTTTGTTGTTGTTTTTTCCTATTCTTTCATCTCAAACATATCCCTCTGTCTCCTGATTTTGTCTAACTCTCTGTGTTTGTCTATGTATTAGGAGAGTCATTTACATCTCCTGATCTTGAAAGTAGGGCCCTATGAAGAAGGGATCTGTGATGCTTTGTATAGCAAAATGTCTCCTGTTCACCAGAACTGGGGGTTTCAAGGGTGTCTTCTGTGTGGCTACTGCACTCTGCTGTTGTGGCTGAGCTGTTTGCCTTTAGCCCAGTCAGCTTCAATGGCCCACTTCATCTGTTATGGGCCTGATTTGGTCCATGGCTGTTAAGGAGCCAGTCTGGGGCCCCCATGGGCTTGTCATTGGGTAGTGTTGACAGATGTCTGACCTCAGCCATGGGCCGGAACTGAAGTTTTCCCTATCTACTGTGTGCTGTCCCTGCCTTGTCCTCTGAGAGGCTTTTGTTGGTGGGTGGGGACTTCAGTCAGACCAGATGCCCTGCCCTTGGTCCGTCTGCTGGGACTGTAGTCACAATGGTCAGCAGAGGGTCGCCTGGATAGCTCAGCAGTTGAGCGTCTGCCTTCAGCCCAGGGCATGATCCTGCTTCCTGCATAGAGCCTGCTTTTCCCTCTGCCTCTGCATATGTCTCTGCCCCTCTCTCTCTCTCGCTCTCTCTCTCTCTCACATGAATAAATAAATAAAATCTTTAAAAAAAAAAAAAAAACAATGGTCAGCAGAGCACTGACAGAGGGTTTGGCTGCTGGAGCTGCAGTCAACGTCTGTGTGTGTGTGTGTGTGTGTGTGTGTGTGTGTGTGTGTGTGTTTATTTTCCCCTATCCCCAGAGCAGAAGTCACTTTGGAGTGGCACACAGTTCCTTCTGGGGCTGCTTACAGGATGAGAGGTGATTTCAAACTGCTGCTGCTATGCTGTATCTATGTGGGGTTGTTCATTATGCTATCCTTTTAAGGGTGGGGACTCAGTTTCCTATGACCCTATGGCTCTCCCAGAGCCAAGCCCCTGATTTTTAAAGTAGCCAGAGTTAAGCCCTGCCGGTTGTAAAAAAAAAAAAACTTACAAAATTAAGCTCCACTGGTTTTTGAAGCCAAATGTGATGGGGACTCATCTTCTCGAGATGGGTCCTCCAGTCTGGGGTGTCTGCTGTGGGCTCTGTTCCTCTTCTTCTCCATGCCTGTGGTGTCCCTCCCATTTGTAGTTAGCCTCACCAAAAGTTTGGTTTCCAACTGTGTCTCTACCCTTACTGCCCTTTTATTGATGTAGCCTTCTCTCATGATTAACTGTGGAGAGTCTGATGTACCTGCTATCTCGGGATCCTCCTAGTCTACCATCTTCAGAACATTCTTGATCAAAAGCATGGATATTAATGATTCAGTATCAAAAAATGATTCCAAAGAGTTGAATTCTGAATATGAAAAATTTTTAGAAATGCTTAACCAATTCATTCCAATTCTGTTTTCCTTTTCATATTGTACAGACATGCTACAAAATATCTTTGTTGAATAAGTCTTTAAAAGTTCTTGCAATGAGTGTAAAATAAAACTTTAAGTGATAAAAAAGCACTTTGTTATCATTTGACAGAATTTTTTTCTGCCTCCATAGAGCATAAAATAATGATGTGTTATATATTCAGTGATAATTAAATATGATAATCAGTTTATATAAAAATCTTAAACATGTACATTATTTTAGAAAATTATCCATAGCTCCAAATATTAACACTAGTGAACCTTCCTTTTTTTTTTTTTCTTTTTTTAGAGAGAGGAGAAGAGATGAGGAGAGATAATCCTAAGTAGGCTCCATGTCCAGTGCAGAGCCCAACACAGGGCTCAATCTCACAACCCTGAGATCATACCTGAGCTGAAATCAAGAGTCAGACGCTTAACTGACTGAGCTACCCAGGTGCCCCTACTGCACTTTATTATTTACAAGTAAGCATATTTTAATTCAGTATAATTTACCTTCTTCAATAAATGTTAACTGAAAATCTGGAGAAAAAAAAAACTCTATTAGGTACAATGTAGAATATCAAGATAAATGAGATGGCCCCAGTCTCCAAAGAATTTACAATCTAGTGGATAATGGATATTACCACTTTGGTGTGTTTCATTCATTTATTCATTCAAAAATATTTACCAAGCCATCTACCTGAGATTGTACTTGCCTGGCTTTCTATCCTCTGCTGTCTTGCATCTCCCTCTACCATACCCATCCATCTTGGGAGCACCTCTTTAATGAATCATTTGCACATGAATCCTTGCCTCAGGGTCTGCTGCTGGGGCATCCAACCTAAGACAAATACAGAAATGGTATTTGAAGCCAGAAGTCTAGATAAGCAATAAGATACCAAGAGACCAGGTGCTCATGATTACTGTCTATATTTAATGTTTTAAAGATTCAAGTGTTACTTTGTTTTTGGAACCAAGGCAATTCTGAATGTTTCCAAATGCATTTGACTCTGAACAACATGGTTTTGAACTGCACAGATCCACTTATACACAGATTTTTTATGTATGTAAATATAATACAGTTGTGTAAGTATATTTTCCTTATTGTCTTTTTCTTTAAGATTTTATTAATTTATTTATTTGAGAGAGAAAGAGAGAGTACGACCTGGGAGAGGTGCAGAGGGAGAAGCAGAGTCCCCACTGAGCAAGAAGCCCAATGTGGGGCTAAATCCCAGGAGCCCAAGCCTGACCTGAACCAAAGATAGACACTTAACCAACTGAGCCACACAGCTACTCCATCTCTTCCTTATTTTCTTAGTAACATTTTAATGTCTCTATTTACTTTAAGAATATAGTATATGATATATATAATATACAAAATATTCATTAATTGACTGTCTATGTTCCTGGTAAGGCTTCTGTCAACAGTAGACTATTAGAAAGTTTTGGGGGAAGTTATATGTGGATTTTTTACTACATGGGTGTTGATACCAAAGCCTCTGCATTGTTCCAAGGTCAACTATATAAAGTCTACCCTTACATTGCTGAATTTATATAAGAAACATTCAAGACTCAGCTGGAATAGGATTTCCTAACTAGGTCATCCCCTCGATATGACTACTGGATACGAGTATAAAAATGAATAGAGTAGGGGCGCCTAACTGGCTCAGTTGGTAGAGCGTGGGACTCTTTTTTTTTTTTATTATAGTCACAGAGAGAGAGAGAGAGGCAGAGACATAGGCAGAGGGAGAAGCAGGCTCCATGCACCAGGAGCCCGACGTGGGATTCGATCCCGGGTCTCCAGGATCGCGCCCTGGGCCAAAGGCAGGCGCCAAACCACTGCGCCACCCAGGGATCCCGAGCGTGGGACTCTTGATCTCAGGGTTGTGAGTTCACACCCCATGTGGAGCCTACTTAAAAAATAATAATAAAATAAAGTCCTGAGTGCTCCCTTTGTGTCAGAGAGGTATTTTGTATCAGAATGGATTTTGTCCTCTCTGTACCTGGAGGTCATCTGCTCATCTCTCAAGATCAGCTCGATCTACCTCCTCTTGGAATCCTTGGCTGACTCCAAGAAAAGTCAGACACTCCTACCACCGTGTGCCCTGTGCATTCCTGGCACATGATAGGTACTTGTAAAATATTCATTAGATATTCAGTGAATAACTATGATAGCACCTTATTCAATAACCTTTTTTTTTTTTTACATGTTTAGTTCCTCTCCAGACTCTGAACTCCCTGGAAGCAGAGGTTGTGTCTTGCTCTTCCAGCCAATGCTTGATCTGTGGCACTTTTTAAAAGTTTGTTGAATGAATGTATGAGGTTAGGGAACAGGATGGTGATGACAGAAAACTAAGAGATGAGGTTTTGACATAAACTGAGGTCAAATCATAGAAGGTCTTAAATATCATTTGAAGGAGTTTGGACTTGTGTGGACATGGGGAGGCACTAAGAGTGTCTGAACAAGAAATTGATCTGTCTAGAGCTGTGTTTTATGAAGATAACTCCATCAGCAGAGCGCACAATAGGCAGAAGCGGGGAGAGACGGGAAGCAAGGGGACTAGATAGAAAGTTTGCCTAAATGAGTGGTAGTAGAAAGGGATGAAGAAGGAGATGATTGGAAGGGAGAACCAGCTGTATCAGTCCTGACTTCCCATGGGAGATTCATTTGCCACCGGAGGCTGGGACATTTGCCACCGGAGGCTGCAATTTGCATAAACTCTCTCTAATGTTTCCTAAGAATTCTCCAGAGGCACATGAGTTTCCTAGTTAGGTAATTAAGAAATAGTTACATTCTCCAGAGAATAGCTAAATGCCCTAAATACTTTCTCCAATTCTGATTTAGTGAAAGGGTAAGATGGCTGTGCCAAAATTCCTTTTTGGTTAATTCTCACTAGTTTCAAAATAAATAACCATTGAACAACCACCCAATAACATCAATAACCTAAGCTTTTTCTAGAAATTTCACTCTATCAGCTCCTAGATTCTGGGCTTCCCCCTGCAGCTTTAATTACCAATACAATAGACAATGCTGGGATCCCTGGGTGGCGCAGCGGTTTGGCGCCTGCCTTTGGCCCAGGGCGCGATCCTGGAGACCCGGGATCGAATCCCACGTCAGGCTCCCGGTCCATGGAGCCTGCTTCTCCCTCTGCCTGTGTCTCTGCCTCTCTCTCTCTCTCTCTCTGTGACTATCATAAATAATTAAAATAAAAAAATAAAAACAATAGACAATGCTATGGGTTTGTTTGTTCACTCAAAGTAAACAAAAAAAAAAAAGAGAGAGAGAAAGAGGAACATATAAAAAGCTTAGACTGTATTACAAATTTTATACCAGAAGTCAGGAAATAGAGAACTTAAGATTCTCAAGGCACATGAATGTTAATTTATCTGTCCTGCATATGTTTTACAAGATGTTTCAAATTTAATCCTGAATCCAAACTAATCATCTGTAATGTGGGTGGGTTAGCACTAGTGTAATTTATCTTTTGATTTTTTTAAATTTCATGAACAATATTTATGGGTGACTGTTCTGTGTACTTCTAAACATTTATGAGGGCCCATTATATGCCAAGAACTATATTTTATATCCTTATGTACCTAAAACTTTAATCTTTGCAAAATGCCTGCAAGATGTCATATTATATCTCTTTAATAGTTGAAGGAACAGACTCAGAGTAGCTCAGTGACTTGCCTGAGGTCACACAGCTCATAGGCAATGGAGCCTGTTGGGAATTCAAATCTACTTGCCTCCAAGCCTCAGCACCATGCTGCTTGTCTCCAAGATTGAACCACACTGCAGGTCAGCTCTAACATAGCAAAACAGTTCAAGGAAAACATTGAAAACCTTCCCTAAAATAGGCAAGTAGAATGAAAGCTGTCTTTCATGCGGCCTGTGGTCAAAGCAGAGAATAAGCCCCAGTAAGGATAACAGTGGCAATGAACAAAAGAAACTGATTCCCAGCAAGAAAGAGTGTAACAACCGCAAGGTATACACTAGCTTTAAAATCATTTTCTCTTTCTAATGTACTGCTTTCCCAGAAGGTTGTGGCCCTGTGTCGAATGTCACTGGATAATACAACTGTACCAATACTGCAGGCTGCTAGGCGCAGACTGTTCCTTTGGAAGTCTCATGCTTTATGAGTGTTTTCCCTCCGTGTGTCATGATACTTGTTATTGTGTGGAACAATTTTCCAAAGCACTTAAAGGTAATTGATTGGTTATTAATATTTACAACAGCCCTACCAGTGGTTTGAAACTGAGTGCTGCCGTTTGTCTATCTGTCTCTGTCTCTTTCTTGATGCATAGAAAAGTCAGGGAGTCCCAAATGGATGCTGAAATTAAATGCTGGTCTCTGGCTCCAAATATCATGTGATTTGTACACTTGAAGATTATCACTTAACTGGTTAATGTGAAAAAATAATAAGGATAGACGCCTTCCTTAAGACTGCAAAATAAAGATACCACCTGTATTTTTTTCTACCCCTGAAGCTACGGAGGAAAGAATTGGTGGCTTCTTGTTCCATTATTATGTATGCAGGTGTGCCAGATGGAGTGTCCCTCGTTGTGTCATTTGAACCTTCACGTGTGGTCAGTATTAGTACCTCCATCTCACAGGCAGTGAAACAGGATCTTAGATACATTAAAGAAATTGCCTGAAGTAGCTCATCTGGCAAACAATGGATCCAAGTTTCAAACCCAAGTTAAACGAGGCCCATGCTTGTCCCACCCTCTCAGCACGACATCTCTTACTTCTTTATTTTTAAATACTGATATCTGTCAGAAAAGTTTAGAGACAGGCATGAAAAAACACAAATAGTTAAAATTCACAGTTAGCTGCCAATTCTTATTTTAGTGTTTCTGTCAGAACTTTAATTAGAAAATCAGGATTGCTATGTAGTCAAATTGGCTGTTATGAAATCCTTTGCTTCACCCTGGTGTAAGCTCTGCCGGAGGTGAATGCTGCCAAAAGGTGACCCTGACAACACACCAGGCAATCCATTTCCATGTAATCAGGATTTACTTTTATATATGGACTCCTGTTTGAAGAATAAATTCAGATAATTATAATTTTACATTTTAAATAGTAAATTCACAATATCACTAAGAAGCAACATCAATGTGTGTTTTGTTTTTGTTTTTGTTTTTGGTCATGCAAGTTCAGGATGAATGTTTGAATCATCATAACAGACTAAAGCTTCTCATTTCTTTCTCAAAGCATACTTTCATTATAATACAAATGTGACAAGAAAATGCTAAATGTCCCTTTTTAAAGGGAGATATATACACAGCTGATAAGGAAACATTAGTGAGTAACTACATATAAAAAAGGTAGGGAAAGGACATCCCCACCCCCCATAAGCCTCCTCCAGCCCTGGCCATCCTACTAAGGTGGCCCGATGCAGTGGCACCCTGGGACCCCATGACCACTCCTACTCTAGCTCTAGCCTGTCAAAGCCACCAGGCACACACAGTCTAAACACGGGATGGTCTTATACAAGGCAATTCCTTCAGGACCAGAAGTAGCTATTCTGCCTAATTCATAGAAACAAACACAGAAAGTCAAATAAAATGAAGAAACAGAGGAATATGTTCCAAACAAAAGAACAAGATAAAACCCCAGGAAAAAAAAAAACCCTAATGAAATGGAGAGAACTAATTTAACTAATAAAGAGCTTAAAGTAATGGTCATAAAGATACTCAATGAATTCAGGAGAAAAATGGAGGAACATAGTGCAAACTTCAACAGAGTGCTAGAAAACCAAAGGAAAGAAACAACCAGGGCTAAAGAATACAATAACTGCAATGAAAAATACACTAGAGGGAATTAGTAGCAGATTAGAAGATGCAGAAGAACAGATGAGTGATCTGGAAGACAGGGTAGTAGAAATCACCCAATCGGAAGAGCAAAAAGAAAAAAGAATAAAAAATATAAGGATAGTTTAAAGGACCTCTGGGACAACATCAAGCATACTACCATTTGCATATACGGTCCCAAAAGGAGAAGAGAGGGGTGGGGCAGAAAATGTATTTAAATAAATATTGGCTGAAAAATTCCCTGACCTGGGGAAGAAAACAGACACCCATGTCTGGGAAAAATAGAATGTCCCAAACAAGATGAATCAAAGAGATCCACACCAACACATATTATAATTAAAAGGGCAAACATTGGGGATCCCTGGGTGGCTCAGCAGTTCAGCACCTGCCTTTGGCCCAGGGCGTGATCCTGGAGTCCCAGGATCAAGTCCCACGTCAGGTTCCTGGCATGGAGCCTGCTTCTCCCTCTGCCTCTCTCTATATATATATAGATATAGATATAGATATAGATATAGATATAGATATAGATATAGATATAGATATATATCATGAATAAATAAAATCTTTTAAAAATAAGTAAATAATAAAAATTAAAAAGGGCAAACATTAAAGATAAAGAAAGAATTGTAAAGGCAGCAAGAGAAAAATGTGTGGAAAAGACCATAAGATTACCAACTGATTTTTCAGCAAAAGTTATCATTCAGAATTGAAGAAGAGATAGAGTTTCCCAGACTACCAAAAACTAAAGGAGTTCATCACTACTTAACCAGACTTAGAAGAAATGTTAAAGGATCTTCTATAAGCAAAAATGAAAAGGCCATAACTAGAAATAAGAAAACATATCAAAGAAACAAAACTCACTGGTAAAAGCAAATGTACAGTACAGTAAAAGCAGTGGATGAACCACTTAAAAAGCTAGTATAAAGGTTAAAAGACAAAAATACTAAAATCAACCATAACCACAATAAGTAGTTTAGGGATATATCAAATAAAAAGATATAAAATATGGCATCAAAAACATAGAATGTGGTAGGAGGAGGTGGAGTAAAAATGTAGTGGTTTTAGAATGCATTCAAACTTAAGCAACTATCAGCTTAGAATAAATTGCTATATACATAAAGCAATTTATGTGAACCCAGTGGTAACCATAAACCAAAAACCTACAGTAGATATATAAACAAATAAAGAGAAAGGAACCACAGAAACAACCAGAAAACAATTAGCAAAATGGCAATAAGTACATATCTATCAAAAAATTACTTTATTTGTAAATGCCCCAAATGTTTCCCTCAGAAGACATAGGGCGGTTAAATGAATAAATATACAAGACTCGCTTATATGCTGCCTACATGAAACTCACTTCAGGTCTGAATACATACCCAGACTAAAGTGAAGAGATGGAAAAAGATATTCCATACAAATGGAAGCAAAGAAAAGTTGGAATAATAATACCTGTATCAGACAAAATAGACTTTAAAGCAGTAACTGTAAAAAAAAAAAAAAAAAGAATGGCATTACAAAGTGATAAAGGGATCGATCCAACAAGAGGAGTTAACAGTAGTAAATATTTATGCACTCAACATAGGAGCACCTGAATATATAAAGCAAATATTGACAGACATAAAGGGACAAATTGACAGTAATACAACAATAGTAAAGGCCTTTAATACCTCACTTCTATCAACTAATAGGTCATCCAGACAGAAAACCAATAAGGAAACATTGGTCTTAAACAACCAAATAGATCAAATGGACTTAATAGATATATACAAAACAATGCATCCAAAAACTGCAGAAGACACATTTTTTTCTGAAGTGCACATAGGACATTCTCCAGGATTTTTTCTGAAGTGTCACATGTAAGGCTGTGACACAAGTTTCAATAAATTTAGGAAGACTGAAATCATTTTGAAGCATCTTTTCTGACCACAATGGTATAAAACTTGAGATCAATTACAAGAAAAACGCTAAATACACATGCACACACAAACATGGAACCTAAATAACATGTCACTGAACAACCAATGGGTCAGTGAAGCAATCAAAGAGAAAATTCAGAAAAATACCTTGAGACAAATGAAAATGGAAACACAACTTTCTAAAATCTATATACAGCAGTTCTAGGAGGGAACTCCATAGCAATATAGAACCGGCCCGAGGAACATTAAAATCCCAAATCCCAAATTTCTTGTCCCAAATAAACAATCTATCCTAATACCTAAAGAAACTAGAAAAAGAAGAGAAAATGAAGCCCAAAGTTAATAGAAGGAAGTAGATTGAAGACCACACAAATAAATGGGAAAGATCTGCTGGGCTCACAGATTGGAAGAATTGATACTGTTAAAATGTCCGTACTATCCAAAGCAACCTACAGATTCAGCATAATCCCCATCAGCATACCAATGGCATTTAGTTATTGAGAAAGAAGAACAAAGCTGGAGGTATCAAGCTCAAGATCCCCAGTGACACTGCCACGATGTGAGGTAAAGTGGCTTCAGGAGCAGAAGGATGGACGATATTACAAAGTTAGTGTCAGGGAGCTGACTCTAGAAGGCTGAGGTGGAAAATCATGGACTTTGGAGTCAACAAGACTGTATTTAAAGATCAGCTTTACGGCTTACTAATGTATGACCCTAAACAAGCTAGGTAACCCTTCTGTGTTTTAGTTCCTGGACCTATGAAACAAAGACAATAATCCATGCCTCCCGAGATTGTTGAGAGTATGAAATGAGATGATACACATTGTAACCCTAATTGAAGCCATAATGCATGTGGTCCAGTTTCGGAGGAGTGCCACAGTTAAAGCAACACACCAAATTTATGGGCTAAATATCAATGAAAAGATATGCCAATTTTATTCGAGGTTCTCAACATTAAAAAGAATCCAATTCATAACCAATTGGAGTATTTCTCAGAGCTGCTTGTTTCCTTTATCATACCACCAAAGAATATTCTACATCCTTCCTCACTTTTTCTGTCACTCCCACCTTGCCCCCCACCTACCAGGTCCATCTCTCTCCCAGTCTTTGTTGCAAAGACTCTCTCTTCAACTCTAGTCTCCCCAATTCTTGGTTTCTCTGGCCAATGTGCATCACAAGCTTAGACTGTTCTGAGAAGGAAAGGCCAGTGATTTGTTTTAGGAGGTGGAGGTTGGCAGATAAGGAGGTTTAAATTGAACTGGAAATTACAATCTTTTTCCTTGTCAATATTGAAGGGTGATGTAGCAGAAAATCTGCCAACATTCCATGTTGATATTTTTCACCTCATGATATATGTTAAGACAATAGCACAGGGTCTGGCACAAAGTGAAATCTCAATATTTGTCAGTCCCTCTTTTTTTTTTAAGATTTTATTTATTTATTCATGAGAGACACAGAGAGAGAGAGAGAGAGAGAGAGAGAGAGAGGCAGAGACACAGGCAGAGGGAGAAGCAGGCTCCATTCAGGAAGCCCGATGTGGGACTCGATCCTTGGACTCCAGGATCACTCTCCCGGCTGAAGGCAGTGCTAAACTGCTGAGCCACCTAGGCTGCCCAGTCCCTCTTTTTCTAATACCTATTGCTGCATGATGCACTCTGTCAAAATGAAGTAGCTTTAAAAAGAATTACTTACTTATTTACTTATGTATTGGGTAGGGGGATGAGGGACAGAGGGAGAGAGAAAGAGAGCTTGGGGAGGGGCAGTAGGAGAGGGAGAGAGAGAATTTTAAGTAGGCTCCATGCACAGCACGGAGGCCAACACAGGGCTCGATCTCATGACTGTGAGACCATGACCTGAGCCAAAATCAAGGATGGGATGCTAAACCAACTGAGCCATCCAGGCACCCCTAAAAATATAATTTTTATCTCTCATGGTTCTGTGGTTAATTGAGCTCATGTGACCAGTCCTTACTTGGGATCTCTCATGTGATTGCAGTCACATGGCACCTGAGTCTGACATCATTTGAATGGACTGGTGTCTCAGCTGGGATGAGTTAAAGAGCTAACAGCTGGCTGGGTAACACAGACACCCTCCCTCTCTCTTTCTCTCCATATGGTCTATGTAACTGCTTTGGGCTTCCTCCTGGTATGGCAGTCTCAGGGTGGTCAGACCTCTTACACTGTGTCTGGCTTTTTCAGAGTGACAATTTGAAGAGGCTTGGGTAGAAGCTTCAAGACTCCTTATGAAGTAGCCTCAGAATTTACAGAGGTAGCACTTCTGCAAGTTAAAAGCAGGTCCAAGGGGGCACCTGGGTGACTCAGTTGAGTGTCTGCCTTTAGGCTCAGGGCATGACCCTGGGGTCCTGGGATTGAGTCTCACATAAGGCTCCTCACAGGGAGCCTGCTTCTCC
This sequence comes from Canis lupus familiaris, assembly GCF_011100685.1. NCBI lineage: Eukaryota > Metazoa > Chordata > Mammalia > Carnivora > Canidae > Canis > Canis lupus. Next base: position 16,177,953 of record NC_049256.1, on the reverse strand, counting down.
CTCTGCCTATATCTCTGCCTCTCTCTTTCTCTCTCTCTCATGAATAAATAAATAAAATCTTTCAAAAATATAAAATAATAAAATAAAATAATAAGATTAAAATAAAATAAAATAAAATAATAATAAATAAAATAAAATAAAATAAAATAAAATAAAATAAAAGCAAGTCCAAGGACCAGCCCAGATTCAAGGGAGAAAACACATAAGGACATGAAAATAGGGATACGTAGTTGATTGGAGGCCATCTTTGGATACCACCCATCATATAGCTCACCCATCTCATTCAAAACCATTTTCTCCCCATTTTGGAAATTTAGAATTTTTTAAAAAATAATTTATAGTTAATTTTTAAAAAACATTCATTGTTTATTAAGCATATGTATTTAAATAATCTCTACCACCCACTGTGGGGCTTGAACTCACGACTCCAAGATCAAGAGTCATATGTTCTTCTGACTGAGCCAGCCAGGTGCCCCTAATTTATAGTTAATTTTGGTGAAGAATGGAGAATTCGGGTCTGACAGCCTCCTACATTAAGCCAACAAAGTTGAGGATGAAAGCATCCAGTCTCTTCCTTCCTGGAGAGGCAGGGTAACCCTAAAATCAGACTGCCTGAATGTGGCTCTTGACACTACTATCTCTTAGAGCTTGAGTAAGTTTGCACCCAGCATTTCCAAGAGAATCGTGTATCCCAGCATCAGCCTGTAACTGCAACAAGATACACCTGGCCGGAAATACCTTTGGCTTGCTCAGAAATTCCAGGAAGTTGACTGTAGTTTCAAAAGGTCCAAGTAGGGATCCCTGGGTGGCGCAGCAGTTTAGCGCCTGCCTTTGGCCCAGGGCGCGATCCTGGAGACCCGGGATCGAATCCCACCTCAGGTTCCCGGTGCATGGAGCATGCTTCTCCCTCTGGCTGTGTCTCTGCCTCTCTCTCTGTGTGACTATCATGAGAGAAAAAAAAAACAAAAGGTCCAAGTAATGTGCTTTGTAATGTGAATATACTGAATAAAGGGCAGGTTACTGGAAAGCCTGCATATAGACAGAGACTAATGAAACTTGCACTTACTCGGATTTGTGTCATCCCCAAAGCATCTTGTCTTCAGCTTCATGGGGAAATGATGCAAAACAGAACCTTATGTGGCCTTAACTTTTTCAGTTTCTTTTATTATACTGGTAGGAATTGAACTAACAGTGGATTCATTTGGGTGAACAAATAAAACCAAAGTTTTGCAAACAAATGCAATAAAATCTGATGAGTAATTCCAGGAAGCATGGCTGGCTGGAAATGGGTAGAATGTGAAGAGATTGATTGCAAGATGGGTGGGAGAGGAGGGAAGACAGTCCTCATCGTTCATGGGGAAGAAGGCAAATTAGGCTTCACTGATCTTCTAACAAACACATAGAAACCAAACAGAAGCACCATAAAGGCCCAAAGCCTTTCTAGGTTTGACTGTGGGATTGGGGTACTAGGATAAGTTTTGAGGTAGGAGTGAGCTCCTTCAGTGGAATCAGAAGTATGTTCTCCTTTTGAGGAGTCAAAAGGACTTGTCAAGTCAAAAGGACTTGTCCTTGCGCTTTCCTGGTACAGATAGAGCAAGGGAGGGAGGCCAGAGCTGTCATCACACAGGAGATTTTTTTGCCAGGCAACAGAAACCCATTTTGGCCATTCATCTGGAGGGATATTGGGGTATAGAAGGATTAACGGAGAAAGGCAGTTTCAAAATGGACAAGGCTCAAGCATCTCCAAAGACCTCAGTAGCAGGAATTACTTAACGGTTTTATCTGGACATCCCCACTGGAAAGGATGAACCATTCCAGTCTTTTCATCACTAAGTTTAAAGAGGAAGATAGCAGTTAGCCTGGCAGGGGTGGTTTGCCGAACCATTGGCTAGAGACAGGATGATCACCATGATTGAAAATCCCATTCAATACATCTAATAAAAGAGAGGTTGTCCTCCAAATGAGTGCTTTCACCCATGGAAAGCTAAAGGATGATAGACTGCCCAAAGCAACATGTATCTATTACAAAAGTCAGCATCAACACGTAAGAATCATGCCCCCAGTGGTGAAATGAATGGTCCTGGCTCAGTGAGATGGAATAATCAAGCACAGGGGGTAGAAGTGGACAGTTATGCGCTGCTGTATTGCCAGAGGTGGCTTGTTTTGTCTCAAGAGGCTAGAAGTTGAAAAAGAAGGATAATTATAGTCTGAGGTAACCTTTCAGGAAAACAGATCTATTATTATCTTGTGCCCCATGTGACCCTCCAAACTCCAATAGCCAGGTGAAATCCCAAACACAGAAGCATTCTTTTACAAAGACCTAAGCATATATGGGAAGGAAAAGGCTTCTAGAAAATCAAATGTTAGTTTGGACTAATTAATTGTTCACTTTTCTGTTAATCTTAGTGAGGGATCGGGGTTTGAGTAAAGAAGAGGAGAAGGAGGGGATCCCTGGGTGGCTCAGTGGTTGGGTGCCTGCCTTTGGCCCAGGGTGCAGTCCTGGAGTCCCAGGATCGAGTCCCGTGTCGGGCTCCCAGCATGGAGCCTGCTTCTCCCTCTGCCTGTCTCTGCCTCTCTCTCTGTCTATCATGAATAAATTTTTAAAAATCTAAAAAAACAAACATAAAACAAAACCACACACACACACACACACACACACACACACACACACACACAGTGGTAAGCAAAAGTAAAAAGAGGAGGAGAAGGTTTGGGTGCCCTAAAGACGTTGGGGCTGACCCAGGTGAAGTGTAAGGGTTTAGGGCAAATGAAGGTTCAGATCTCTAAGGGGGATCTGCAGTGGGGAAGGGCAATCAGGACTGGTGTTGGACCCCAGAAAGGGGGAAGGGCACTTCTTTCTCTCCCTCTGCATAGAGGATGTGGCTCCCATTCCTAGACTCAGAACTCAGGCTCCTGTTGCCCTGTGGCCACATTAAGGGTTAAACCACCTTCTGTGGAAAAGGCTTTGCTGCAAAGTCACCACTTAGGACCTTGTAATTGAGGAAGAAATGCATCTTGGATTTCTAAGCACTGACTTACAAACTTTCTGAGCTCAGCTTTTTTCATAGATTGGGTGCTGGTCTCTAACATGTCATTTATACTCTGTGATTTTGTTGGTGGGATTTACTCTGAGCCATCCAGCCTGGGGAGTTCCATCATCGAGCAAACATTTATCTCTCGCGCATGTAATTTGGCTAAGCCCTTAATGATGCACAATAGCTTTTATCATGTCTGCCTCGTGTCTTTATTTAGTCTGACTGATTAACTGGCTCAAATCCTGTCCCTGTGCGGAGTACAGATAAACAAGGGTTTAACAAACTCAAGGGTACCTTAGAGTCTCCTGGGAGGGCAATGAGAGACTTGGGGAGCTTTCTCAGAGTGCTGTGCAGAGGCAGGAGCACAGCAGTGACCTTGACCAGAGGCTACAGGGGGAAAGAGAGGAGTCAGATTACCCAGATTGAACAGCAGAGGCGGGAGGGGGACCTCAGGCTCTCTGCAGAGGATTACACCCGTGTCCAGGTAAGTGGAATATCTTTTCCCTTTCTCTTGGTCTGTCCTCCCACTCTCTGGCCTGCCCAGGAGAACCTAGTCCCACAAGAAGGAGGAAGAGCAAGATCGAGAACACAGATCAGTCCTCATCTCATCCATCTTCCTCTCTAGGAGGGTCCACTGAGCCTAGGCCAGCCCTGCACTCCAGGAGGGCAGGAGCTGGGGATGAAGCTTTACAGTGGACCGACCTGTGTGTGTGTGTGTGTGTGTGTGTCTGTGTGTGTGCCTGCGTGTGGGTGTATGGATGTAGATGAAGAGTGCTGGAAATTGCAGTTTTGTGAAAAAATAAATACAAGACTGAGGTATTATTTTAACTGCTGGAACTTGAGTTTTCATTTCAACAGGATATATTTAGCATAAATCATTGTAGTTTTGCATTTCTACTAAAAGTTGATAAGGCACATTATATGGAGATTGTTGGCAGGGAGCCTTTAATTAATATTTGTTTTCTTTTCCAAAAATAATGTTCCAAGGACACTTGCATCAGGTCAACTTTCCAAGGGAAAGTTGGCGAATTTTCCAGAACTTTTCAAAGGGTGAATAGAGCCCCCAGAGAGATTGTGCTATTCAGCGTTCACTAATCTGGGCAGTGAACACTGATGGGGAAGAGCAGTGGTCTGGACACAACCCCCCACCCCCCCGCCCCCGATGGTAGACATGAAGCCAAAGCATGGGTAGGATAAACGCAAATTTATTGGCATTTAACCAAATTCTGATTGATTGAAATCACAGCTGACACCGATCTTCACTTCCACTCCTATTTCAGCCCCTAGCTATTTTTAGGGCAAAGAACTCAAGACTTTACATCAGAGGTTAAATTTAGTGATGGATGTGAAATTGGGAGTTAATGGAAACTCTCTTCCCACTCGAACACATCCTCAGGTTAGGGTCAAATGCACTTACCTCAAATGCAAAAAGCCATAAAGAAATGACAATAAAGAGAGGGGGGAAAAAAGGGGCCAGTTTGAAGGCTGGATCTGATCCTTGGCTGAATTCCATTTGGCCTGTGGGATAAGCTCCCAGATCCGATTTGATTTAGGGCTGCAGTTGTGAAAATGCAATAAGGTATTACAAACATTTAGTGGCGATGCTGTCTATTGAAAGATGAAGACAGGATGGTTTATGGTCCCCTAAGAGTAGATAAGACACTTTAAGAAGAGAGAAGATAATCAGTATGGCCCATGTTTCCCAGATCGTGCCCCATAGGAGTACAAACAAGGAAGGGATGGGGACAGTAACACGTTCTGACCTACCACTGGGGTCAAGGCTAGACTCCAAGATGCCAGGGTTCCCTGCTTCACCAGCCTGGAGTAAAATTATTATATAAGTCAGCCTCCAGACTCACCTATCACTTGAATGGCCTTCTCTCTTGGTAGGGGCCCCTCTCCCATAATAAAACAAAGAACTCAGAGATTGTTCAAGGAGCTAGATCTGCTTTATCTTGGTGAAAGTCAAAATTCAGTTTCACCCCCACAAGGCTACAGGATGACTACTACTGGATACAGTTGGTTCCATGCTAAAAATCATCTGTGGGCTCCCAGTGAGATCATCTCTGACACTCAGGTCTCTGTTACACACACACTCACAGGCACAACCATCTCCCACCCACCCCTCCCCCCAAATTTTGCTGTGTCCAAAGTAGCCCTTTGCCAATATAATTGGGGCCATGCTGTGGGCTCAAGTGACCAGCACAAACCTCTCTTCCCCAACCTCCTCCCCCTCCCTTTCCAGCACGATGATTTCCCCCTGGGTACCTCTAGGCTGCAGTCTTTTGCCACCTGACCTCCGTGAGACCACCTGACCCATTTGAGATATTTTATAATGTTGGATGACTCCCAAAGGGAAGGGATTAGGGTGCATCTGTCCTTTCAGGAGTCTGCACGGGCTCGATGCAAATCTGTGCACCTCTTCACCTATCCAAATGTCGTATTCCACCCCCTTCTTAGGAGCAACTGATGCCTGTTTGTACGGATCTGCATAACTGTAAGGAGCTGCACTAATGATGCTTCCTGGAACACCTGCTCCTCGATGGCTTGCTGTCCCCACTATTTGGACCCTGCTCTGTACTTCTCCTAGTAAAACGATTACAAGATCTTCAGAAGGGTAACCAACTCCTGAAAATCCTTTCTCAGAGAGTGTGAGCCAGATGAAAGCCAGATGGGCTTTGGGACTGACTATTTCCTGAGGCTGAGCACTCCAGAAATGTTATTTCTACGGGTAAATATCAGCTCCATGTGACTACCCAGATCCCAATGCCACGTAGGTGACTCAGAATGCTGGTTGTCCCCCTGCAGCCATGTAGGCAGTGCCTTCATCCTCTGAGTTTGAGGAAGGGAAGCCGGTAATGACCTGGTGGTGACCTACTGTCTGTCACTAAAGGAGAAGCAGGGCATTTTGGTTTGGCCAATATAATGGACAGATCCCCCAGCCTGAGCCTACCACCTCTCTTCACCCCTAGAGTCAAGGCTCAACACCCACCCACTCAGATCTTTGATTCACATTTACACTGGGAAGCCTCTTGTTCCCTTCAGGGAAGTCTCCTCCCACTGACCCTGAATCTCTGCAGCAGGATCCCAGACGGGGGCCCTGTAACCCTCTCTGGCTCCCTTCCAAATGGCAGAGTGCAAAGGTACCTGGCATGGGCACGGTCTACCCCTCTGCTGTTCTGCTCCTGTCACTGGTGGGCTCTCTGTCTTCTCTATTCTCTCTCTCTAGGGTCTTGCCAGTCTGGGAGGGGTTCCTCTGCATAACTGGAGCTAGCCTGGCTCAGCTCCCTCTCATGAGACTCTTAGCTCCATATAACCAGGTGCTATTTTTTTTAATCTTTTTTTTTTTTTAAAGATTTTATTTATTCATGAGAGACATAGGCAGAGGGAAGCAGGCTCCCTGTGGGGAGCCCAATGTGGGACTTGATCCCAGGGCCCTGGGATCACACCCTGAACCAAAGGCAGATGCTCAACCACTGAGCCACCCAGGTGCCCCTAACCAGGTGCTATTTGTCAGGAGCTGGCCCTGGAAGGCTGGGCCAAAAGTCCAGCCTCCCTAACTAAACACAAGCACCTTCCAGGAGTCTGTGGTGATGTACTTGCATTTAAACATCCCAGATGGGGCCCGATGATAGGCCTCGTTCTGTGACTCTTCCAAAGCAGAGTCTCGGCTGATCATCTTCTGTCTGGGCTGTTACAGCCATATATAAAACACCAATCCCCTCACCTCTAGACTAGAAGCTCTTCATGGGTTGGTTGTTGCCTTCCTGTCCCTTATTTCCTCATCTCTAAAATGGCCAAAAAAAAAAAAAAATTTTGTGTGAAGTACTTAGAACCCTACCTGACACAAGTGAGCTCCCGTTAAATAACAGCCATCATCATCAATAACAATAATTTAAGATAATATCAGTACCATTACTATGTCCTGGGCATGTAGCAGAATACCAACATAGGTGTGACCCCAACAGTTATTTGTTGAGTAGACAATGTTGCAGAAAACCATGAGGACATAGGGCTTCCTGGATGGAGGGATGAATTTTAGGGTGCCATGGGAAATTGGTAGATGGAATGTCCTCTTGTACTAACCTCCCTGCCAGACCATCTTACTCTCTGCAACAACCCAGTGTTTCCTCTTCACTGCAGCCTCTGGGAGGGGAGTGGGGATGGGGCTCCTGCTCTGGTTTTTCCTCCTGTGACATTTCCTGCATTGAAGTTTCATGAAAAGTCCTTCATTGGCTTTCATTTTTTCCTCAAAGCCGTGCTTCCGCACCAGGTAATGAGCAGCACCTAGTTAGGAGTGGTCTCCTAAAAGGGGACTATGAGGGCGCTGTTTCTTAGACCTATTCAAGGGGGAAATAAGTCTATAATAGTTAAATTAGAGGCAATGTATCCAGTGTGTACCTGGTAATGTTTTTGCTCGTGTTGCTTCCATTCAGAGGTTTATATGCAGTAGACAAAGTTTTCAAACATTGCTTTTGTGACTGGGAATCTTTAAAAGGGAGGGAAAGAAAGTTCTCACGCACAAAAGTACTGGATTCCTCTGTTGTAACTCGAGTATTGTCTCTGCTTATATGTACAAATGGAAGTGAAAGATATATTTGTCACCTTAATAAACCATTTTAGGGGCACTTGAGTGGCTCAGATGGCTAAATGTCTGACTCTTGATTTTGGGTCTGGAGGTGATCTCAGGGTCTTGAGATCAGGCCTCATGTTAGGCTCTGAGCTCAGCAGGAGTCTGCTTGGGATTCTCTCTCACTCTGCCCCTCCCCACACACGTGTGTGCCTGCATAATCCCTTTCTCTCTAAAAATGAATAAATAGGGACACCTGGGCAGCTTGGTTAAGCAACTGCCTTTGTCTCAGGTCATGATCCTGGGGTCCTAGGATGCAGCCCTGTGTTGGGCTCCCTGCTCAACAAGGAGTCTGCATCTCCCTCTCTATCTGCCTCTCCCCAGCTCGTTCTCTCATGTCCTCAGATAAATAAAATATTTTAAAAATAAAATAAAATAATCAAAATGCATAAATCTTTTTTTTTAAAGATGTTATCCATCACCTAGAAAGCTTTTTAAACAGCACAAATGAGGACATGGAGCCTCAGACTGATGAAATCGGAGGGTTGAGATTGGGCCCGCGGAATAGCTATTTTTTAAATGCTCCTCCAGTGATTCTAAAGTGCAGCCAGGATTGAGAACCATCCATTTAGCTGCACTTAAAAGACTCTTTCTAGTTTCCTACTAGACTAAGTATCAGTTTCCACTGACATGGACAATTCCTGTGGATTGAGAGGAACTCTTTGCTCACTAGAATCTGATATTTGCTTTTCTCTCCAATCCTTTTCAATTATTAGAACCTCCCCCACCCACCAGCCCTGGCTATAGTAAGCTGATCGTTAACTACAGGGAATAATTGTCTCAATCATTTTGTGTGTGTGCTCCTAATGCTTATTAAAGTTTCAATATGAATTAAATTCTCCCACCTGAAGAGACTTCTACTCTACCGTGGCACAGAAGATATAATTTCTGAGAAATACTTTTTCTGGGGAAAACCATTTATTTATAGGAGGAGAGCATGTGGTCTCCTGTACTCTTGTAGAGTCCCTCCTCTTTGATGAATGGCTTCACTTGGTTGTTAAGAATATTTCCTTCCCTTTTTTTTTTTTTTAGACTTTATTTATCTATTCATGAAAGACACAGAAAGAGAGGCAGAGACACAGGCAGAGGGAGAAGCTGGCTCTCTGCGGAGAGCCCGACACGGGACTCGATCCCAGGACCCCAGAATCATGCCCTGAGCCAAAGGCAGATGCTCAACCACTGGGCCACCCGGTGATCCCAGGAATATTTCATAGATCATACAGATCCAAACACAGATGAACAAAAAAGAAGAGGTTTCCTACTCAAATGCACTATGCAGTATCTTTTTTTTTTTTCATCTGAGCAAAAAGATGAGATTGGGTGCCTGATTACATTGTATTACAGTGATACATTTTTGAAACATAAATAGATACAGCTGAGCTGCCTCTCCCCATTCCTTCATTTTGGTTCATGTTGAAAATATTCTTTCTGGCCCAACTTTGCCATACTGCATATCTCTCCAGACAGTACTTGCCTTCTTGGTCTCTTAGCTTCAGGCTTTCATGTCCTCGCCTGTACCTAGTTTTTAAAATTCTTCAACGAGGCTCTAACCTTTGCTTCTGCACGTTAGAATTTGCCTCCTCCACCTGTCTGGTTCCCGTCTCTGCTTTCATTTTCAAAATGCCAGGCTGATGTTACCTTTCCAGCTTCCCCAGCTTCACAAGAAACAGTTAAAGCTTTTTTTTTTTTCTTTAAGATTTTATTTATTTATTCATGAAAGAGAGAGAGAGGCAGAGAGACACAGGCAGAGGGAGAAGCAGGCTGCATGCAGGGATCCCAATGTGGGACTTGAACCCGGGAATCCAGGATCACACCCTGAGCCAAAGGCAGGCGCTCAACTGCTGAGCCACCCAGGCCTCCCCAGTTAAAGCTTTTCAATGATGTCTTCTGGAATCTTTATTTTTTAATATATTTTTAAAGATTTTATTTATTTATGAGAGAGAGAGAGGGGCAGAGACACAGGCAGAGGGAGAAGCAGACTGCATGCAGGGATCCCAATGTGGGACTCGATCCTGGGACTCCAGGATCAGGCTCTGGGCCGAAGGCAGGCGCTAAACCGCTGAGCCACCCAGGGATCCCTCTTCTGGCATCTTTAAACTCTTAAAGATGTCAAAAAGATTTACATCTCAGTTTGTAAAACAATTACAAATAAGTCAATATCAGCGCACTGTAGATGCCTTTATGAACCTAAGATTCCCGTACCCCACACGGCAATAGTGCCTTCAGCCGTTCAAAAGACTTCCGCCGATAAAGTGATATGAAATATTTTGGGTTCTATAGCTTCTTCTTTTATAGCACCTTTGTCTTTGGTTCCAATTCCACCAGATTCTCATTTCTCACTGTCTAGGGTAAGAATCCATTGAGACAAGGAACCCCTTTCCTTGGCCAGTGTCCTTGAGCGCTGCTTCTCGCACATTAATATCCATCACCTGGGGATCTTGTTAAACTTTCAGACTCTGATTCAGTAGGTCTGGGTGGAGTTTAAGACTCTGCATTTGTTGCAAGCTTCCAGTTGTTGCTGATCCAGGGAAGCAATAGTCTAGGGGCCTTCCTTTTTTTTTTTTTTTTTTTTTAAGATTTATTTATTTATTTGTTCATGATAGACAGAGAGAGGCAGGCTCCATGCCAGAGCCCGACGCGGGACTCGATTCTGGGACTCCAGGATTGCGCCCTGAGCCAAAGGCAGGTGCTAAACCGCTGAGCCACCCAGGGATCCTAGGGGCCTTCTTAAGCAGCTTTGGTGCCTGTCCCAAATGTTGATCACCAAAGCTTTCTCTGTGCTTTGCTGGTACCAAATCAACTCTCGACCAATTGCTGGATTAAGATTAGGCTGATAGGGCAGCTGGGGTGGCTCAGGGGTTTAGCACTGCCTTCAGCCCAGGGCGTGATCCTGGGGTCCTGGGATTGAGTCTCACATTGGGCTCCCTGCATGTAGCTTGCTTCTCCCTCTGCCTGTGTCTCTGCCTCTCTCTCTGTGTCTCACATGAATAAATAAAATCTTTAAAAAATATAAAAAAAACTTGTGGTAGTTGTTTCATTTTGCCCATCAGTCTTGTAGTTTCTGGCTAATTACCCTTACTTAGATCAACACAATGTATCATATGCTGTGAATCTCGGTCCTTAATCATCCCTACAAAGCGACTTGTGTGACAATAGTCATTTTCTCCCTACGTTCATTTCCTAAAATTTACTTTTTTTTCTTTATAACTGGCTTTTCTTACTAGCCCTTTTAAAACTTCCACTGATTTTGGATTTACCAGACATGATGGGATTAAAAAATGTTCATAAAACACCTCAAAGTGAGACACAAACATGCCACAGACCAAAAATGCAACACTCAAAACAATAATGGTTGGGGACAACAAGCAAAGCTATTTCCTAGTGACCCGCAGAGTCTTTTGTTCTGATTTGGTGCTTTGTAGGAACCCATGAAACAATAAATTGATAATTTACGAGCAGAGGTATTTAATTGAATAAAATTTAAAAAGATTTATCGTTTCTCAGTAACTGTGGTTTCCAAATCTACCGGATACTGAGGCATCTGTCTCCATAGACCTGATCATTGGATCACTTACTCTGTACCAGGTACTATTTCTGGAAGGTTGGCAGAGGGCTCAGTGACAGCACCCCTCTCTCTTGTCTGAACCAACCAAGAAACAAGGAAAGAGTATCAGCAAAAAGTGCCCAGAATATCACTTTCATTTCTGGTAAGGATGATGAAGCACACGGCTTATACAATATTTATGGGTAAGCAAAATTCCTGTTACTGAACCTCTGATTAAGATTTGCCTATCCAGTCACAGAAAGCACTGGGTCACCCCAGCCTCCTCACCTGGCAGCCAGTCCTTGGGAAATAGAGTGAGTGTTCTCTGCTGGAAATTTGCAGCCAAGATAAAGAAGACAGGACGGGGCCAGCTCCTTTGTCCCTAGCTCACTAACCAACATAGTCACCTCTCCTCTTCCAGGAAAGGCCTGGAGTGTTGTACTGTGGAGGAGCTTTCTCCACATGGGAGAAATTATCAAGAGGGGGAAGAGGTGTTCCTTCCCAGCCATAAGCCTCATGCTTTATCTTATTTGATTCCTACAACAAAACAATCAGTATTGACTGAGTGTCGACTTTTGGTATTCTGTCCATCACATATCTTTGTACATGAATTTTGAATTTTTTAAATATTGCATCAAAATACTACTCATCTTGAATACTGAGCTTTTTGGGTCCTCTTAAATTTTGTACCGGAAGTGAATGAATACCTTACCTGGCTCACCCTAGTCCCAGCCCTGAATCTAAAATAAATGGGGTGTAAAAAAACAAATTACTAAACAACTTTTTCTTAATGAAACAATTATTAAATTATCATATAGTGATGTGTACTAAGTTGAGAAACAGGAAGTGATTTGTGGGTTACTTGAATAATCTGGGAAAACCTACTTAAGGGGATGATATTTAAGCTGAGATTTGAATGCCACAAAGAAGCCAGTAATGGGACATTTTGGAGAAAAGCCTGTGAAAAGGCTTCAAGGTGGAAGCAAACCTGGAATTTTCAAAGAACACACACATACAAGGTTACTAAGGCTTAAGTGTCAAAGTCATGATAGGTGAGTAGTACAGTTGACCCTTGAACAATGGGTTGGGGGTACTGATTCCCTCAGTCAAAAATCTGCATATAACTTCTGACTTCTCCAAAATTTGGTGGATTAAATAATAGTAGATTAACACATATTTTGTATATGTTTTATATACTGTGTTCTTACAATACTACCTAATTTTTCTTTTTAAAAAAAATTTTTTTTGGTATTTCTAGGCTATGTGGTTCCTCTTCAAGTTTTTTCTAATCATTTCACATCTCCAAAATTTTTTCCAATGTATTTATTGAAAAAAATCTGCATATAAGTGAATCCACATGTTGTTCAAGGGTCATCTGTACTTACTTTGGATAGAATATCAGGACGGGGTGAAATTTTAGGACTTTGTAAGCCAAGTAAGGAGTTTGAATTTTATTTTGAGGGCACAGGAAGCAAATGAAGGGTTTAAAAGTAGGAGAGCAACATGAGCTGATTGCTCTTTTAGATAATTCTCTGGCTGCCATGTCAAGGATGGATTGATTACAAGGGTGTAGATGCCAAGAGTAGAATCAGGGGACCTGTCGGTGTTCCTAGTGAAAGATGACAGTGCCTTAGACCAGGGTGATTATAGCGAAGACAGAGAAAGGGGAGCAGGTTCCAGGAATACTTTAGAAGCAGAGTGGTTTGGACCTGATGAGTTACTATAGGGATGAAGAAGAAACAGGTGATTTCAGGTGGCTTAACTTGAGCAACTTGGTGGAAGGTGGGGGCCATTAACTGAAATGGAAAAGACTGGGAGATGAGCAGGTCAGGAGATGAATACGCAATCAAGACTTCAATTTTGGGTATGTTGGCTTTAAGATGCCTACAGGATACATGTTAAGCAAGCAACCGGTCTGAACTGAAGGGGCAAGCAGGAGGACAGGACTGAAGAGAAGAGAGTTGGGCATCTGTGCCTTGATGGAATTTCCAGCGGAGAGGAGCACACATGGAGAAGAGCGGGAGGCAGGCGATGGAGCCTTGGGAGCAGCTGCTGAAACAGGAGTGGAAAGAAAGGGAGAAGTAGGATGTCCCTGGAGGCAAGAGAAGAACGTGTCTTAAAAGTGGTACAAGGGGGATCCCTAGGTGGCGCAGCGGTTTGGCGCCTGCCTTTGGCCCAGGGCGCGATCCTGGAGACCAGGGATCGAATCCCACGTCGGGCTCCCTGTGCATGGAGCCTGCTTCTCCCTCTGCCTGTGTCTCTGCCTCTCTCTCTCTCTCTCTGTGACTATCATAAATTAAAAAAAAAAAAAGTGGTACAAGGTATGGCTTCCAGAGCCACTGAGAGATCAAGAAAAAAATCAGGGCAGGTAAGTAACAAATGGGATTGCAATGCATGGAGGGAGGGCACTGGTGACCTGACAAAGGCGGCCTCCTTTGGTGTAAAGGGCATGGAAAGACTTATCGAGGTTGAAGTGGAAAGTGACGATGTTCAAATAGTTGATTATCATCCCCATGTTTTTTTTTTTAATATTTTATTTATTCATGAGAGACAGAGAGAGAGAGAGAGGCAGAAACAGAGGCAGAGGGAGAATCAGGCTCCCTGGGGGGCTCCCTGGGGGGCGGGGCTGCATCCCAGAGGGCGGGAACACGACCTGAGCCAAAGGCAGATGCTTAACCCTGAGCCACCCAGGCGCCCCATCCATCCCCGGGTCGTGAATGAAGAACCCGAGGTTGGGATGGTTAAGTATCTCACGCAAGGGCAAAGCCGGCGGGGGCAGATCCCGGATGCCCTCCGTGAAACCGTTTGCTACACAGCTGTGCAGGCCGTGCAAGAAATTTGCCCAATTCTCTCGCAAACCCTGAAAACCGATGCTGCCCTCGAAGAAGCCCTCCGCTGAAGGCCCTCGTTCGCGATGCCCCTGCAGGTTTCTACATTATTTTTTTTTTTTAAATTTTTAAATCTTGAATTCAATTTGCCAACACGCATCTCCTGACTCCCGGAGCTCATCTCATCGGGTGCACTCCGGCGTCAGAGAGCAAGCCAGAGAGACCCGGCCGGGCTGGAAGGGGCGCCCGAGCCTCCGAGGGGCGCGCGGCGGAGCGGGGAGGCCGCCCCTGTCCCGCCGCCGGGGCCCACTGCGGCTGCGCGGGCCTGGGCGGGGCGGGGCGCGGCGGGGCGGGGCGCGGCGGGGGCGGGGCGCGGCGGGAACGCGGAAGGCGCTGCGGCGGCGGCGGCGGCGGCGGCGCGGGGCGCGGACGGGGCGGGGGGCGGGGCCCGCCTTGAGGGAGCGGGGCGCGCGGGTGACAGGTGTGGGGCGGCCGAGGGCGACCCGGGGCCGCGGCGGGGGCGGCCTGAAGCCTCAGGGGACGAGACGCGGCGGCGGCGGCGATGCTGGAGACCCTGCGCGAGCGGCTGCTGAGCGTGCAGCAGGATTTCACCTCCGGGTGGGTATACGGGGGGGGGGGGGGACGCGGAAGGGACCCGGGGGCTGGGCCGGGCCCCCCGGACGCCGCCTCCGTCCTCCGTCCTCCCCCTCCCCCCTCCCCCCTCCCCGCACCCCGGTCCCGTCGCGGCCGAGGAGAGGAGCGAACTTTCCAGCTCTGAGGAACTTAGGTCCCGGCCTGGCCGCGCCGCCCCGTGCGCGGGGGACGCCCGGGCCCCTGTCCCGGCGGCTGGGCGGCCGCGGGGGAGCGCGGGTCACGTGGCGGGCGGGCGGGGCGCGCCCCCGACTTCCTGCGGCCCCGGAGCACCTGCCGGCGGGGCCCGGGCTCCTGCGGGGGCGGGGGGGGCGGGGGCCGCGGGGCGGTGGCGCCGCCGCGCACACCTGCTCCGCGGCCGCGCGGACGGCCCCGCTCTCCCTCCTCCCTTTTGTTCCCCCTAGCCCCGCCACTCCCCATTCCCTCCCATCCCCCCTCCCCACCCTCCCCCCACCCCTCCCCAGCTCCTCTCCCCTCCCCTCCCCGTCACCCACCCTTCCCCATCCTCTCCCCGCCCTCCCCTCCCCTCCCCACCCCTCCCCATCCCTCCCTCCCCACCCCTCCCCACCCCGTCCCCACTCCTCCCCTTCCCCTCCCCTCAGACCACCCTTCCCGCATCCCCTCCCCTCCCCTCCCCTCCCCTCCCCTCCCCTCCCCATCCCTCCCCATCCGCCCCCCCCTCCCCTCCCCATCCCTCCCCATCCCCTCCCCATCCCTCCCCGCCCCTCCCCTCCCCATCCCTCCCCGCCCGGGGTTCGGCGCTTCGGTGGAGAACCTCTCGGGCCAGGCGAGCGGCCGAGCCCCAGCGACACCGCCGCACCTGCCGGCGGCCCCACGCTCGGCCTGGAATCACCCGGGAGTCGTGGGCGACCCGCATCCCCGGCTGCAGCCCCGGCCCGCGTGGTCCGACTGGGGCTGGAGCTCTCGCAGGAGGTCGCAGCCCCCGCCCCCCGCCCCCCGTCACCGCCTGGGATTCCAGCGAGCCCGCAACTGGGGAGCCGCCGGCGGAGCGATTCGAGCGCCGGGGGGTGGGGGTGGGGGTGGGGGTGGGGGGGTCTCATCTCTACCCCCCAGCGAGTGTGTTGTTTTGCAAGTTAGTTGCACGGTCTTGCCTCGGTTTCCACGACTGTACAGAGATGATAAAGATGGTACTTGCAGGGGTTTGGAGGTCAATGAATGAGCGCGTGAAATGACCCGCAGAACAGCAAGCGCGGTGTCCTCTGTTGTTACTACTTAGTGCTCAATTCGTTTGCATTTTCTTATTCATTTCTTTAGAAAAAGTGTCCCCTTCATAAAGAGTCTGTTAGCTTGTCATACAAACCCTTTGGAGAATTTTCTGAATAAGGACATCTCCGTCCAGCATCAAAGGGCTTTTTTTTTTTTTTTTTAGATTTTATTTATTTATTCATGAGAGACACAGAGAGGGAGAGACACAGGCAGAGGGAGAAGCAGGCTCCACGCAGGGAGCCCAATGGGGCGGGGGGGGGGGGGGGGGGGACTCCATCCCAGGACCTGGGATCATGACCTGAGCCGAAGGCAGATGCTCAACCGCTGAGCCACCCAGGTGCCACTAGGATTTTACATTTTCAATGAGAAAGATGCTGGCTAAGATTTTATGGGACAAAAATGTTCACATGCATTGCCTCCTGAGTGCTGAGTATTTGGGGCAAATACTTGAGCACTTACCACATGTAAATCATTTTTGATACTTTCAGTTTGGAGTTCTTAAGGATAATTATAGATGCTCTGGGAGTGCTTCATTTATGGGTTGTATGGGTTAGTGTTTTGTTTTGTTTGCATGCTTGCAATTTTTTTTTTTCCCCATTTAAATTGAAAAAGGAACTTCTGGGAAGCCTGGGTGGCTCAGCAGTTTAGCCCTGCCTTCAGTCCAGGGCATGATCCTGCCCACCCCCCCCCAGTCGAGTCCCACATAGGGCTCCCTGCATGGAGCCAGCTTCTCTCTCTCTCTCATGAATAAATAAATAAAACCTTGAAAAGAAAAGAAAAGGAACTTTTTTTCAGGGTGTAAATTATCTAAGAATTTGGGTGGTATACTGGAATGGTTTGCCTGGAGCATGATAGTAGTGGTATTAGGTACACCCCCCCCCCCCACCCCGTACACCCCTGTTATCATTACTTTCAACGAGTTAATGACTTAACAGCCTAGCTTCTGGTAGTTACTGTAACTCTGGGTTGTATGGGTGCTTCAGAAGCTGTTCATTCTCATGACTTTTGCTAAGGTTAAACTTAGCTAGGAATGTGAACTCTGGACTCAAACCATCATGGGAGATCTGGGTAACCTGAGTTTAGGGTTTAGTTAGGAAGGGGGTTTAGTTAGAACCCCTCGGGAAATGACTAATTGACAGTGTGGTAGACTGGAGCCACTTGGGGATTAGACATCCTGAGAGGGCTTGCATTCCATTTAGGCACTTGTTTGGCTTCCTCCTGGAGGGATCACGCTCAGCCGACTAGCTACTCCTCTCCATCCAGGTGGTCTGTTGTGCAGCTAACTGGCGGCTCGAAACTCTCCTACTCACTTTTGTCCAGTTCACAAATTCCTGTGTGACTCTTAACCAAGAAAGAATCCTCTTAATTCATTTTAGTAAACTCTTCCATATTCAGCTTGAGATCAACCTATTTGAACATTTTGTCCTGATGAGGAAAGATGAAATTAAGCAGCGTCTGTGTATGTTGCATGAGGGCAGGGAGGGATTCAGAGGTGAAAATGATATGGCCCTCACCTCCCCAAACTGTCAAATTGTACCTGACATACCTTTAGAATACTTGGTTCTCCTGCCTATAGAAACGAGCAACTGGTTTCTGAAATACTTCAGGAGCTTCCAGTGTTGGGTTGCCCAGGGGAATCAGTAGAAGGAAGGCCTACTGGATCTCTGTGTTCCTCAGTGTTGCTCTTCACAGTCACCCAGAGCACCAGCATCTCAGAGCTTTTCTGCTCATTTTCAACTAACGAAAATTCATGTAACTGGACTTTCTTTTTAAATATTTTTATTTATTTATTCATAGAGAGGCAGAGACACAGGCAGAGGGAGAAGCAGGCTCCATGCAGGGAATTCGATGTGGGACTCGATCCTGGGTCTCCAGGATCACACCCCGGGCTACAGGCAGTGCTAAACCGCTGTGCCACCGGGGCTGCCTATAACTGGACTTTCAACAGACTGATTTATTTATTTTTTTATAGTAAAAGAGGATTAGTGATCAGTTCCCCAAGAAAATGTCACATCAGTGATAAAAGCATGTCTGATGAACACAATGAATTTCCTTCCTCTTTCCACTCAGAAAACATGCCTCTTAAGATCACTTAAGGGCAGTGGCCAGAGATGCTGGTGGTGTAAGCGGAGGGGGACTCTTAAGTTCTCCATGGACCTGGGGTCTCTTTTATAAATTTTTTTGAACAATTTATTTGAGAGAGCACAAGTGCATGAGGGGCCACAGAGGGAGAGGGACAAAGGGACTTGCTGAGCAGGGAGCCCTGCTGAGATCATGACTTGAGCTGAAGGCAGGTGCTTAACGGGCTGAGCCACCCGGGTGTCCCTTTGTAAATTTTTATTCATTGTAACAGTTATGTCAAAATTGAGATAAACCTGGAAATTATATCATCTGACATAAGTGGGTAGCTGGCTGGCCCAAAGGACACAGGAGTGAGGTTCTGGGCCTCACTCTTCTCCCCTCACCTTAAGTGAGGCCTAATTTCACTTAACTTACTTCAAAACTGTTGGAGCCTTTTGGGAAGTTGACATAGAACATGTACTTTTTAGGGACAGACTTGAACTCTGAGGGAAACTTTGGGATATACTGAAGCACATACTTCAAATCCACTCTGGTCTTTGGTTTTTGTCCTTCAAATCCACTCTGGTCTTTGGTTTTGAGCTGTTCAGACCGAAAGCCTCAGGAATGAAGCAATGAGGCATGCAAAGCCTGCAGGGAATTGAAAATCAGATTTACTGAAGGTTTATAGCCTGCCTGTCACCGACTGGTGTTTCCTGTTTGTAATGCTCTGGGGTCTTGTGGGTAGGGATAGAAAACTTGTATTGTTGCAGCTAGGCAGTGGGTGTTTCTCCCCAGAGGCCACCACTGTCCCCAGCTTCACCCCTGCCCAGCAGACTCATTTCCTCTGCTGCCCTCCTTTAGTATCAAAACCTGCTCAAAGGAGAGGATCGAATAATCTAATTCATAGTATGGCAAAATGCTGACATTTTGCCTAAAATTTTGACCCTTCCATGATTACTCGCCTGTTTAATAAGCAGGAAAAAAAAAAACCCTCAATATTCAACCCGACTTAATAACTATTTACTGAGTTCCTACTAAGTGTCAGACACCAGATGATGCGCTCAGAAAGTGTCCTTTTTCACGGAAGCTTTTTTTCATTTTATTAAAATGCAAACAGATTTAAGAGGCTTCTCCCTCAGTTTCCTTTACTAATTGTTGTCTATATCTTGAGCTGGATCCTGGGGCTGCAGAGTCATGGGCAATGGAAAGGGAAGTAGAGGGAACTGAACAGTAAAGATACAGGTGACCTGTGTGTCTGTGAGCCCAGAGGGAGGTGTCCTTAATTCAGATGCATTTACAGAAGGCTTCAAAGAGGAGGTGGCTTCTGTACTGGGCCTCCAAGAATGAGGAGGGATTGTAGCAGATTTGGGTGAGGACGTTTCCAAGACAAGCAGTTGTGGGAGTGGAAGCTGGAAGGGAAGTTTAGTGACTAAGAAGATCTTTAGTGCTTTGCTGAATGAATTCATTTATCAAATACTTAGCACTTTGTGACAAGTGCCGTTCTAGGAGCCAGGATGTAGCAGAGAACCCGGCGGGCAGCAAATAGCGTCCCTGGGCTCTTTCTAGTGGCAGGAAGCAGAAGACCTCGAAGGTCAAAAAAACTGTCACCAACAGTACAGCAGGTTAAGGGAGTTGTTGGGGGGGGGATGAGGTGATTGCTACTTGGTACAGAGAGGTCCTGGCTTATTTTTATGTTGACTGAGTCTTTGAAGGTTTTTGTGGAGGGAGCAGCATGAGCCTGCCTGTATTTCTGGAAGAAATTTGAGAGGCCGTGTGATGGGAGGGCTGGAGATGTGGAATAGGGACGTTATTTGGGAGGCTCTAATTATGGGCCAGGGGAGAGATGATAAGACCGTGCTGGTGGTAGCCGTGTCACAAGGGAGTGGATGTGACAGGCATGGGGTGGATTTATAAACAGTGTGATGTAGGAAGGGAAAAAGGTGGAGAACTTAAGAATGTAAGGGAAAAAGGTGGAGAAGTTAAGGATGTTGACTTTGAAGTATCTTAGATGATGCCATTTACAAACAAAAGCATTTCAGAATAGTTTTGAAAGAAAAGCAGTTGACAGTGAATTTGTTGTACGAGGTGAACTTATGGCTTGACCTCCAAGAAGCAGTTGGAAATACAGGAAACTCTCCGGAGACAGGTCAGAACCAGCACGGTGTAGTTGTGGTTAATTAGGATAGAGGTAATCTAAATTCTTCTCCGTTTCCTGACTTTTTGCAATTTTGGTGTGACTCAGGTTCCACAGCTGAGGGTCATGTGTACTTTGTTGTTTTTTAAAAAGATTTATTTATTTATTTTAGAGTACCAGTGAGCTAGCGAGTACAGGGCGAGAGGGAGGAGAATCTCACGCAGGCTCTGCGCTCAGTGGGGCTCTAGCCCATGATCCTGAGATCATGACCTGAGCCGAAATCAAGAGTCAGATGCTTAACTGAGTGCCCCCCCCCCCAAACCCTGCACCCTGGCGCCCCGAGCCATGTGTACTTTTAAGTGTGAGGATGCTTTGTTTCCATGGTCTTGTTTTTAAAGAGAGGGAAAAAATGATAAACTTTCATGGAAAAGTACAATAAATGGGATTTGTATTTGTAAGCAGAATTTAAGGTCAGAACAGGGAGACATGAGCACGGTTAAAAGAATTGAACCTTAATGACAAAATATGCTCTTTAATATGTTTTTGTGGTGTTTACAACAGTCATGTGAGCTTTCATAATAGCTGATGAGGTTAGCTGAGTAGGAAGTTGAAGCGCAAATGAATGCCATTAAGGTCACCCCGTGAGGTTGAGTCAGCTAGAGAAAGCACATTTTCTGCTTCTCATTCATTATAGTGCTCCGTATTATCATTCTGTTTATCTGCTTCTTTTTAAACTTGTTGTGGAGGCTGTTTTTGCTAATCACCTCCTTGTCTTAGGAGATTCCTTCCATTTTAATATTTTCTCCAAGACCTAAAAAAATGTTATCATTTTTTTTTTTGTGTGCTTGTATCAAATCAAGGTAAGTCTTTGGAACAATCTAAAAATAAACTGTTGAGGTGTTAGGACAAATTTGAGTTTTACTGTTTTGAACTTCAATGTGTGTATTAGCTGATTTTGGTAGGTGATAACTGTCAGGTGTTCATCTGAGTCTAAATTGATACAGTCACACACACAGCAGTCCTAATGTCTTCCTGGGGTTGTGTGGGAAGAAGACTGGGAATGGTGGGGAAGGAAGCCTTTTCCAGGAACTATGTACATAGTTTCTTAATTTTCTTGGTGGAGGTAACTCTTATACATTTGTGCATTAGCTGTGTTTACAGAATGCTGCCAAAGTCGTATTTGGAATTTTATTTAATTCCTGTGGCAAATCATTACGGTCAGTTTAATGCCACCATTTTATGTTTGAGGAAACTGGGATATTACACCCAGATCAGTATTGCCTTCTTAGTGAGTCTTGACATTGTGGGATATTAAATGGCTTTTATTAGCGAGTTGTTTCCAGCACAGAATCATTGTGAGAAGTTTTAAGTAGAATTAGAACACGATAAAAACAGTATGCTACTTTTAGTTGAAATCCTAGGGTTTTTTTTTTGTTTTGTTTTTGTTTTTGTTTATGTTTAAGATTTTATTAATTTACCATGAGAAACAGAGAGAGGCAGAGACACAGGCAGAGGGAGAAGCAGGCTCCATGCAGGGAGCCTGATGTAGGACCTGATCCTGGGTCGAAGGTTGTGCTAAACCGCTGAGCCCCCTGGGCTGCCCAAAATCCTAGATTTTGAAGATGTATTTCAGCAAGGAACTTTTTTTTTTTTTTAAGATTTTTAAAATTTATTTATTCATAGAGACATACAAAGAGAGGCAGAGACACAGGCAGAGGGAGAAGCAGGCTTCATGCAGGGAGCCTGACGTGGGACTTGATCCCGGGTTTCCAGGATCACACCCGGGGCTGCAGGCCGTGCTAAACTGCTGAGCCACCTGGGCTGCCCAACTTTTTGGTTTTTTTTGTTACTTGTATACACACACACATACATCTGATCTTATTTTTGTTTTCCAACTCAAAGTAAGAATAATAGTCCTTGTGACCCATTCTATGTTGCTCTCCTCAACCTTCTTCACTGTTTCTTGCCTCCTTCCAGCTACTTTGCTTTCTCCATCGGTTTCTGTTCTGAATTTTGGCACACGGATGATTTATGTGGAGAAGGTGTGATGAGAAAAGATGAAGGGCTGAAAGGCTGCGTTTATTACAAAAGTGTTTTTACAAAGCAAACATAAAAAATAGAATCACACAGCGAACCCCATATATATATTCATTATTCTGATTCAACAGTTGTCAACCATTGCCACATTTGCTTTGCCTCTCCCATAGGTATAAATCTCAGATCTATTATATCTCTCCTACGTCAGTTTGCACTCCTAAAAAAAAATAGAGACTTTACATAAATGCAATGCCAACATCATACTTAACAGAATTAACACTGACTCTTTGATATTATCAGTTATCTAGTCCATAATCAAATTTCCTGGTTCCTAGAAATGACTTTTTACAGTTGATTTGTTCAAATCCAGATCAAATAAGTTCCACACATTACATTTGGTTAAGGACCAAACTGAAAGCAGATGGTTATTAAGGAGCTGCATGGAGAAGCTCTCATTGACTGACCTTTCCAACAATTTTATTTTTAGCTGCCTCTGACATTCCTTCTTGCTCTTTTATTCTGAACTAATTTCTTCTTTTTCGGGGAGGAGTTGTGGAGGAGCACAACAGATTTTATATATTACAATTGAGAAAGTAAAAGTTTATTTCAGAAATAAGTATTTGATGGGGCACCAGGGTGGCTCAGTCGGTTGAGTGTCTGCCTTCATCTCAGGTCGTGAATCCCAGGGTCCCAGTACAAGTGCCCCACATCGGGCTCCCTGCTCAGTGGAGAGCGGGCTTCTCCCTCTCCTCTGCCTCTCTCCCGGTTCATGCTCCCACTTTTGCTCATTCTCTCTCAAATAAATAAATAAAATCTTAAAAAAAAAATACTAACCTCCATATTTGGCAGACCATATAAGAATGGTCCATAAAGAATCATAACAGTTCCCTTGCAGTATCCTTGTACACGTAACTATATGGAATTGTCCTGAGTCACTAAAAATAATACTAAAATCAGTTTGAGTGTAACGTACTGCTGGGTATCACCAACCTAGTATAATTCTACCTGGATGTTACAACTAAGGGCCTTTCTCGAGTTTTGGAGTGGAAGTGATAGAGCCTGATTGTTGAAATAACTTTTCCTAGTTGTTGTGTACTCTTAATTTAGACCAGATTTACTAGTTGCCAAGGTGAAGCTTGGAAATTTATATTGTTTCTCTAGGACAGTTCAGACTCTGTTAATACAACTCCCTTGACTCATCTGGAGAGAGATACACAAATGGGTTTTGTATTAAAGAAATTTCAGAGTCTTTTGGAACAATGCAGAGAAGTTTATCACATTAGTATTTTTGTTTTTAAAAAACAACAGAGTAATGTAAAGATTTTTGTATGAAACTGTCATTCCAGTTTGTTTTTTTTTTTATAAAAAGTCTCTTTTTGGTAGTGAGCCAGGCATTATGCACAAAAAAGATGGAGTCCTCTGCCCAGGCTTGCACATAGAGGTTCAGGCTTGGGGGTGTTCAAGGAGAGTCAGCTGGTATTTTAGGCAGTTTCTGGCTGATAGCAGTCAAGCACCTTGAGGAAGGGCCCCCTATTTCTCCTTTTATCAAAGGCTTGTTAGAGGCGGTGGTGGTACAGTGGCCTATGTTTCAGACGCTATTTGGAAATAAAGATTTGTTAAAGTAACCACGTGAAGAACATTTACAGCGATATCTTATTTTACATGATAATGTCTCACAATATAGCACTCACTTTTTTGGCAACTTCTTATAATAGACTACCATATAATTAATTGGTACAGAGTCGACAGCCAAAAGAAGGTGAAAATGGGCCAGTGAAGTAAAAATAGATTAAACAAATCTATGAACTTCATATGATATATATAGTGGAGCCTATTTAATTTTATTTTTCTGTGTATCTCTAGGCCATTTCTCTGTTTTCTAGCCCAGTAATTTTAAAAAGCCAATAATAGGGAGTAGGCTGCTGTAGTTAAGTAGCTAGAAGCAGTAAGTTATCCCTGATAATCAAAACACCAGTGGTGTGGAGATGGGGAATTTAAATTTAGAAAAGAATAGAAACAGGATCCCAAACAAACTCAAGTGACCATAGATTGATTTCAAGTTGGTAAATGAAAAGACATTCCTAGCTCAAAACGTCTGAGGAGATGATTATTTGGCCACAAAATTTAATCAGTGGTATTATTCATAAGAATGACCTGGAGTGAGCAGAAAATGTTTGATAGAATATAGCAAGTCCTCTTTAATGAAAAAGGTTTGTGATATATTTTAAGAAACTTTTGATCAGTGCTAAAACTTTCACAAAACGTTGGTACTTAAAGAGCTTTGAGTGCCTGCTATCATTTCTATTTAATAAAATGTGGATGCTTAGATGTCTTTGTTATCTACCAAATTCACCTGTATGGACCACTTCTTTTTCTAATGATGCCAGGTAAATGACATTTCTCTAGTCCAATCTGATTTAGGAATTGTTTCTAAGGGATTGAGGCAAGAAAAATATAAAGATGTTTTCTACAAATGTTTGGGGTGTCTGATGTATAGTAAACCCTTAAATACTTGTCTGGAGAGCTGCTTAATTCTTGCTAAAATAATTAGCCCATCCAATCTAAAATTTTAAGAACTGTGGAATTCATGATTGGAAAAAATCTCTTAAGCTGTAAAAATATGATATTTTATACTTGTTGAATTATAGGCTGAAGACTTTAAGTGACAAGTCAAGAGAAGCTAAAGTAAAAAGCAAACCAAGGTAAGCCTGTGCTAAGATTTAATTTATTGTGACTTAAATTTTATACAGCTTTTGGCTCTAGTTATAAAAGTACGGTTACTTTAGTGGATTTTACATCTGTTGAGTGCATTGACAACAAAACAATCTGATTATTTCTAAATTGTGTAACACTGGAAGATTTTCTGATAAAATTGTGAAATGGCTGAAGACATGGTGAGGTGTAGTTTTTTTCTAGGACAGCCAGTGGTTATTATTTGATCACAGTTAATCATTTTGTATATTAAGCACAAAGTAAAAGTCCTGCATTATTGAGAAGCAGATTAATAATGAAATAGTACTTGGCGAGTGAGCCTCTGGAGCTGTGTTACATGTTTTCTATAAAAACACCAGTGGTCGTTGTACAACTTTTTCTTTTCTTTCTCTTTTTAAAGTAAAGCACGACCAAATTTCACTTTAAGCCTAGAGATTATGAGTTTTTTTTTAAACATATTTTATTTATTTATTCATGACAGACACAGAGAGAGAGAGAGAGAAAGGCAGAGACACAGGTAGAGGGAGAAGCAGGCCTCATGTAGGGAGCCCTATGTGGGACTCGATTCTGGGTCTCTCCAGGATCACACCCCCAGCTGAAGGCGGCGCGGCTGCGCTAAACTGCTGGGCCACCAGGGCTGCCCAGGATTATGAGTTTTTAAAAACAATTCTTATTATCTAGCATTTTATCAAGGTATTCATCGTATTAAGTGCTAAAGATAATCTATAAGGCAGAATGATGGATGACAGTAGTTTGCAGTATTTTCGTTGTGAAATAAAATAAGACATTTCTCTAAAAGTTTAGGTAAATTCTCATTAGTAACTTAAAAGAATTCCACATTACAACTGATAGTGTCAAAATTCTCATATGTATTTTTTTTTTAAGTTGGCCTAAATTGGAAGCAATTTTAATAAAATAAGTTTCTGTTTTTGTTTTTTGGCAGGACTGTTCCATGTTTGCCAAAGTACTCTGCTGGTCTAGAATTACTTAGCAGGTAAATGTTTGCATTTAAATAAAAAATTATACTTCTGACTATTGTCTAAAAATATTTTATACTTTTATAGATAGAAACTTTAAAACAACTAAATTTTACCTAAACATAGTGACTAGAAATGATTAACTTCTTCATTTTCCTGAGGGGTTTTTACATTTCATTGATGAATGCAAAGGCTGTTCATATTCAGACTTTGAGCAGATTGATCACTCTTGTATTTGCTAGTCAATACTTTATTACGTGTATTTATGTTTATGGTTTTTCTGTTGCAAGAAAATTGATTTTGGATTTAAGTCTTTGAATTCTCTTTGATTTTTAATTTTATACTGTTTTTTCTCTACTCCCCTCCTATTGGCATGCAGATCAATATTAAAATACATGATTTTCTTACATATGGCACCAAAAGCATAAGAAACAAAAGAAAAAATAGATAAATTGGACTTTATCAAAATTAAAAACCTCTGTCTTTCATAGAACCCATCAAGAAAGTGAAACAGCAATCCACAGAATAGGAGAAAATATTTGCAAATCATTTACCTGCTGAGGGACTTGAATCTAAAATATATAAAGAACTTCTATAACTCAACAATAGAAAGACAACCCAATGAAGAATAGGCAAAGGATTTGAATAGATATTTCTCTAAAGAAGATATAAATAGCCAATAGTCAGATGAAAAGATGTTCACCATTTGTGGATGCTAATCAAGACCACAATTGAGATACCACTTCACACCCACTAGCATGGCAGTGATCAAAAAGACAGAAATAACAAGCATTGTTGAGGACGGGGAGAAATAGAGCCTTTTGCACACTGCTGGTAGGAATGTAAAATGGTGCAGCTGCTGTGGAAAACAGTTTGATAGTTTCTTAAAAAATTAAACATAGACCATGTGACCTGGCAGTTTCACACCAAGAGTATTGAAAACTTATGTCCACATAGAAACTTATGCACAAATGTGCACAGCAGTTTATCCATAAAGCAGAATTATTCACAATGGCCAAAAAAGCGGAAACAACACAAATATTCATCTACCAATGAGCATATATTTTAGCGGCGGAAAGGAACAGAGTGCTGGGACATACTGTTCTCCATGTAGATGAAACCTAAAAACCAACACAAAGGTTATGTACTACATGATTCCTTTTACGTGAAATGTCCAGAATAGGCAAGTCCCTAGAGACAGATTAGTGGTTGCCAAGGATTGAGAGGGGAATGGGTATGGGTTTCTGTTTGGGGTGATGGAAATGATTTGGAATTAGATAGTAGCGATAGTTGTCCAACTCTGTGAGTGTACTAAAAACTGCTGAATTGTACACTTTAAAAGGGTGTGAATTACCTCAATATAGCTGTTATAAAAATATATAGTTTAAGTATATGTTATATGTGCTTCTGAAGTTAATAATATGTTCATTCTCCTGAGCTGCATTTATGATGACAAAGTCACCTATGCCTACATTTTACTTTTTCTTTTTTAGCTCTTTACTGGATTTCTTTTTATGGTTGCTAAATCTAGAGATATTTTTTCTTGTTTGTAATGGAAAGTACTTAATTTGATACCAATTTCCTGCTTGGTTTTGTTGAGTGAAGAGCATAAGTGAACATGAAAGAAGGTATATAGTAAAAATCGGTGGTGTACTGTTTACATTTTATCTCTTAAATCTAGTGATTTAGTTGAATGAACTTCATTGAAAGATTTATATTAGATGTGTAGACTTTCACGTATGGTAGTTTTTTGAGACAGGATGCCTTGTGGGGCTTGACATGAAAATTTACAACCATAGGAAGATGTCCATAGTATGTCCATTCATTGCCTTGAAAAACTGTTTTTACTTTTTGGAACTAATAGCAAGTGGAGGAAAGACCGTTTCAAATACCAGATCTCTATATTATAATTTTTTTAATTGTTAAAAATTGTGATAAAATACCGATAACATGAAATTTACCATCTTAACCATTTTTAAGTGCAATTTAGTAGTGTTCAATACATTCACGTTGTTATGCATTCAATCTCCAAAACTTTTCATCTTGCAAAAATGAAACTCTGTACCTATTAACAACTTCTTCCCTACCTCTGGTGAACATCATTTCATTTTCTCTTTCTGTGAATTTGATTAGTCTAGGTGCCGCATATAAGTGAACTCAGATAATATTTGTCTTTTTGTGACTGGCTTGTTTCACTTAGCATACTTTTTTAAATTCTAATGTAAACTTTTCTGTCCAAGCATATGTCAGAATTTTCTTTTTAAGGCTGATGAATGTTCCATTATAACTATCTACCACATTTTCCTTATCCTTTCATCTATCAGTGAATGCTTAGGTTGCTTCCACCTTTTGGCTTTTGTGAGTGATGCTACTGTGAACATGAGTGTGCAAATCTCTCTTCAGGACTCTCCTTTCAAATTTTTTGGATATGTACTCAGAATTGCTGGATGATATGATCATTATATTTTTAATTTTTTGAAGAACCCCTGTAGTATTTTACAGAGCAGCCACACCATTTTACATTCCCACCAACAGTGCGTGGCAATTCCCATTTATCCATATCCTCACCAAAAGGACTTTTTTTTTTTAATAGCCATTCTAACTGATTTGAAGTAGTATCTCATTGTGGTTTTGATTTGTATTTCCTTCATTACTGATGGTGGTGAGCATCTTTGCATTTACTTTTATATATCTTTTTTAGAAAGAAGTCCTTTGCCCATTTTTGGATAGGGTAATTTTTTGTTGTTGTTGACTATCCTTTCCCCATTGCATGGTCTTGGCACCCTTGTTGAAAATTATTTGACCATGTATGTGAGTATTTATTCTTGGGCTATTTCATCGGTCCATATATCTGCTTTTATTACAATAGCACACTGTTTTGATTATGATAGCTTTTTAGTAAGTTTTAAAATCAGAAAGTCTGAGTCCTCCAACTTTGTTTTTATCAGGGTGGTTTTGGCTATTCAGGGTCTCTTGAGATTCCATATGAATTTTAGGATAGATTTTTCTTCTACAAAAAATGCCATTGGAATTTTGCCTAATTGCTCTGGCTAGATCTTCTAGTACTGTGTTGAATAGAATTAGCAAAAGCAGGCATCTTTGTCTTGTTTCTGATTCTTAGAGAAGTATGATGTTGGCTGTGGGTTTTTCATATGTAGTTTTTATTATATTGACATCATTTCCTTTTTTTAAAAAAAGATTTTATTTATTCATGAGAGACACACAGAGAGAGAGGCAGAGGCATAGGCAGAGGGAGAAGCAGGCTCCAAGCAGGGAGCCTGATGTGGGACTCAATCCCAGGACCTCGGGATCACGCCCTGGGCCGAAGGCAGGTGCTAAACCACTGAGCCACCCAGGCATCCCAACATAATTTCCTTTTATTCCTTGTTTTTTGAATTTTTATCATAAGAGTGTGTTGACTTTTGTTATGCTTTTTCAGCATCATTTGAAATTATATATTTTTCCCCTTCATTTTGTTAATGTGGCATATTACATTGATTGGTTTTCATATCTAAAACCAATATTGAATTGTAGGAAAAAAATCCCAATAGGTCATGGTATATAATCCTTTCAATATGCTGCTGAATTCAGTTTGCTAGTATTTTATTGAGGATATTTACATGAGTGTTCATAAAGGATATTGATTTGTAGTTTCTTGTAGTGTCTTTGGCTTATGTATCAGGGCAGTGCTGGCCTAGAATGAATTAGGGAGTATTCCTTCCTCTTCAGTTTTTTGGAAGAGTTTGAGATGGTTGTTGTTGTTGTTGTTGTTGTTGTTGTTTAATGTTTGGCAGAATCCATCAGTGAAGCCATCAGGATCCAGGCTTTTCTTTTGGGGAGGTTTTTTGTTTGTTTT
This sequence comes from Canis lupus familiaris, assembly GCF_011100685.1. NCBI lineage: Eukaryota > Metazoa > Chordata > Mammalia > Carnivora > Canidae > Canis > Canis lupus. The sequence continues at coordinate 16,148,261 of NC_049256.1, read as the reverse complement.
TTTTAAAGATTTTTATTCATTCATGAGAGACACAGGGAGGGGGAGAGAGAGAGAGAGAGAGAGAGAGAGAGGGGCAGAGGCAGAGACACAGGCTCCATGCAGGGAGCCTGACATGGGACTCGATCCCGGGTCTCAGGATCACGCCCTGGGCCAAAGGCGGTGCTAAACTGCTGAGCCACCTGGGCTGCCCCAGGGAGGTTTTGAGGGTTTTTTTTTTTTTTTTTTTTTTAAATGTTTTACCAGTTTTATCGAGATATAATTGAGATATGTCATGGTATAAGTTTAAAATGTACTGTATAGTTGCTTGATTTACATGTGTTGTGAAATTATCACAATAAGCTAAATTAGCATCTATCATCTCCTAGAGATAAAACAGAGCAAAAACAAATATTTCTTCCTGTGATGATAATTCTTAACAGCTTTCATGTATGTCATACAGCAATGTTACTATAGTCATCATGTTGTACAATACATTCCAAGTACTGATCTGGGAGTTTATACCTTTTCACCACCTTCCTCTAGCACCCTCTCCCTCTACTCTTTACCTTTGATGACCACAAATCTGATCTCTTTTTCTGAGTTTGGATATTTTTTTTTTATTCCACATAAAAGTGAGATCACACAGTATTTATCTTTCTCTTTCTGATGTATTTCACCTAGCATAATACCCTTAGAGTCCATCCATATTGTCACAAATGGCAAGATTTCCTCATTATTTATGGTTGAATAATATTCCATTGTGTATGTTATATATCTATACACCATTCATTCATTAGTGGATACCTAGGTGGTTTCCATGTCTTGACTATTGTAAATAATGCTGCTATAAACATCAGGGTGCAGATATCTTTTTGAGTTAGTATTTTTTTTTCTGTTGAATAAATACCTAGAAGTGGGATTGCTGGATTCTCCACTCTGTTTTCCATAGTGGCTATACCTGTTTATAGTCCCACCAGTAGTGCACTGAGGATTCCTTTTTCTCAACTCACCAGCCTTTGTTATATCTTTTTGATGATTGCCAATCTAACAAGTTGGAGGTGGTCGTTCATTGTAGTTTTGATTTGTATTTCCATGATAATTAGTGATGTTGAGCATTTTTTCATATACCTGTTAGCCATTCATGTATCTTTGGGAAAATATCTAGTGAGGTATCTTTCACATTTTAAAAATTGGATTATTTGGGAGTTTTTTTGGTATTGAGGTATATATGTTCCCTATATATTTTGGATATTAACCTTTTGTCAGATAAGTGGTTTGCAAATATTTTTTCCCATTCTGTAGGCTGTTTGTTCATTTTGCTATTTCTTTTGTGCTATAGAAGCTTTTTAATTTGATGTAGTCCTACTACTTTTTGTTGCTTTTTCTTTAGGTGTCATATCCAAAAAATCATTGCCAAGATCCATGTCATGGAACTTTTTATCTATGTTTTCTTCTAGGAGTTTCATTGTTTCAGGTCTTACATTTAAGTCTTAATCCATTTGGACTTAATTTTTGTGAGAGGTGTAAGAAAGGGGTATAGTTCCATTATTTTGCATGTGAATATCCCTTTTCCCAGGACCTTTTATTGAAGAGATTATCTTTTCCATTGAGTATTCTTGACTCCCTTATCAAATATTAGTTGACCACATATGCTTGGGGTTATTTCTGGACTTTCTGTTCTGTTTCATTGATCTATTTGCTTTTATGCCAGTCCCATACTGTTCTGATTATTGTATCTCTATAGTGTAGCATGAGATCAGGAAATGTGATGCTTCACTCTTTGTTCTTGTTTCTTAGGATTACTTTGGCTATTTGTGGGCTATTTGTGGGTCTCTGGATGGCTATTTATACTTCTGTTAAAAAAAAAAAGCCTCTGGAATCTTGATAGGGATTGTGTTGAATCTATGGATAGTTTTTGGTAGTATTGACATTTTAACAATATTTTTAACAATATTCTTCTAGTCCATGAACGTGGGATACCTTTCCATTTATTTTCGTCTTTGATTTCTTATATCATTGTCTTACAGCTTTCAGAGTAGAGATCTTTCCCCTTCTTGATTAAAGTGATTCCTGACTATCTTACTGTTTTTGATGCTATTGTAAATGGGATCGTTTTGTTTTTTGGATAATTTATTGTTACTTTATAGAAATGTTACTGATTTTTGTATGTTAATTTTGTATCCTGCAACTTTATTGCTTTTGATTAGTTCCAACGTTTTTTTTTGGCAGAGTCTTTAGGATTTTCTATGTATAAAATTATGTCATCTGTAAGTAAAGACAATTCTACTTCTTCCTTTCCATTTCTGATGCCTTTTATTTCATTTTCTTGTCTAATTGTGCTGGCAAGGACTTCTGGTACTATGTTGAATAGGAGTGGTCAGATTGGACACCAGGAAAACTTTCAGCCTTTCCCCATTGAGTATGGTGTTAGCTGTAAGTTTATATAATAAGGCTTTTATTATGCTGAGTTATGTTCCATTTGTACCTAATTTGTTAAGATTTTTTTATCATGAGCAGATGTTGAATTTTGTCAGATGGCTTTTCTGCATCTATGGAGATGATCATATTTTTTTTTGTCTTTCTATTAATGTGGTGTATCACATTGATTTGCAGGTGCTGAACCTGCAAATCCTTTCATCCCAGATATAAAGCCCACTTGATCATGGTGAATCATTCTTTTAATGTGCTGAATTCAACTTGCTAGTATTTTATTGAGAGTTTATGTATCCATATTCATCAGGAATATTGACCTTTAGTTTTCTTTTCTGATACTGTCCTTTTCTGGCTTTGATTTTTAGGGTACTGCTAGCCTCCTAAAATGAGTTTGGGAGTATTCCTTTCCCTTTAATTTTTTGAAAGAGTTTGAGAAGGATTGGTGTTACAATTCTTCTTGAAATGTTTAGTAAAATTCACCAGTGAAGCCATCTCATCCTGGGCTTTCCTTCATTGGGAGATTTTTTTATTATTGATTCAATCTCCTTACTAGTAATTGCTATTCAGATTTTTCTGTTTCTTCCTAATTCCATTTTGGTAGTCTAAATGTTTCTAAGAATTTTTCCATTTCTTCTAGTTGTCCAGTTTGTTGGTGTATAGTTGTTATGGTAGCCTTTTATGGCCTTTTGTATTTTTTTGTGGTGTCAATTATAATGTCTCCTTTTTCATTTACAATTTTCTGATTTGGGTCCTCTTTTTTTCTGTGATTAGTCTAGCTAAAGTTTTGTCAATCATGTTTATCTTCAAAGAATCAGCTCTTAGTTTGGTTAATCTTTTCTGTTGTTTTCCTATTCTCTGTTTCATTTATTTCTTCTCCAATCTTTAGTATTTCCTTTCTTCTGCTAACTTTTACCTCAGGTTTTCTTTTTCTAGTTTTGTAAAGGTTGTTTATTTTGGATCTTTATTCTTAATGTAGGCATTTTTTTGAACTTCCTTTTTAAAACTGTATTCTAAAAGTTTTGGTATGTTGTATTTCCATTTTCATTTGTATCAAGATACATTTTTTTCCTGTTTATTTATTTTTATTTTTATTTTTACTTTTTTAAATTTCCTGTTTAATTTCTTCTTTGATTCACTGATTGTTCAGAAGTGAGATTTCAAAAACTGCTCCGTAACCTACAGACTTCATTCAGATTTCATCAGCTTTCCCACTAATGCCTTTATTTCCTGGGACCAGAATTCAGTGCAAAATCATAGGTTATATTTAGCCACTGTACTGCCTTCATCTCCATTAATCTAGAACAGTTCCTGAGTCTTTGTTTTTCATAACCTCAACACTTTTGAAGAGTACTATTATCTTGCAAAATGCCCCTCAGTTTGGATTTATGTGCTATTTTTTCATGATTAAATTCAAGTCAGTGTTTTTTTCCCCCAAGAATACCAGAAGGGCAATATTGTGTCCTTCTCAGACACATATTTATATGTTTCATTACTGTGGATCACGTGGAGGGAAGTGTCTGCTGCATTTCTACACTGTTATACTGTCTCCCCTTTTAATTTATAGGTATCTTGTGGGAAGATACTTCCAAACTGTGTAATAAATATGCTGTTTCTCTTCATCATTTCTCTCACTAATTTTAGCAACCATTAGAATTCTTGCCTGAAACAATTATTGTTGTGCTTACCAAGTGGTGATTTTTTATGTTTGTCATTTTTTTTTTTTTTGCAATAATTAATTGGAATTCTACTACAGGAGAATTTCTCCTCTCCCTCCATTTGTTTGTTCAGTTGTTTATTTAAATCGCTGTGAGCTTGTGGATGTTTGTTTTATCCCGAGTTATAACCCTGTCACTACCATTATTTGTTGCTCAGATTGTCCCAGGTTGAGCCACTGGGAACCCCTTCAGGTTTCTTCTGTGTCCTTGCGATGTGTCCCCATTATATTTGAGTTGTCTTTCTCTTAAGGCACCAGAGGATGTTCCAAGTTAATCTTTAGATGGTATTTTTTTTAATGTGTGGTTTGCATTTTGAATTATTTTTGCATATTTTAGGTATGAAGATACATGGGCTGCACTTCACAGAAGAGCCAAGGAATGTGCAAGTGCTGGAGAGGTAAAGAATTAGCTCATCTTAAACTTGTGGGAAGAATATCTTTTTGTGATGTTAAATGTTAGTATTTTGTTTTGTTTAGATTTTTATTTATTTGAGAGAGAGAGAGATGAGCAGGTATTTGAGAGAGAGAGAGATGAGCAGGGGGGAAGGACAGAGGGAGAAGCATACTCCCCGCTGAGCAGGGCATCCAGTGCAAGGCTCCATCCCAGGATCCTGGTATCATGACCTGAGCTGAAGGCAGTGGCTCTACCAATTGAGCCACCCAGGTGCTCCAAATGCTGTTTTGTAAGGAATTACATTTGGGATTACATTAAAATGTTTTAAAGGATATCTGAAATTTAATTTAGTAGTTGATTATAAAACTCCCTAAATTACATTTTGGTAATTTCTCTAAACTAAGCCTAAGTTTAGTTAGGCTAAGAGACTTTGTGACTTTTATTCTCAAGTCATAAGTAAATATTTGGTTCATCTAGGTATAATGTTTTGAATTTGCATCTGTTGCCTAAAGTCATTAATTTGCTTAACAAATAAATGTAAATGTTTCAGATGTCATCATCACCTCTCTTAGAAGAACAAATTATTTTCTAGCACTACATAAAGAGTGCATAATGAATAAAAGTGACCGGTAATTAAAAGTAGTTGGTACATGTACTGAAAGCTTTATTAGCTAAGATCAAATACTCTGTGCTATTGATGTCAATCAAACTTCTTTCTGAAAACATTTCTGTGATTCTGACTTTTAATTAATTTAGACTGACTTTAGTTATCACTTACCTAAATTAGTGAAGCTGTAGCAGTTACACAGAGGAGAGTAGTACATGTGATGAAAGTTAGACATTAGTGTTTCTCTTAGAAGTTACTGAAAAGGGGGAATGTAAGTTTCTGATTGTAAGGCAGATCAGGTACTTTGAAAAGCCTTGTAGCTACAGAACAGTTAAATGCTGGATAGATTTTTTAAAAATTATTTAATGCATTGGGTTCACAAAAACTAAGGGAGACCCTAAAGGGGGGAAAAAAGGAAGAAGGAGAAGGAGAAGGAGAAGAAAAACAAAAAAAAGGAACAGGGAACTGAAATCAGAGTAGCTTAAAAAAAAGAAAAAAGAAAAAAAAAACAAAACCCATAGAAGCTGGGGTAAAATACTAAAATAAAAGCTTTCAAGATTTATGGAGAAAGGAGACTTTGTGGGGAACTGGATCTGAGACTTCTGCACAGAGCTCTTGGATCTCTGAAGTGGCTGCATCCCTCAGTGAAAGGTTAGAGTAGAAAAGAAAAGCTACCTGTCTGCAAAAGGAGGCGACATGAAAACTTCTCTGCCTTCAGAACAGCTTAGAATAAATGCAGTCCTCTTTCTGGATTTGTTACTATCGCCTTGGCCTCCTTTCAGTGTGGGGCTCCAATTTCTACTTCCTGCACAATCGAGGAACCACTGAAGTAAAAGTGAAAGGATCACGGGTGACTGTTCCTTGACACCCAACAGAAACAAACACAGCTTCTACATGGAGGGAACCGGATAAACCTAGGCCCCTTAGTGTTTCTGCAGACTAAGGATGTGAGATATTGCAGACTATTAAATAGGTATATGAAAAGTTTTTGAAAGCTTTTATAGAGATAAAAGATGGAAAAATGAGTAAGGAATAAGACTTTATCAAACACGACTTTAGAAAGTCACATTAAAAACCCAAAGGGTGTGCTTCAATAGCACTTACATACAAACGAAGAAAGAATATAGTGTTGTAGAAGTCACTTAGAAGGGATCTCTGAGGTAAGAAAGTGGAAAATATGAAAGATGAGTTAGTAGAGAGTATTACAGAAGATCCTGAGGTTGAACCAAATGAAATTACCAGTATTAGACTAATTTTGATCTGGAAAGTTAGAGTTTCATATGGATCAACTTAACTAATAAACATTATGGGGGCACCTGAGTGGCTCAGTTTGTTAAGCATCTGCCTTTGGCGCAGGTCATCATCTTCAGATCCTGGGATCAAGCCTCTGCTGAGCGGGGAGCCTCCTTCTCCCTCTCTCTGATCCTTCTCCCCACTTAGGACTGTCCTTGTGCATGCTCTCTCTGTCTCAAATAAATAAATAAAATCTTTAAAAAAAGAAACATTCTAGAAAATGAGGGAAAGACAATGTAGGAGAAGATACATATGAAAGACAAAAATTATAAGGAAAAAAAACAATAAATCCATAATCAAAATGGGAGAGTTTTAATATATTCCTCTTAATTGAGAGGAAAAAAACAGATAAAATAAGTATGGATATACGAAATTTAAATAATGTGATTAACAAAGTTGATTGGATGGACAAATGCAGACTACTCTCCCAACAAATATTGAAGCATATTTGGAACACATAAACATTGACCATATACTGAGGCATAAAGCAATCCTCACCAAGTTTCATATAAATGAAGTCATACAGAATATTCTCTGATCTCACTGCAAATGAAGCTGTAAGTAAGAGAAAACAATTTTGAAAATTCCATATGTTTGGAAGTAAAAAATATGAGTATTTATGATTCAAAGAAGGAAAAGCATTGAAAATTTAAAATATACATATGAACTGTTGAATTTTCTCAAGTCACTTAGAGGGACTTAGAGGGACGTTTTATAGAGGAAAAAGATGGAGAGTGAGCTAATCTAACAAGTATTTGGAAAGAGAACAGAATAAACCTTAAAGAATGAAAGATGATAAAGATAAGTAAATGAAATAGAATATAAAATTACAGTAGAAGCTAAACAAAGTGAAGTATTCTGGGTTTTTAAAGTTTTATTTATTTTTTAGTAATCTCTATGCCTACCATGGGGCTTGAACTCACACCCCAAGATCAAGAGTTACATGCTCTCCCAACAGCGCCAGCACTTTGGGGGCACTAAAGTGCCCCCAAAGTGAAAAGGTCTTAGAGAAGACTAATACAGTAGCTAAGTCTCTGGTGATATTGAGCACGAAACAATTTTAAGAATTGAAGAGAATAAAAAAAGGGAATATAACCAGTTATTGCAGAGATTGAGAAGCTTAAGAGTTTATAAACAATTCTGACAAACTTGAAAAGTTAGATGAAATGCAAAAATCCTAGAAATTTTTCCCAAAATCAATTTTAGAAGCAGTTCTAATCCTAAGTAGTATTAAGGTCATTAAATAAATTGTGTTAGTGATTAAAAATTCTGCTAAGGAAGCAATGACCCGCAGAGTTAGATTACTATTAAACTTCTGGAATCTACCATTTCAGTGTTAGACAAATTCTGGCAGTAAATGAAAAAAGTGGAAACTATGACGAGCTTATTTTATGAGATTAGGGGAGCTTTGATACTGAAACCCAACAAGGGAAGTATGAGAAAGTGACATTGAAGTCTAGTCTCATTCATGAATATAAATATAGAAATTATAAACAAAATAAAATCATCATCTCTCACTTAACTTCAGTTTCTGGAAATCAGATGTTCTATGCAAAAACTCGATCAAGGGGCCTGTTTCCCATATTCGAAATTGGAAAAGTTATGTGTTACATGTCAACCCCAAACCTTCAACCAGCTTGCTTAAATATATTTAAAACCAGCAAAATGTTTACACATGGAATATGTGGCCTTATGGCCACAATCGCATTAGAAAACGCAAACTGGCATTATGCAGGTGTTGAGGTTGAGATCTCTCTCCAACAGTTCTCCTGGGGCTGTCTCTAGAGCGTTGCGTCTGAGGCTTTCCTCTGATAATGCTGGTGTGGCACATATTTCCTCTGATAATGCTGGCATGGTACTTATTACATAGTAAATAGATGAGGCTACTTGAAGTCAGAGGCTGGGGGAGGTCTGATTACCCCAAGTCCTATTGAGCCATTCTGAGATGAGCGCGGTACCTCAGATGCACCTGTAACTCGTGAAACTTACACGTGTGCACCAGGAGATTTGTCCCAGAATGTTTGAGCAGGCTTTTTGAAACTTTAGGCAGTCACACAGTCCATCTACAGAATAAATTCATAAAATCAGATACCATACAGCAGTGAAAATTACTGAACTGCATCTATGTGAATCAGCATCGATGAGTCCCACGGTGTTCAGTAAAGACCGTATCCTGTAGAGGAGCTTTCACAAATAATTCTTTTGTTTGTAAGAAGTATTCTATAATATATAGGAGAATTTCCTGTAAGATATGTTGTTGGATTTATGCTACTTGGGGAGCTTAAATTTATTCATAGAGTTATTTTAAGACCCACATCTGATCAGAAGTGCCTCTGTTGCTTTCCAGAAATACAGTACTCAACTTTAAAAATGAAAATTTAGGTATACCTGGGTGGCACAGTTCATTAAGTGTCCGACTCTTGGTTTTGGCTCAGGTTGTGATCTCAGGGTCCTGATGTCCCCCCCTGCCTTGGGCTCCACACACAGCATGAAATCTACTTAAGACTCTCTCCTCCTTCTGCCCCTCTCCCCTGCACACATGTGGTGGCTTGAGCATGCTCATGCACTTGCTTACACTCTCTTTCTCTCACAAATCTTATCTTTTGTTTTTATTTTTTAATTTAAATTCAATTAACATATAGTGTATTGTTAGTTTTAGAGGTAGAGTGAAGCGATTCATCAGCTGATTCATCAGGTGTATATAACACCCAGTGCTCATTACATCATGTGCCCTCATTGCCCATACCCAATTACCCCATCCCCCCAACACCTCCAGTGACCCTCGGTTTGTTTCCTATGATTAAGAGTCTCTAATGGTTTGTCTCCTTCTCTCTGATTTCTTTGTATTTTTTCCTCCCTTCTCCTCTGCTCCTGTATTTTGTTTCCTAAACTCCACATATGAGTGAAATTGTGTGAAAATTGTCTTTCTCTGATTTATTTCACTTAGTATGATACCCTCTAGTTCTATCCACCTCGTTGTAAATGGCAAGATTTCTTTTTTTTTTTGATGGCTGAATAATATTCCATTTGTGTGTGTGTATCACATCTTCTTTTTCCATTCATTTATCAGTGGACATCTGGGCTCTTTCCATAGTTTGGCTATTGTGGACATTGCTGCTATAAACATTGGGGTGCAGGTGCCCCTTTGGATCACTACATTTGTATCTATGGGGTAAATACCTAGTAGTGCAATTACTGGATCATAGGGTAGCTCTATTTTTGAGGAACCCCCATATTGTTTTACAGAGTGACTGTACCAGCTTGCATTCCTACCAACAATGTAAGAGGGTTCCCCTTTCTCCATATCCTTTCTGATAGCTGTCGTTTCCTGACTTGTTAATTTTAGCCATTCTGACCAGCGTGAGGTGGTATCTCATTATGGTTTTGATTTGATTTCTCTGATACCGAGTGATAAGCATCTTTTCATGTGTCTGTTTGCCATGTGTGGGCCTTTGGAGAAATGTCTGTTTATGTCTTCTGCCCATTTCTTGATTGGATTATTCTTTGGGTGTCGAGTTTGATAAGTTCTTTATAGATTTTGGATACTAGCCCTTTATCTGATATATCATTTACAAATATCTTCTCCTGTTCTGTTGGTTGTCTTTTGGTTTTATCAACTGTTTCCTTTGCTGTGCAGAAACTTTTTATCTTGATGAAGTCCCAGTAATTCATTCTTGCCTTTGTTTTCTTTTTGGAGATGTGTTTGGCAAGAAGTTACTGCAGCCGAGGTCACAGAGGCTGCTGCCTGTGTTCTCCTCTAGGATTTTGATGGATTCCTGTCTCAACGTGTAGGTCTTTCATCCATTTTGAGTTTATCTTTGTGTATGATGTAAGAAAATAGTCCAATTTCATTCTTCTGTATGTGGCTGTCCCATTTTCCCAACACCATTTGTTGAAAAGATTATCTTTTTTTCCATTGGATTTCTTTCCTATTTTGTCGATGATTAGTTGGCATAAGGTTGAGCGTCCATTTCTGGGTTCTGTATTCTGATCCATTGATCTGTGTGTCATCAAGTACCATACTGTCTTAATGATCACCGCTTTATAATAGAGCTTGAAGTCTGGCATTGTGATGCCACCAGCTTTGGTTTTCTTTTTCAGTATTCCTTTGGTTATTTGGGGTCTTTTCTGGTACACATTTTAGGGTTATTTGTTCCAGTTCTGTGAAAAATGTTGATGGTATTTTGATAGGGATTGCATTAAATGTATAGATTGCTCTAGGTAACATGGACATTTTAGTAATTTGTTCTTCCAATCCATGAATGTGGAACATTTTTTTCATTTTGTGTCTTTCTCAATTTCTTTCATGAGTGTTCTGTAATTTTCAGAGATCCTTTGCCTCTTTGGTTAGGTTTATCCCTAGGTATCTTATGGTTTTTGGTGTAATTGTAAGTGGGTTTGATTCCTTAATTTCTCTTTTTTTCTTTCTCATTGTTAGTATGTAGAAATGCAATTGATTTCACATTCTGCCACTTTGGTGAATTCCTGTATGAGTTTTAGCAATTTGAGGGTGGAATCTTTTGGGTTTTCCACTTAGAATATCATGTCATCTGGGAAGAGTGAGTGTTTGACTACTTTGCTGATTTGGATGCCTTTTATTTCTTTTTGTTGTCTGATTGCTGAGGCTTGGACTTGTAGTACAGTGTCGAACAACAGTGGTGGTGAGAGTGGACATTCCTGTCATGTTCCTGACCTTCGGGGAAAAGCTCTGTTTTTTTCCCTGTTGAAAATGATTATTTGCTGTGGGTTTTTCATATATGGCTTTCATGATATTGAGGTATGTTCCCTCTATCCCTACACTATGGAGAGTTTTAATCAAGAAAGGATGCTATGCTTTGTCCAGTGCTTTTTCTGGATCTATTGAGAGGATCATATGGTTCTTGTCTTTTCTTTTATTAACGTAGTGAATCACATTGGTTGATTTGCGGATGTTGAACCACCCTTGCAACCCAGGGATAAATTCCACTTGGTTGTGGTGAATAATCTTTTTAATATGCTATTGGATTCTATTGGCTAGTATCTTTAGAATTTTTGCATCCATATTCACCAAGGATTTTGGTCTGTAATTCTCCTTTTTGGTGGGGAGGTCTTTGCCTGGTTTGGGGATCAAGATAATGCTGGCCTCATAGAAAGAGTTTGGAAGTTTTCCTTCCATTTTTTAAAACAACTTCAGAAGAATAGGTATTAATTCTTTTTTAAATGTTTGGTAGAGCTCCTTTGGGAAGCCATCTGCCTGGACTCTTGTTTGTTGGGAGATTTTTGATTACTGTTTCAATTTCCTTGCTGGTTATGGATCTGTTTTTTTCTATTTCTATTTTAGTTTTGGTAGTTTATATATTTCTAGGAATGCATCCATTTCTTCCAGAGTCTCACAAATCTTTAAAAAAAATGAAAATTTATTTTAAAGTGTTTTGATGTATTGTTGAGATGTACATAAATATTTAAAATGTATGTCTTTAATATACATAGTGTTAAACCTGTGGTGAATTAATTTTGTCAGACTGTGCTCGTGTGTCTTTGGTGGCCTTTAACCAAACAACCTGCCAGGGCAAATATACTTAAGAACCTTTCGTTCTTTTTGACAAATTATTTTATACTCATCTACTTTAAAGCTAAGTCTTACTACCTAGTCTTAAAATTCAGATGGTATTTTAGAAAATGAACAATTGTGATCAATAGTAACTTTTAAGCTTTTTCTACAATTTTTTTTAATAAGTTCTTTGATTTTTTTTTTTCTCCTCCCTAGCAACATATAAACAAAGTTAATAATGACTTTAGGGGTTAGACTCTGAAGGCAGGTTTTTTGTTTTGTTTTTAAGATTTTATTTATTCATGAGAGACACAGAGAGAGAGAGGCAGAGACACAGGCAGAGGGAGAAACAGGCTCCATCCCGGGAGCCTGACTGGGATTCGATCCCCGGTTTCCAGGATCATGCCCTGGGCCAAACCCGGCACTAAACCGCTGAGCCACCCGGGCTGCCCAACTGAGAACAGTTTTTAAAAGTTAGGCTTCCAGTACATTATTTGCTTTAATTACTATTATTGTGAAATATTTGCTTGCCTTCGAATTGAACTCTTAAGATTCATGGGTTAATACTTTGAAGTGTAAACTAGTTAAATGAGACATGCTTCACTGTCTTTCTGTTCCACCATTGCTCTCCTCTGGCTGTGGTAGAAAGTTCACTGAACTGTGTGTTGGAAATCCTAGTTTCTGCACTAGTAATTTGACCTTGGGCATGTACTTTATTTTGTCTGTTGTTAGTCATCTCATCTGTAAAATGCCATAACACCACTTACCCTGCTTACCAAATGAAATTGTTTGGACATCGCATGAAGTTATGTACCCTCAAAGCACTGAAGTGTTGAGTTTCATATACAGTAGGGTCCCATTATTAGCTGTCTTATAAGTCATTGGTATCCTCCTTGTGTCTTTATGCCCCTACTTCAGTGTCCACCAGAAGGAATTTTGGTCTGAAGCACTGTGGGTTTGTCTTACTGCTTAAAAATGAAATAATGGTGTTTGACCTGGCTTTATTCAGAATTATTTATTTAGAGGCAGAAAAATTGGCCTTCTTGTGATAGATTGTTTCTTATTAAGTAACGTTTAAATACAGTTTTTTAGAGCGTTTTCTTCTGCTAGCTTTTTATTTCTTCCTTTCATACACCCCTGTAGCACACAGTCCCTAGAACATGATCGAGGGCCTGGGCTCGAGTGTCAAATTCATGGGATCCATCTCAAGTCTGCTGTGACCCTTGGGAAAGCGACATAACTTCATTACACCATAGAGTCTTCATCTGTAGAATAGAAGTGATAAAAGTGCTTAGTTTATAAGGTTGCTCTGTGGCCTAAATGAGATAATATACATAAATTGCTTAGCACAAGGCTTGGCACATAGAAAATGCTCAAAATGTTTTTAGTAGTATTGCCTAATCATTGATAACAATTTCTGAGAATCCATTCAATCTCTCATTCTTTTAAAATGGCATTTTAGTATATTCTTATATTTTTTCTACATATGCTGCTTCTATCCTGTATTGAGAATATAATTTTCAATTTTGTGGAAGTCATGAACTAGATTGTAGTTTTAATATTTATGTTGCACTTTAGTTTTCAGTAAAAAATGGTTAAATCAAAAACTCGATTTTTCAAATTAACCTAATTAATTAGGGTAGTTAAGATTTAACAGACTATAAAAAAACATATACCAGGAAAAATATATTATCCTCAAGTCAGCCCTGTGATATAGGAATTATCTTTTCTAGAGTTTAAAAACAGAAGCTAAGAGAATTTGGGAGACCTGCTGCCAGGATATAAGCACCAAGTGGGCAAGATGTGTTTTGTTTCAGTCACCATTCCATCTCCATAGCATGAACAATGCCTGGCAGACAGGGTGGGGTGGTCAGTAGAAGTTTGTACAGATGAATTTTGTTTCAAGCCTTAGTTTCCTTATTATTCATCACAGCTAGATAAATTAGCATTGCTAAGCATTCTTAAACTACTCCTAGGGATCTTTATAAAACTTGGTTGGCCATAGGCATTTTTAAGCATACAAAATTAATGAGCAGTGCAGCTTGAGTAAAGCTTGGTGTCACCTCTCCAGCTGAGTGGAGACTTGTCCAGGAGAGATGATACGGTCTTCTCTCCAGGGTGGGCTGGGAAGCAGTGGGGACAAGGTAGGGAATCCAGGTGGCTTTTAACCTCTCTATCAGAGCTTAGTTCTTTTGTTTCTGTGTTGGGAATTTCTAGATTGTAAAAATGTAGAAACCAAAGCAGTCTAGTACCACATACAAATCATTTTGCATCTGATTTTTTATATTTTTATTTCTCTAAAGTTGTCACTTTAGTGAGATGCAGTGCAAATTTGTGGTATTCAGGGGCCCCTGCGTACCTCAGTTGGTGACACATCTGACTCTTGATTTCAGCTCAGATCAGGATCTCAGGGTCCTGGGATCAAGCCCCGTGTGGGCTCTCTGCACGCAGCAGGGAGTCTGCTTGTCCCTCTGCCTGCCCCCCATTCTTGCATGTACATGTGCATTCTCTCTCACACTCTTCTCTCTCTCTCATAAATGAAATCTTTTAAAAAAAAGTCTTAAAGAATTTGTCATATTCATGTTCTAACTCCTGAAAAATCTTAATCTTGAGATGTGTAAATTGCCTTTTTCTTAACTGCAAACTCTCATTTACAGCTAACATTCAAATGCAGTTTCTTCTGTTATATAATGAACTTTGCAGTCTTTGTATTTACTGTACCACAGTGGTTATCTTTCACAATTCTTGCTTATCTTTGGTGGTGTTTTCAAAAGCTGACCTCTCCATGCTCCTTCTAAATCTTATTCTAAGGCTTTTCCCTCCCACCGTGTTAAGACCCAAACAGAATTGTCTGGGAGAATCTGGTGTCTGTCTTTTTCTTCACAGTCTGCAGTGAAAGAAGTTAGAATTCTTTAAGGCCAGTCCAGTATGCCATAGCCCTGCTATGAGGAGCCCTTTACATCTGAATTCCTTCTTTGTGAACATAAATGCTTTTCTCCTGTTTTCTGGAATCCATCACTTGCTTCAAGTCCTTCCCATACAAGTACTATTTACCTTCCTTTATGCAGTGTGTTCCTGTTTATAAATTGAATCATTTATATTCTAAATGCAGTCAGTAACTTTTCTGTTAAAAAAATTCCTTTTGTAAAGCAAGTAATTACCTGGTAATTGTGGTTTGGGTTGTTTTTGTTTTCTTTTTGGTTGTTCATGTTGGGTTTTTGATGCATTTTTTTCTAGATTTGGGTTTTCAAACACATGGTTTACTTAGAAACAGGGTATACTTAGGAGTGATTTCTAAGGTCATCTCTGAACTTTCTCCTTCCTGGGGTTAAGATGCAGAGACAAGCAGTAATTTGAGGTTTTCTGCACTGACTGTTAAGTTGGTGATTTTCTAAGAAAGAAGACAGTTCCAGTTTTCTTTAGGGGGTCCTGTTGTGGATACTCAGTAGAGGAGTTTAAAAGATAACAGTGAGTAAGTCACATTATGCTGACTGTCCTTTCCTCATGCCTGAAGTCTTTTACTTTACCCTTGCTCCTCTGTGTTGCAGCTGGTGGACAGCGAGGTGGTTATGCTTTCAGCACACTGGGAGAAGAAGAGGACAAGCCTAGTCGAGTTACAGGAGCAGCTCCAGCAGCTTCCAGGCTTATTAGCAGATTTAGAATCCATGACAGCAAATCTGAGTAAGTTTTATTTCTATCTGTACATTACTTTTAGGAATGAGAATAATTTTGGACAGGACTGGATAGAAATTGAAAGCCCTTTAAGAATACACTAAATTCTTGGTTAATATGATTTTTTGGGAAAGAGTGACTTATGGTTAATTTCATGTTCTGATTAATAGAGGATTGGACAGGAAATAGTTTTAAAGTGTAGAAATTATTTCTAAAATATACCACTAACTGTTTCAGCTCAGGAAACATAATTTGTTGATTCTTAGAGTGACTCAGGGTTATGCGTATGACATTAGATCTCATTTTAAAAGTATAAATATATAGGGGCACCTGGGTGGCTAAGTCTGTTAAGCATCCGACTCTTGTTTTCAGCCGAGGTCTTGATCTCAGGGTTGTGAGCCTACTTTAAGAAAAAAAAATAGTACAAATAAATAAAAAGGGGTTATAGTGACTTTGTTCTGGTTGTAGAATGTACTCTGGAAGTTAATTACTTTAAAAATTAGGTTTGCTTAGAGCTTCATATCTTGAAATTGGGGTTTTTTCCCCTCCTTGAACTCTTGAGAGATGAAACAAATCCAGGTAAATGAGTGCCTGTTTGGCTAAATTTATACCTGTGGAAGTTCATATATATATACACACATATGTGTGTGTGTGTGTGTGTGTATATATTTTAAGATTTCATTTATTTACTCATGAGAGACAGAGACAGACAGAGAGGCAGAGACACAGGCAGAAGGAGAAGCAGGCTCCATGCAGGGAGCCCGACAAGGGACTTGATCCCGGGTCTCCAGGATCATGCCCTGGACTGAAGGCAGCGCTAAACTGCTGAGCCACCTGCGCTGCCCTATTTTTGTTGTTTAATTGGATTGAATTATGCTGATATTCTTTATTTCTTGGGTTTATAGTCAAAAGATTACCTTTTATGTTTGATAGCACCACGAGAGGACAATATTGTGGCTCACTCTTTTCTAAATTTTTTTTTTTTTTTTTTTAATTATGATAGTCACAGAGAGAGAGAGAGGTAGAGACACAGGCAGAGGGAGAAGCAGGCTCCATGCACTGGGAGCCCGATGTGGGATTCGATCCCGGGTCTCCAGGATCGCGCCCTGGGCCAAAGGCAGGCACCAAACCGCTGCGCCACCCAGGGATCTCACTCTTTTCTGACTAAACTTAAGATCTTACTTAAGTGTAAGTGGTAAGAAATACATGGGAGATAAACTTGCTGGGCTGGTAACCTGATCCAGTCATATAGGTAAGAAGCCATGGATCCCCTATCATCTATTCTTATTTTTTAATACTACCCTTTTTAAGCAAAACAAAAATGATTTATAAAGCCAGTAATTAGTAAATCATAAAACAGTTTTTTTGTGTGTGGATGAAATGGACCTGAGAGGTATTTGGAATGCTGTTGGTGATAACAGTAGCTAACATTTAAAGCACGTCTTATATGTCAAAGACTGTCAGGTGCTTTACAAACATTATCTTTAATCCTCAAAAATTATCTTTAATCCTTTAATCCTTTAAAAGTAGCTATTATTATCCCATTTTACAGCTAAGGAAAGTAAGGCTTGGAGAGACTATGACTTGCTCAGGGTCACACAATTAATAAGATGTGGATCCAGGATCCCAGTCTCAGTGGGGGATGAGACAGGATGACAGCTATATGCTCTTTTTTAAAAAAAAAAAATTATTTTATTATTTATTTGAAAGAGGGAGCATGCCTGAGCAGGAGGGGTAGAGGCAGATTGATACTCTGTGCTGAGCTGGGAGCCCAGTGTAGGGCTCGAACTCATGACCCTGAGATCACCACCCAAGCCAAAACCCAGTGTCAGACATTTAACCAACTGTGCCACCCAGGCTCTCCTCGTGTATTCTTTTTTTAAAAAAAATATTTTTTAAATTTATTTTAGAGCATGAGTGGGAGGGGCAGAGGGAGAGGGAGAGGGCCTCTCAAGCAGACTCCACACTGAGTGTGGAGCCTGACACAGGCCTCCATCTTAGGACACTGAGATCATGACCTGAGCCTAAATCAAGAGTCAGACACTTAACTGACTGAGCCCTCCAGGAGCCCCTCATGAACCATATTCTTAAAGCCCTGGCTATTAAAAGCATCTTCTGGTGTTGGTATTTTGTTATTCTGAAGGGTGGGGCATGAAAAAGAGATTCTGGGAGATTCTGGATGTTAAGAGAAATGTGAAATAGCTGTGGTTGCCCTCTGCCTCGCTTCCCTTTTGTGGGCATACTAATGATCTTTTCAAGCCTTTGATCGCTAACAAGAGAGCTTCTAAGACCTTTGGGATTTTCTTTTAGCCACTTTCTTTTGGCTTACCTTCCTGCATCTGTGAGTCATTTGCTTTAAATTGGTTGTCTTTTCTTTTCTTTTCTTTTCTTTTCTTTTCTTTTCTTTTCTTTTCTTTTCTTTTCTTTTCTTTTCTTTTCTTTTCTTTTCTTTTCTTTTTTTTTTTCTTTTCTTTTCTTTTCTTTTCTTTTCTTTTCTTTTCTTTTCTTTTCTTTTCTTTTCTTTTCTTTTCTTTTCTTTTCTTTTCTTTTCTTTTCTTTTCTTCTTTCTGATTTTATTTATTTATGAGAGAGACAGAGAGAGAGAGGAGACACAGGCAGAGGGAGAAGCAGGCTCTATGCAGGGAGCCTGACGTGGGACTCGATCCTGGGTCTCCAGGATCAGGCCCTGGGCTGAAGGTGGTGCTAAACGGCTGAGCCACCCAGGCTGCCCGGTTATGTGTTTCTTTGCAGATAGGAAAACCTCCCTTTTTTCCCTAGCTGGGAGTAAACTTTGTTGATGGGTGTTCTTTGATATCACTTTACCGATCAAATGCATTTTGCTACAATTCTAATTATTCTCATGGTTAATTCTGCTTGGGAAATGCAGTTTATATAAGTCTTTCTTAAAATAGAATATACAAAAAAAAAAAAAAAAAGGAACATACAGGCATACCTCAGATACTGTGGATTTGGTTCTAGACCACTGTAATAAAACAGGTATTGCAGTAAAGTGAGTCAAATGAATTTTTTGGTTTCCCAGTGCATATAAAAACTATGTTTACATTATACTGTAATCTATTAAGTGTGTAGTAGCATATGTCTAAAAAATAATGTATATCTTAATTAAAAATTACTTCATTGTTGGGGCACCCGAGTGGCACAGTCAGTTGGGTATTTGACTCTTGGTTTCAGCTCAGGTCAGGATCTCAGGGTCGTGGGATTGAGTCCCGAGTCAGGCTCCACTCTCGGTATGGAGTCTACATGAGATTTTCTCTCCCATTCCCTCTGCCCTTCCTTCTAGTACTCTCACACTCATTATCTCTCTAAAATAAATGAATCAATCTTTAAAAAAAAAAAAAAAAAAGACTTCATTGCTAAACAGTGCTGTCATCTGAGCTTCCAGGGAGTTGCAGTCTTTCTGCTGGTGGAGGGTCTTGCCTCCGTGTTGCTGGCTGCTGACGGGTCAGAGTGGTGATTGCTGAAGGTGGGGTGGCTGTGGCAAGCCCTTAAAATAAGAATGAGGTTTGCCTAATCAACTGACTGACTTTTATGGATGATTACTCTGTAGCTTGTGATGCTGTTTGATAACATTTTATCCATAGTAGTACTTCTTTCAGAATTGGAGTCAATCCTCTCAAACCCTGCTGCTGTTTGGTCAACTAAGTTTATATAATATTCTAAATCCTTCATTGTCATTCCAACAGTCTTCATGGGTCATCACCAGGAGAAGCTCCCATCTCAGGAAACCACTTTCTTTGCTCATCCATAACAAGCATCTCCTCCTGAGGTTTGATCATGAGATGGCAGCCATTCTGTCCCATCTTCAGGCTCTACTTCTAACTCTGATTTTCCAGCTGTTTGCACCACATCTGCAGTGACTTCCTCCACTAACATCTTCAATCCCTCAAAGTCATCCATGAGGGTGGGAATCAACTTCTCCCAAACTCCTGTTCACATTACTATTTTGACCTGTTCCCGTGAATCAGAAATGTTCTTAATGGAATCTAGAATGGTGAGTTCTTTCTGCAAGATTTGTAATCTGCTTTTCCCAGATGCACCAGAGGAATCAGTGTCTGTGGTAGCTATAGCCTTACGAAATGAATTTCATAAATAATAAGACTTGAAAGTTAAAATGACTGCTTGATCCATGGGCTACAAAATGGATGTTGTGTTAGCAGGCATGCAAACAGCATTCATCTCGGTGTTCTTGGGTGACCAGGTGCATTGTCAATGAGCAATAGGTCTCAACACTGGGCTTACAATATTCAGTCAACCATGTTGTAACAGTTGTGTTGTCATCCACGCTTTTTTTTTTTTTTTTTTTTTTTTGCATTTATAGAGCACAGGCAAGGTAGATCTAGCATCATTCTTAAGGGCTCTAGGATTTTCAGAATGGTAAATGAGCATTGGCTTCAACTTCAAGTCAGCAGCTGCATTAGCCCCTAACAAGAGCATCAGCCTGTCCTTTGAAGGCAGGCATTGACTTCTCTCCAGCTCTCAAAGTCCTGGATGGCATATTCTTCCAAAAGAAGGCTGATTCATATGCATTGAAAATCTGTTGTTTACTGCATCCACCTTTGTTAATCTTTTAGCTAGATCTTCTGGAGAATTTGCTCCTTCACCTTGCACTTTGTGCTGCAGAGATGGTTACTTTCCTTCAACCTCATGAACCAACCTTTGCCAGCTTCAGACTTTTTCTTCTGTGGCTTCCTCACCTCTCAGCCTTCACAGAACTGAAGAGAGTCATGGTCTGGCTCTGGTTTAGGCTTTGGCTTGAAGAATGCTGTGGCCGGTTTGATTTTCTGTCCAGAACACTCAAACTTGCTCCATGTCGGCAATAAGCCTGTTCTGTTTTATTGTCATTCATGGGTTCATTAGAGTAGCACTTTTCATTTCCTTCAAGAACTTTCTCTTTGCATTCACAACTTGGCTAACTACTTGGTGCAAGAGGCCTAGCTTTCAACCTGTCTCAGCTTTCAACATGTCTTCTCACCGAGCTTAATCATTTCTGGCTTTTGATTTAAAGTGAGAGATGTGTGACTCTTCCTTTCACTTAAACAGTTGGAGGCCATTGTATATTATTAACTGGCCTCATTTCAATATTGTGTTTCTGGAGCTAGGGAGGCTTCAGGAGAGGGAGAGAGATGGGGGAACGGCCAGTTGGTATTGCAGTCAGAACACATAACAGTATTCATCAGTTCACTTTTACTGGTGTGGTTCATGACATCCCAGAATGGTGACAATAGTAACATCAAAGATTACTGATCACTGTAGTAATAATAATAATAGTATTATAGTAATAGTAAGGTAGTATAGTAATAATATTGCTATAGTGATAATAAAGTTTGAAATATTGCAAGAATTGCCAAAATGTTGGGGCTCCTGGTGGCTCAGTTGGTTAAGCTTCTGCCTTTGGCTCAGGTCATGATCTCAGGGCCCTGGGATTGAGCCTTGCATCGGGCTCCCTACTCTGTAGGGAGTCTGCTTCTCCCTCTTCCTCTGCCTCTCCCTGCCCCTGGTCTTGCTCCCTCTCCCCCCAGTTAAATAAATATAGATGGATAGATAGATAAATATCTTTTTTAAAAAAAGGAATTACCAAAATGTGACACAGAGACCTGCACTGAGCCAAATGCTGTTAGGAAAAATGTCACCAATAAACTTGCTCCGTGCAGACTGGCCACAAACTTTGAATCTGTAAAAAACCATATCTGGAAAGCACAGTAAAACAAGGTATGCTTGTATTGAGCTCTTTTTGAAGAGTTAATTCTGTTTGCTTAGAAGATACCTCTAAAGTCTAGGTGGTTTGCTTTTATATATATTGCCAGTCTGAATGGCCATTAGCATTTGAAATATATGCTGCCTTTGATTTTAACTATATTGCTGTTATTTGTCTGATATTTATATTTAGTAATGAATAACTGTAGAACAGATAGCTAGTCAGAACTGGAAATCCAAAGGCCTAGTATTTGTTGGCTTAGAGTAAGCCCCATAGAGAGGTGTTTTAAAATTGAGACTTGTAGATAAGCAACTTAAACACCTTGGAATGGATACTGATATTCTTTACAATAAGAAAATATTTTAAAGCCAATTTTGGTGGGGTAGGTTATAGGTTATATAAACATATATATCTATATCATTAAAGTATTTTATGAATTCATTTTAAGGAGTTTATGTATCATTCCAAATGTTGGAACCAGTGTTTTTAAATGTTTGCTCATATACTACTGGATTCTTTTATTATTTAGTAGCCTCAAAATATCTCTTATGCCTGAATACTTTGATGTAACACACAAGATTTAAATAGTCAAGAAATAATTAGAAAAATCTTAAAAACTAGGAAGGTAGTACCTGACTTGTATATATAGTCACAGGATTCCCTTAACTTCCTTGAACTTTGCCTGCTTTCCCTGTCAAATCTAGTACCATATCCAATCAGTTCTTCCATCGTTTGGGCTATGAGTTACTTTTAGTCTTGCTCTGCCCTCTGGAGTGTCTGCCCTTATTAAAGAGTAAAGGACTTACACGATGTGAGCGATTTGAACCTTTGATGATGCTTTTAGCTGCCTTATCCTGTGGCTTAATAAATATGACTCCTAATTACACGATCCCTCAGGAATTGTGAAGTAAGACTGGATAATCCCTACATTTTTTTTTTTTCAAATGGAGCAATCCATTCATCTTATATACGCCTGTGTAATAGATAATTACTGATAGTTTAAAAAAGAAATGATGGAGATACGCTGGGAACTGGAGAAGTCTCACATCTGGGTTTGGATCCCAGTTCCACAACTTCCTGTGAGACCCCATACAGGCTTCTTGACTGCTCCAAGCTTGTTTCTTTATAGAAAGAGGATGAGAGTTCCTGCCTCAGAGGGTAGTTGGAGGGTTGAGATGACAAATTTAAGGATAGCACTCAGCTCAGTGCTTAGTACCTAATAAGATATCTGCCATGTGCCATAGCCCTACAGGCACTATAGACTCTGGCACTGAACAAGACCTGATACCTGCCATCAGGATGCTGGTATTTTAGTGGAAGTCTCTCTAACCTTTGCAGATTTATTAAACCACTGTTCTTTGACAGAAGGGTTTGGATGGATGTTACACAATTTAGCTTGTCCTGTAAAAATCGGTAGAATGCAAAGCTACAACAGTAGATGAACAATGTAGTATTCTGAACTTTCATAGATTGTGTATAAGGAGAAAAAAATGGAATGTTGTCAACTGGATTCTGTACACGTCCTTCTGAAATAACCATGCATTTTATCATAAAACTGGTAAAATGTTCATTGAATTCTCTTGAACTTCCACTAGAGGGTAGCCTAACCCTATTCCTTTACTGGAGTTTAAACCGTCAAGGGCTCCTCAGTTTTTGCTCTTGCTTAGTTTATTTTAAGTGACCTACTTTGAAAAGACTGTTCTCTTCACCCAGAACAGAAGAATCTGAATTCTTAGATAACAAAGTGCTGTTTAAGAGAGTGACAGCCATCTACTGAGTTTGTATCTTTCTTTTGATCTGACCTAACCTGATACATCGTTTTGCTTTCTTTAAGGAATTTGAGAGAGCCCCTAGCTGACTGCCACAGCTACAAGTGTTTCATGAACTAGATTGTTTTATTGTTTAGGTTGCTTTCTGAGATTAAACCTTTCAGGAGGCACATTAACTCTCTTTAGACACCTTTTCATGTGCCACACAGATCTCGTGTGTTCTATACTGGCATTTGCAAGTTAATGTACTTCTTAGAGTTCCTTATTACCACACCATCATTGCTATATTATCTTATTACAGGGAAGGATAATGTAACCATTTGAAGAATCTTTCAAGTCTTGTAGTACCTGGCCTCTGTGACCTCTAGATCTGCAACCAAAGATTTCTTTCTTCCTCGAGGCTAATTGTTGTGTTAGAAAAGCACTCATTAAGTATGAAATAATTTTAGTGTGTTACTCCATTCTTCAAATGTGAGTGGTTACACCACAGACAATATGTATTTGAACCAAATGGCACAAAGAAAAATTCCAAACAGGATCAGTCTTCCTCTGGGATGGTCTTCTCACAAAGATTTGTGGATCTCTTCCTGCACAGCTGTCAGGCATTCCCACATGGCTTTTCACAATAAAATTCCACCTATCCTTCTCACTGATCACTAAATAAGACATGTGCTGTTGTTACAGCAAGCAAAATAGTCAAGTTTGAGCTTCTTGTGAAGGTACGTTTGTGTCCACAGAGGCCTGCTGGGATTTTACGTATGAGTGTTCTAAGTTTGGTTACCAACTTACTCGTTTTGCGATTCATTTTGTAATGGGAAATGAGCAGGTTGTGACAGGGGCATTCAATTTCTGCCATTTAAATGCAATATAAAATATTCAGAGTATACGTCATATATATATATATGCACATATATATATACTTGTAATTATTTAAAGAGGTTTTTTTTAAGTTTTTAAATAAAAAAGGGAAGAATATTTTTGTCAGTATAGGTCTTCTATATTTGATTACTGATTTCAAGCCAGTTAAGAGTTAAAATGGAAAATTTACGTTGCTTCTAGTGCTGTAAAGGGAGCCCCACTGAAAAGGAGGCCTGGTCTGACATACTATCATGTCGCCTAATGTTTTCTAAGTTCTCTGCCCTTGTTTAATTTATCCTTTCACAAATTTTAACATAACCTCCTAGTATTTAAGTTAGATGAACATGAATCCTGCATTCACTTTTTTGGTTATTATTTGATGTTTTAGTGGGATGGAACCATTCTTAGTTGAATTCAGTAGATTAGGTATTAGGGGATACAAAGATGCAAACATATAGTTATCTTAAGACCCTTACTGATTGCTAAGAGAAAGGAGAGTACACAAGATAGTTGTATATCAGTCAGAGTATAAGGTCTGTGTGAGGTTCAAAGGCGTGTGGATGCAGAGATGAGGAGGGAAGGCAGGCAAGCAGAGGCATTCCAGTGAGATTAAAAAAGTAGGTTGTGGCCCTGGGGTGAAGGGGTGAGATTTGTGAATAGTAAATTAAGGTGTTAAACTGGATTTTTTTTTTAAATATTTGATTTAGTTGAAAGAGAGCGCAAGTCGGGTGAAGGGGTGGAGGGCAAGAGAATCAAGCAGACTCCCTGCTGGGAGCCCGATGCAGGACTCAATCTCAGGACCCTGAGATCATCACCTGAGTTGAAGGCAGATAGACGTTTAACCGACTGGGCCGCCCAGGCACTACCTAAACTGGTTTCTTAAAGTACTCAGGAGCCTTCAACTTTCTTTTTTCTTAAAGATTTTATTTGTTCATGAGAGACACAGAGAGAGGCAGAGACATAGGCAGAGGGAGAAGCAGGTTCCATGCAGGGAGCCTGATGTGGGACTCAATCCCAGAACTCCAGGATCATGCGCCGAGTCAAAGGCAGACACTCAACCACTGAGCCACCCAGGTGTCCCAGCCTTCAACTTTCTAAAGGAAGAGAACATAAATACAAATTTAGTGGTAGCAATAAAATGGACACTGTGTCTTCCAAGCATTTTAGATCTGGATTTGCCACTCAGAAACACAACATGGTGCTGTCAGTCAATTTAGAAGGATGTACAGTTTGTTTCTTAATAATAGTTCCAGGTTGGTACTAAACCAGTCACATGTTTCACTTGGTTGCCATTTTATTAACACAAGAGTGAACTAGGGTGGCAAGTTTACTATGTATCTAGAAGAGAATTTCTCCCCATGAGACATTAATTGGCCTGCCTAGGTATCAAGTCATTTCATTCAAGTTCCTGGCCTCATTAGCTTTCTAGTCAACCAACAGAGCTAGTCTCTACATAGAGATTGCCCTCCAAATAAAAGTTAAAAAGGTAAAGGTAAATATAGATATATTTTTATATGTATTCAAATATAGAACAATTGTTGATTCCATTACTTATTTTCTTTATAGCAAAATCATTTGAAATTTAATCCCCCTTACCTCTAAGGGATCTTTTTTTTTTTTTTTTATTTTTAAGATTTTATTTATTTATTCATTAGAGAGAGAGGCATAGGGACACAGGCAGAGGGAGAAGCAGGCTCCATGCTGGGAGCCCAATGCAGGACTTGATCCTGGGTCTCCAGGATCAGGCCCTGGGCTGAAGGTGGCGCTAAACTGCTGAGCCACCCCGGCTGCCCTCCTAAAAGGGATCTTAAGTCTAAGAACATAGTTTTGAGTATAATGTATAGGTATATAAGTCTGCTAGAAAAAATGAAAATTTTATTGATATTTTGGTCTGTTAGATCCATAGGTATTTACAACATGATCATTTCTGGTCTGCAAAATTATTAGTTTTAAATGACTTTTATATAGGCCACCAGGGTGGCTCAGTCGGTTGAGAGTCCAAGTCTTGGTTTTGGCCCAGATCACGATCTCAGAGTTGTGAGATTGAACTCTACACTAGACTCTGTGCTCAGTGGGGAGTCTACTTTCGATTCTCTCCCTCTACTTCTCCATCTGCCTGTCCCCATCCTCACTTGTGTGCGTGCATGGGTGTACTCTCTCTCTCAAATAAATAAAATCTTTAAATAAGTAAATGACTTTTATGGAACTTAACTAATTTTTATACAGTTTTTTCCTCTGCGTTTTTAATAGTCAATTATAAATTACTGTCAAGTGTTAAGTTAGGCGTATTTAGTATTTATACTTACATGTAAATATATATACTTTGCCCTAGTGACCCTTTTGACAGCTTCACGAGATGTGAAGTTAGCCTTTTTTTTCACTGGTGAGATGTCTCACTTCATTGTAAGGGGCAGAGCTGGGTTTCCAAGCTTGTTCTTCAAAGCCCTCCTCCTAACCAGTCCCTGGTATGCTAAGGATAACAATGTAACACGCATGATACTGCAGGATCCAAGTAGCTTAGAGTTAAATGGATTCCATATTAAATTTAATTATTCTAGTTCTTATCACTAATCAAAGTGAAATAGCCTTTTAAATAATCCTATTAACTATGATCGCCTTTTAAGACCCTGTCAAGCTAGTTATAACAGAATGAGCTGAATATTGCTTCTTTAGGGCCAGTAGTAATAGTAGCTCCAAGACCGAGGCTCCTACTCGTTTTTCCATTTAATATAATAACAAAACAAATAACGTAAACAGTAATGAATATAGTAACATCACATTGCCTGTTTCCCCAACATAAACTCTTGGTGTACCATTCATGTCATTATTAAAAATCTTGGATTTCATTCTTCATGGACTGAAATTTGGATTTTGCTTCATGTTAGGCTTTCTGTAATCATATATATTAACAATCTTTTGTGGCCTTGAAGATAGGGTCAACTCTTATAAACTGCATTGTCATCAACCCTTTACAGCCCTCTTGCTGGTTTACAGTGACCTATCAGTATATGTGAGTACCTGGAATGTCTTTGAAGAGGAGCGCCAAACTGTCATCACATTTTTACTTCTCAGTAAAATTTTACTTCCCCCCACCCCAATCCATGTCTGTAAGTCCTAAGCCCTACCAAATAGAAGAGGGAGCTTTTATAGATAGCTTAGATTTTTAGTCAGATCTTTGGATCGAAGATTACCAACAGGCCAAAATTCGGATTTTAATAAACCTAAAACTGCAAGTTGAAATTTGAGGAATTTACTTCTCATCCAGATGCTACATAAGCTAATTTGGAGTCATGTGGAAATCTAGTGGGCACATGAAGGAATTAGACATGCTGTAATTGTATTTAGCTATTTATGTGAAACCAGGACTGGAAAGCTGCAAAGCTAGCATGCTCCTGCTCTGCTGCCCCTTCCTTTCCCCACTGGGCAGCTGAGACTTCTAGATTTCGGAGTCAGTCTCTTACTGGACCTTTCCTTCATTTCCGTCGTCTTTGTTAGCTACCACTCGTGAGTTTCCTGAGCACTGCATTCCTCACTTTGCCGGGCTGTGTTGTTATTGAAATACATTTCTCCTCTACCTTAGGCTCTTTGAACTCAAGGACTGTCTTTTTCATCTTTGTATCCCAGTGTCTGGTACAGGTGGGATTTGGTAAATGGCCACAATGCTGTTTGAGTCCTTTAAAATCTTTGATCTCTAAAACTTCTCAGTTGTTGGAGGAAACAACCAATCCTCACTTCTACAACTATGAAGTCTTGGTTCACTTAGCACCCTACCAATTCAGAATTACCGTAGTGTCAGAAGAACTGTTTTACTGATTCCCAACTGCCCTTCAGTACCTAGGTGACCCTGGACAAAGCACTGAATTAATTTCTGCAGGCTTTGGTCTTGAATCTTTCAAATGGAAGATTTGACTGCATGATCTCCATGTTGCAGTAAAGCTGCCAAGCTCTGTGGTCTAGAGGCAAGTGCAGACCGCAGTGGCATGGTGGGTAGTGCTGAGTCTCTTCCCCACCACCTCCAGTGACCTGTGCTTTCTGAGTATCGGTAGAGCTCTGCAGTGACTTCTGAAGACTGATGGAATCATTTGCCAAGGCAAAGCTTAGGCTCTGCTCAAGTACCTTGGAATCTCAAATTTTAAATTATATTTGGTATAGTTTGTATTAATTCTAATTTGCTGTATTCTCATTTGAAAATTGATTATTCACGTGGTATATGGGATCATTAGGATATCCCATTAATCATGATACTCTGTTTCTTCATCATCCTGGTTAATAGAGTATTGAAAGTATTTTGGAAAATTACATCTTATAAATGTTTGAAATATAAAAATAAACTCAAGATCATTTGAAGTACATTTTAAAGTTGGTCAGTGTATTTTATTTTGCCTCACGAAAGCTTAATAAAGAGTATTAAATGCAAAATAGTTTCAACAGTTTAAACTTTTAACTTTCAGACGCTTTCTTTTCTCCATG
This sequence comes from Canis lupus familiaris, assembly GCF_011100685.1. NCBI lineage: Eukaryota > Metazoa > Chordata > Mammalia > Carnivora > Canidae > Canis > Canis lupus. Next base: position 16,119,826 of record NC_049256.1, on the reverse strand, counting down.
GTCTAGAATTCTGATTTCCTGTTTGTTTGTTTGTATTTTTTGGACCTTATGTACGTTCAGCTAATTTAGAGGCTAGCTTTGAGGAAGTGGAAAACCACCTGCTGAATTTGGAGGACTTATGTGGACAGTGTGAATTAGAAAGATACAAACATATGCAGTCCCAACAATTGGAAACTTACAAGAAAAATAAGAGGTAAGTTTGAAAAACTGGTCAACAGTATTCATTTTCCATGTCATTCTTTATAAGTTTGGGCCGATAAAAGACAAAAGGTTGCAACATATAAAGCTCATTCATAAGCTTTCCAGAACATGACCATTATATACATATATATTTTGGTGCCACTGTCTGTTGCCGTTTCATGGAGATGAGTTCTGTAAAGCTGAGTCTAGGATAAAAGGTGGAAGGGAACAAAGCAACAGGCCAAGCTTTCCCAGAAAGCAGGAGCCCTGACCTAATTTTCTCCAGGTGGCATATCCTGAGTTGCTTTTTTGCCTCCTTTATCACTAGAGCAGGAAGAAAAGGAACCTGAGCCCAGGCTGGGGAAAGAGACTCATGGGGTTCGAATCTCAATTTTGTCACATACTGGCTATGAGGCTTTAAGCAAGTTACTTGATCTCTCTTAGCCTCAATGTGTCTCGCTGATATGATAGTGAGGATAATAATATACTACCCATTTCATAGAGCTCTTGTGAGGATTAAATGAGATAAGAGTTATCAAGTGCAATAAGTGCTCTCCAAGTATCAGTCATAATAATGACTATTGTCATGGGGTGGATATGAACTGGACGCAGAAGAGAAGCCCAAGGGTGCCGGCTTGTGAAACTGACTGCAACATCCCAACTCATGCAATGCCACCTCAGCAGGCTTGGAAGGTCCATGGGGGTGGGGGGGCCCATGGTAGCTGATGAGAGTGCCTGAGACAGTCTATTATCTGCTCCATGGAGAGCAGGGAGTGGAGCTGTGAAGGGGGGTTGTGATAGGTGAAGGGGGGTTGTGATAGGTGTAAGAAAATGGAAGTCATGGGATTGGAGTCGAGCGTAATGCCTAAGAGCAGATTTGGAGGGAGAGGAAGAAAGATTGGTTGGGCTGAGTACCCTATTGATTTTAAGATTATTGCTAAATTGAGTCGCTCTGGATCTCGGGTGTGGCAGTATAGGAGTGGGTTGTTGACATGGACAGGAAGTGCTGATCCCTGGCTACAGAAGGTAAAAAAAGGTAAGTATTGTACATTATCACATTGATGTCATAGTTTTCTAGAATAATGCCAAGGGATGGGGTGGAGATGAAACTGAGTATTCGGAAATTTTCAGTCAGATCTATGTGTTCCAAGGGCTGGGTCTTAAATGTTAATGAGCCATAAGAATCACATGGGTAGTGTTTAAAATGCAGACTCCTGAGCTCCATCATTGGACAGCCCCAAATCCCAAGTTAATTCCGATGGTTTTGCCATAGACAAGCATTCCAGGCAAGTCTGACATGGGCAGTTCAGGGAGAGACATTTTAAGAGAAGGCTAGTTAGGGGTGGGGGTGGGTTGTGTGCAGGCTCTACATGGAAGAGCTTCAAAAGGAGCCCCAAGGGGGCTGTGGATAAAATTGTTCGCAGAAGTTTGTAAATATATGAATTTTTCTGGAGGTGCTTTATGTAAATTACATTTGCCTACAGAGATTACAGGAGGGTGTGTGGCAGCATTAAGAATGGAGTTCTTTGTTTCCCAGGGTCAGGAGTTTCTCATGGTTTGTCTTCTTTCTAACTCCTGACCCTGGGAAACAAAGGGTTGTAGAAGGGGGGAGGTGGGTGGGGGATAGAGTGGGTTAACTGGCATTAAGAAGGGCATGTGATGTGATGAGCACCGGGTATTATACTATATGTTGGCAAATTGAATTAAAAAAAAAAAAAAAGAATGGAGTCCTTGTCAAAGAAAGGACTTTTGAATGAGTGGATGAGCACTGGGACCCAGGGACTTTCAGACTGAATCAAGGAGTATGGGCGATGAAGAACTTTGCCTGGAACAAGAAGCAGAGTTAGAGATGGTTCAGCAGGTCTGCAATTTTAAATGAAAAAAATAGCTAGGTGTTATACTGTATGTTGGCAAACTGAATTTAAATTAAAAAATATTTTGAAAAGGTAGGGAAATACTGTTGTGGAGGTGTTAATCATGTAAATAAGTTTGTTTATAATACAGCAAATTACAGGGAGCATAGTAGGAGGGCTTAGAATTTTGAAAGGAAATTTTTGAAGGAAATTAGGCAGCAAAAGTACAGGTCATGTGAACCCTAGAAGTTACACGGTTTCCTCATCTGTGAAATGGGGATAATAATAGGACCTTATAGGGTTATTTTAAGGATTCATTGGTAAATGCTTAGAATAATGCTCAGCACACAGTGAATGCTTTGTCAAGTGGCCAGCACTGGCTGACTTGTATGATTACTTATATAACTGAATTGATAGGTATGCTATATTTGACCAGTTATGTTTTTTAGCTAAATACAAGAATTTATATGAATGTTGTGGTTTTTCTATCCATATACGTTAATATTGATTATTTGAAACATGGTATCCGATACTGTAGTATGTAAAATTAAATTTCGGGTTTTCAAAATCTAAGATGATCAGAGAGAAAAAATAAAGATTTGGAACTATGAGGTTTTATATCCTTCTTCATTTTCACCCAGTGACCTAAATATATTTTAATTAATGCATTATAATTTATATGTCATAAAATGAAAATTAATTTTAGTGTTTGGAGAGCAGCATTGCCTACAATTTAAGTTAAAGCCAAAATATACTGACAGGTCTTAACATGTTCCACGTAATTGAATTGACAGAGTATTTGTCTTCTGAGAGGTAGAATTTTGTCATAGGAAAGACTGTATCCTTGGATTCAGAAGACCCATGTCCTGGCTCTGTTGGTTACTAACTTGGGTGCAAGCCATTCATTTTCCTTTGTGTGTTATCCTGTTGTAAAGCTTTCCTTAGTCTAGAACCTTCTTGACTAGCATTTGAAAGATTTCTCAACAAAAATTACTTTTTAAAAATAAACTGAGATGTGATAAACTTACTTGTTGGTAAGTGCTTGTTACTCTGAAATACATAAGAAAAAACAGCATGAGGTTTGAGGACTCCAGTGTGTATAATCAGTAGCTTGAAATCTATAGGTAAAACAATGGTAAATATTTCATTCTTTAACAGGCCAAATTTTTTAAAATTATAAAATTTACTTTCTATTTCTCAAGGACACTCTCAAGTTAATGTAAAATGTCATAACAGTTTTAAACTTAAGTGTTTTTGGTGAGAAATTTTAAAGGTGAGACATTTACCTTGTACTTTGAATTTCTAAATCATCTACAAAAAAGAATTATGTATATGTAGATATGTGTTAATACTTAGAGCATCTTTATAAAATAAATCTTTATCGATAAATGCCGAAGTATTTTGCATCTACTTATCTAGTGAGATATTAGCCTTGTGATTTAAAGCCTTTTTTAAAAATCCTGAAATGATTATTATGGCTTTCATTCAAAATTACTAACAAATACAGTTTATTTTGGCTATTGTGGTAAGTCCTTGAAAACCTTAGCTTTCCCTTTTTGCCATTTGCTGCCTGTATGACCTTTTGCAAATGACCAGTCTTTGGCTTTCCTATCTGTAAAGTATATATAATATACTTCCTTACAGAGTTATGGAAAATAAGAAACGGTTATGTTTTGTTTTTAAGGGTCAGATAAAAGCCAGGTATATTTAGCTCACAGAATCACTCATAATTCTCAGTTTTACTTAACTTCCTCAACAAAATAGTGAAAATATTGAATATGAAACATTGCCTAATACTATTTATAAACTGTAATCTCTCTGAAGCTCATAACCTGTTTTATTCGGCACAAAAAAAGATGAAGTCCTATTTTTAAAGAGATCTTTTTGAAGCAATATATATGTAGCCAGGCTATACTTACACACACATACACATGTATACATATATATGGTTGGTTAATACTTCGTTATAGTATAAATAATTTGGATTGACAACATTGAGAAAGTGGTACACTTTTATTCAGTCAAATGTAAATTGAACAAAATTATCTTTAAAAAACCATGTATAGGTCGGACCCAGTGGCTCAGCGGTTGAGTGCCGCCTTCAGTCCAGGGCATGATCCTGGAGTCCTGGGATTGAGTCCCACGTCAGGCTCCCTGCACGGGGCCAGATCCTCCCTCTGCCTGTGTCTCTGCCTCTCTCTCTCTCTCTCTCTCATGAATAAATAAATAAATAATTTAAGAAACGCGTATAACATTATTCAGTAATGTTTTATTTACATTTTAAATTCTTTCTTGGTTACGTCTATTCAGTCTTAAGGTATCAAAATTGGTAACATGATGAAGGCTCATGTAATGGCGCCAAAATTGTTTTGATTGATAGGAAAATTCCATATAACACAATGGGTTGAACACAGCCACTTACTTTCACTGTAACTCTATGAAAATGATAATAAAATACTTGTTTTTAAAGTTATAATTCAAAAGAACAGAAAGACCATAAGAGGAAAGAGATAAGAGATGTTACCAACATTTTGGAGGCGGAAGATAGATGATGGGTGGTAGCTGACAGCTGGGCAGAGAAGGTTGGAGAGGGGATCATACTTAGAGTCTAAACACAGTTGAGGCCAGGTAGAGGTGCTGCCACCCTTGACCCTTTTGTTTTTTTCTTTTAAAGGTTTTATTTATTCATGAGACACAGAGAGAGGCAGAGACACAGGCAGAGGGAGAAGCAGGCTCCCTGCAGGGAGCCCGATGTGAGACTAGATCCTAAAACTCTGGGATCTCTCCCTGAGCCAAAGGCAGATGCTCAACTGCTCAGCGGCCCAGGCATCCCCGTACTTGACCCTTAAACAGCATGGTGGTCAGGAGCACCAAACCCCACATAGTTGGAAACCTGTATATAACTTCTGACTCTTCCAGAATTTCTCCCAAGGCCTGCTGTTGACCCAGAAGCCTTACTGATAACATAAACAGTTGATTAACTATATTTTTGTATGTTATATGTATTATATGCTATATCTTTACAATAAAGTAGACTACAGAAAAAATGTTACTAAGAAAATCATGAGAAAATAATTTACAGTACTATATTTATTGAAAAAAATGTGCATGTAAGTGGATCCATGCCATTCAAACCTATGTTGTTTAATGGTTAACTGAATATTGAAAATGGGGGATGTTAAGTGAAAGTCGGCATATCAGACAGTAGGGCTGTTGTGGCCTCTTTCCTCACTGGCTCCCAGAACTCTAGCAGCCAGATGTACATCCCCTGTGCAGAATACTGGAAGGCTCATCTGAGAAATTGACCAGCCCAAGATAAAAGACCTGCCATATGGATATTTTGGGGCATGGTCTGATGAAACAGCAGGTCTGCATCTTAGCACCCCCATGCTGAGCTCCACACTATATACGTGACTTCTAATCAGCTTTGTGGTGCTTGACTCTTAAATATGAATGGACAGCTGAGGAATAATATCCAATTGAAGAAAGCTTCCAAAGTGTAAGTGACCAAAATAAACAGAAAATATACAAATTAATAATTTTTTAAAAACACACAGAGGAAGGAGAGACTGAGGGGAGAAGAAGCACAAACAGACACTGTAATGAATAACCCCATATATACAAGGCCACCTCGTAAGAGACCATTTTGCATTTATGAGACATGAACTGGATGCTATAGAAAAGAATGAGACAAGAATGAGCTCTTAGAAATAAAATATATGATAGCAGAAGTAGTAAACTTCAACTGAAGCATTGGGAGATCATGTTTGGCCTCTATATAAGGAACACAGAGATAAGGAAAGCTAAGAATGTTGAGAAAATTAGAGAATTCATTCCTAAGTCCCACATCGGACTATGAGAAGCTTCAGAAAGAGGGAAAAAAAAAGAGCAAATTTATTAAAGAACTAATACCAAATAAGTGTTCAGAACTGAATAATATGAACAGGTTTGAAAGGGCCCACCAAGTATCTGACAAAGTGAGTGGGGAAAGATCCATTGTCAATGCATAGTTTTAAAAATTTCACCACACTAGATATAGATATCATAAAAGTCTTCAGAAAAATCTTAATATTAAGGATCAGGAATCAAAAGGAGTTTGAGCTTTTCAGCAGCACCTAGAACTAGAAAATGATTCTCGCTTTACGTCTATGTAGCAGCATTTTCATCAAGTGGGTGGAAATGGTAATTTCCAGGCGTCCAGGGGTTCAGATTCTGTTCATGTGCACGTGTATCAGGAAACTGCAGGAGGATATAATCCACCGATAAGGGAGTAAGCCAAGGAGAAGGAAGAACAGACACAGAAGAGACGTGAATTGCAGTGAGGATCCATCCAGTTTAGAAGAGAGACAACGGGAATGCCCAGGGGGATGGCAAAGAGAAGTTTGTAACAGGTCTGGTGAGGAATCAGAGTGAAGAAGGAAGTCCTTCTGGAGGATTCCTAGAGCAATGTTTCCAAGGAAAAAAAATGAAACTAAGAGGTTGTCATACACTTGATCACACTGAGAGTTTTATAACCTCCAATGGCAGGTCTGATGATGAATTAGTGATAGGTATGATGTTTTAAAAATGGGGTAAACAAGGTAACTGTTAACACTAAGGGAAAACATAGTTTTACAAGAAAATAAAACACCATATGACTCAGTCATAAACAGCATTAATATAACTCTGTAATAGCTAATGTGGCATTAGGCCAGAATTGTGATATAGATGGTGGAGAAGCATGCTGTATTGCCAGGTACGAGGGAGGGATTTAAGGAAACTAATCCTGTGCTTCTACAGCAGATCAATATGTGGTATTTAAAATAGAAGAAAACGAGTAATTATCAGTGTTGACATATTACTTGAAAATAATGGAGGTAACTACCAGAAGAAAAGCTGAAAGAATGGAGTGTGGCTTCTTGTGAGAAGCAGGACAGAAAGGTGCAGAGATCTCTGATCTTCATCATAAATAAACCCTGTGGGCACCATTTGACTTAAGGAATGCACATGCATTATTTTGATAAATACAAAAACCAAATTAAAAAACACTCTAGACTGAGAAGATTGCCACTGACAAAACATTCCATGATCAAATAAGTTCTAGAAACACTCTCCTGTGTTTGCCTCACAGAGCTTTGTAGTACATGTCAGTGCAAAGTTCTGGGAATTCCTGTAGTAAAGAAATTTGACTCAGCATCTCATAGCTAGCTTGCTCACAAACCAATTTGTGTGTAATACACATTAAAATTCTGTAACTTGGTATTTTCTGTATTATATAACGCTGAGAAATTTTCAAATATTCGTCCATCCCCCAGATTAAACTTATTATCTGATTCACGGGTAAGAGTTTCTTAAAAATAAACCTTCGTTAAACTATATAAACCTTCGTGTTTAACCAGATGCCCTACAATCTAAACAGATGGCTTTTCTTGCTCCTAAAGAAGATAATGCGTGGTAACAAAAGATTAACTATATGGGGGAAAGGTATTGAAAATGTCTACATGCTGGAGCGCCTGGCTGGCTCAGTTGTTAAGTGTCTGATTTTTCTTTTTAATATATATTTATTTGTTTACGAGAGAGAGAGAGAGAAAGAGAACACAAGTGGGGAGAGGGAGAAGCAGACTCTTTGAGCAGGGAGCTGGACACAGGGCTCTCAGTCCCAGAACCCTGGGATCATGACCTGAGCTGAAGGCAGATACTTAAGCAACTGAGCCACCGAGGCACCCGTAGCACCCAACTCCTGATTTCAGCTCAGGTCATGGTCTCAAGGTTGTGCGATCAGGCCCCATGTCAGACTCTCCTTGGAATTTTCTGTCCCTCTTTCCCTGCCCCTCTCCGAGTGTACATGCATGCATGCACTTTCTCTCTCTCAAAAAAAAAAAATTATAAAAAATAAGTGTGCTATGTAAACTCCAACCTCCTTTATTTTATTTAAAAAATAAAAATGAAAAACAAAATGCATGCTCTGCAGATTTCCAGAAAATCTGGAGTAGACAGCTGGATGGTATGAGGAGAGTAAGGGATGAAGGGTAAATTCTTATGTACCTCTTGTGCTAACAGTCTCTACAATAGGCTCCGAGGCATTTTCTAACTTAGCTTATATAAGAGCCTGTGGAGTGGGCAGGGCAGCGATGATTGGAGTTAAGGAGGAAACTGAGGAGCAGGAAATGACCTGTGTGAAGCCCAGCATCAGAGACAAGATCCCCAGTCTCCTCAAACTTGTCTTTTTTTTTTTTTTTCTTTTAAGGTAGAACAGAATCAGCCTAGGTGTTGATACCAATGCATCTGTAGTTGAGAATGGATATATGATATTTTGTCGTACATCTGATGTGCGTTTCCAACACAGAAACTAGCTTCCTGTCCTCTATAAAAGAACAGGCCTGTTCCCAGCAGTAATGGTGGTTTACTGTGGCAGTGATTCTCGCCGTGGGGAGAGAGAAACACACCACTTCAGAACATTCCTAGGGAAGATCCCCAGAGCTCTTATCTGCCCTTGAAAGATATTTGAATGAATTCAACCCAGGTATTTCTGTAATGAAGGACATCTAATGGGAGCTAATGAAAGTGACATACAAGGAACTATATAGTTATAGAGAGAAAACACCCATAAATAGCTTTTCTATCTAATAACTTCTGCATATAAAGTGATATAACTATTACTGATACCTTTTATAGACAGGGACAGACTTTGCCGTGGTAAATAGTAAAACATTATATTGTGGACAGAATGTGGTTATAGGCAGAAGACAGGTACTGATACCAGTGCTAAGTTGTCAGATAATTAGCCATACACATCTAACTCATGGATTCCTTGCAGTAGGAAATAAACAGTTCGTCAGGTAAGAAGAGTTGAAGAGTTAATATTTTGTTTTTGTTTTCTTTTGTTTTTTATTTGAGCATAATTGACAAGAGTTAGTATTTTGTAGGGGAGCCAAAATAAAGAACTTAAAACCAACTACACATGTTTGTCTAACTAGCAGCTAAAAAAATGGACTTGGCAGTCAATTTACATCTTTAGTTATAGTGCTTGGGGAGTAATAGGTGACAAATGTGGAACAAAGTATAATTTTTTTTTAAGATTTATTTATTTTAGAACGAGCAGGAGGAGCAGAGGGAGAGGGAGAGAGGATCTCAATCAGACTTTGCACTGAACACGGAGCCCTACATGGGGCCTGATCTCACCACCTGAGATCACGATCTGAGCTGAAACCCAAGAGTCGGACAACTAACCGAATGTGCCACCCAGGCACCCTTATAATAAAGCATAATTTTTTTATTAAAGATTTATTTATTTATCCCTGAGAGAGACAGGGTGAGAGAGGCAGAGACCCAGGCAGAAGGAGAAGCAGGCTCCCTGCAGGGAGCCCATTGTGGGACTCAATCCCAAATCCCGGGATCATGACCTGAGCCAAAGGCAGGCACCCAACTGCTGAGCCATCCAAGTATCCCTAAAGCATAATTTCTGATGATTAGGATTTGAAGAAAATAAGACAGGGTAATGTTCTCATGGTGAGGCAGAGGGTAGCTACTGTGGCCAGGATGAGCAGGGAATGCTCTTCTGAGAAGGCACCCGAGAACTAGGACCTGAATGGGAGTGAGGGCAGCTATGTAAGGATCTATGATTACACAGTTCTAAGCAGAAAGAACAATAGGGAGAAAAATCCTGACCCCTGAGCTCTAGCTAAGTTTAAGAGAATAAAGATTCAGAGCTAAAAAGAACTGTAGGATCTCAGACTTCGAATGTTTTAATCTTTCCAGGGCCACCATTATGTTCCTTAGAATGCTTACTAAAACTCTTTCACAACAATTATCCTCAAAATCATACCTAAGTGTGTATGTACCTTTATTAAAATATCTCTTTATTTCCAAATTTCTGGATCCTTTGTTTTCTTTAGCATGCAGCAGAGTGTCAGAATTTCTCTGAAAATAGCTCCATCTTGAAGAAGCAAGTGATTTTAGTACACTTAATTATAAATGACTCATAATTTTAACAATCTTCTGTCGGGCTTGTCTGCTCAGGGGTATACTAAACTCTAGAAACATTTTTCACTGATTCAGACTTTGAAACTCGGGTGTTATCTCCTAGAGACTCTGTTTTGTAGGTGGTTGTGTGGGGGTCACTGCTTCTGTTGGGATTTAGTGATTGTGCATAATTCAAGAAAGTTACTCCTTTTACTTTCTGTATTACATCTGATGCTAAGGAACTATGCCCTTCTTTCTGTTTGTGTTTTTTGGTAACCTGTAGACTGTAGAAGACTAAGTTTAAAAAATCTTTTAAGCTAAGTGTCAGAGATGTATTTGAGACATGATAACACACCTGTAGTAGTATTTGACCAGTTTGCATTCTAGAGAATAATCTGCCAAGCTCCTGAGCTTCCAGAAATGACTGTCCAAACTAACCCAGACATGTAGAGGGCCATTGCATAGGTCTGGCCTGTACTTTCTGGAAATGGGGGATGCTAGTGGTGGGAGGCTTGGCAGGAGTGTAGTACACAGGCCAGGCCTTGCTGAGAATAGAACAGAGGAATCCATTGGCATTCTACAGGGTGAGGATGGTTCTGGAACCAGAAGAGAGGGTCCAGGGTACCTCATCCAAAGGAGATGTGCAGAAAGTCAATAACTAGCTTCTGAGGTTTTGCAGTGGAGTCTGGTTTGGATGCTGAATGGAAAGTGGATCAGGAGAACTTTTTCCTTAGGCATTGCTTTGACAAAAAGGGAGTGGATTTTGTATTTACCCAAGATGGAGTAACATGGTCCAGATTTACTTTCCCATCTGATAAAACAAAAAACCAGACAAAACAGTGCTTTTTAAGACCCTGGACAACAGGCAAAGAAGAGAAGTCTGTCCTTGAAGGACAGCAAACATGTGCAGTGACACAGTCCCAGAGAGGACTGCACAGAGAGAATCCCGGAAATCTGCCTAGGGTGCCCCTTGAATATCCAGCAGAGCACTGATAATGCATGTGAATAAACTCCTGGAGGCAGGAGGGGAAAAAACCCACAAAGGACTAGCTAACAGTTCCTGTTGTTAACACAGGGCCTGTTCTCAACAGCCAGACTGGAAAAATTTGTGATTCATGTGGCATCGGGAAGAGCACTCAGAAGTCTTCTCTCAGTAGGGGGTATAATTAGCCCCCAAATGTGTCCTGCTCCAGAGCTGTTTAACAAATCATGAAAGTAGGCATCGAAAGGACCAGATTGTTTCCAAGGAAATTAACTGTATCCCAAAACAAAGCTCAAGAACATTCGTAAAGAAACACGAGTAACTAGCACCCAATAAGGTAAATCACGATGTGTAGCATCTAATTAAATATTACTCAGCAAACATGGAGATAACCAATCAAAAGCAGTTCAGAACTGATATGGATGTTAGAATTAGCAGGCAAGGGCATTAAAATAGCCAGTTATTGTAACTATTTTGTAAGTTCCGAACTTGGTTATCTCCATGTTTGTTGAGTAATCTTTAATTAGAATATTTAGAGGCATGGAAGATGAAAAAAAGGCCCAGACCTGTCTCTCCCATTTTTCTCCTTATTCTTCCTACTTCCCTATTAGATGCCAGTTTTAGATGGTTCCCAGGTGGTTAATTGATAGTAAATTATTGTATTTATTACACTATAATCATCACACCTGCTGAGCCAGTGACCTCTTGCTAGCAAGCTATGAATTTATGGGGTTCATGAATTTGTAATCAAATCTTACATTTTCTTTGAAAATGAAACCTAAGCTTATGAGTTGGCAAGGAATTCAACAAATTCTTATTCTGAAGTGTCAGAGAATAAATCTTGACAGTTTTAGACTTTATACATAGTCACAAGAACAGATGTAGCTAGAATATTTTAACAGGTTATTAGATACTTGGGTTGACAGTAAATATAGTTCAGGACTGATATTTAAGTTCTTCAAGCTTTATTTTGAACAACGAGTATCTGTTTGCCATCAACATTAAAAGCTCATGTTCTGTCTTGATTCTTTAAAAATAATATTTCTCTAATTGGTTTACAGTATTCTTTTCCTGAACTTTTTCTCCCAGTTGTACAAATGCAGTTCTATATGTTGGAGCTTGTAAAGATGTTTTAACAGAGATAATAAAAACTTAAATTTTATATTTGCAGTTGAAAGTGGTCAAGACTAAAAATACAGCACCCTTGAGAAAGGGTTTACTGAAATTCAGACAAATATGATTATCCTGGGTTTATAAAAAAAGGTAATCCTTCTTCTGATCGGTTGTAGCTTGTGCACGATAACTTACAGAGTCTGTAATAACTTTCAATGTTCTAGAGTCAGTTTGCTAAATTCACAGTAATAATTTACATCTTATATGGCCCAGTACCACTTTGGAGTTTGTTATGTCTCCTCATCGGTTACTCTTTTTCAGAAATGTTTTCAAAAGTAGGAAACCGGTTATTTTAGTCTTCAGGTGATTGTGGCTAAAAGGGCCCTTTGCTTCTCTTACTTTTCTCGAGTTCTTGATGGATTCTAGAGGTGGGACAATTAGAGACATGCTTAGGAGCCTGCCCTATCTGCTCGTTCTGTGGTCAGTGGCCAGAAAAATCAGGGCAAAGGCAGCAACCAGAAAGGGAGTGTTCCTCTTCTCTCCTGTACCCAAACCCTCTTGGGCTGTGCTCTCACATTGTTATATTGGCCCCATTTCTCTGTGATCTCTCTACCTGCCTTCTATCATTTCTAGTTTTCTTTCTGGCTCAGAGAATTGGCACTGCCATCGTTTCAAAGGGCATTCAGTCATTAACTACTGGATTTCAGAGAGGTACATTCTCTTCCAAAGTGAGCAGTGTTTTCCTTATTCTCTGGAAGTTTCATGCCATCTTTTGTTTATGACAAACTCTTCTCCTTATGCTGATACCAGACAAGTGCATTACTGTCATATAAAATAACATATTACTTCAAGGAGGAGAAAATAGAACCTGATATTATAGCTCTCAAATATGAACTCAGATGAGAACTTATCATTTGATAGCAAGATTCTGTGCTTTTACATGGATTTAAAAAACAAAGTATCCCCTAAATTTATAAACACTGGACTGACTTCAAGGAAAGTTAAAACACTATTTTACCTCATAAGCAAACTTTTAAAAAGATTTATTTATTCATTCAAATGAATGGACAAGATGCTTGGCATACTGGTTAAAATATTAATAAAGAAAGAAAATTGTATAAAGATTGTGTGACATGAAGATATTAATAGACACACAACCCATGATGTACTTTGAATATTTTATTTGTATCTTTTTTTCCTTAGTTTCTTAGGAAGCCAGGTCCATTGACAAATCCTTATTAACCTGACTTATTAGAACTGTCCATTCTTGACTTCTACAACACTATCATCCCAAGTTTGCTTCTCTATCCTAGATTAGTTTTCAGTTTCAGGTGTTTAATGTTGGTATTCCCTGTTCTTGTTTATTGCCTCTTCCCATTCTGCATACCTTCCCCAGGTAGTCCCTCCAGCTCCTTGGTTCATCTACCATCTATGTGGGGACCACAATCAAATCACTGTCTTCAGTTTAGATCTCTCTCTCTCCCTTTTTTTTTTTTTTTTTTTTTTTTAAGATTTTATTTACTTATGAAAGACAGAGAGACACAGAGACACAGGCAGAGGGAGAAGCAGGCTCCATGCAGGGAGCCTGACGTGGGACTCAATCCCGGGTCTCCAGGATCAGGCCCCGGGCTGAAGGCGGTGCTAAACCGCTGAGCCACCTGGGCTGCCCTAGGTCTCTCTTCTTGTCCACAGAATCAACTGCCATCTGGACATCTCAACAGACATCTCAGGAGCAGCCTGTCCCAAATTATATTCCACTGAAGCGCTTGACCTTTTCTTACCTCAACAAGGCATCGCCATCTACAGGTCTACCCTCTGCACAGACGTGAGAGTTGTCATGATTTCTTTCCCCCTCTCCTGCCATCTTTGCTCAGTAGCCAGTCCAGTATTTCTTGAATCTGTTCTTGCCTTTCTGTTTTCGCTGATCCTTTCCAGCCCACATTTTGTGCAGCCTCAGGTATAGTGACAGGTTCCTCATTAGTCTTCCTGTCTATAATTGTGTCCCTCAGACCATTTATATTTCCATCATTTTTTTTCTAATATACAGATTATACATACATGCATTACATGTATGATACATGTAATCATACAGATATGATTAAGACTTATCACCATCTTCAAGATAAAAACTAAGTTATGATGATTGTGTTAAGTAGGTAACAGGAGCATTTAATTAGCATTTACTATGTACCAGGCACTGTGCTTAAAAACTGTAGTCTGAATTAACTCAGAGAATTCTCATAATGATGAGGAGGTCTACTCTCCTTTTTATCAGCAAGGAAAATCAGACTATGGGAGTTGCAGACCCAGGGAGTGGCAAAACTACACCAGACCAATGTCTCTCATGCTTATAAGTCTGTTCATATTCTTTATATTAGCTCCACACAAAACTGTCCATACTCTGGGGTTGGATGCTGTGGAGTATGAAAACAATCTTGCTTCTCTCAGAGCTTTGATCACTTCAGCTCTCGTGACTACTAATTATAAAAATGAGCAAGCAAGGCTTTTCTGTAGTGGTACCACGGGATCACAGATATGTTTGGACATAGGATACATGATTTTCTTCCTTTAATCCATCTTCTACCTTATCAGCCATAGACTCACTGTGCCTGTGGGGACATACAGTTTCAGGTGGTGTGGCATGGCTGTATAATGCCGAGAAACAACAGACCACTGCCTTGGCAATGATGGATGATAGATAGAGTAGTTTGTTTAAGGAAACTGGAGGGCAGCCTTGGTGGCTCAGCGGTTTAGCGCCGCCTTCAGGCCAGGGCGTGATCCTGGAGACCCGGGATCGAGTCCCACGTCAGGCTCCCTGCATGGAGCCTGCTTCTCCCTCTGCCTGTGTCTCTGCCTCTCTCTTTCTCTCTCTGTGTCTCTAATAAATAAAATCTTTTTTAAAAATGTATAAAAAAATAAGGAAACTGGATGGGCAATTAAAAAAATTGAATTAAAGAAATTAGTAATATAATTTAAAAATCAATTAGTTATCATGGGTTAGTCACTGAATACTTTTCAGTTCATCCGTGAGAATAAAGGTGTTTAACAGACTTTGAAACTGACAAGGTATTTTCAAGGACATCCTGGGTCTTCACTTTATGTTCACATTAGTGATGGTGGCATTTGATTTTAGTTTCATGTTTCCTAAAAAGGAATGTGCTTTCATAGAGCTGAGTGGCTTTAGATGTTGCCCAACAATTTGAGAGTGTCTCTTGGACTATATATACATGACTTGTATCCAGTAGACTTGGTGGTTTACTTAGGTACTTTCTGGGGGGTCTGCAATATCTCAGGCCAGCCACGACTTGTATTTATGGAGGCTCTGTGCCCTTGAACTGCATTCTGGATGCCACAGATTGCACAGGCTTGGAGTCCGAGAGAGGCACAGATTTTATTCCCAGGCCTATCCCTTATTAACTGTGTAGCCTTTGATCCTCAAGCTCTGTTTTCTTCATTGTATATGTGTTATATAGTAAAAACTCAGTAAACATTCCTTATTCCTGTCTCATCCTCCTTTATCCTGCTTCTTCAACTACCTGCATCTCTCTTAAACTCCAATATATTTGCATGGAAAACAGGCCTAGGAAAGTAATTGTCTTGCAAGTTTTGGGGTAATTTAATCCATACGTAACTTAGTGCTGACACCAATCAGCTGATTTTCTAGACCTTCATTATCTTTTAGGGGGGCATTCTTTTTATTCCAAATATTTATTACCATATCATTCAGATTCTTTTTAACTTTAAATGCCAATATTCTG
Organism: Canis lupus familiaris; assembly: GCF_011100685.1. Lineage (NCBI taxonomy): Eukaryota > Metazoa > Chordata > Mammalia > Carnivora > Canidae > Canis > Canis lupus. The sequence continues at coordinate 16,103,999 of NC_049256.1, read as the reverse complement.
GGATCCTGTCATTTTATTACTTTTTAGGCCGTGCTTTCCCAAAGTAGATAAATAAATAAAACTGTGTTAATAGCATGATTTATAAAGACTTCGTGCAGTTTTTACAATGAACTAGCTGCTTTTCAAGAGGTTTCGTTTTACAGATAATGTTAATAATATTCTGCAGCACATCCCCTGGGCAGGATCTATGTAAGGAATAAATAAAAACAGGGATTTCTAATTCTTCCCAATCCACCCCAAACCCACCAAGCCTGTAAGGATACACATTTTCATGACTATAGGATGCTGAGAACAACAGACTTGATGATAATGAGTGGTAGATGGGCCCTTTTGAAAGAGGTCTTGTGAGATCTTTCCTGTGAACAGTCCATCATGGTGACATTCTGTCTATCAGGCATAACAAAGGGACACCCTTCGAGTCTGTTCTAATCAAAAAGCACTGCTGAAAAAAAAATCCCCTAAATATTTTCAAATGTGAAGAAAAATGTTAGAGTTGACATTGTAGTTGGCATTTTGAATGTGGTAGCTTGCCACACAGAATTGTTGTGTTAGCTTTCTGTCATGGATTTGTCCTAGGGGATGCAGTTTAATATTTAGAGTGTGCTTCCATCTGTGAGATGATTGTATTTATGGAGATATTTATCCAGTGGTTCCAATCTGTTAAGTTTGCATCTGTGAGTCTGATTTAGTTGGTTTCTATACATATACAGATTTAATACATTTCCTGGATCATTCCACAGATTTATTAGTATGATGTTTTTGTTCTTTTTATTCTGCCCTTGTAACTCAACCCCTGTAGAGAAAATGATTAAATAGCACTTTCACCCTTTGGAAATATTATTAGATTTTGAGTCTGGTGTTATTTGTTGAATGTTTTAGTTTCAGGCTTCGTTATGCTGAATTTTGTAAAGGCATTTGCTGAACCGAGTAAATTTGAAAATATGGTAAAACCTAAAAGAGTGTTTCAGTTCTTTCCGCTTATTTGATTGTAAGAAAATACAATTAAACCATGAAAAAGAAGAGACTCAAAATTTTAGAAATGAAAATGGCAAACAAGTTTTTATCAAATGAAATACTATGTGATCAGACTTTATAATAAAGACTAAAGTTCTTTATAGTGACAGGAAGGGCTTTCTGGAAGAAGCACATCTTAGTCATTCCTTGATTTTTTGAATGTCGGTTGGGTCTGACTCTGCCCATGTATGATCATGGTGGATGAGACATGATCTGTGCATGTCAGGAGCTCAGCAGTGTAATTGCAGAGATGATGTCTGCACGGAAATAACCACATCACAAGGCAAGCACATGAGGATTTATAACAGTGATGGAGTTAAGCGTTACAGGAGTTTAGATGAGGGGAAACTGCCAGTTGAGTGTCAGGGATATCTTCATGGAAAAGATGAACTTGAAAATTGTTTTACACTGATCATTGTCATTTCCATTTCTAATAGGATTTGGAACATGACCAGAACTTAAAACACCTGCTCAACCTGTGCCTTTCATTTGGTTAGCTGAGAGTGACATAATGGTTAAGAGTAGAACATCTACCAGGTCCTCAGGAAGTGCTACCCGTCATCCTTCAAAACTCAGTCCTGTCCTTGCTCCTCCAGAAAGCCTTTGTTACAAACCAAAGTGTCTGAGTTGCTCCCTCTTGTTTAGTCTTAGAGAAGCCTCACCCTATCATTGTCAGAGCATTCATTTGTAAGATTGATTTCTAATTGTCACTTTACTCCTCTGTCTCTCCTGCTGGAGTCCCTTGAGGTTAGGGGACATGCATATTCCACACCTAGCGTTATTCCTAGTGTCTAAGGCTCAGTAAATTTTTGTTAAATGAATGATTGGATACAACAAAGATTACATTCAGTATAAGAAAATGGATACAAGGTTGATAACAGTGATGATGGAGAGAAATGGATGAATTCAGGATATGTTTTGAGGTAGAAATGACAAGGTTTCTTGGTGGATTGGATATGGAGAATGAAGAAGTGGATAAACCAAACTTTAGGAAGTTGGTAATGCTGTTAACTGACGTGCAGGGGACTGGAGGAAGAATAAGCTGTCTTGCAAATGCTGCTTGAGAAGCCTCCGCAGCTTGAGTAGAGCTATCAGACAGGCAGTTGCGTGTGTGTAGAGCTCAGAGAAGAGATCAAGATAGGAAATACAAATTGAGAAGACAGCATATAGTTGGTATTTTAGGCTATGTAGCTGGATGAAATTGCTTTGTGAGAGAATGTAAGCAAAGGAGAGAGAGAGAGAGCCCCAAACCAGTCTTACCACGAGTACTCCAGCGCAGTGGTCTGGAAGAGTTGGAGGGGCTAGCAAAAGAATCCAAGAAAGTAGGAAAAACTAGAGGAACTTTATCAAGGAGTTGCCAGTTGGATCAAATGCTGCTGAGGGATTCAGATGAAAAGTGAGAAGTGATCATTGGATTTGGCAACATGTGATTGTTGGTGACCTTGACTGCAGGGGTAGGTTCTGGAAGCCAAGTTGGAATCCCTTCCAGACTGCCTGGGAAGTCAGGAGTAGAAATCTGTAAAAAATCTAGTAAAAATCTAGGAGCTAGATTTTTAAGTAGCCTACGCAGGGGTGGGCATCATGTCTTTCAGCATCATCAGATTATCTCATCAATTTCCATCCTGAACTCACGCACTGTTCCTCTGAGTGTTCCGTTATTAACAGACTAGCCTTCCTCCAGGGGTCCAGACTGGAACCTTCACAGTGAATGTACTCCTCTCTTTCCTCCGCTTATGCCCATGGGATCAGTTGCCAGGACTATCGAGAGTCTTCTCTGTGGCATTTTGCAAACTGGACTCCTCCTGTTCATCGCCCTTGCCACTTATGTTGCTCTTCCCAGGCACTAATTAGCTCTTGTTCAAACTCCTCTGTAGTTTCCTGAGTACTCCTTGCTTTTATTCTCTCCCTTGTCAGTAGATCTATCCATCACAGCTAGAATGTTCTTCCTAAAGTACAGCTTTGCTCCTGCTGTTCTGCTAAAAATAAAACTAGATCCTTTTAGCCTGGCACTCAGAACCCTCTACCTTTTTAACCTTATCTCCCACACCTTTCTCTTCGTTCAGCCCACAGTTCTCAAGTGTTTGCTCTTGCCTCAATACATAACCTGCATCATCTGGCCTCCATGCTTTCAGGCTCACTGTCGTGTCTGCTTGGCATGCCTGGCTATCTCTTCTCTTATGTCATGTGTACCTCCAGATGCTTATGACCCCTAATAAATGTGCAGTCCACCCTAGAAACTAGGGCTTTCAGTGCCACTGCTTTACTGTATCCATTCTCTCGAAGTTCCCTAACACTGATTTTCCTTTCAGCCACAAGTTTCCTTCCCTTCACTACCTCAGCCCATCTTCTTTTTTAGGAAGTGGGGACAGGAATGATTTCCTTTCGGGAAGGAAGTTTCTCAGAGATTTTATTAACAGTGTGGGTCATGATACTCTGTAAACAGAGGACGCAGACACCGAGCACGTGGCGAGGCTTCTTCCTGTTTCCCGGTGGGCACCTTCCCACTGAGGTGACAGGGCAGCTTGGAGGTCGAGAGGTGAGCGTGCACCTCCTGATGAAAGGCAGCTTTCCTCCATCAGGCAGCCACCTGGTGACAAAACAGACACTGGATGATTTGTCTGGCTTTTAGTTGTGGGGATTTAGGGGTGGGAGTAGGGGCAAACGCCTCTGAAATTGTTACTCTCGAGTTCCAGCTTTTTAAAACACAAGGTGTCTTTTGGGAATTTTGCTAACTGTTATACATTCTAAAAGACAGGAAGCCAACTGCACTCTAGAGCTTCTAATCAGAAAGGAATCGCCCATTAGAATATGAAACAGAGGGCTCTATCTCTTTTACCCTTCTGGGGGCTTGGGGACTTGCTCACGTGAGGGCATCAGTAGGAAGCAAATGGAAGGTATCTTTGCAAGGTGTTCTCTTATGATCCATGTTGCCTCTCAGGTATTTCCAGTTTCACCCATTATTGGAGAATAAAGTTTTAGGCATGTTTAACTTGTACCTAATTAATCTTTCAAGAATGAGGAAGAATGAGGTGGAGACTGTTGGCTGAAGGGAAACAATTGCCTTTATTTTATTTTATTTTTTTAAATATGGGATTGAAAATAACATTCTTTGTCTCAGTTAATGAACTACATTGCTGGAGCGTTGTAATGAGGAGTTGGTATTTCCAGAAAAGAGGAGTGAGGTGACCATCTGATTTTAGAGCCTTCCCTTGGCTGTGACAAGAGGATTACGTGTCTGGCCTTCCAGCAGGCAGCTTGCCCATCCCCTCCACCAGCTGTTAATTATAGTCAACTATTTTGGAACGTGAGGGGGTATTGTAATTAGTAGTGTGGAATACTGACTCTTGAATTCAAAATAGCCCTAGATCTTTAGTAAAACCTAGAGTGCAAATAAGAGATAAATGTCTCCTATTTTGAGTGGGATAACAAGCTTTTACTAAATAAATTGACCTCCTCAACATTACTTTTTATGAGTACTGATAATGAGGGGAAAATCTAGTTAGAAAATTAAAAAGGAAGACCTGAAAACAACTTGCTTTGACTTCTTTGTCAAAAATGTTTTGTTTTCTGATTGTTCATCTGTTTTCTGCTGCTCTACATTTCCCCCAGGAAACTGGGTATTTCAGGATCCTTAATTGACACTGACAAAATTACAAACCAGAGCATGTCCTGGAGGCTTGGCCCTTTTGTGTCAGGATGAGCTGTGGACCTCAGTCCTTTGATATGAGCTTTCCCCTTTCACTTAAAAAAGGAAAGAACTGTTTGTATTCTAGGTGATTTTTAACCAAAGATCTTAAAAATCTATTACTTAATGTTGAACAAATTGTTACATGCTTTTATAAACTGATTCTTATATATACAAGATGGTTCATTGCTGGTATCAAAATGCTTTTTGGTTTTTTATAAGTGTTTCAATATTTTAATTGTTTAATTCTGGTAGAATTTTTAAAAAAAACATTAATAAAGTAATAGAAAAACTGAAATTCGTTTCTGTATACTAATTGTATTGGTAATTTCAGTAAAACATAAGTGAACATCCAGAAACACCACTCTGGGCTTTTAAAGTATATGCATTTTTATTATAATTTAAGAGCACTTTCCATTAGGAATAGAGTATTTTAAAATTTGCATTTTCTTAACAGACCAAAAAAAAAAAAAAAAAAACAATCCCAGACCCTTAAATAGAATAACAAACCTGTGGTTGCCAGAGGGCAGAGGAGGGGGGTGGGGGAAATAAAGGGAATGAAGACATATAAATTTCTAGTTATAAAATAAATAAGTCATGGAGATGGAAAGTACTGCATAGGGAATATAGTCAATAATATTGTAATAATGTTTTTTGGTGACAGATGGTGATGACATTTATCATGATGAGCACTGAGCAATGTATAGAATTGTTGAATCATGTGCACACCTGAATCTAATATAACGCTGTATGTAATTATAATTCAAATAAATAAAATTTACATTTTCTCTTTTTTCTACAGGAAGGAACTCGAAACCTTCAAAGGTAATTTCATGTTTAATTCTTCACTTTAAAGTAAATGATAGTTAATCGATGTCAGATGTTTTTCTCTCAATGATGAACTCATTCCTTTTTCTTTAAATCAGTTTACAGCGGGGAAAAAAAAAAAGTTTGCTTAGTACTGTTTTTGTAAGTTTTATTTAATCAGGTGCTTTTGATACCCTCTCTGAGCTGTAACACATACACTGAGAGTTTCTGCTGATGAACATTATGAGTATGTTAGGGTGGCATAGTCCTAACTTTGAGGTTGTTGCGAATCATAGTTTGAGAAGATTCTGGTTTCTCTTGGGCAAAGGCTGGGCCACATGGAGAAGACATAGTGACCAAGATAGAGATGTACCCCTGCAGTTGATCCAGTGGTCACCTGAACTTCCAGAAGGTGTTCAGTGCTGGGTCCTGTCCTGCCACTGTGTTGTAACTTTGGAAAAGTCTCTTGCCTTTTCAGGCTCCATCTCTCCATCTATAACATGAGAAGCATTGTAAACTATATTCTGAGATCTCAAAGCACCCCACATTGCCTATTCATTTTAGGGAACTTCTGAAGGTGGGGCACTGGAAAAATAACTCGGGGTCATGCTGACCCTTACTGGCCATGGAGAAGCACTAGTGAAAAATAGAGAAAACCACAGACTTCCAGCAGTTCAAAGCCCTTCCAGCATGCTAGTTTTCAATTACTGATGAGCAATTAGGTAGTGAAGTCACTGTTCTCAGACAGACTCATTTCAGTAACTAGGAAGGCTTTGAATTATTGCCTTTCATATTACACATTAAACTAGTTTTATGCTTCTTGTATTTCACATACAAGCTAGTATTGAGTAAGATTTACTGAGTAAAGATTTTCCAGTTTATCGTTTACAGTTGAATTGTTTATGTGTATGGTCTCTTTGGATGTTTTAGAAAGATGACTAACCTAGATAAAAGGTATAAAGGCTATTCCTGCTGTGACTCTAATTGAACAGACTTGTTTTGGCTGGATTTCTGTTTTAGTGACTACAGTTACAGTAAATGAGTGAGTTCGTGGCCAGTTTGTTGAGGGTAATGTTAAGTGATCATGTGATATAATATGTTATTATTCCTGATCAGTTTGTGCACCAGTATTCATGTACATTGTTTTCTGTCAGTGGTCGAAAGTAAGATTTGAAATGCTCATCCTGTTCTTTCCCCTCATTCTTTCTTTTCATTGGCTAACAGCATCTTATATAACATTAGGAGAAGAAAAAAAAGCAATCAAGTTAATACTGAGAGACAGGCAGGGACACAGATGATGCAAAATGTCAACCTCACTTCCATCTCAGTACTGAGGCCTTTTTTTTTTTTTTTTTGGTATGACAGTATTTGCAGCAAAAGAAAAGTTCAGCCATTTGCAAAAGGTTAGGTAGTGTTACATATTACCCAAGAGAATAATTCAATTTATGCCAACATACTTCATTTATACACACATGCCTAATTATGGTACAGCGTGTAACAAACCCACCCATAGGCCAAGTAGAGCTCTCAAATTTGAACAAATTCTAAATTGATTATTGCATCATATCAAAATTTTTAGTGCCAATATTCATTAAAAATTCTTTCCTCTTGAATGTTTTGCTGATATTTCAAAAGTGTGAGTAGTAGCACATAATAGAGAACTCTTATGTGTAACTCTTCCTCTTCTTCATGGAGGAAAAAGGAAAGAAAGAAATCCTACAAATTGTAACAGTTTTTTACTGTTTGAAAGTTGTCTTTGGTTTTCTCTTATAGGTTACAGGAAAGCAAAAGATGTTATATCATCTAATTGTTTTAACTTTTGTAGTTGTATTTGGAAGCTTTTTTTCTAAGTTGATGAAAAGCTAACTTTGGGGAACAAAAACAAAATTAGTAACCATCAAAGTTAGTGGTACATATCCATATCATCTGAGTTCTGGATTCTTCCTTCTGTACTCCATGGATATTAGTGACATAAGTACTCCTTTCACAGGTGCCACCCATAGCACATCACTACAATATTATTGAAATTGGTTGGTTGGTTATTTATTTATTTTTAAATATTGGTTTTCTGTGGTCCCTGAATATTACTTTGTTTTTGTTAGATAGCCGGGGGTGAGGGTGAAGGAGACTGAGGGAGAGAAAGAATCTTAAGCAGGCCCCCCACTCAGTGCTGAGCGTGATGTAGGGCTCTATCCCATGACCCTGAGATCATGACCTGAGCTGAAATCAAGAGTTGAATACTTAACCGACTGAGCCATCTAGGTGCTCCCACCCACCCAATATTGCATTAAAGAAAAAAAACATTTAAATGATAGTCTCTTGAATATTAGACAATAGAAAAGGAGGGTAGGATCTCAAATCTTAATTTTTAATTTTCAGTGCAGAAGGGATTACATTATTATGAGCATGTGTAGAATAAATAAGGTTTTCACAGTCCTTAAGGACATAGGAAATTGGCCATGAATAAGACATGTCTGTTCATTCATTAGGGATTATTTATCATTTTTACATTTTAATTTAAAATTTTAATTTTAAAAATATTCCACATATAAATCTAAAAATCACTCTTAAGATTTTTAAAGTATAAGTCTAGAAATATGGTTGCCACTGGATTGGATATTGTTCTTACTTCCTTAATTCCTTACTTAACATTTAACATGGCTTTACTATGCAGACTCGTTCTTCTACCTTCACTTAAATGCCTCACCAAATTAACTATCATTTTCATAAAATGTACTGACTGATACCCAGAGCAGCTAACTCACGGCTGATAGGCTACTCACCAATACATCCAAATACTTTGATTTCCACTAGTTGCATTGAATGCTTATCCAGGGTGAGTTGTTTGCTCTCGGACACATTTATACTTAAACTTGTTATTATAATCTGCAGTTTAATTTAATATCAGAGAAAACAGCGAAACTTAAGTATTAATGAGAACTGCTTGTAGGAAAATTAAGTTGACAGCTTTGGAAGACTTGGTATATGTAAATAGATTCTAAAAATTGCTGCAAAACTTAAAATTTGGAATTAGAAGAGAATTGGGGAAAAATGATAAAAATCCTGAAAAGTTCTGTACATGGATTGTTTCACACATTTTAAATTCCTGCTCTGCTTTTAAAATAGACTGGAAATTTTATTCATTCTAGAATGGGTAGCTTATGCAAGAATTTTCAGTGGACTTAATGCTAAAAAAATTCATGAATAAAAGTATGGTTATATTTTATATTAAAGTGTTTGTATATGTGTTTTTAACGGATTCCTATATTAAGTGCTTTTTAAAAAATTAAAAGGATGCCTGGGTGGCTCAGTGGTTGAGCATCTGCCTTCAGCTCAGGTCGTGATCCCGGGGTCCTGGGATTGAATCCCATCTTAGGCTCCCCATGGGGAGCCTGCTTCCCCCTCTGCCTTTGTCTCTGCCTCTGTCTGTTTGTATTTCATCAATCAATAAATAAAGTCTTAAACAAAAATTAAATGACTGGGGGACCTGGGTGGTGCAATCAGTTAAGTATCTGATTCTTGGTTTTGGCTCAGGTCGTGATCTCAGGGTCATGAGTCTGAGCCCCACGTTGGACTCTGTGGTCAGTGTGGAGTCTGCTTGAGATTCTTTCTCCCTCTCCTTCTATTCCTCCCACTCTGTGCTCTCTTTCTCTCTCTCTTAAATATATAAATAAATATTTTAAAAAATTAAGTGACCAACATGGGATCCAACTGTATTATATAAGAGGATGTCTGTTGTAACTTCCTTAATGTAAAATTACCCAGCCATGTTGGAAATGTGACTGACCATGTGAAGACATGCCAGGATTTAGGAGTTATCTATCCTAGTTGTGTAAAAGCAGCTAAGGCCAGCCTGATATGATGTGATTGTAACTATGGCTTAGCTCTGAAAGGCAAAGCCAATGAAGGACATAGGACCAGAGTCAAATGGAAGACCAAGACAATTTAGTGATAAGGAAGGACAGATGGGAGAAAAATTAAAGGAGTAGTTATCAGTGATAAAAGTAATGCCCAGAAGTTGAGCAGAATGGGGAAATCCCATTGGATTTGACATGAATAGATTGTCAAATTGGTGATCAGAAAGAGCTGTTTGTAAAGGGAGAATCCAGATTGCAAATCAGAAGTGTATGAAAAATTAGCATACAGGGATGCCTGAGTGTCTCAGCAGTTGAGCATCTGCCTTTGGCTCAGGGCATGATCTCGGGATCCAGGATCGAGTCCCACGTTGGGCTCCCTATGGGGAGCCTGCTTCTCCCTCTGCCTGTGTCTCTGCCTCTCTCTCTCTGTATATCTCATGAATGAATAAATAAATCTTAAAAAGAAAGAAAGAAAGAAATTAGCATGCAAAGGTGATGTGAACTCAGTATTCTTTCATGAATGAAAGGAAAGAAAGGAAAAAGTAACTTGAGATAGAATCAGGGTCAAGATCAGGTGAAAGGGTGAAATTGAGGATATTAACAAGTTGAGTAAGATCCTGGAGAAGATGGAAAGCAGTGTTATCCAGATGGATTATCCTTGGAAAGGATCCAGGGACATCTCTTTCCCTGAAATCTTAGAGAAGGGAAGATGCCTGGTAATACGGGAAAAAGTTGACATTGACGAAAGAAACAATTTTTTTGAGAATCCATTTAGAATAAGATGGTCTGAATTTTTCAGGGCTGGGCTCAGAAGTAGAAATAAAAACTGAAACAAATATGCTTTAGTTAACACAGAGTTGGGATTTGGGAGGATGCTTAGAGTAGATCAGCAGTTTGGTCATCTTGGAAGCTAATGAGAGCATGGTTAAAATGCCTGGCCATGGAATTCAGGCTGGCAGGGAAGAGGCCCGACTGGACCAGTAAAATAAACAAGATAGGAGGCATAGGGGATGGTGTGTACCGTAAAGATGGAGAACACGTGGTTGAGGTAGATCTTGTGGTCAAAGAAGGAATTTCAGTTTAAGGTCTTAGAGGTGGAACAGTTCCCAATGGTGACGATGGCTAAATTTGAGTAAAAATAGAGGTTATCTGAATCAGAGAGTTCTGACACCATTCTCACTTGTTTGGATGACTATTGGATATGAACTATACATACTTCTGGCTTGGCAGCCCTTAGCATGCTATAAATCTGGGTGTATGATAGATGGTAAACTTAGGTAGAGTTTGTTGACTCAAGACTTGGCTTAAGTCTTCAGCTGCCATTTGGCAGTATTTAAGGGATGGAGTCTCGGGTAGGATCGTATAACTGCCCTCTGTCCTCAAGAAGCCAGAGCCCTGGGTAAAGCTTGTAGGATAAAAAGGCCAATACATACATTTGATATAATGTAAAATATATTATAAAAGAAATAAGCACACTAAGACAGGAATAATGGACTATTTAGAGAGAGCCAGTGGCAGTTGAGCTGGATCTAAATGAAGAGTGCTTACCAGGTCTAAAAGGGCAATAAGGACATTCCAAAAAGAGGAAAGAACAATTACAAAGATGCAGAGATATTTATTTTGAGAATACAAGTTAAGATTTAACTTCTTGTTCAACGAGGGAACTACAAATAATTTGCTAAAGCATATGGTGTGTGGGGCTGAAGTAGTGAGGGATGCAGTTGAGATGTAGGCAGGGAACTAATGATACACAGCCTCAAATGTCACACAAAGGAGTTTAGACTTTTTCTTTTGGGCCAGTGATCTCCAAGGAGGGATTGATTCTACAGAATGACAGGAGTGGATAAGAAAACTGGAGCTTCCATTTGTTTCTTTTTTATGTCATCCTTTTAAATTTCAGTTTTGGAAAAAAAAAATTTGAATTTTTATGTAGATTACATAATAAACTGTCACAAGAATTCATGTATATGATATATAAATATACAAATTTGGGTTACATGTTAAAGGTTTTTAACTCATGGTGGAGGTACCTGGTAAGGGAGTGTAGAGGAGGGCACGCTTGTAGCTGGTGGACACAGGTTATAGGAGTAGGAGAACACAAAGGGTTTTCATTAGGGTTGTAGAGTCAGATTTGCATTTTTTTTAATTTTTAATTTTTCAAAAGATTATTCAAGAGAGACACAGAGAGAGGCAGAGACATAGGCAGAGGGAGAAACAGGCTCCTCCCAGGGAGCCCAATGTGGGACTCGATCCCGGGACCCCAGGATCACGCCGTGGGCCGAAGCAGGCACTCAACTGAAGATTTAAATTGAAGGCAGTGATAGATTAGAGAGAAAGATACAGGAGCAAGACTTTTATAACATGTGGGGTTTGTCTTCAACTTCTGGCTAGGACGTTTGCATAGGTTGTTTTGTTTTGTTTTTTCTTTCTCCACCAAGAAATGTGATATAGCTCAAATCAGATTTGGGAGGGAATGGTAGTGAATTCGGCTGTTTTTTGGGAGGGAAGTGATGATAAAAAGTATCAGTTCCACAGGCAAGTTCCCCATAAGCTCACAAAAGTTTTCTGGTATCCAATAGATTGAGAAATGATTTTTGAAAACAATTTTATTGAGTCTGGATTTGTATATAATAAGATTCATTCACCTTAAGTGTACAATCCAGTGATTTTTACTAAATTGATAGAATTGTACAGCCATCACCAAATCGAGTTTTACAGCATTTCCATCACACACAGTGATTCCTTTCTGCCTGTTTGTATTCAGTACTTGGCTTACCTCCTCAGTCCCAGGGCCATCAGTAATCAGTGTGTGTCTCTGTCAGTTGACCTTTTCTGGACATTTCATATAAATGCAGTCATACAATTTGTAGTCTTTTTGCATCTGGATTCTTTCACTTAGTTTAAAATTTTTGAGCTTCATCATGTTGTAACATTATTCTTTTTTAATGACTGTCTTTCCCCCCATTGATTACTTTGGTACATTTGCAGGAAAACAGTGGCCATAAATGTAAGAATTTATTTCTGGATTCTCCATTTTGTCCTTTTTGCCGGTACCACACTACCTTGATTACTATAGCTTTGTAGTAAATTTTGAAATTGGGAAGCATAAGATTTGCAACTTTGATCTTTTAAAAAATTGTTTAGGCTATTTTAGGTTAAAGTTCCATATAAAGGGCAGCCCCGGTGGCGCAGCGGTTTAGCGCCGCCTGCAGCCCGGGGTGTGATCCTGGAGACCCAGGATCGAGTCCCCCATCGGGCTTCTTTCTGCATGGAGCCTGCTTCTCCCTCTGCCTGTGTCTCTGCCTCTCTCTCGTTCTCTCTGAATGAATAAATAAATAAATCTTTAAAAAAAAAAAGTTCCATATAAATTTTAGGATCATTTTGTCAATTTCTTTAAAAAAAGGATGCTGGGATTTGAATAGGGATTGTGTTGAATTTTTAGGTCAATTTGGTGAGAATTGTGGTCTTAATATTGGGTCTTCCAATCCATGAACATGAACTGTGTCCCTATTTATTTAGATTTTCTCCGATTCTTTTCTCAGCGGTGTTTTATTTTCCATATGTAAGTCTTGGGCTTTGTTAAATACAGCCCTAAATATTTGATTCTTGTTGAGTGAATTCTGTCTTGATCATATTAAATTTGAGGTGTCTGTGAGACATTACAGGTAGAAGTGTCCACTGTGCCATTGGACCTTAGGAGAAAGATCTGAGCTATATTTAAGAGTAGTCAGCCATAGGTGGGAGAGGAAGGCTTGGGTTTGGATGAAGTTGCTCACAGAGAGAAGCAGAATCCAGAAAAAGATGACCATGGATAGAAATCTAGGAAGCACTACCACTCACTGCATAGGCATAAGAAGAGGACTTCAGTTGACCCTCGGACAGCACAGGTGATAGGGGTGCTGACCCCCTGCAGGCTTGAACATCTGTGGAAAACTTTCGACTCCCCCCAAAACGTAACTACTGATAGCCTACTGTTGACCAGAAGCCTTACCAATAGCATAAATAGGCGATAAATACATACTTTGTAGGGTATATGTATTATATACTGCTAAAGTAAGCTAGAGAAAAGAAAATATTAAGAAAGTTATAAGGAAAATACATATATAGTACTGTGCTAGAGTTATTGAAAAAAATCCACGCATAAGTGGATCCATGCCACTTCAAACCCATGTGGTTCAAGGGTCAGCTATAGTTGCTTATACTAGAGGCTGAGGACAGTCAGCCACAGACCTGAGGAGAAGACTGAACAGAGCATTTCCAGGAAATGTCAAGAAGTCGCATTGTACTGTCGTGGAGAGAGCAGAGAAAAGGGTCACTTGATACGGCCATTGGAAGCTGGTTGGTGATGTTACTGGAACTCTGTCAGCAGCAGCATGAGCACTCCTATGTGAGGGCAGGAGTGGAAACTGGGCGGTGGAGGATCAGGGAACGCAGGAATGCTGTGCCTTGCTCACTGTTGTCACCTGGCACATTGCTTGGCACATTGGTAGCTACTGAATACCTGAATGAGTGAGAAGTAAATATGGTGCTTTCAAAAGTGAAAGAGGAGGAGGAAAGAAGAGAGGGTAGAGGAGAGGGTTAGGTTCAAAGGAGGAACCCTTTTTTAATTTGTGAGAAACTTGAATCTATGTGTATGAAAAAGGAAAAGAGGCCGGAGAGAGAGAGGGGGCTGCAGAGCTGTGACTCCAGCAGACCTGAGGGAGTGGGCTTCAGAGCATACGATTCTGAGGCAGGAAAAGACTGTTGGCAAGTGTTTGTCACTATTGGAATTGTGATGATTTAAGATACTTATTAAAAACACACAGCACAGTCTAAGCCACTGGTTAGTGTTGCTGAATTTGAAGAAAGCTTTAGGCTAAATTTATGTTAAAAATGAAGTGGGGGAAATTTAAAGTTACATGATATGTTATGAAATGAACTATATTCTTAATCTTCATTTTTTTTACTTTCTGATAGAGAGGTTTCTACTTTCTTTTGGTGTGTCATAAACACATCTTTGTGTCTAAGTGACAAAATCACAGGAATTTAGTATATTTTCACCCCCCACCCCCATTTTTGAGCAGCATTTGGTATGGCCCCAGATCTGTGCATACATCTTTGCACACCAGAGCCCTGAGAGCTTGCATTTGGCTTTTATAGAGGCAGTAGATTCCGATACATGTCTGCTTAAACCATCAGCAGAAAACTAACAGGCTTCATACAGGCTCTTTGGAAAACCTGCTTCTGGCTTCAGCCTTACTCCCTTTGTTCTACATCTCAGAAGATGCACATCAGGGGAGCTGCCTGGTAACTGGAGCTTTCACTTGACCAGCACTGAGCTTCTGTTTACTTGTTCACGTTTCACATCCATGTCATCTCCAGGACTCACCGAAAATAGTCAGAGGAATCCTTGTAGGTGGAACTTTATTATGTTTTTCCTTCACTGCTTTTCTTTATGATTTTTACCTCCATGCTTGAGTACATTGCAGTGTTTGCATGGTATACAGATGATATATTATTAAAAAGCAGAAATTAAATTTCAGTTTGATTTGAATCTTCAAGCAGTACATGCTAATGAAAGCGTTATTAGTTTCTTTATATTACCAAGTAATAATTACCAAACTAATACCTAAAACAAAAAAATGTTGCATGGAAATCTAGGACTTTGGATTTTAGAATATTGTGTCTCATCATCCATCAGGTGAAATGCACCAGACAGTCATCCAAATGGGGCAGCGTTTGTATTAAAAGATAAATATAAAATTCCAGGAAAGTAGTGCCAGCTATTAGAATAATGAGTCCAATTCTTATGGTACAGCTCCATAAAACTAATTCAGCATCCCTTGCTTCTAGTATGTTCATTTTCCAAGAAGCAGTTAATATAGTTAAATATGTGAGCCATAGCCAACTACGTAAAGTTAAAATTCATCCCATGCCTACTATATGGATTTATCTAAAATGGCTGATTTTCCAAATGGATTTTGAAAATGTCATAATACTTCACACAGATTTTTAAAATTTGTATCATTTTCCTGATTATACAGAACTTATACCACTTGTTGGCTAGAGGCCATGGTTTTAGTGATGTCTATAGGTGGCATTTTTATAAATATATATACAAAGATATTAAACTTGTGGAGTTTACTGTAAAAAATTCTACCTTAAAATTAATTGGTGGCTTTCTTTGATTGAGAAATCTATCCATGGAGAAAACCGACTAATTTTTAATAATTCTTGCATTTTTTAAAACTCCAAAATTATGGCTTTTAGGTGGCACCTCTTATGCCATGTTAATATATCATGCCTTGTCAGACAGCAGCCCACTTGTTTTCAAGGGGACAAAAATAAAAGAAGTACGTTTTGTCCCAGATATCTTACTCTATTATGAATTTTATTTTTTTAGATTACAAATAAGGTACATCAGACTTGAGTTAAATGGAAAGTCCTTTCTTTTTCTCCCTCTCTCCTGTCCATGTTGTGTGCAGTATACCAAAACCCTTCAGGCTTTTTCAGCTTGGATAGAAATATTAACTGAAGCAAAATGGTAGCTCAAGAATTAATTAGAAAATTGGAGCATTCATGGAATGAAATTCTAACGAGGTATTACCACATTCTTGTTTGTTATTTAACTGTTTAGGAATAAACTGGTAGGAATGGGGGAAGTGAGAACTTTAGTGTTTATTTTTAAAGTATTTATTTATACAGACTCTGTAATAAATGGCATTTTCTTCCCTGAGTCATACTATCTTAATATAGTGGTTTTAAGAGTAAAGCTTTGAATATAGATATAATCTGGTGTTCAATTTTAAAACTTCAAATTATTCATTTAAGAAATTACTCTCTGAAAATCTTGACTTGTTGATGAATACTGGCAAGATTTTTAAGTATCTGCTCTTCCTTTTTTTCCCACAAAACGTCAGTATGTTGAAATGTATAATCATTTTTAAAAACCAGGTTTATACCCTATAACTTAGTATTTAAATAAAGTTACTATCTATGTCCTGTAGTTCAGAAATATTTATATCCTGTCTGCTAATTTTGGTTCTTAGTTTATTTTTTAAGACCTAGTTGATTCTTTATTGTAATCCCTTATCGTAAACTGCTGTACTGTGGCATAACCTAAGACTCTTGAAGATGATGTTTATATTCAAGGGGAACTGGAGTTCTAATAGCTTGTTTGAGTATTAAACTACACAAAAGTAGAGCCTTGAGTTTAGGTTGTGATGCTTAAATGTTACCTTTCTTAAATGTTACTTATACTGATTATATACCACTGTTATATAACCAATAATTATAGCAATAGTGTATTTTAGAACTGCATCAGGACAACTTTTTGTTGTATATCACATATGCTTGGTATCATGAATGACTACAGCTGTTCTGTTTCATTACCTTTCTACTGGAACACAGTATAAACTTGACAGCAAAAATTACACCTTTCAGAGAAGTAAATTCCAGTACCACACACAAAAAAAGAGTTCTATGAAAATGTTACCTGTCAGGCTCAAAAAGAGATTTTACATGGAGCTGCATGATTCCATGTCAGTTTTTTGGAGGTTTGTGCCAAAAAATAATGCGTAGGCTCTTGTAGTAGAAACTGTTTCAAGTACCTTCTCAGAAGACTGGTAGCTGCCTAGTGTGACTTTTATAGACTTCGGGGCAGGGGAGAAGTTAGGTGGCCCTCAGAGCCCTAAGGTTGTAATAAATAATAAATTAATAACGAAATAATAAATAAATAAGCTCTAATAAATAAATAATTTATTTTAAATTAAAAAAAGCTCTCCTTAGATATTCATCTGGCTTTTCTTGGGCAGATACCCATCCCATGAATAAAAGTCTATGAAATTTGGTCAGTGTGACTACATTGGGGAATAAAAGTGTTTACCCTAAGATAAAGGAAGTAACTTCAGAAACACTGTAACAATACCAAGGTGCTCACTTCACGTTTCTCTTGTTCTGAAGGATGGAAGCCTAAGGATAAGAGAACAAAGAGGAGCCCAAGGTCCACTGGCAGGCTGGCTGCTCACTTTCAAGTCTCTAATTATAGTCGGGAAAACTATGAAAGAAGTACTGTAGTTGTAGATACAATGAAATTAAATGTCAGAAACTTACTAGGTGAGATTCACTCATAGTTCTGTTTACATTTAGTTTTAATTGAAAGTAAAAGTACTTGTAATGAAAATTGTCTCAGTAATTTCAAAAAATGGAAAAAAAAAGGAAATAGTATTTGAATATATGAGCCTGACATCAGAATTTGTTATGTTTTCATTTAATAAAATTAATGTGATACAGAATACCAGTTGTACCATTATAGGTTTAAGGGTATAATCCTATTATTTCTATTAAAATTATAGTAAAGAGAAGGAAATGATTAAGTATCTATAGTATGCTAGCTTATCATAATATCACAGTAGCCCAATTAGTATGATAGTAACTAACCCATAAGATGAGAAAATGGAGACTCAGAGGTTGAACAAGTTACCCGACCAGTGAGCATCTCAGCAGGGATTTAAATCCAGGAATGTCTGTCCTCAAAACTGGTGTTTTTCTAACTTTACCACGATGATTCATGGGAAGCATAGAAAAGCAGACGGTAAAAATGAGACTAATTTTCTGTCCTATGGTTTCTTTCTTTATGTATTGTATTTATAGCTCGTCCTTTTGTCCCACTCTTTTTCTGTACCAGATCAACTTAAATTCACACACTTTAATAGCTAAGTAGCTTATGGATATTTCATCTTTAACTTCATTTTAACTGCTTATTGGTCTTGCTGAGTTGCTCTCCTTCAGTTATGCCTGTTTATTTTTATTTGTTTAAATCTTGTTTTGTTAACATAGAGTGCAATAATGGTTTCAGGAGTCGAATACAGTGATTCGTCACTTACACTCAACACCCAGTGCTCATCATTACAACTGCCCTCCTTAATGCCCACACCCAGCTACCCCATCTGCCACTTCCCTCTCTCCATCAACCCTCAGTTCGTTGTCCATCTTTAAAAGTTTCCTGTGGTTTGTTTCCCTCTCTCTTTTCTTTTCCCCTTTCCTGTATGTTCATGTTTTCTTTCTTAAATTCCACATATGAGTGAGATCATATGGTATTTGTCTTTCTCTGACTGATTTCACTTAGAATGATACTCTGTAGCTCCATCCATATTCTTGCAGATGGCAAGATTTTATTCTTTTTGATGGTTGAGTAATATTTCATTGTGTATCTATACACCACATCTTCTTTATCCATTCATCAGTTGATGGACATCTGGGTCTCTCCATAGTTTATGCCTGACTGTTTTATTTATTTTTTAAAGATGTATTTATTTATTTATTCATGATAGACACACACAGAGAAAGAGAGAGGCAGAGACACAGGCAGAGGGAGAAGCAGACCCCATGCCAGGAGCCCGACGCAGGACCCGATCCTGAGACTCCAGGATCACTCCCTGGGCCAAAGGCAGGCGCTAAACCGCTGAGCCTCCCAGGGATCCATGCCTGACCATTTTAAAGACAAATACAAACAAAAGCCCAGTATAAGAAAGGGCGGGGGGCGGGGGGGGGGGGGCAAGCTGATGGATGCTACAGAACCCTGGAAACATTCCTCTGAATTTGATTATGGATTGAGGCTGAAAACAACACTGAAAGAAAGACCTGTGAAGGCCTCCCAGTCCCTTCCTCACACTATACCTGGGTCTGATGTGAAAAATTGAGCTCTTCTTAAAAAATAGTCTTTGTACTTCAAATACTGATTTCTACCAAATAGTGTTAAAGGAATTTCAGACAGTGTCCCCTTTCTCTACTTCCGGAATCCTATCTTAGAAAAACTTTTTCAGGGGCAGCTGGGTCACTCCATTGGTTATCATCTGCCTTCAGCTCACACCATGATCAGGTCTTGGGATCGAGCCCTCACTGTGCTCCCTGCTCAGCAGGGAATCTGCCTCTCTCCCTCCTTCTCTCTCTTTTAAATAAATAAATAAAATCTTTAAAAAAAAAAAAGAAAAAAACTTTTTTAGTCCTGTAATCCAGCATCCTATCTTGTGTACAATACCTTATTTTGGCAGTTCTGAGGATGTTTATCTAGAGTTGGTTGAGCCATCCTTATTCTCCATTGACTTTCCTGAGTTTCAGACTCTTAGTTCCTTTACCTTTTTTCCATAATGCCTGGTTGGAGATGCTGTGTTCTCCTGGTCACCCTTGTCCACACACACTGTGGTTTTCCATACCCCTTACAAAAATGGCATGTGAGGGATCCCTGGGTGGCGCAGTGGTTTGGCGCCTGCCTTTGGCCCAGGGCGCGATCCTGGAGACCCGGGATCGAATCCCACATCGGGCTCCCGGTGCATGGAGCCTGCTTCTCCCTCTGACTGTGTCTCTGCCTCTCTCTCTCTCTGTGACTATCATAAATAAATTAAAAAAAAAAAAACAAAAATGGCATGTGAAACTTCCATCTTCCAGAAATGGTGACTAGTAACGCAGCATTCACTTTTTCACCTAGTCAGTTCATGTTTAACCACAATGCCCATGTCTTTTTTTAGCAGTAAAGTGCCCCCATATTTTTATTTTTTTGAATGACTGTAAAAACAAAATGCCTCTATTGTAGACAATTCACAAAAAGCCACCAAGAAAAAAATTGAATCACTAGTCAGGAGCAATCTCAAAAATTTTGGAGGACACACACACCCCTTCCTTGACTTATGTTGAGGGTTATGTCCTGACAAGCCCATTGCAAATTAAAAATGTATTAATATTCCTAACTTACTAGATGTCATAGCTCAGTCTAGCCTACCTCAGACATGCTTAGAGCGTTTATACTAGCCTACCTTTGGGCAGAAGCATCTAACCCAAAACCTCTGTGATACTGAAGTGTTGCATGTCTCATGTAGTTTACTGAATACTGCAGTGATCATGAACACAGAATGGTTGTACAGGTGCAGAGTGGTTGTCAGTGTGTGAGTTGTTCCTCCATGATTGTGTGGAGGGGATCATTTCATAGATCACTGGCTTGGGAAAAAAGTTAACATTGAGAACTCAAAGTATGGCTTCTACTGAATGCGTATCACTTTTGCAGCATCATAAGATTGAAAAGTTGTAAGTCAAACCATCACAAGTCGGGGACTGTGTACAGACACAGACATATCCAACGTTGAGATGCCATATAAGCAATTTTGTTCCTTTTTCACATTATGAATATTGCTTCTTACCATTATGAGTTTTTTAAAAAATACCATTTTCCTGTTGTTGGAAATTTAGGTAGTTGTCAATTTTATGCTGTATTTAGCACTGCTATGTATACATATTTTTTTTAAGATTTCATTTATTTATTCATGAGAGAGACAGAGAGACAAGAGACACAGGCAGAGGGAGAAGCAGGCTCCATGCACGAAGCCTGGTGTGGGACTTGATCTCAGGACCCCGGATCACACCCTGAGCCAAAGGCAGACGCTCAACCGCTGAGCCACTCAGGTGACCCTATATTTTTTTCTTAGTCACATTTTTTTCAAGTCTAAAACTGTTACATTTTTTCAGTTCTTGGTATCTGTTGACCGTTAGCTTTTTAGAAGGATTGTGCCAGTTTACAATTTCATTAATAGTGTGTGTGACTGTACTGCTTCAAATACCCTCACTTGAGAATTTTTTTCTTTTTAATACAAGAAAAGTAATATGTGATTATTGATTGAAGTGCAGTGGTGAGATGAAATTTGATTTATTGGCCTTTCATTGTGAACTGTTTTGTTCATGTTTTTGGTCCCTTTCATGTGAGGTTCCTCATGTATTGATGTGAATGAGACTGTTACATATTAAGGGTATCACATCATTGTCCTATTTATTGCAAACATCTTTCCCAGCGGGTTATTTGCCCTTTAGTTTTGTTTACTTCATTAATTATACACAGAAGTTTAGTTTTTTAATGTATTCAATAAATGAATATTTTAAAATTGTGTTCTGCATTGCATTTATGCCTAAAAAGTTCTTTCCCAATCGTAGTAAGTTATAAATTGTAATTTCTTCTAGTTTAAAAAAACTTTTTTTTCTTCTAGTTTCTATCTAGCTAATTTTTATTTGCTAATTTTACTACTTAACCTGGAACATATTTTGATAGACAGCATGAAGCCCTCAGTTTTTTGCCCATTAAGGTCATTACTTTTTCTAGTCCTGGGGAATAATTCTGTGCAGTTCTCTACCCCTATAGTGGGCAGATCTTAATTGGTTAAATTAAACTCTGCCTGCGTGGTGCCGGAGCCCAAGCAGCTGAATGTAGCTGGGGGGGGAAAAAAAAAAAAAAAAAAGCTCAAAAACCCAGTCTCCTCTCCCTGAGGCTGCACTTCGCACCCTGAGCACCTTGCGCATAGACTGGCCATTCCTCACGCTCCTCTCTCAGACTGCTGACCTCTGATTTCTCCTCCTCACTCCTGATTGCTTTCTTCTGGTTTCTTGGAGTAAGTAGAAGCCATGAGAAGGGCATTCAGGTGTGTTCCCTCCACTGGCCCTCCAGACCACCTGTGTCTGCTCACCTTCTGTCCCAACCCCACCCCACACCCCCTACGCCTGGGGACTGTCCCTGCTTCCAGAGCCACCCTCTCCTTTTGTGCACTGCATCCTCTCTGCTCTCTCCTCCTTCAGGACTTTGGCAGTTTTCCCCCTCTCCTCCTGCATCATTAGTTTTTCCCTCCTGCTGAATCATTCCCAGTGATTATTCTCATTTCTCCGTAGTTCGCCATCTTGTTCTGTCTCCTTTGCCCTCAGCGGCCTTTCTGCCCACCCCTGCCATGGTGAAGTGCCCCTGGGCTCCGTCCTTGGACCTTTCTCTGGCCTCCTGTGGCCCCAGGGCTGGAACTGCCATCTAATGCTAATGACTTCCCAAGTAAATGCTCCTCTCCTGACCTCCCTGCTCAGTTATCCTCCAGGCCTGCTGCTCCCAGCTGGGGATCCCTAGGGTTGTGCTGGCAGGAGGCAGCTTACCCGCAGCAGCTCCTCAGCCTACCACACACCCCCCACCCCCCACCCCATGTCAGAAAATCATCCTGCCTTTTGTCCCAGGACCTAGGCCAGATGCAGCTGGAAAGTGCTGCTGGATTCCTCTCCTGCTGGCACACCTCACATGCAGTCCTCAGCGGTGCAGTCAGCTCTGCCCTTGCACTAGACTCCCTCTTCCTGTCTCGGCCACAGACCCTGGTCCAGGCCACTCCCTGCTCCTGTTTCCCCTGCTGCGGTGACCTCCTTGGCCACCCCCTGCTTCCACTTCACCCACCATCCAGGAGTTCACCTCCTCACCCAAGACATGCTCCTGGCTTCCTGTCACACCGAGAGTGCCATCTGAGCCCTTCTCAGGGTTTGCAAGGCCCTCCCCATACAGCCCCTAGCCTGCTCTCAGACCTCTTCTGCCTCTGCAGCCTGGGCTTCTCTTGCGGCCCACACTGCCCTTCCTCCAGGCAGCTGCTTGGCTCTTCCTTCCAGCTGCCTCCTCAAGGGTCTCCTCTTAAATTGTGCAGTCTTCTCTCTCTCCCTTTACCTGGCTTCATTTTATTTATAACATATTATTATTAGTTTTTTATTTCAGTCGAAGTGCAAACCTGACATACATTTCTCTGGCTTTTCTCTGCTTTAGCATGTCTGTAACAGTAATGGGTGCGGCACTGACCCCGTGTTTGTGGGCTGCATGAACTGTGACAGCATTTTGCCTCCTTGTTTTCTGGCTCGGATGCCTTTCAGCTCTGTCTTCCAGACATTTCTGCAGCCCCCTCTCTCAAACTTCCCATCTTCCCCTGCCACGAAGCCTTGGGTTCCCTGATCCCCAGTCACTTGAGTGTCATTTCCACAGTTTTACTGGCCCATGCAGAGTCAGTACTGTTATTAACTGATTTTTTTTAAATCATTTGGAAATTGTATTTTTAAAAATACAGTTGTTATAAATGGAAAATTAGTGTCTCTTGACACAAACAGAAAGTAATTGGAAAAGTAAATACGTAACTGTTAACACCGTCCTATCCCGAGATGGTCTTGTCTACAACATTTTGGAAAACTGAGCCTCAGGATCACAGCTCCTTAACATGGTGGACAAAATTCTTCTTGAGAGCCGTGCTTGCCTCTCTAGCTTCATCACGTGTTCCTCTGTGTCTTGTACTTCTCGGTCCAGAAACATGTCATCATCTACTTCAGCCTTTGGTCGGGCTCTTCTCTGATCCATCTCTTCCCCCTCATGCCCTCATCTGACCGTTACACATTCATCTCTGAGTGGTGCTCAGTGCCACCTCCTCTGAGAAGGCCTCCTTGGAAGCAGCTTAGGTTGGTGCCCTTCCAGGGCACCCTTTCTGCTCCCATCATACCCTTAGCTGCCCTCGTCTAATTTACATTAAACTGTAGTGTTCAGCAGTGTTTATCCCTGCAGGAGTAGACTGTGAGGTCCTTAAGCACAGGATCCTGTCACACCCATCCGCATAGGCCTCACCCTTAGCCAGTGCCTGTCCATGAGGAAATGGCAAGTGGATGAACCCGCCCCTGATGGGTGAGCCGTAAATGCAAATAGGACAGAATGGTAGGGCTTTTGGGGTTCCAAGTTTCAGGAGGAAGATTGGCCTGTTTCAGAAGATCCTGGAATGTTTTGCCCAGTGTATGTAGACCAGGAAAGGAGGCAGGAGGCCGAGAGGCCGCCTGTCTGGAGTAGCTGCTGGAGAGAAGCGCCCAGCAAGGTGGGTGGTGCCTTAGTCCCATGTCAAAGCACTGACTTGACTTCTGCAGACACTGTGTCCATGCGGGTAGGAAGAGCAAGGTCTGGGCTCATAAAAGGGCGTCCCTAGGGGGAATATTACAATTAGCAGAAATGGGAGGTGTTAGATAGAGAAAGGGTGGGGAGAAGCGTGCATGGGAAGACATGGGGGAAACACTGGATTTGTGCCTGCAGGGAGCCGTGGAGATAGAAAAGACAGAGATGGGAGAGGACAGGGAAGAATTTGGAGAGAGGGCAGTGGTGCTGCGAAGCAAGCCTCCAGTGTATGTGTTAGTCACCCGGCCAAGTTGAAAATGACTTGCTTTAGCATTGAAGTTTTTGGGTGTAAGTTTCCCAAGTATCTGCAATGTACAGGACTGGAAGGGAAAAAAATTTTTTTAAAAAAGTACTCCCCTAGGAAGCATGGGGCTTGCCTAAGAAAACGGGGTTGCCAAAAATTTTTTCTGCAGTGAAAAATTTAAAGGTATAGCACCTGCTGAGTTTATCTTGCACCAGACAGTTTTTTGAGAAGTGTTTCTCTCCTTAATCTGTGATAAAGTTCAAGAAAGCTTAAGTCACACTAAAGGCTGTTTTGCCAACCGGTCCCACAGCCTTGGTGGCGACTGTTCCCTCTCCTTCCATCCCAGGGGCATTTTTTTAGCAGTGGCATTTTTGCCGCCAATTCTGCAGACTCTGATCTTTGTGTCTTTGCGAGACTGAATACCAGAAGCCAGTTACAACGTGAAATATTACCAGGAAATTAATGCGACATTGTGTGGTGTCTTGCCCGAGAGTAGTGACAAACATGTAGGGGATGAGTGGGTTATTTGGTTTTCTTTCCTTCCCTTTTCGTTTGCCTCATCTGCAGCCTTTTCTGATTGTCTTCAGAGGAGTCTGTATTGTAGTATGCTCTAAAGAACAAGTGTGTTTTGTTTTTCCAGAATTGGGTAAGAAGGTTTATATTACTGTGTATTTTTTTCAAATGTTACACTGGAACAGCACAAAAAAGTATTTTAAAAAAGAGTTTGCATGAAAAACCGGAAGAAGATATACCTTTAAGTGGCAGTTTTGTGTAGAAAAAGAGTGAAAACATTACTATTTTCTGAAGTGACACTTACGCTAGACTGGCAATACAACGTGCCTTGCATTCAGAGAACAGAGAGCAGAAAATTGTGATTATGTTTACGGAATAAATCTGTTTTCAGTTCTCTGTTAAAAATTAGTACATATTGGGGCAGCTGGGTGGCTCAGCGGTTGAGCACTACCTTCAGCCCAGGATGTGATCCTGAAGACCTGGAATTGAGTCCCATTGTTGGGCTCCCTGCAGGAGCCTGCTTCTCCCTCTGCCTGTGTCTCTGCCTCTCTCTCTCTCTCTCTCTCTCTCTCTCTATCTCTATCTCTGTGTGTGTGTGTCTCTCATGAATAAATAAATAAAATCATAAAAAACAATAGTACATATCATGCCATGATGGAAAGCATAATGCTCAGATCAGAGTCCTCTTGCTCCTCTTTTAAGGTTGTATTGAATAATGTTAGGAAACTTGGTGACACTTCATTGTGGGAGAGAAATATCACAGGTTCTTACTACTAACTAATAAATTGATTTGTGCTCTGTCATGCCCAGGTAATTCTTCAAAGAATCTCTTCCTTTGAATGGTTAGACACTTCTTTACCCTTCTCCTCCCCGCCGCAAACATTTGAGCATTTGGGTGGTGCTCTGGGTGCTGGAAGGTATTTATTTCCACGTGCATTGGAGAGTGACAGTAGATGCACGTCTAATAATTTTCGGTGAAAACCATATACTCAGAATGTACTGCAATTAATATATACAAGACATTCCAAATTGTATGGATAATATACCCTGAGTCTTCCCTTTGGGTCTCAGAACCTTGACAGCTACTTCATGGTTGTACATCCTTCTCGTTAGAGTGCGTGGACTCTCTGCTTCAGTTACTTAACTTTCTCTGTCAAAGGGAGCTGTATTTTCTCCAGCACCGCGCCCCCCCCCCCCCCACCTCCCCATGGCCGCCTTGGCTGAAATGGATCCGTTTAGGAAATGCCTATGTTTACTTTTGTTGCATCTACTCTATGGGATGCTAAGGGAGCAAAGATGACTATGGAAGAGCCATTAGTGCCTGTATCTCCAGCAGCTGCTGCAGCATCTGGCACACAGAGAGCCTCAGTGACTGTTGAGGAAGGGACAGAGGGAATAAGTTATCCATTTATGCATCTACATTTCCTCCTTGTCACACTTTTTAAGAATTGTGATGATGCTGAGAATCTGCATGGGATTCTTGTTATGTATATGTGCTCAGATTCTGGAGACCTTTGCAATACTTAACCATCTGGATTTATTGTCTTTCTGATAAAGACCTTTAGCAGTAGGTGCAGAGACTCTCCTTTATGTTTTAGCATAGTGCTAACAATCTATATTAACTACATGCAGCATAAAAAATAAAGTTGACAGAGCGGCCTTTCTGTTTTTTCATTTTTAAGGATTTTCTAGAATATGGGGTGCCTGGGTGGCTCAGTTGGTTAAGCATCTGCCTTCGGCGCAGGTTATGATCCCAGTATCCTGGGATCTGGCCCTGTATCAAGGCTCCCAGCTCAGTGAGGAGCCTGTTTCTCCCTTTGCCCACTCATTCTCTCTCTCTCTCTCAAATAAATAATAAAATCTATTTTAAAAAAAAAGAGTTTTCCAGAGTTGACTCTTTACAATGGTTTATATAATAAGTTCATTAGAGTTGACTAGCCCCAGAAATTATATCAATTGGATAAATCATATTCCTGAGGTTATAAAATGACCTTTGGTTTAGTTTTGTTAATAAATACTATGCCTCATAAGTTTTCTGTATAATGATAAAGATGGAAAATAACAGCATCTACTTTTGTAAATTAATGTTGACTGTTTTAATTTTCCTAAATATGATATTAAAGACCAGACTATACAAATCACAGATGGGAAAAACAGGGTAGGTGGAAATAGTAACCTCGCTCCTATTTTAGGGGGTATATGAGAC
Organism: Canis lupus familiaris; assembly: GCF_011100685.1. Taxonomy (NCBI): domain Eukaryota; kingdom Metazoa; phylum Chordata; class Mammalia; order Carnivora; family Canidae; genus Canis; species Canis lupus. Next base: position 16,076,942 of record NC_049256.1, on the reverse strand, counting down.
CTAATCCTTAAACCATGCCTTTTGGGTTAACCCAAGTATATGTGTGCCTCTTTGGCTGGGTAGCAGGTGAGTAAGAGCATGGAATCTGGACCAGACTAGGAATGCTGAAACCTTTGCTTGTCTACTCTCTGGGTATGTTGTGTAACCTGGCCGTGAGCCCCAGTTTCTTCTCCATTTAAATGAAGACGGTAACGGGACCGATATTCCTTGTATTGCTGTAAGGATTAACTGGTTGATAGGAGTAAAGGATTTGTAACCGTGCCCAACATTTACATAAAAGTGCTGTATGTAAGAGTTAGCTGCTATTACTATAGAGACAGAGTGAACAGGTTAAGTGACTTAATGTGAGACATAAAGATACAGGAAGAACAGAAAAATCAAGCCTAAACCTTCCTACGGTACAGAGCTGTGTTTCCTGTACATAATAAATATGGGTTAACGGGTGTCTGCTACAGTGATCAGAAGGAGAGCATCAGCAGTTCAGCACCCAGGCTGAGTTTGAATGGTCTGCATGTTCTTGGGCAAATGCCATAATCCTTGAATCTATCTGCTCATCTATAAAATAGGGATAATCGTAGTACCTACCTCATTGAGCTTTTGTGAGAACAAATGAAATAATAGCAATGCCAACCATATAATAAATACAGACTAACTAGTCAGCCCTTTATGATTATGAATTCACACTATAATTCTTATTGATGGTACTCCTGACACTTCACTTTTTGATTAGCCATAGGCTGTCTCTTTCCTTAATGAAAACAGTGGTAAAATTCTGTAAATTAAGGCAGTATTCACATAAAAAATTAATGGGCTGTTTTTATCATAAATATATCTTCAGGACTCAAACTTTAGTTTCAGAAACAGTTTATTAATAAACATTCAGTAGTAAGATTAAAGTAGGATATTAAAATAATTTTTGGGAAAATGTCTTAAAATTACAATATGTAAAATCTCAAAATATTTAGAATTTAAGAATGAGGTACAAACATTGAGATTTACAGATTGATTCTCTTTCTTCATTTATTTATTTTGTACTAGCTCAGTCTAAGCAGAGGATGTAAAGTTGAGCAAAGCTGTCTATCCCATGTTGAAGCTCACAGTGCTGTTGGGAGACCATCACTGAGTATGGTGTTAGAAGACCATAGGGTTGGCATGAGCCAGTTCAGGCCGATGAAGGGGGGCGCCCAGAGAAAAGGTGTCAGGCATCCTTGCAATCATGTCACTAAACGTGTGGAATTCCGTGCGCCTGTCTTAAGATCTTGAAAAAGATCCCATGTGGCTATTGAGGCCACAGGAGCTGTGGTTACAATGAAACTAAGTGAGAGGGAGGGAGAATTCTTCATGGATCAGTGATTTACACTCTTTACAGAGATTGTGGTGAGGTTTAATATGACAGGTAATACACCCTTCCAGTCTTTTAATTTAGATTGACAGTTCTTTGAATAAATATTAACTATGACTAGCTGAAATCTTTTCTTTGATCAGATAGGCAGTTAAAAGAATTATTCTGCTTCCTCTTCCCTGTGTGTTACAGAAGTTTTCAAACATGTACGAAAACAGAATGTGATGGAAGTCCGTGTCTCTACCCCTCAGTTTCAACAACCAGCATATGGCTGGACTTGTTCCATCCCTTACCCCTGCCTGTTCCCTCCCTCACTCCATTTTTAAAGGCAAATTTCATGAAATATACTGTCTTCTATAAATATCTCAGTATGTACCTCTAAAAAATAAGATTTTTAAATATACCACCAGTGCCATTATTATACCTAAAATAATATAAATCCTTAATACCATTAAGATAGACCGCTACTGTGATACAGGTTTCTTAGATTAGATGAATTATTAGACGTTAAGCCATTTGCCATATTTTTGTAATACCTAGTTTACTAATTTGTATTTTACTAAGTTTTTTGAATTGCTCCTTATTTTTGTCTAATCCTGGTGGAAAACCTTGCCCTTTCTCCCTTCTAGATTATTTGGCTGATCTAATAGTTACATTGACATAAAACAGATTATAGGAGAAAAACAAATTTGATCTTGTTACACATGGGAGCCCCATAGAAACATAAGACCCAAAGGCAGCGAGGCTGTTGAGGCTCAGGTGCCATTGGAGCTAAGGAATGGGGTAGGGGCCTGGGGCTTCAAAGACAAAGGGGGTTTACAGGGAGATAAAAAGGACACATGCTTAGTAACCAGTTGTAGGTAGATCTTTTCAGAAATAAAAAATTACCTCTGGGGATGTCTGGGGTGTCAGTGGTTGAGCGTCTGCCTTTGGCTCAGGGCATGATCCCAGGGTCCTGGGATCAATTCCTGCATCGGGCTCCCCACAGGGAACCTGCTTCTCCCTCTGCCTATGTTTCTGAGTCTCTCATGAATAAATAAATACAATCTTTAAAAAAATAATTACTTCTGGTGATAGGTCTTTGCTAGGCCAGGCCCCCTATCTGAATTCTCGTAGGCAGTTAAGGAACAGGGAAAAGCTTTTCCTGAGTCGTCGGGGTCTTGACTGTTTTCAAGTCAAAAGAGTCCACATGCCAGAGTGGCACATTTTAGGGTGGTATCTTCTGTCCCCTTCAGTATTGTCTAGTACGCAGTTAGCAAACTGCCTTAGTTCATGTTCCAGTGTTATTATTTTTTTCAGAAACTGTTACCTTCTTAAAATGGAAGTCTATAAAAAGTTGTGAATTAGTTGGCTTATTTAAAGCACTCCCTGAAAGAACAAAGCCATCACCTCAGAAAGCAAAAGTGTTGCCCTTCCCAGGATGGTTTCCAGAGGCATCGAGGGTTTGACATATTATCGTCCCAGGCCAACCTCTAACAAAACCCCGGGCAGCCCCGAACCTCTGCTAATAGAATTGTTCACCTTTATACCATGAAGGTTAGGAAATGCACCAAAACTGCCACGTGGCATGTGCCTACACCGACCTTGAGGAGTTCGTGCTCTGAGCCTGAAGTTCCTACGAGAATGTCTAAAACAAAACATGTCGTTCGTTGGGGCCTGTGGTAGCCCCCTGTGTGCCAAATGTGACTGTAACAGGATCAAGCATGCTTTCCTTGTGGAGCAGAAAATTGCTGTGAAAGTGTCATAGGCACAGGCAGAGAGTCAGAAACCTAAATTTAAAAAAAGGAAGCTTTTCTGAGTAATAAAAAAAAAAAAAGTGTTTACTCCACAAACAGAGCCGCGTGTCTTATAGGTCTGCAAGAAGAGAAAAGAATTTAACTTTTGATCTGCCAGTGAATACCCTGACTTAGAAGGTAGAGCTTCTCGGGCTTGCTCAGAAAGTCAGGAAGTTAGCAGATATAAAAATAGGGCATTGTTACCGTACTTAGTTCATCGTCCTTACATACACTGACAGAATGACCATGCATTTCCAGGTTCCTGTTCTTTATCCTTCTTTTGTTCTCTCGGGCATTGAGGTTAGGCTGTTTCTGCAATTTCTATAACAGCTTTTCAAAAGTAGGCCATATATGTCCCATAAAAATTCTAGTAGAATCCCATTTGTTGTTTCAGGTTGCTTTAATGTGTTCCACTGTGAAGTACAGCCAAACACATGTTCGTCTTTGCATAGCAGACTGGTAATAACAACCTCTCTTTTCCACCTTAACTTTTTCAGCGTCTCTTGGCACAAATATGTTAAGTTGATTTTTTTTTTAATTAATGTATTTTAGTTTATCTTAATTTGTTTCTGCTAACACTATGATTTTATTCTTCCCTCAGTGTTGCACTGAATCTTCCTGTGAGAGTACAGGATGGAAACAAAGTAATTTAATCAGCCAGGCTTCTCAGACTAAGACAGACTTACGAAATTTGCAGGAGGGGAAAAACAGCCTTAATGTGAGTTCACACGTAAAATGGTGGAGGAATTGGATGGCCATTGTAATCAGTTCAGAAAGTTTTGCAGGATTATGTTAAAACACATGCATTTCAGCAGCACTGCGGAGTTCTAGTCTGTGGGCTTCTGGTCAGGGCACAGAACTGCTTAGAGGGTTCTTCCAGAATGTCAGTAGGATGTGGGTGGCGTTAAGGGGAAGGGGCATTTTTTAATAGTGTCTGTAGCATGTCAAAGAAAAACATGAAACAGCCTGAAGAGAGCATCCTGTACAACACAATATATTTTTGAATAGAACCCGTTCTTTTGCAGAGCAGTGATTTAAATCCTCTAGATTGTTCATTTAGTCTTTGAAAATAGGAAGTCTGTTTTCATAGGAGAGTCTTCTGGCAGAGTGTGAGTGTTAGGGGTGATGGTGCTTTGTTTCTTTTTAGCTCCTCCTGTATCAATTTCAGATTTTTAGTTTATTCTAAAAAATTCCATTAGTAAATAAGGAATGGATTCAGTAGGTCTCTAGGCCTAAGGAGATCACGATGCTAAAACGTGGTTTGATGAAACCGTGGGAAGGGTATAGCCATGTGAGTTTTATGTTCAGATTTTTAAATTAAGAGTTTAATCATTCAGATTTGAGTTATATATATGTTGTAAGTGTATTTGATGGAAAGTGAAAGTAGGGTCTTTGGAGATGACTGGGTGACTTGGCTTTCTGTTTCTATGTAAAGCCTCAAAGTAAAACCAGGCCATTTGCATACTGGTATCTGTAAAGGTTGCCTAGAGAAAACACAAGGTAGGTATGTATGTATGTATGTATGTATGTATGTATTATTTATTTATTTATTTATTATTTATTTATTTCAAAGCTTTTAAAAGCGAATTTTTGCCGTAATCACTGTTAATTCAACAAAGATTTGTGTTTGTCTTTGTTAAACATTAGGGATTCAAAGTTGAAAAGATTCTTACCTTCAGGGAGCTGACAGTTTAGGAGGAAGAGATAAAAAAATATAACGAAGTGTGGTGACTTTGGTAAGAGCACAGCCGGGTGCTTTTGGAACTGAGGGAGTTTCCATATCATCTTGGGGCAGTCTGATGAAAGGAGCTTGGAAGACTTGAGGTGAATGGTCATTTTGTTTTGTAAACTTTAACAGAGGTTCATTTGTGGATTGCCCCACTGTGTGACAGGCACTCAGCCAGTGAGTAAATGTACTTGTTGTTAAAGAACAAAAATTCACTGGGACACCTGGGTGGCTCAGCGGTTGAGTGTAGGCCTTCGGCTCAGGGGGTGATACCTGGGTCCAGGATCGAGTCCCACATCAGGCTCCCTGCATGGAGCCTGCTTCTCCCTGTGCCTGATGTGGGACTTGATCCCAGGACTCCAGGATCACGCCCTGGGTCAAGGCAGGTGTCAAACTGCTGAGCCACCCAGGGATCCCTAAATAAATAAAATCTTAAAAAAAAATAAATTTCAATGGGGTAAGCTTGAAAATCTAATTGGCTTTGTTAAGCGATTCAGGAATTGGGTAGCATCCCATCTAGCAAGTAAGGGAGGAACTCCAAAGAGTTTTACGAAATGGAAGGTTTTTATGAGAGGGAATGGAAGTTATTAGCAAAGGAAAAGAACGAATTGTTCAGACCAGGTCACTTCCATTCAGGGGGAAGGGCAGGAGAGCCTACATAGATGACCTCATCTCCCTTTGGCAGATGGGGAGGGCTCACTTACAGATGACTTCATTGCTGCTGACTAGACAGTGCCTGAGTGACCAGCGAGGAGGTCAAAACTACAATTAGATTGGGTATGAAGCCCCTGTTTGGGAACTCAGTCTAAGTGACCCCTTTTGGGCCTGTGGTTTTCCTTTTTTCTTTTTTTCTTTTTCTTTTTTTTAAACAAATGGAAGGCAACAAAAGATTTTAAGTAGTGTATGGGAGGGGTAACATCTGATTTGTAACTTGAACAAATCACCCAAGTTGGGTATGGGGGAAAGGGACTGTTTTTGATCTTTTGTCAGATATGTGGAAAACAGATGGGGGAAAAGGTGGGTAGAAGGCAGTATTACAGGGAATGTGACTTTGGACGAAGACAGCAGTGATGGAAAGAGGTAAACGTGGACTTGGGAGATATTCTGGAAGCAAAATCGATAGGGTTGAGAGTGATTAGATATTGGAGAGTGCTGCGCTTTGTCATCTTCACAGAAATGTGGAGATTCATTTCTGTTCTTTGGAACTGGCAACAAACATGTAAACTGTCAATGAACTTGAGAAGAGCATCTTCAGTGGATTGAAGGGGACGAAAACCATACCATACCTACCAGTCCTCACAGTGACCATAGTTTCCTTGTCCCTATTGTATTGAATTTGAAAAATTTTAAATAATATTCCAAAATTACCCAGCAAGGAGGTGGTGAAGCAATGTTTGAACATTATCTTCTTGACTTCGGAGCCAGTGCTCCTTCTACCATGTAAGGCTGCCTCTTATACAAGAAGCAGAGTGCTTTAAGAGGACTCTGTATCTCCCCTCTCGGTGCCCAGTATGCTGGACACTTGAGAGCAGATGCTGGAGGGGAGCTGCATGTTCACGTGAAGTTTTTTTAACATGTTTTTTTAACATGTTGAGGTGTAATCTATATATGATAAAATTGGCCTTTTTTAAGTGTATAGTTCGATTTTTAGTAAATTTACAGAGTTGTGCAGCAGTCATCACTGATGTAGGAAATGTTGGGGTCCGGAGCCAATGGCCAAGAAAGAATTATTGAGACAGTGCAAAAAGGTAGTTTTATTAAAGCACAGAGACAGGACCCGTGGGCAGGGAGAGCTGCCCTGGGGTTTGGAGGGGTGGCTAATTATATATTTTGGAGTTGGGGACTGTTAAAGACAAAGGGAAGTTTCCAAAAGGACTTTCAGAAGTTAGAGAAGACTGACAGGATCCTGGAGGCCTAACTTTTGTCAGGCTAAGGTGGTTTTTCCCTCTAGCAAAGCATCAGCCTTAAGCCAGCTGGAAATTTTCAGAAGAATGCCAGACTCTGCCCACCTCAAGTATTTGTCGGTGGGCTGTGGGTTATAAGGACATTTAATTTTACCTACATTTCCTTCTGCCTTTGTTCCCCACATCAATCACCACATCCACTTTTAGGACATTTCCATCAGCCCCAAAAGATCCCTTTCTGTCCATTGGCAGTCAGTGCCAGCTCCCAGCCCCAGATAACCCACAAGCCGGTTTTCTGTCTCTTTATGGACAGTCCGTAAAATGGAATAACAATGAGCGGAGCCTTTTGTATTGAGCTTCTTTCACTTAGTACAATGTCTTTGAGTTTCATCTGTGTGGTAACGTGTATCAGTGCTTGCTGAATGGTATTTATGAATACACTGCATTTTTGCTCATCCATTCCCCAGTTGAAGGACAGTTGGATTGTTTTCAGTTTGGGGCTGTTATGAATAATAGTGCTGTAAACATTCATTTGCAAGTGTTTCTGTGGATACAGGTTTTCAGTTCTCTTGGGAAGGATGAGTCCTAGGAGTGGAATTGCTGAGTGGTATGATAAGTTTCCATTTAACTTTTTAAAAAAACTGTCTAGCTGTTTTCCATAGTGGCTTTCTCATTTTACACTTCCCTCAGTCATGGTGGGTTCTGGTTTTCCCTCATCCTTGCCAGTACTTCTGACCATTCGTCTATCTGAACAGAGCTGTTGCGGTGGCGGGTGGTGCAGTGGTGTCTCCTGCGATTTCGGTTTGGACCTCTCCACTGGCTGATGATTTTGAGCATCTTTCCATGTATTTATTAGCTATTCATGTATCTTCTTTGGTCAATTGACTATTGAAATATTTTGCTCATTTCTTAATTGGGATGTTGATTGAGTTGAAAGAGGTCTTTATATATTTTGGATACAAGTTCTTTATCAGATATATGATTTGCCAGTATTCGAGTTTTTAGTTTTTCATTTTCTTAAATGTTTAAGACATGAAAGATTTTAATTTTGATGAAGTCTGTTTGAATAAAAAAAAAAATTTAATGAATTCTGCTTTTGTTGCCATATCCCAAGTACCTTTACCTAACCCAGGGCTGTGAGGCTTTTCTCCTAGAAGTTTCCTATTGAGGTTTTTTTTTGTTTTTTGTTTTGTTTTTTTTAAAGATTTTATTTATTTATTCATAAGAGTCATAGAGAGGCAGAGACACAGGCAGAGGGAGAAGCAGGCTCCACGCAGGGAGCCCGACGTGGGACTCGATCCCGGGTCTCCAGGATCACATCCTGGCCAAAGGCGGCGCTAAACAGCTGAGCCATCTGGGCTGCCCCCTACTGAGTTTTGTAATAGGTTTGGTGTCACTTAGTTATGGAGGGCCGAGAGTTCTGTGAGGAAGTTGTGCTTAAGCTGAGCTCTGAAAGCTGAGAAGGAGGCCAGAGGGGCAGAAAGAGATTCCCGCTAGAGGGGACAGCGAATGCACAGCTCAAGGCTGCTGGGATTGTGTCAAGGTTGCTAAGTAGAAGGAGGCCCTGAGAGCAGGGTGGAGTGGGTGCCAGTGGTGGTATCTGACTGGAGAGCTGACAGGATTTTGTAGGCTCCGGGAGGCGGTCCTCCTGTTGTAGAAAACCTACCTCCCTGCTTCAGAGCCAAAATGTAGCTCGAAGGCAGAGTCTGGAGTAAAGAGGAACAGTAGCTTTACTGCTTTGGTGGGCAGAGGGGGCTGCAGCCCTGTGGTCTTAACAATCTGCAAGTTCTCCCCCAGGAAGGCCTGAGGGGTTTTCTTAGGGAAATATAGGATCTAACCAGTTTTGATAGAAATTGTATTCCTTCTACCATATATTTAGGGTGGTTCTGGGTTCCTGAAACAAAAGACTAAGAAGGGGAGGGAGGTTTGTGGAAGAGAGAGAAAAGGTGACCTTCAAATGGAGTTTTGCTGAAGCATTAAGGGAAGCCATTTTGATTTGTTCAACTTTAGACTTTTAAGTGGTTTCGCTCCCAGGAGCTGTTGGGTCACAGAGGGGGTGACATGATCAGATTTGCTTTGCAGGACAGTCACTCTGGCTGCTGTGCAGAAATGAATTGGGAAAGCGGCCAGTGTGGGTTTGCATTGACCAGGGCAGCTGTTGACCTGTTAGTGAGAGATAATGGCGGGTGGACCCAGTGGGCAGGTGAGATGAGAGCGCCCCCTGGTGTTTGGGAGCCTGCCTGCCTCGAATTCTACTGGGTCTCACACTTCCCAGCCCAGAGCTTGTAACAGGGGGATGAGCCAGTGCCTGTGGCTGCACTCCCTTCCCAAGCACACACCTCCTTTTGGTTGTGCTTACTGGATTTCCTTTTTCCAGGAGGAGATAGAGTTTGCTCCCAGCAGTTTCATTTAAACACCTTCACTGCTTTCCTTCCTCATAAGGCTTTGGGGAAAATTGAAAGCAAGTTACTCGTTCGTTCATGCATCCGTTCACCAAAAAAAAAAAAAAAAAAAAAAAGTACATGCTATATGCTAAACTCTGCTACACACATAGAACGGCAAGTCTCTTTATTGTGGGAAGGAATATGCTGGGTAAGTGTGGTTCATAATCTGGGGTAGCATAGGATTGACCCACCTGTTTTGTCAATCCGGGAAGTCATGGGAGAAATATAACCGAGTCTGGTGAATACAAGAGAACAAAAAAAGCAGCACAAACTGTGAGTTTGTAATCCACTAATTCAACAAAGGATGATTGCAAGACATTTTCAATGGCTATGGTATCAAGTTTAAATGCTGAGCTTTTGTTTTAGTTTTGAAACACAAAATGTGGAAGGAGCTTTTCTGTGATTTTTCTCTTGAGTGTCCTCTGATTGACTCAGTGAATTAATAGAAGCAAATTACTATTTCTCAGAGGGATTATAGTAAATCTAATTCATTTTACCTTTCAAAACACAACAGAGAGAGCACTGGGATTTCTAGGCCAAGGGTGGTAAGTGTCTTGCTCGGAAAACTAGAATGTATTATTTTTACTAAGTGCTTTCCATTCTGCCTGTGAAATGGATACCTGAGAACATATTATTGCCCTTTTAATAGTTTTCTAAAGTATACAGAGAGAAAGGTTTCCCTTGATTGAAGTTACAGAGAAAAATAGGTAATGAAATGTTGCTCTGAAGAAAAGAAAATAGAACATGATGTTGAAATCCCTTTGCTGGGTCATTTTACTTTGTAATGTTCAAAATGGTAAATGCAGGTAAATTTTGAGTGTCAGGAGATTCTAGTAAATTGGAAAATATTTCATCTCTTGTGGCATACCCATAATCATAAATGGAAGAAATTAGGTTTAGGAAAGGAAGTGAGGGGAATGAAAAAGACAGAAGAAATTAATCAGACCTGTGAGCCTTTTTCTAAGGAACCTACATGTGTTTTTATAAGTAAATTTAAAAAACAGTAAAGTTGTCTAAGCCAAAAAGGGAAAGCTTACCTGTTGTCAGGAGCCTCGTCATTAGTCATTAATTACCTTGTGCACAAAGAATAAACGGAGTCGCTGGTGTGCAGCCAGGGGAAGATGGATAAAGGACACCGAAAGCCCTGACACTCTTCCCCCAGATGGCTGACCAAATCACTTCTCCTCTGGGCAATACTGTGCGCTTTCAGCTCCCCTGAGGTCGTTAAAACTGTGTATGTTGTATCATTCTCACATGATATGAAGTTTGTGTTTTAAGTGCTTTAAAATCTTGTCTCTCTATCCAGGGTCTTACTTTATATGTTAACATACTTAAAGGACAAGCAAATATACGAAGGTCCCCATGGGTTAGTCTCCTAGAGTAAACTCAGCTTGCTTTACTAGAATTTTTAGGCAGATTTTTTCATACAATGACAAGAGTGTGTGTGTGGGGGGGGCTTTTTTCATTTGCATGTTTGGTTTTTCTCTCCTGCTTATGATTATATACAAAAAGGGACAATGATGACATGAAAATAATTGTGTTTTGGCTTAGACTAAACCTCTCTCTCGAGTGGGTGTTTCCTGAAGGCCGTGCCTTCTCTCACCCGTCTCATAATGAGTCATCTGTTCACTCATTTCACGATCACTGTTGAGCTTCTGCTTTGTGTCTACAATGGTAGAAGACCATGGAACACCCCAGGAAAACAGCTTATTTCTGTGGATTGGTGATGTGGGAAACAAAGGCAGAAGAAAAATTATTAAATTTCCTTCCTATTTACAGCCCATTGACAAGTCCTTGAAGCAGGCAGTGACTTTCCTCTGGGAGCTCAGCTGCCTCAATCAATGTTGACCCTTTGCTGAGGGCAAGAAGCAATCTTAGCCTGACCCCCAGGATCCTGTGGGTCTACTTAAAACATACAGAAATTCCTTTGGAAGTTCCATTGATCTCTACCCTCGTCCCAAGATACATATTGGCACTCATCCCCAAGCATATGGCCCACAGATAGACATTTGAGGAGTCTCATGACTGAGTTTTTACTAAACAATAAATGACCTTTTCCTAACAATAGCTGGCCCCCTTTGGATCCTGGAAACCTTGTTTCCAAAATATCTGGGAGGTTTGTTCTATCCCTAATCCCTTCCAATTTAAAAGTATAGAATTGCTACCACTCCAAACCCCGGCGCAGCTCTTTCTGCCCAAGGCTCCTGTCCCTGTGCTTTAATAAAAACGTCTTTCTGCCTCGAAGACATCTCAAGAATTCTTTCTTGGTCCTCAGCTCCAGACCTCACCAGCATTCTAAAAACTACATCATGGGTTGGTGTGGGCAGGCCTTCATTCTAAGGAGTATTGACATTTTTGGAGCATTCGTGAAAAGGACATGGTCACATTACAGTTTTCAAAACACTGTGAATCTTATTTTAGGATTGTTAGCTCAGCTTATGCTATACTTTTCTTAAAACAAAATGATCTTGTATATGAATTGCTGCCGTTTTAGTTGAGTACATACAAAGGGTTCCCATAATCTCCTGCATGTGTTGAACTTTTCACTGGATGGATAAATATCCTACAGGTTCAATGCTGTTCTGAACGTTCCTTCCATCTCTCTGCTTACTTTCACTTGTTGTCATCCTGAAGGAAAAGTTTATTGTTTCATTTTGTAAATAAGTATTTTTAGGGAGTGATTCACAGGCTGTATTTTGTTGATCATTTGGAAGTGATTTATTATTTTTTGGAATGCTATTTTTAATGCCTCCCAGATTTCTCAGCCGACCCCTCCCTCGTCCCTGGGTAATGGCATTTTTGTGTTACAGTGAATCTTGTTAAGCTCAGGTGTCTCTGGAAATGCACTGCACGGATTATATGGACCAGTTTGATGTCATTTTCTCTGCCCCCAGGCTCACTGTAGCCATCCATACTCCCACGTGTAGCCTTGAAGATTATGCATGTTTGTTCTTGGCCCATATAGTGGCATGCCTGCATTTCCTGGCAGCCATGCTTTGTTTCCTGAGCTGCTGTGTGCTCTTTCTCCTCTGCATCACTGCATCTGGAACATCTGGCCTGCTGTGCCCGCCTTAGGCAGCTTTGTGGTCAAGCCACCAGTTGAAAGCCTGCTACCTAGATCCGCCTGTGCAGCTGGTGTTCCCCTGCCCCTGGACATTTGGCATTTGGTGACTGATACCAGTTCACTTGTCAGACTTCTGCTGGATAGGTTATAGGTACAAGGAGCCAATCCCAAAGTATAATGGAGGAAAAGCTTTATCCTCTACCCCTTAGGTTTAGTGCTTAGGGTGCTGGATAATAAACTGACAAAAGACAGTTTAACAGTAGAAGAAGCATAAGAATTTTATTTGATGTTAATATTTTAATTCTTACAGGCACACAGTGGCCCTCCTAGAAAAGGAAGACCCGCAGGAGCCGTCAGACCTATGGGCTTATGTACCATTTTAACAGAGGGTGGTAGTAAAGACCCAGACGAAGAGGGAGAGTTTGGGCGCCTGGGGGTGGTAAATTACAGGAAGGTCCGTAGGTGGGAGAGCCTAGCAGAAGGCGAAGGGTCCTTGGTAAGGTTTGCTACGCAGAGGCAAGTTGGTGCCTTCTCTGATGCTGAGTCATCCCCGGGGATTACGACTCTTCCTCTTCCTGGTATGGGAGAGGGAAAGACTTCACAAAGGAAAATGTATATCCTGGTTTCAGACAGAAAGGGGAAGGTTAAAGAGTTTTCCCTTTACATCTGCTGTTTCTCAGCTGCCTTCAGCTGAAAGTAATCTTGATGCCAAAGGGGCATGTTTCAGGGTGGGATATCATGATCCCCTTTAAAAGACATAGTGTCTGCCCTCCAGGAACTTAGCATCTGGCCGAGTGACAGAGGGCATGTGTATGGTACAAGTAAAGATGGATCTGTTACCGGATCCGTTACCTTGGGAGCCTGGAGGAAAGAGAGCCTGCGTGTTGCTGTGTGTGTCAGGGGATGGAGCCCCACAGGGTTGCCGAGTGCAGGGCTCTGAGCAAAGGGCAAGCACAGTCAGGAAACAGGGACAGGAGAAGGGAGCATGATTTGTTAGGAGTACCCCGGTTGGTCAGAAGCCATTTGTAATTGGGAAAGCAGTTTCTTAGGGATACTTCCTGAGGGATGCTTTAGTTTCTGAGCTGTTCTTACAGAAGTTGTCACTGCCCACAATGGAGTTGAAGAGTCGGGAGAAAACAGGAAGACAGAGGCTAAAATAATCTCTGAACACCGTTTCCAGTCAGGAGTAGCGCATCCCTGACATTTCATATTTGTCTCTTTCATTTTCTGGCTCCTCTTTCTACTAGGCATTTACACCTTTGTGGCCAAAAGTTCCTTCCGAGGCCCCAAAGTGGCTCCCCTCTCCCCGTCCCTGTCTCCCTTTCTTCAGATTCCTCTCTCTTTGTGCCTATGTCTCCCTCATCTATACAGCAGGTCATCTAAGGAGTATTAGAGAGAAAGCAACACGTGAAAACCTAATTCATGTTAACTTTTGGATGTCAGAATTTTCTCAAAGCTCCCAAACACCATACTCTACTTACTTAGAAGAGGTATGTTAAAACATAAATCTCAAATTGGTGAAATTTCAGGAAGGAGTACTAAGGGGGTGAGAGAATTGAGACTACACAGCAGGCTGCCCCCACATGTTGATATCTCCCCTGCTAGTCCCTTCCTCATGCAACTTCTTCCTCTGCTTCTGGACTCATGGATCTACTCAGGGGCCATGTCCTGCCATCCTTGCTGGCTGCACCACCAGCCCTTTTGGGAAGCACACAAACCATCTCTCATCCCTGTCTTATTAGCTGGCAGTGAGGGCTCATGGCAGCCATTTATAATACTAATTTATTCATAAGTCAGTCGCTCATAAGTTTTCAACAGCTTGCCATCAAAAGTGATAAATCCCCATCTCTAAAATGTTTTCTGGAAATAATTATATTTCCAACAGATATGATCAGCTTTCAGGCATTCTCAGATTTGACGGTTGCTGAACCTTTTAGAAGCAGAACATTTCCAACCTGTGGCTTGAGGACATTTATAAAGAGAGGCCCTTGCATCCAGAAGCATCTTGAGTTTTGTGTCCTGTGTGATAAAAAAGTATTTGTATTGAAAATATATGCAGTATTGTGTTTCCAATACGTGAAACTGTTGTGGGAAATAAAATTCAGAGTCATTTTAAAAGTGCTGAGGAGTGCCTGGGTGGCTCAGTTGGTTAAGGATCCAATTCTTGATTTTGAGATCAGGTCATAATCCCAGGGTCATGAGATCAAGGTCCAGGTCAATGGGGAGCCTCCTTAATTAAGATTGTTTCTCTCCTACTGCCCCTACCCCACTCTTGTACACACAGGCACGTGCCTTCTCTCTTAAAAAAAAAAAAAATACTACTGAATTCATAATAGATTTTTGTTGTCATGAATTTTCTCAGGGAATTGTCAGTAAAAGAATACCTGCTCTTGAACTTGAAAAGGTTTGAAACCATTATTCTAGATTGCAATTTTTCGACTACTTAATTTGAAATTAGGCAATATGAGTAAAAACATGTCTAAAGGTGATTGTTTCAAATATCACTGAATATTGTTCAGTGATATTTAAAGTCTAAAGCGAGGCAGAATCAAGATGGTGGAGTAGGAAAATTCTCTGCTCACCCCCTGCCTCAGACACACCAGAATAACTACATGTGAACGACTTTGGCTGAGAATGACCTGAAAACTGGCAGAGCAAAGTTACAACTGAGGATGTAAAGAAAAAGCCACATCGAGACAGGTAGGAGGGACGGAGACACAGTCTAGTCAAGAACAGCACCTTAAACCCAGTGGCCCACAAGCAGGAGGGTTACCACAACTACAGAGGCCCTCCCTGAGGGATAGGGGGCCCAAGCCCCACACTAGGTTTCCTAGCCCAGGGGGTCCACCCACACAGCTGGGAAGACAAGTCCACACAACATCTGGCTTTGAAAACCAGCAGGGCTTACCTCTGGGAGAGATGGAGGCCTATGGAAAACTGAGACTTTAATCCTAAAGGCAGTGTGTTCAGTCTCCCTCACTTGAAGACCCAGTACAGAGGCGGCATTTTAAAATTTGCCTAGGTTACACGTGAAGGATATTCATTGACTAGTTTTAGGGCATGTTCAGGAGGGGCAGAGATCTTTGGAACTTTCTCCAGGGATGGAAGTGCTGGCAGGTGCCATTATTCTTTTCACTCCCCTTGTATATGGCTGGCCAGGTGCTTGTGGACACCATTTCTGACACTCTCCACATCTACTGTGCTAGTGCTACATGCCCTGCCCTGGTGCTCCCCTATGGACTTGCCCTTCCCAGTCTGCCCACCTGGCCAGCACACCTCCCAAGGAGTTCTTGCCGCACCACACCAGGTGGGTGGCTTCAGCCACCACCAACAGCCCACCCAAGTGGACCCCCTATACCACCACACCCAGCAAGCAGCCTAATCCGCCCCAATCGGCCCCCACCCCAGGGGGCCAGCCACACACACTGAAAATTTGCAGCAGTTGCAGCTGACCTTGCAGAGACCGCACCAAGGGCCGCCTCCACATACCAGCACACCCAGGCTTTGCAGACAGCTATGCCAGGAGACAGCATGCACATCAGCAGATCTGTACCAATTGTAGCTTCACCACAACAGGTGGCAAATGCAGCCCACACAGAGGACACGCCTGGAGCACCCAGGAGTGCAGATGTCTGGTTGTACTACCAGGCTTCTCAGGACTCCTTCTACATAAAGCCATCCTTCTCGACTGAGAGACATAACTGACATACCTAACATGTAAAAACAAGCACAGAGAGGCAAAAGGAGGAAGACAGAGGAATATGTTCCAAATGAAAGAACATGATGAAACCTCAAAAAAAGAGGTAAATTAAACAGAGATAAACAACCTACCATGTAAAGAGTTAAAAGTAATGGTCATAAAGATGCTCATCAAACTCAGGAGAAGAATGGATGAGCACAGTGTAAACTTCAACAAAGAGGTAAAAATTTTAAAAAGTACCATTCATGAATGCCTGGGTGGCTCAGTGGCTGAGTGCCAGCCTTCAGCTCAGGGCATTATCTCAGGGTCCTGGGATCAAGTCCTGAATTGGGCTTCCCACAGGGAGCCTGCTTCTTCCTCTGTGTGTGTCTCTGCCTTATGAATTAAAAAAAAAAAAAAAAAAAAAGTACCATTCAGAGCTAAAGAACACAGTAAGTGAAATGAAAAATACACTATGAGAATCAACAGCAGAGCAGATGATACAGAAGAACAGGTCAGTGATTTGGAAGACACAGTAGTGGAAATCAACCAATTGGAACAGCAAAAATTAAGAATCAAAAATAGGATAGTTTAAGAGACCTCTGGGACAGCATCATCCACATTAACACTTAGATTATAGGGGCCCCAGAAGGAGGAGAGAGAGAGAGAGAAAGGAACAAAAAACCTGTTTGAAGAAGTAATAACTGAAACTATTTCCTATCTTGGTGAAGGAAACAGACCCTCGTGTCCAGGAAGTACAGAGAGTCCCAAATAAGATGAATCCAAAGACACTCATAGGAAGACATAATCAAAATGGCAAAAGTAAAAGGTGAGGAGAAAAATTTAAAACCAACAGAAGAGGGATACCTAGACGGCTCAATTGATTAAGCCTCCAATCTTAAACTCAGCTCAGGTCTTGATCTCAGAGTTGTGAGTGCAAGCCCCGCGCTGGGCTCCACACTGGACATGGAGCCTACTTTAAAAAAAGAAAAAACAAGAGGAAAAAATGATTGTTGCATGTAAGGGAATCTAGCCACACAGCTATGAAGACAGATAATGATGAGCTGATTTCCAACAGAATCTTTGCAGGCATGAAGAGAATGGCATAATATATTCAAAGTGCTGAAAGAAAAAAACTTATAACCAAAATACTCTACATGGCAAGGTTATCACTGGTATTTGAAGGAGAGATGGGGGTTTCCCAGACAAGCAAGACCTAAGGAGTTCATCACCATTAAACTGGCCTTGCAAGAAAGCTTAAAGGAACTTCTTTATTTTTTTTTTTATTTAAATTCCACTTAGTTAATATACAGTGTAATGTTAGTTTAGGTGTAAAATAGAGTGATTCATTTCCCTACATCACCTGGTACTCATCACAACAAATGCCCTCCTGAATTTACCCCACCACCTTTTTAGTGTATCCCCCCACTCACCTCCCTTCTGGTAACCATCAGTTTGGTTTATAGTTCAGAGTCTATTTCTTGGTTTGCCTCTCTCTATTTTCCCTTTGCTTGTTTGTTTCGTTTCTTGAATTATGCATATGAGTGAAATCATATGATGGTACTTTGTCTTTTTCTGACTTATTTTGCTCAGTATAGTGCTGTCTAGCTCCATCCATGTTGTTGGAAATGGCAAGCGTTTGTTTTTTTTATGGCTGAGTAGTATTCCATTGTGTGTGTATATCCCATTTATAATTGCATCAAAAAGAATAAAATACCTAGGAATAATTAACCAAGGAGTGAAAAACCTGCTCTGAAAAGTATAAGATATTAATGAAAGAAACTGAAAATAATACAAATAGATGGAGAGGTATACCATATTCATGGATTGGAAGATTTAATATTGTTAAAATGTTTGTACTACCCAAAGCCATCTAAAGAATCAGTGTGATCCTTAAGAAATACCATTGGCATTTTTCACAGAATTATAACAGATAATCCTAAGATTTGTATGGAACCACAAAAGATGCCCAATAGCCAAAGAGGTAGCTTAAGAAAGATCTAGCCACAACTGGGGTGCAATCCATATTTCTGCTAGCCAAATTGATGACAGTGAAGGTTGAGACAACAAAGGCTCTTTATGGACCAGGATCCCTTATGACAGATACTCCATAGAGCTGACACAGACAGACAAGAATGATGCTGCTTATCAGTTGCTGTTTGGCTATACCACACTGGTACATGTGTCTCTGGTTGGCAGAGATCTGAGTAAATATACTCACTGGTCATAAAGTCAAGCTCCAGAGGCATAGAACAAAGACAAAAGGAAAACTCCATCCAGTTCTTCTTAGATGCACATTAAGAGCTTTAGCGAAGCCTTAGGTCTCTCAGAACAAATACCGATTCCTAAGAAGGATGTGCCACTGGGTTGGGGACTGTGTGGTATTTTTGCAGTGTAACTCATTGCATGGAAATCTTTAGGTTGGTGGGTAGCCTAAGGGGGGGAAAAAAGATTTTATGACCAACTTAGTCTATCACCAGAGTTTTTGAGTTAGGTAGTGAGCACTGTAATGGCTTTTAAGTGCTCAACTCATGCCCACTAGTTTTACAGCCTTGGCTTCTAAGATGTCCCTTAGCAACAGCCTTTACCTCATGTGCACATTAACCCACAGCAATATTTGTCTGAATAGACACCAACCTGGTGAGAACTATTAACTCACTGGTCTGTGAGGCCAGCTAGAACAGCAGGCTTGTAGAGTCCATGCCTGCATTCTACCCTATGGTTTTCCTCCTCGTGACAAACAACACAACAGATAGAAATAGACAGTGACCATCTCTGGGAAGGAAAAGGATCAATAAAAACCAAGAGTATTTGTGATGAATCTTGACTATAGTTGCTGTACGCAAAGATCCAGTTCTACACGTATTTTCTTCTGCTAATCCAAATTTAGGAAAGAATGGGGTAGGGTGGAAAGGCTCTCACTTGCACCAGGCTCTGTAGGCAAAAACCCAGGAGACTGATGCAGTAAGAATTCTTACCTTTTGTTATACTTGTCAGGAGTCCCAGAATCTCTCAGCTGCCAGCAGCCTCAGAGCAAGCCGTGGCCAGCCCGTGAAGTTGGTCCTTTCATGGTCACCCTGTAGAGGTTGAAAATTTTTCCTTATACCCACGAGATTCTTTGGTTACTCTAGACAGATTAATAGGAGAAAAACAAATTTAACTTTATACTACAGAGCCCCATAAAAATACAAGACCCAGAAAGCAAGTCAGACAGTTCGATCTTCTATGCCATGGTTAGCTAAGGATTGGTCTAGGGACCTGGTGTGCAAAAGGGGATGTTTGGGACAGATGTTTGCCCTGCTAGTAAGGTTGAAGTGTTGGCATTCTGCTCGGTGTGTCCCTTTGTTTTGGAAATAAGAATGCTCCCTCCTTCCAGGTCTGGGTGAGGCGTCTGTGACCTACAGTAGGGGAGTCACAGGAAAGGTCAGCGTGAACGTCCTGCTGGTGCCATTTTCTCAGACTCCTTCAGCTTAAAATACTCAGGGTGCCAGGATGCTGTATTTTGCTGTAACATGTCTTGAACCCCATTGTTAGTCCCATATTTTTATGTCTCTTCTGCATCTTTGGCATACCGATCCTCTCTTGTGTCTCACTTTGCATATATGTATTTGTTCTTCTCAGTTTTATTTGGTTGAGTTTTGTCAATTAGTTTTAAAATCAACTGTGAATTTATATTGTTCACATGGATATCTCAATGGAGCTGATTGGAAAATCTCTCCATGTTGTTTCTGTTGTCTCTGAAAATGGAGACACCATAACTCACCCTGGGTTAGTTAGGTCTGGGGTTCAGGACCGAGAAGTGATCTAGTCACAGCATTTTTGTTTCCTGTGGTAGGAAGCCGCCAAGCCTCTGAACAGGGACTGGTAAGGGACTCCACCAAATAAGATCAGGGGTGCTGCAGAGGGACTCCTGCCCCGATGGTACTTGTCTCTCACTGATAAAGATGACCATAGGCCTTGCTTGTTTATGATTATACATCTCGGCTGCTGCTGGAGATTTTCCTTTTTAGATGATGCTCCAGGTAGTTTGAAGAGCATCAAGGAGAGGACGTTCCTGTCATTTCCATGAGGTGTGCCAGCTTCCCCATCTTATACTTTTTTTCTTTTCCATTAGATAAATGTTTGTACAAAGTAAAAATTTGAACAGATACAGTTCAGCTAAAGCAGTGTTTCTCAAAAGCCTTGTCCTAGGACCAGCAGCATCAGCATCTGGGAATTGGTTAGAAATGCAAATTCTCTGGCCCACCAATTACTGAATCTCAAGCTCTGGGCACGGGGCCCAGCAATCTCTGTGTTCACCAGCCCTCAAGTTGATTTTGATGCCACTAAAGGTTGAGAACCCCTGGCCTACTATCCTTCATAACTCATTTGAATGAGCTCTGTAATAGTTGATTTTCACATTTAGATGCAAGCAGCTGGCTTATGCGTCTTCTTTTTTGTTTTTTAAGGATTTTATTTATTTATTCATGAGAGACACAGAGAGAGAGAGAAGCAGAGACACAGGCAGAGGGAGAAGCAGCCTCCATGCAGGGAACCCGATGCGGGCCTCAGTCCTGGAATTCCAGGATCACGACCTGAGCTGAAGGCAGATGCTCAACTGCTGAGCCTCCCAGGCGCCCCTTGGCTTATACTTCTTTTTATAGAGTTTTTCATGTAGTAACAAAAAAATGCCTTTAGAATTTGAAGGGATTCCTCTAAAGATCTAAGTTTTCCTCCTCCGCCCCAATAATTATTATCAAGTAGGTCAGTACCCTAAGTAAAATTAGGGAAGTATCAGATTTGACTTAAAAATTCTAGGAAATGAGGCTATCATCCAAATTTTTATAACATAGAACTTTGACCCTGCGTGTGGTTTTTTTTTTTTTCAGTCATACAAGAAAAAAAATTGGAAATCATCTAAAGAATTAGGGTATCATGATGTAAGCTTGATATTTTACCATTTTTATGTATTGTTTCTGTAAAAGGTAGCTTTTGTCAACAGATCACAGAATGATAGCACTTTCAAATGGCGTTGAGCCACTCCCATAAACCGTGACTCATCTTATCCATTTAGTTGTTTGTGGATTCCCCGCAGGAAGTACTGCAGGCTTGATGCTCCCTGCACCCATTTCAGGCCACAGTGCTCTCCCGGCATCCTGAGCATCCACCCTGAGCACATGAAGTTTGGACAGGTTAATAACTCACAGAGCCTCTGGCCACAGACTGACTGCTCTTCTCACTTCTCTCATTTATCTTAAGCTTTTTGGTCCTAATCATTGTTTAAGTAACAAAATGACAAAGAAAATGAATGCAAAAATACCACCAGGTTTTTGCTAATAGTTGAAGCTAATTTTCTTGAAATGTCGTTGTCTTAAGTGAAAAGGTTCTAGATTTCTTATTGCTAATCTGGTTTTCATATAATTTTACCGAGAAGTACAGAGGATTTAGGATTACCGCTTCCCGCCCTAGTCAAAAGCAAGTAAAAATAGAACCATGGTATTCAAGAACTGGTGTAGCCTCCTTTTGGGTATGATCCAGCCCTGCCACCCCACCTTCCCCTGCCCCCTTTTTCACTGCTAGGAAGGCCCAGGCCTGGAGGGGGATGGATGGCGAGGCTTCCGGGCCCCCAATAGTTGTGCAGAGGTCTTGGGAGCTGCCTTGTGCCTCCCAGAAAAGACTGAACAGCTGAGCATTTCTGCCTCACTGTTTTCAGCAAACCTTGTGCGTTGTTTTGCTAATACTCTGGGTAGTGGTCATTTCCTTCAGGGCAGTTGATAGAAATTTTCAAATGTTCCAGAAGTTTAGATAGCAGACTAGTGTTTGTTTCCTGTGACATGGGTTTAGGAAACAGCTGCTCCAGGAGCTGCCCCGAAGGACCCAACTTTGGGAAGTCTCCTCAGGGGTTGCCGTGAGTGATTCGTTGTCCGAAAGAGTTGCTTTTTCTGGCGGTCTGCACAGCCTGCCATTATTCGAAACTACTATATTTTAGGTAAGGGGCATCCTTTCTTAACTGCATGTAAAAAAAAAAAAGTACCATTTGGTTCTTGATAAATGTGTGTAAGGGGTGTGTGTGTGCATGTGTGTGTGGTGAGGAAAAGTTGTTAAAAAGTCATTTAACTTTCTTTAAAAATTTTGTTGACTTTACCATGCATGGAAAATTTTTTTTAAATACCAATTCTGAGGAATAAGGTTTCTATACTATTGAATTTTCATAGAAATAATGTATGGTTTATATTACTTATAACTCTGTCTTGGCAACTAATTGTTGATGAAGGCTAGAAGAAAACTATTAAAAACTATAGAAATGTGAGGTACAGAAGTTGAAATTTTTAAAAGGCACATAAAAAAGCCCCAGTTCTGGGAAACCAGTAATTAAAGGTCTGTTTTTGTCTAAGACAATCTGTATTCATTTTTTTAAGGTGGGGGCAGGAGGTTAGGAGACTTTTAAACATGCCTTATTTTGAGAACTAATTCAAACTAGTGTGAGTATGCCTTATTTGAAAAATAATTTACTGCTGACTAGTAAAAGAATTAGATGGGGGGGGATCCCTGGGTGGCGCAGTGGTTTGGCGCCTGCCTTTGGCCCAGGGCGCGATCCTGGAGACCCGGGATCGAATCCCACGTCGGGCTCCCGGTGCATGGAGCCTGCTTCTCCCTCTGCCTGTGTCTCTGCCTCTCTCTCTCTCTCTCTCTCTCTCTGTGTGACTATCATAAATTAAAAAAAAAAAAAAAAGAATTAGATGGGATTTAAAACTGGAAAGAAATCTTGTCTATTTTGTCCTCATATAAGCCCTGAGTTTCTGAACAGAATTTTCCCAAAATTAAATATTATGTATTAATTCCAAATGTACAGAAGGATAAAGTAGGGTAGGGGGGAGGAGGGAAAGAAATATCTCAAGTAACTAAAAGTACCTTTAGAAAAATAACAATTATTAAAAATCAGAGGAAGTCCAGAGTTGTGCCTAACAGAAACATACTCTGTGGAGGAGGAGGAGGAAAGGACAGATTGCATGTATCAGTCAGGTCTCACCATGCTGGTGCGAGGATGTGGAGGGAGGAGGTCACTGATACGCTGATGGCGGGGCCACAGTATGGAACCAGCCACTCTAGAGGAGAGTGTGAAAAAAAAAAAAAAAAAAAACACATACCTTATGACCCAGCAATTGTGTTCTTGGGCATTAATTTCAGAAACTACCTATTTTCATCCAAGAACTGGTACACAAATGTTCATAGCAGCTCTATTATACTAGTCAAATTTGGAAACAACAAACAATGAGTGGATGGTCAAACTGTGGTACATCCATACCATGAAATTCTACTCAGCAATAGAAAGGAACAAAATATCCACACCTGCACCGGCTGGATGAATCCCAAGGAAATTATGCGGAGTGAAAAAAGCCAGTCCTCAAAGGATATATACTGTATGATTCCATTTGTGAAGTAATATAATTCATTTAGAGACCAGATTTCTGGTTGTGGGGAGGCAGGGAAGAAGGATGTGGTCACAGGAGGCTAACAAGAGGGGGCCTTGGGGGCTGGGTACAGCTGGGTACTTGATTTTGACTTGTTGCCCAAGACCATACATGGCCTAAGACTGCATAGAGCCCCTCCCACAGCACATGCTCACATGCTCTAGTGGGGCTCGTACCAATGTAATTTATTTGGGGTTTGATGTAACACCATAATTGTGTGAGATGTTAGTTTAGGGTGGGTGTATGGGGTTGCCCTGTACGTTTCTTGATAATATCCCATGAACCTGTGACTATTTCAAAGTAAAAACTTCAACAACAACCATGTAAGTGACACCAAAAAAAAAAAAAAAAGGACCTGATGTTGTAATTCTGATGAATATACACCAAATGGTACCAGAGATCATCTATTCATGGTGACTTATGAGGGATTTTCACCTTATTATTTGTGCCTTTTTTAGAATTAAAATTTCTCCACAATGTACATGTATTATTCATGTACCCAGAAAGATTAAATAAATGCAGATAGTTAGAACCATGAAAAAAAAAATAGTCCTAGTGTTTAAATTCTATCACATGGATGGAATTTAGTGTGGTCTTTTAGTGACCATGTGGTTTGACAGTCTGTCAGCAGTTAAGTTTTTATCAAAAACCTGCTGGAAAGGCATTTATTTGTTTTACTTTTTTTTTTGTTTTGTTTTGTTTTTTGTTTTTAAGTAGGCTTCATGCCTAGTGTGGAGCCCATTGTGGAGCCCAGTGTGGAGCCCAGTGCAGGGCTTGCATTCACGACCCTGGGATCATGACCTGAGCTGAGATCAGGAGACAGGTGCTTAACCAACTGAGCCTCCAGGCCCCCTGCTTACCTGTTTGTGTTTAGGAGTGTACAGAGATTTCATGCGGTCCGCCTGGATCTGGTCACAGGCACTTTACCATCACAGAATTCTTCCTCTCCAACCATGTAAAAACATCTGAATTGTAAATATCTTCTGGATTTTAAATTTATTCTTATTTTTGGATATTTAGCTTGAATGAAAAATGTTCTCTATCTTCAGTGTTCTATAGAGATTACCAGAATTTTTCTTATCTCTCATATGAAATTCCACTGTTTCTCCTCTAACATTTTTAGATTCGAGAGATTATCGTCAGCTCTACCAGGGACGTTTAGCCCGGTTTTCCTCACATCATCATGTCTTTCAACTCTTGAAGTCTTGGGGGCCATTTGCAGCTCTTCACACCTGACGGTCTCTGTACTCACCAGCTCTGATAGGAGGCGCAGCTGGGGAGTGGTTTGAAACTGTTCCTAAAGTGAGCTTGATGGATTTTTTTTTTTGTATGTGTATTTCATATGTCCTGTGCCACTCTTATGGCCCGTTAAAACATAAAATTGAGAACTGATTATACTATCTTCACTGGTCATGGGACCTTTTGTTGTTGTGAGAAATTATCCATTTGGAGTTAGTGGCGGCCAGCATGGAGCATGGACAAGACCAGGGGTGCTGCAGACCAGGGTGGTAGTGGAACGAAATGATCATTCCTGCCTTCTGGCCTCAAAGCTAGTGTGACTTTTTCAGGTCGGTCTTTATTTCTCCTTTTGTCTTTTCTTTGTTTGTTTCTTTAGGGGGACGGGGGGGAGGGGAGGGGGGGGGGGGGGAGGGAGGGGGGGGGGGGAGGGAGGGAAAGGAAAGAAACGAAAGACTCCATCCCTCCTCCCTCCCTCCCTCCTCTCCCTCCCTCCCTTCCTTCCTTCCTCCTTCCTTCCTTCCTTCCTTCCTTCCTTCCTTCCTTCCTTCCTTCCTTCCTTCCTGTTATATGTTGAAGCTCTTTATTGTTTATTTGGTTGAGAGAGAATGAGCAAGTGGGGAAAAGGGAGAAGCAGACTCCTTACTGAGCAGGGAGCCAATGTGGGGCTCACGACCTGAGCAGAAGACACATGCTTAACCAAATGAGCCACCCAGGCACCCTTGTTGAAGCTCTTTAAATTTTTGTATTTGTCTTGCTTTTCCAAGCATAATAAATGATGTGTTAAGTATGAACAAGGGGTCATTTTTCCTTGTAGAAAGTGTTCTGTAATTTATATTTTTCTGGAGTCATTCTAAACTTTGGACACTACTAAACCTCTGGATTTGAAATACTCTCTCCCATGGCCTTCCATCATTGCACCAGCCCCAGATGCAGCTGTTTCATGGGAAGAACTGACCTGACAGTAGGATGAGCCACAACACTAGAACCTCAGGCCCGAGGGGGGCGGGGTAGGTTCGCCTTCTCTGCTGCTGAGCAGCACAGCTCTTACCATCTGCCCTGTGCTGTTTCAGCATCACCCTGAGCTCGGGGCTGGTGAGGGTGGTCCTACTGCTGCTCCGTGTTTCTCGAGAAGCGGCCAGCTCGGGCACTGCAGCCCCTCTGAAGCTGACATAGGGCAGTCACAAGAATTTCCAGTAACTGCTGCATAATATGCTTTAAACTAACAACAGTGATTTTCTTCTTCTTCTTTAAGTCATCTTAAATTCCTTGACCTACCCCCCGCTTTTGTGAGGATTGAGACACGATTAGATTTCATTCCAATATAGAAAACCTAAGATAAAAAACCATAGGACTGCTGATTCAGAAATAGGAGAGCATTGAAGCAGAAGTCTTGAGAAGAATGAAAGTTTTAAACTATACAACTATATCTATAGACGATCTTAATTCGGTTAAAACAAGGTATTCTTTAGTGAAAACCCCTTTGATAATTTCTACCTTGATCTCTGTTTTTGAGCTACTTATTCTGGAATTATGTTTTTTCAAGGATTAATTGAACTTCGCTTGAAATGTGTGAAGCATATTTAATCTGTTTTAGGGTTGACTTATTCTAATGCACTTGGCAGCCAGGAAGCATTTGAGCAGAGAGGTTGATGGCTGAAGTGAAACAAATGAAGAGACATCCTCTTCAGTCCCCTTCCTCCCCTCTTACGAGTCCACTCGATCCCATGTGGATTTAGTAAGGGCACTGAAAGGTGACTAATTCTGAAGTGCCTGAGTGGGGCTGAGAGAGCTGGGCTAATGCTCAGTGTCGTACGTGTCCTGGCTGGTGGTAATGTTTCATATTTCCTTGTTCATCATGCTCCTTTTCAAGAGTCCATTATTTCAAATAACGCTGGTAGGAGCCGTCAGCTCTTGGCCAGGGCTGTGTGCCTGGTGATTCACATCTGTTACCTCATGGACTCCTGCCAACAGCTTTATGGAATAGGTGATTTTACCTTTCTCGTAGGAGAGGAGGAGGTTGACGCTCAGAGAGGTTAAGTGATGGCTAGTCCTAGATATGCCAGCGTGGTTTCTCTGGAAGTGGAGCCTGGGATGAGGATCGTGCAGGTAGTTTGTGTGGGAGACAATCCCAGAGAGCAGGAGTAAGGATGCAGAGAGTGAGCACAGGAGGAAAAGCCAAGACAGGTATGTGTTACTAAGTCCGTGCTATAGCTGTGGTTCCCCCAGGAACTCTGAGAAGTGTTCAGAATGCCTCCTAGTGTTGTCCATCCACGGGATGGGAGACTGGAACATTGATACTCCGATGTCTGTCACCTGTTGGTTGAGAGCTGTGTGAATTCCCCAGAACCTCTGGGCTCTGCAGCTTGAGGTCCCCTGAGACCAAGACTGATTCCAAAACCTGCGCTCCTCCCAGACCATCTTCCTTTCAGCAAATCTATGAGACGGAGTAAGTCAGGGTGACATGGAAATGTAGAGAATGCCTGTAGTAATTATAATAACATGAATAGAAGGCACATCATAAGTATGATATCTGTAATTATATGAATTTGGGAAGATTTCTGTTGGTGTAGCTTGGTTAATGCTAGTTTGCATTCCTTGCATGGATATAGTTTAGAATATGGGAAAAATGCCCAGAATATTCTAAGTACTGGAGACTATAACTGATTTGGGATTAAAAACGTACCCCATTATTGAGCTTTTAAGGTACATCATGCATATGGGATTATGCTGTTCTTGGTACTTGTGAAGTGTAGTGTTGGATATTGGTGGAGGTGGTGAGGACTAAGGCAGAGCACACTGGGCCTCAGACCATCGTTCAGGATAAGTTCCATGTATCTTATGTTGTTAAAAATCACTTGAGAGGTCCCCCTGGGTGGCTCAGTTGGTTGGGCATCTACCTCTTGATCTCAGCTCACATCTTGATCTCAGGGTTGTGAGTTCCACACCAGGTGTGGAGCTTACTTTTTAAAAAAATTATTTGATAACATCCCAAGGGTTTTTTATTGATAGGTAATTGACCTATAACATTGTGGAAGTTTAATGAACATGAATTGCTGTACATGTTGGCTTGATGCAAGTATATATTGCAGTGTGGTTACACTGTAGCAGTTGGCAACACCTCCATCACCTCACAAAATTACATTTCTTTTTTGTGGTGAGAACATTTAGGATCTAGTTTCTTTTTTCTTTTTTTTTAAAGATTTATTTATTTATTCATGATAGACACATAGAGAGAGAGGTGGAGACACAGGCAGAGGGAGAAGCAGGCTCCATGCAGGGAGCCCGACGTGGGACTCGATCCCGCGACTCCAGGATCGCGCCCTGGGCCGAAGGCGGCGCTAACCGCTGAGCCACCCAGGGATCCCCCTAGGATCTAGTTTCTTAGCAACTTTGAAGTAAATAACATAGTACTGTTGGCTCTGACCACAGTATTTTACATTAGCTCTCTTCTAACTACAAGTTTGTACCCTCTGACCCACGTCTCCCATTTCCCCTACCACCCATCTCCGGTAACCACCATTCTACTTTCTGTTTCTACGAGTTTGGCTTTTTAAGATGCCACATCTAAGTGGCATATGGTATTTGTCTTTCTCTGTCTGACTTGTCTTGCTTAGCATTATGCCCTCGAGGCCTATCCATGTTGTCGCAAATAGCAGGATTTCCTTCTTCCTTATGAATGTGTCATATTCCATTGTTATGTGTATGCACACACACATGCACACGCACACCATATCCATTCATTCTTTCACAGACACCTAGGTTAGTCCCATATCTTGGTAATCATGAATAATGCTTGAGTGCAGAGATCCTTTCGATGTGCTGTTTTTGTTTTATTCATTTTATAACCCAGAAATGAGAGTGCAGGATCATAGGGTAGCTCTACTTTTAATTTTTTGAGGAGCCTCCATCCTGGTCTCCACAGTGGCTGCACCAGTTTGCATCCCCACCACCCGTGCACGAGGGCCCCCTCTCTCCAAGTCCTTACCAGCACCTTTTATCTCCCATTTTCTCAGTGATGGCCACCCTTACAGGTGTGAGGTGGCCTCTCACATGGTTCTCACTTGCATGGCCCTGATGCCGAGTGATGTGGAGCATCTTTTCATGTGTCTGTTGATCATTTGTGAATCTTACTTGGAAAAAATCTTTATTCAGATTCTCTGTCCATTTTTTAATTGGATTTTTTTTTTTTTAATTACTGAGTTACATGAGTTCTAATGTCCCAAAGATATGCATTCTCCAGAGGAAACTGTGGGGAATAATGTCTTTGGTGAAAGTATTTCTTAGGGCTTGGGGCCCTCAGCGTACTCCTTGACCGTGAAGTAGCCGAAGCATTCTGTTGCGCCAGACTCAGCCTCACGTGGGGTCTGCCACAGGATAGTTGTTGCAAACTATCTACTTAAGGGAAAGAACTCAAGTTGTCATGTTTTGATTCTTCAGCCAGGCAGATGTGGGCAGGGGCTGGCAGTGGTGCGATTGATTTGGAGTATTCCCATATTGCTGCTTAAGGGAGCAGCTCACACTTAGCGCGATGTATCAGGTCCAGTCTGTAGGTCAGACGTCAAGGCCCTGTGCCTCACAGGGCACACTGCTCTCTGGAGAGCCCAGAGAAGAACCCACTTCCAAGCACATTCAGGTTGTTGGTGGGGTCCCAGCCCCCGTACCTGTAGGACGAAGGCCCCAGGTTTCTGGCTGGTGGTCCATCTGGGACTGTTCTCAGTTCCTGGACACTGTGTTCCATACCACATGGCCCTTGCATCTTCAGAGCCAGCATGGGAGGATGGCCCTGTGTCACCTCCCTCTCTCACTTCCCATCTCTTTCTCCAGAAGTACAGGCGCCTTTAAGAGCCTCGTCAGGTCAGGCTTGCCCAGATGACCTCTCCGCTTCAAGTCAGCTGTGCCACAGGGCATAACCTAATCATGGCAGTAAAATCAGTCCTGTTAACAGTGCGAGGTTTGCACAGGGTGTGTGTACCGGGAAGCCAGGGATCCTGGAGCTACCTTAGAAGTCGTCCCCCACCATATGAAGTAGAGAGGACTCGAGAATTCATACCCCATGGCCCACGTACATGGTGGAAGCTGGCACACACCTGAGCCAGATGGCATTGTCTGTATTCTCCACGCGTGCACTGAGGATGGCTAAGCCACTAGAAAGTGTTTATAGAATGGCAGATGTGGGGTTCTTGGCATGCCAAGGCTGAGGCTGATGATCCCCATTGTTCTTTCCTGGTATCACTGACTCAGCCCAAACTTGAAGCGACCTTGCTCACTTTAATCATAAAGTTCCTTCAACATCATTTCATTGACGTTGCACATCGGGATTGGGTGAACATTTCTGTCCCAAATTCAGATGGGTAACGGGAGGCTCCAGGAGGCTGATGGACTTTAGCCAGGTTGCATGGCTGATGAGCCGCAGAGCCAAGGCCACACTCCTCGGATGCACCACAAGGGCTGCACGCGGGCGGGCTCTGAGCCTGCAGAGGTCAGAAAGCATCCTCTGTGGGCGCCGCCCACCAGAAAGCCGGGGGCGGCAGCTGCTCTGCTGTACCGTGTAAGCTGCGAAAGTCTCATCGCAGGGATGTGTAGGCCTCAGGACGAAGCACCGGGTTCCACTCGAGTTAGGGGACAGGTCAGCGGAGAGGCTGGTGTTGGCAGATGAACAGCTGTTCTGTACAGAGTGGGAGATGTGGTGGGAAGGTCAGTCCAGGCAGGGGGACCAGCATAGACGGGCACGGCGTGCCGGTGACAGGAAGTGGCCCTCGCTGAGGGAGGGCAGGCTGCCTGCGGCCCAGTCGGGGCACGGGCACACGGGACACACTGGGCTCGGGGGGTACGTATTTATTCCCGTTTCCTGTCTGCGTCCCGTTTCAAACCCTGACCCAGAGTGTTGTGTTTCCTCAGCTGAACTCGATGCAGAGCACACCCAGAAGGCCCTGGAAATGGAGCACACCCAGCAAGCGAAGTTGAAAGAGCGGCAGAAGTTTTTTGAGGAAGCCTTTCAGCAAGACATGGAGCAGTACCTGTCCACAGGTTACCTGCAGATAGCGGAGAGGAGAGGCAAGTGGGGGCGACCGTGGCTGGTGGGGGGCGCAGTCCTCAGGAACCATTCTCGTCCCGGTCCCCAAAACTTGAAGTGGATGCATCTTGCCACATTTGTCTTGTCAGGGTTTTTGCACCTTCCTGTAGTTGAGGTACTTAGAAAACCTAAAATATGTGTTTTTGTTTTTTTTTTAAAGGGTAAAAAAAAAAAAAAGGAAAGGCAGCATTACCTTTAATTCTACAGAATAATGTCCGTTACTATGTTAGGGGCGGTTCTTTCCAGTCTGAGGGTCTGTGGACCTAATTGGCATCACATGTACATACGTCTGGCTTGGTGTCTAGCTTAATGGCGCACGGGGATCCTTCCCAGGGTCCGTAAACATGCTTTCAAAGGGCAACGTCTTCGGCGCTGCATCTTCACCGTCAGGAGGTACACGGCGCTCCATTTAACCAGTGCCCTAGTTGGACAGGCCGATCCTGGTTGTGTGGTGAACATCTAGGTGTGTAACTGTTTGTCTGCATCTTGATGGTTCCTGAGAACAAAGGGAGCAGGGTCGGGGCCCCTCAGAAGGAGCACTCGGGGTGGCAGCTTCCATTCCCCTTGGGCAGGAGCAGCAGGTGGCTCAGGGCGCCCGGGGCGGGACAGAGAAGTGCCCAGGCCTTCCCTGCTCACCCGCACCCCTAAGAGCCCCTCGTCCGCGGATGTGCCAGTTCTCAGCCTTCATTCTCTCCCCGGGCCTGGGGTCCCCTGCCCCTCGCCACAGCCCCGATGTCCTTCCTGGTCCTTCCGTCCCGTGGCTTCCCCCAGGAGAGGTTAAAGAAATCAAAAAATGAGAAAGGAAAATAATGTAGAGAAAACAGATTAGAAGTGGTATCTGAATGCCCCAGAATGCACCAGAGGATGCTGTGTGGCCAGTGCTGCTTTTCTTACGGTGGCCGGACAGATTTGAACAACTGTCTCTGTGGACTTGGCGCTTTCCCTGTTGTACGCCAGTGGCCTGAAGTCTGTCTTCATCTGGAAAAGTTGGGCTGCATACATGGGATACTCATTTTCCCCAGTGTTTGGTGCTGGTTATGGACTGAGTGACCCGTTTGCTGTGAGGATTTGGGTCCTGTCCTGGGCAGGGGTGAGGAGGCCGTGGGAGCACGAGCTGCCGTGACCGGCCACACACGGGGCAGCTTAACCTGCAGGCTCTGGAGGCTCAAGTCCAAGATCACGATTCTGGCAGGTTTGGCTCACAGGGGAGCCCTCTTCCTGGCTTGCAGCTCACTGTGTCCCCACCTGGGCCATGAGAGGCACCCCCCACACACCGGGCCTGTCTTTCTAGAGGGGCTAATCCCAGTGGGGGGGCCCAGCCCTCCCCACCTCATCTCAGCCTGCTCGCTTCCCAAGGGCCCCACCACCAGACACTGTCACACTGGGGTCAGGGCTTCAGCAGGAATCAGGGGGACACAGACATTCAGGCCATAAGGGACACGCACATCCTGGCACAGTCGCACTTAATGAGCCACTAGCAGGAGAGCCTGTGTGTTGGGGGCAGCAAAGGGAGCAGGTCCCTCTCCGCATCTGTTCAGTAGGCGTTCCCTGGGCACCTGTGAGCACGCTGCACATTTTTAGGCCCAGAGGAACAAAGAGAAAAATGAAAGTGCCTCTTAAGTCGCCCTTGTTCTCATGGGGGGTGGGGGGAGGCGGGGGTGAGCATGAAGACTCACTGAGCCGGGTGATGGGTGGGAGGAGCAGGATAGGTTCAGAGGTACCTCCTCCTGAGGACAGTGATCCCTCGGGACAGGGACCCTCTGTGGCTAGCACAGGGACACGCTCAGACACTCTTATTGGGTAGAGGTCAATTAAATATTAAGGAATTGGATTTTTATGGTTTTGGACACCTGAAAAATAACCTCCCTTCAAATTTCAAAGAAGGGCTAATTTTTTTTTTAAGGTTAAAAAAAAATGGAATCAGGCACAGGTTGCCAATTTGTGTGGTTTTTGAAAGCACTGAAGAAGAAAATTGGAAGATTTGGGCTTTTTAGCTTTTCAGCTTTTCTGCTTCAGCTAGAGCTGGAAAGCCCTTCACAGATAACAAGTAGGCATCTCTCCACCGGGCTGTTCAGAGCCGCCCGGGACTTCCCGGCCTGGCGAGCCCCACGTGACTTTCGCTGAGTATTCATCTCCAAGGATGAACACGGGGATGTTTAATGTAGAAAAATCAGTCAAAATAAAATCCCCATAGTGAACATGGTATTTTGGACTCCCTCCACGAAATCAGAAATAGCATTCTGAATTATTCTCAGTGTCCAAAGCATCATTTTTAATTAAGACAAAGGCATGGAAAGTTTTATCCAGAAAAGAGTAAAGGGACATCTGTGGCCACCCTGGATCAGGGTGAGGCTGGAGAACCCATAGAGCACGGAGTGTCATGTGCTTGGAGGGGCATAAAGTCACCGCCGATGTGCCAAGCAGCAGAGGGGGCCCGGGAGCCACGTGCCCAGCAGCGGTGAGGGGGGGGGTCAGGGCAGGGGGGCCTGGTGCAGCCCTGACCCGGCTCCGTCTCCCACCCGACACCACTGGGGCAGTTAGCAATGAGCAGATCACCAAGGAGATGCCCTGCTCCTTATCCCCATGTTCCCACAGGGATCTCGGGCTGGGGGTGGGGGGCTGTCCTGGTGAACTAGCAGCTCAGTGAGGTCCAATCCTGGAGCCGGGGGCGCCCCCCCCCCCCCCCCGGGCCCTGAGACGCCCTCACTCAGCCCTTGGATGTTCCAGGATGGACCCAGTGCCAGGAAAGAGGAGGAGGTGATGGGTGGGCTGGTGGTAAGATCAGCAAAGTTAGAAAAGATAGAATTAATAGATAAAAATACACCAAACTAAAATTTATAGAGTGTCCCCCCAGTGTGTGATCTTGAATGGAGCAGTGGCTCAAAGTACCACCGCCAGCTTACGGGTGTGGCTTTTAAAAACCCCAGTGAGAGTTTTATTTAGAACTTTGCAATTTACTATGACCTGTTACTGGCTTTCATTGAATTAGGAAGTATTTTAAAGAATCCAAAAAAAAAGAACTGAAAATGTTTCCAGATATAACATTTTAATATTTTACCATGTTTGCTTCAGATATTGTAAAAAAATGTCATGAAATATTCCAAACATACACAAAGGTATAAGGAATAATAGAAACACCCGTGTATAGCAACCAGCCAGCTCAGGAACTGCGCAGCAACGCCGAGGAAGGCCCCGACGGCCCCCCATACGCCCCCCCCCCCCCACCGTGCACGGCTGCGTGGGCTCCAGCGCGTGCCTGCTGCCTCAGTGGGCCTCCCGACCATCGTCCGCACCGGCACGTTTCAGCCTCAACTGTTCATTTTCACTCTTAAATAGATCGATTCAGTGAATATACTGAAATTTCTTCACTGTGTTGATGGGGGTTTTAATGGTTTCACATTCTTTCTCATTAAAAACCCCACCGCAAGGGCGTTCTCGTGCGCCTTGGGGCTGCTCACACGCCGGCCCGGCCCGGGGGTTCCATCCAGCAGGGCCGCGGGGGCTCGGGCTCTGGCGGGCCGCCCTTGGAGGACCGCTTCCTCGGGGGGTCACGGGGACAGCGACCCCTGGGCCACTGGACGCGCTTGTCGTTCACCTGCTGGTTCTGTCCAGCTCCCGGCCCAGACGCCCGCGTGTCGTGACCCCGCCGCATCTCTGCCCGCATCTCTGCCGACGCTTGGGAGAGCCCGAGGCTCGCGCTTTGCCCGTCGGTGTGACGCGAGCTCTTACTTCGGTTCCGATCAGCGTTTCCTTGACGCTCGGGGCCCTCCGCCCGGGGCATTGGCCCTGCTGGTGGGGAGCGAGGCGGTCCCCTTCACCGCTGCTCGGCTCTGCCATCCTGGAGTGGCCTTGCTCGGCGCCTTTATTCTGTTGGGACCAGCGCATCCTGTTGTGGCTCGTCGTGTCTCACCAGGGCTCCCTCCCTCCAAGGACGGAGCACTAAGCAGAACGTGGCTACAACTGCGACTGACCACGTCCTGCTGTGCTTCCTTCGAAGCTTGCTGTGGTCTGGTCTCCACGTCACACTTGGCTCTTAAATCCACCCCAGTTGGCTTTTCTGCGGATCGTGAGGGAGGCCCCAGGCGGCCCTGCAGCTCTCCGGGGCCTCTGCTCTGTCCCGTCCCGTGCGTCCAGCCTGGAGCCCGGCGGCACCGTCTTCATTCTCCAGTGAGCCGGGCTTCTCCGGGGCACCTGTGGCAGGGCCGCACGCCGGCAGGTTCCCAGGGCGGTTCACAGGGTTGGGGTCTAACTTGACCATTTGGGCTCCGGGTCTCAGGATTCTCGTCTGAATAAGGCAGTCAAGGCGATGAACGTCTCAGGAGGGTAAAGTTCACTTTTAACAGAATGTTACAGGCTTTGACAAGTAATAGGTTTCTTGGGTTTTTCCAGTTTTCCATTACAATTTATTTAACTTGTAAACTGTTTAGAAGTGTTTTTAAATAACGCGTGAAGGTGTTTGTAGCTACCCTTTGTTACTTCTTTGTGGTTGTGGAGAATGGGATTTTTTAAATTCAAGACAGAGTTTATCTTTCATGCGTACTTGAGAGCAAGATTCTAAACGTTCAGGTTCTGTGTGGACTCCCGGCATCTCGATATCTCTTCTCACTAAATTTCATTATTTGATGATGTGATTGTCCCAGAGGTACCTTAAGCCCTCGGTCCCCTCACGAGTATGGATTTGTTAGATCTTGTCTTTCTGCCGTTCGTTAAACAGCCACCAGGTAGGTGGTCTCACAGACGTTCTGGGTTGTCCTGGCAAACTGAGCCTCAGCACTGCGCTCTACCTCGGGGGTTTTTGCCTTCTCATAAAGTCTGTTTTGTTGCTTCTCATGTTTGTTTCTTTTGATGTCCGTATGTTCCAGGAGCATCTCCTACAAACAGAAAACAGCTAGATTTTTATCCCGTTAATTCAGTGTTATAATCCGGTACACCTGGCAAATCTGATTCCTTCACTTTACGGAGATGACTGGCGTCCCTGGCTTCATTACCGTCTTACTTGGTGCGAGTCCGACACTTTGAATCCAGTTTTCCTGTCCCACTCCTGCTGAGAATGGGACAGACAGACAGGACAGGGGGCCTTAAACCTGCAGTGAGAGCCAGGCCTCCTCGTCCACAGAGCAGAACCCACCGGTTTCCCACCTCCTGGCACCTCCACGGGCGCCCGTGTGACCTGGGGGTGCTGTGGCACGGTGACGCCGCAGGGTCCGTACCCTGGCTCAGCCCGTGCTCACCGCGTGGCTGCAGGGGGCCACCGAGGCTCTAGAAGCTTCCCCAGCTCATGGACAGAAAGGACATGGTGTCCGTGCACACGTCAGCGCCGGTGGGCCACGGTGCTGCCCCCGCGGTGACCGGGCCCTCCCTCGCCCCCTCCGCTCCATCCCGCTCGTTCCCCCCGTGCTCCCAGGACCCTCCGCGGAGCAGCCTCCTTGTGGCTGGACCTGCCCTCCAGGGCCTGGCACCTGGGGCCCTGTCCCGAGGCTGCAGCCCTGTGAGTGGCTGTCGGATGCTCAGTCTTAAATCCATTTAATGTCCTGAAACTTTAGAGATGACGTTTATCGCCTCTTCGAGCTGCGTAGGGCACCGTCTCCCGGCTTTTATTGTTACTGAAAAGCTGCAGGCCTAGTGACGTCCCCCCTGCCTCCTCTGCCCTCCTCTCGGATGTCGGCAGAATCCTCACCCCTCGGACGGTCACTGCCCCCCCTTCTCATCTTGGAGCCGTGACCCTGCTCAGCCGTGTTTTCCAGCTGTTTCTGTGCAGCCTGCTCGCTGTAGCTTGCGCACTGGAGCGGCCCTCACTGATCTTCGGATTAACTCCTGCCCTGAGTTCTGGAGTTTGGTGATGGAAATATTCACGTCTGGAAGTTTATTTGGCTTCTTCTCAAGTATTTGTTTTCAACCTGTTGTTTTTTGATTCCATCTTTTAAGTTCATTAAAATACTCAGCCTTGGGGAGGGGGTGTCACACTGAGCGGGTTTCTGCTGACACCCCCCACGCACACACTCCGTGAGCGAGCCCTGGACCAGCTCCATTGCTGTGTTTACGTTACTGGCATTACTGGAGCGTTACTGGGAGCCGCAGGCCTAAGGGTGTTTTGCATCCAGAAATAACGTGCTTCTGCTGGGCACCGTCACGCCTGGGGTGATGAAGTCAACTGGCCTGCGGTTTTGGGGACCACAGAGAGGCTCCAGATGCAGGAGGCACCCCCCACCCCTAGACCCAGGCTGACCCCCCCAAGGGGGTCGATTTTGGCCTGTGGCCGGTCGTTTTCTCTAACCTGTGCTTTAGCTGCAGGGACCCGGTAGTGCCACCCGGCCAGCCTGCAGCTGCCCAAACCTTGGCTGCTGTTCAGACCGAGAGGCCCCGAGGGCGAGGACAGTGTTGACCATGACGATGGAGTCTGGGGCCCTCTGTGGGCAGGGAGGTCACGGACCACGTGGCTGTGTGCGACGGCCCCACTCCCAGCCACACCTGTCAGCACGCGGCTGGCAGTGAGCAGGGAAACTGCCACAAGGGTCCGAACGACACGGCCACCAGGGCTGGTGGGGTCAGAGTGCTGGACCGGGAAGGGGTCCTTCCTGTTTTAGGTGGTTTCGAGGGGACGTACCTTACACACAGGGCGGACTGTGCA
Source organism: Canis lupus familiaris (assembly GCF_011100685.1). NCBI lineage: Eukaryota > Metazoa > Chordata > Mammalia > Carnivora > Canidae > Canis > Canis lupus. The sequence goes on along the minus strand of NC_049256.1, from coordinate 16,039,617 downwards.
GGCCTGGCGCACCTGAAGCTCACCTTTTAGCGGCTTCTTGAAGTGTCCTTTCCTCTCCCGCCCGTGTCTTCCCAGAGCCCATGGGCAGCATGTCGTCCATGGAGGTCAACATCGACATGCTGGAGCAGATGGACCTGATGGACATCTCTGACCAGGAGGCCCTGGACGTCTTCCTGAACTCCAGCGCTGAAGACAACACGGTGCCGTCTCCGGTCTCAGGTGGGGAAGGACAGCTTGCACCAGCTCTACCACACCCCCCGTGTCCCTGCGGAGGGAAGACCTCCGAGGCCTGTGACTGGGCCGTGCGGGTCTTGCCGCCGCCGCGTTGCCGCACCCACGGGGCATCATGAGGCGAGGGGCGCGCGGGAGGCTCGGTCACCAGGGCCCAGGCGGCTGCATTCAGGTTGTGAGCACCTCTTCCGGCTGGTTAGTCCCTGGGGCAGGGGCTCCCGCGTGGTTCGCCCTCCATCCCGCCCCCCCCCCCCTCCCCTGGCCCCCAGCAGGTGTTACCTGGGCTCTGGCTCAGCCTGGGCTCCTAGTTCCAGAAATAGCTGCAGCCCTGTGGGCAGCTGGCTGCCACTCTCTGCCTTCCCCTCATGGGGCTTCCTGGCTATGTCCCTCCTGAGCCCCAGGAGAGCTCCTCCTGAGTCCTTACCTGGGTCAGGTGGGAGAGCCTGCCTGCCCCTCCACGTACAAACAACGGGGGCAGCCCTCTGGCAGCACGCTGACCCCCCCCCCCACCAGCCATGGGGTCCCCACCTCGCAGTCAGACTCCAGCTTTCTTGCCACCCGGTATAGCCGCCCACTCCTCCTCGAGGCAGTGCTCCCCTCGTCCCGGGTGTGCCGAGGCCCATGCACAGAAGGTGGGGACACGGGGAGCAGCATGAGTCCCCTTCCCCAGAGGCAGGGACAGGTGCACAGTGACCCCAACCCCTCAGACCCCCCTTCTGGTTCCCATGACCTTGGAGAACTGCTAAAAGACCAGGGAGTTCTCTTAGGATTCCTCCCGAGGATCTAAAGATGTCCAGGTAGCCGAGGTGACACGGGACGTGCCCCTGAGAAATGCAGCATGTGCTTCGGCATCGTGTCTGTCTCTGGCCCCCGTCGGGAGGTTTCTGGACCTGTCCCAGGGACGGAGGGTCCGCACGGGGCCCCAGCTCCTCACCCTTGGAGGGACGTCTTCAAGGGCCGTTCTCTGCTGCGGGACCCCATGGCATGGTCTTCACTCCGCAGGGCCTGGCTCAGGGGACAGTCGGCAGGAAATCACGCTCCGGGTTCCAGATCCCGCCGAATCGCAAGCTGAGCCTCCTCCCTCGCCGTGTGCCTGTCCTGAGCTGGCCGCCCCGGCCCCCGGCGACGGTGAGGCCCCCGTGGTCCAGTCTGACGAGGAGGGAGTCGAGGTGGACACTGCCCTCGCCACGCTACACAGCGACGACAGCGACTCGTAGATCCGCGTGTCCGGGCAGGTGCGGCCGCACGGAATGTCACCGAGGAGGCAGGTGCTTTTGTGACAGGAGGCTCTTGGCTTTTACTCAGTTGCCAATAATGTGTGAGAAACTAAGACAGCCGACAATAAAGCTTGAGGACTTCATACCGAGCGAGTGCGAGGCCAGTTTGTGCGGAAGGGCTCCTAGATCGGCCCGCCGGGCCGTGGGCCACACCGGAGCCCGCGTCAGGAGGCTCGGTGTGGCCTCCCTGCCTCGGCTCGGGGGACGGAAGCCCTTTGCAGACGGTAGATTGTGCTTCACCTAGAACACAGCCTGGTCAGCTTGGGTTTCCAGCTGCGGAGGTTGGAGTCCACAGTCCCCCGGGCCCAAGGGAGGAGCACTGGGCCCAGAGGGCGGGCGGCCCCGGAGAAGTGCCCGGTGGACGGCGGCCGTGAGGCTCTGCGCCCGGGGCTGCGGCTGGGGTCCAGACCACTGCCAGCGGCAGACGGGGAGCCGACTCCCGAGGTGCCGGGGCTCCCCGGCCTGGCTGTGGGGCTGGGGGCTTGGCCCGGTTACCAGAAAAGAAAGTTTGTCTCATTCACTCATCTTCCACAAGACAGACAAATAGCCAAAAAACTTTGATTTTATTATTAAACCTTGTAGTACAAACCTGAAAAGTAAACAAAAAACTGGCAATAAACAACATGAAGTCTTCCCTCCCGCGGGAGGAGTGCAGAGCAGCGCTAATAAATTAAATGTCAAACTGTAAGCCATAGGCAGAAGTTTACTGTCAAAAAGAGGGAAAGTACACAGCAAGGCCATAAAAACCGGACAACCACATTGGAAAACACTTGACTCTGTTTATGTAATTGTTAAATATTCCAAAAACAGTTCAGTCTTCTGCAACAACAACCAACAAAGTGTATCACAGGACGCTCCTGACAGTCCCACTGGCAAGCTCAGTGCAACAGGGGTAGCTACGGGCTCGGTGGATCCAATTACGAAACAAAGAACAGCTTGTGAAAACAGTTCCCTTTTTTATTCCACACGTACTGTACACACAACCGGAGAAGGGCAACAGCTACTCCATTATTATTTTTGTTGTTGTTGTTCAGTGATGTAAGCAGCACTTATAAATGTTACAAGAAAAACCCTGTAAGCATCCAATCCACCCGATGAAGAAACGGAAACGTAAGGCTTTTTCTTCATCTTGTCTTCGCGCCCTCCCCACCCCCCACCAAGAAAAAGGCTCAAGTATTTAAAACAATTTACAGGCGTATGTACAAAAGGGATGGGATTCTTTTTTTTTCTTTTTTTTTCTTTTTGTTACAACATGGAGAGAAAAAATAGACAAGATGAGCGCAAATGCATTTTCACATTCAAAAAAGAACTGCAGACCTCCTAGTGGCTCTAAGTGTGACCGTCAACGAAACGAATTTAAAAGAAAGAAAGATTAATGCTGACTTGTGAAGGTGTAAAACAAGCGGTGAGATGGAGACGGAATGTTAGAAAGATTGCACATCTATGACGAAGAAGCACTTACGGCTTCGATCACTTTTTTTTTCCTTTTTTGTTTTTTTTTCTCTTAAGGATGCTATTGAAGGGTTTTTGATAAAGTAGCCAACAGCACCAAAAAATAACAGAATGGATTTCCTAATGAAATCAGGCACAGGTGTCCCTCACGTGACCCCTCCAAGGCAGGCAGTCGTCTTCTCCCGCTCTCCTCTTTTCCAAAAACAGATGCATAGTGATGTGCTGGTAAAGAGAACCTCGGCGCTCCTCTTCCGCGTTTTGCCTCGGCTCTGCCTTCAGCTGCCGTGACCGCCCCAAGACACAGAATGGGGGTTCTCCGGTTTTTAAAATTACAAACTCATTTTGCACATGACAGAAGAAAAGACAGCCAAAGTAAAGCCATTTCTTTTCAAGTTTTGTGGTGTGTGTGTGTCTCCTATCCCTTTTCCTCTCTAGAAAAATCTGCTCACATGACTTGATGGTTTTTAAAATTTGTTCTCCAAACTTCACCCTCTTCAAAAATGGGTTAAAAAGCCTTTTTTCCCCCAAGTTACCAAAGAAAACAAAACAAAAACAAAAACAAAACAAAACAAAAAACCGAAAAGGCTTTTTTTCAGCCACAGGGGCGATACAAATTAATACAGCCCCTCAAGGGTTTTTAAAACAGTGAATATACGGCAGTTTCAAAAATCTGACTGCAGTATCTAGGTATTCTAAGTACAAAAAAAAGTTCAACAGTTTAATGCTAAAACAAAATTAGTTCTCTAAAACCAGAAGAAAATCTTCTTTAGAGCTAGTGCAAAGACAGCTTGTATCCTACAGCAAGTACTCCAAACTAGAATATAATAATTACAAAAAAATATATATCAATCGACACGGGTGTTGGCATCTTCACGACGAGCTCGAAGCACTTTTGGATGAACTGGAGGATGAAAGCCGGGATGGCGGCACGTCCACGGTCGCTCTCTTGCGGGGCCCTCTTTTTGGTGTAGGTTTACTGAGACAGTTCTCGATGCTGCCGTTCTTACCAGATACTTTGCCGCAGATCTGATTGACCAGGCTGATGATCTGCTCCTGTTTTGGGTCAAAAGGAAGACCGTGAATCACCCGGATCAGCACCGTCCCGGGAGCACCCAGGGGAAGGCTTTGCAGGGGACCTGCTGGCGGCCTGCAGGGGTCCCCTCACTCACACCCCAGGGTCGAAGGCTCTCGTCTCCCAGAGAAACGCCTGCAAGTCCGCACCTCCACGTTGCACCCCTGCGCCCCCACCCGCGGCTGCAGGAAGCCCTGAACTCTAGGAGGTGGGGGAGCCGCACACTCAGCTCCCCGCGCGGCCTCCTCACCTCCTCACAGGGCCGGGGCCAGCCAGGCGGGTCACCGCCCACGGCCCTTTCCCAGCACCCGCCCCCACCCCATGCCCCCACCCCATCCCCCCACCGGGGCCTGGCTCAGCGCAGAGACGGAGCTCAGCTCCCCCACACCAGGCGTCTCGGAGGGAGACCCGGGGCTTGGGCTCTGGCCACTTGCCGCCCGCACGGTGACCAGCGCCTGAAGCTGTTGCAGCCCAGCCACCACCCTGACGCTGGAGCCTCCCCCTTCACCTGGTCGGGCCCAGCAACACACTCGTCTGCTCAGAAATACGTCCGGTGCTCCCTCCTCCTCGGCGCTGGGAGACCGCTCTCAAGCATTCTCAAAATTCGGTCAAGGGAACCCTCAGCCACTGGCATCAAGGATGTTTTTGTAACGTCAACACAACTCTGAACCACCGAGTTTTACAAGAAACCACGGGGCAGAATCCCAAATTGGCACGTGGCCTGACCTGCACCTCGTGAGCACCTCCCCTGGACGAGGGATGGAGGGGCCGTGGGCACACGGGATGGGAGTGGCCAGCGCTGTACTCAAAGGCCCGGGCCGGCGCAGTCCCAGGTGGGCCCTCCAGCAACAGGGGTGGAGGTGTTAGAGGTGAAGGAAGGAAGCATCTGGAGGAACGGGGTGGCACGTTTATGAAGGCGCCGCCGCGCCACGTGCGAACTGCTTGCGGTCAGCCTGCTGCTGGAGGGCGAACAGCTGCTTAGCACCCACTGCAAGCGGCCGGTGCCCCTCGCCGTCCCCCTCTGTCCCCCCGGCTCCCTGGGATCCCCACACACGGACTACCCAAGACCTGTGGGCCTCACAAGCCATTTCAGAAGCCCAAGCCAGAGTCAGCAAGTCCCTGGGTCACACACACTCACTGTCAACCGGAGGGAGCGGTTCCGGATTCATTCACTAGCATGAGGCCCACGGCCAAGGAGGCGGCTTCTCGCGCCCTCCTCGTACCAAAACCAACTTGAGGTTAAGCGTCAGGCGGACCTACGGACTGGGTTCCGCCCAGTATTCCGGTCGCCCAGGACACCTGCCCACACGCAGGTCCAGGAGGCTGGAGACCGAAGGACCCGTGTTGGGGACGCCTCCAAGTCCTGCGGGCTGAGCCCCCGTGCTGGCCGCTGAGCTCCACAACCCGCCCCCCACCCCCCCCCACCCCCCCACCACGCCGGGCTGTCCTGACTCTGGTTTGTCCGAACAGGGTCAGGGATTCGCGGTTGAAGTGAAGCAGCAGGGAGGACAGTGCTTACTGCCCTCACCCAACACGCGTGCACCTCTTTCTGCCAAAGGCTCACCTGCTCTGAGCCACAGCCTGAACCCCGGGAAGCAGGGCCCCCTGGTCCACCCCCCGCTTCCGCCAGGCCTCAGCAGAGCAGGACCAGCCACTGGGGACGTGGGGGGTGGAGGGGCTCGGGGCGCACGCGGCCTGCGGAAGGACTGGTCCTCCAGGAGACAGCGGGAGGGCCTGGGGCCGGGAATGGTGAGCTGGGGCCTCCAGGGGCAGGGCCTTGCGCTCCAGGAGGCCGCTGCGTGGAAGGCGGGTGCATGCGCCACCCACGGCAACCCAGGGGGTCACAAGCAACTGGCCCCGGAGGGCACAGCCCCAGGGATCAAAGGAAGCCCCACCACCCGGGGGTCTGACCTGCTGTCCACACGAGCGGCACAGGGCTGGGCTTGGGATGGAGGCGGTGGCTTTCCCACAAGACAACGTGAGGCGCAGAACCAGGGGAAGGGACGAGGGTGTGTGTGTGGGGGGGAGAGACCACGAGAGGGGATCACGGGGGGCACGAGGGCGCAGGAGCGGCGAGAGCCGGCCAGCCCTGGGCCCTGTGGAGTCAGATGCTGAAAGAGGCCTCCGGGCTTCTGCTCAGAAGCCTGCGTGAGGACAAGCAGGGCCCGGTCTCGTGTGCCTCGGGGACAGGGAGGCCCACCGGGTGCTGGTGACACCCACGCCCAGGCGCCCACAGCGCCCACCCCAACCCGGGGCCGGCTGGCACGCGGGCACAGGGGCCCCAGGTGTCAGCCCAGGTGCGGGAGTCTCACCACACCCCCCTCGGCCGGGGACCGGGGAAGGGCAGATTCATCTCGTGTCTCAGAGGCCCTGCGGGGCTTCAGGGGGAAGGTGCTCGGGCCCCAGCCCCGTCCCCCCACAGCAGGCGGCTCTGAGGCCCTACCCCCCAGCGCAGTCATGGCTGCTCGCGGATGGCCCAGGACCCGGCCGTCCCCCCAGGTCCGTCTGTCCCGTGGTGGGGGCGCAGGTCGGCACCCAGCCCTGGCGGCACCATCCCTGGTCTCCCAGGCCAGCCCCCGGGCCCTGAACACAGGTCCCTGGGACGCGGGGCCAGGGCGGCCACGGAAGCGGGGGCAGGGCTGCCGTGAACAGGAAGAGGAACCCCCAATGACACAAGGTCCGTCGAAGTAAAAGGCTTTTCTGGTCGGGGTTCGTGGGCTCCTCCAGCTCCGGCCGCAGCAGGCCCGCCACACCGACGCAGGGCCTGGGGCGCACCGCGGACTGACCTCGTCGTAGCGGTACATCAGCTTCAGGCCTCGGCAGGACTTCTGCTTCTCCACGTGGCGCAGGGCGCACTCCAGACAGAACACCACGTTCTCGTTCTCCTGCACGACCTGCGGGGACAGCGGGCCTGAGGACCGGGGCAGAACACCCGCCAGGCGGGGGCCTCACGCCCAGGCCGAGGGGCAGCAGGCGGGCCGGGCTGTGCAGGGCCGCTGGTTTGCGGGGGGGCCCTCGCCCCGCCCCCCAGTCCTGGCCTCCAGAGAAGGGATGGCGCTGCCTCCACACGCGTCTCCAGACGCACGGGGTTGACGTGCGCTTCCAGAAAGACGCGGGGGCAACACCTGGCTGCCCGAACAAGCTGTAGGGGTGAGGAGCCAACACTGACGGGAGGAAACCCATCACCTTTTAAGGACACTGGCTCTCACAGAAAGACGCAAAACCCAGGAAAGTGGAACAAAAATACCAGCAGCAAAAATCATAATATCTTTTTTCTACCTGCAAGTTCAGGATGGGGACGGCTTGTGCCCTCTCACAACCGGTGAGGCTGGCGGGAAACGCCTGGGGACAGCTGCAGCCCACCCCCCCCCCCCCCGACCCCGGTCTCCAGGACAGCCAAGAACAAGCCCCGGGAACAGGCCGGTGCCCCGCGCAGGGTCGTGACCACATCTTCCAGGCTCACGGTCCCCGCAGAGGGTCCCCAGGCCTGCAGGGGCTTTTGCCAGTGCCGCTCACAGAACAGCTCTAAGATCGGGGACATGCTAGTGACCTGCTTGCCTAGGAACGTGGCTCTCGATTTACCTTTTTAAAACTACCTCGGAAAACACCTGCCGGGCAGAAGTAGCCACAGGCTGTCCTGGACTCAGGAGATTACGTCCTGAGGGGCCACAGGGCTCGAAACACCCTCGGGCTGAAATGCAGGGAACGCACCCACCTCCGCATCACGGCATCACCACGGCTCGGGCTCCACGCCCACAGCTGGGCCTAGTCACCCAGCACAAAGCCTGTGTGGGCAGAGGGCGCCCACCGGCTGCTGCCCTGCCCTGACCGCTGTGCTGAGGGGGAGGATGCGGAGCGCGGGGCGGCCGGGAGCTGCAGCCCCCAGGGTGCCCACTGCACAGAGGATCAGGCGGGGACGAAAAATAGACATTTGAGCCCAGGCTCTACTGAGTGCAGAGCAGAGACCTCAAGAGTCCCCATCTGTGTGCACGATGGGACCCCCGTGCCCCGCCCCGCTCACAGGTCCTCCCCCCAGAATGTCAGAAGGGGGCCGCATTTGGAGACAGGGGCCTTTGGAGAGGCCACTGAGGTACACGGCGGCCCTGGGGCAGGCCTCGTCCCCTCAGGACGCCGTCCTTACAAGAAGTCACGACAGCGGCACACGTGCCAGTCGAGGACGGAGCCTCTGAGGGCACCGCAGGCCAGCCCCGCCCGGCCCCCAGAGCGGAGAGCCTGCCCCCCGCCGCCCGAGCTCCGCGTATGGACTTGGCCACAGCGTTGGCGGACGAACGCGGGTTCCCCCTCCTGCCGGCCTTCGGGCTTGACTGGCAGCAGCCACGGCAACTGGGGCGCCGGGCAGGGGTGGGGGCGCCGCGCGAGCCCCGAGCCCCGACCCGCGGCCGCACCTGCTGCGGGAACGCACGTGCCCCGCCGAGGCCCGGCCCCCAGGCTCACCATGGACAGGTAGCACAGGTGCTGGCAGACCTGACACCTCCTCTCCGACGTCTCCAACTGCAGCCACTTTCGAGGCTTTTTCTTGCCATCCGCCATGGCGCCGTTGCTGTCGTGGCTGCCGTAGCGGGCGGACGAGTGGAGGCCGGCCTCGAACAGCTGCCGCCGCTGCCGCAGCTCCGTATCCCTGCGCACGGAGCGGGGCGGGTGTCGGGGCGGGACCAGGACATCGTGCACCTGGGCCTCTGGGAGGCGGCGCTGCAGCCCATCCACCCTGGGGCTCCTCCGACGCCCCGCACCGCACTCAGCCGACCCAGGGCCGGGTTGCAGCAGGGGGGCGGCACCGCAGCGCCCGGGGCCCACCACCCTCCTTCCCTCTGGAGGCCGCCCTCCTGCCTCCTCCCTGCAGGTCAGCACTTCCGACCTGGAGCCTCGGGCCTCCGGAGGGAAAGGGAAGGGGATCCAAGCCCTCGCTCCCCCCAGAGGGGACCCCATATTACCTGAGCTCATCCAGAAGGGCGGAGATGGTACTGAGAGTGGGGCCATTCTCCTTCTTCGCTTCCGCTTGTGCAATCTGGTAGAGTAACTTCTCCATGGAGAATGGCTTGGCTATATGGCGACGCTTCATTTCCTGGAAGGGGTGGTCGCGGGGCCTTATTAGGGCGGCTGTCTGCCCTCGTTTGGATGGTCGGGGCGGCGGGCTGGCTGAATTCCCAAACCCTGAATTCCACGTGGGTCCAAAGCAACTGAAAACCCTACAACCGTCCTGTGTGCCCGCTGGGAGGTCGGCACCAACAGCAGGAAAGCCCTCTGGAGTGGGCACACGCTTCCTGCCAGGGCACGTTCCCCTTAACTCCTCGTGTGATGCCTTCCTGCTGCCGGGTACAGGTCACAGAACCCAGAACCTGTCAGATACTGACTCTCCCCTTCCCTAGAGAGAACCCTGCTGCCCGGGAGGTCACAGAACCCAGAACCTGTCAGATACTGACTCTCCCCTTCCCTAGAGAGAACCCTGCTGCCCGGGAGAGCCCTCGAAGGAGGTCCTGAAACTCCACGTTCCCTCCAAGCAGACCGGGGTGTGAGAGCTGCGCTGGCGTGCACTGGCCCAGCCCTACCTTGGCCGTCTCGAAGCCCATACTTGTCCACTGGGTGGTGGCGAAGTGCACGGTCTCGGAGACGCTGTAGCCGCAGCACACTTTGGACACAAAGGAGCCCGGGAAGCAGACGACAAACTGGCCACTCTGCTGCACGGTCCTGTGCACCTTGATCCCCTCCTTGCACAGCACCTCCGGGGAGATCTAGGGGCACAGGCTGGGCTCAGGAGCACCCCTGGCTGTCGCCCCCTGACCACCGCCCACGGAGCTGCCCCCACCTCTAGGATAGCCCTGCGGCCACCCCAGGACACAGCCCATCCCCAGCAGGCGTGTCAGCACACACACCTGTTCTCCAGGGGGACCTTCAGGGCTTAAGAAGGGGCGTGCGTGCCAGGACCTAAATTTAATGTAAAGGTCTGGTTCTCCTTTAGGAAAGACACCTAATTCCCAAAAGAAGAACAAGGCTCTAAGTTGATCCTGGCGCAAGAGGGTCACAGTCACTGTGACTACACAGCCCGGTCCCCACGTGGCACGGCAGGGTTGGCACGGGGTAAGTTCACCCCAACCAGGAGGCCACAGGGTGGCCTTAGGGCCCAGAACACAGCCCAAGGGACTCCCAGGGACTCAGCAGGCCCAGGACTTCCCGCGAACGCAGTCAGAAGCCTTCACGTTCGCTCCTGTGGTGCTGAGTGCTCCTGGCCAGTGGGCCGGCCAGCCTGGCTCCCCACAGCTGGGTCCCCCAGGATACCCCGTCCTCCACATTACAACACAGCAGGCCCTAAACGGAGGCCAAGGCTCCCTGGACGAGCCTTGAACCCTGTCATCTGAGGAGAGAGCTTCCCCAGTTTGACTTTCAGGACAGAGGACATTTCCCAGTGTCCTCTTTGCCTCTGAAGGGCAGGTGGGCATGGAGAGTGACTTTCTCCAACAGCCCCAAGTCCCCGCTCCGCCCAGACGCTTGCCCCCGGGTCCGCAGCCGCAGCAGCAGGCCCTACCATGACGTTGCTCTCCAGCATCTGCAGCCCTGGGGTACCGTTGGCCTGCAGCAGCGTGTGCACCACGTCTTCGAGCTTGTTCTCCTCCTCAGCAGGAATGCAATACCTGGGACGTTGGGAAACACGGGCAGAGCAGAGCCTTGACAAGGACCCTCTGCCCAGGGAGCTCGTGCTGGGCGCCCCACACCCTCCCCCCAGGGAGACGACCAAGCCCGGGCCTGCGACTGCGTCCCCCTGAGTGGCCCAATGGCAGCGGCAGCGGGAGACTCGTTCCTCTTGTGCAGAGCTGACCTACGTGCGAGCCAAAAACACCTTCACGCCCAAAGCAGACGTTTAGAGTGCCCAATGAATCAGATGCGTGCGCACGCGCACGCGCACACACACACACACGTGCAAACTCTGCCAGCCTCTGCTAAGGGCTCTAAAGCTGCGGGGACGTGCAGGTCCAGGCAGCTGATCCCCCCTGGAGCAGCCTCACAGGACTTGGTGCACCCAGGACACGCAGGCCCCGGTGCACCGAGGGAGCCGTGGCCAGAGCCCAGCACCGTGAGGTGGGACGGGGCCGGGCCAAGGTGGGGACAGCGCGGAGCCTTCTGGCTGCACCAAGGAGCCGGCAGGGATGGTGAGGGGAGGCTGGCGCTGTGGGCAGACCGTAGCAGGAGAGCCTGGGCCCAGCCCGTGTCGCGGGGAGCGCGGAGCTGTCGCCAGCGGCCCATGAAGGCCCACTCCCGGAGCGGCCTGACCAGGCCACAGGCCGACGAGGACACTGACCTCCAGTAAAAATCGAAGCCGCATGACAGCCAGGAGGCTCGCGTCACCGGTCACTGCCCACCACAAAACCAGCTGCAAACTTCCACCTTCCCACAGGCCATCGGCGTGGTCGGCGGCGGGGAGATCAATACTCAGAGGCCAGACCCTGGCCTCAGCTGCCGAGTACAGGGGCAGCCCGGCATCATAGTCACATTTCCTACAAATGCTTATGTCACTTCAACGCCAGTGTATCCTGTCCTGATCTGTGCCCTAAATCCGGGGTTTCTAACCTAAATGACAGGTTTCCAGAAAAAACCACATGCCAAGTTGTCTGATCAGATCTCTTACTCATCAGTGGGGTTTCCACGGATGTCTTCCAAAGGCTGACGTTTCCCCACCTCTAACTCAGGGTCGGGCAGTCGGGATGGACCCACGAGCCCGGCAGCTCACCCCCCACCCTGTGGAGCGGGGCTGGTGTGGAACTCCATGGAACCCCGTGGAACCCCAGGCCGTGCCAGGTGTTGCCACAGAAGCTTGTCCGCTGGGAACAGCAGGCCTGGCACGGCCCCAGGCCACCTGCTCGGCCTTCCTGGCCCCCCTTCCTAGGTGGGGCAGCCCCCACGGGGGTCCCTCAGCCCTGCACCAGGCCTCTGCACTGAGCCTACATATGGGAACCTGGCCCGAGGGCAGGGAAGTCGTGATGCCCAGGCTGCTGCAGACACGGCCCCTCAATAGACAACATGAGTCGTAAGACTGCTGTCCTTTAATAAGGGCTGCTCGCCCTGTCAGGACAGCAAATGCAGTTATGGGGGACGGATGAGGTGTTCCTGGCCCATCAGATGACAGGGCAGCCTGCTATCTGCTGTCATGTCCTATCTGCCACCAGGAAGGAAGGGCTGGGGGGAGCCAGCTGCAGCCCGGGATGCACAAGGGCTGCCAGGTGAGGGTCCCAGGTGGGCACCCGGGCAGTGGCAGGAGAAACCCGGGTCTCTCCACAGCAGGGCCCCCCTCCCAGTGGCACCCAGTCTGCAGCATGGCAGGTCAGAGGACTGACTACATGGGATGCTGAAAATAACCCCACACGAGGCCCGAGAGGGACTGTTTACACTGCAGGGGGGGGGGGGGGGGTGCGATGGGGACGCAGTGAGCACCACGGGCCACCTCTCTGCAACACCCTAAGGGTTCTCACCCCGACATGGTATAAAGTCCTAAGACACCACCACCAAGTGATGCCCTAGAGGAAAAACCAAGGGTAAGCAGGCAGCTGGCAGAAGGAACAGAAACAGCGAGAAGCATCTGAGAAGATGCTCAACCCGGCTCACCGACCCGATGCTGCAAGCCTCCTAAACCTCGCCACCTCCAGCGCTTCCCACAGAGCTAAGAAATCCTGGGAGCCCCGGGCCAAGCCATGTGGGCAAGGCCTGAGGGCGGTCCGCTGCCGAGGGAGGGGCGGCCTCAGGAACTCTCCAGAATCTTCGCCCACCTGTCCGCCCCCAGGCGCCCCGCGGCCAGTGTACTCACCAAATGCAGTCAGCACCAGTGTGTAAGTAGTCAATATAGGGAAGGTGGTTTTGGTCTCGAGACCAGCATGAGGTAGAAAAGACCATGCCAATGTTTAGCCAGGGAATTGTCACTCCTGCAGGGGGAGAGAAAGGCATTAGGAGGACGGCACCAGGGTGTCTGGGTGGGGGCGACGGGAAATCACTGCCTGCTTCCCACACAGGGAGGACAGACGGACACAGGACTCGATATCAGGGGACACCGGTGAGAAGAGAGTACTGGCTCCCCCCTGCCTGCTTTGCAGATAGGAAGCCAAAGTTCCAAAAGAGTGCTGAACACCTCTCAGGGGCGCCTGGGGGGCTGAAGCGTCTGCCTTCAGCTCAGGTCCTGATCCCGGGGTCCTGGGATCGAGCCCCATGTTGGGCTCCTGCTCAGCAGAGAGCCTGCTGGAGATCCTCTCCCTCTGTTCCTCCCCCAAGCATAAATAAATAAATAAGATCTTAAAAAAAAAAAAAAAAAAAAAAAAAAAGACTACCTCTTAATCTGTGAGTTAAGTTGGGAAGCAAGATGGCCCCAGGAGCAGGACCACGATGATCACTATCAGCCACCAGCCCACACCGTAGCCGCTGAACCTCAGGACAAAGAACGGACCCGCCAACCTGGACCCCGGCGTGCGCTGGCCGAGGAAGCACAAAACCCTGCCGCGTGCGGGAGCCTTGGGGACTCAGCCGCCCCCGTCGTGTGCAGGGCCCAGACCACCTTTCCCAGGGGACCAGCCCTCGGGGACCACGATGCCCAGAACACCTGCTATCACTACCATTCTCCACAATCAAATGCCCTACGGCGTCGGGACATTAGATTTGAAAACCAATTCAAGATGAGAAGCTGGCACTGAGCATCTCCCAGCACCTAGACTCTACCGTCTGGTTCGCCTTTCCACAAGTTCACAGATGTCAACCGACCCAGTTCTCGTTTTTTCTAAAGACCAGTGTTTCCGATACACATGCTCTACACCATTCCCTGTCCCTTCTGGTCACGTGGGCTGGTGCCTGCTGGGCCAGCTGCCCAAGGCACAGTCTCAGGACCCCAGAGACCGCAGCCACATCGGGGCACTGGGGCTCCATCAGGTGAGCATCCACCTCTCAGTTTCAGCTCGGGTCACGATCTCGGGATCGTGGGATCGAACCCCATGTTGGACTCTGCACTCAGCAGGGAGTCTGCTTGGGTTCTCTCCCTCCCCCTCTTGACTCTGCTCTTCTTTCTCTTAAAAACAAGAACAAACGGGCATTCCGGATGGCTCGGCGGTTTAGCGCCACCTTCAGCCCAGGGCGTGATCCTGGGGACCCGGGATCGAGTCTCACATCAGGCTCCCTGCATGGAGCTTGCTTCTCCCTCTGCCTCTGTCTGTGCCTCTTTCTCTGTGTGTCCGTGTTTCTCATGAATAAATGAATAAAAATCTTTAAAAAAAAAAAAAAAAAAAAAAAACAAGAACAAGACGGCGGCCAGAGCAGGCTTACCAGGTACAGCACCGAGGTGACGCAGGATGGATCCTGTGTTATTGGGGAGGACGGTGAGGTTCCATCCATGCCTGCAGAGGAAAGCAGACGGGCATCAGACTGGGAGGAAGGGCCCCATCTGGTCCCCAGAACGCAGACAAGAGCATCCCACGTTACCTTGAAAACGGTTCTGACTTCCCCACAGGGAACCCGCTGCCGTGCGTATTCGTGTCGACCTTGCCGCAGTGCACGGCCACGTGGCAGTCCTTCTCTTCCACTAACCTCCAGTACTCTTGCTGTGGGGAGAGGAGACGCCCGGTCAGCAGCCACACCGCACGCACGCCACGGGGATGCCCACATGCCATGGAGGGGCCCACCACACGACAGCCGCCGAGAGCCCCCAGCAGAGCGCAGGGCAGGACGGCAAGGATCGGTCCCCTCGGGGGTCCGTCCCCAGAACCGAGGAGGGGCTCAAGCAGATTTCTGTACGCCGTGTTCACAGCAGCCCTGCTCATGAAAGCCACACATGGGAGTAGCCGGGGTGCTCGGGTGAACAAGATCCATACGACAGGGGGCCCAGCCTTCCAATGGAACAATGTTCTTCACTCGTGCTTTGCCCACGGACAAACCTTGAAGGCCTCACGCTCTGGGAAATAAGCCAATCACACAACAGGACAAGTGCCACATGGTTGCACATATGTCAGCAGAGTCAGAGGGAACAAACGCTGGCAGTGGGGGGTTAGTGTTCAACGGGCACAGGGAACAAGCTATGTGTCCTTCGTGCCACACATGGGAGCAAGCCCGGTGGTCGCGGACGACCCCACGGCACACTCCCTCCACCTCTTCACCCCACGGAGTCCCAGCCCTTTCTGCTGACGTCTCCCACAAAAGCCACGAGCACTCTGGAAGCCACGGTGACAGCCACGTGTCCCAGATTCAGGGCGCAGCGGACAATGTGGCTGATGGGACATGGCTGGGGTGGGGACAGCGCAAAGCTGGGGCAGGGAAGGGGTCAGGCCATGGTGTGGTATTCAAAGGGGGCGCCCAGGGTAGGGAGCTGGGGAAGCCTGTGCAGATCAGGGACCTAAAGCCTAAGGGAAGCAGGACACTGGAGGCCAAAATGAGACAAGGCGTCCCCCTAACTGGGAAGCCTGAGCAGCGGGGTAGCCGCTCCTGCCCTGGGCCTGGAATGGGTGCGGCCCGAGGTGTGGCTCACATGGCCGCGGGGAGGACCGGGCGTCCTGGTTTGACCTGGCCTGTCCAGGACTGTGCGCACGGCCCACCCCAGGAAGCAGCACCCTCGTGGTCAGCACGGGCGAATCCAGGAGAGGTGGCACACACTCCACGACCCGAGGCACGGTGGGAATCCTGTCTGCCGGTGGCTGCCCAGGCCCGGCCACAGGAGCTCGGCTTCCCTCCCTGGCAGCTGGAAGCGCACCCAGGCCCAGCGGGGCACCGGCCGGGGGAGGCAAGCAACAGATCGGGTCCCTGTCCTGCAGCGGCCCTCCCAGAAACCCCCTCGTTGGTCTGGGCACAGAAGTGCTCCCTGTCCTTCCAACCTCACACGAACTCCGAGAACACAGTTGGCAGAAACACAAAAATGGCAATCTGCCAACCCCGTTAAAAAATAGAGGAGAAAATGCACAACTGTGGTTTCCAGGGATTCCAAACATTCTCTTGCATAACACACGGACAGGGTGAGGAGTGGCCACTGGCAGGGGACGTGCCGGGAGCTCACTCCCAACTCTGCAGCTTGGGGACCCCGGCTGGGCCCCCAGGGGAGGCCGGGGAGGCGCGCCCTCCCTAGTATGTGCCCTCCGCCTCCGAACGAGTTCAGGTTTGGGCATAGCTGGTCCGCTGGGTGTCAGCCACCAACGACGACCCTGACCCCTCGGACCCAGCGCAGTGCCCTTCCCGCCCGGGCGCGTGGCCCCGACACACTCACCTCGATTTCAGCTGGGGCAGGCTCCTTGCTAAAGCACATGTTCATGATATTTCTTGCTGTTCGATAAAAAGTCGTTAAAGAAACAGACCTTCCCTGAAAAAAAACAAAGACAAGAGAGTAAAGCGAAAGAAACCAAGCTGCGCCCCAACCCCAAACGAGGCCGCACCCTGTCTCTGTGCTTCCCCAGGACCGTGGGCTGCTCTGCGTCCCGAGCTGACGTGAGCACAGAAGGCAGGAAAACGCTCTGGGGAGGCTCCTCGGTGCCGACCCAAGGACCCGCCGCCCATGCAGCACCAGCACAGACAGGCCCGATCCAGCAGAAACGGGGCGCACCCGGCTTTACAGGGAAGCGGGCAGAGACCCTTGGTTTACCCCATGTGCGCAGCAGGAGGGACGGAGGCAGGGGACAAAGCAATAGCATCCACACGGGTGGGGGCCCGGGCAGAGCCGGGGGCGTGCAGGTCAGAGCGTGGGCCCTCCACACCCCAAGTCCCCAGCCACCGGAAAGCCAGCCGGATGCGCAGCCTCCTCTGGTGGAGGGGAACCCACGCACTGGCCCGTCACCCCTGCACACCTGGAGGGACAGCACCCAGCACCCCGCCCTCCGCCCAGGGTATCCGCGACGACGTGCTCACACGATCCAACAGCTACCTTCTACTCTGGGAATCCCAGCTTTGGTCCCCGTTTTCACCTACCACTGAGGGGAGCTTTCATTTCACAGAGGCAAGCCCCATGACACGGGCTTTGCTTGGCCAAGCGCATCTGCCCCTTGATGGCAGAGATGCCCACTGAGCACCTACTGTATACCAGGCCCGGTTCTAGGGGCTGGACATGGAGCACTGCTCAAACGGACAGTGTCTCTGGCCTGTGCCATGCGGCCCGGAGGCAGTGAGGGCCGTGAGCCAGAAGCAGAGTGACAGGAGCGGCAGCAGAGGGTGGCTTTCACCGGAGGCAGTCAGGGAACGTTCTCCTCGTGAGGTGACCCTGGAGCACCCCCATAAAAAGTAACGGGCTTAGGCCAGGTGGCGTGTCCTCCTTGCATTTGGAAGGGCAGTCAAAGCAATCGGCACAGAATTTCTGGCATCTGCTTTTGCTTCTCAGCACTGAAAGTGACCGCTTGGGGTTCTAACTAAGTGAAAGTGCTTCCACACATGGCCAAACTTCTCGACACATTGTTCGTTACACGGTAAGAACCTAACCACCAGAAGGGGCATGACTGACCTCGCATCAACTAAAAGCAGAGCGCCTGGAATTCAGGAAGACACCGGGCACACGAGGGCCAATGCCCCCAGGGCCTGAAGCACCTCCAGAGCCGCAAGCTCCCCTCCCAGACCCTTGGCGTGCACACGCTGCTGCTGACCTCACCTGACCTCACCACAGCCAGGCTGCCGCCAGGGCCGAGCACCACCAGATTGTGATGAACCCGAATATGATCAATTACAGGACACGTTTCCACAAAAACTCTACTCAGATTTGCCTCATTCTTGTAGAATTGTCCTTAAATAAAAAGTAACAGGGATGCCTGGGTGGCTCAGTGGTTGAGCATCTGCCTTCAGCTCAGGGCATGATCCCCAGGTCCTGGGATCGAGTCCTACATCAGGCTCCTTGTGGGGAGCCTGCTTCTCCCTCCGCCTGTGTCACTGTCCCTGTGTGTGTGTGTGTCTCATAAATAAACAAAATCTTAAAAATAAAGTTGCAGAAGTGAAAATTATATTTCTTGAGTTGGCAGCTATTCAGTCACTGGACTTATCAAAGGCCTTCAATTGAAAAGAGCTTCTCGTGCAAGCATCCAGGAAACACTCAACACATGCTCCTGAATTTACTCTTTGCACCTTCTTTTTCCTTATCATAAAATACTGAGGTATAAAAAGGTGCTGGCAGCCACTGCCCACCCCCAGGGTCCCTGAGGGGCAGTGCCAGGCCAATGACAACAGGGGACAGAGCACAGGAGATGGAGCCCTGCAAGGGAAGACCCTTTGTCTAAGCAAGCGGGCTTAGATCCTTCTAGAAAGGAGCACAGGAAATAGAGCCAAGAAAAAAATAAGTGTGGCCAAGGGCAGCCGGAGCTGTGACTTCCCGTGTGCTCAGAAAGAGAGGACCGGGACCCAGAGGCAAGTCCAACTTCCCAGGCTTCTGTGTGGGAACGAGGCCCAGGTCAACTCCTCCAGGCAGGGACAGGGCCAGCGCTGGCCTGGAGATGGTGACAGGGATGCAGGCAGTGTGTGTGTGTGTGTGTGTGTGTGTGTGTGTGTGTGTGTGCGTGTGCGTGTGTGTGTGTGTGTTGGGGGGGGGAGAGGCTAACCCACGGCAGGCTGTGTACTGCCCCATGCGCTGCTGCCAGGCCGGGCTCCAGGTGGATGCGGCTCGCTGGGTGCAGGTCATCCAAGGACACCCCCTCCCGGTAATCCCACTCCGGGGTCACTGGGGTGATTTCTGCAGACACCTCTAGCGAGGGTCACAGCAGGGCTCTGCTCACCATGCTGGGTGTCCTGCTCCCCCTGGGGGGTGGGCTGCCCCGAGGCAGGAGCTTCTGAGGACCAGGAACACTGCACTGTGCCGTGGCAGTGCCGGGGAAGACCATGGCCACGTTCCTGTGTCCCGCCTCCCCGCAGCCACACACTGGGGACACCCGCACCCGTCACCGTGTCAGAAAGGACCGGGCACAGCCAGGCGCTGGCAAGCTGCTCAAACCCGGGCAAGGAGGCCAAGGAGGCAAGTGTTCCAAGCCCAGAGGATCTGGCTGCACTGGGCAGCTCCCTCTACCGGGATGGGCTGGGGTGCTCGGGAGGGCCAGGCTCAGCCCAGGGGTACCTGCACCCAAGCCAGTGCGTGCCTGCACGTGGGCACACACGCACCCAGGCACACACAGTTCATCTCGTGCAAAGGAAGCCTGAGGCCTAGAGCCGGCCAGCGGCTCAGTGCGGTCACTGCTGGAAGGGGGCAGAGCTGCTGGACTGCTGCCACCAGGGGCCCCTGGCCTCCCGCCTACCCTACAGCGACCCAGGAGACGGCGGCTCCCTGTTCAGGGCCACAGACCTGGTGCTTCCAGCCAGGGAGCTCCACCCAGCGGCCAGCCCCCCCCCCACCCCCACCCCACCTAGCAACCCCCCCACCCCACCCTGCCCTGCCCAGGGGCCAGCCTCCCCTCTGCCCCTATGGGGAACCCACCTTGTATATGCACTTGTGGAAGTCACTGAGGACGCCTTTGTCCTCCTCCTCCTCTCGCGCCACTTCCTTTTCCTGAGCAAAGAGTCGCCGCCGGCCCGTCTTGAGCTGGGCCGGGCCCACCTCTTTGAGCTTGGTGCGGAAGCCGTTCCTGTGGGCCACGCCGTTGATGAGGCCATTCTTGGGCTCGAAGCGGGGCAGGGGGTGGAACTTGTTGTAGTCGTGCTCCGTGTGGCCCTCCAGGGGCCCCTTCCGCTTCTCCAGGATCTCCTTCTCCATCAGCACCTCCTTCTCCAGCCGGCGGTGCTCCTCGGGAGACAGGGAGTCGTAGGAGAGCAGGTACTGGCAGTAGGCTTCCTGGAGCTTGGCCAGCCGGTCCTGGGCGGTTTTGGGGATGCGCAGCATGTCTGCTAGTTTGTTCCATTTTTTGAGGTCAGTCACTTGCTGCATGCCGCCCATCTCGTTAATCAGCCGGAAAAAGCAGGCCAGGTCGAGCTCGCAGCCTCCTGGGACGGTGAGGGGACAAAGCACAGGGACAGTCAGCCAAATGGACCACCAATGAGACCTCCCTCGTCTGACTGGCAAGTCCAGGGATGCCCACTGTGTGCCAGGTGGCTTCGGGCCCTTGAGGAGCTCAGCCTGCAGAGATGGGATGGGGACAGGCCAGGGCGCTAGGGAGGCAAAAGCCGGCAGTGGGACCGCAGAGCCACAGGGCCTGCCACCTAGGGTGGGACTCTCAGAGAAAGCGTCCCCAGGGAGTGGAGGTGTGAGTAGAGGCCACAACGGAAGAGGGGGAGGCCTTGCAGATCTGTGAGGATGGGCATCCCAGGGACCCCCCCAGCCCCAAAAGGGGCAGCACAGACATGCGGTGCACCCCCACACACACCCCAGGAGGTGGGGGGAGCCAGGGGAGAGGCAGGGGCTCACCCCTGGAGATGGAGGCAGGGCCTGAGTGGTGCTGCCCCTGCGAAAGCTGTGACATCAGAAACCAGATGTGTGCAATATGTGACGTCTGTCCCCATTCCTCCCCTACACACACACACACACACACACACACACACACACACACACACACACATATAACTGGTTTTCAATCCCAGTGGATTTCCAGGGCAAGAGGCAGTACTGGAGAGGGCAAGCAGTCTGTCCCTCACCTGCCACCGCCCGCGCACGCCGATGGGCCACTTACCTCAGAAGCTAGTGTTCCCCACACCCCTCGGTCAAATCAGAAAACTGTACTAACGCCCCTCCAAATCACACACATCCAAACGCTCACAGAGTGACTCTACGTGGGCCTGGAGAGCAACCTCCCTCTAGTCAAGAAAAGGAGGAGCAAAATCTTGCAGAATAGCCATCCACTGGCTACCAGGCAGTAGACACGTAACAACATGCGAGGGGGGTTAGGTCTTGCAGGGGGTGGGGACAGATGTATTCCCAAAGTGCGGGCAGCCGAGCCCTGGCGGCCTCTGATGGCCGCCTGATAACAGCGTCACAGCGCAGGGCGGGCTAGACACCGCGGGCAGGACCCCGGGGGGTCTCAGGAGACCAGGGATGCAGGTGCGGCAGCTTGATGGCCTTAGCTCTGCTCGGTGAAACACACTGGAGAGGAAGTTCACCTGCCCTGGGCCGGGAAAGGCCAAAGGTCGAGATCCCCTCACTCCCTCCAGGCCTCCAGCTCAAAAACCCAGATATCCAAGGCGGATGGCCCATTGCCGCACTCGCAGAGGTGGACAGGGAGGCGAGTCGCCCCCGCCGGCCACGGCAGCTCCCGTCACAGGTGGATCAGTTAAGAGGCGATCCAGAGTTTTGTCTTTTTTCTTTGTAGCACCTGGATTGTGTAAGATGTACACTGCCTGAAAGTGCATCATGTTGTGGGCTCCTGCCCTGCACCCACTGGCCCATTCGCAGGGCTGCCAGGCTGCCAAGTGACAAAGTGCCTCCTGCACCCCCTGCTCCCCAAGGGGCTGGGAGCAGACGCAGAGGCAGCCTCCGTCCTGGCAGATTCTGGAAAGCTGCTTCGGAGCGGTTAAGCCCCTTGTTCTGAGGAGCCCAAGCTCAGGCCCGTGGCCCGAGGCCTCTTCAGTCACAGGCTGGTCCAGCAAACCCCTCCCACTTCTACAGGTGATGACAAACAAGGCCTCACACTTCCGGCAGCAGGAGGAGTGTGAACACACACAGCACAGGGACACGTCCACGCAGCCTCCGGTGTTGCGTGAGAGGGTGCAGGTTGAGACAACCTACTCTGAAGAACAGTTACTGGCTCTCGCTGTGACGTCACCTGATTACCTCACCTGTCCCCAGATGAACCACGGTCCCCCGGCAGGATGGGTGGCAGCACCCAGACATCTCACCACAGCGGGGAGGGCCTGGTGTGGCTCCAGGCACACCCAGGGCACAGCCCACACACCTGCTCACAGCCCGGGTCCCACAGCCCAGAGCCATTCCTGACTGTGGACCCCAAACCAAGGGTTCTTTAAAATTAAGGGATTCCCACCCAGGTGTGAGTGTGGCAGGCACCTGCCGACAGAACTGACCTCCATCTTGCAGGGAGCCCGACCTTACTGCCAACTCCTGACACTTGGATGGCAGAAATGGCTCATCCCCCCGCATCTGCAAAGTCTGGGGCCTCTGAAATGCCCGTTTCACAGGCCTGGAGCTGAAACACAGAGCTGTGTGACCTTACCCAGCCATCCCCCCAAGGAAGCCTGCACTCTGCAGGTCCCACTCCTCCCCGATGGAGCCGCTGAGTCTTTGGGAAGCAGCAGCAGCAGCAGGGGAAGAAGAAGGACACAGGAGCCCGGGAGGGCCTGTGTGTGGGCTCTGCCTGCGGCCTGGCCCCCACATCTGCAGGGATGTTCACTCACACGCCCAGATCCCCACCCCCCACCCCCGACGTGAGCTCTGCAGTGCTCCCCACACTCAGGAGAAAATTAAGCCCATCCCCTGATCTCTGGTCTCCGAAAGGGCCCCGTTGGTCACCAGAAAAAGTGACACGCAAGGAAAAATGAGGACACAGAAAGAAAACAGGTTGGCCTGTGTCACCCACATGTTCGAGTGCTGAAACCCTACCTCCCAGGGCCCCAGGCGGGGACCGTATCTGGAGGCAGGGTCTTTAAAAAGATGATGTTAAAATGAAGGGTCGGGGTGGGTCCTCATGCAGTAGGACGGACATTCTTATGACAAGAGGAAGGAACACCAGGAGGGAAGCTCACGTGGGGCCAATAGGGCAGAGACCGGCACCCACACCCCAAGGCCCATAGGCCTCCAGAGAAACCACCCGCTCCAGGCTAGAAGCCGCCAACTAACCTCCCTTGCACCCCGCCTCCCATGGCCTCCTGCATGGGGCCACCCGGGGCCACGGCCCCATCATCCCTCGGGGCCCAAGGACAAGAGCGGCAAGAGCCTCACCTATGAGCGGGAGCTCGTCCATGGTGATGCCCTGAGATCTGAGGTGCTTCTTGATGCAGGCCAGCCGCTGCACGTTGGGGCCCCAGCGCCGGCCCAGCTTGTGGATGTGCTGAATCTGCGTGACAAACCGCATCTCGTCGTTGAGCTTGCACTCGGGCCGCCAGTCTGGAGGGGGGATCACCCTGCACATGCCGTACTTCTCCACCTGAGCGCGGACCGACTCGATGTAGACGAGCGGGTCGTGGAACTCCTTGGCGGACGGCCTGAGCACGGGGATCTCGTCCATGGCCGCCCAGCCGGCCCGGCCGCCCCCCTTCTCAGGCTTGGCCGCCGCCGCCGCCGCTGCTGCCGCCGCCGCCGCCTCGTGGGGCTTGTGCAAGGGCTCCGATTGCGAGGTAGAACGATTTTCACAGGAGGCGCTGTCCGCCTTGCCGTGTGCTTGTCTGCCCAGCGCGCTCTTGCCGGCCGTGGCCCGCTTCGGCCGGTTCCTTTCTAGGCTCCGCTCGGGCACGTCCTTCTTCACGTGCCCGTTGAGCAGGGCCTTCTCCACCGGGGCGGGCGCCGTCGGGGGGGCCACTGCCGCCTTCCTGCCGGGCGCTTCGGCAGGGCCGGCCGTCCCTTTCATCTTCTTGGGTGGGGACTGCGGCTTCTCTGCCTGCTGTGCCTCTTCCAGTCTCCTCTTGGAGTTCCGCAGCCCCTCCCTCAGCTGCCGCCCCCCCACCTCCTTAGTGCATGACTTTGGGTTCAACCTGCCACTGACCTTGAGGCCATTGACGGCGTGCCCGGTGGACTTGGACGCCCCCCCGAGGGATAGCACCTGTTTGCGGGTTTTTGCATTGCTACTTTCAGTTTTCCCTGAGATTGTGTGGTTGACAGCGGAACTGGGCTTGTGGTGATTGGGTTTGGTTTCCTTGACCAGTTCTCTCTTGGCTTTGGTGTATGTGACAGTCCCCTTAGTCACCGTAGCAGTGTACTTCACAGTTTTGGACGGTGAAGGTCTGACTTCGCGCATCTTTTTGGCACTGGTTGCACTTGTACCCAGAGATGACATTCGAGTGACTCCATTTACCTTCGAAACCTGGGAGGCAGCAGGACAAGCAGAGGGAAGGACAAGAGAAGAATTAGTAGGACTTATGGGGAAGCAAACCGAGCCGGCCGCCTGCTCTCGCATGGAGGAGTACCTGACAGACTCAGGTCTCAGAACCTTCGTGCAAGCACATGCCGCCTGCCCCCTATGCCTGCAGCACAGTTTCCTTAGCATTCCTGTTAAAAGGCTCTTCCAGAAAATCGACGTTTCACGATGACGACCTGTCCACTCACCTGCCAGTCACCTGTCACAGGTTAAGGACATTTACAGTAGCAAACCGCTGCCCATTTAGGAGAAGCAAGGGGGATGCACACACACCCTCTGCCCTCCAAGAAAAGACAGGTCTGCAATTCTGTGTGCTCCACAAAACAGCATGCTCTGCCTGCAGAATTTTTAAACCCATGGGCTAAAAAAGGAAGGCAACCAAAATACCATAGAAAGAAAAGAACAAAAGCACTCATGTGGCCCAGCTCCCATGCAGGTCACAGGGCAAGCCCGGGCACATGGCTGCCAGCGGCTGGCATCTGCATATCCTATGGTCTTTGAGATTGGGCCCCATGGAGCAGGATGCATCTCTACTTCTGCAGCCAAGCAAAATATGCCCTCGCTCTCCTGCACGAACAGTTCCTGTGTTCCCACCCTCCACAAACTCCACATTCAGCACTCCGCGAACAGTGTGAACCAAGCAGCCTCTCCACACAGCTGGACTCGGTGGAAATTCTGTGACACACACGTCACCTGTGTCAGAGTGAAAGCAAAGACTGAGGGGCGGACACCAGAAATGTGTAACTTCCAGAAGACGAGGAAGGGCCCAGCCAGGAGCTGCTGCTGGGTGTCCTGCTCTAGGTGGACATCACGTCACAGCTCTGCCTGTGGTGGCCTCTGACAGGTTCTTCACAAGTTGGGCTTCAATTTCTCATCTGTGACATGAGCTCAAAACAGGGGACCACCACCTCCAAAAGACACCAAGTGGAACTTACACAATCCCAGGGTAAGGAATGATCGTGGCCACCACTTCACCAGTAAACCCCACGAAGAGGTGACTGGGAAGGAGAAGCATGTGCTCCCACATCAGGGAAGCTGACCGACCAGCTG
Source organism: Canis lupus familiaris (assembly GCF_011100685.1). Lineage (NCBI taxonomy): Eukaryota > Metazoa > Chordata > Mammalia > Carnivora > Canidae > Canis > Canis lupus. The sequence goes on along the minus strand of NC_049256.1, from coordinate 16,014,598 downwards.
CAGTCATACAAGGGTGCCTCATCCTGCCAGGCTGGGAGAGCGGCACCTAAAGCCAGCGCTCCCAGGGCCCCCCAGCACTCCCATGGGCCTTGCCGCTGCGTCATCAGAGGAGTCAGGTTCCCCAAGACAGGGCCTGAGTCTGAGTGACCTGTGTACTACACTGAGGCCCAGCCCAGGAAAATGCTCTTGACCCGAATGGGGAAAAACAAAAACAAAACCAGGACTTTCCCATCAGTATCCAAACCAGTGCTCTTAGATCCCGCTGGAGGGCTTGTCAAAACAGATCACTGGGCCCCACCCCCTGGGGGTTTCTCATCCACTAGCTTTGGGATGGATGGAGACCTTGAGTTTCTAACAAGGGCCCCCCAGGTGATGCGGAGGCCGACTCAGGAACAGACTTTGGGAACCACTGAAGCAAACTATCGGTCGGAGATTCTGGAAATGGAGAAAGAAGTGTATTTCTTTAGGGATACCTGGGTGGCTCAGTGGTTGAGCATCTGCCTTTTATTTAGCTCAGGGCGCGTTCTGGGGGACCTGGGATTGAGTCGTGCATCAGGCTCCCTGCATGGAGCCTCCTCCCTCTGCCTGTGTCTCTGCCTCTATCTCTCATGAACAAAAAAATATTTTTTTAAAAAACTGTATTTCTTTGATGCCACCAATCACATACAGTCCAATAAAGCCCCAACTTTCTGGCACAAGGCACTGTTCCAGAAGCCAACCCCAGGGCGCCTAGAGAACCAGGTTTCCTTCCTGTGAGCCAGCCTGGAGGCCTGGCCTCAGTGAGGTGTCGGGCTCCACTGGGGGGGCTGCAGGGCAGGCCCAGGGGTTACAGCCAGATCCATCACTGCTCGCCACCCCTACAGAGAAGCAGGACTGACCACACTGGCTAGGGGAGACAGGTATCTGGAATAAAGAAAGGGAAATCAAAGCAAATCAACCAGCAGCCTGGCAACAGTAAGTTAAAAATAGTTACACAACCTGGGGATGGGGCAGACAAACTTCCCCCAGAGAGTACCACTGATCTCAAATAGGAGGTAAAACATGGGAAACACAGAGATCGCTAATGTTTCTTCCCCCCCCCCCCAAATGCCTCCATTAACTAAACACAAAATGAACCATTTAAAAAAACAAAAATCGGGAAATCCTGATGTTGCTCAGAGAGATTTTTCCATCAAGACACAGAGGCTTCAGGGATCCAGGATCTTGAAAGTGGAAGACACGCACCCTTTAGATCTCCTGGCCTTTGAGAGGGCAGCCTGTTCCTATCTCTTCACCCAGCCCAAATACTGCCGATTCCGCAGCCTGACCCCACACCGCAGATTCTCATCTAGTTGGTGAGGGTGGGAGAGTTTTCTCCTAACACTTCTGTTGTCTCCACTGCGCAGCCTCAGAGCACCCAGGGGAGACCAGAGAGCCAGAGAGAGATCTCTCAGACTCCACCTCAATGAAGAAAGAGCGCAGGGCCCCTCAGTCCATCCATTCTGCCTTCTTGGGGGTGCCTGGCAACCTCTTCCCCATGCTATGTCACAGGGAGGTAAACTTCAGCATGATGGAACTCTAAAGGACTATCACTGCCTTCAATGGCAAAAAAGAATCCCCCTTCTTGTTGGGGGCACCTGGGTGGGTCAGAGGTTGAGCATCTGCCTTTGGCCCAGGGCGTGGGATCAAGCCCCGCATCGGGCTCCCTGGAGGCAGCCTGCTTCTCCCTCTGCCTGTGTCTCTGCCTCTCTCTGTGTCTTTCGTGAATGAACGAACGAATGAATAAAATCCCCTTCTTGTTTACATATTTTCATAAACTTTAATACTGGTGGTTACTGCCAAGATGCACAGCCAACTGCCCAGCTCTACAGAAGAGTTAGTCTATTCCCTTCCTTCCTCAGCATCCTTACAGTCCTCTTTGAGAGCAGCTGGCTACCCGAATTTTACGCACACACATCCACATCGCAGGCTCAGAGACTAAATGCATCTCTCTTGGGACTCACCAGAACCACGAACTTGATTTCGAGAAGTAAATTGCGGAGACTAGAAAGGGCACATTTCACGCACTGAATTCCTTCTTCCCACCCCGTGCAGCCCATCCAGTACGTGCCTGTGTCCTGCCTGCCGGCAGAGGCCATGATGCAGCTGACCCGGCAGCCCAGCCCGGGAACCCATCTGTCCCACCAGCTGTGCCACGTGTCCTAAGGTAGGGACAAGACAGGATCAGGGACCTAGGGCCCATCTGTCTGCACACACACTTGTCTTCAGCGGTCCGGTGCTCAACTGGTACCAAAGAAAACCAAGGAATGGAGGGAGGGTGTCGGTTTGCCTTGCCGCCAGAGATTCTCTGTCCTCTCAACCCACCACCTTATCAAAAAGGAGCAAATACCGAGTTTCAGCGTAACAGAATGCCCGGGTCCCTCAGCCACCTCCCAGGGCAGCGGGTCTGACATCACAGGGCCAGGCCCTGGGAAGTACTTACCCAGGGCATGTGACAGGTCACTTACTTCACTGGGCGACTAACACGAAGGTAGCGAGGGGCAGATTCCCTGCTGTGCAATGCGCTTGAGCTGAGGAACTACAGCTCTGCAAGCTGTTCCTTCTCTCGGCTCTGACAGGGGTTTTTGCCTTTGCCTCCCCGACAACACACCTAGCTCTGGAGGGCCAGAGGGTGGGGTGGGCGTCTGCAGCATGATCTTTGCCCACTGCCACCCATTCATCTGTAGCTCTGGCTCCCCTGGGCACATGGCCACGAGGTGGTGGTTGGTGGCAGAGAAGCTCCTGGCTTCACCACCAGAAAGCCCACCATCAGGCTTTGGGTTCCCACCAGAGGGAGCTGCTGAGCTGGGAGCCTGGGCCCATTCCTTCAGACCCCAGGAGAGCTGGGCTGGGGGTGCTCAGGAGAAACACTTGCTGAGCTGGGCAGAGCTCACCTAAACTCTAAAACTTGGATTGAAAAACAAAGAGCCTGGGATGAACAGAGCTGCACCAGGCAGGCAGTGAACTATGGGAGGGAAGGCCTTCGTCAGAGAAAGGGGAAGACCCAAGTTAATAAACACAGAATGCTCCCGACAAAAAAGGGAAAACGGGAGGGGGGCGGGGGATGGAGTCCTCAACCTCTGAAAGCACCTGCTCCCACTACAGGCCACACCGCCAACACCTACAATCCCACCTACAAATAAGCACACAGCCCAGCACTGACCAATTCCCAAATCATGTGAAGTTGTGCTCTCTAGGAAAACGATGATGTCTGTGTTTCAGGAAGAGTGTGCAATGTGTAAAATAGGCTGCAACTACTTGCTCGGTATCTCGAGAGAGCAAAGGATGAAGAAGTAGGATGTGAGGTTCCTGGAAACGCCACTCTGAAGATGCTTGCCTCATTCGCCCCACACACCCAAAGAGCTGTATCGCTTTTAAAAGTTATGACTAATAATATATGTGTACACACACACCACCCTCCTGTGTGTATGCGTACGAATACACATGTTCAGGGAGAAATCCCTGTCATCAAGAGAAAAGGCCGAATGTAAAGAGCAGCTCCACAAAGGGAGAAAATCCATCAGGTTCCCACCATCTCATAGTTATTCTAAATAACACTGCGGCTCAGGGAAGCCCCTCAAATACTCACCCTGACTCAGTCTTTAAAGATTAGGGTCTCTGGTCTACTCTGGAGAAATCTTAGCTCTGGGTCATAACACCCAGTGAGGAGAGCTCATCCAGGATCCCCGCGGCTCCTTGACTTTAAAATGCAGTGAGCACAGGAGCAGCGGGAGCAGCGGGATCAGCGGAATGGCACCGACCCGGGGTACCCAACCCTTGACTGACTGCGTGCCTACGGGCACCTGCCTTTCTCCGCCCGCATCCCCCGGGAGAGAAATCACTGTCTCAGGATACTAACAACACCAGCAGCTGACCCCGAGGCCATTCCTGAGCGTTTCCCAAGAGGATCTGTGCTGTCTCCTGGGGATGGTGGTAGGAGCTGGGGCTGGAGAGCCAGGAACACTTGACCTCAGGTGATCCTGAGGGCCAGGCTGCAATGTGCTCTGCTAAGTGCCCCCCCACCGCACCCCAGCACAGGGGGCACTGCTTAGCAGTGCGGGTGCCCACGCACATCTGCTTGTGAGTCCTGGCGGAGGCAAACCTGTCACATTAAGAACAGAGCAGTCTAGGACCATCCCCGGACAGCACTAGGCAGCTTATGGGCCTGGTTTCAGGGTGAAGCTGCTCTGGGCTCAACCAGAGACAACAGGTTGAGCCTCTAACTCATACAGTGCCCCAGACATGGGGGTGGAAGAGGCATAGTGAAGGAGGGAAGTTCTCTTTGCCCGGCTCCAATACATCCCCACACATGAGACCCTGGGGCATGCTCCAGGGATGCACGCAACCGCACCAACACACCAGCTGACCCAAGAGACCAGCTGACCCAAGAGACCAGCTGACAGATGTTCACACACACACGAATCCCTCTGTGCAAAGACAAGGTTCCCTCAGCATCCTACCTGTGAGCATCACCCTCCTGCTCTGTGAGCCCTCACATTATGGATTTCTTGAGGCTCCTACTCACATGTCCCCTTCTGTTACGTTGGTGATGGGGGAGGTGGCATCTGGCAGGCGGGCACCATGTGGACCAGGGAGGGCTTTACCTGTTTCCGTAAGTCCTGAGCCGACCGATGCAGAGGGGGGTGGTGGTGGTTAGCAGCGAGCCCCTTGGCCGAGGAACCCGTGGACGGGGCCGCTGGGGGGTGGGCCGCTGAAGCCTGTTCCCTCCGGCTGTCAGCCCGGTGATCGCTGTGCTTCTCCTTCCCCGGAGTGGCCTCTTTGCTTTTATGTTTCTGAACAGGTTCTTTCTCCCGTGATGACCTGCTGGAACCATTGAAAACTAGAAAGAAAGAAGAAAAGAATGAGGTTATGACACTAAGTATGTTACCACAGAGCGCCTGATTATCTTCTGATGTCAAAGAAAAAGAAAACGTTCTGGATAGTCTTTGCGTCCCACACACGCTCAGAACAAACCCCAAGACAAAACACCACCTCCCTCCCACCATAAAAACCAGGAATAAATCCAGGCCCAGAGACTTAAAAAAACAAACAAACAAACAAAAAAAAAAAAGAAGCCCCCCAAAAAACATTATAAGCATGTCCAAGTAGTTATTTGCTTTAAAACCGTTGAAAAATCTATTTTTAAAAATCGCTACCAAAACAAAACCAAAAAAACGCAGCAGCCCTCAGAATATCGATTATCATACCTTAAATAAAAACAGAAATTAAAATGAAGACATGAACACAAACGGTTGCCATCCTGAGAACAGAACTACCCCACGTAGGAAGATACAGAAGATCTCAGATAAGATCATAGATGCTCAGATTTCTTTTTTTTTTTTTAATTTTTATTTATTTATGATAGTCACAGAGAGAGAGAGAGAGAGAGAGAGAGGCAGAGACACAGGCAGAGGGAGAAGCAGGCTCCATGCACCGGAAGCCCGACGTGGGATTCGATCCCGGGTCTCCAGGATCGCGCCCTGGGCCAAAGGCAGGCGCCAAACCGCTGCGCCACCTAGGGATCCCCGATGCTCAGATTTAAAGTTACGCATTCTGAGACTGAATATGTGCTGTCAGGAACACAGCTGTGGTCCCAGCCCCATTGGAGACCAGAGAAGCGAGAGAGAGAGAGAGAGAGAGAGAGAGAGAGAGAGAGACAGAGACAGAGACAGAGACAGAGACACAAACACAGAGAGACAGAGACAGAGTGCACATCTGAGCTGGAGTCAGCCCCACTTCTATTCCAGAAGCCCTAACAGCACTAACAGCCATCACATCACATTGCCGACCACAAGCCAGGGGAGCCGGCTACAGCGGTGAAGCACACTCAGCCTTTGAATCCAAAGGGACAGGCTGGACGTGATCATCGTGGCCATTTTACAGATGAAGCCAGCAGGGTGGAGGAGGAGAGTGCTTGCCAGAGTCCTACTTGCCGGTGACCGTAGCACTGGCAGGCTGGCCTGCCTCCCAAGCCCACCGCCCTGGGCCCCAGGTACAACGGGGACCAAGTACACGCCTGGTGCCAGCCACCTAGGCAATTCAGAAGAGGAGAGCAACGCTCGCATTTGTGTCGTCCACTTCAACTCTGTTCCTGTCGTGAGTTCCAACTTCTATGCAACAGCTGGGGCTTGCCATGCCAGACCCGTGGGTCCGGACCCCTCCACGGCATCCCTGAGCCTTCTATTGCCCCTGTGCCACAGGTCTCCCCTGCCCTCAAAACCATCCCAGCGGTGGTGGCAGGAAGTGAACCCTTGCACTTGTCCTTTGAGAAGGGCTCCTGGGGCATCTGCTGACAACGGGGAGTCTTACAGGCCAGTGCAATCACCAGTCACTGCCCTCCCTCTCCAGCTGGGCCTGCCCTGGCTGGGCTGTGCTGATTTCCAGGAGGTAAACGCACCACCGGCCAGCAGCAGGAAGTCATTGCCTCCTCTGAGTGGAGGCCTCAAGCTGCTGGGGGAGGAAGCCCCCTTCAGAGGGCTCAGAAACAAGAAGCCTCTCTTCTGAGGACAGCCACCTCCAGACATAAGCCCACAGCTCCACATACTTTCTCTTTCACCTCCGTCATGTCCTTTAAATTACTGTGATGCCTTGGAGGTTGCAAATATTTTCCTGTTATCTGTCATTTGCTTTTCCATCTGTTATGATGCTAAATCTGGTAACCCATTTTAACCCTTTAATTTTATGCTTAGAAAGCTCACCCGGTATTTTCAAATGCTAAGAGAGTCCTCTGCATTTCCTCCTGATTATCTTATGCTGGCTTCTTTTGACCACTTGTTACTATGAGGTATGCGATATGAGAAGGATTTATATTTACATTTGTCACGCCTGGAATGGCTGTAAACCTTGATCTCAGAAATTTCCTCCCAGGAAATTGGTAGTCACTGACTACCTAGTTTTTTTTGTTTTTTTGTTTTTGTTTGTTTTTTTAGTTTTGTTTTTTAAAGATTGTATTTATTCATGAGTGACACAGAGAGAGAGGCAGGACACAGGCAGAGGGAGTAGCAGGCTCCCTATGGGGAGCCTGATGCAGGACTCAATCCCAGGACCCTGAGATCATGACCTGAGCATGAAGGCAGACATTCAACCACCAAGCCACCCAGGCGTTCCAGTGACTATCTCTTCTAAACAGATTTTCAATCCTGCAGTGAAAGACCAAAATATGGTGTGTGATCCGCCATGGTGTGACGTTCTGCTGGATACTCTTAGTTACAGGGAGAATGGAGAGCTTCAAATGGTTGGCATTTATTCTAAGTGTAAGTAACTGTGCTCCATCAGAGCCCATCAATCACACCAAAGCTGGCAGTATCTGTGCTCACTTTCAAGACAAGAGCAGCATCCATAAGAAGTCATACTTCAGGGTGATTAAAACTCAAGCTAAGGAACATGAATCTGGGCAATTCCTGACCACTCGCCAATTTCCTAGAGAAGTGAGCACCACTCCTTTATTGAAACAGCATGGAAGTTGGCTTCTATGAGGTTTATTGTTTTGGCCTTTGGGGAGGTGGGGGTAATCTCAATCAAATATTCCTTCCTGGGCAGCCCTGGTGGCTCAGCAGTTTAGCACCTCCTTCAGCCCAGGGCCTAATCCTGGAGACCCAGGATCAAGTCCCACATCAGGCTCCCCGCATGGAGCCTGCTTTTCCCTCTGCCTGTGTCTCTGCCTCCCTCTCTTTCATTAATAAATAAAATCGTTAAAAAAAAAAAAACACACACACACACAAATATTCCTTCCTCCTCTGTGCTGTCACTGCCACAAAAGTACCACCAATTCTGTAATCACTTCCCTTCATTTGGTTAGAAAGATTTTGTCTTCAATGGGCCTGTCCCCTTGTGTATTGACAGTGTGTTACATAGCAGCTCAATTCCCAGCACTGTCTTTTTTTCAACAGCATTGGTGTATCTGGTCCTCAGTGTTCTCATCTGTAGCCTGGGGATAACGCACGTTTCCGCACCGAGGTTTGGGAGGCCTCATGAGCGCACATTCAGAAGGATCAGCCCAGATTACTAAGGCATCAGACTATGTGGGTAAGACCTCTTCTTGCTTTCTATCTTCCTTGCCCAGAGCAGCAAGAAGGGCTTCCATATGGGCAAGTGGCTGGCCTGAGCTGAAACCGGTTTCGTGGTAAAAAAAGATGTGCTGGGTAGCCTGGGTGGCTCAGCAGTTTAATGCTGCCTTCAGTCCAGGGTGTGATCCTGGAAACCTGGGATCAAGTCCCACATCAGGCTCCTGCATGGAGCCTGCTCCCTCTGCCTGTCTCTGTGTCTCTCATGAATAAATAAATAAAATCTTAAAAAAAAAAAAAAAAAAAAAAAGATGTGCTGTGGATGCCCTGCCTGAGCAAGAAGAAACAAGCGCTGAAGACACACCTCGTATTCTCTACTGGTTTAATGAATGACCTGACCCCCGGGGGAACCAGAGACCCTTTCAGGGGGTCCCCTAGGTCAAAACTATTTTTGTAATTAGACCAAGATACTTACATGCCTTTCTCACTTAATGATACGAAAAGAAGGTGGATGAGCATCAGGGAAAAGCTAATCAAAACCACCAAGAGACACCAACTACTTCACATCCACTAGGATGGCCTCCCTCACAGGACAGATAATGGGGAGTGTTGGTGAGGACTTGGGAGATATTCTAACCCTCATTTGTTGCTGGTGGGAATGTGTAAGATGTCGTGGCCACTTTGGAAAATGGACCAGATTTTTGTCCTAAAGTGAAGCAGTTACCATATGACCCAGAAATTCCACTCCCTTGTATGTACACAAAAGAAATAAAAAATACGTCCACATTGGGGCACCTGGGTAGTTCCGTGGGTTGACTGTTCAACTCTTGGTTTCTGCTCAGGTCATGATCTCAGGGTCATGAGATCTAGCCCATCGTGGAGCTCTGTACTGGACGTGGGGTCTGCTTAAGATTCTTTCTCTCCCTCTGCCCCCTCTACCCTCACCCGCTTTTTTTTTTTTTTTTAAGATTTTATTTATTTATTCATAGACACAGAGAGAGAGAGAGAGAAAGAGAGGCAGAGACACAGGCAGAGGGAGAAGCAGGCTCCAAGCAGGGAGCCCGACATGGAACTCGATCCCGGGTCCCCAGGATCCTGCCCTGGGCAGCAGGCGGTGCTAAACCGCTGTGCCACTGGGGCTGCCCTCACCTGCTCTCTCTTAAAAACAAACAGGGCACCTGGGTGGCTCAGTTGTTGAATGTCTGCCTTCAGCTCAGGTCATGATCCCAGGATCCTGGGATCAAGTCCCACATCAGCTGCCTTTTCCCTCAACCTCGTCTCTGCTTCTCTGCTTCTATCACTCATGAATAAATAAATTAAATCTTTAAAAAACAAACACAAAAACCAGGGGGCAGGTGCCTTCAGTGCAGAAGCAGCAAACTATACTCCTAAGTAGCAGATACATCATTACCAGTTACTAGCAGATAAAAAGGATGAACGAAGGAAAGAAAAGCCAGCTTTCATCTCTGGGATTGATAAAGCAGTACAAATTGTTAAAGGTACTAAATCCCAACCCTTGGGTGCACATGCTCTGTGTGACAAAATGCAGGTACACAGGAAGTACTTCTCCTGCATATCAATGTAGATCATTTCCAGGGAAAGGCAACTTGTATGATGGTTTAGGTTGCAAAGCTAGCTGTTTTCTTCATGGAACACTTTTTATTTGAAAGAAGAACTGATGTAGTGATTTGTCCACTGTTTCCTCAAAGATGAATCCAGTCATCCTGTCGTGGAAAAGAACTAATAGTCTTTCCTGCCAGTGATGGAATTCGTGACTTCAGGCAAAAATTAGAGTTGTAGAAGAGCTTCATCTGCCACCCTCAGTTCCAGAGCCTCCCCCACGCTGGAAGCCTTCTCTGGTGAGGCCAGGAGATGCAGGATTGTTTCAAAGTGTTTAGTGAAAGGTGGTGACAACTGGAAGAGGTACTTGGTGAAGCATTATTTTCAAATGATTGACACAAAATGTTACAAAGCTGTGCACAGGTAAGAGATCCATACAAAACACAAGGTGAACTGATGGATTTTTTTTTTTTTTTTAAGATTTTGTTAATTTATTCATGAGAGACACACAGAGAGAGGCAGAGACACAGGCAGAGGGAGAAGCAGGCTCCCTGCAGGGGAGCCTGATGCAGAACTCAATCCCAGGACCCCCCCCACCCCCCTGCAATCACACCCTGAGCTGAAGGCAGATGCTCAACCACTGACTCCCCCCACGCATCCCCAATTGTGACGTAACAGAGCGGGAAAAGGTCACTGGACCAGTTCAGATGGCTGTACCGACAGACCTTCAGGAAACTACACTGCTTGAGTTTGAGTGTGATACCAAAGAGTAAAATCATCCACAAAAGTTCCTCCCTTTTCCAACTACATTTTATCCTGAGACCGATTTTCTTCATTTATGTCACTTGCAACTATGTACTGAAAGAGACAGCATACGAAAACAGACAGTAGGGCAGCCTAGGTGTCTCAGTGGTTTAGCGCTGCCTTGGGCCCAGGGTGTGATCCTGGAGACCTGGGATGGAGTCCCACGTAGGGCTCCCTGCAGGAGCCTGCTTCTCCCTCTGCCTGTGTCTCTGCCTCTCTCTGTGTGTGTCACTCATGAATAAATAAATAAAATCTTTAAAAAAAAAAAAAAAACAGATAGTAGAGGAGTGCTGGGTGGCTCAGGGGATCAGCCTTTGGCTCAGCGGTCCTGGGATTGAGCCCCACAGCCTGACTCCCCGCTCAGCAAGGAGTCTACTTCTCCCTCTCCCTCTGCTCATGTACTCTCTCAAGAAAGAAGAGGGGAAGGGGAAGAAAAAAGAAAAGAAAAAAAAAGAAAAAAAGAAAGAAAAGAAAAGAAAAGAAAAGAAAAGAAAAGAAAAGAAAAGAAAAGAAAAGAAAGAAAAGAGAAAAGAGAAAAGAAAAGAGAAAAGAAAAGAGAAAGAAAAGAAAAGAAAAGAAAAGAAAAGAAAAGAAAAGAAAAGAAAAGAAAAGAAAAGAAAAGAAAAGAAGCGAAGCCTGACATCACTAGGCTGGAGCAGCTTTTCCATGGTTAGCTCTATCACAGTTCCCAGAGATTTGGCAGACTCTGCACTTACATCTCTATTCACGAACCCCCAAAATTCTCTGGCTCTGAGAAGAAGCTACCTATATAGGAGTCCAGAAATCATTTGCTATTTGAATTTGGGCTAGCCCCTGCCCAAGCCTTTGTTCCCTATTTCCTACCTCATGGGGTTGCTTTGAGGAATCAATGAGAAAAGATTCACCTAGAAAGAGGCTAGTGGGCCATGAAGCACGCACTGGCCAAGTGTTGGCATGTACGGATCACCATCTCCTTCTGACAGAGTCGATGTCAGAGATGTAGCAGGACACCAGCGCTCACAGTTTCATACTGCTCCTTTCCAAACAAACCATGGGGCAAGGCCAGTTACTAAAATGGGATTTCAAGGAAATCTGTTAAGAAGAGTAGCACAGAGGTGAGCCAGTGAGAGCTTCCAGAGATCTGGAAGAAACTAGATCCTCCATCAGCATTACCTGCACCTAGCCCAGCTCAGGTGCTAGCCTGATGCCCAGGAAGAGCTTTGGCCTCCGCCAGCATGGAACCCACTCCTCAGGGAAACCACGATGGAAGCCGTGGGGTACCACGATCACAAGGGGGAAAGCGTGTACCATTATCATCAGCCAAACTGGTGCCTCGTGAACCACAGCACTGCTTTCTACCACAGACTGTTTTGATCCGATCGTCGGAAGAAGAGAAAGCTCTCAAAAATATAAAAATTAAAAACTGAATAAAATTAACATTGAATTGCAAACAAAGAGATAGCTTTCAAATGAATCCACTTTCTGTAACCACCTCGCTATTTTACAGCAGCGGTATACCCAAATGGCAAACACAGCCAAAAAGTCAAATCATGTGTTAAATGGGAAGAAAGGGGAGAAGGGGTGGGGAGGGTGGGGGGTGTGATGGAGCCAGAGACAAGGTATATTTTGTCCTCAACAGCTCATTAATTTTAAGTGTCGTGGGAACCTGCCAGTTTTACCCTTCCAAGTAATTATCTTTTGTCTTAATTTGTAAGATTCTCGAGAAGGAGAAAGGAAAAAAAACATTCACTCTCACAGGGAAAGACTAAACCCTGTGAACATAAGAAACAGAGAGAGACACACACACACACACAGAGAGAGAGAGAGAGAGAGAGAGAGAGAGAGAGAGAGGAGGATGGAGGACTCTGCATGCTCTCTTCCAATTAAAAGGAATAATTGGACCCGTTTCTTCAAGGAGAGAAAAAAAGCATTTATCACAGTGAACTGTATTAGGAAATTGTATTGTACTCAGATACAAATAGCTTTACATTAATGAACAGAGACAAATATATTGATTTGTATACACATACTCTGAAGGTTAAATGGCCTATAGACAAGTGTTTTCACACCACGGGAAGTAAAATCTTTACATCTAAAGGCTGATATTTTGATTTAGGGTCGCTTCATGCCCGAGAAGCTCAGAGTTGCTCCCAAAAAGGGATGAAAAAGAAACTGGGCAAGGCAAGTTACTTTAGAAACCTCTCTCTGGCAATCCCACCATCGTCAATAAGGTGGAAAGAGCCACACTTTCCCAAGGAGGAGTTCGCGTTTATAGCTCCAGGGAGCTGGAACCTAAAGCCCTGCCCCATAGAAGCTCAGCGCACACATCAGATGGTAAGGAGGTTCCTGGGGGAGGTCCATGAGACAGCCCATGAAAACCCTCCCCACATCCACGGTCTCTCTCTCTCTCCTCTCTCTCTCATAGGGATGTGCTTTGCTTGGTTTTGATTTTTACTTCCCAGATCACCAAACACATCTGAGCCTCAATTCCCTGAACTGCAAAACTAGCTGCCCCCTCTTATCTGCCCTCCAGGAATCGCTCAAGTATTTAAAATAAAGAATATAAACTGCTATGTGTACTTCAGAGGAAGGAGTCAGGCACAGGAGGAGGCTGATCTTCAAAGCTCCTACTGTAAAGGTGATGCCCAGGAGCTGCATTTGAAGGCAGCAATGTCCATTGAACAGAGCGGGCAAGACCACCCGTGCGTCCACTCTGGCCCGTCTCCATGCCTTCCCATAACCAGATGCCCCGACCTTGCTAGTGACTGTGTGCTAATGAAGGCACCTGAGCAGAACACCAGGCCACCATCCTGATGTTTTCATGAGGGTACTAGGAGACAGAAGTCCCCACGTGGCGTCGGACAGAAGTTGTGGGATAGCATGAGCTGCCTCGGAGTCTGACCTAAACGAAGAGGGTTCTGAAGCCTTTGCTTTACTTGAGAGAAAGCGAGAGAGAGAGATGAACAACAGCCATCATGGGAAGCTGGGCTGCAACGTCTGCTGGCAGAGGCACCGACCCAGCAAAGGCGGCTGGACCTACCCCAAAATTACGTAAAATGAGACCTGCTCCCTGTCCCACCCCCCAAAACAAATCAAAGAGACAAAAAGAGAATCACTGTAAATAAAGAAGAGTGTGTGACGGAGGGTAAAAGAGAAGCACGCCAAGCTTCTGATCTGGAGCCAGATATTTAAATGTAAGCTTCGTGTCATTACCAGGCGTCCCGACTTGGGGAAGACAGACTCCATCAATTGGCTGGCATTAAATCCTTGTTACTGTACAAAAGCTGCGCTTGCTCCCTGGAGCCAGTTCAACTTTGAGTCACTATTGTCTGAAAACAATGGAATGTCTGCCAACCTTGTGCCAACAGTTCAGGAGGGTTTTAATGCAGCATGTGTGCGTGCTGTAACCCCATTTGCCCTGGGCAGAAAGGGCTCCTCTAGCTTAGTGGCTGCAGTCACATGCTCCACCAGGGCAAGCAGAGGGGACCCATCTAGGTCAGCACATGTGCCATTAGAATCTCATGGCCACAGCTCACTCATGCCAGGAGCCAAGGCCAGGCCAGAAGAGCAGACAGGAAACCCACAGTGGGCTCTGGGCACCCAGAACCCCAGCATCACCAGCAACTTCTATGGGTTTACATGGGGCTTGTGAAATTCCTACCACTTTGATTTTCATATATATGTATATATATATATATATATATACACATATATATGAAAGAGGAGCACCTGGGTGGCTCAGTTGATTAAGCGTCTGCCTTTGGCTCAGATCAAGGTCCTGGGGTCCTGGGGTCCTGGGGTTCTGGGGTCCTAGGATCGAGCCCCATATCCCCAGGTCCCTGCACTGGGCTCCACTTCTCCCTCTCCTTCTGCTCCCCCCCTCCTATAGCACTCTCTCACTCTCTCAAATAAATAAAATCTTTAAATAAATATATATGCATATTATATCTAACAGAAAAAAATGGATTAAAAAGGATTTTTAAGGCAAATTAAATTTTCTGTGTGAACTTACAAATTAAAGTCATAGAATATTTTTCTACAATCAAAACTTGGTTGCCACTGGTCCCGGGATCTAAACCTGTAAATAGTTATAAGCAACGATGTAAAGTAAGGGGGTCGGACAGATTTGCCATGTAAACGTGTTGCCTGCATATGCTGCTAGTAACTCCTGGTACTGAAGTTTAAAATGGCATAGGACCTTTACGAGAATATAAAGACCAGGGCAACAAAAAGACCATAAATCAGGATGAGTGGGTTCTGTCATTGAAAAATGGTTTCTTGCCCCGCTAGGCCCCCAAAGGAGCTGAGGACAGGATGAGACTAAGTACAACGATGACCGGCCTATGCCCACATCAGAGGGGCTCTGAGACATTTACATTCCTGAATGTGCCAAAGCAGGGCCCAGGGAGGGACATCTGGGCAAACAGGCCTTATGGGATGGCAGGCAGTGGGCGGAGAGGGATTTCAGGCTTTATCACTCTCCAGAAAGAAGACAAGGAATGCAAAACAAATGAGTGCAGTGTTTTGAAGTCTGTGGTTTTAAAACAATTCTGCATTTAAGAGGATGAATTCTGAAAAGCTGACCACATCTGAAGTAAATTATAAGATTTCTGGCCCACCTCTGGATCTGAACAAGGAAATCTGTTGAGTATTCACAGCACACTAGGAGAAACACACCCAGGAAATGTGCACAGGAGTTCATTTGGAAGGCTCTACCTCCCTGCCCACCCCCCTATACAAGCAGCTACACTAGCTATAGAACTAGTAGGTTTCAGAATAAAAAGATCACTACAAAAAAACTAAATATAGGAATATCTGCATTGTGATAAGGATTGCTTTCAAGGGTCTTCAAATAACTACCGAGGATCTGCTCCTACTGTGTCACAAACACCTCCACCCACCCTCCAGCCAGGAAACAAAGGATTGTCAAGAATCCTATGTGCACATTTTACAGCCTCTGGGAACAGCCCATCTTCCCGAATGAAGACTCCCCTTAAGACAGGCCAGATGAAATTAAGTGAAAATATTAAATCCTGAGCAGTTTGGTGAAGAGCTCACCAATTCAATTTACAGTGTGTATGATATAAACACATCCCAGTCAATTTTGGACAACAAAACTGATTAAAGATTCTGAAAATCTAATACAATATATTCATTTTTTCAGAACCACAGGGTGTTCCAATTCTTTAGAAGAGTCATGGGGTATGACGCCAGGAAGAGGACTGTGGCCAGCATCCACTTTTTAAGAACTCACCAAGCATCAGGCACGGTGCTAAGTGCATCTGTCACTCATTTGGTCGTAACAGATTTTTGTTTATCTTTAATAAGCTATAATTCGCATATCATGTAATTTGCCCATTTAAAGCATACCGACCAATCCAATGGGTTTTTGTATATTCAGAGCCCTGCAACCCACTACCACAACACGAGTTTAAAATGTTGTCATCACCCCAAATTGAAACCCTAGGCCCATCAGTGGCCACATCCCAACCTCCCCCTCTCCAACTCCAATTGAAAAAGCCACGTGTTATCAGCTATTTACAAATGGGAAAAAGGAGATTTTCAGGGGGTTAAATACCTGGCCCTCTGACAGCCAGTTAGGGAGGCATCTGAGCCAGAAGCTTGAGCCCATCGGCTGTCACTGAAATCTGTGGAAGCCCTTCACCCTAGAGCGGAGCAGCTCTGCCATTACCAGGAAGAGGCATCTCCACGCTAAGATAGGAGAGGTACCAGCCCACTGTCCTAAGTGTGTATGGGTTCCTGAGATCCTGCATGGAACACTGCACTTTTTCACCAGACACACACACACACACACACAGCTCACAAAAATCTTTGAAAAAGGCACTCCTATTCTTCTTTAGAGATAAGAAAACAAAAACAAAGAAAGGTTGCAGCCCTATATGGGAAGACAAGAGCCAGCAGGATGCTTGCAAACCACTATGCCAAGTGGCCCTAAATACAGAAGTGGACGGTGGTGAGCAACACATCCTTCAGCACACGTACCACTGCTCTTTAAAATACACTCTCAGCCCATCGTCCAACTTTTGGGGAAACTCACTTGCCTCCGACAGGAGGAAGGGGGAAAAAAATGAAGCTGCCAGAGGTAAAAAAGAGGTGAAGAGGATACCCCACGAAGAAAGCAGCATTTGTCGGTGGCAGAGCATCTCCTCCCTGCCCGCGGCTATGGTGAGACCCGGGCCCCGCCTGCACACCACCACCCCCCCACCCCACCCCCGCCCCGCAGCGCCCAGACACCAAGAGGGCGGAATACACCTCCAAGGCAGAAATGTGGTAAACTCGTCCAAATGACTGCTTTTTGGCCCTCACACAACATGCCCCCGGTGTGAATCCAAAAGCAATTAAACCATTCCAGCTGGGAGTCCAATGACACGTTGTTTAAAAAGTCTTCTGAGAAATGTCCCTGTTCAGAAAGAGACAAGCGCGAAGAGGAATGATGCTCCGTGCTGTTCCTCCCGTTTTTCAAAAGGGCAAAAAAGCATGTGAAAAACATACCCTACGTGGCTCATGTGAGCAATGAACTTTCCCCAAGTTCCCCTCTGCAAAGGAGAAGGAGAACGCCTGGCCACAGTGACAGCGGGAGGAAAACTGACGCCAAATTCATTCCAAACGCATGTATTCATGCCTCTAGCCTACGGGACTCATCCTGCTGGAAGAAAAATGACCAGTTAGGAGAACTTTTCAAAAACTAAGCCATTTCAAGTATCAACTTGTAACATAAAGATCCCCAGAGCAGTGTTTTGATGGTGTTGTTTTGTTTCCAGATAGGGATTACCTAAGGGCTCTCTGCTTAGGATCATGTGAGGTTCTGTATATGGAAGAGGATTCTGGACACTCTGAAGAGCTGGTGAACCAGAAGATGCCGAAGGCGTCGTTACTGTGACCCGGAGTGTTAACCCAGGGCTGCAAACGCGCGTTATGCTGTCTGTCACTTCAGATGATGCATTTTAATAAACAAACGCATTGTCCATGAGGATGCTCAGCGGATTAGAAACGAGAACATGAGAGTTCGGGGTCATGTCTGCAAAACTGAACATCTGCCTAGGGACACCAGACCCTTGCAGGAGATTGCTGGGGTCATGGCTATGCGCCCACAGGGGAGGGGCATGGTCACAGACAGGCCCAATCAGACACCAACAGCAGGATGGTGGTGCGTGGGGCCAGGTGTCATACCTTGCTTCCATGCCCTGAGCCACATGCGTGCTCCACAGGAAACCCCTTCTGCTTCACTCAGGGTCTGGGGGCAGAGGGGGAGGGACAGTGTCCAACTTTAGGTGAGAAACAAGATAAAGCAGGACACTATCAGGAGTTTGGATTCTGGTTTCTTTGAACTCATGCAGCCCAAATAAAACTGTTCTCCTGGACACGTGGCCTAATCAGGGCTTTCGGCCAAACTACTTTAATAATAAAGTGCTAACATTCCACATTTTGTTTTCCATGCATTTACTTCCTCATGTGTGAGCGATGGTTATCCTCCTGGGGAAGGAAACCGGTGTTGCCAGACTTCCCACAGACCTCGACATCTTTGGCGCACAAAGGCAGGGAGACGCACCACTCTGACAGCAGTACCCAGTCATGGAGAAGCATGAACACGCAGCTTGCTTTCCACTTTTCTCATGTGAAAATAACGGTTTTGAGGACCTGCTTGACCACACAATAATGATGCCCTCATCCAGGCCCAAATTTGAGTTAGGGATCGTCACCAAGCTAAAGAGGTGTTATCTCGGAAATGTCCATCCACCTGAACACATGGCAATGCCCACCAGCCATTATAAGAGATCCCAACGGTGACTATCCCTAGACAGGAGACAGGTACACTACATTGTTCTTAAGGCTGGGATAGAAATGAACAAACGAATGCTAAGCTACTCTATCCTACTCACTTCATGGAAGAGGAAATTAAGAATTAGAGAAGTTAAATGCCTCCCTCAGGAACTCATTCTTGTAAAGCTATCTTTACAAGAGGCACAACACGAAGCTCCTGGTGACTATTTGATGCTGATAGAGACCTTTGTAGGAACTGAACAGGAGAAAAAAAGAACACACACGTGATGGGCAATCTGCTTTTACAATATAATTCCAATTATGTAGAAATGGCTGGGTAAGCTGTGCAATGCTGAATATTCCATTTTCAACGACCACTACATTTTATTTGGAACGCTTTTAGGTGAAGCTAGTGATGAGCTTCTAGTATTGCGAACTCCTTTCTCTACTGTGGAAAATTGTGCCTGCAGGAATATCTTCACATTCTCCTGCCTGAGGACAGACTCCCAATCATCACCAGGACTTGCTTTAATAAACTGCTGATGGCAGGTGGTTTCCTTATCACCTGCCTCCTTAATATGAGAGAGGATGGAGAATGGATAGGGTGAGGCAGCTCACCTAACCAGGTAATGAGAGAAAGGGAGGAGAGATAGAGAGAGAGAAGGAGAAAGAGAGAGAGAGAGAGAGAGAAAGCCCCATGTTCCTCTACAACATTGGCTGAAACTGGCCTTCTCCAAAGAGGACTTCTCTTTTTTTTTTTCTTTTTACTTGTGGGCTCTTTTGACTTTTCTTTTTTTCAACAAAACCATTCATCTTCCTCTGGGTCACCTGAAATTGGAGGACCATTGCTAACAGCACGTACCGTTCTGAGGCTGGCTTCAACTTCCTCCCTTCCACTGGCCTCACAGAAAAGCACTGCCACCGTTTAAGTTTTAATCATTTGGCTGCCAAGGACACGAAAGCCAACCAAGCGGCAGCACAAATGGAGACCAGAGCAGAGCTGTGTACCTCAGACAGCAGCTGGTGGGGCTGGCATTCAGACACTGCCTACCAGACAGGAGTCACCTCCATCATCACAACACAGACTGCGCATCACTTAACATCAATGTTCCCCTCTCCCTGATGCAGAATCCTGCAGGGGGCTGGCAGCATTTCCAAAACCTCGACTCTTGGCTGCAATCTGCCTGCCACCTATGATGATAGGTGTTAGGACCTCAGAACTTCCATGTCCTCTACCGTAAAGCAAGACCACTCCCCGCCCCAACCCCTTCACAAGGATGCATGTACAGGAGATGGAGATAATGTAGACAAACATGTCCTGAAACCTCTATAGTCTTCTTGTCATGCCTGGGAAACAGCTCTCAAATCACATCTTTACACAGAAATGCAGATGTGTGAGACCACCTACCAAAATGAGTCAGAGAAATCACCCACTAACTATGAACGTGGCTACATACACAGCTAAGGAAGAACCTCCAGACCTCACTTGCTCCCCCTCTTCCAGATGAGGGCTCTGAGGCTAAAAAAATGGTGAAGAAACTTGCTCAAAGAGAGGCAGCTAGCAAATGTTGCTGGCAGACCTTAAAGCCGAGCAGGTCACAAGCCGAAGCCTGGGCTTGGGAGCACTGTGCTTTCTCTCCTCCTGCTGCATCTACCGCATCAACATGAAAGGTCAAAGGCTGACTTAACTCAGCTGGCATAAGCCAGGGTGACTCCAGAGTAGGAACTCAACCTAATCCACTCACAGCCCTTCCCCAGGAGGATGCCCCACGGAGCATCACAGGTGGACAGCAAACGTACCTGCACACATTTCCAAATGCATCTATACTTCCACTGACAACAGGCCAGCCATCCCCGTGTGTCAACCATCTGCCTAACGCAACCTTTCCATTTCGATCCTGTGGCACCTAGATGAAAACCTCAGGCTCACATAAGCACTAGGTGAGCAATCTCTCAACGGGTCTCTTTTTATTTCTGCCTCCAAGCTGTGCACGACCTGTCCCTCAAAACGCTGTCCTAGTTTATCTTTCCAAACTGCAAATGTGATCACTGAGTACCTGTGCCAAGGAAAGTGCTTAATTTCAGGAAGGTTGGGAAAGAGAGAGGCAGGGAGAGAAAGAAGGCCCGGCTGTCTGCATTAAAGGGTTCCCTGATGCTAAATCTCTGGTTCTGTTGTCTTTCCGTGTGACCTTACAAAAGATTTGGTGCTCAGATGCCAAGAAGGGAAAACAAAATTCACAAACCCTGTCAAACATATACCAGAAACTACAGAACATTACTTCGTAATAGAGTCCAAAGACTTGAGTACCTTGGCTGCTGGTACCGAACCGGCTCCTTTCTATGGAGGATGTTTGAACCTGGATGTGAGGAAGGCATCTCAAAGTCATAAAATAGATGGCACGGCCCAATAGGGGGACACATCAGAAGAAACAGCAAGGGAGTGAGAAACACTAAGTGACAAAGAGGAGGAGGGCATAGACAGACCAGACATTAAGCCTGTGTGATCAGAAAAACACACGCAGAAGAGCCTGAAATGTCGTAGTTTCTGATGGATTCTCCAAGGAGTGTCCCATACCATCAGCTCCTTGGGGGAAAGGTCCAGATTCCTTTTTTATCTCGGTTATCTTCCAAAAGCACTACAACTAGTGCAAGGTCTTCTGCATGTTTTCTATGTGTACATAAGTTAAACTTATGTATGACACAAAAATTAACTCCATAAAATTCTGTAAGTTGTTAGTTAATATGGCAAGATCTTGCCCTCAATAAGGCTAAGACTGTGTTTCAACACTTCCCCCGTGAAATGATTTCCAGAGCTCCCTTCCAAATCCTCCACAAATACAACATTTTCAGAAATAAGCAAACAAGATCTTTCTCTAACACTCACAGGCGTTCACATTTGCCAACAACTCACAAACTAATTTTGCGGGAGAGGTTATAGTGGAGATGATATAGTGGTACCTCTGGTTTGATGTGTCTGGCCTTCTGAACACCTCACCGTAGAATAACTTTGCTAACAACCATGTTTGTTTAGAATATAAAAGGATGTGGAAGGTCTCCAAGCCCATGGCGACAACAGTACCAACTCAGACACAATACAAATTCCTACTTTTCTATGGGGCTACCAAAGAGCAAGAGAACTGAGTTCCAGAGGGAAATGCCCACAGAGGAGGAGTGGCTGCTGTGGAAATGAGCACATCCCATACTGAGAAACCCCATGAATGAGGCCAGGGCTTCACACAACACTATGGCCCTGCAGGAGGGACTGCCATCTGGCAGACCCCTACACACAAGGACAGATCACCTGGGCCCACAGTTCTCTCTCCAACATCTCTCCCCCATTGTTAGGTGGGTACAGAGCATCATGGGTTCTCACTACAATGGGCTCTGGGACTCTACTGGAGTTGAACCCAAAGGCAAACCTTTGAAACTGCAGCTGATCCCTTCCCAGCTCAAAAACTGACATAATCACAAAGACAAAGGACTGGAGGTTGGGGGGACAAGTTGATCATGGAGGAAACTCAATCTAATGAACGCTGTAAGCCAACCACTTTGGGAGACTTCACAGTGGGGGCCCTTTGTCTTAATTGTCCTCCTCCCAAAAGAAACTTCATTCCCTAGAAAACAAATACATATATATATATATATATATATATATATATATATATATACTGTAGATTATAGTACACAGTCACACACACTATATGAAATACAATTTTAAGAAGAGAGAGATGTACGTAGGATCCATAATGAAGAAAACAGTCATCAGAAGTAGATGCACAGGAACCAGCATTTATTAGAATTAATGCAGAGAGGAAATCATGGGCCTTGCACCTTTGGTTTCTACAAGTGTCATCAAGGAAAGTGTGGGAAGTGTGTCTTTAGGAATGGGCGCAGTTGGCGCCCTAGTGAAGCCCAGCTGGTTTGGGCAGGCTCCTTGTTGCCCCTCTATCTTGCACTGTATCTCCAGAGAAGCCAGCACAGTTGGGGAAGAAGGAAGAGAATGCAAGAGCACAAGCAGAAAAGACAGTAAGGGGTGTGTGGGTGCTCAGTTCAGGCACCCCCTCCACTACGTCCAAAGACACACACTGTTCCCCCCACAGCCCCCTATCCGAGAGACTTAAAATTCCCTATACAAAAAGAACCCCAGATTATTTCAACACATGAATCTCCAAAGTGAACCTTAAAACCCTTTTTACAGTGGCCACAATGTAATTTTCACTCACACGTTAACTATTTAAAACAGAACAATCTCCTGACTTTTAAAAAAAATCAGAAGTCTACTCTGTGTATACATGCAGATATGTGTATCTATAGATAAGTGTACATTTCTTTCCTTGACTCCTAATGGCAGTGACCGTGGTCATTACTTGCTTCCCTCAGAAAAGGTCACTCAATTCCCTCACCTCATCTTCAACCTTCATGAAACATTACAATGCAACCAGGTATCTGCTGCCCCTTCAACACTCTGCAGCTCACGTGAAAAAAGAATTCCAGGGGGCTCAGCGGTTGAGCATCTGCTTCGGCTCAGGTTATGATCCCAGGGTCCAAGGATCAAGTCCCACATCAGGCTCCCTGCAGGGAGCCTGCTTCTCCCTCTGCCTGTCTCTGCTTCTCTGTCTCTTGTGAATAAATAAAATCTTGAAAAAAGAAATTACAGTAAGCTCGGTGCACAGTGAATGAGGGTAACTTTTGACACTGGAAGGTGAATCATTGAGAAAAATGCCTAGTGAACCAGCAAGTTCAAGCAAGCTGAAAAGAAGGAAGTGAGGACCCAACTGCAAGTGGAAAAGCAGACATGGGATTAATTCACCAGATTTGACTGCAATGGTGTGATTTATAAGAAATCTATATTTGGTCATTAAGATATGTATTGGAGGGGCACACCTGGGTGGCTTAGTCTGTCAAGCGTCCGACCCTTGGTTTCGGCTCAGGTCCTGATCTCAGGGGTCATGAGATCAAGCTTCATATTGGGCTTCCCACTCAGAGTCTACCTGGTTATTCTTTCCATTTACCCCTTCCCCAACTCGTGCTCTCTTCTGTATCTCAAATAAATAAATAAAATCTTTAAAAAAAAATTTAGCTCTCACTCATGATTCCTGACTCACAGCTCCCCAAACCCCGGAATTTCCTAAGCGTTGAGAGTGATACTGAGGTCTTCTATTATTTTTAGTGGGGGGACCCTTTGGAAAGTACCAGCAGAACCAACCATGTGAGCAATGGACTAGAACTTTCAGCCCCAACCCCCTGACCTCTGAGAAGGTGAGAGGGGCTGGACGAGGATCAGCCAATGGCCAATGACTTGGTCAATCATGACTTTATGATGTCACCTGCATAGAACCCCAATAGGGTTCTAAGAGCTTCTGGCCTAGGAGACCACGGAGATGCAGAGAGTGGTGGGCATGGGGAGGGCGTGGAAGCTCTGTGCCCTATCCCCATACCTCAGCCTCCAAATGGCCTTTGACCTGTATCCTTTATCATATCCTTTATCAAACTAGTGAAGGTAAGTGTCTCCCTGAGTTCTGTGAGCCACACTAACACAATCAAACCTGAGGGGAGGTTGCTAGAACCTCCAGTGTGTAGCTGGTGGATCAGAAGTCCATGTAACATCGTGGTGTATCTGAGGGGGGATGAGGGGCAGTCTTCCAGGACTTAGCCCTTCACCTGTGGAATCTGATGCAATCTCTGTACAGGCAGTGTTGGAGTGGAGTTTAATTCTCAGGGCCCTGATGATGACCAAGAACTGATGGTATGTTTTGGAGGAAAGGGGAAACTCACCTGCCCATGCTGGAACTGGGTCCAGAAACCCTAAAAGATGGATGAATTCACCCACCCCAACACAGTGAGAGAATATAAAATAGTATCAAGGAACCACTCTGATATCCTATCTTAATGAAATATATTTCTATCATATGGACACAGAGACCAACCAAGAGGAGTCTAATTTCATGTCTTGTTCATTTACTCTCAACTCATATTAAATCAAAAGTAAAAACAGAAAATACCATCTCAAGAATTCAAACAACAAAAAAAATCCCCAGAGGTCTGCTTTCCAGCTCCATTATACCTCAGAAAGCTCACCCCCCTCTGACTCCACCAGCCAGGAGCTCCAGGATGATACATTTCCAGTATGTTCTCTGGAGTTCTCTCTCTCACCATCGCTGCAAACTCGGTAGATAATAAAGTTCTTAACTACCGCCAAATCACCTCCCTTCCTAATTCCTTTTCTATTACCTCCAGCCCTGGCTCTCCAGGCAGCAGTGAAAAGCTGCTCACCTTTGCTTCCAATCGCCCTTGCACTCATGTGAACCACTGTCTGTCTGTTCCCTACGTCTAGCCCCTCCTCCGTCCCCAAAGGTGATTTCCTGGCTGGGCTCCTTGAACACCCGTCATCTCTCTTTTCATTTCAGACAGCTCGCCTACTGAAGGAATCATTCTGAACTTGATCTAATTTTATCTCATTTCCACATCTAAGACCATCTACCGGTTCCCATTCTCCACACTGGAACTGTTTCTCCTGACCAGCAGGGCATGCTATCAACTCCATTCAGCCACTCCCTGTGACTCTGTAGAGTAATATCCTGTCCTAATGTCCCAACACACAGGTGGGACAAGCATCCCACAACCAGGCCACATGCCATGGTTCATGAATGGCCATGGCCAAGTTGATCTATATACCTACACCCGTATTCCAACCCATATCCATAGCTCTCTTCCAACTATCAAGACTTCCTGAGGATCACAGCTGCAGGGGGGAACCTTGTTCAAAGGTTAGACAAAGTGAGGTCATCATTTTGTATTCTATACTGCGAGTATTAACCTCATCTCCCCAACTTTAAGTTCTTAAAAAGAGGGTCACATCCTCTACTATACCTGCAGGCCTCCTAAACACAGTCCTAATCAAGAGGCAGGACAAATAATTGTTACAATGACAAAGCAGATATGCTCAACAATGGTGAAAGCCAGACACCTCCCTATCCCATCTAGCCTGTGCTTGGCCGGAGCCTCTATTGCCCATGAAATCCAAAAACACAATGGGAGCTCAGTGCACGGCCCTGGAGGGAAAGAAGGAGACATCTTCCTTTGCCTCCATCACTGACTGACAGCACTGGTTTTCTGCCCCTGACAGGGGCTGGCTACCTCAAGGGGTCTCTGAGCCCTAAATGAATGGGACACCTTGCATCCTAACAGAAAATGGCCATAATACCTCCTGGTCCCCAAACTCCATGCCTGACTCTCCTCCCCTGGCCTATTTTTCTTGCCTACTTTCCCGGTGGGTCCAAGTCCTCCTACCAGCCCTACTCCTGCCACATTTCTCTCCCACCCACTCATTCTCCCAGCTATAATGCCATGAGGAACTCCCGGTACCTTGTTACCTCTGGCCAGGCCATGATCTAAAATTCCAGCCTTCTCATATGCTCCCCGCTTCCTCAGGTAGCTTCACTTTATGTAATCCTCACAATTGATACCAGCTCTATCTTTTCAGAGCACAACCCCAATTAAGTCACTTTCTTGTTGAAAAGCCACTGAACATTTTCAACGGCTAACTGACTTAAGTGGATTCCTCACTGATATTCATTCCTGTCCTCCTCCCACACACTGTAGCACTCAAGGGGGGGAAATCAGCCTGGTTTATAACATATGTGCATTTACTTGATTCCACATGCTCAGTAATGGTTTTCTTTTTACGTGACCTTCACCCACTAAAATCGCAGTAATTTTAAGGTGATGACAAAAGATTTTCCAAGAGATCTTCTTGGCCATCCCTGTTTGGATGTGATCTCTTCCTCTTCCAAATCCCATTATCTGCAGCTCTTACAGGACTGATCATCGCCTCCACAATGCAAGAATATCCACATCCATGTCTTAACCATCTGTTCATCTAGAACATACTCAGCTGCACTGGATTGTACTCACCTCTTTGCCCCGCTAGTGCCTGGCATCTACAGAAATGTCCAGAACCCATCAACCAGCTACGCAGCCTTCATCTTCATTTTCTATCTCAACAGATGACCTATTCCAGCTCTCTCGGTCCAAGCTGCAGATGCTAGCATTTTTTACCACAAATCAAGAATGGACCTACCATGCCCGTTGTGAACGTGCTTGTGGGTTTTTCCTTTCCTGGGGGTTGACTGGCATGAAGATGAAGCATTGTTGGTGGCTGTTTTGACGTCTTCCGTCTCATCGTCTTCCTCCTCGACGTCCTCCTCGTCCTGAGAGCTTCCGAAATATACCATGCTGTTGGGCAGCGCAGGAGAACCTGGTGGGTTGAAGAAGACGGCTTGTGAGCACAGGCCTGGGTCCTCGGCATTACACGTAGAGACATTTATTAAGGTACAAACCTAAATCCTCATGCCTGAGCAGATAAAACAAAGCTGTTCATTTCTACTGCCACTTTTATTTTTCAAAATCCCCCAGGAAATAAAACTCCATCTGTGTCCTTTCAATGGATTTCAAGCAAAAATCCCCCCCAGTAGGAGGATGATGCCATCCACCAAACACAACAAATCAAAAATTTTAAATCTCATATGAATCATTGGGGGGGGGGGGGGGTAAGTTTTGACAACCACCAAGAAGTGAATTAAGCAAGGGAGGAGGAAAAATCAGTAATATTAAAAACACCTACTTACAACGTCAAGGAAGAGAGAACGGGACTATTCTGAGGCATGCATTTTACCTACTAGATTCCATGAATTTAAGCAAATGAATTCAAAAATGAAAGACACACCAGGCAGAATAGCAGAATATGACATTTCCTTTATAAGATAACGGTCTTGTATTCACATTGAGGAGAATAAGAGATGTGGATCACCAAAAATCATAGTACATTTCGAAGCTACTTTGATATCATTATCAGGTTAATAGCATGTAAAATTATTAAAATAAATTCCAACACAAGACTAAACATGGATTTAAAAACAAAATAAAAAACCTCCTAAGAGAAAAACCTCACATCCCTGTCCTTTTACACCTTAATCTTCTACTCATGCCCCCAAATGTTTCATTTTTTTAATTTAAGATAAAGCAGCAACACCAGAAGATAAGGCTCAATGTTACAGAGACACACAGCATAGCCCTTCTTTATCAAACAGTGACAATTTAGAAGATCCCTCAACTCACTGGTTATTGTTTAGGACTAGGGGCTGCTTAAAATTCCAGAGAAAATCTCCCAAATTAATTTCTAGCAACAACGCCAATCTTTTTAAGCATGAAGTATTTTGGGGAGAGCTACAACCAAGTAGAACTATTAAGTGTGAAATTCATTTCTCCTATGGCCTGCTTTCCTGCGAATGAGCGCACACTCCAGTGTATCAACAAAGACACAAGTGATCAATCCGCTCTCCTTCCCAAAGGAGATCTCTAACTTCAGGCACAAAGGTTGAAACCATCCTGGTCCAGCTTCTGAGCCACGCAATTAAACAAGGACCCGGGAACGAGTAGGCGTGTATCAGGGAGCAGAAGTGGCAAATCCAATACCCATCTTGCAGAAATGCAAAGACCACACAGGCACCACCAAGCCCCCTTCTTTCTATTGCTGTCACGACCTTTTCTGAGTTTTAAGAACCTCGAAAATTATGTGGGTCACTCACAGCACTGGGTAGAAACGAAACTCCAAAAGGATGTAAATGGCAGAACAGAGTTGGCTATGGTCTGACAAAAGTCATTACCCTTGGTCACCTCCCCTTTGATCATTTCCAATTAGAAGCAGGTTTCCAGGGCAGCCCCGGTGGCGCAGCGGTTTCGCGCCGCCTGCAACCCAGGGTGTGATCCTGGAGACCCTGGATCGAGTCCCACGTCAGGCTCTCTGCATGGAGCCTGCTTCTCCCTCTGCCTGTGTCTCTGCCTCTCTTTCTCTCCCTGCATCTCTATGAATAAATAAATCTTTAAAAAAAAAGGTTTCCAATGGAAGGAAGGTTCTTATAAACCAGGAGCTACAGACAAAGAAAAAAGAAAAAAATAGCCATATTTCCCCTGGAACAACATACCTATACTTGTTCTAAAATGGTTTCATGGCTAGAACAAGAGTGACGAGGAAAAGAGGGGACCGTGCCCTTCCCAGTCCCCAACAGAGTCGGCAATTAGGATTCACCACTCACCGCTGTGTACACGGTGGGTGCCTCCGTAGTCAACCAATCCTGGTGGATCTTTTCTTACCAAATCTAATTGTATAAGTACTTTAGACAAAGCAGAACAAACTATACCTTAGCATTCATGAGACAGACAAACGTTTGTTTGCCAGGCTCCTACTCATCCTAGCATATAACATGACGTAAGGCAACGTGTTACATGCTGTTTGGACAGACCTAGCAAGGACCTTTAATTCTTGGAAGCTCCAGACTCAATCATTAAACTTCCCTCTTCAGCAAAATGAGAGGGAACAAGTGAATCAGCTCTTCAAGTTCCTTCCATATTAAATTACCCATGTCTGATTTCTTGTGAAGAAGAGCTCTATCATGGATACTCTGACCAGCCTGAGTACAGCCTGAGTGTGGAGAGCCTGCAGCTCCCCGTGGACTCCACCACCCACCAGGGGCCAGCAGGGGAAGGAATATGCTGGTGGGGCTGTTCAGCCAGTCCCTCCAGTCCTCCAGGGTCTCCTCTCCCAGCAGGAAATGCAGCAAACTCTGCAGCCAAGACCATAGAGGAGTCACTTGGGGGGCGGGGGGGATTGGGGGTGATGGAGTAACATGGATAAACATGGTCTAGGTTTCAAAAAGAATCAGCTAAAAATCCAAGTGCAACATATGAAAAACAAAGCGTTAACTTCCGCTTAACAGAATCTGTTGAGGATTTTTTAACACCCAAACCTTGGGTGAGTAGCATGAACCAACTATCCCATTTCCTCCTACTCAAGATTTTGAAAGAACGGGGTGAACGCAGTTATGTTCCCAAGAACTAAAATGGAGAAGGTGTCTAGAAGCATCTAAGTTTCGTTAATATTCCTAAAAGAAGGCACATAGGGCCATTTCTTCCACGAGGGCAGCAAATAACCAATCTTTTGAATCCATCTGTTCTGGCAGCTTCTCAGCAAATACAAATCAACTGCTCTAACCTCCCAGGCATTCTAGAAGAAAGTCAGAGACTAACACAAGACACAGGTTAAGATGTAAAGAATTCGAGGACAGGGTGTCTCTGAGGAGCATCCTCACACTGAAACTCCAACTGCCACCAAGTCCTGGGGAAGCTGGCTCTGCAGTCAGGTGGGGAAGGAGTCCACCTGCCCTGAGTTCGGGAACTCAGTGATACATGCAGAGGGGCGTGTGCTTCTCATCAGGATGGCTGATCTGGACCCAGAGGCTAAGCATCATCGAAGAGAAGGTAACAATGGGTTCTCAAACCAGATGAGGAACGGAGAGGCCAATATGAGAAAGGGAAGGAATGCTTTTGAGAGAAGTGGTAAGCGGAAGGGAAAGGCTCAATACTCAGTAATAATGAACCTAGGGGTGGGGGTGGGGCGGACATGTCAGCCAATTACTCCAAGGCAAAATGATGCCTGTAGATCACATCCTCAGCTTGTACCAAGGCTCCCCCCTGCAGGTGCCACTCAACACAACCCAGCTCCTCCTGGGTATGGCCTTACCATCCTTTAGGTGGCCTGTGTTCACAAGGCCACTGCCAACCAGTAACCTATCCACTGGGAGCAGCCTCGTGAACCATTTGCTTTTGCCCATGAAGAACAGACCTCCCGAATGTTCCTGGGTACCCTCGTGCTCTTCCATTTCACTAAACTTCATAGTCTAACCGAAGCAAGTAGAAAACACTAAACCCAACAGAGCTGGTACTCTGTCACTATGTGGCTGCTGTATGGAATCGTTCCAAGACCCTGCTGGCATGTCCATTTGCAAAGCTAGCATTCAGATCAGGACAAACCAGGGGGGAATTGGCCAAGAGCAAAAGGAGCTTTCATTCGCATGGAGACAAAACCGGTAAATTATCCTGTTATTTCATGTCATGCTAAAATTAATCAAGGTGACAGAGAAATACTGTTATATGCTATACTTGGAGAATAACCATATAACAACTTTACATATATAAGCAAAGGAAACAAAAAGGAACCACAACTGGTTAAAGGTGTTTGCATAGGACACATTTGTTCTTAGCCTAGATTCAAGCTCGATTATGTAATTTACTGATTAAAGAAAGAGGAACCTGCTAGACACAAAAAAAAGATGAAGGAAGGGCATTTTAAAATCCCTAACACAGTCTGAGTTATTTATCACTAGTGAAAATTATCCAACATTCGCCAGGTTAAGAGGGGTGAATGTATTATATAATCATATTGACGCAGAGTCCACAGAAAGCTAAGTCAGCATTTGAAAAGAGAAGAGTACATATGCTTTCAATGTTTTCATCGAAAACAGTAAAGCAACTTATAGATCCTGGCACACAAGAAGTAAGCTTCATCTCTAGGGAATTTATTAGGGAAAATTCTCTACTCCAAACGTCCCTTGAGGCAGACACTGGGAAAGCTCACTGTGGGTGTAGTGCTCAGGAAAACAGGACTGGAGCCACCGGGATGAAGACAGGGAATAGGGGGCTGGGTGGTTTGACAACACAGAAAAGCTTTCCCAGAGATCTTCCCTTTCCACAACAGGGCCCACCAGCCACCTGCCATACACCACCAGCAAAGACAGGAAAACCAGAGGTCTCTGAGAGCACTCAGCAGCCCTCCATTCTGAGCTCTGCCCTGCTGTTCTCAGGGTGGTCTCACCACACTGAGAGACAAGTGTCATCCCGTGATGTTAATTAACAACAGAGTAAGGCTAGTTTACCACGCAGAATTATACAGCCTGTCTCCCTTACAAACTATAGTCCTAGAGATGGAATTCTTGAAAGGTGAAGGTTTCCAAAGATTTAAGGAATGTGCAGGATATTTGGGGAGAGGAGAGGGAGTTTTTATACCCAATACATCATAAATGTGTATTGAGCATATACAGTTTTCTCTTAAAATTACAGGCAGATTTTTCTCTTCTGATTATTCAAGTGCATTAGCAAATGTAGAAAAAAAATCTGAACTTGGATCAGATAAGTGGAATCGGGAGTACAGAATGCATGTGTGCTTTGCCAAAGCCGTATTTCATTACTTTTCAGAATTAGCTGGCAATGTCTCCACAATATTTACTGAAGTGAAAACCAAATGTTTTCATCTGGACAAAAATCAAACTGTGGTATGTTACAACCACAACAGAAATCATTTTAATCCAAAAGCTTGCTTTCTCTAATTTGGGCTGTGGTTTCTATAAAATTGGATTCTTCTCCATGAATCATAATCATGTACACATACAAGCCCTCCTTCCCATTATCTTCCCTCCCCCGACCAGTTCTTTATCTTAACAAGCTAAACATAGCTCAGTTCTATTTTGGAAAGACCCTACAGGGATTCCCTGCACGCAGTCATTTAGCTAGAGAATCAAATTCCGTAGCTTGACCTAATAAACCTGGCTGGCCCACTGGGTTGGCATTTCCTCGACTGATCTTTTGGGGATACATACATAGAATGAAAAGCAGCCAGGCCCCACTACCATATGAAATTTTACAGCAAAAACTTCAGCGTGAACTAGAAGGGGCTGAGTAGGGGGAAGGACAGAGGGATAGTTATTTACGGATCTCCTGAGATAGAGGAAAGCTCAAATCGCCTACGTGGGAGAGTCAGAAAAAACCGCGGTGGCAATTGCCTGGGGTCATTCACCTCACCACGTACGCAGCAGGCGCCAGGCTAGGAGCCAGTGACCCGGACAGATCGGAAGTCTCCGATCCTGCATACTCCGGTTCCCCCTGCAGGGAACACCAAGCACACCGAATGTGGGACAAAAAGGCTGTGGGACAACCAGAACACACCGAATGGCAGTGTGTCTTTGGTCTCCTCCAGGTCGGCCTTTAGAATTTACCAGGTGGGAAGAATTCACAGCACGAGTTCCCAAACTTCACACTTCTGGGTGCCCTAAGATTATCTGCCATACCCAGCTTTTCCACGTGCTGTTTTCTGGAAAGTGACCCAACGTTCATCCCTATATTCTATCAGTAGAAAACGAGTACCACTTGTGTTAAAGGAAGGGTAATTAAAATTACAATAAAATTTTAAACCGTTGAGCTAAAGCCATTTCTGGCACCACCAGGGACACGTGCAGTAGGGCAGTGGGGAGAGCCCACTGGGCCAAAGGCCCAATTCAAAAGGCACCCCTAATTCCTCACGGGATAAGGAGCTGCCTATGCAGTGGGACTCCGTCCTGAGATGGCTGTTCTTACTATGTGCAAATCCGAATCACTGAAGAAGACCCTCCATGGAATCCAAAATTCTAGAATGAAGTCAGGAGTCACGTGCCTATTCATTGTGAGACTCCGGTTTGTGTGTCTGCACAGTGAGGATGAGGTCTTCAGCTATACCAAGTGTCATGGTATATGGTCTTATCAAAGGATATGAGGTCATGTACGCAAAAGCACTGATACGACATCAGGCTCAATTCTCGACTTCACTGACAGAAACTTCAGAACTATAAAATCAGTCTGTCAGGTAAGTTCACGTAGGTAGGAACAAAAGCAACTTATTTCCCATCTGCTTTCCAGAACGGGGAAATCAAGGAGATTGAGAACAATAATCTACAGGAATGGAGAATATAACCAACTAAGTGAACTAACTCAACAGTTAAGATTTCTGGAACTGGCAGTGAGTGAGTAAATGCCAAGTAAGAGCTGGAAACCTTCAGCCACATGAAGGTCTTGTAAGAACAGGGAGGAAGTGGTGACAGCTCACCACCGGGCCAGTCTTTCCCATGCGTTCCTCCTCCGTTTTCTCGGGCGTGCTCCTCTGGGTACAGGCCTAGGCACATGTGCAGCCAGTTGTGCCGATCTGATCCCACAGCTAGGAACTTCCCCAAGGTGAGGGCACGTATCCTACCTGCCTGAGCCCTAACCCAATGGACTCAGCAGCAGACTCAGCAGCGAGAACCACTTTTCCTCCCACCCCCCCCCCCGCCCCCTCCCCCCCCCCCCCCCCCCCCCCCCCCCCCCCCGCCACAATTGTCTCTCCCGCTGATCTGCCTGTAGCAGCAGAAGACACGATCTTTTAATTGACAGCGGGAACCCTCCCTTTAAAGTATTTCCCAGGTGATCTATACAACATGGCTTCAAACATACATAAATACATATCCAACCAAACACAAGGAGGGCTTGTGTCCATCTGGCTCTGTCTCAGATGGACACACAGATCACGCCATACAGCAGAACATAACCTACTCCTAACCTACCCATCAAATTTGGTAGTGGAAGCAAGTTAGAAAGTAGCTTTATCATGGTCACACAGCCACTCTGAATACCAACATCTTTTCTCTCTTCATCAT
The DNA here is from genome assembly GCF_011100685.1 of Canis lupus familiaris. NCBI lineage: Eukaryota > Metazoa > Chordata > Mammalia > Carnivora > Canidae > Canis > Canis lupus. The sequence continues at coordinate 15,981,117 of NC_049256.1, read as the reverse complement.
GCAGAACATCCACAAATCCTAACAGACACTGAACACTGAACAGGGTCACCTTGCCTGGGGGATGACATGCATACTGTGAAAATTAATAAAAGGAGACCTGATTAGAGTGGAGAGGCTAGAGGGTAACCGGGTACACCATCCATGTAAATTACAGTAACAAGTGTCCATTTTCAGGCCCCAACAGAAAACAGACCCCCACAGGGACAGATGTTTACTGCATGGCCTGTAAGAAATCCACCATCCCTGCTGCTCAGCCCCTGAGAAATGGTCACCACTGTGAACTCTTGTTCTTCCCCAAAGGACTTTCATGCAAAGTAACCCCTTCCCACTTCCGCCTCCACAAAACATTCTTCTTTGTTGGGTTTGCTTGATGGTAGGCTGTGGTTTGTATGCCTGATTTGCAATTTCCTGCTACCCCCAAGTAAGTCCATTTCTGCTGGTAAAATAATTGAGTTTTAAGGTTAACAATACTGAGGACATTAGTGGTCTTAGAATAATGATGTGCACATCAGCAAACAGAACTGTCCTGACTTAAAGTTGTCCCCCCATCTACCTTCTCTAAATGGATTGGGAAAAAAGACAGGAGATACTAAGAGAACCTCTAGAAATTAAGAAGACCAGAGACAATTGTGAGGAATACCACTGAATCAGTGCCAGGAGCCACTGGTGGGGAAAAGGGAGCCTGCTTTATCTTCAGGGAGGGCACAGCCTGGTCAGAGGCCAGCTGGCCTGGAGCAGGGCCAGTTCTGCAAGCAAAATGTCTTGAAATCTTAACAACTAATCAAGGTCACAGTGCAATTAAAAGGGATCCATCCTTCCCCTCCTCAGTGCTAAAGAACTCCATGGTTTCCATATTTCTTCCTAACTAGCCTGATAAACTATCCTGGCAAATAAATTGCTTGCTCAGCAGAGCTCAGCCCTGTAACACAGACTCAACTGGAAAACGAAGCATAGAAGGCTGGTCTGATCTGCAGAATAGAGAGGGGGGCCACACTTTAGCCCTTGGGGTGGTGAGAATACCATTCTGGATCCTACCTCTCTCTGTGACCTATCTCAGAAGGAACCATCAAAAAAAGTTGTGTACCACTGCGACAATGTACCTTCCTCCCCAAAGATCTCACATAATGTAAAAGCATTCCCATTTTGCTCAACGAAGTTCATTATGAGCGCCAAAGTGTTCCTTGCAATTGGAGGATTACTTAATTGCTTTCTAGCAGGTTAATCCCCTTTCATTCTGTGACCTCTAAACCACCCCAGGCTTTCTGCATTTGCCCTACTTACAATTTATAGTCCTCAATACCCAAAGCCAGTACTCTATCCACATATGTGCTCCTTGTCAATAAGGCCAGCAACTGTCTTTAGAAAAAAACTTGCTGGGCGGGCTACCTGCAATCTTGTCTATTCTGCTGGTCTTCCAGAAGATTCCTTCCTAACTAAATCTCAAATCCCAATTTACCTCCTGGGGAAACTCCATGTATTGGGATGACCACCACTGTCATCGGCTGGGCCTATCTAACACCCGGTAACTTTAGGATGACTCCACAGCAACAGGGAGCCAGACACCACCTACCCACTTTATAAATGAGGAAACAGGCTTATAGCAGATTAAGTCACCTGTCAGCGATGGAAGATTGCTTGGTCATGGATGCTTCAACAACCGCCCCATCCCTCCCAACCCCCCCCCCCCCCCCCCCCCCGGGGAAGAACTTTCTGCAGCCTCAAGCCATTTCCCAGGATCACTTTCTGAAAGGCCCAGGTGTGGTAAATCACTTTGTCAGATGCCCAGCCCCAGTGGGGCCCAAGTACCTAGCCCAAGGCCTGCAGAAGTGGACACAGCTCACTTTCCTGCATTAACTTGAGGCCTCCCAAGCAACAAACCCCAACACCAATCCATGCCTCAGCAGGGGCCAGCCCCACTTCCCTCCCACAAAGCCAGCTCAAGTGTTCCTTCTTTTGCACAGCCTTCCCAAGGCAGCCCTGCTCAGAGGGCCATTTACCTCCGGCTTGTACATGGTACACACCTCTGCCCAGGCATCTTCCACTTGTGAGCATCTATGCTTTCCCAATTTCTCATCTGTTTTCTAGGTGTCTAGCATATAAAAAGGGTTCAACAGAGGCTTTCTGAATTAATTAGCAGTTGAATGACAGCTGATCACTGAAGATTCTCTAAGACTCTGGGAACAAAAGGCAGGCAAGTCCCTAAACAGAAAGCACTGCTTCACAAAGACTGACAGTGCTGTTCCTTTACCAAGAATACCTGTCCCACCCCCCACTTAGGAGCTCTCCACCCTGCAGGTCTGTGATGCTCCACTGTGATCAGGAGAACCAACCTTGGGGTGGGGGTGGGGGGTCGTCAAGAATCCCCTTTGGGAATCTCCCTTGTTTGCAGTGCCCCATAAAGAGAAAAATGTAAATAAGAGAATCATTTAACCTGCCACTACTCTACTGTGTTAAGCTTTTTAATCTGTTAATAATCATAGTCACCAAACAAAGAGAAGACGACCCAACTCATTAAGAGCGGTGAGCAGTGACAGGATAACGGGCTATGGTCTGAATTGCTGGGCACAGCACACCACACACGGCCCCTTCCACGAGGGTACCAGGCAAAGATACTAATTATGCCTCTGGCAGGAGACATGTGGACCCCCTTCAAAGCAGCTACTTAAGTATAAATACACTGCAGGGCAAACACTTCAGGCCCGGCTGCACTATTTATCCCATGTTCCATTCCTTTAGAAATTTTAGGTGTTGATCTTAAATAGGAAAGGAGAGAGAGCCTTGCTGAGCTTAGCTGAAAGTCTCTGAGGGCCTGGAAGCAGCTTTTTTAAATCGCTAAGGCTTTTTAACTCTGAAAGACTGGCTGGTATGTTTACACATCTACATGCTAATCCTGGTGTTATTAATGGTATGGAGATTCCCCCCACCCACCCAGGTTTTTGTTGAAAACACCTGATGGAGGTGAGGGCATGCTCTCAGGCTGGCTGGAGACTGTGCACAGATAATCAACGATCCCTCAAGACCTCCATTCGCCATCTCTTCCTCAAGCTTGGGATTTATTCTCTTCCACATTCCAAATTAGCACCAGCAGGATCACAGGTAATACTGGGGGCCCTGTACTCCTCGGCAACAAACACTTCCAGGTCTTTGACTCTTTCATTACTTCTGCAGCCAGACTCTTCTCCATCTAAATAAAGAGCTTATGAAAGGCTGATTTTTACCCCCAACAGTGCCCGTCAATTCCCCCAAGGCTGATGGAGCCAACAGGGCTCTTTATGGGGAACCTAGAGTTTGGGGCTCTGACTAGAACTCTGCACAATGGAATCAGCAACCCAAGAAGAAAGCCCTAGAATGCAGGTATGAGGGTGTTAGCCACGTTCCCAGCTGCTAACTTCAGGAAGACAAGGCAAAGCCCTAACTGTGGATGCACGACATTAGCTGCTGAAACCGAAAGTCAGAAATACGTCTAAGTGTAAACAAGGAATCTGATCAATGATGACAGACTCCAAAAAATGGAACAGGTACTAATGGGATACTGTTAGGCAGCAAAAGCAGACTATGCAAATGAAAACGAAATGCAGTTCTCTGGCAGAGAGGTAAGGTTCACAGAGGGGTGGGGGGGGGGGGGGGGCGGGGAACACATTACACACACACACACACACACACACACACACACACACACACAAGGAAGGCTCAGTAATATTTTCATCACAGAGGTGGTTAACAGTGGCTGTCTTCTGGGAGAGCCAAGGGAGAGTATTTTGGATTTATTGTTTTGCCTACTTCCCCATCTTTTCTGATGTTCCCTAGGAAAACATGAAATACTTTCCTGATGGGGAAAAAAGAAAATGCTAACACTATCTTTCTTAATTTCAAATATTAAGAAAATTACTCAAGTACCACTGCAGCAGGGATCTGTTTAACCCTTGTTCACATCAAAGTAGGAGTTTTAATTAGCTCAAGCAATCACACTGCTCAAGATCCACACCATTTCCAGGACTGGGAAGGTACCATAGAGGAATCACCTATCATTTGGGGCTTCTGGAGCCATATCAGATTAAGTACTCCTGACCTCACAAAAACATGATTTAAAAAAAAAAAAAAAAAAAAAGCTACAGAGGATTCAAACTTTTTAAAAATATTTTTATTTTTTTTAAAAAAAGATTTTATTTATTCATGAGAGACAGAGAGAGGCAGAGACACAGGCAGAGGGAGAAGCAGGCTCCATTCAGGGAGCCCGACGTGGGACTCGATCCTGGGTCTCCAGGATCAGGCCCTGGGCTGAAGGTGGTGCTAAACCGATGAGCCACCCGGGCTGCCCAGGACTCAAACTTTAATACCTCCATATAGTAAGAGTACAATATTGTGTGTCAAACCCTTCCTGTTTATCAACTAAAACCAAATATTAAAACCTATTTTATTACCTGGCTGATAAACATAGAACTACATTTCCAAAGCTCAGAGCATTTTTACACAATTGTTTTAAACACCACCTAGACTTCACTTCCTGAAATCTTTGTTCCATCTGACAACACAACGTAAATTGTGGCTACCATGTGACATGCTTCTCTTTTACCTGGAGCCTTAAAACGTCAAAGCCAGGAATGGGTAATGTTTTTCCCTGGATGCCATCTACCTGAGCAAACAGAATGCCTCACTAAGATCCTTCTCCAGGGGATCCCTGGGTGGCTCGGCGGTTTGGCGCCTGCCTTTGGCCCAGGGCGTTATCCTGGAGACCCGGGATCGAGTCCCACGTCGGGCTCCCAGCATGGAGCCTGCTTCTCCCCTCTGCCTCGGTCTCTGCCTCTCTCTGTTTATCATGAATGAATAAATAAAATCTTAAAAAAAAAAAAAGATCCTTCTCCAAATCTGCCAAACCACAGAGGCATTCTTAAAAATAATGCATACACAGGTACGCGCAGCACAAATCCCTCTCTAAAAAACGAGCTGCCCCACTCCACAGTAAGAACTTTCCTAACTAAATTCAGTTCTCAACAGCCAATTTTCTGACATCCTGAAGGAACACGATCATGGATCCCTTCCCTAAAGAAAAGGACATAGGAAGTCACAGCCCCAAGTTAAATCTGGCTCCAACTGCAATAAGATGCCACAATGACACAGAGGCAGTTTCACCACCAGTGAACAATATTTACCTGAACCACCTGCTGCTGCTGACATAGTTAACCCTTTCAGAGACTCCTTTGGCTCAGATTCCTTGCTCTGAGCACCTGGGCTCTCCATTAGAGAGGACAGCATGGCTCACTGCTCAGGCTCCTCTCTTTCCTTCACAGCCAACTCAGGATGCAAGCCTCTCATGCTGGTTCCCCCCCAACCCTCAACCCCCTGGAATCACTAGAGTCTCGGCAGGGAGCTCTTTAAAACCTAAAGTAGATGAGCCACCTACCTCATTTCCCTTTGGTCCAGGCCAAGAGATCTCTGGCTGCTAGACAATTTCTAAGTGAAATTATTCTACTTTGTGTCTCAAGAGTCTGAAAACTTTCAATAGCCTATATTGTCCAAAGTGAATGTTAACTCTTCATTTTCCCATCTTTAACGAGTGATTTTTTTTTTTTAAGAATTTATTTACTTATTCATGAGAGAGGCAGAGACATAGGCAGAGGGAGAAGTGGACTCCCTGCAGGGAGCCTGATGTGGGACTCGATCCCAGGACCCTGGGATCATGACCAGAGCCAAAGGTAAGTCTGAGCCAAAGGCCAACAAACACTCAACCACTGAGCAACCCAGGAATCCCTAATGAGTAATTCCTAAAGCAAATCGCTGGGAGAGAGACCAGGGAGGGAGGAGTAACCATGGTGGCCCAGGTCGGGTGTCAGAGCCAGAGAAGGAGGAGGGTGTTCACAAGTGGGGCAGCCAAATAAGGAGTGTCAGAGCCAGTAATGTGTAGAAGAGTTCCATGTGGTGGAGCAAGGGGTGGCAGCAGAGATTGGAGGGCAGGGGGTCCACGGTGGAAAAACACCGACCAAATGAACAAGTACAGTATGGATAACAAAAGCCAGGTCTCTGTCTTTACCGTGGAAAGGAAGAAAACCGGAATGAACCCATTGGTGTTAAACTGAAATCAGAGGTATTGATGTTAATTCATAGAGTTCAATAGACACAGAGCCGCGGATCTACATCTAGATACACTAAATGAGCAAATGTGTGTACACACACATACACTGCACACATTCACAGAGCACCTAAGAGAAATGACACTCCAGATGAGAGCACACTGCAGGCCCAGATTGTGGCATCCCAAGAGCAGCTGCCACTTAAAACCAGGCTCCCTGGAGAAGTGGGTGGTTCCAACGCTGAGGAACAGAACAGACAAGAACAGCCTGGAGCACGGATGGACCAAGCAGCCAGGCTGGGAAGAGGACAGCGAGCAAGCAAAGAGGCCAAAGAAGCCAGCATGTAGGGGTTTCACTGAAGAGATCTGGGACAAGCTAAACAACGAAATATAGCAATAAAGGGGCACCTGGCTGGTTCAGTTGGTAAAATACACAACTCATTCATGGAGTTGGGAGCTCCACGGGGTGGGGGACAGATTGTATTTAAAAAAAAAAAAAATCTTTCAATGAAGATTGGAAAAAAAATTTATATATATATTTTTATGTATTTTTGATATATATTTATATATATATATACATAAAAAATACGTGTATGTGACCAATACACACACACATATACACACTTAAATTTGTAATCGGCTCCATGCCAAACACAGAGTCCGATGTGGGTTTTGAACCCACAATGGTGAGATCAAGAGTCACACGCTTAATGGACTGAGCCACCAGGCACCCCAAAATAGTTTAAAGAATAAATGGATTATGACCCTTTGAATGAAATGAGCCCATACAGATTTTCAAAAATGAATAGTGTTTAACGAGAACTGGAAAATGGAAGATTCAGAGAACCTCTCAAACAGAACACTTCTAAATTACAAGGGATGAAAAAGAGAACTTCATACTGGAAAAGCCTGACAGACCCTCCATAATGAGTGATTGATAAAAGGATAGCCTGAAATTGTGTACCCCTTGAAAGGACGCAATGAGAAGAATCACTTTTATGCTAGTCCTACCAAAACCACAAAACATGAATCTGATGAGGAGAAAACAACCGGAATGAAAGGTCCTTCTACAAAACAACTGGCCTGTAACCTCCAAGAGTCAAGATCACGACAGACAAAGGCTGCGGAGGACCTGCTCTGGAACAGGACAATTAAAAACGCCCAACTGGGCCCTGGATCCTCCCACTCCAAACTGGAGCCTCTCTAGGGCAATGGAAGCCAATCTGAGATGAGAATTTGTAAGTAGTAGTAATGGATCACTGTCAATGTCCTACTTTGCATCATTATAAGAGAATGTCATTTTTTTTTTTTAAGATTTTTTTTGGAGAGGCAGCCCCAGTAGTGCAGCGGTTTAGTGCTGCCTGCAGTCCAGGGTGTGATCCCGCATCGGGCTCCCTGTGTGGAGCCTGCTTCTCCCTCTGCCTGTGTCTCTGCCTCTATCTCTCTCTCTATGTCTCTAATAAATAAATCTTTAAAGAAAAAAAAAAGTTGTTTTTTTTTTTTTTTTGGAGAGAGAGAAGAGCATGAGCAGGGGAGGGAGCAGAGGGAGAGGGAGAAGCAGACTCCCCACTGAGCAGGGGGCCCGATATGGAGCTCCATCCCAGGACCCTGAGGATCATGACCTAAGCCAAAGGCAGATGCTCGACCAACTGAGCTGAGCCACCCAGACCCCCGAGAATGTGCTTACTTTAAGAAAATACATAAAAATACTAATTTAATATATTTAAGAAAATATATAGTAATGTGTTAAGGAGCAATGAAGTACAAGGTGGAAATTCTCAAATCATTTGGGAAAAAAATTCTACTGTACTTAAATCTTGCTGTAACTTACTTCATAAAACTACTTTTTTAAGCACAGAACTCTAAACCTCCAGCCCCACCCCCACAAAATGACCTCTTCCTCTGGCTCATCTTCTGTCAACAAACGTCACCAGAGGGAACCTCCGGGTTCATGGCTTTCTATTCCAACACGCCTCTGCAGCTACCATGGCCGAAAGAGACTCCTTGAGCTCTATGACATTCTTCTACATCTTTCATCAACAAGTGTTACAAACTTAGTTCCTGTAAATAACCACTTTCGCAAGTAAGATCGTGCAAATATAAACTCAACTTTTATTATGAAATGTTATCCTTGACCTTGCAACTCTGTGAATCAGTCCTATCTATGTATATAGACCACTATTTTCACCATTTACATACAGTTGGCCCTTGAACAATATGGAGGTGAGTTAGGGGTGTTGGAATCCATGTATACCTTATGACACCCCAAAATTTAACTACTAATAGCATACTGTTAACCAAAAGACTTACCTATAATATAAGCAAGTGATTAACAAGTATTATGTATACCATATGGATTATAGACTGTATTCTTATAATAAAGTAGGCTAGAGAAATGAAAATGCTATGAAGAAAATCATAAAGGGGATGCCTGGGTGGCTCACTGGTTGAGCATCTGCCTTGGCTCAGGGTGTGATCCCGGGGTCCTGGGATTGTGTCCTGCATCACATTCCCCTCAGGGAGCCTGCTTCTGCCTCTGCCTATGTCTCTGCAACTCTCTCTTTGTCTCTCATGAATAATTAAATCTTTAAAAGAAAAAAAAAATCTAAGGAAGAGAAAATACACATGCTACTGTATTTAATGCAAAACAAAACAAACTCATGTAGAAGTGGGCCTGTGCTATTCAAACTCATGTTGTCCAAGGGTCAACTGTACTTGGAAAGTACTGCTTGAATTCTTCCCAAAGTAGTACAGGGCAGAGTGTGAGCTTAGTCGATGTGGCTTCTGACAGACTTTACAAAATTTAAGCCTAGAAAACAATCTCCACTCATGACGCCCCAAGAAAACAAAAAAGTCACAAAACAAAACACAGTGTCAATAAAGCACATGTGTGGTGGTGGTGATGGCGGGGTGGTGAGGTTCAGGAAAAGTCAGGCTGTAACATTAAAGCTCTAGAAACTACAATCTGCAAGGCGGCATTGAAAAGCCAAGAATGGGGATTGAAGAGTCAAATGAGGACAGAAAATTATGGGGACTCCAACAGCCCTCCACCTCCATGGCACTGGTCACTTCAAGCTCAATCCCTGAGATTAGGCTGAGAAATTGAAAGACGTCTGAAACACCGACCACAGCTCACATCTACTCCTGAGAATAAGGTCTTCCTTTTTCCTGGAACTAGGGTCCTCCTTCCCAAGTGATGGGGAACACATTCTTACCTCGAAGGCAGAGAAAAGTCAGAAAATCTTCTGTCTTGGGCTTCCTTTTAGAGAGGTCAGAAATTTGAGTAGCTGGAGGAGGCAGCAAAGGCTCCACTATCTTCACTGGAGTTGTGCTGGGGCTGTTGGGCTGAGACTGGGCAAACTTCCTTTGTGCTTGCAGCCTGGGCCTGCAAAAGTGAAGGGAAATTAAAAATGAATGAGGCAGAGACTGGAGGATAGAGATCTACGTGCAGCAATAAAGTCAGTATAGGAAAGAGGGGAAAAAGACTAATTCAAGCAAACTCTTTCTAATTAAGGTGCTTTATCTCTCATACTCTTATAAACCACAGGCCTACTTGCAAAGGGCAATAAATTTGGTTAAAAGGCTATATTTTAACAGACATAAAAATGGGTGACACAAACGTGCCTGCAAGAGCGCAGGCCTCTGCACAAACCACATGGGGGCCTGGGCATTTCAAACACTGCATGTGGCATGTGAGGTCATGGGATTAGTGAATGGTTTCTCTAGTTTTAAATTAAGTCCAGAGTAACGACAAAAACGCAATTCATCCTGCCACATGTGGCCAGCACTGTATGCTTCAACGTCATAGTGTCAAAAACACATCCATGATCTCCCTCTTGTTGTGCCCTTACACCCAGCGCCCTCCCTGGCCTGCCTGCACATCAATGACCTCGGCGGCAACACCCCCTGGCAGCAGTCTCCCCACCTCCAATCTTTTCCGACCCCAATCCAGCCACACAAACCCATGACATTAATAAAAGCTTATAATGCAGGCAAAATCTATTTCCCTAGTCCATCTGAAATACAAATTCTGGATATCCTTTACCTATAGGCCAAGTCCAAACTTCTCAGTCAGGGATTCAAAAAACCGGCCTGACTCTACCTGTCAGGCCTCTTCCCCAACCCAATCCTAAAGAGACAAGGATTCCTCGTTTCTCCATGGTGTCTACAAGTCACAACACATAGGTCCTTAAGCTGGGCTCTTTCATTTATAAAATCTTACATGCAAGACACTCCTTCCTATCATCTGAATCCTGAGGAGTCTTGGAAACCTTCTTTACTTTCCCCCAAACACTACAGCCACCAGTGGTTACTTTTCCTGCCTCCATGTAAGAATACTACCGTATTTTTGTTTTATGTGTAACTAACCTGAAAGTTATCGTGAATGACCTCCTATCAGCTCTTTCTTCACTGTAAGGATCACAATTCACAGTGGAGTGACAGGTTCATCGGAGGGCAAGAACCTGCAGTGGTCCTGCTTAGACCATCTAGCCAGCCCTGCCCACAGAGACACTCAACAAATAGGATTTGAGGGTCAGGAAAAACAAACCTGAAGAAACCAAAAGCAGCCGGAGGGCACAGGGACAGGTCTGAATCCAAATCAAAATCCACCACTGTGTGCAACTGATAATGCCCCCCCCACACACACAACTGCTTGGAGTAATAAACTATAAAAATAAACCAGACAGATTAGTAAAGCCCAAATAAGTCTTCCTTTAACTATGGCTGAATTAAATAAAACAGTAACCGTAGTATCTTGAACTGTTGATGACCACAATACCTTCATGTGTTAAATCAACATTCTGGTATTTAACGAACCAGTAGAGTAAAAATACACACACACACAGGCACATGCACACAACCTGGGTTTCTACTTTGTAAAAAACTTCTTAAAAAAGATTTTATTTATTTGAGAAAGAGCACAAGCAGCGGGAGCAGCAGACTCCCCGTAGAGCGAGGAGTCCAAGGTAGGACTCCATCCCAGGACTCTGGGAAGTAACCAGAACGAAGCAGCCACCTTATGAAGCTATACACCTAAAATCAAACAACTTTAAGGAAAACTCCCAAATATTAAAACAGTTAAGAGAAAAGGGCAACACCGCTATCTCCTAGCTATGGAGAATGGAGAGTTTTGTAACCAACCGGCTATCTGGCTGTAAGAGGAGACACATGACAAGTGGTGTACGGAGGAAGCCACTAAGTCCAGAGGAGGGACCCTCCACGGGGAGAAACTGAAGGATCAGATGGAGGTGGAGCTGGAAATAAGACATCACAGTCCTGCCTCTCAAACTGTCTGTGAGGAGGATCAAAGTGGGGAGTTTGGTTATTTGGCCCCCTTTTTATTATTTATTGGTTGCAAATGGGTAATTTTTAATCTTTATTTTATTTTTAAAATATTTTATTTATTCATGAGAGTCACACAGAGAGAGGCAGAGACATAGGCAGAGGGAGAAGCAGGCTTCCCGCAGGGAGCCCAATGTGGAATTCGATCCCAGGACCCTGGGATCACGCCCTGAGCCAAAGGCAGATGCTCAACCGCTGAGCCACCCAGGTGCTCCGCAAATGGGTATTTTTAGAAGAGGATGAAACTGGGAGGAAAAAAAATGGAAAAAGGGCCAAGCTATGCTCAAATTTATTATTAGATTCTACAGACACAAGAGCAGTTTGTTAAGTTTCTAACTGCTCATTTTCAATTTCTGTGTTCAACTCCAGCAGTACCCGCGGCAGCACCCATCCCGGGCAGCAAGCACGTCCAGAGAAGGTCCGGAGAAGGGCCATGCTGCACACGACAACCGTGCCCCAGCCAGAACCCCACAACGCAATGCCACCAACGTCAGGGTGGACAGTCCACACTGAACTACCCAGCTCTTCCAGCAACGGCCCCCTCCCTGGGAAAAGACACACTCAGGTCATCTGATTCCACCTAAAAAGCTTTTTTATTTTTTTTAATTGGCAATTCACTATATTCACATGAAACCATCTTCATCAAAAGGGACCCCGACCCTCACTGAGCATTAAAGGAACTGGACAGGGAGACCTAGCCTTTGGCTCAGGTCATGACCCTAGGGTCCTGGGATTGAGTCTCCATGCGGGGAGCCTGCTTCTCCCTCTGCCCATGTCTCTGCCTCTCTGTCTCTCTCATGAATAAATAAATAAAATCTTTAAAAAAAAAAAAAAGAAAAAGAAAAAAACTGGACAGAAATGCTGCCTCAGGTGACTGGGCTGCTGTTCATTGTTTCTGAAAAGCCCACAATAGCACAAGACGCAGAAGGCAGCACAGCCCAAACAGAAGCCCAGCACATAAACCCGGACGAGGCACACACAGCAGAGCCGAACAGGGTAAAATTCTCTACACTTTCAGGACCTTAAAGATGAACCGCTCCCACCACTGTTCAAACAAATAGCACTTTTTGCCTGATGACTTTCTTGGTGAGACCATGAAAAATAAAGCAGTTAACAGATTAAAAAATGGTAGGCAAGTAAATTAGCCCTAAGAGGACTAAGCCAAACTCCCCAGTGATTAAGTATTTGTGAGACCCAGATGAAAGCAGGGACTGAGCAATGAGGCAAACCAGTATCTTTTTTTTTTTTTTTAAACGACAGCCAGAAGATTATTTTGAAACTAAAAAAGTGCAGGTCTGCGGTTTGGCATCTCATCCTGCAGAGTCCCGGGAGGATGACAGAGGTGTTTGCTGGCGTGGCTGTGCTGGCCCCCCACAACAAAAGAGTTAGGTTGACACAATTTAGAGGCCAAATCCATGGGGGTAAGCATGCCCAGCTGTGCGGGTAACGCTTGAGGTACAGGTGATTCATTCTAGAATGCCGCCTACAAGGAAATGAGTGCATGTTATTTTAAATCTGTAAAGATAAGAGGTGGGAGGCTCCCAGATGTGCTGAAGGTCTGGGGAGGAGGGTGCTGTGTGGAGCTGAGAGGCAGGCCACAGGGGACACCTACCACCAGCTGAAGAGGGAGGCGGAGGGACTGCGCTCTACTGGTCTCTGGCAACAGCAAGCTGGCGTACCTACCAACTGAGGCATTTACTTCACCCACTCTTTTCCATCGACTGACATTTTACCCAGAACCACATGCACCGCTCCTTTCCATTCCTAGAGTGAAGATGCACGAAAATGAAAATACTGTTTGGACTCTAAAATGGTTCAGAGTCATCATGGGGTCCCTGGGGTCAAGCAGGAAACAGTCTGTGGGGCCCTGAGTTTAGTCAGGATGGCCCTACACTGCCTGCTGGTGACCCACAGAAATGCCAGCCTACAGCAAGTACAGAGGGTGTGTGTTCCTCGTCCAAACCACAGAAGGATCAACTAGAGCATGATGCGCTTCCATGTTTGTTTTATTAACTAATCAAGGAAGGGAGTTTCCTTCACAGAAGGCTTCATTCTAGAACCCTGGGTATATCCTTAGGTCAAGAAAACCAATTAAATCCAACTCTCCCAGCCGGCCAAGTTACACAGATCAAACCACTTAAACCAGTGGAGGAAGACATGAATAAAGATATTTATAGATGAATAAATACATGGTGGGTTCCATTTTATTTACCATGTTTTGTTAAAATCAAGGGTGGGGGCTGTGGGGGTGAGGGAAGAGAAATGATCTCAGGTCAAACCACTCAATGTGTGAATATGTTGTTTGTGCGCACCAAGTAAAAGATGAAAAAACTCAAACAGCAAGCTCAGAGGATATAGTTACAGGCTGCTGCGTGTTTGGTGTTCGAGACAAATGTTAAAGCCCAAGGCTTTCATTTTTTGAAGGATCTTACAAAGATCACCCACTACACAGATCATCCAGTTGACTGGGGGAGACCTGCCTAAGGCCACTCACAGCTTGGGTGGCTAGATAAACAAGACCAAAAGGCAAATGCTGGGTGCTCAGGTCAGAGTTTTCTCTGTCACACTATACGGGGTCCAAGTGGGAGGTGAGGTTCAGTCTTGTCATAGGCAAGGCCATTTGGTATGCCTCTTCTCTAGAAGTTCCAGGGTCTGAGAGCCCCATGCAAATCAAGTCATGAAAACACTCAGCCCTGCTGGGGTAGATCCCATTTAAGCTAAAGTGTCCCAAAAGGAGGGGGAAAAATGTGCGGAGATGAAAGTCAACTTACTAATGTGATCCCCAGGTTATCATTCTGTGTAGAAATAATAGAAATAAAAGCCTGAAGACAGAGGCAAATATTCCAAGGGATCTTGCTTACTTGAAACTGCTCTCAACCATCTGGAATGCTCTTCTCCTTTATCTTACCATGGGTGACTTCTTCTCATCATTCAATTATAAGAACACTCCAGGCCTGTTCCTTTTTTATGGAGGTCACTTCTTCCCTCTCTCTGCACAGAAGTCCCCATTTCAGAGGTGCCCGGGACCTACAGCTCAAGCCTGATTCCATCCCCCTGCCCTTCTGTGGGGGCCTGCAGACGACGTTCTACTGTGGTCTCCCCTGCATACAGGGGTCACCAGGTACAGAAGACAAGCCCTCCATCAACGCTGGGAGGGCACAGCATTCTTGCTGTGCTGCTGTACAACTGATCAACTCACCATCCATTCGTGAGGAATCACACAGTTAAACACAGCAATGTTTTCTGAGCAGACTGAATGCTATCCAGAGGTGCCAGGGAGAGAGCTGGGTGGACCTGAAAGAGACCCAACAGGAATGGGAGAGGAAGAGGCATGTGGTTTTGCCCCCGGGAAAGTTACTGGCCATTCCTCTGTAAGTCTACTCAACGGTCAACCAGGATTCTGTTTTCATTACGAATCCATTTCATAGCAATCTACACACATCTACCACATAGTCACCATTTCTACCATTTCCAGGTAATACTTAGGTAAAAATGCACTGAGCCACTTGCCCACCATCAATATCATCAAATAGAAGCCAAGTGAGGTCTGGGTTCTGGCTCTCAACCACCAGGCCACACAAGATGCCACCCCACCACAAGGCATGATGCCCTTGTGGTCAATGTGTTGTCACACAACTGCCCATGGGCCACAATCCACTGAACACAGAGGATGGTCTTGCCACAGCCCAGAGACTGGGTGAACTGCAGAATCCAGCTGCATAAGCTCCCAGGGGAAGGCCCATCCTCCTCCATCTCCCTTCCACTCCCTGAGCTACACAAAAGGTGGAATTATTTTTCTCCGGAGCCTGCTCTCATTTGGGGTTTAGATGTCATGGCTAGCAGCCAAAAGAATATTTTGCTTGATCACTTAAAATTTTGCCCAAATAAATCTTCAAGTATGTTTCCTATTTAGGTTATATTTAAAAAAAAAAAAAATACAGTACCTTTCAAAGAACAAAGACACACACCAAAAGAAAGACTTGTACTGTTTTTAAAGTTAAATAAATTGCAAGACACCACCTGTAAAGAAATTCCACTGATGAGCCAACTAGGTTCTTTTTTTTTTTCTTTTAAGATTTTTGTTTATTCATCTGAGAGAGAGAGAGAGCACCAGCGGAGGGGAGGGGCAGGGGAAGCAGCAGACTCCACACTGAGCAGGGAGCCTGACACAGGGCTCAATCCCAGGACCCCTGAGATCATGACCTGAGCTGAAGGCAGATGCTTAACCATCTGAGCCACCCAGGAGCCCCAGAGCCAACTAAGTTCTAAACCAAGTATTTTTTGTTTTGTAATAACCGCCCCGTGCCCCCTCCCGCCCTCCTCTGAGCATGCATTCGTATGCTTCCCAGGTAGCCTGCCGTTGTCAAGAAGACTCACGAGAGGGTGGCACTGGTAGTCCTGGTTTCCTCTGGCGTTATCTACAGGATAGAGTTAACCAGCTTACTGCTATCTGTGCATTCAATCTCCAGGGTAGCCCCTAAATATAGCACAACAGCAATTTCTAGGTTAATTAAATTCCATTTCCGTCCAGGATTTCTGATAGTTTACAAACCCAAGGAGGACACAGTGCGTGTGTACAGTTTGGCTGGAGAAGGCAGTAGAGCAAGGGCACAAGGCAATTTAAAGAAATGCCCAGCAGGTCCCTTGTGTGTGTGGGGCAGGGGGGAGGGGGGGGTCCTGCCAAAACACCATTTTATTAACTCAATTTTCCAATATTAAAAACGAAACTGGTAAATCCAATTACTTAGATTACATCTCAATCCTAAACAAAGAGCGAGGAATGGGTGGGAGGGGAGGGTCTGTCCGTTCAAAAAAAAAAAAAAAAAAAAAAAAGACACGTTATGTATGGCAAATGCAAAATGACCAGCATGGCTGCACTCTTTGGCGGGTGTGGGAAAAGGGCCTGAAGCTCTGCCAACTTGCTGAAAGACCTATTCAAAAAAAAAAAAAAAAAAAAATTTTCCTGCGTTTCCATCCCCAAAATAATTACCCGCTCTATTCTACCCCCAGACACACACACACACTACAAATCTGGCAGCTACTCAAAGAAGTAAGAAGTGTATGTATGTGCACGGGTGCATGTGTGTGCTGGAGATTGTGGGGGGTCGTGCAGGGGATATCTCCCCCCCACCCCCCAGGGCAAGCTGCCCACCAAATTCAAATGCAAGTGCAGTTGTGGGCAAACCACACAGGAGGGCTGTAAACATCCCGTATAGTAAAGAGAAAATAAACACATCCTCAAGTGAACCCAGAGGCGTGCAGAGACCAACTCCCCCCCCAAACTGCAGGAGAAGCACTGCCAATGACAATGCCCTTGTCCTGCCCTTCTCCGCTCCCCTCCCACCCTGCTCCACCCTTCCCATCAACATTTCTTTTACCAGGTTGTGAGGACGTCACAAAACAAAAAAGGGAGGTCAGCTGGCTCCCAGAGAAGAAGAGTTGCACTACAGAGAGAATGCTCATTTATGTGGTTCCTGGAGCTCTTGCCGTCCTCGTTCACAGGTTTCTTGCTTTACTCATAAACCAATGGTAGAGTTTGTTTATGCTGCAAACCACAGGACAGGAAACATCCATAGCATTTGTCTTAATTAAGTTACATAGTCAGCTATTTAGAATCAAGTTTGGGATCAAACAGATTGACCTAAAGGAACTGCTGTCCACTGAATCCGCTCATCAAATCTGGCCTGGTCAGAGTGGTACAAAGGAAAGAACAGGGGTATGGAAACCCCGGCTTTAGTTCAACTAAGTTGCGATCTAGTGCAAGTTGGCCTTCTATTTCCTCATGGTGGGAGGGGGCGGGGGGGGCACAGCAATACACTACTATGAAAAGGATATCACTGAGGTCCCTTCTAGCTCCATCTTATCTGACTTCATCTATAAAACTTGAATACAGGGGGCGCCTGGGTGGTTCAGTTGTTTTAAGCATCTGCCTTTGGCTCAGTTCATGATCCTGCGGTCCGGTCCTGGGATAGAGTCCTAAGTCGGGCTCCCTGTTCAGTGGGGAGTCTGCTTCCACCTCTCCCTCTGCCCCTCACCCACTCATGCGCTCTCTCTCTCTCTCTCTCATTCAAATAAAATATCTTTTTAAAAATAAAACTAAACTTGAATACAGTAATTGCTATAATAAATTCTCTTAAATCCATGACTTCATTATTATACGTGAGCAATACCAATCTTTTTCCCTGTGCCCAGTGGCAAGTTAGAACCTCAATCTTCCAGATGCTTCTGTTGCTAGGCTGAAGATTCCTAGTACCAAGTCTCTAACTACAGGTTGTTGTGAAAAACAGCAAACAGGATAACTTTTTGATTCTGAGACAAAAATCCTGCCTAGCACCACATCAGGAGGTAGGAGTAGAAAAATTTAAAAAATAACCATTTTTAAATGGCACAATTCCAAAAGTTGTTCTACAATTCCTTTGTACTCTCTGACACTCTCCTTAAGATTTAATCTTTCCGATTACGAATAAATCCCTCATTTAGGGTAATGTACCAACTTCCTTCAGAACCCAGACGTCTCCAGAAATTGCAACATAACGCAAACATATTTGTTCATCAAGCCCCCTACCCATCGCAACATGGGTCTAACGAGGAGGCAGCCTGACTGCTCATGAACACCACACACTCCCTCAGAACACAGGCTCTAGAAAACAGAAGAGAAAGAGGTGTTGGGATTCCTGGGGGTCTCAGTCAGTTAAGTGTCTGACTCGATCTCAGCTTATGTCTTGATCTGAGGGTAATGAGTTCAAGACTTGCAATGGGCTCTGTGCTGATCATGGAGCTTACTTCAAAAAAAAAAAAAAAGTGGGCCTCTGCTTTCTTTTACTCAGAGGAAAGGGCTAGGGAAAAGGAAGGAGACTATCAAAATGTAGTAACAGCACTAAACACCAATACGCTAATGCAGCACAGCATCTTCCTAAGAAAAACAGTATTTCGGTGCATAAATCTCAGGTTGGATGGGGACATCCCACACAAATGGCATGCAGGGTAACATGCAGTAATGCTTTGATTCAATTAGTTAAAAATTATGCAATTATGCTTTAAAAAAAAATCTTCTGTGGCACCCTGAAATGTCAAAGAACCAAGGACAGCGTGGAAATCATGACTCTTGTCATGATCAAGGAAATATTTGACACTGACTTCTTTTGTGCTCTAGAAAGCAACCATGTCAAATTTGAGAGGGATCATCATTAATCAACAATTAAAGCAGCAACAAAGTCCTTTTGTTCTGTCACTCACAAATGTCACATGTGTTGTGGTTTACCACCTATGGAAGACTGCCTGTTCCCGCCACGCCAGGCACCATAACCCTCTTTTTAACACGGACCCAGACTCAAATCCAGGATCCAAGAGCCGCAAATGCTCTTTCTCTACAAAGACAGTTTCAGAGCAATGCTGAGCAAAATCTCTGACAACAGAAGCAAAAAAAAAAAAAAAAAAAAAAGGTAAGAGCCCTAGGATACCACATGGAAGTTAGGAATCTAGCCAGGACCTGGCCAAAGAAATTCCTAATACATTATGGTAGTTACAAGGTGTGAACAAATTATCTAAAGTACATTAGTTTTAAAAGCCTCAAAGAGCCAGGTAAAATGTTAATCTGCCTTTCCACTCTGTCTGGAAGTGGCATTGCTGATTTTGTTTTTAAGACATTTCAACAAGAATCCAGGCATTTTCTCAATTTTAGGTTACTGATACCCAATTACAAATGGCCAGAAATTTCCCCTGAATCCTGGTTAAGGTAATGATTGGGGAGGGATAGTGAATCACTCTGTGAGGCAAGAATCATGTCTTACTTTCTCCCTTCCTTCAAGGAAAAACATACCAAGAAATGACATCTTACAATGCTTCACGGCTCAGTCATTAAAAAAACAAAATCCACGGGAATCCTTCTAAGGGTATAACTGGAGTTAATCCTGTAGGAACTTCCCACCAGAAACACAGTTTAAAAAAAAAAAAAAAAGAAAATTCATATATATATATGACAGAGCACAAGTAGGGGGAGCAGCAGCAGGCAGAGGGATAGGAAGAAACTGGCTTCCCATGGAGTGGAGAGCTGGATGTAGGGCTCAATCCCAGGACCCTGAATCATGACCTGAGCTGAAGGCAGACGGTGAACCAACTGAGCCACCCAAGTGTCCCCAGAAACATTCTTGATGGGAGTCATGTGATGGTAAGATTTCAAACTCCACCAACATGTGATACAGCAAGGCACAAAGGCAGTGCTCAGAATGCCCAACTAGTCCTGGGACGATCCAGGGTAGCCTTCGGCTTCTCACATCCTCTGCCTTTCAGACAGTAAGCCAGCTAACAGAGATCTTGCTTTATTTCCCGGTAACAAATAGAGAAGGGATCCTCCTGTACAATTTCCCCGCCCACTGGAAAGCCCATGAAGTAGCTGACAAGCACCAAGAGATGGCAGTAGAGAGTCTTCAGATGTTTGAGCTGGGAACCTCTCTGCAAAGAAGGGGTTCTGATTTTCATGGATTTATGACAAGCCCTGACACGAACCAATTTTTAGGACCTGAGCTAATGATGGAGCTAATGATGCTTGCTAAGAAACCAGTACTAAGTAGCTGGATGAACACTACCAATGCTAGCTCTTTACAACTCAAGTTCCTTGCTTATACGGAAAATACACAGAAAACTCACAATCTGGCATATTATATAGGTAGTAAAAATCTACCAGGGCTAGAAATCCTCAGTAGTGTCTTCAGAAATACGCACTTCCCCACAAAGTGATACTTAGCACCAAGAAAAGACAAAGCAAAACTAATGGACCATGGTCCTAAATGTTTCCTTCCCTAAGGAGCCCAAAATATTCACATCTTGGGCTCTGACAAATATTCACACAGTAGGGCGAAACATAACCATGTGCAATTTTTGAAGTATGGGGTGTCCCTAAAGCCCTCACCAACGAAAATGTCGAGTGAAGTCTGTTCTGTAATAAAAAGATTCACTACATGTCACACCTTCTCTCTTCTTGAACATTTATAAAAGAGGTCTAGGCTCTTATGACAAATGCCTAAAGATGAGGAACCATGATGATAATTAAAGAATCTGCTAGTGGCTAATGAACATAAGAACAGCAAGCATCCCCCTTTTTATTGTTTGTGCTTTGTGATCCTACAGTCATGGCACGCAATCTGGACACTGGCAAATAGGAGCTTATGTGGAATCCCAGACTCAGCCACTCATCTCAGGCTCTGAAGTACCAAGCTGGCATCAAGCTGCCATGATGAATCTAGGAAGATATGTCAGTGGTACAGAAATTTACATAACCAACCAAGTGTGTCAATCCAAAGAAGGCAAAAGACCGTGGATGGACAAACGGATAAAGAAAACACGGTGATATATGGAATGGAACATTATTCAGCTATAAAAAAGAATGAAATCTTGCCATTTGCAACAACATGGATGGAGCTAGAGATAACACTAAGTGAAATAAGTCCGTGAGAGAAAGACAAATACCGTATGATTTCACTCATATTTGGAAGTTAAGAAACAAAACAAACAATCATGGCGGGGGGGGGGGGGGGGGGGCAAAACAATAAACAGACTCTTCTTATTAAAAAAATTGAGAGCAAGGGGGGGAGGAGGAGGGGCAGAGAGAGAGAGAGAATCTCAAGCAAACTCCCGACTCAGCATGAGCAGGGCCATGGGTCTGATTCCAGAACCCTGAGATCATGACCTGAGCCAAAATCAAAAGCCAGACACTCAATCAACTAAGGCTCCCGGGCATCCCAAGAAACAGACACTTAACAGTAGAGAACAAAGGGTATGTGTGTGTGTGTGTGTGTGTGAAATCAGTGATTGCGATGAAGGAATGCGCTTGCTGTGGTGAGCACTGGGTGATGTATGGAAGTGTTGAATCAGTAAAATTGTACTGTATACCTAAAATTAATGCTGTGTGTTGACTATACTGGAATTTTTAAAAATTAAAAAAAAAATCTTAAAAACCCAAAAACACAAAAAAGGCAAAGAGAGTCAAAGCCAAGGACATCACTTCCTAACAATGCCTAGAATATCATCCAAGCAATGCTGAAGCTCTACCTATATTCAAGGCCATACAGGGCAATTGTCGGTCAGGCCAGGAAGCAGAAACATCTTTCCAAATGGCATTTGCTGACTCAAACCAAACTAAGTGGCCTCTAAAACCAGCCAAGTAAAGGGGAATGAGGTGCACTCATCACGTCTTATAACCCACTGACGATACTCTACCTCATTATGTTTTCAATAACCATCCGTGACCTCAGGTCAGGTGTCTCTCCAGTATAAATGTCCTCCGAGCTCCTCCCCTGTGGCCACCTAGCAGGCTCCACCTGCTTCTGCAGGTATGAACCGTGGGGGACTTTACCTGATGCTATGACCGTGGTGAGTGGAAAGAGGTCCCACCTGTGGATGGCAGCAAACAACCAGTGGACAGTGACCAGATGGTATATACACGTCCACCGTAACTGTGCACAGCTAAAATGAATCTTCAGAAGGGTCTGCTGAGAAGGTCTTCTGACCAGACCTCACTTACATCACCAAATGAAAGTTTCTCCAGGAGAGGAATGTCTCTCAGACCCACAGGGGTCAAACATGTTTATCTCTCTTACAGCCACTTAACCAACAAACCCCTATTACTAGGATGAGTGACTTATCACTCCTTTCCAGAGATCTCGTGTGTGTGTTTGCCGGGATACTGCAAAAATAGCTTGGTGGACTTTTCCATGATCTGAGCAAAGCCTACAGCAGAACACTCCAGGCAATGAGACTGGAAGTGCACAGAAACCCCAACAAGCCCTCCCCTTCACCCATGCTGTTGCCTGTAGCCAACACACAAGTCGGCTTCCCTCTGAGTATCTCAAGTCCCTGACAATTTCCGACCCCCATTCAATTCCAGGAAACAAGCGGAAGTCCAACCTCTTAGAGGAGACTCAAGATGTAAACACCAGACTGCAGGCACCACTTCACCAAACCCGGAGGCCTGAAAGACTTCCTGTTCCATTAAACCCTCCGCTAATCCCAAAAGCTCCAGCCCCTTCTCCTAGTCTGCCAGCAGGAAGTGATCAAGCCCTGGGGTCTTCGGCCCTCGCACAGCTTCTCCCCACCAGAGGGGGCCCGCAGCCAGATACCGGGCACTAGGCTTCAGGATGTCCAGGTTCCCTGCATTTCCCCTGTAGGACAGGGCCAAAGAGAGGGAAGGAGGATCAAGAGCCACAGAATAGGGGGGAATCCAAAGGCTCTACAAGATCTAATAGAATGCGAAAACAATGAGGGAGGGAGCAAAACCTCCAACAAGAGACCGGATCAGAGATGTCTATGAGCCAGAAGTTTAAAAGTGACCAACCTCCAAAAATCTTACTTTTTTAAAGATTTTATTTATTCATTCGCAAGACAAAGAGATAGAAGCAGAGACACAGGCAGAGGGAGAAGCAGGCTCCCTGTGGGGAGCCTGATGCAGGACTCGACCCCAGGACCATGACCTGAGCCTAAGGCAGACGCTCAGCCACTGAGCCACCCAGGTGTCCCTCTTATTATTTTTTTTTAACCCACACTCTCAGTCCTAACTTCCACGCTAAGAATAATTTTTGCGATGGATCATGTAAACGCATTGTTTGTCCTGGGTCCGTTCTCTCCCCCTGCCCTGCCTAAGTGACTGCAGTTGAGTGGGCGAAGCACTCAGTAAAGGGAACTTTCTCCATGGTTCTTTTCAGACAATGCTACACCCATGCTGCACCTCCGCCACAAGGCAGGGAATAGGGAGAGTCAGAGGGACACTGTAAAGAAGGATAGAGACAGGGGACACACCATGCAGGAGGGGGTGGCACAGTGCAGGGAAACGGTCCCATCTTCTCGAATGTTCAGAAACAACAGTACATGCTTGGAATCCTGGAAATGAACGCCATCCTCCTCTCCCCTGCAATCCACTGATTACCGCAGAGAAGCAGAAGCTACGGAAGCGTGCCGCTTCCTCACAGCTGGCTTCAGCAAAATGCTATGCCAGCAAACAGGGCAAATCAGAGTCGTGTTCGTCAAGACGTGGGCAGCAGGCACCGAGGCCCAGGGGGTGCAGAGCCACTCACTTTATAATGAGTCTCTTCAGCTCCCCAGGCCAAAGCATGCCCTCATGGTCTCCCTTTGATCAAAGACGCATCCATCTTTAACTGTGTCAATACGCTGCCAAACACCACACTCCCGGCCCTACATCAGCCCTCAGAAGGGGGGCCGGGGCTCCACCTCCAGCAATTTGTCAATGAGCCTGGTCTGAGTACATTTCCAGCTGGACACATATGCCTTCCCCCACCCCCGACCCCCATCCATCCAAACTATCCTCTGAGAGCAGCTCTAACTAACATCACACCCAGAAAAGGACCCAAGACCCTGGCCCTAACCGCTTTACGAGACAGCAGGTATTCACTTTCCCAGCCGCTTCTTTCGACCGTTCCCTCCCAAGATTGCCTCTCTCTGGCCTACTTTACACAATTCCAGGTATCCCAGATATCACCTAGTGCTTCCTGAAATGGGACATTTTGTCGGAGAGGTGCGGTACAGTAGTCCAGCGTCACAGGGTTTGGTTTTGCTTCTTTCAAAATAAGTGTTTTCTCTTTTTGGGTCCTACCCTTTTAAAAAGCAAAGGTGATACAAATCGGTCCCGCAAACTAACCGGGCTGCATCACGGGAGGCCACCCGGTGCCACCAGGAAAGTTAGGCCTTCTTGTCCTTGGCTACCACAGTCTCTCAGCTCCAGGATTCTAAAGACAGCAACAAATTTAAAGCTAGGACTCACAAAATGAAACCCGGCTCAGTGGCAGCATTGATAAGCAATGAAGCTGTAAATGAGCTCAGATTAGCCACGTTGTCCTCATATGGCTTCCTCTCAGAGAAAGGAGGTGGGGAGGACAAGCTGGGTAACTAATCAGTCCAAGGGAGGACCCCCCCAACCACATCCGCGCGCGCGCACACACACACAAAGCACAAGTGTGTGTGCATTGGAAAAGGAAACTGTGGTAAAGAGAGATTCCATGGTATGACAGGGCTGGACAGCAAGAAATGGAACAAATGAAGGAGACAAGCATGGCCTTCCAGGTCCGAGTGTGAGTGCTGGTCTACCCACAGCAGGACAATGTCATACGCTGCCCACCTGAGCTCCACCAGGGAGTCGGCCGGCCGGCACTTTGCTAACTCACTCCCTGCCAGCCCCTGAAACAGCTGCCCTCTGAGATAGAAATAGGTTTGGAAATGCACTCACTCACCACAAAAGAACTTTCCAGGAAGAAAGGTACAATTTATTCCTTCCTGGCCTTCTCTCCTGAAAGCAAACAACAGACAAAGACAATCTCACAACCCTGAGCTTCCATGCTGATTAGCTCAACAATAAACCCATAAACCCGCCTCCACTGGAGAAGAGGGGTGTGGCTCCCCTGGGGGACCCAGAGCTGCTGGACCTGGCAGGCCCAACCTTAAAGCCAAGGCTGAAGAAGAAGGCACACCACACCAGAGGAGGTACCAGGGGCCTAGGGAGGGCCGGCCGGCAGAGCCCTGGTCTCCTGAGAACTAACTCATTTCAAACGAATGTGAAAACACAGAATATAAACATCAGACAGGAAAAATGGACACTGAGAAAGACCTAAATGCCGGCCAGGACATGGAGAAAAGAACCCGGGGGACTGGTGGTGGGAACATAAATTGGTACAGCTGTTGTGGGAGCTGGAAGCTTCCTCAAAAAATTAAAACAAGAGCTACCGTACCATTGAGCAATTCCACTTCAGCTATATATCGAAGGAGATGAAAAGACTATCCCAAGGACACGCCTGCAATCTCATGTTCACAGCAGCATTATCTACAATGAGAGCCAAGCCACAGAAAGGAGCTAAGAGACCGCCAAGTCCGAAGGTATAAAGAACACGCGGTACATTGATTATACAATGGAATATTGTTCGGCCATAAAAAAGGAAGAAATCCTGCTGTGGAGGACGTGGATAATCCTTGAGGGATTATAAGTGAGGTAAATCACAGAAAAAGCGTAATTTCACTTATATGTGAAATCTAAGAAAACTCAAAGTCCTAGAACAGAGCAAAATGGTGGTTGTGTGCATGCATGCCCGAGTGAGTGTGAGCGCACAAGTGTACAAGTGTGTGAGTGTAGGGGGGTGGACAAGGTACAAATTTGCAGTAGATGAGCAAATTCCGGGGTGTAATGTACAGCATGGGGTCTATGGTTATTTCTGTTTTGTTTACTTAAAAGGCACTAAGTGAAAATCTTAAAATCATTCACCACCATCCCCCACCACACATAGGGAACTATGTGAGCTGATGGGTGTGTTAATTAGCCTTATTACAGCAATCATCTCACCATATGTACGTACACCAAATCATGAGGTCGTACGCCTTAAACGTTACACTATGTTCTATGTCAATAAAGCTAAAGCTGTGGGGGAGACACACACATCATCCAGGAAATCTAAAACGAGCCAGAATTCAAGATTCTACTTGGTGGTAACAAAAAGCATCTGCTATTAAAAACAATTGTAGGGGGCGGGCCTCAGTGGGTTAAGTGTCTGACTTGAATTTAGCTCAGGTCATGATCTCTGGGTCGTGAGACTGAGCCCCAACGTTGGGCCCTGAGCTGGAAGTGGAGTCGGCTTGCAATTCTCTCTCCCTCTGTACCCCCGCCGTCACTAAAATAATCTTTAAAAATAAACAATAACAAAAAAATAAATCCAGATCTATTTATGAAGTAGGAAGCAAAAATTTCATGAATTAAGACGATCCACAAGAATTTAAAGAAATGTCCCAGCACAGGAAGACTCCTTCTAGGTCCTAGACAGAAAGAAAGCTGAAAAATCCTATTCTAGAGACGCCTGCGTGGTTCAGTGGTTGCGCCTCTGCCTCGGGCTCAGGTGTGATTCTGGGATCGAATCTCGCATTGGCCTTCCCACAGGGACCCTGCTTCTCCCTCTGCCTTTCTCTGTGTGTCTCACGAATAAATAAATAAATCCTTAAAAAAAAAAATCCTATTCTAACGTTAAGTATCTCCCCTCCTCTCTCTCCATTCCCTCCCCCATGAGACATGAGACATGAGGGAAACAGTGCCTCAAAAAAGATTATCTGATGACCTGAGCTGCATTAGGCTACTACTGAATACTATCAGGGAACACATGACGCCATTCTACCAAAATACTGCCACGAACACTGCATGGAATTCACACAATGGAATTCTCAGTGACTTGGATAAATGAATGGGTTCGTTTCCTGTCATGGGACACCCTGCCGGGGGAGGGGTTAGCAACTGTTGCCATGGCAATGGTAAACCAATACATTCCCATCCACTCCTGACAGTGGTTCAAATAAACACAGATGAGAGCTGACCCTATCTGCCCTTGTGAGATTCTGTGAAAATCTCTCTCCCCGGCATCTCTTAAGGGAATGGGCTCCATGAGCATCCCTGTGCAACACTCTCTGGGAGAAACAACCACCCCTTTAAAAACCCCATAGGCAAAAAACACAACAAATTCCTTTTTATAAAATAAGCCACTGAGAAAATGTTGATCAGTATACACAATTGCACTTCACAGCAAGCATGACTAGAAACATGAATTCTGTGCACTGAGGGACAGCCAGAGTGTTATTCAGTGGCCTCTCTCCTTTTCTTGAGCTAAAATGCCACCTGATTTGTAAAACATGGAAGCTGTTAGGCACAGAGAGAAAGGTGGAGACAGACTTACAGAGGTAGGTGTTTTATGGGTGGATTTCCCCGCTGGGTATAAATTAAATCTGGTGCAAGGTGAACCGTGTGAAGTCAAGGAAGGAATGAGGGGTGCACTAGGACACATGTACATACATATCCTCACCTCCATTCCACCTCTGCTCCACACACACCCCCCTCCACACCCACAGACACAGGCACACTCTGGAAAGGACTATGGGAAAAACTCTCAGGCCTAGAAGAATCCTAAAACCGGGGATGTGATGGATATCGCATTGTCTGGCTGTCAGCCCGAATGCCGTCCGTGAATACTAAGTAGAAAGCGAAGAAGTAGTAACTTGCACGTAGCACTGTTTCCACATTTGCTTCGCTGTGGCCCAGAGATAGTGGAAATCATCCCAGACCTATACTGTGCCAATGATGTGGGTGCAGTTAGTTGTGAGTGCATCTACCTGGCCAAATAGAGCATCACCTACTAGAACCTACATGTGAGCTGGGAACCATCTTATAGATAGGAAATTCAGGCCACATTATGACATGTCTTTGCAAAGGTAATCAAAGATTAAATCACATTGTCTGCATCAATGAGTTGGTTGCAGCAGGAAAATCCTTGCACACTCAGATGGCATGTGCTTAGGTCGGGTGTACAACACACAAGCGAAGATCTGAAGTAAAATTACACCAGAGAAGGGGGGAGAGGCATGCAGCCAGTGACTGATCTATAAATAATTTCAAATAAACCGCAAGGGAAGGAAAGACATTATTACTCTTATGTTTCTACACAAGGCAGATGAACAAGCAGGAAGGAAACATTTGGGGACACAGAAAAATGTCTCGAAAAGGCATGGTCTCCAGTACTCACGAGAGGATCTACCTAGACCTAACAACTCAATGAAGGAAGAAGGAAGGAGGGGCAGAAAGATTTGAAGTCACACCACACATCACACATGAGTCTGAGCAAAGAGGGTTTGCACGAAGAACCCAAAACAGAAGACAACAAAAAGATCACAGAAGGGGTGCCTGGCTGGCTCAGTCAGTAGAGCACACCACTCCTGGTCGTGAGTTCAAGCCCACTTTGGGCATGGAGCCTACTTTAAAAACAAATAAATAAAAAATGATCAAAGAGCACACACCAAAGCGGGGGGATCAATTGAACGCATTTACATTATTACCTAAAGGAGTCAAACTGCCAAGCAGAAATAAGAGAATACTCTGGTTGAGATCAAGCATTTGGGGAACAAAGCTATATCTATTTGATGGATCAAGGCAGACCAACTGCCCCAAGAATTCTTAACCACAGGGATGTTCCACTGTCCGTTTACACCATGACTATATATAGAATGGAGATGTCTATTTATTGGCAGACAGTAATATGCCAGCTGCTTTAAATCATATGTGGCATTTAGTCCTTAGAGCAGTGGTTAGTTACCAAGTGTGATCCTCCAACCCATAGTATCAAAACCGCTTGGAAATCTAGTAGAAATGCAAATTCTCAGGCTTCACTTCAGACGTACTGAATCAGAAACTCTGGGGTGGGACCCAGGAAGCTGCATTTTAGCAAGCACACCAGATGGTTCTCACGCATGCTGAGGTTGGAGAACCACTGGCTGAGAGTGCCTCTATGAGGTATCACCGTTACCATTTATAAGACAATAGAATGGATGCTCAGACTTTAAGCAGCTGTCAAGAACACAGATGCGAAGCAAAAATCTGCCTTATTCCAAGGCCTGTGCTCTCTGTTTTGCACACCACATTCTAGGGGGAGTCCATCTGGACAAGAAGGCTGGCTGAAATGGTGAGGGATGGTAAAAGATCTCCCTTATATTTTAAGTTAAGAAGCACAGACTTAGTCTGAAGGGATTTTAATTCTGGATTTGTCCTCTTGTTTTTGGACAAGTTCTGCTTTCAAAAGAAGCACCATAAACGGGGCTGTATTACTAGTGACATATGTACTGTTGGTCCCAGTTTGCTTAGCAAAAATATATGGGCCACTCCTCGGCAGGGCCAGCCTGCTTACCTAGCCAAGCATGCCTGGGAACAGACTCCCCGTTGGTTTCATTTCAGTAAGACAAGTGGGCCCCTTCCCACTGGCATCCTTTTGGTAGCTACTAGTTTAAGGGCACTTCAGAAAAAGCAGTATCGGGGATCCCTGGGTGGCTCAGGGGTTTAGTGCCTGCCTTCGGCCCAGGGCGTGGCAGGATCAAGTCCCACGTCGGGCTCCCTGCGTGGAGCCTGCTTCTCCCTCTGCCTTATGTATCTGCCTCTCTCTGTGTGTGTCTCTCATGAATAAATAAATAAAATCTTTAAAAAAAAAAAAAAAAAGGCAGTACCAATGTTCCTAGATGAAAAGTTAACAGTGGAGATATACCTGCTCTAGAAAAATCCACAGTGTCACAATCCAAACTGACATCTGTTCAATATATTCATTTCTTAAGTTGCTTCTTTGAAAACTAAAATTACACTGACTCACTGTAATTTCTTAAATCTTTCCTCGTATACTCATTTTTTTTTTTAGAGTAGGAATTTAATATTACCTATCTGAGCAAACGTGGGACACTGGTAAAAGATGAGCTTTTGTGACCATGAGCCAGAGAGGGCAAATATATGTTCTCAAATAGAGAAGTCTGTCCTGCTCAGCTGAAACTTCAGCCAAA
Organism: Canis lupus familiaris; assembly: GCF_011100685.1. Taxonomy (NCBI): domain Eukaryota; kingdom Metazoa; phylum Chordata; class Mammalia; order Carnivora; family Canidae; genus Canis; species Canis lupus. Next base: position 15,951,365 of record NC_049256.1, on the reverse strand, counting down.
AAAATCTAAAGAACATGGAAATGCACTTGTTTACACCCAAGGCAGTGGTAGTAGAGGGAGTAACCCAAAAGGTTTGTGCGAACAAGCCATCCCCGCCCAAACCTCCCAACCAGCAGGTCTCCAGGAGAAGCGGAAGGCTGTATCAGCCACACCCTCTCCTCTGGTTTCTAAGAGCCCAACAATCACAGCCTGATGGCATCTTTCACACACTGGTTTGGCTGTAAGGAAAGGATCAATATACATTTTGGTTCCTAAATTTTTCAAACATTAGGAGCCAGTCTCTTTGTGAAAACCCAGGGATCCACAAAGCTCCCTGCCACCCCGTTTCCTTTCCCCGTCCCCTCATCTTTGGAAGAGGTGCTCTCCCTTCCAGATGATCTCCAACAGTTCTGTTTGTTCCAGCCCTGCTCAAGGAGACTGGAGTACAGGGGAGATGGGAGCACAGGAGACATGAGAAATGAGAACCGGGAGAGAAATTATGGCTCGAATCCCCGCAAAGGGGAATAACTACAAGCTCCAGAAAGGCCAAGTGCCAGTCCATTATTACACAATGGCATTTGCCCAAACAAGAAGCAGATTACGGCCTCGCAATGTACCCAGAGTCTCTACAGGCTGTCACAGTGAACGCAAACATATTTCTTGGGGGCAGAATAACAGGCTGAACAAATCTGTAACTTATGTTCCAGAGAAAGAATGACTCTGAAAAAAATACATATATTTAAAAACCAAGAGAATCCCATCCTGTAGAGTGAGTCCCAAATTGACGGAACCTGAAAATTTTTCTTAAAGAGTATAAATTAATGAACATATCAACGGCTAATCACAAAGAACCAACACCCCCCCCCCCCAAAACAAAACAAAACAAAAAAAAAAAACCACTGGGCTGAATCATGCTCATGATTACTTGGAAGCATCCCCATTCATTCTCTCAAAGTTTGCAAGGAGCCAGTTAGGTGGTCTCTGGCCTGGAGAGAATGGCCCGCCACCCCACAAGCCCTAGCTAAGTGGGCACTGACAAAAACAGCCTCTCCCTCAAGCTAATAACCAATAACCACTACATGGATTTATATCCTACTCCATCAGAGCCAATGCGAGCTTTGTGTATTTTTTTAATTATAATTTCAGAGAACAACTTACTTGATTCGGTAAAGCACCTAGACTATTATATGGTTATATGCTCAACAGAAGAGTACTTCATGTGAAAGAAGCAACACCTCAAACAGCCTCCATTCATTTCAGAATAGGTCTGAAACCAAATATGAACATCGGGGCAAAATCTCATTTTTTTAAAAAGATTTAATTTCTCTATTCATGAGAGACACAGAGAGAGGAAGAAGCAGGCTCCCTGCAAAGAGCCTGACACAGGGCTGGATGCCAGGACCCCAGGATCACAACCTGAGCGAAAGGCAGATAGATGCTCAACTACTGAGCCACCCAGGTGCCCCCCCAAAACTCATTTTAATAGGACCTAGGGCTTTTGTTTCCTTTCTCAATGTGTTCGTTCTTTCATTTTACATAGGGTAGACAATAGCAATTCATATTAATTCTACATAATTTCCATCAACTCATCATATATGCTATCTAAAGTTTACACAGATTTTCTACAAAAATGTAACTCCAATAATGCAAAAAGCTACTTCCTCTGGGGAAAAGCAAAATCTGTGAGTATGAGATAACAGGAAAAAAGGCCAGACAGGTTTATCACCATCATTATCAAAGAATATTTATTATCACGAATTAGATGATCAGCAGGCTAAATATTTAAAAATTTAAAGACACCAGAAAAATGTGGTCAACCTTAGGTTAGCACCACAGGGCTTTCGGGCAAGAAGGCATTTTTTTCCCTTCTCTTGGCATCAAGGATTAATCACAGTGAATGGAAATCCAGTGACCTTATACTATATTAGTTTGAGGCCCCTGGAACCTGCTGTGAAATGAGAAACAGGCACTTCCTTCTATCCTAAAACCATGTTTGATCCCAGGGAGCATTTACAGAACCAAAGAGTAGAGCGAAGAAGGATGGAGAAACAGAGAAAGGGGAAAGAGACAAGAAAATTATATTGCTGCCAAAACAGTTTGCTCTTTCCTAACCCTTTAAAGCAAAACAAGTAACTAGGGGTGATATTTCAAAAACACACAACACACATACACAGGCACCTACCTTCCAGTATGATAAAGCAGATGTGAGAGATCTGGACGGCTCTTTTTTTTTTTTTAAGATTATTTATTTATTTATCCATGAGAGACACAGAGAGGCAGAAACACAGGCAGAGGGCTCCTGTGGGGAGCCCGATGTGGGACTCGGTCCCAGGACCCCGGGATAACGCCCTGAGCCAAAGGCACTCAACCACTGAGCCACCCAGGTGCCCCTGTAGGATTCTAAATAGGAAAATATGATTCTCAAATGTAACCTCCAGGAAGGTTTCCGTTCCTGACACTTTATTTGACTACTGGTACAACTGCTTTATGTCAACAAAAACATACAAATATTTATCGCATACTACATACTCTGCCAGCCATTGAGGATACACTGATAAACAAGGACGATCCCATCTGAGGAAACTGGGAGCCAAACCCCTTGAGAAGCTTGAAAGGCAAGTGAGCACAACTAGACAATGAGATCACGCCATTCCTTCCCCACATTCCTGACGTTGACTCAACACCTATTCTCTGAAACAGTCTAAGCTAAGGGGACAGATCAATCAAGGTAATTGTATAGGAGGATGACACTCTTGTGCAAATCAAAGTAACTGAGCCCAAAACACAAAAGAAAATATTCTTGCCGGATATTTACCTTATTCCAAAGATGTGGGGTGGGGTAGGAACCCACTTTTGATTACCATCTCTCCTTTACATTTCTAATAGCAGAACTGGATCAAAGTCTCTTCTCTAACAGTCTTTCAGGATGCTGCCTTGCTTCTTTAGCCTGTACTTGAGAATCTCTCCAGCCGACTCTCCATCCCTGGGCCCAGCTCTAAAAATGAGATGGAGGGAGGGAAGAAGAGAGAAGGAGAGAGACAGAGAAGGAAGAAGGAAGAAGAGGAGGGTGGGCTGGTGCTCAAGGCAAGAACATTCTTTTCCCATCCAAGTAGGAACAATGTACACTGCTTTTTTTAAATATTTTATTTATTTATTCATGAGAGACACAGAGAGAGGGGGAGAGGCAGAGACACAGGCAGAGGGAGAAGCAGGCTCCATGCGGGGAGCCCGACATGGGACTCAATCCCAGGTCTCCAGGATCACGCCCTGGGCTGAAGGTGGTGCTAAACCGCTGGGCCACTGGAGCTGCCCTACACTGCTTTTAATTGAGCTGTAAAACCAGCCAAGGGAGGTACTGACATCAAGGAACATTCTGCATAAAGAGCCACATCTAACAACCTGGGCACAAGCACTCACATGTGAACCCCAAGTGACGCTCATGGCTGTCACCCCTTGGCAGACAAGGTGCCTTCAAACCCCTACGAACCCGCAACCAGTGCCTTGCAGGTGAGCCAGCCCACTGGAACCCCTCCCTCTCAATTTCATCAAGGAGAACTCTCCAACTGATAAGATGTTTCCAGGGGGGGTCAGATACTGTCTTAGAGATCAGAGACAGGCTTACACACTTGGCCTTGGGGGTGCAGAGGGGGAAAGAGGGCAGAAACATGTGGTCCTGGCCTTGGTGTTCAGATTTAAGAGACTAAGAGCCTGGATGCAGGAAGAAGGCAAGAAAGAGCCTGGTCCCCAGTTTCCGTGGCAACCACTAGCATGCTAGACCAGAATTTGCATGGGAGGTGGAAGTGATATCCTTGCAATCAGATCTCCGAGGTAACGGAAAAAGGAAATGGTCACGGCAGTCGTGAAACTGCCTCAGATGAAGTTCACAGACCATTTTCCTGAAATAAGAAAACGTGGCAAGAAGCCCACATGCTTACCAGGAACCCTAAGCAAATTTTGGGGGCAGCTGCCCACTCCCACAAATGTCTATAAATTTGGCCTCACCAATGCCTGCTGGCCAATGAGATCAGTGGAATCTGACTAACCCCTAACCCCGCAGAGGAGACACCTGGGCCACGGTGGGGTGGGAGACAACATGACACGCTCCCCACTCCTTCCTTCCTCCAAAGTCCCATGTGGCATCGGTCTCTGGGGACGGGGGGGGGGGGGGGGGGGGGGGGGTGGTGGTGGTGGTGGTGGTGCATATCTGCCCAGGAGAACCAAGTACCTACAAAGACGTCTCCAGATAGATTCCCACACCTGGCAAAACTTAAGAGGAGTCCAGTTTCACCCCCCACCCAAAAAAAAGGCTTATTACTACCCAATTCCAGAGTAAGTATGAACAGTGAATTTAAGTTGTACAAGAGCAGAAGGCCACGTCTCTGCCTGCATTAAATGCCTATGCAGTGTGGTAGGCCCTATACATACATCTCAGTACCAGCCCCACCCCAAATGACCCAGGCTAGATATGCAGTGCTTTAACACACAATTAAAAATGGAAATTCCAGGCTACGTTAGAAACTTAAGACAGGATGGAGCCAATGTAAATGTATACTCGGAGCCTTCGGATCAAAAGCAGAAAACAGCGGAGCTTTCAACTAGTACAGAACTCCCCCCGCCCCCCCATCCACCCTGTTACCACACACACACTCCCTCTTTTAATTAGCCAAGGACCTCGTTTAAGTCAGCTCTTCCTCTGGGAGGAAAAAAAAAAAAAAGGAAAAAGAAATCAAGATTGGGGTTTGTCTTTCATTTACTAAAGGTGAAGATAGGGATTCTATCCCCTCCTATAATCGAAAGAAGCTAAAAAATAGACCCAGTGCCTGTAAGTACATCTTGGTTGAGATGGTTTGGCGACTAAATGGTAAAGCTAAAAGCCAGATGCTAAAAGCATATCAGGTTCTTACGCAGGGCTGAGCTAGGTTACTTCATTTAATTCGAAGAACCACCTGGGTTGCTGGTTATTGCTAGCCTGCCTAGCTAGCTGGTCCACCTCGTAGCCCATATGGTTCCCAGCACATAGCACAGGTACCCCTGTTGGTGTGTCCTTTCTATACCCAGTAAGGGGTGATGATGGGGAGGTGTGGGATGTATGCCCTGCTCTCACAACGGGCCACTTCTTAAATCAACTACAAGAATACGAGCTCAATAACTAGACTGGGACCTCATCCTCCCCCTACCCACCTCCAAACCACCATATGTGTCTTTTCAAAATATCAAGGAACCCTCTGGTCTCAAGCTCACCATACTGGGAAAGAAAGCTAGTAAATAAACCCTTCCCTCTCCCATTCCTCTTGTGATGCCAGTCAGATAAAGCACGACAGTACACAAGGCCTTCCAGGAAAAGCCTGCTACAAACCTTTAGGGACCACTTCCAGTGTCAAGATCCAGCCCCACTCAAGGACAAGCCAGAGGCTCAAGGCATGGAGTGCTGGCTCTTTCTGCTCTGCAGGTCTCTTCCCGTGGCCAAGCAGACCAGCACATGAGGCATTGGTCGGGTTATTAATGTAGCTCCAACTGCATACAGCTGCCATGTCAATGGAGCCCTGGGCACTGAGCTGGTCTCTCTCTCTCTCTCCATTATATAATTTGGCTGAGACACCTGCACAGGTTTATAACATACTACCAGGAAGTTACGAGATGAGCTCTACCATGGGTTCTAGAACATATCAAGAACATACTATACTCTCCATGGAAGGGAAAAACTCAACGCACATGTCACCTTACTGATGATGTTCTAATGTCCCTCTCAGACATGCCCTAGTCAACTCCAGCCTGTGTCCACATATGCCACATCTATAGCACTCTCTACAATGCATCCGAAATGACCTGTTCTCTTTCCTCTCCCTGGAATGGGGATGGATCTCCGGTACCACAACAACAGGCTTAATGAATCCTCTTTTAGATCTGTCCCAGGACTTGGCAAACAACTTGAACTCTGAAGAATAAATTGCACCCCTGGACACTCCTTCATCCAAGGTCACAATGCTCTGAGAGCTCAAACAGGATCGCTTTTCCAAGATTGCAGAATTCTCGGGACACTCAAAAAACTTTTGAAAACACAACTCTCCCATCTCTCTCCATCTCCACGGTGGCTCTTCATTAATTTATTCAAGGTGGACAGGAACCATTTAGAGTCCTGACAATGTGCCAGGAGCTCTATCCCACAGAGTTTGCTATGAAGAAGTAAATGGGCAAATATATGTAAAGAATCTAAAGTAGTGGTTGGCACTTCACTGTGTACGTATATAAGCACCATATGTGTATGAGTGCTAGATTAAGTGCTGTGCTCATCATCGCTGCCTTGTAAAGGGGGTATTGGACTCTCGCACAGAGTCAATTGGGATTCACACCCAATCTAGAATTTCAATTTTTTCTTTCCTCCAATTTCTAATCAAGGGCCTCATTATAAGACTGTGCCAGGAAAACATTCTACTTTAAATCATCACATTCTGAAGATCACTCAGGGAGAAGTGTCTCACCTTGATATCACTTGCCTTAAGGGATCAGAAGATTGTCAGGCATGGATACAAATAGTCTACACATGCTGGGCGCGGGGGTGGGGTGTGTGTGTGTGTGTGTGTGTGTGTGTGCAATGATCCAAGAGTTTAAAACACCTCTTGGACACCATGGCCTTGGAAGGCAGTCCCAGGAAGGGTGGCCTCATGCAACGTGAGGAAACCAGGAAGCCACACGTGCTCAGAGGCAGTTTTCTCCTCCTGGAAGGCCAGGTGGCTGGGAAGGCCCCACCTGCCCGAGTCCTGGTTCTGGGGATATACCTAGTAACCAATGCCAGGCAAGAAGTGAAGTCAGGAACATGGACTCAGAAAGCTAAGCAACATATCCCAGCCATATGGCCTAAAGGAAGGAGGGGAAGCAGACTGATTCACTAGGAAAGGAACATGAAACAGCAGAAAGGTGCTCCATAGAGAGGAAGGGCCTTGAGGACACAGATAAGGAGATGCACTGAAAAAACAGGGAACCCCGAGACAGACGGCAATACCAACAGAGCAAGCATATGTGGTCAACAGCCCTGGAGCACTCCCCTTCACAGCCTACTTTCCAGCTCATCTCTACCATTCCTTAGAATGACAGAAGGAACTGGAGACAGCAGGAGTCAAGTGACAACCATGCCCCAGCTCCAGCCTTCCAGATATCCGATCCAGGATGAAACGCAGGCACTCAGCTCAGGATGAAGTCAAGCAACACAGAGGGCACCCCTCAGCTTCTGTATCCTGGCTGCATGCTAACAGTGCGCCTTTGCTTCAGCTAGACACAGGGTAGAAGGATGGTGGAGAAAGAACAATCCAGTGAGAATCTGCCATCCATTATGCCATTTAAACCAAACTAATTTACCCATGCACCACCTGCCATCAAGATAACTCCAAACACCAGCTTGAATTTGCTTAGTCATCTGAGAGCCTCCTGTGCCACTTTGTTCCATGTTCTTCTACAATGTTAAACTCCAACCTAACTTTAATCCTTTGGATTTCCTGCTAACAACCAAAAACCACACCTCAAAAGCCACACCCAAAAAGTCCACCCAGATCTCCACTGTCTTTTCCTTTGAAAGATGACCAGGTTGCACCTCTGGGGCTCCATAAAGGAGGCACCTGGTACCCAGACACTATTCATGCACACAGAGAGTTGAGCAGGCCCAGTGCATGTGAGGAGGAAGACAAGGATGAACCCAAGATGCTTCCTTCATGAGAGAGAAGAACACGAAAGATTGTTTGGTAACCCCCGGGTCATGCCACCTAAGTAATAATCTGCCAAGTAGTGAAAACTCTAGGATAGGAAGGGAGAATGGGGAATTGCATGAAGTTCCCGTAAATGATTTCATGTACAAAACCAGTCAGACCTTATGTTTGTTACAGCAGCTTCCTTTGTTCTGCAGATGGGGCCACAGCCAGGCTCTAACGTACCACAGGGAACAGGACAGAGGGGGATTTCACTTTAATAGAGACAAGCCTGCCTAGTGCTGTAGGGAGGGCAGAGGAGAGAACTCATGAGAGTTATCAGAGAGATCTGAACAGAAGCCCAGGGATTTGGCTGCAGGGGAAGAACCTAACCACTGAGGACGTGGGTGAGCAGCATGTGCCATTCTGCAGTAAACAGAACGTGTGCATGCTTCAGCCAGTGAGAATCTCTGGCTCAATCAGAAATGGTCTCCTAGCTCTCTGGTACTCGAAATAAGACATCTGACCCTCAGCTTCACCTTGGTGACCCTTTTATCCGGGAAAATGCTGAAGATCAAGGTTAAGATATGAAGAGCTGACAGATACAAATCTCCCTCCCAAATCTGAACTGTACGAAAGGGGAAGTACATCCATAAGTAGACACCCCGAGGGGAGCCCATATTTTAACTCTTGCCCCCTTGGAGCCCACCAACTCCAGTCAAACTCAAAAAAAGTCCCATAAAAGAATATTCAGCCAGAGAACATGGACACAAACCCACTAGAGTCACAAAGTTAATCACAGAGCTGTCTGCAGCAGCTATCTGAAAGGAATAGTAAACTAGGTCCTAAATGTTCTCATATTTAGGATGGTCCTCTCCCCAGTGCCCTCAGGCATGAAAAGCATGACCTCCACCCTCTCATGTTGGAGAGGATTTCAAAAGCAAAATGTGTTTTACTCAAGATAAGCTAAAGCTCTTCCTTCCCCTTTCTATTTACAGCTTGGTTTACAATGCAGAAATAAATCTTCATGTATTTCATTAAAGAAGGAATGCAAACACTTGGCAGAGATGAGAACATGGACCAGGTCCTATGATGTGAGGGGCCACAGGAGTGCACACTGTCCAAAGGTGGGCCCAGCTGAGAAGGGTAAGTGAGGCTGTGATCCAGCCATGGTTGGGTTACCCCACCAGGTGCTGCTGGCCCAAAAGGAGTGTCTTTCTGGAATTTGTCTATCCTGGAGGTACCTGAAACAATCAAGAGCTACGTTTTCTGCCCCCAACAGAAAGGGGTAGTGGGAAAGTCCAGGCATTAGAGATATGAAGACTTGGATCCAAATCTTGACTTTAAAAATCATGTGTCACTCACTACTTGGGTATTTTCAACATTTGTTGACTCAGCTATTAAGCAGGTGGTCGGCGCCTGGGTGGCTCAGTCAGTTGGGCATCCCACTCTTGGGTTTCAGCCCAGGTCACGATCTACAGGAAGTGAGATGGAGCCCTGCATTGGGCTCCATGCTGAGGAAGGAGCCTACTTAAATCTCTCTCTCTCTCTCTACCCCTCCCTGCCTCTCTCCACCTGCTTGCTCTCTTCTCTAAAAAAATTTAAGTTAAAAAAAAAAAAAAAAAAAAACCTTCTACGTGTTTCATTAGGATTAAGGTAAGATTTATTAGCACAATATGTTCTATTCACTACACGGTACTTCTTCCTTTTTTAGAAGCAGAGGTTCTGGAACTTCAAAGACTCTGAGATATTTCTAACAGTCACACGCTTTCTTGTGGAGTGGGACTTTCTATTTATAGGTCAATTGCTTCTTTATTTCGAGATTCTTTTACATTGCGTCAGGGTTTACTTAGTCATTAAAAGAAGAAAAAAGTGAACTGCATAACAAGACTAAATGGAAACGTTAGGGCCGTGGCTAAGATAAAGTGCAAACACGGTAGTTATGATTCCTGGTGGTAGCCTTCTCCCTCTAATTCAGCATTCAAAGAAAAGAGTCATAGGGGCAGGACTTCTTCCCGCCTCAAAGGAACCGAAAATCCACACAAGACAATGGACATCACACCACAAAGCACTGTGATCCCTGAGAGCTGGGAAAAGACTGGCCAGCTCACAGCCCAAGGAGAGGAAATTCAAGCAGAGTTTAGAAGAATCTAAATTAAGGAGCAGGAGCTGAGAGTTTGGGGAGGCCAAAGTATTGAACAGAATCCAAAGCAGACTACTGGGAAGGGAGTGGGCCACACAGAAAATTCTGGAAACTCCTCACATATTCACTGGGTAGTAGCATCCACTAGTGAGGAAAGGACTGGAGGTAAAAGCCGCCAAATCCCACACAAGGCCACATACAGTGTGTGGATCTACCAGCCTAAATGGTAAACATCGTAATTCACAGGGCAGCAAGTACTCATCCAGGTTTCGCCAGAGCAGTGGGAAAAACTTAACCCTTCAGCAAACACTTCTCTGGCTCTAACCTACTAAACAAAGCTGAAAAGCCGAGATCCAGAAGGACCCAACTGTTTCCTACAAACTTATTCACATCTTAGAACAATGCTCAAGAACAGGCAGAGAAATACAAACACATCCAGAACCCAAAGGAAAATGTACAAGACCTGCCATTCAATAAAAAATTATCGAGCAAGGGACACCATACTGGGGTGGCTCAGTGGTTGAGCATGTGGCTCAGGTGGTAATCCTGGGGTCCTAGAATTGAGTCCCGCATCAGGCTCCCCACAGGGAGCCTACTTCTTCTTCTGCCTATGTCTCTGCCTCTCTGTCTCTCTCGTGAATAAATAAAACCTTAACAACAACACCAAAATTATCAGGCAAGTACCAGAGCAGGAAAATAGGACCTCCAATGAGGAGGAACATTAGTCCGTCCAAAACTAACCCATAAATAACACAGGTGAAAGATTTAGCAGACGAGCATATTGAAACCTCTACTCTAACTCTCTTTCATGTGTTCAAGGCTGGCAAAGACTCAGCACCTCAGGAGAGGCATTGAAGATTATACAGACCAAATTCTAAACTTCTAAAGATAAAAACAGCAATCTCTGAGGTTAAAAAGGAAAAAAAAAATACACCTCTGTAGATTTTGGATAGAAACTACCTAAAATAAAAACAGAAAAGGGGTGAGGGAGGAGGTACTATGATAAAATAGAGCATGAAGGAGCTGTGGGTCAATGTCAAGCAGCCAAATATACATGCAATTGAAATCCCAACAGGGGAAAAACCAGTGCACACACTTAAAAATATTTGCAGAAATACTGTCTTCAATTTTTCCAAAACTGATGAAATCTGTACTGAAGAAGTTTGGTGAACTGCAAACACAAGAAACATAAACCACACAAGGGGACATGGTACTACTGATGAAAAGAAAATCTTAAAAAGTAGGCTGGGGCGGGGGCGGGGGGGGGGGGGGTGCGGAGTGCCTGGGTGGCTCAGTTGGTTAAACATCTGCCTTCAGCTCAGGTCATGATCTCAGGGTCCTGGGATTCAAACCTGTTTTGGGCTCCGTGCTCAGCAGGGAACCTACTTCTCCCTCTCCCTCTGCCCCTCCCTGTGCTTATGCTCTGTCAAGTAAACAAATAAAAACTTTAAAGGGGGGCGGGGGCACCTCGATGGCTCAGTCTGTTTAACGTTGGAATCTTAGTTTTGACACAGGTTCGGCTTAGATCATGATCTCTGGATCATGAGATCAAGCCCAGCATCGGGCTCCACACTCAGCGGGGAGTCTACGGCTTCCTCTCCCTCTGCCCCTACCATCCCCTCTTCAATCTCTGAAATAAATGAATCTTATAAAAAAAAAAAAAAAGTAAAAAAAAAAAAAAAAAAAGTAGACTAGGGGAAAGGATGCATCTTGGAGAGTTAAGAGTGACAGCAGTTCTTACTGAAAACAATGCACAGCAGGGGACACCTGAATGCTATTCCCCTCCCATTTAACAACATTTTAAAGGTAATATCCCAAAATTCTATAACGGGCAAAAGATAAAACAAGGTGAATTTCTTACAACTGCAGGCTATCCTTCAATTCTTGTAAATTTGTAAGTATTTTAAATGAGGGAGAAATAAAGACCTTGAAGACATATAGAAGCCAAGAGATTCATCCAACCCTAGCAAACCTAGGGAAGTATTAAAAAATATATATATATTAAAGTCCTTTCAGGCAAAAATGAAAATGAGGGGCAGCCCAGGTGGCTCAGGGGTTTAGCGGCGCCTTCAGCCCAGGGCCTGATCCTGGAGACCCAGGATTGAGTCCCTGCATGGAGCCTGCTTCTCCCTCTGCCTGTGTCTCTGCGTGTGTGTGTGTGTGTGTGTGTGTGTGTGTGTGTGTGTGTGTGTCTCATGAACTTAAAAAAAAAAAAAAAACTCAACTAAAACAAATGAAAATGACCCTCAAAAAGAGAGATCTAGAAGAAGTAAAGAAAAGCACCAGAGATGGCAAGCATTTAGGTAAATAAAGCAGATAGGCCTGATACATCTACATACACATTATATTCAGTTCCACAAATATCTTCTGTGGTTACTAAAGGTTCCACATAATATTCCATCCTGCTTTTTGCCCCTTCCTTACTGCCTAGAAGTAGAGTTTATATTTCAGTCAAGAGACATATAGAATTAAAAATTAGAACAATTCTAAAGTCAGATTGGTAAAATAGTCTTCAAGGTTGTAACAACAAAACAATCTTTAACACCTTGGTCAGTGGAGATGCCTAAATCTAAACCAAAACCTAAGACAAATAAATCTAAGGCTGGGTACTATTACTGCCCAGATTCAAAGCAAAACCACGAAGTACCTTTAACACCGTATTTGACTACTAATGCATTTCGTTAAAGGGAAACAAACATGTAGGTCTTCAAAATTCTAATTCTTAAGGAAGTTCAGAATAAGGAGCACCTGCGTGCAGAAAACTAAGTGTCTGCCTTTGGCTCAGGTCATGATCTCAGGGTCCTAGGATGGAGCTCATACCACACCCCCAGGCGGGGAAGGGGGGGCGAAGGCAGGGATCTGCTTCTCCCTCTGCCCCTCCCCCCACTTGTGCCATGTTCTCTGTCTCTCTCTCAAATAAATGAATAAATAAAATCTTAGAAAAATGATGTTCACAGTGAATAACTCCAACATCTAACAGTGCCAAACAAGAACCCTATGCATTTGGACCTATCTTCCTTCCAAACATGGAGGTAGAAAAGTATCACCTATCAACAAAGTATCTGAGAACAGAAATAAGGAAAACATCAATACTAACCATTCAGCTATGAAAGGAATACCTATCAAAGCCCAGAATTCCCAACATGTTCAACACATATTCAAAACCAGAAACTAAAATATACTAAGTCATAGCATCCTCACCCTTAAGCTGATGCTCTGTATTCAAAACCCAATCCACTGGAATGGGACCATCTTTACACTCAGACTTCTATCAATGGCCTAAGACACAGCAGACTTTAACAAGAAAACATGTAGGATCCTACAGAGACATAGTCTAAACTTTTGTACTAGGTCACTAGATTCCCTTAAAGGTTTTTTTTCCCCCCAGAATAAGGCAGGGATTTTAGCAAGAAATACTAGCAAAAGAGCCCCCTTCCCCGCCCCCACCCCGGTAAAATGACAACAAATATGTGCACGGCTGAGACAGAACCTACTCATCAACAGCCCATCCTCACAAACTTGAACCTCATCTCACTCATGACTGCTCCACACAAGCAAATAACCTGGTTACATCAACCTTTGTGAGGGATTCACAGTGTGAGCCACAGGGTCCTTCCTGTGACTCAGTAACTTCACAAGAGGGACACACGCCTACACTTTTCCATCTGCCTACAGATGGTGGTGACAGTGTCACCACAGAGGAAAAATACATCATTTGTATAAATCAAAATTCCTCTAAAGCATGTTTGAGAAGTCCCCAATAAATATGCATACTCACGCACAGCAGTTTGTGTGTCACACACGGTGAGGACAACTAATAATAGTATCTATGATGTGGTATTCAGGATGCACCTGTGGGTTCTTCATCAATCTACCTTCTTCAGTCCAGAAAACCACCATGCGGTGCTCACTACTGTTACAGACATTTTAACAAACAAGGAAACTGAGGCACAGTTTTATGAATTAGAGTTTAGAATTGTTCTAATTTTTAATTCTATAGTTCTCTTGACTGATGCTAGAGAACCTGCCCAAGGCATCCAGGAGATGTGAAGGGTGAGTGAGAATAAGCTGCTTCTGTCTAGCTCCAGTCCATATTGTTAAACCACTAATAAAAAAAATAAATAAATAAAAAATAAAAAAATAAACCACTGATGCCAAATACAAGTTCCCCTTAACACACCCCTAACATTGCATTATATCCCTACCACAGTCATTACATTTTTGTTTATTCTCTCCACCCAAAAATAAAATAAAATATATACACACAGTTAATTTTGCTTGTAATTGAATGGTTAAGTGACCCCTTTTAAAACATGCATTTTTGATCTTCCATTTAAAAGTACACTGGGGGGATCCCTGGGTGGCGCAGCGGTTTGGCGCCTGCCTTTGGCCCAGGGCGCGATCCTGGAGACCCAGGATCGAATCCCACATCGGGCTCCCGGTGCATGGAGCCTGCTTCTCCCTCTGCCTGTGTCTCTGCCTCTCTCTCTCTCTGTAACTATCATAAATAAATAAAAATTAAAAAAAAAATAAAATAAAATAAAAGTACACTGGGGGGCGGGGGGGCCTGGGGGGGGCTCAGTTAGTTAGGCATCTGACTTTTGATTTCAACTCAGGTCATGATCTCAAACCAGGCTATAGGCTCCCTGTTGAGCATGGAGCCTGCTTAAAATTCTCTCTCTACCCCTCTGCCCCTCCCCCCAACCCTGCTCACACACACCTGCTCTAAATAATAAAAGTACACAATCACACCCAAGTTTTTTGTACACCATGTTCCTTTCCACCAGCCAAACAGGTAGCAATCCATATTCCCATGACCATCATTCTGGAGTTTGTCTATCCATACCTGACTGACAGCATCCGTCCATTGCAGTTTCTGAAAACACTTCAATACTTCCTGCAGAAAACACAAGTTTTACAAGAGCCAAGTGTAACCAGATGGGCAATGTCTGGTCACCTAACAGGATGATGAGGGTAAGGAGCTTGGCGTGGCCATCATCAAATTCACAAGGAGCTGATTATAGACTCAAAGTCTATAATGTCTCCATTTGAACAGTGAGATTACATTGATGTAGATTTTTTTTTTTTAGTCATTTACCTCAATGATCAAAAGAAAAGGAAAATTAACAAACTCCCAACAGTTCAGAGTCCTCCAAACCTCCAGCAGCTGAGATGTTCTGTCCACCAAACAGGCTGAGTTTCTAGAAAGTATGCCTTTTCCATTCACAAAGAGTGGACAAAGATTTTAGAGGATTATCTTTTAATGGCTAGGTAAGAAGATATCATTCATTTTTGCCTCAACAACAATAAATAAATATATAAATGCTACAGAACTCTGGATTCTACTGCTGTGTGCCAAAAAAAATCCCTGACATCAAATAAAACTAATGGTGGCAAGCACATACGGCCATACATAGCTCAGGGGGGTTTCTCATAGAAAAATAACACTTTGCAAAAACACAAGATGTTTGGACTAAAGACTTACAAAACACATGACATGCATCATCAGAAAATGGAATCACTCTGATTTCCAGGTTTGAAACGCAAGGCAAGGATCTGAGACTTGTAACCATCTATACCTCATAACTGAATATTTCCTACAGAAGTCCAACACAAGCTCTCGCTTTCCTCCACTCCCAAAACAAAAGGCATATAAACTGGTGATTCTAAAAACTATGTGTTTAAGGAAGAGCAATTAACTGTACAAGAATGGCTAGCAAATCTTAAAGAATATAGAATGCTTTGTCCAGAGCAAAGACAAAAACCATGGCCCTGGAATTTTTAGGATTCAGTGTTTTGTCCCTACTGAGAACACAAGGGTTCAATCACAAGTTCCGCTCCTTTCCAGTATATAGACACCAGAAACTGTAGACACAAGGTTAAAAAGGAGCATCTAGGCAAAAATGCTCAAAGTGATGTTTGGAAATAACCACTTGAGGTTGTTATTCTGGGTTTGACCTTGTCATCAGCAGGGACAGCACAGCCCATCACCTTATTAGAAAATGTCTAATACATGTGAGATGAAGGAAGGCTGAGTACCGAGTCCGGGAAGGCAATGACAAAGCCCCAGGATTGGAGATGTCAGTTCTAACAACCTAACTGAGAAGGCAAGGTTCATTTCAAATGATTTATCTTAATATCAATGAAGAATCAAAACAAATGAGCAACTTAAGAGCCAGAAAGTATTAGATTAGAAGTTATTATTTTGGGGGCACCTGGGTGGCTCAGTCAGTGAAGTGTCCGACCCTGGATTAGGGCTCAGGTCATGGAGCCTGCTTAATATTCTCTCTCTCCCTCTCCCTCTGTCCCTTAAAAAAAAGTTTGTTTAAAAAGTTACTCTTTTGTATTTGCTACTGAAAGAAATTTAAGCCCTAGCCTCCCTACCTATTTGGAACCAGCAAAGCCTTCCTCCTGTAAAATCCAGGCCACTTCAGATGAGCCCTAAATCCAGCCTCACCTGTCAAACAGAAACCCTGATGGACTTTACCAGTAAAGTGTGATTATAACCAAATAAAATGCTACCATGAATCTTTAATTCAGGAAAACAAGGTACTTGGCACATTAAAGCAGATTAGAGGGGATCCCTGGGTGGCGCAGCGGTCTGGTGCCTGCCTTTGGCCCAGGGCGTGATCCTGGAGACCCGGGATCGAGTCCCACATCGGGCTCCCGGTGCATGGAGCCTGCTTCTTTCTCCCTCTGCCTGTGTCTCTGCCTCTTTCTCTCTCTCTCTCTGTGACTATCATAAATAAATAAAAATTAAAAAAAAAATAAAGCAGATTAGAAAAGGTTACATTTCCTTTAGATTCATATTGAACAAAATTTCTCTTTTCTCCTGTCCTAGAAACCAAAGTTAAAGGACTCATTTGCACACAGCAGCCACACCCCAACACAGCACTGTGCAAGGAGGAAAGAAAGAAGCCAGTAGCACTATCAACTAAGGCAGGCACTAGGACTCCAAGACGAAGGGCCAGCACCCCCTTCTCCCCAAGAAAATGAAGCCTTATAGATCCTGGTCATCATATCTGACCCTGACGCTGGCAGGATCTTTGGGTGCGTGAATGTGTATGTGTCAGCCTCACCACTAAAGGACCAGGGGCTAATAACACCCTGACCACATTCAGAGTTTTGCTCCCCAAAGATGAGAGATGATACTACATGCATGACCACGCATGCATGGACATGGTTTAGAAGCATGGACAACATCATTACAGGTTCCAACATAGTTACTGATGGGATTCATAACACACATCCTTGACCTCTCTCCCTTCTCTTTTGATGACGCATTTCTCAAACTGGGCTAGAGTGTTTGTGGCAAACATCTGAAACATGAGAAACTTGTCACTGAGACATTCACCCAAGGCTCTTTAAAAAGAGTGACCTACAAGGCCCAGGACCCTGGCAAGGAAGAACTCCTTCAGTATGCTTCCTGATTGTACTAACACCAAATCTAAGACCTCTTCTGAAACACAGCACAGCAAATTAAGAGAAAATTGTATCAAGGGTTTTCTAAATGAAGACATGGCATGATGGAAGAAAACTAAGACTGAGCTATCACCTCAAATTTCAGACCCAAGTACAATTCTGTTAAGGATCTTAAAATACCTAACACATAGTCAATCCAATCCTTTCCTCTTAATTTCCACTATACCCAGTACTTCATTAGATACATGCAATCTAGACCATTTCCAAAGGTAACTAGAATGCTGGAGAAAGAGTAAATAGCAGCAACCAGGCTGCTGGAAATTTTTTTTCTTTTTCCCAACCTCTCAAACTACCAGGTTCTAAGAAAAAGTCATGAACCTAGTCATTCAGGAAAACCTCGAGTATAAGAACAGGAAGGGAGGGGAAAAAAAAAAAACAGAAATGGAATATAATTTCGGGGGGGGGGGGGGAGGAGTTAGAGGTGGGGGGCACAACACGAGGTATGAAATAAGGCAGATGACCAGCAAGGGTTTTTTTTAAACACCCCACTAACACAGCATTACATAATGTCACTGGCACTGTTTGACTGTGAAACCACAAACTTACCAAATTCCCATGGCCAACTTCCCTATCAAAGGCTCAAGCTTATTTAGGAAAGTTACTTAAACAAATAAACAAAATGGTAAATTAAAAGTTTAATGAACGATTTCACCACTGCTGCCTGGGTTCAACACCAAGTGGTTCTGTTTTTCTGAGGCAGGAAATTTTTCAGAAAAACACATTTAATTCTTCACGTTTAAAAACAGCTCTCTTCTGAAATGGCCAAATCCCATCGAATGGACTCCAGAAAGTGACGAGAATCGCTTAAAATGATCATAGCAGGTGAATTATAGGGTGGCACCCCTTTGGCCAATTCTCAAGGGCAGGAACAAGCTCTATTTGGCCCACAGCATTTTCTGGTGTGTTTGTTCTTAATCACAATGAGTGGACAACATTGAGAAACCAGGACACATAATACAGAACATCCAGAACCCTGGCTCCGCTATGGAAACCAGGAGGCTGGTGTGTGGGCCCGAGTCTGTTCCCCTGTGGGAAGAACTGGCGCCTGGTTTGAAGTCCCTGGTTTAAGGTGCCAGCATGTTCAGCCTTGGGTACTAACCTTTTCCTCGACGGCCCTTCTTCAAAATCTGATGAACTAACATCGTTGCTAGTAGAGGACACTTGGGAGGCATCGTCCTTCTCATTTTCTGACTGTTCTGACGCTGGTCCTAATCCCTTAGACTGGCCATGACCAAGGAGCCCTACAGGTGAGAGAAGGGGACAAACAAACACATGACATCAGGAAGTCGCACTTTACCACAGTCACCCTGACACACTGGCCAATGAAGACAGACCAGGGTTGGGAAAGAAGAGGATTAGAAGGTACATAGTCCGCTCTGGAGTGGGACACCTCATCCTACGTTAGGCCTAGGAACTCATTTCGACAGGAAGAAATTCAGGCAGGATTTTGTCACCACAAGATACTTGTAGGGTTCTTTTTGAAATACATAAACACTGGGGCGCCTGGGGGGCTCAGTTGGTGAAGCATCTGCCTTGGGCTAGGTCATGATCCCAGGGTCCTGGGATCAAGCCCCATGTCAGACTCCCTGCTCAGCGGGAAGCCTGTTTCTCCTTCTCCCTCTGCCTGCCACTCCCCCTGCTTGTGCTCTCTCTCTGTGTCAAATAAAATAAATAAAATATTTAAAAACAAAAAAGAAATACATAAACATCCTTTCAGGGGTGGGGAAAGGGGGTGGAAAGGAAGAAAGACACTTCCTGTATTACTTATTCGAACTAGTTAAATTTCAAAGGCTAAAGATGTATGCTAGAAATAATTACTGAAATCCTGGGGTGGCTGGCTGGCTGGCTCAGTTGAGGAGCGCATGACTCTTGATCTTGGGGTTGTGAGTTCAAGTCTCATGTTGGGTATAGAGATTACTTTAAAATAAATCTTAAAAAAAAAAAAGAACCACTGAAATCCTTTTTGGAACTGCCTTCAGAAACCAGATGAGAAAAGCATATTATTTTGAAGCCACAGCTTAACTTATTAACTAGAAATCCTACTACACAACTTCCTCTTCTTCATTATTCATTACATTCCATTTGCCTTTGATAGTCTCAAAGGATAAGGCCTCACCAGGACTGCATATATGGCACCATGCAGAAGATGGAGCCCTGGGGTCCCAGGGAAGGGCCTGTGCCAAGGGATATTGGAAGTACCATAATAAATACTAAGACCACATTAATGGGTGACAGCTGAAGAAAAGCCTGGCCAGTCTTCTAGCACTCAGATATCCCTGCATTGAGGGTTCTAGAAACAATTTAAGTCCTACCAATGGGAAGCTTGCCCCCATGCAATTGTCTGCAGCGACTGGCCCCCAATTCCACAGTCTTGTCACCAGCCTCATGGGCATCAGAAGCTGGGGGTCGGCAGGAATGCCAGCACAGCTGTACAGCTTGGCTTTAAGCAAAGCCAAAGGTACTTTGTTCTTCCAACCCTTCCACCAACTCTATAAGCACTTAATTCCCCGTATTAAATTCCTTTTTGGTTCAAACACTTAAGATTGGTTCCTACTAGTTGCACTGAACACTGTATAGGAAACAAGACTCTATGTTATCTGGTATGCCGTCTGAAAGAACATGGTACGTTGCAACCAAGCCCTGAGACTTGACCTATTTGTGCATGTGCTCCCCTGCTCGTGTACTTTCATATCATTTTCTGAGGATGAGTAACACTGTACAGTTGGAAATCTACCGCAATGCAAAACATAAAAAGCCCACGGCTACCACTTAGACATGCAGCTTTTGGGAGTCAGGACTGCAACACAGAAGTGAAATCATACTTCCCCAATAAAGAGGAAATGTGAGGAGTTTACACCATAAGGCCAAAAGGAGACATTAATTTTATGGAAGTCAGAGTCTCCAGGTAGATGTACGATCCGTGCTATGCACTACTATGGCCACTAGTCACATGCACCTTTTTTTTTTTTTTTTTTTCCTTTTTTTTTTTTTAATGTGTTTGGGGGGGCAGGCAGAGAGCAGAGGCAGAGGTAGAGAGAGAATCTTAAGCAGGCTCCATGTCCAGTGCAGAGCCAGAGCCCAATATGGGACTCAATCTCAGGACCCCAAGATCATGACCTGAGCCAAAACAAAGAGTTGGAGGCTTAACTGCCTGAGCCCCCCAGGTGCCCCAATCACATACAGCTACCGAGCATCTGAAATACAGCTACCTAGTGTGGAGAAGGAAATGATTTATTTTTAATTTTAATCAACTGATAACATTTGATTATTTTATATTGATTAATTTTTAAACACTCTGGATGTATCCTTGGGGTTGAGTCAATTATATGAAAATTAATCTTCCCTGCCTTGAGATTATTTAACGAAGCTCTAGACAATTAAACCTATATAATACATAGGTATTAACTACATAAAACGACAGAGAGCACTTTAGTCATGTCACAGGGTGGAGACAAAGCCTCTGGAAAATAGGATGGGTACACAGGAGATACTCAGAGATTAAAGAACTGGGCCAGGGATATATAAAAGTCATAAATGTAGAGAGGAGATGGGTGAGTGGCCACACTTGAAAAAGATGAGCAATTCAAAATAAAAACTTTGATTACAGAACCACATGTAAAACTAGTAAGTGAGAGAAAGAGAACATCATAAGCATAAGCTTATGATGTAAATACAAAACAGAGAATAAAGAAAGAGAAGAGGGAGGAAATGGGAGTTCATCCATACTTTTATTTTTTTATAATTTTTAAGTTTTTATCATCTGTTCATTTTCTTAACACCTACCATATGTCAGCGCCCTGGGGAGAGAGGCATCTTCAAACAAGACCTAAATTCCAGTGATAAGGTAGATCGACAGGCATACATGGGTGGATCAGTTGGTATATGTGTAAAGAAGAAATCTCACCCTTGGAGGGCAAGGAAAAAAAAAGGGAGCGGGGGGAGACAGTGATTGTGACTCAGTGAAGCCAGCTAGCACATTGGCAATAACCAGGAATTGCGAAGCTGGAATTTGCAATATACCTACAAGTCAAAACCAAAACCAGGGGTGGTGGTAGTGAAGGAGGAGGAGGAGGAGGAGGAAGAGGAGGCGGCAGCTGTATTTGGATCAAGGAGGTAACAAGCAAGGACCATGTGCTGTTAGGCGAAGCCCAGGCAGAAACACTGCTGTACCATTCAGTACATAACAAGATCTTCTGTATTTGCTGAAGGAGTAAGGAGTGAGTGAGTGAGTTAGCAGAGAAGAGTGAAGCTATTCAGTGACAAGCAAGCTATACTCCTGCCCTTCTGACAAGAATAACTTCAGCAGATTATAGAGCAATGATTCTTAAATTTGAGCATGAATCAAAATCACCTGTCCAAACACAGTACCCTAGGCCTCATCACCCCCAGTCTGTCTGTCCTCTTTCTAACAGGTTCTCACATGATGCTGGTGCTCGTTTGGCTGGTCCAGGAAACCACATTTTGAGAACCATGACTGTACTACGGCAAAGCCAGGTCCAAGCCCATAGAAGACCTAGTGCCCTGAGACACCAGGATGCTCCAGGCAAGTGTGAAATTAGAGGTGAGGAAACCAAGTCTAATCGCACAATCTGTTACGACCCAAAATGAAAATAAGGCATCTAACCTCAAAATTCTGTTGGGGCATTCTTCCTCCTTTTAGCAGGCATTTTGTGAAGGCAAAGAAGATTACTGACACAATTCATCACAAAGCTCTCAGGACAAATTCAGAGGAAAAAAATAACATGCTGGGGGATGGGGGTGGTGGAGTATTCATATCTAAGAGGCATCAATGTTAAAAAGTACAGGATGTTGCTCTCCTCCCAAAGTCAACTGTCCAAAGTGCAAATTCAGGGAAACCAGATTATGAAATTTTACAAGGAAACGGGGAACCTGAATGGACTATATGTGAGCTTGTTGAAGCTCACTGGTCAAAGAGAAGTGAGCTGAATGCTCTATTAAGCCACATCAAGGCAGGGCTGAGCTACATGAAAACGACTGAAGTAGTGTAGGTCCATTGTCCCAAGCCCTCGCCAGACTAGTAACATCTTCAGAGGACTCCAAAGTCTCCCCCGTTCCAAGGATAAGCGAGAAGGGCTACCAGGACTTGAAGAGAGAAATCGGATTCCCTTTCCACATTAGGAAAATTAGGGTCTGTACAGAGGGAAATGATTGCTTGTCAATGCAAACTGAAGGAGCTCAGCTTTCACTACTGCCTTTATGAGAGGCAAGACCCATTTGTTCTGCATGCAATCCACTCTTTCGATTTTGAGTACTTCTATCCTGTACAGAGAACGCTCACGCTCAGTTTTGTTAGGCAGTCCACACAGCTGGACAGAAATGTGGGTTTCTTCCTTTTCTTGGTTTTTTTTTTTTTTCCTGCCCACCTCCACCCGGCTCCTCCTCCCCTGCCTCCACCGACTCTCACATCTCTAGTGTACTAGCTACCCCATTTCATCTTGAACGTTTTAATCCAAATCATACTGCCTGCCCAATCCAGAGGAGCCAGGTCAGCAAGATGGAATACGATGCCACAGGGCAGAATGGCAATTATCAGAACATTAGACAAGCTAATGTATGTTGCCTTTTCTTCTCCCTAACAAAGCCCTGCCATCCATTTTTTTCTGGATTATTATTTTTAGTCGATGAGAAATAACGGAACAGCGTACCCTCCTCCAAACACCCAGGCTGATTTTATTTTCCCAAACCCCTCCCCCAATCAACAAGGAACCTTCACTGGGAGAGGAGGTGAAATGGAGAAAATTGAATGGCCCAGAGAGCCCCTTCTCGCCACATGAGCATTTGTTCCTCTCTATTAATATTCAATAGGTTGAACTTAAATTAAACCACGTCTATTGTCTTTCACAAAAGCAATAAATATGAGTTGAAAATTCCAAACCACTGCAGGGGAAGGCAGAGTGCTGGCCAGCCAACAGCAGTGGACAGGCATGGACAGGAGTGGCAGGGCACTGTCACTCTCAGGCCTGAGACCACTGGGCCACGGCGGGCAGCAGTGCCCATGCACCCAGACTGAGAACCCCCAAAGAATCCAGTACCGCAGAACCGAGCCCTTCGGCCCATTTCCCAAATTAGCAAGAGACGAAAACGCTTTCAATTCAAAGCAACACACCAAAACTGGTTTCATTTCTAAGCCTGAAAGAGCAAGGCAGTGAGTAAGAAGAATTTCTGTCCTGAAGACTGAAGATGCAGGAGCATGATCTCCCTCTTGCTTTCACAGAGACGGGGAAATGGGGGGCTGGGAAAATCAAAACACAAACAAGGCCAAGGATCCCGTTTAGCTCAAGAACTCCAGCTTAAGCATCCGATGAGAGCTACAGATTTCAGAACACCGGTGTAGAGAGAGGAGGGAATCCTTTTCTAACATTGTCACACACACACACACACACACACACACACACACACACAGAACGTGCAGCCCTTATAATTTCATATTTTACACACAAAGAAGTTTCACCAGCCCTCCCATTAGCTACACGTACATCACAGAATATAAAACCAAAGGGGAAAAAATTGAACGCTGCTGTTTCACAAAAAGCAATGTCTAAAGACGGGTTAAAGAGAAGGGGGAAAAAAAATAAGGAGACCTTTGAAGCTATTCCCTAGCTTCCAAAACATCTGGAGCACACCAAACATATTAGCATATCAGGGAGAGTTGATGTATTTGGCTTTGTTGTGGAAGAGATGCACAAAAGGTAATTCTCTATTATACAGCCACTGCCCGTCTGTCACCCCGTCATTGTGAGACAAGGTATCACATTACATATTAAACAGTCAAGCATCCAAAGAGAGCTTTCATTTTCAGCTGCAGTGTGTGTGTGTGTGTGTGTGTGTGTGTGTGTGTGTGTGTGTTGGGGGATGGGGAAGGCTGTCACACTTTGAGTTGAGAGAAAAATTTTAACAACGGCCCCGTTGGCTAAGGTACGACCCTCTCAGTGATATTCAGAATGCACAGTCTGCTGCCATTGCTAGTGAAAAATAAACTCTATTTTTCACCCAAAATTTTTAGAGAAAAATCTGTGGATCGCTTGTTTTGCTCTGGGATGCCAGGGGAAATCTGGCTCTGGCCAGTCTCGCAGGTTCAACATGAAGACGGAGTCTGAACCCAATGTACACACTTGGGTCAGTAGCTAAGCTTTATGGATCGATCCTGGGGTTCCAGGGAAGGGGGTAAGCAGTGCAGAGAGGTCTGTGAAGCCAAGCCCCAGGCTGGTCCACGGACATGCTCCCCACATCAAAACGCTGAGGTGGACAAGAACAAATGACAGTCGTGGGGCATGATGTCACTGCCACACTCGTGGTCAATGAAGCACAAATGGAAGTGGTTTAATACCTCGGCTTATGGGAAATAATTATCCCTTCCCTCTGGACGGCCCCTGAGCAGATAGGGCTCCCCTTTGTCTCCTCTCAATCAGCTATGGGGATTTGCCACTGCAACCAAGGAAGGGGAATCCAAGAATAACCCCAACGATCCCTCAAGAAGAGCCCCAAGATAGACGACAAAGGTTTTTGTTAGCTTAACACTCAACAAGTAAACCAACAGATCATCCCCCAGCTCTTCCCACCACCAATCTTTCCCCCACAAAACCTCCTTGGTTCTGAACCTGCCTTGCAGGCTTGAGTTTTTGAAAAAAGGTGTCCCTGAAAAAAAACTGACACAGTACTAATTAATTACCAGGGAAAAGTTGGGCCCACTGGGTGGGCAAGGAAAAGATCTGATTCTATTCTTTTCTTCTGATTATTTCAGTAACAAGCACGTGGCTACACTGGAGACAGACCAGACAGGACCCTTGAGCCCAGAAAGGATTTCCTCACCTTGAGGCAGAAAGGAATGAGCCAGCAGACAGGACACGATTAAACACAAGAAGGGTGACCACACTGCTGCTAGTGCTGAAACGGGCCTGGTTCTGGAGGTCTAAATCCCAAAGGAGAAAGCACTACCCAAAGACAAAAGACCTCTCCTTCCCACATCCTGACCAGGAGTCACAAGAAGAAAGAAAGCAATCCTCATGAAGAGACTCCAACAACCACCACCAAAGAGTCACAGTTGTGGCTTCATTTGATACAAAAACCACTCAGTGGGAAGGACCCAGGATCTCTAGTTTCTGGACCAGCCCTGGCAGCTACTGGAACCTGATGATCATAATGGTGGGCAAAACCTACAGTGTATTTTGCAGTGACTCTTTTACTCCTTTAGGGTAATGGGCTCTTCCCTTAGATTCTCCCTCCTTTCACTAGTTCTTTGGCCGCACTGTGAATTTTACAACATCACAACACGTAGAGTACCTCGAATAATAATGATAATAGTAATAGTAATTGCTACAATAGAAACATCCACATTGCTCCACAATGAGAAGCTCCCTCCACTTTTGCATGCCATCATTAATTACTCCTCCATCCCAAGCCTTATTAACTCCTCCAGGCCCAAACTCCATTCCAATACCTTATTGATTTTATGCTGGCAAACCAGTCAAAAGCATGCCCACCATGCAACCTAGTTATAAGTGCTCAGCTAAAGCACGAATCCTTGGGAGTCCCCCAAGGACACGCAACTCAAGCTTGTATCAGGTAAGTAAAAAGGTTCCACTGTACAAATGGCCCAGTACTGAACACTCCAGAGGTCAAAAACCACATTTCACCTTCAGAAGAAAAGGGATGAAAGGCGAAGCTGGATTTCGGCCGGTGTGGAGACGGAGCTGCAGAACAATGCCATCACACATGGTAGAGGTAAACACAGGGCATTTTCAGACATTCCCTTAGATAGATTAATGAAACCAACACATCCCAAGTTTTACATCCAAATAACTGGATGCACCAAAAATCATATTTTTCCCCCTAATCATGGAATTTGCACTTCTCAAAGAGAGATTTCCATATAATAAGCAGCAAGTTCTCAGAGAGCTAGGGAAAGTCTACCTTTCAGTGATCACCACATGCATGTATATTTATCTTTAAAGCTCCATATCATCACTACAATTACCCCACAGACGAGTTACCCAAAGACACAGGCACTCAAATATTAGCAAGTCTCTACAAAGTTAAGCAAAGCTGGCTTCAACTCAAATCAACAAACTCCATAAAGTTATGAGTCTGGGTACTAGTCTGTGCTGATAAACAGGCACAACGCCAAATACTGTGTCCTGACTAACATCACAATTTGTGGGTAAGAGCCACACCCTTAACCCTAAAGCCTTTCTGGCAGCTTTTATTCCCTAATACAATAAAAATGGACCCCACATAAGTTCTGGATTCTGTTGTGCTTGTAACATGACTGGCAGGCACAGAAGTCTCCGAGGGCCCTCATTATTACCTCACCTGCACAAATCACACTGCACACCCACTTTTCAGATGAATAGATTAAGAAAGAATTAAGTGGACTCTTAGAAGGTATAAAGAAAAAAAGAACAGAAAGAAAGAAACAGAAAGCTACTGACAGACAACAAGCAAGTGCAGAGAGGCCTACTACCTCTCAGAGCAACATTCTTTCTCGTACTGAAATCTAATGGAAGCAACACAAAAAGCAGAACTCTAGGAACGCGGCCACAGATTCTGCAAAGATCTAAAATTGATAGCTCCTAAAATTCATTTGTGTTTACATCTGGTAATGCAAACACAGATTAATGCATGAAGGGTGGGAGAAAAATCTAGAGCACTCGGAGTTTCAAGCTCTCAGGGCTGACCTACAATCACCTAGTATCCACGTCCGTGCCTCAGTTTCCTCCATCTATCGAGGAAGGAAGACAAGAGATAGGAAGTATTAAAGGAAAGGAAGCCATGCATGCTGCTGATAAAGGAAACCAGAGCTGTGTTGAGGATGAACTAATTAACTTTAATCAAACATCTATTTTTAAATGCTGGGAAATGATCACATAAACTGGCAATAAAATAAAGGGACCAGCCATAGCTGGATGGCGTTCAGTCCCCAGAGAAATCTCTAAATTCATACAAGCCTGGCTAAAACTGCAGATTTGGCCAAAATGGTCAACAGAGCTGAATGCTTTAAGAACGACATTAATTCTCTCCTGTAAATTTCCACAGTGCCTTTGCAGGAGCCACCACTGCCCCCAGGGAGGGTACCAAAGCTGAAAGAATATTAATATTAAGCAATTGCAACACTTTTTTTTTTTTTTTACATACAGAGAGAGAGAGAGAGAGAGAGAGAGAGAGAGATCTATCTATCTAGCACCTTGCCATCCATAATGGATTTAATCAGGACCCCAGCAGGAGGAAAAAAACCACAAAAGGCCTATTTCTCCCCAACAAAAGCCACAGCAGCCTGAAACAAACCTAGAGCTATTTGGTTTTTTTATTTTATTTATAGGAACAGACCTTCTATCCCAGGTTCCTCAAGATAAGCCACCAAAAACTGCACCTGACAGACCCGTGGAGCAGCCATCCTCAGAGCCGGATCATTGCAGAGAGAGAGACAGAGAGGAAGAAGGGACACAGGGAGGGAGGGAGGGAGGGAGGAGGGAGGGCGAGTGCGGCGAGGCAGGCTCCAGAGCACTTGTCAACAATCCTCCCCTGTACGTAATAAGCAGGCGGCGGGGCTGCAGATTCCGGCGGTGCAGATTCCGCGCAGCAATAGGACGGCCGCAGCCCCGGGCCCAGGGGGAGGGGAGGCGCCAAGGAGGGGAGGTTATTTATGTGTAGGGGAGGGAACCCAACCCCAAAGGGGAGGGGTTGGGGGGCGCTCTTCCCCCCTCCTGATCCTGGGGTGGTGGGGGCCGCAAAAGAGCGACTGGCTTTTCTCTATCCAGGCAATGCAATTCCAATTCCCCCCAATCTGCAATGCAGATGAATCCTTGTTTGAGAATTTCTGAGGGGGGGGGGGGGTTGTGGAGGGGAAAGACAGGACACCTCTGATGGGGGCAGTCAGTTTGATGGTCCACACGTCTGCCAGACTGCCCCCCCTCCATGCACACATTTCACCCCTACACAAGGCAAGGAATGGGGGTCGGTGGCACATTTTCAATGGCATCCCTTTTTAATATCATAATCTGTGTCATTCAGCACTTGCCTTTTATTTATTTTTATTTGTTTTTTTGGCTGGGAGACCTGGGCAGTGATCCAGACAGACTGCAGAAATTTCTCTCCACAGGCTCCTCCTCCAGCCCTCCCCTTCCTTTCCTCCCACTCCTCCCCTTCATCCCCTCCCTTCTTTCCCCTCCTCTCCCTCCAATCCTGGCTACCAGGGTGCTTTATTACTCCTGTGATGACCGCCAGGGCCACCACTGCCCTCCCCGCCCCCAGCACACGGACGGCCCTCCCCCACACACGTAAATTCATCTCATCTAATAACACAGAAGCTGTTTCTCCTCATTGTTTCTGGAGGATCTGTCACAGAACAGGCTCTGTGGCCTGGCAGCTGCTTGGGGGTGGGGGGTGGGGGGGGGAGGCAAGAATCCAACAAGGCTGGCCAGCTCCCTTCATTTGTCATAAAGCTATTTGATTTTAAAAGTCAATTCTTTCAAAGCTTTTGAACTTCAGCTGGCAATTATAATGTCCAAAACACATGCTCTGAACACCATCCCACACTCTACTCTTTATGCTTTTCCAATGAGGGGGGAGTGGTGGCATGCCATCAAAGAACCCACATGCTAAATTTAAAGTTTTACCTCAGATGCATCCAAGGAAGCTGGGAAAAGAATGCCCCTTACTATTACTTTTGGTTACTTGTTGTTTAACCACTGAATGAGCCACTCCTAAATTTTAACTTACTTAGACCTCATAAAAACCCTCAAAGCTGAGGCCAGCTTTGCTAACGGCATCTAACAGCTACCCAATGCTGGTAATTCTGCTTTCCACGATGACAGTCTTCTGTCACCTGAATCACCAGAGCATATCTACCTGCCTCACTTTTAAATGGGGGGAGGGGGGAATAAATAAATATATATATATAAAATCAATCACAAGGTTGGTGATGGTCTTTTGTGACTTCTCCTTGCTCTCCACCATTTGAAAATCAATTACAGGCAGGGCCTTAGAGACAATCTAGTAAAATATCCCCCACTTTACAAATGTGCAAACTGAGGCTTATGCAAGTATGCCTTTTAACCAAGATCAGAGCTCCTTATAAGGTCTCAACAGAAGGTCATCCAAGAATCCTGGGGTTATTTGGGGATGGGGTAAGCTAACCCACCAGAACCACCTCATGATACAATTCCCAGCCGAAGTCTCGGGGATAGAAAATCCCTGTCCAATTCTATCATGCTCTGTATGTGAGCCCACAGAGCAGACCCTCATTCAGCTGTCTCCAGTGTGGTATATTCCTATAATGTTGAACAACAGTTTGGCATGTACCCCACCACAGCATAAGTCATGCACAGTCAATTAAAGGACATTTAAGGGATGAGTATTTGGCTTTTTTCCTCTTCTTTCTACTGGGACTTGTCTTTTGGCGCCTTCAGTAATCAAAAGCACCCAATGTAGAACTGGAAATATCGTATGGTAATTCTGAGAAAAGGTAAGGACGAAAGCAGGAACCACAAGACCTAAAATAACTGGCCAGAAACACAGCTCGATGGACCACATTTGGATACTGGCCATCCCTGACATCCCCGGCTCTGATGCCTCCAACATGAGAGCATACACAGCGATCATCAGCCCATCCCAGGTAGGCAGTGTCTGCTTTATTCTTCATCTCTACTCTCCCTGACTTCCCTGTTTCTTCCTCTTCCCATTGCCTGAAAAATGAGGTACTTAAATTTAAAAAGAGAAGACCTCAAAGGAACCTGGGTGGCTCAGTAGTTGACCGTCTGCCTTTGGCTCAGGGCATGATCCCAGGGGTCCAGGGATGGAGTCCCAAGTCAGGATCCCCAAAGGGAGCCTGCTTCTTCCTCTGCCTATGTCTCTGCCTTTCTCTGTCTCTCATGAATAAATAAATAAAATCTTAAGAAAAGAGAGAGAGAGAGAGAATCTAAAGGAGTGCTGGCCTGGACTGCTTTTTCTTCCAAGACCACCTTCAGGATCTGATCACGCATTCCATATTCCCTAAAATACATGCTCCATTAGACTTGTGTGTCCACTGTGACCTGTGCTCTGCTGCTGGGTCATGAAAAGAGCTGAAAAACTTGCCTGTTGGCTTCAGCAGGTGCAGGTTTTGGACTGTTTGGACAAAATGCTGATTTACCAAAGAGGAAACCCATCAAAAGTACCAGATAGATGGATTAACAGCAGCTTTGGAAGGACATGCAATAAAGCTGAAAACTGTGTCCTGTTTCTGAATAAAATGACAAGGTTCAATCCTGAAATTCTGATCAAGAGGGTAGTGAGCGGCAGGGGGAGAAAGGTGTCCCTTCATTACAAGGTGGTGTGACGGACAGTACTATCAACTCAGTTTCAACCTTCAAGGATCAGAGCAAGTTCCAAGTTTTAAATGAAGACACCCTCCGCCAAATGTCATCCACGTCAGTCTTCCTGTTTTAGTTTAATATAAAGAATACCTATAAACCAAACAGCCAAAACCAGTTACTAAAACACTGTCTATATGCTTCTACCTACCCTACTTCATTATTTTTTAATTTAAGCATATCTATCTGTGCTTTATTATGGACTTATTGCTGTGGTGGGGCAGCGGCAGGAGGAGGTGAGAGGCTCAGTGAGTTAAGCATCCCAAACCTTGGTTGTGCCTTGGGTCATGAATTCAGGGTCCTGGAATCTGACCCTGCGTGGGACTCAGTGCTCAATGGGGAGACTGCTTCAGATTCTCTGCCTCTCCCCCTCTGACCTGCTCCCCACTTGCACTAGCACTCTCATTAATTAATTAATTAATTAATTTTTAAAGGGTATAGCTCAGTGTTAAGTCTCAGGGGATTTGTTTCCCCCCAACTCAACATTGGGTTACTAAGATCATGAATCATCGTTTTTGCTTATTCTTTGCTTATTTTCACTGTTGTTCATCACACTCCACTGTATGAATATTCCACATTCTAATGATCTCATCCAAGGGCATCTAAGCATTGCCAGCTTGTTGCTATCACGAACCATGGTGCAAACTTCCTTCTGCTTGCCCCCTGGAAAGCATGCACTGGAGTTTCTCTGGGATACATACCTAGAAGTGGAACTGTTAGAAATCCTTGAATATGCAAACACAAATTTACAAGTTAACGGCCAAATGGTTTCCAAAGCAGCCATCAATTTTGGCGTTTGCACCAGCAATGCATCATTGTAATCTCCAAATGCTTAAATATAAAGATCTAGGACTCTAGAGAAAAAGGTACACCAATTGCTATTTCAGGAAGGGTCTCCTATCCTAAGAAACACTGTGTAGCCAGCCAGCTATCATAGCCACCATCCACCTAATTATCACCTAAACACCAGGACATCTGAGGACATATTTTGCTCCTGAGAGCTTCAGAACTAAGGACCTACCTGCGTGTACAACCATTTCATGACCTCCAAGTTGGGCAAAGTCCAGCAGCCCACCAGCTGCACTCAACATTTTAAGAAAATCAAGGAATAGAGCAAACCCCAATCTAGGATTTGGATAAAATGTGAGAAGCAATTCACTTGCAAATTTCATCAAATTTGGGTATCTAATAGTGTTGTGCAGATTAATTAAAGAAGCTGCTTCATAAGCATTAAGACTTGTTTTATTCATGTATCCAATCAAGGAAGTCAGCTCACCTTGAGAGCCGGGACCTAACTCATAAAAGGAAAGACAAGCCTTAACAAAGTAGGGACAGATTACCAAATACTCCTTCACTCCCATGATCTGCTTCCAAAAGCTCCCCAATTTCCTGCCACCTATGTAAATTATTGCATACAAAAAGTGGCACCTTATCAATCCAAATAAAAAAAAAAAACATTTCTTACAAAGGAGGAGTAGGGTGGAGTGGGTTGCCATGTGTGAGACAAGGTGTACAAGGTTATAGAATCTGAGAATTTCATACAGGAAATAGTGAGTTTTCATGATCACACTGAATTCACCATGTACTCCTAAAGTACGTATGTTATTTGGGCTGAATAATATTGATCATATCACCTATGTTATGATAAAAGCCAATGCAAAAAAGTGATCCACAGTGCGAATATTTGATTTTCAAAAATATCATTTAAGTGCAGGCCTTCTGCAGCAGCCAACATAGTAGTAAACATTACTTGTCAGCATTCTATTTAAATAAAAGTTAATACACTAGCAAAACACCAAGCAGAAGTAGGTACACACAGAGCCTGACTTGGACTCTTTCCAAGAGGGCTTGGTAATTCCTGAAGCACCAACGGTGTTCAACTGTATAATACATGTGGCTGGCCCTATAGCCAATGTGACTTCAAAGCCACGCTGTACAATTATAAAATAATACCAATAATTACAAGAACACAGTACAGAGATTGAGGCAGGGTGACTGTATATCAACTAGTGAAATTCAGTTGCTATGGATTTAGTCACTAATACCAATGAAATGGGACTACAATTAAACCAGAAGTTCAAATTAATAACCTACTAGAAAGGACAATATTCCAACAGGTTTTTTTGGTCAACGTCTAGCACTAAGAACCTTGATGACTCATAACACACACAGCACACTTTGGACGAGGCTGCCTGGTTCTAATCCTACTCTTCATTAAGTGTCTGAACTTCAGGGGAGAATTGAGGAAAGTCCTGTGTCCTCCCTCTGTTAATTACATGTAAGGACAATAGTTGGTTAAATTAAGGCATTAAATTAATTATATATGTAAAAGGGTTGGTGGTATATAGTAAACAATTCATAAGAGCTACCTCTATGCCTTAATAAACTCTGTGCTAATGAATTACAGAAATTTTTGTCAAATATATACTTTTAATTATTTGGTTGTAAAAAGACACAAGATAAAATATGCTTCGGCTTTATTCAATATATTTTTTAAATGACTTGGGTAGGGGTGCCTGGGTGGCTCAGCCAGTTAAGCATCTGCTTCCAGCTCAGGTAATGATCCTGGGGTCCTGGGATCGAGTCCCACATCAGGCTCCCTGCTCAGCAGGAGTCTGCTTCTCCCTCTTCCTCTGACCCTGCTCCTGTCTGTGTGCTCTCTCTCACTCAGTCTCTCAAATAAATAAATAAAATCTTTTTTTTTAATGATTTGGGTAATGCATTTATAAAAAGGTAAACACAGAAATGATGCCAAGTTGGATAAGATTAACAGTGTTGACACTATTTTGAAAACACGACCTTCAGAAGCATCCAGAATTCAACCAGAATTACAACATGGTCATTTGACCTACTTAAGAACACTGAATAATGGAAAACTAGGTTTAAGAAGAACTAAAGAGCTGACTCAGGTCACAACTGAAGCATTGTCAATCTCCTCAAATCTGATTCTGACAAAACCCATACTCTCTTAAGCTGCTATGTGGGAACAAACTGAAAAAATATTTCTAGAGAGTAACTTGGTGATAAATGCCAACTCTTAAAAGTTTGTAATTCAGCGAGCTCCCTTCTAGAAAGTGATACTAGGGTATTAATCAGAGAAAACATTTATGTGCAAAGATTTCAACATACTTTAACAATTTTGTTGCTCCTTTTACTGGTTCAAATTCTATTTACACCCAATTAAAAAAAAAATAAGTGGCACCCAGCTGGCTCAGTAGGTGAAGCATGTAACTCTTGATCTCAGGGTTGTGAGTTCGAGACCCATGTTGGATGTAGAGACTACTTAAAAATAAAATCTAAATAAATAAATAAATAAATAGGAAGTTTTTACATCCGCTTCCTAAGACCTACAGTAGACTAACAGTGCTTTGGTTTTCCAACCTGATGGCACCCCATGATGGTGCATAAAGGCCCAGAGGTAACTTGCTCCTGTGTGTATGGCAACTGATATATTGTCTTAACTTGATCTATCAAGCCTGACTTTGTACATGCTGTTACGTCTTTTGGAATAGTCTCTCCTCTTTGTCTTCCTAGAAAGCCCCTGCTCCTCCTCCTGGCAGACTTCAGGGGACACCCACCTTCTGCTCTGCAGGGGCTACTTTTAGGGTAATACCCAGTTATGAGCAAACATCTACCCAACTGCCATTTTCTCGGACCAAGAGGATTTAGTCTTGAGGTGCCTGGCTGGCTCAGTTCAAGGAGTATATGACTCTTGATCTCAGGACTGTGGGTATGGAGAAAACATAAATCTGTGGGTTTTTTGCTGTTTAAAAAAGGGGGGGCGCACCTGGTGGCTTAGTAGTTGAGCATCTGCCTTCAGCTCAGGTCATGATCCCAGTGTTCTGGGATCAAGTCCCACATCAGGCTCCCCTCTGTGTATGTCTCTGCCTCCTCTGTCTCTAATGAATAAATAAATAACATCTTTAAAAAAAAGAGGATTTAGTCTTGCTTATCTTAAGAACCCTCAAAGTACCCTCTAGCATGGGCCTAGAGAAAATAGCTGAGACCCAATAAATATTGTTCAAAGAAGGCATTTCAGGCCTCCATTGCCTGACACTCTCTCACTTTGGAGGCCCCGTTTCAGACCTCCAAGCATTGAATCGCACCCCTTTCTTCCCAAAGAAGAGTTATCAAGAATTATCTCTGTATTTACAAGTATTTGGCTAAGAACATATCATGTAATTTATAATACACTGCTTTTTCAGCATGCACGGGTTTTTAAAAAAATCCTAATTTTGAAGACTTTAAAGAGAGAATATGTTTGAGTGTGCAGGGAGGGACAGAGGAGAGAAAGAATCTCTGGCAGACTCCCCATGGAACATGGAGCCCAACACGGGGCTCAATCTCATGATTCTGAGATCACGACTTGAGCAGAAATCAACAGTCAGATGTTTAACCAACTATGCCACTCCAACGCCCCATGAATTTTTCTCTTGGGAAAAAGATCTAACCTTCAAATCTTCAGGCGAAAGAATTTTATGAACACTATTTAACACTCAATAACCTTTACACTGTTTTCTCTTGACTTTAATCCCTTTATTAATTTCAATATTAAAGTCCTTTGCTTTAGAGTCAGTGACTTCTTCCAGTCTATAAAACTCTTGAGTCTTCCTCAAAGATTTGCCTTTTATACCCTGCTAACTTAGATGAATTCATTTCTTTACTACCATGTTCATATAACAGCCAAAATTTTACTGTAATCCTTCTACCTTCTTCACAAAGCGGAACTACATGGGACACCTGGGTGGCTCAGTGGCTGAGCCTTTGGCTCAGGGAGTGATCTGGGGGTGCTAGGATCGAGACCCACATCAGGTTCCTGAATAGAGCCTGCTTGTCCCTCTGCCTATGTCTCTGCCTCTCTCTCTCTGTCTCTCATGAATAAATACATAAAATCCGTAAAAAAAAAAAAAAAAAAGGAACTACATTGATCACATTAACAATTCTGTCTGTATTCTCCATGGCATTTTCCTTCAAGGTTTCATGTGCCATACTGACAACTAATGCTGCATATGGAACATAATTTAAGCTTTACACGTTTTAAAGAGGAAAAACAAAAATCACATTCTCCAAACCTTGGTAACATGAGGAAAAGACTCACAATGCTTTATATTGCAGAGATTCTACTGCATGAAACATTCAATGGAGTTTTAAAATATGTAAGTGTAAAGAAATTAGACCAGAGGAGATAAAACAAGCTGGAGAGAAGAAAGGAAAAGGAAAAGGAAAAAAGGGAAAAGGAAAAGAAAGAAAAAAATGTAAAGAATGTAGACCAGAGGAGATTAAACAAGCTGGAAAAGAAAAAAAAAGAGAAAAGAAAAAGAGAGAAAGAGAAAGAGAAAGAGAAAGAAAGAAAAGAAAAAGAAAAAGAAAAAGAAAAAGAAAAAGAAAAAGAGAAAGAAAAAGAGAAAGAAAGAGAAAGAAAGAGAAAGAAAGAGAAAGAAAAAGAAAGAAAAAGAAAGAAAAAGAAAAAAAGAAAAAGAAAAAGAAAAAGAAAGAAAAAGAAAAAGAAAAAGAAAAAGAAGGGAAGGGAAAAGAGACAGTATTCTCTCCAGTGGTAATCTTCCTAGTTTTCTGAAATTTCCACATTTTCTACAATTAATGTTAATACAGTGAAACAGGAATCTTAACAATTACTTAAACGATACCACAGGAAGGTGGGTGTGTTGCTGGAAAGAAGTAGTACTGATCACAAAAAATAGTACTCGATGAAAAAAGTCATATAAGGGCACCTGGGTGGATCATTCAGTGAGGCGTCGGACTATTATATCATCTCAAGTCTTGATCTCAGGGGCAGGAATTCAAGCCCCGCGATGGACTCCACATGGGGTGTGGAGCCTACTTAAAAAATTTTTATATGAAACGTGGACTCACATGGAGCTAACAAAAAACAAGGATCAAGTAAAGAACAGCAGACAATGACAACGTTGACACCAGTATTACATTGCTGTATTGAAGCCAGGGATAACGTGAATACCGTGACATTGATACCACAGGCCACAAGTGTTTTCAAATTGCCCAACACAGGAAGGCCTGGGTGGTTCAGTGGCTGGCTGCCTTCAGCTCAGGTTATGATCCCAGGATCCTCTGCTCCCCCCCGCATATGAATAATTTTTTTTTAATTGCCCAACACACTCAATAAAGGCATGTAAACAAAACAGGCATGTGTTTTCACTCAGTTGCCACTGCCTCTATACATGACATACCATTAAAGAAGCTAAAAGAATGCTTGTAAATTGAACTACACTGGCTACCTAGAACCACCTCCCGCCCAAAACAATAACAAAAGATAGAGCTTGAGAACAAAAGGCTAAGAACGTGACCGCTATGCTCCTCCTGTCTCTGTAGCTACACTTGTTCATGTGGTAGGTAGCCTGTAGCCTCGTATGTTTTGTTTGGTTTGGTTTTTAAACTAAATCTAATCAGACCAGCTAGGTATCAAGGACTCATGGACTCCTAAACGGTTAGTGGCTACCGTAATGACAATGCAGATACAGAGCATTCCCATCATTGTGCAAAGTTCTACATCTACAGGTTCTCAAGACACCATGACCATGTCTGCGGGCAGCAGCAGTCTATGTCTCTCTGTTGTCCTCCGCTCAAGCTCAGACCCAGTAACCAAGGCAAGTCAGACAGACGGGGACATCTTCCCAGGCAGCGGGGTGAAAAGGAGAGGGGAGCAAATGGAACAGCAAGCTGACAAACCCCCTCCAGTTCAACAGCAGATGGCTCCTGGTGTAATCAGTCTAGCTTTCAGACGTGGGGAAAAGGCAGAATCACAGGTTAGAACCATTTATAAAAAAGCCACGAGCTTATTCAGTAAACCAAAAACTATAGAGAAAACTCTTTGCAAAGCATTACTCCAAAAGGTGGTTTTTATCATCAAGGATTTTAGGCAATCTTGATATAGCTCAACGGTAAAAGGCCAGCAATCACCAATTAATCCTCACATACAAGCCACATCGAATTTTTCAGAGTTAGACACGCATGTTGCCACTCACCAGGTTAGAGGCACACAAAGAAAGGTGTAAACCCACACACAGATGATTCTGGGCTCACTGCTAGCTCCTACAAACACACACACCCTGAGGAGACATCCAGAAAGAAACTATCACCCTGAATTCATTACCATATGCAGGTGAGCTTCGAGGAGTCACAGAGGAGGCCTGTCCTTTTTGTTTATCTTTTCACACTCCCCCTTTTCACACACACCCCCCAAGTTATACAAAAGGATCCAAATGTTTCCTACCCCAACCGCACAGGATAGGATCTGGCCAATTAGGAAGAAAACCTGAAACAGGCCATAAACATGAGCTGATCATTCGTCACTGAAACAGAACCAAATGGGACAAAGGGAGGTCTCAAGTGTTCCATTTGACCTAAGTAACCTGCTCCCATTGGGACCCAGTTACTTGTACAGCTAGAGCTACAATGACGTCAATGCTCACAACAATATATCAATTTTTTGTGATGCATCCAATATTGCTTTAAGTGGCTAAAATCCAGGAATTGTGGTTTAATGATTTGACAGGTTCTGATGTGAGTGGTTACATAACATAGCTTCCATCGCTTCTCAGAACCTGCTGTAAATATAGAAGCCCTAGAATCTTCTTCCCTTGACCCTAACCTGATGTTGCATTGCCATGCTAATGTGTTCCCATAGTCACTTTCTCCCTTTGCCTGCCTCCCAGCCTCTCGCCCTCCAATCCAGCTGGCCCAGATCCATCTTCTTCCACAGACCACGAGCCAGCTCAGAAACCTCAGAGACAACACAAATCATGAGCTCTGCGTACCAGCCGGGGCACCCCACATACGCAAACCTAACTCCTGCTATTGCTATAGGTAGGAGAGGCCTTCCCAACACCACTGAGAAATGACCTAGTGAGGACAACCACACAGGGTTCATACTTCCTCCTCGCTCAGTCAGAGTTTCTGTGCTCCATGTCTTAATTACAGGATGATGGCATCCAGGCCCAGGGAATGGGGCACACGGATTTTTTAATACAGTCCCTGATGTATGCACTTTTAGCACACGGCTACCGCTCTTAGGGGAAGTAGTTAGGTAACGTGTATCTAGAACCTCAATCACAATTACCCTTTGAATGCTTGCTCCCTGCCAGATATTAAGGACTTTAAATAAATCATCTCATTAATCCTAAGAATACAGCCTCTGAGAAAGAAATTATTACTCCATTTACAGAGCTGGGAAACAAGGAACAGGAGCCAAACAGAATGTCCAAGTCACGTGTGCAAGCACTCTTCTCCCTTGGTGGGACCACAATGCCATCCTTTCGGGGATGACAGCACGATCCTCCCTGCCAATTTCCCGGAGCGGAGCTGGAGGGCAGTGGCCTCCTGGGGCTGGAGCTGGCGGGAGGCTGAATACATGGCAGTTCTCCCCAGCAAGCCTAGATCATCTGTGCTCACAGCTCCAGGGCCCTGAGCTCAGGCCACTGCAAGTGAGCCTGCTCCGAAGTCCACGGTCCACAGAAAGGTGCAGTTCGGGTTCA
This sequence comes from Canis lupus familiaris, assembly GCF_011100685.1. Taxonomy (NCBI): domain Eukaryota; kingdom Metazoa; phylum Chordata; class Mammalia; order Carnivora; family Canidae; genus Canis; species Canis lupus. Next base: position 15,912,211 of record NC_049256.1, on the reverse strand, counting down.
TAGAAGAGCCTGTCCTTGAAAATGTACAAGATAGTAATGCTCTGAGCTCTCTGGGGCTACCCCAGCGGTCAAGTCCTCAGGCACAGCAGGCTTGAGCTTGCAGATTTTTCACAAAGGGGCTAAGAATCTGGAGCAGAAGGTCTGTGGAGTCGGCCAGCGCCAAGGGCCAGGATCCTCCCATCCACTACCAAGAGCAGCCACTTGATGGCAATCTTAACCTATTCCCTTGGAAGTTGTCCATAAAGAGCGACCCCAGGAGGGTAGGAGCAGCAAGAATGGGCTGCAGAATGTGCAAAGTGCTAGCAAAGGCGCCTTTGCATGGCCTGAGGAGGCTGAGGCCAGGGAGCAGAAGGAAGGATGAAAAGAAGATGCCAGCATTATGCTCATGTCCACATACCTCTCTGGGGGCTTTGGGTGGAAGTGATGGTACAGGTTTGGCAGTCAGACAACTCAGGAAGGTGGAAATTTCTCAGACTCCACGACACAATCACAGTGGGCTCTCCATCAACATATTGAAGTGTGAGGCACAGAGACAGTAACTAACATGATAATAAATCAATGTCAAGCTCCTGCTTCTGATCTCAGCATCTTGTCCCCTGAAACCATAGGGAAAAAAAGCCAAAAAATGGGGCACGGGAGGGGGAGGGGGAACCAAGTTTCCTTCATGGCTGGTGCTACACCTGTTGAATAAAGCAGCCCAGCACCTGTCTTATTTAAATTGTAAACAAGGGAGAGGGGCATAAAAGCCATGTGCAGATGCACATCTTCTAGAGAGAAGGCTGTCCAGGAAAAAAAGAAAAAAAGGAATACACCATAAATTACATTCACTGCATACTTCTATTTCAGTGGCAGGAAGATTAACATCACAAGCCCGGGGGGTGGGGGGGTTGGGGGGAGGGCAGTATTATCAGAAAAAACCTTCCGTGGTCTTAGCAAGGATAATGACACGTTCCCTCACACGGCTGAATCCGACCCTTTGTGACAGCTTCGTAACTCTTGGCTTCTCGATTTATAAGAAGAGTTCAGGCAGAGAGTGGAGAGTTTGCCAATATTTTCCTCTGAGGGATTCAGAAAGTGCCAGCTGAGAGCCTTCCAGCTCACCCTTTAAAACTCTGTAACACTTTCCAACTGAGTAAACTGGAAAGGCCCTTTTCAAATAACACTGGTCTGAAGTTGGGTAAAAACTGCTGAGTGAGGACAGGGTAAAGCCTCTCTGATACAGGCTAAGCAATCTGCAATGCAGATCCCACCAGAAATTACAGGCCTCCTGCACCCCAAGACAATAAATGTGCACTATTTCCACTGGTGTGTCACCTGCCCTAGCTGTGTGTCTCTGGAGGATTCGCTGACCTTCTATAGCAACACTCTAAATGGGGAGTGATGCTATAACCCACTAACCCCATAAACGTGGGTTCAAACTCCTTCATGAATACGCCCAAGCCCATCAGAAGGAAGGTAGCTGAATTAAGACAGATAAAAGTTTCTGGGGCAGCCCCAGTGGTGCAGCGGTTTAGTGCCGCCTGCAGCCCAGGGCGTGATCCTGGAGACCCTGGATCGAGTCAAACAACAGGCTCTCTGTATGATGCCTGTTTCTCCCTCTGCCAGTGTCTCTGCCTCTCTCTCTCTCTCTCTCTCTCTCTCTCTGTCTCTATGAATAAATAAATAAAATCTTAAAAAAAAAAAAAAGTTTCTGAAGTGAGACTCTGAGCTGCACTGGAAGACAAAAGAAACTGTTCAAAGCCACTGGAACACTGGAAGGGAACTGCTACTTGGGGCATCACCAGAAGTTGGCAGGGGAAGTCTCAAACACAGATGTCTTTCCTTGTCACCAAGACCAGGAGCCACACATGACCAGGATGCCCACCTACCTGCCAAATGGAAACATGGACCCGCTTTAGGAATACACCCAGAAGATCCTGGTGGGGCAAGACACACGGGAAGAGGCCCTGTGTGCAGCAAGAGCTGAAATCATCACTGCCACAGTATGAACGAACCAACACCACTAGCGAAAGGTCAGGGAAAAGGAGAGAGGAGGAATGGGGTGTCCCAGACATGGAGCATGAGCAGCTCTGAAGCTCCAGAAAGAACCCATAAAGCTCTCCTAGCACAACACGGAGACGGCCTAGTGGACAGGCTGGGCTGACACTGGCGACACTCTGGTCCTTAATAGGCAGACCTAAGGTTATAAAATAGGCTCTTATTTCCCTCACTGACCCCAAACCTCCTCATATGAGACACCTGCACTGCTTTATGACCTTTCATAAAGTAAATCATGAGGAAGCTAGTTTGGGACTCTGCAGAAATCCCCTAAAGACTAAAGAGAAAGCTAGAAGGACAGAGGACATTTGGCAGCAGGTGAGCTTAAGTAATAAATTGTAAATTAAGGGATTTATGAGCCACAGGGTAATTTCCCAAAAGCACACCCAGTTATCACCCTTCTGGCTTTAAAGATATGCCATACAAGACACTAAACATTTAATGTGGCTCACATAATAACATGTTATTTCCAAAAGCTAGGTAAAAGGTCCTCTAAATGTGGGAGAAATGGGATCTAAGAAATTCACAAGCAAAGCAAAACTGCACTAGGCCATCGCAGTAGATCTGGTAATAATTAAAGCCCCGTAAAAACACACATCACAGAATTCAAATCATGACATGGTGGGGATTGAGAAAGCATCAGGATCTCCAGGTAGGAGGGGATGGGGGTGGGGGGGATGTTACCATTGAGGAGAGTGAACACAGATAAACTCCAAGCCTGAACAAGTCACTTCTGCCTGAGGGCAGCCCTATCTGGGGACTCCAAGGCTCTTCCCTACCTGTACACATTGAGACGTAGAACTGGTTGGAAAGCATTGCCCTAAATTACACTTAAAGCATATAAAAATAAATCAAATTTGTGTAGAAAATACAAATAAAATGAATTTGTGTATAACACATAGGATTATTCAACCTTGAATAATGTCATGAGTTTTATGACATGGACAAGAGAAACATCTTTCCAGGGCCATCTTGATTACCACTCCCTCCCCTGACCTCTGGAGCCTCTGAAAAACCCAATCTGCTCCTTCCTTAGGGCTCTTGGCCTACAGCAGCATCCCAGCCCAAGTCTTGTTTCAATCCCCACTGAAGTAAGGGATTTAGATAAACCCGGGAGGCCTCAAAAAGGGGGGTGGGGGTGGGGGGCATGGCACTCAATAAAAACCCAAGCTTAATTCCACCCAGTTGGGATGAACAATAACTTCTCCAAGGTCAAACAAGTTCTTGAGGGCTACGGACATACCAGGAAATTGTTCTAGTACCATAGCAGCACAAAAGGAAACATGGTAAAGATTAACATGGAAATTAACTTAATCGAAAATTAAAGTGAAATAAAATTGTTACCATCTCAGAGCCCTCCTGGAGTGCTAGTATTGGTAGTAGTACTGTTTGGCCCACCCCAAATTCCTAATGTTGAAGCTCCAATACCCTATGTGACTATCTGGACAGAGCTTGCAAGGAGGTGATAAAAGTAAATGAGGTCATAATGGGATGAAGGACAATAATCTGCAAGGGCCAGTGTCCTCATGAAGAAGAGGAAGAGACGCCTGTGCACACCCCCTCCCCTCCTCTCCCCCTCCCAGTGAGGATATGGCCACAGAGCAATCCCTCACCAGGAACAGGGCTGGATCTGGGACTTCTAGCCTACAGAACAATGAGAAATTTATTTCTATTGTTTAAACCACCCCAACCAGTCTACGGTATTTTCTTACGGCAGCACGAGCTGACTAATACACAGACTTTCACCAAAGCAGTAAGAGAATGAACAGAAATTAGCAATCTCACAATGCCACCCTATGTGTTTGCATCCTCAAGGCCATGGGGCAGCTCTCAGGCTCTGGATCAGAATCACTGCAATAAAAAACACATGCATTGGCAGAGAAGGGATATGCCCTAGGAATGCCTCTTTAGCACGCCTCTGGGGAAAAGCCATGTCTGGAACCCCAGTTCTGAGAATTCTTGAATTCTCACACCAAGGCTGCGATTTCTTAACACACAACAGCACCACCAGAGAAATGGGACACCAAACAGAGGAGGAGAGGCAGAGCTGTTCAAAAGCCATTTGGTCTGTACTCCACACAGCTCAGAACCAAAACCATAGCACCAGCTCAAGACAGAGAATCTGTCTTCACAAAGGCCACCATGAGATGGCAAAGGTCATTCATGGCCATGTCCAGTGGTAGGGATCTTATTCATGCCTTCCTAAAGCCAGGACCTCTAAGAGCTGCATACTGGGCATAAGAGATATACTGGCTTCCAGGCCCCTTCAAGTCTTGACACTCTTGCGCATCTGGTACATTCTGGGAAAATACCACAAACCCATGTGTCACTGTAAAAGCTCCTTTAAAAAAAAAAAAAAATAATAATCAAGACAACCATGGTAACAAACCCCAAAATGAACATACTTTCATTTGGAAAGAGGGAGGAGTAGAGCAACATTTCTGGGCTGATGGAAGAGTATGATATCTACAGTGGAGTGCTGGTCAGATGGGCTATATGAGCATTTACAAATCCATGGAATTGTACAAGTGAGATGTGTGGTTTCACAGAGCCTAAAGTTCACCTCAATTTAAAAAATAAAATAAATTAAAAAAAAAAAAAAGTAAGATCTGAGCAAGGAGTCCTAGGGTCAGATCCTGATTTGATTGCTTAGTTATGCAGCCTCATACAAGCTGCGTTAACATCTGAGACCCACTGCACAAACCCACAAAATTTGGATAGATTACAAATAAATGTTATGATATTAGAAGTAGTCACTTCTTAAAAGCCCAATTTTAAGTTATCTGACAATGTATCCTGTACCTGAACAGACAATCCACAAACATGGTAGAGAAAAAGGTGCAAGGGTGATCCAATTCCAAGAATCTTTATGATGGTATGACCAACGAATGTTATAACTATGAATAAACATGTGCCTTTAGAGGCAGGGGAAACAGCATAGGCTGTGATCCGGGGGTAGGGTGTCAGGCTGTGCGTATTTCCAAAACAAAACCAGGAGTCATATGTGGGACACTCGACCCCCTGAACAGAGGGGATGTGTCCACAGCACAGCAGAAGGTGCTGGAAGGGGGAGTGAGGAGCAGTCTATGGGCAGAGAGTGATCTGCACCCTGCTTCACACACCACACGCTCTGCAGAGTGCCCAGGAGTCCACTGAGCAGCCTGCTTGAGATCTCTCGCACTCTCCCCATGCTCATGATCTCAAAACATAATTAAAACACACACACACACACACACACACACACACACACACACATGAATTCGGGTGCATTTGGAACAGCAAGGCTGACAGACTAGTAGGGGAGGTGGTGGTGAGGAGACCTGATGGACACTGTGGCCCACACCAATTGGTCAGGGTAAGGATGCTCAGCTACCAAGCTAAGAGGCAGGGAGACACAGCAGGACCAAGCATGTGCTGAGGCCTGTTCTGACTGCTGCCTAGAGAGGGAAAAAGGCAGAAGTTGAGATTAAAGAGCATTAGGGTGTTCCAGCCAAAGCCAGAGATTTCAGACTAGTGGCATTAGTGCAAATTCAGATTCAAAAGATGTGAATTCATGGGCAGCCCCGGTAGCGCAGTGGTTTAGTGCCGCCTGCAGCCCAGGGCATGATCCTGGAGACCCGGGATCGAGTCCCACGTCGGGCTCCCTGCATGGAGCCTGCTTCTCCCTCTGCCTGTGTCTCTGCCCCTTTCTCTAGCTGTGTCTCTATGAATAAATAAATAAAATCTTTTAAAAAAAAAAAAAAAAGATGTGAATTCAGAATAAACAGCTTTTGCTAAAGGATGGAATGCAAAGTAAGGAAAAATCAGAGAAGTACAGATAACTCCAAGGTTTAGGGTGAAGCAACTAGAAGAATGGAACTGGCATTTATGGACAACGGGAAGACAGGCAGAGCAGAGGAGAGACAGTAGAAACAGTTGGCTTTGGGACACCTCATGTTCATGAGGCCTTCCACGAAATCAGTGAAGGCAAGTGGTAAGTGGAATTCAGGACAGGTTCAGTCACTGTCAAATGCTGCCAAAGGGGCAAATAAGGTGACACTGACTGGAAACTTGATTTGGCATTCAAGGTCATTATCAAGCCTTAATCATGGCCTGATTCTAGGGGTTCAAAGAAAAATGAAAGGGGAAAGGATATTAACACAAATAGAAGTAGTAGAGGGGACAGACTGTGTAGACATGTTCTCTCACAGAACTCTGCAGTGAGGAGAGAAATGAACAGCAGGAGGGAGATACAAGATCAGTAGAGGGATTATTTTATTATGAGAGCAACTACAACATGTTTTGTTTACTGATAGCAATCATGGAGGAGAGAAGTAAATAATGAGGAGGGATAAGTTCCAGGGTGACGTCCCTGTAGTTGACAGGAGAAAGGAGATCATAGATTTTCATCCTCTTGTCCTCAGGACCCCTCAAAGCCGGGCTTCTCTAGGGACTGTGACAGGGAGGAGAGAAAGCACGTGCACACATGCGCTCTCACACACGTGTGTTCTCTCACACATATTAAACACACACTCTCTCACACACATACACACTCTCACACCCACACACCACTACCTGTTGTAGGCTCCTTCTCTTAAAGCAGACCAAGATTTGACGGGATGAGGAGGACAGAAGCTGGGCACAGCTGACAGAGGAAGCAGCCTGAGAGAACTGGAGGGGGAGGGAGAGGACCTCAAGCACAAAGTGACAGGGAAGAAGAGCCATGAGAGTTGTTTTCTGATTCACAAAACCGTGTTCTAAAGATGCAATCAAGTATCAACCAAATGGAAGGGTTATCAAGAAATGCCCGGAGTGCATCACTTAGGTCCAGGACTGACCACGAGAAAGACATCAAGCCTCTTTGACCCAACCATTTTCCAGGATAAAAATGTAGCTTTGTGTTGTTGTTGTTTTTTTAAAACAAAGAATGCATTTAAGTTGTTTAGTGAAGTGTATTTAACCCTCAATTTCGCCCAGCTCTTTTCACATGAAGTGTTGTCTCACACATCATGGGGGGCACAGAAGAGTCTGAGGTTGGAATGTTCCAGAAAACCCAAGCTGCAGCCACTACTCAAGGGCAGCCTGAGCTGGCAGTGCCCACAGCTTACAGAGGACGTGGGCACTTAAGACATTAGCAGTTCCATTTGGGCAAAGCCTTGGGGTATAAGGCACTTTCTCCAGGAGGAAAAACAAAAAAAAAAACAAAAAACTGGGACACCTAGGTGGTCTCAGCGGTTTAGCGCCTGCCTTCGGCCCAGGGTGGAGACCCGGGATTGAGTCCTGCATTGGGCTCTGCGCAGGAAGCCTGCTTCTCCTTCTGGCCTGTGTCTCTGCCTCTCTCTCTCTCTCTCTCTCTCTGGGTGTCTCTCATGAATAAATAAATAAAATCTTTAAAACAAACAAACAAAAACCAACAGCTAGACATGAACACTTCAGGCCCAAAGCGGAAGGGAGAGGTTTGTGTCTCTCTTCTCCCCCCCACCCCCGATGACAGAAGGCAACCATACAACCAGGACAGTCTTTTCAAATATAGCTGTGTGATTAAACTTCCATTCGTGGGATGAAGTGCTGGGACTTCTCATTTGGACTCAGAAGACATTTTCTATTTTATGCAGTGGATGCTGAATTGCAGGAGTTGGGGCCATGTTTCATTTCACAGTCAAAACATCAGGAATCTTTGAGAAAGATTTTCAAAGAATTGAAAATTTTACTCCTTAAAGAAAACAAGGTGGCTGGGGAGGGAGGGTGGTGAGTTCCCCTGTGTCTGCACTTCCAACTGTGGCCCTTGATATCAATTGGCAGTTGTTGCCAGAAAGGCCCATCCCTCACCAACGAGGTGACAAGGCCGGTGGCCTTACTGGACTGCCAACCCAGTGGTTCAAGATGAACCTTAAAAATACAATTCTCTACCTCTAGGCGAAGAGAGGAAACAAATATATCCGTGCGCCGGTGACAGGCCTAAGGCGGGTACCCTAGCAGAAGGGGTGCCATCTTTTGATTCCCTCTATCAATTACAAGCTCTAATAAAGCCCAGAAACATGCCCACATTCATACTCACACTGTCTCCCCCACCCCACCCCCCTAAAGTGTCCTCCCCCAACGGAAGATCTCCCATTATTCTCCTTCCAAAGAAACGCCTATTAGAAAAAGTGTCCTCCTACAAATTCTTATTTTTAGAATGCTATCTTTACAGAGTGTTCCAAAATTACTTGTATCTAAGAGTTGGTTGAAAGCAAGGGAGCGCTGATGCAGAAAGCCGGGGTTTTAAAGTCTGGCTGCCAAGGACTACTTGTGTAAGCAAACGGCTAATCCACCCTGGTGTATCACTTCCTCATCTACAAAATGGTTTGTTCTGAAGATTAAAATGAGTGAAATGCAGATAAAGTGCTAGAATCAAAAGTGCGTCAATAGTGAATGCTCAATACAGACTGGCCATCACAACTACTGTAAGGTTCCAAGGAAAAGGATCCAGGGTCTCTTAAATCTACTCAAGACTCTCTGGCTGGCCAGAGGGCTTGCTTGATCTCAGATGACATTTATAGGAAGCAAATGAAACTCAAAATACAGCTAATAGCTCCCCTCTCTTACTGTGTAATTATGTGTACTCATTTGTGTAGCATGTTATTATTTAAATGTCCCTAATTTCAGCCCCAGTGGGCCAAGGGCCCTCAAAGAGTGGCCGAGGCCTCAGCCTCTGCCAGCCCTTCCCTAGGCTTTTGTCAAATTTATTACAGCCAGAAGAAGTGGCATTATCTACAGCAGGAAGCAGACAGACGGCTCTCACAATCAGCAAAAATCCGAGCACCGCCTCCCCCACGCCCGGCTATAACCCAACAGGCTATAATGAGGATTTCAATCCCTACACAGACAGGCTGCCAGGCTGTTCAGGACTCACATTCGCTACCTCTCCTAGGAGAAAACAAAAACCCTTGTTCCTTGTCAATTTAGAACCACAAAAGCAAGATTGATGGCAAACATGGATTTTGTGACATAAAATATGAAGTCTCCCTACAATCTTCTGTCTGCTTGGGTTATTATGACGACACGAGACCCACAGAAATGGGGCAGCAGAGCTCAGCCACTCAGATACAAGATGCCTTCTTTCTGTGTGCTGCTCAGACACCAGACACCACCCGCCTCACACAAGAAGGATGGAAGCATCACCCTAGCACGCCAATGATTCAGTGGAAATGATGTCAATTCATTCTCAAATTAGATAAAAAGTCACCTCACGCTCCTTCTCTTGGGGAAGGCAAGGTAGTATTTGTTTTCCCCCAGGAAACCCTGGCAGGATCAATAACCTAGAGACAACTTCTGAAAAGTGATCCGGGGAGGGGAATGGACCCCAAACGTCTTGTTTTCCACACTACTCCTTCAAAGATTCGGTGTGATTTTTCACCCCTTCTGCCTTTCCCAAATAAATGCTAGGTTCAAAGTGGTAGGACATGAGTTGTAATTTCAGTTCTGCTACTGCACAGAGGACAGATATGTGACCTTGGGGAAAAATCACCACCCAGAGCACTCACCAAGCCTCGCAAGGACATTTTATTCAGCTTACAGATGAAAACACCAGGGGCCTCAGAGGCAGGTCTCTACCCAGGTCCCCAAGCTGCAAAGCATGAAAATGGAGGCGGGGGGGGGGGGGGGGGGGGGGGGCCACAGGGACAGCAGCTATGCACCCCCGAACCTGGGCCCAGGCCCTCACTCTGATCCGTGTCCTCACGAGGGATGTGATCTAGGCACAGCTTCAAAACTCTACCACCAGACACGTTTCTGTGACAATTCACTCTGGACCAATGGATATCACTTTTTATAAGAGAACTTCAAGAGGTTCTGTGACTAACCAAAACAAAGCAAAAAGCCAAAACTTTTCACCTTGCAGAGCTGTGAAAACCACTCTCCCCCACTAACCCAGTCTTCATTTGCCCCACAGTGAAGAACCCCAAGATCGGGTGCTGTGATGTAAATACAGCCCAGGTCAAGGTCCTTCTACCACTCAGTATGTGAATGAGGACCACGAAGCGTCCACTATATAAGGAACATGCCTATGGGTACACAGAGAACATTGCTGGCAATCATCCCATCCCCCCCATCTCCCCCCACCCCGCCAAAAACGTCTGGGATGCTCCACTGCTTTCTGCCTTCCCTGGACCATGCCCTCTAAGAGAACACTACTGAGGACTAGGACATACGTAGGACTTACTCCCCAGTCAATGACTCTGGTTTCCTGATCTCTCCAGTAGGCCCCCAATGAGAAAGCACACTTTGACCTGGTGGCTGCCTCTCAAAAGAGGGAGATAGGTTCCCCTAGAAGTGTTATGGACATCCAGGATACACAGTAACAAGCATGTGGATGTGCACTGTCGGCTTGCACAAGCACCAGCAAGACCAGAAACGGGGATCTCCAGAGAGTCCTCCGTGTCTCAGTTATTTAAAAAGATACAAGAGGGCATCCTGGGTGGCTCAGCAGTTTAGTGCTGCCTTCAGCCCAGGGTGTGATCCTGGAGAGACCCAGGATCGAGTCCCACGTCGGGCTCCCTGCATAGAGCCTGCTTCTCCCTCTGCCTGTGTCTCTCTCTCTCTGTGTCTCTCATGAATAAATGAATAAAATCATAAATAAATAGATAAATGAATGAATGAATGATACAAGAGGGCAGGGCACCTGGGCGGCTCAATCGGTTAAGCATCTGCCTTCAGTTCAGGTCATGATCTCGGGGTCCTAGGATCCTAGGATCCCGTCCTGTGTTGGGCTCCCTGCTCAACAGGGAGTTTTCCTCCTCCCTCTCCCTCTGCGGTTCCCCCTGTTCATGCTTGCACACTCTCTCTCTTAAATAAAATCTTTTTTAAAAAATAAAAAAAAAACACCCCAAGAAGACAAATCAGTCTTTATCAGCATGAAATAACAACTACCACAACAAAACCCCCCTTTTCTTTATGAAACTGATACTAGAACTCTTTAAAGTTTTCAATGATCCCCACAGAGCGGTCTTTGCCAGTGTTCGTAGAATTCCTTAGCATTGTCAAACCTTTGACAAAGCCAATTAAAAAGGAGAGCTACCTTTGGTCAAGAGGCTAGCAGTACCTGTTACCTCTTGAAGGACTTCAGGTTTTGTTCTTTTACCTAAATTCCACCTTTATTTAAATCCTGGACACCTGGCTAAGGTGTCCTAAAAAGCTGGGGTTTTTTTCTCAGATGGGTTGGTGTTTTGGTTTTTGTTTTGTTTTGGTTAAGAGATTCTAAAACCTCTAAGGCATTACTGCTCCTACACAGCAGAACAAGCACGTGCCTTATCCACACAGTAAAATCTAAACTCACAGCTGTCCCTGCCCTATAGTAACGTCAGGATGCAGGGATATTCTCTCACCGCCCCACCCGCACCCCGCACCACCACCCCGCCCCCGTACTCCCTGTCACGCTCCCCTTAAAAACATAAAGCCAAACACTATGTTCAACGTGAAGCAATGACAAGAACAATTACATCACACAGGGGTCCGAATTCTAGGCTTCTGGCAACAAATTCTACTAATTTTGCTTTTACGTTTGTGAAAGATTGAAAAGAGGGAGGGCTATGCCCATATATGCGGATTCAGAGTTCAGGGGCTTCTTGTTTCAAGTCACACAGAAGAAAAGAGGGCCTGGGGTGGGTGGCAGGACAAACCATGGTGGCGTTCAGGGAGGGCATCCTTGAAAACCCTGCCATGGCTCAATGCACTTCCCGCCTGACAGCAGCAGTCCCAGTAAGAGGCTCCCAGACAACCAACCTTATAACGAAGCAGCCTGGAAAGACCATAGAAGGTCTAAGTGAGCCTGTCCTTCTGCACCCAGGCAAGCTATCAAGTGCCTCCATATGTCATGACTCTCACCCCACGACCAGAGCACAGGCTCAAAACAAAACAAAAAACACCACAACCTCCTCTCCCTTATCTCCTTGGTTCCAAGCAAGTACAAACTAGAACGTGGTCAAATATTCACATTTATCCAGAAATTCTAAAGGACTAACAAGTACAAGACAGACTATGGAATGCCATCAGGGCCACATCCCCTGAAATAAAATACAGCCTGTAACCAAATACGTGTTCTGAAACGGTTACCACTGGATGATTTCAGCCCCATCACCCTAAACCTGTGAAAAAGAGACAGCAGAAGAAACTCAGAGAAGACTTAAGTTTCCTTCCAGGCTTCAAGGAGACATCTGATAACTGTACAGCTGTGCTCTCAAATGCACAGGAATTCTGTGCCACTGGATCCCTGCGGCCAGGTAACCACCTGCCTGGCCTGACCCACAAGGATGGAAGCAGGTACTTAGGAGGTTGCTGAACCGGACAGCAGGAAGGGCGGGAGGCACGCGGGACTCAAGCTACTTTCTATACAAACAGGGGAGGAACCAGAAGCTCCACGGTACAGCAAGATCCAAGTTGAAAGATGGATATCCACAGAAAAACCCATCAGACTCACTCTACCTTCAACCCAGGACCTGGTAGAAAATCAGATCACAGCCTGGTCTGATCTATAGGGAACAGACTAATTAAGGCACCTCGCCAATTATATTACACAGACATAAAAATGAATCTATAAACCCAGTAGGATGTCCAAAATAACTACCATTTGGGGCCTAGCCTGAGAAGCACCAGCCGCCCGAAACACATCTCCGGTTCAGAAACAAGGCCGTGCCCAAATATACCATCCAATTCCAACAAAAGAGGCAACTCACCATTCACGGTTTTCAGGCTCCCAGGCAGGCCTTCCCCGTGCTGCCTCTTCTGGGCATTCTTGAATTCTTTCAGAGACAAATAAAGGACTTTACGTACCACCCTTTCTTCTGACCACGGAATCCCATCACTGTCATCCTGGAGAAACAGAAGAAAGAGAGAAGAGAAATCACTTTAAAAAAAAAAAGGGGGGGGGGGGTAAGTAAATAAGAGTTAGAATAAACCTTGAAACAAAAAAAATCCAAACAAGTACCACACGCCTGAGACCAGGTCAGAATTCCATCCTGTGGTCCCATCCTGCTGAGGCCTGCTGATCTCCCAGCAAAAAGCTCACTCACAGACCTTACAGAAAGGGAGTGGAAGGAAGACAACCACCTGGCTTCCTTTATAAGCCCCAGGCCCCAATACCCTCATTAACCAGTAATAAGTGAAATTTCATATTCCTGGCAAAATGGAGAAAGAGGAGTCAAGCACACCCACCAGCAGAGATGTAATGAAGCCCTGTGCTGGAGTTTCACTGAGTAATGCCAGAATGTGTCCTGCCTTACAAGAATGTGCTGTGCTCTTCTAGAAACTGCTGCTGGTGTCATTTGGGGGGAGGGGGGTGGGGTGGTGCTGCCTTCAAAGAATTTACAATTCGGTCAGAAGAAATGAAACTGGATCTGTACTGACCGCTTATAGAATGAAGTCCTAAATGAAAGAGACCACTGTGGGGGAGAAAAGACAATGAATCCTGGGAGAGTAGAGAATAGGGGGAGGGGTAGGACGTTTGGGAGGGAAGGGGTGATTTAAACGGGGGTGGGATACACACAGGTTAATAACAGGTCTTGAAGCTCTAATTTGAGTGGCTCCCTGATGTCTGTGGTATCAAATGCAATGCTCTTGAGCTCTTGAAAGGAGAGGAAGGGATGAAGGCCCGGTTCCGCAGCTGGGGGTTGGGGAAATCCAGAGAGCAAGCCACCATCTCAAGCCACCATCTCAAGCCACTCAGGCAGTAACCACAGGGGGACAGAGCGGAGGCAAGCAGCAGCAAGAGCAGGAGCGGAGGGAGCCGCCTAGCAAGGAACTCAGAAGAGGGGCCAAGTCTGGAAATGCGGAGATAGTGGATCCGGACATTAGGCAGAGGTTAAGGGTTTCGGGGAATCAGCAAGAAGGTGTGCCTAAGGCTGGAAGTGCTGCCTCGCACACAGCAAGGACACAGCAGAGGACGGTCGCAGGTTCTCTCCTGTGGATACCTGCCTGCAGTCTGCTAATTGAAGAAGTCCTCACGTTCACACACTGACTTCAAGACTAAAGCATTTTATAACTGTTCACCTTAGAAAGATCAGAGCTTCCAGATATTTTGGGCCTTAGGAGAATAAGGAAAACATTAATGTCCTCAGCTAAAAGCAGGAGGGGAGGGGTGAATATACTTGGGTTCCTTTTGCTCAAACAGGAGGACTTCCACCTCAAGAGGCTGTTGTCCTGCATGTCCGACAGAATTGGTTTTTCCTCCCTAACACCCAGGTCCTGGAATACCTCTGTGGAACTAGGTAAGGGGGCTAGATGACCTGAGCACTTTCCCAGCTCTAGAATTCCTAAATTCTGCATAAACGCAAACTACATCTTAGAAACCCAACCACATGGAGACTCTAAGCCCTAAATAACTTTAGGCTGCACTCCGGTTAAGCTGCCAGGATTTTCCCAGAAGGAGAGTAATTCTCCATCTTCTATAATAAGGGGAAGAGAACCTTGGGAAAGAAGAGCTAAAGATTTCCACCTCCCCCACCCCCACATCCTTCAACTCCTGCAGACCTTGCCAAGCTGAGATTTCCATTTGCTCCAGAGGAAGAAGGCACATCCTGTCTTCCTGGGGGCGCTCCCAAAAAAGGCAGAGAGCATCTACAAGGTCAGAGTTGGTTAGGCAAGGGTTGGTGGGTCTGAGGCTGCAAGAAGCCAACAAATGGCCACAACCCTGAGGGAGAAGCATGCATGACTTCTTAACTGCTACTACATACAAGTCACGCTCTACCCCTAACACAACCCACAAAAGGTATACAAAAGAAGGTGAAGTCACTGTCCCGCCAGCTTCCTGAGCAGATTACTTGCATCTGGATGATTAATCATTAGCTCCTCTTGAAGTGAAAGACAGGCTGAAATCCCAGCTTCTCACAGCATCCAGAGAAGGCTGCCCTGCAGAATGCTCTCCGTCAGAACCAGATTCCTGTTCTCATCACTGACTGCTAATGTGATTCTAAACTATTATTTCCTACATGCCCAGAGTTTATAAATTATAAACCCCAAAGTCACTTTCAATGTAAAGTTCCTGCAGTGATTTACTGCGTCGTGTTCAGACTGGTGCCTTCATGACGACTTCGAGCCTCCACACAGGAGAATTATATCCCTACAACTAATGTCTCATTAAAACATAAACCACCTGCAAAAGCAAATGCATTTAAGGTTCGCATACTGACACAAGCAGCTTCGTGAAACCTATAAAGTACTTTAAATACAGGAGAAGCAAATCCATGACCCAGATTATGGGCTTTCAAATTCTAGTCATTTAAAAACTTTGTCCTGAAACCCAGGAGTTCCTTTCTATAAGGTACGTTGCCAGTCAAGCCTTGTCACCTCCCTCGATGCTGGCACAGGACACAAACCCAGTAGGTAAAGAAGTGGACTCTGTTCTGTTTCCAAGAGTTCAACAGGTGGGTAATAATTCTGAAATTAAAACTTAAGCTGTTCTGCACAGCCGTGGGGTTAATAAGAATCACCCTACTCTGAGCTAGGAGGCTTGCACTCCTCCCCCCTAGGAAGATGCCAGATGCAGAAAGCACAGGTGTGCCTGCACCACGTGTGGTGGTCACACAGGGCTGGCCAGGAGGGGGTCACAATAGGCCTGCAAGAAGGTACCTCAGTCCAACACTTACTCTGCTGTAGCCTTACCTGTCGTTCAGAGCAGCCAAGGGCAGAGAGCCCTACAAAAAGCCTAGGCAGACTATCGTTACAGGTCAGGTGAAATCAAAATACAGACACTTAAGAGTTTATTACCTTTTATTCCCCCCTCTTCAATAGCGGTCTCATTTTTTTTTTTAATTTGACAGAGGGAGAGTGCGTGCACAGGAGAACACAAGCAGGGGGAGTGGGAAATGGAGACAAGGGAGAAAGAGACTCCCCGCTGAGCAGGGACCCAGACATGGGCCTCCATCTCAGGACCCCAGGATCATGACCAGGGCCATAGGCAGATGCTTAACCACTGAACCCCCAGGTGCTCCTAATAGTGGCCTCATTTAATCAACCATTTAAATAATGTCTGCATGGGGTCGGGAAGTACTGTTCACCACAGATATCCCAGCCTGCCAGACAGAGTAAGAGTTCAATTAAAATTTCTGGGAACAGGGATCCTTGGGTGGTGCAGCGGTTTGGCGCCTGCCTTTGGCCCAGGGCGTGATCCTGGAGACTCGGGATCGAGTCCAACGTCGGGCTCCCGGTGCATGGAGCCTGCTTCTCCCTCTGCCTGTGTCTCTGCCTCTCTCTCTCTCTGTGTGTGACTATCATAAATAAATAAAAAATTAAAAAAAAAATTTTCTGGGAACAACAAAGACTCAAGTTGAAGCTCACTCTTCCCACTACTTTTACCCCCACTTGGCCTGCCTGCTGGCCCCTAACCTTTACAAACATTCAGGATGTTTTAAGTGGAGTGCTTGAAATCCTACAATTTTCTTGACTCAAATCACCTGCTATCCCCTATCCTCCATAAAACACTTCCCACAGTGGTAATCCAAAAGGATTGGCTACCTCGTCCTCCAACTACCCAGTTCCCAGCAAGAAAATGGCACCCATCTAGATATCCACCTAGATATCCATCCATCTAGACCATCCTATGGTCTCATAGGACCCAAACTTGATGACCCATTCACAATCCCTTACCTTCAGCTAAATACAGACCAATTCATTCACAAAACACCTGGACACTTGCTTTTCCTCCACCACGACATCCACATAGGCTCCCTTTCCTCTCTAATCCTCCAGGATTCTCACATTCTCTTTACCCTGCACCCTCTACATTCAATTACGCATTCCCAAATCACTATTTTCAAAACCATCTGACAGTCCACTCATGCCTCAGTGTTCAAAATTCCTAATTATCCCCCTTTGACCTTCCCGAGACCCCTTCGGGCCACAGGACTCTCCCTTCTCATCAGGGATCCTCCCTGATTTGATAGCGCGGCACTGAACAGGGAGAGATTCTTTCTTGGCTTCCTCTGGGCCACTTCCCCAGAACCAAGTATCCAGTCCATTCTGGCTTACTGGTCAGTTTAACAGAGGAAGGCACAGGAGGTGCTGTAGCCACAGATAAGAGGAACCCAGAAGCTTCATTCTGATGCAAATTCAGTTGCCCAGAGTGTGTGTCAGTTCTTTTTATGCATTTCCTTAAAGACTTTTTTTTTTTAAAGCTATGGCTATTGGGACATCAGTAAGATCTCTAAGTTTTTACATTTTCACCAAATTATTGGGGAAGTGCGATGCAAGCCCCAGACAACATACAACCTTCCCTTACTCCCATCCCCTGATTTCTTAACCTGAATTTCCCCAATTCCAAAACACTTTGCAAATACTGCCATAGTAAGAATATCTGGTGCACTAACAAGATTTTTTTTAAGGGAAGTAAAAAAGGAAAAACACCATCCAGATCTAGATTTACTTTGCTATTCTGACTGCTAAAAAAAAAAAAAAAAAAATTCACTTCTTTGGCAAATGGAAAATTGAGTATTAAAGCCTTTAAAAGTTAAGTGACAGGGTTTTCTTTTCATTTGAAAAACGTCTGCCATTCTTTGAAATAACTGGAGAATCTCTTATCAAAAATGGCAGCTGGTCAGGAATTAAACTTGAATGCTTATGGTCATAATCTTTTTTATTAAGAGAAAAGGGCACAGCATAACCCTTTGGCTGCTCCATTTTGTAACAGACATGCGAGAAAATAGAGTGCTGGGCCAGCACGGGAAGACACTGCACTCCTTGTTGGCATAAAGCACCAACGAACAAACCTCCAGAACTGGGCAGCCCGGGTGGCTCAGCGGTTTAGTGCCGCCTTCAGCCCCAGGGCATGATCCTGGAGACCCGGCATTGAATCCCACATCGGGCTCCCTGCATGGAGCTTGCTTCTCTCTCTGCCTCTCTTTCTCTGTTTCTCATTCATGAATGAATGAATGAATGAATAAATGAATGAATAAATAAATAAATAAAACATTAAAAAATAAAATAAAATAAAATAAAATAAAATAAAATAAAATAAAATAAAATAAAATAAAATAAAATAAACAAACCTCCAGAACTCACATCCAGGTTAGAGATTATAAAGCTTACCACCAACTCCTTTCAGCTTAAAATGGGGTGGAAAAGGAAGTAATCACAAAACTCTTTATTTAAAAAAAAAGAGGAGTTTCAAGGTCTTGCCCAAAGGTCAAAAAGCTAGAGAGAACCCAAAGCTGGCATGTGTGGTCAGTGGGGTCCACACTACACGGCAGGTGCCCCAAGAGAAGTTCAAAACTCGGAAATTCAATTCTTAAAGGGAAAATGTCAAACACGTAATTCACGTGAACTCCTACTAAATGAAAGCAAAATTAAAATTACTCATTTCAAGAGGTAAATGGAAATATTATATGAAAAAAAAATAAACACAAACCTAGAACCATTCATGAGTACTAGCTGGAGATTAGTAAAATAACAGGAGGGAGGGGGATTTTCTCTCATTAATTTCTGCAGTTCCTTCGTCTCACTGGGACGAACAAGGGTTCTAAGGTCATCTCTCAAGACATCCTCATGTAATCTGTCCATGTCTCGGTATTTCTTATGGTTTTAAATTCAGGCCACCTTGTTTCAGGAGGGGGAAAATGAGAATGGAAATGCATGGGTTGGAGGGATATGTTTCTGATTTAAAAAAAAAAACAAGGGATCCCCGGGTGGCGCAGCGGTTTGGCGCCTGCCTTTGGCCTGGGGCGTGATCCTGGAGACCCGGGATCGAATCCCACGTCGGGCTCCCGGTGCATGGAGCCTGCTTCTCCCTCTGCCTGTGTCTCTGCCTCTCTCTCTCTCTGTGTGTGTGACTATCATAAATAAATAAAAATTTATTAAAAAAAAAAAAAAAACAAAAAAACAAAAACAAAAACAAAAGGGAACCCAAAACTTTTTCTGACAATTACAATTATTTAAAAATGAAATACGGCCCATCCAAAGGAAGATACCTAACGTCCTCTCACTTGTGAGCAAACTATGTAAGAGATTCATGCATCACAGGTAGAATGATAATCATACCAACTAAGGGCATCGTTAATGATGATATAGGACAAATGGTGCAAACCAGGACACAGGTCAACCAACCAATTCACCAGGTCCCTCCTGGCATATACGAATCCAATTAAGAAGAAAAGGTCTAATACCCAACAGATAATTTTTAACCACATCACCAAAGAAAAATAAAGCCAACACCCAAGACATACTAGTAATGCAGTGTGATACACGCTTGCGCTTTAAACTGAAATTCAAAACCTCCCCTTTGAGGTTTTAAAGGTCAACCTGCTGGTGGGGGGAAGAGGGTTCCCCTTTGGACTGGCACAGTTAAAGATGGCATTACATCCCAAAGAAAACACTCCTGCTTCCACAGAGAGAGGGCATAGGAAATCCAATGTTCTTCACAGCCTCTTGCAAGTACAAGCAGATATGGAAAGGGTGGGGGGCAGGGGATTGCGAGGGAAGAGAATTCAAAGCTAGGAAGACCTCCTAACATGAAACCTCCGTATTACAGGCTTACACACGTGCTAAGACAAATGGTTATATGTCTGGATTACAAGGAGCCACTGGAAAAGTGAACCAATACCACCACCATGGCCATACAGCCTCTCTTTATGTGCCTTGCCAAGGCTCTGGGAAGCCAGGAACTTGAAACTTTCTACCCCTTTTAAAATGAAAAGGGCATGCCATGGCCCAATCCCAATGTTCAACCCTACCCTAAATTGGATTAGCAAGAAAAAAAGCACCTTGTGCTTTTTCTTTCCTTGTGGAAGGGAAGAGAATTGGCGAGGGAGGTCGGGGGGTCCTGACTGGTGCAGAGCCCAGTCAGTTTCGAGACAAGATTTGGAAGACTTGGGGCCCCTGGGTGGCTCAGTGGTTCAGTGTCTGCTTTTGGCTCAGGTCGTGACCCCAAGGTCCCGGGATCGAGTACCCCATGGGGCTTCCTGCAGGGACCCTGCCTATGCCTCTGCCTTTGTCTTTCATGAATAAATAAAATCTTTAAAAAAAAAAAAAAAAAGATTTGAAAGACTGGGTTTTTGAGGGAGATGGGGAAGGAAGAACAAATAGTGCTTTCCTCATTCCAGGGAAAAATGACCAGAAACCTCTACATGAATGCCTTTTCAGGACAAATTCTGCATACACCTGTTAAGTCATCCTACGTAATCAAATTTGTTGCTATTTGAAATGCCAGCCTCTTCCATGAAGTTTGAGAACAATGAAAGCAACCCCCCCACAAAAAAAAAACCCGGGGGGGTTGGGGACCTTGCGTTGATTCTTGGCACAGATTCCACATAAACAAGGATTTACAGAGCCAAAAATAAATGAGAAAGTATTGAAAAATGTGAGCAGAACTTAGGCTAAAACTCATACTTCTTCCCTTTCAACAAAATAATCATGTCTTCTCCATTACAAATCTCCATTTCTCAAATCAACTAGCTAATCCATTTTTTTAATTCTGTGAAATGGATCAACCGACAATACTGACAGTATCAAAGAAAATTCAGGGGAATATTCACATCTAGAAAGATGACAAGCAATCAGGAAACCACGGACTTAACTGAACTTTGTGAATGATGTTGCTCTGCCTGGACTTTAAATTAAAAGCACTTCCAGCAACAAATTTTCCTCAGACAGATACGCTTCCTGGGATAAAGTAAACGGCCTGAAAATGCTTATGCTAGGAGAGTTTTACTTCTTCCAAACTCCCATTAAATAATGTGTACTTATCTTTGATTACTGCCTATTTAAAAAAAAAAAAAAAAAGCCACAGCTGAAATTGGATTAAGAACTTCTGCTGAAAACGATTTATTGCATAACACACAACTCTGACAGCCTGATTCTCCGGCCACCAACTGAGCCTTTATAAAAATCTGCTGGGCAGCTGCCAAGTCAGCTCTTTTGCGTCTGAGCATGTCACATTGCTGTTGTCAAGACAGCGGCAGCAAGGGCTTCAACATCCTCTCGTTCGTGGTTAAATGGTGCAGTCAGGGAATGGCACCAGGGCTGGCGACACAGCCTTCCAGCTTCCCCGAGCACTTCATCTGACAGTTTGTTGTTTAGACATCATCAGAAAGACCCAAAATCTACAGCAGGATTACCTCCAAGAATCCAGCAGATATCGAGGTTGAACATCTACCTTCAAGTGTAGAGAAATGGGGAAAGCGAGAAAATCAAGTTACAGAGAAATGCTTGACCAGGGTCTTCGGAAAAACCCAGCAGAATGAAGGACGACTTGGCATCAGCAGTGCCAAGGGGGTGAGTATACAAGGACTTCATCTGGGACTAAGTTATGAACAAGAAAGTTCCCAAAGGGGATCCCTGGGTGGCGCAGCGGTTTGGCGCCTGCCTTTGGCCCAGGGCGCGATCCTGGAGATCCGGGATCGAATCCCACGTCGGGCTCCCGGTGCATGGAGCCTGCTTCTCCCTCTGCCTGTGTCTCTGCCTCTCTCTCTCTCTCTGTGTGACCATCATAAATAAATAAAAAAATAAAAAATAAAAAAAAAATGAAAGTTCCCAAAGGAATTCTAACCAAATTGGATCTTTTCACCATTAAATCCCTTTTATGTGAAGAATGCATCCCTCTCTGCCCCAAATTCCCCAAGGAGCACTAACCACTGGCTACATGTGGCCATTTACAATTAACTTAATTACAATGAAAAATTAAGTTCCAGGGGCACCTGGGTGGCTCAGTGGTTGAGCATCTGCCTTTGGCTCAGGTCATGATCCTGGGGCCCTGGGATTGAGTCCCACGTTGGGCTCTCTCATAGGGAGCCTACTCCTCCCTCTGCCTATGTCTCTGCCTCTCTTTGTGTGTCTCTCATGAATGAACAAATAATAAAGTTTTTTTTTTTTTTTTTAAGTTAAGTTCCAAGTTGTACTAGATACATTTCAAGTGTGTCCCAAAATGAACAACACAGCTACGGAATTTTTCCATCATCATTGGAAGCTCCCATGACTAACACTGTTCTAGAGCATCCATTTGCCTTTCATTGGATATGGTTTCAAGGACTGTGTGCTACCTCCTACTGCATTTCCATAATGTCCCTGAGATTCTTCAACATATGTACCTTTATGCTCTGCTTAGCAGAAAAATTCCAGAATATTAAATAGTTTGCACAAGAATCCAAGTCTAAGGATTGAGGAACCATTTGAATTACAGATTCCCACCCATACAATGCTCAGGGAAATGGCTGCAATCCTCTCAGCTGCATGGGGCCTTCCAGGTTTGCAGGGGACGGATATGAATTCTGAGGATGAACTGCAACACTTTTCAATCTACAAGGAGGCCCTAAAGACACACCTCTTTACCCCTTTTTTGCCTTCAAATCATTTTCTAAGGAATCTCCTACAAAATGAGTCCTCCAGGAGAGGCCTGAGTGGCTCAGTTGGTTGAGCTTCCCACTCTGGACTTCGGCTCAGGTTGTGATCTCAGAGTCCTGGGATCCAGCCACACATGGGAGCATCAGGCTCAGCTTGGGGATTCCCCCCCCCCCCGCCCGCCCCCCCTGCTTCCCCCTTACTCCCACTCACTCGGGTGCTCGCTCTCTTAAAAGAATAAATCATTAAAATAAATCCTCAAGGATTGAAACTAGACAAAGGCAGCCCTCACCAGCCAGTTTCCAAGCACCAACAGAGTGGCCCAAACCATGAAGAGTGATTGGTGCCCCACCCCTCTCCTCTGCCAGGACAAGTCAAGGTTATGGGCCTCTAAGCCATGGTGAGGGGGTCAGGGCAATTTTTACACTTCTGTTTCTTCCCTTAGGTCCCAGGACACTGATGGTGACATTTTAGGAGTTGAATCAATAACTGACTGATTTGCTGGCTTTTTTGGCTCAGCAGTGCCCCCATCCAGGAAGTAAGTATAAGTGTACGTTCCTGCCCAGGAGACAAACTACATTTGAGAAGCAATTCAGTTACAAGCCATTAGGTTTATTTTGGGGCTTTTTATGGGAACTTTTCAAACTATCATAAAGCACAGAAATAAACATGCCCTCGGACTGAAGGTAAATTAACACTGTGCTGCATTTGTTCCAATACATTTTATCCCCCTTTTTTCATACCCTCCAGCCCTCTGCAGAGGGCACAACCACTCTGCAACTGCCCCATCATTTATAGGTACCTGTCTCCACAATTTTAACATCCGTATCCCTCCCCATTAGCACTTAGCACTAATGATAAATGTAGACCACTATGTGGCAGGCCATATACCACGGGTTTCTTGCACATACTCTCCTCCCCATTTTACAACTGGCCAGTGAAGTATTATCATACAAACATTTGCAAATGACTGACCTTAGGCACTAAGGTATTAAGATGGATTCCCCCCATCCTAATTAGTTTTACTCCAGAGTACCTACTCTGGGCCCTCTCCATCTTTGTGCTCCCAACACATGGCAAGAAGTTCAGCACACACTATGTATTCAAAACCATTTCTTGCGAGTGAGCACTTATAAACAGATGGAAAACAGAACAGGAGCCTCAAGGTAAGAGGGACCTGGACTCCAATTCTAGAACTCTGGTTGCCTCATAGGTAGAACAAAATGACCAAGAGAGCGATCGCCAACTTGAGCATCCATGAGAAACCTTGAAAACTGCCCCCACCCCCGCATTGTGGGCCCCATCTTCAGTTTCTCCCAGGTGATGCTGCGGGCCCGGGGGACCACAGGCGAGCCGTGGGGTAGAGCGGACTCCCATCCTGCCTAGGAAAACTGTTCTCACTGCCATGAAAAGCACGGTAATTACCAAATCTAATGCAAACTTTCTACTGGTACCTGATCCTCCACTGGCTTTCCGGTTTCCTCTCCCCCGACCATTTTTAACTAGGATTTTTCTGCCCTTCCCAATCTGTAATGATCTTAATATCCGTGACTACTAATGCATTTTCTTGACAATCTTTTCCTCTCCCCTGCTCCTACCACCTTGTGAGATTTCTACCTCAATGATCCCTCCTACCGCCTTCCTGGCTACCCATAATTTGGAATCTTAAGCAGGACTTGGCACCTTCTCATTCACCTCCACTCCCTAAATCAGATATAATGCTATTTATCTTTCCACTCCTTGGCTACAGACATAAAACATGCTCTCCTCTCGGGTCTTACAGAAGAGACCTTTAAAAATGACTGCCACCAACCAATCTCTAGTCCACCCATCCTTCCCACACAGTTTTTCTCTACAAAACACAGCTGCATGATTTGCTTTCTGAAACCATCAATCTGGAGCACCTGGGTGGCTCAGGGATTGAGTGTCTGCCTTGGGCTCAGGTCGTGATCCCGGGGTCCTGGGATTGAGTCTTGCATCAGGCTCCCCACACAGACCCTGCTTCTCCCTCTGCCTATGTCTCTGCCTCTCTCTCTCTCTCTCTCTGTGTGTGTGTGTGTGTGTCTAATGAATAAGTGAATAAAATCTTACAAATAAATAAATAAATACAACTGTCAATCTACATCATTCCTTCCCCTACACAAAGGCCTTCCATGGCTCCCACTGGCTACCACAGGAGAGATTTACAAATTTCTCAAAATGGCCTACAAAAACTCTTTTATAAATCACCCCGATTTACCTCCTAGGCTGTAATTCCCCAACTCTCAATGCCCACTCCCCACCCCACCCCCACAGACACAAACTGAACAAGAGGTGACAGCTCTCTCATCTTGCATCTGCCTCTCAAAACGAATACCAGGAAATCAGAGTACTGGTGTTTATTAACTAAATATTCACCGTGACTTCAGTAATTCCACAGAAGATAAAGAACAGACTTTCTAAATGTACCAATAAGACTCCATTCTCAATTCATTTTCATATCAATACTTTGGTACCAAGAAGCACAATTAGGCTCAAGAGTCAATCAGACCCAATTTACCACCTATGTCTGTTTCATTATTTACCCACAGCTTGGTTTTATATCGCATAGAATGCATGATTCTATGTGACCAGGACCCTCTACAGAAGAGGATAATAATTTTCAAACTGATGGACTTCCTACAAGTTAATCTAGTCCTTAATCTAGTGACCACAGGAGAAGAAATTAGAGGTCTCACTAGAGTCATTCTATAAAAATCCATTGGACACCTAGTCCTAGTCCAATGACAAGATTTAACTCCATCACTATTTCACAGTGTTTTGCAAAAGTCATCATTATTTCTGCCACCTAAACAGAACTGGAAACCTTCCTTGGTTCCTTGCATCCAAACCATCTCTAAGAATTCCCCTTTCATGCAGGACAAGATTTCCTGCAGTTATTTCTCTCTATAAAATCTGATGTACTGGTGTGCGGGTTCAATGAAGAGTCTCATGTTTACCTCTATAGGTTCACAAAGTGCCCCCCAAAGTCACGAGGGCTGACCCTCAACAAAGGTGACACTGCATGCATACAAACTCACTTTAAAGCAAAGCTGTTAGGGAAAGCAAATATGGCTATCTGGAAGCAAAGTCATGATTCTTCCTCTGCTGACATTTCACAGTGATAAGAGAAAACTCGTGTTATAAGCAAAGTGGATGTAAGTAGCAGCTTAACCATTTACACTTCAGGCGGTATGTGTGAAAGAATAAAGCAGAAGCAGGCAGAGGACAATTCCACTCCAAATAGGAAACCACTGGAGAGTTTTGAGCAAAGAAATAATGATTTGATCTACATTTTTTAAGTTGCCCACAGGCTGCTCTGTTGAGAACAAACCACGGCAGGGTGGGCTGGTGAAGTAGGGAAGCAGGGAAGGGAGGCCTCAAGACAACTGCCCATAGGAGAGGGGAAGACCACGGTGGGACAAGTGGCTGCCACTGCAGGTCACATTCCAGCAACATTCAGAAGGTGGGAGCCAACTTGGTGCTTATCTGGAATGTGTGAGAAAGGGGGAGTTGGGGCAGCTCAGTGGGTGAAGCATCTGCCTCCAGCTCAGGTCATGATCCTGGGGTCCTAGGATAGAGCACCTGGGTCAAGGTCCCTGCTCAGCGGGGAGTCTGCTTCTCCCTCCCCTCCCCCCTGCTTGTGCTCATTCTCTCTCTCAAATATTTTTTTAAAAAATAAAGAAAAAAGGGAGAGAGTCAAAGATAAACTCAAAAATCTTTCATCTCAGGAAATGGAGTTACCTCTGGGCAAAGGGAAGGCACTTCTGAGAAGACTACTCTGGAACAGAGAGAAGGGAAGAACCAGAGTTTAGTTTTTAGGCATCCTAGTCTGAGTTACTTATCACTTGCCCTTAGGAGAGGTCAGAGTTCAGGCCTTGGATCAGATCAGGACTAGAGATCTCAACATAACCACAGTAGTTTAAAAAAGCGTGTTTTTGTATACCATAATTTATAAAAGGGCAGAAAACACAGTTTACCGGTCCATGTAAAAGTTAGGAACGAAGTCCAATAAAGGACTGGCTGACCTGGACGAGTCATTTTATGGTGAAGAAGGTTTTTAGGGCCTTAGGGAAAATGATGCTTTAAAATAGTGAGTGAAGGCAGAGGGGTGACCACAGGAGAAGAAATTAGAGGTCTCACTAGAGTCATTCTATAAAAATCCATTGGACACCACAGCCCTAATTCACCAATGATGGCAGGTCAATATGGTGGCAGTGGTCAACACAGGTGACACTGGGGTTCATGAGCAGCTGATGGTAAGAAAATTCTACTCAGCTCTGTGAAGTCCTAAATAAAATCAATCACTCCATGGGGGCAGGAGGGGGGGTGTTGGCATCCCTTCCTCTCTTGAGGCTTCACATGCAAATAAGGAAAATGACAAACATCCACCCCAAACAGAAAGAGACAGGTAACCAAGAAGACAGGGGGCTGAGGCCTTTGCTCACAGGTAGTCAAAATATGGTCACAAGATGGCCCAGAGAGGACTATGCAGTGAAGTTTTCAAGAGGTCACAAAACAAACATTTGTGTGGAGTTACCAACTATACCCTGTTCTCTCTCAGATGGGTCCAGGAAGGTTCCAGAGTAGCTCCTTCTGGATGCCAGCAACTGGGGGGACCCATAGACACAAAGGCTGTTGGAGACAAAAGAGCAGAACACTACAAAACCCAAAGGAATAAACCCTAAGACCTGGAGAGAGGAAAGAGAGAAACACCTTTATGTGACCTGCTGCCATGAGTCACACCCCACTGCTCCAACTATGCTGTGCTTTTTCTTTGTGGATTCCTCCTTCAGTAAACCTGGAGCACCTGAAGCAAAGATTCTCACCTTCAAAATTCTCTTCACTGGTTTACCAAAAACAAAAACCCCCATATTCTTATCTTCCTAATAAAAATAAGTCTTTTTCTCATCGTCCCAATAAGAGGACATGTGTTCAGATTTGAGCAGCCCCAGAAGCTCTTATCTAGAATGCTACAGGTGGGTCAAGGTTGACTGCCCTGGAAACCCCCATGAGGAGCTTTATCAAGTACAGACCTCACTTCCCTTCTGACTTTGCTGATTGGGGTTGTGGCATGTGCCCCGAGATTTTTAATAAGCCCAGAATCACACCTCTAGGACACAGTCCTGGGACCACCCACCTATAGACACTCCCACCCTCGGTGAAAGGCAGTCTCACAGCATTAATAGGATCTATATTCTGACAACTCCCCAACATCGATCCATGTATATACATTAGGAGCTTCAGTAATGGTTGAGCAAATGAAGCTAAGAAAACAAAGAAACTCACATTAACTATGGAAAGAGCTATTGAAATAGCCCCAGAACATCCTAATACACTGCTGACTGTTTTTACAGAAATTCTCTAAGATCAGGCATTCTGTATTCTCTGAAATACTGTGTGTGTGGGGGGGGGGGGGGGGGGGGGGGGGGCCTTTAGCAGATACTCAAGCTTTTGTTCCTTGAAACATAAACCAAACACCTACTAGCTTGAAGGAAGTGAATTGAACAGCTATAAACTACTCAAAGTTTCCAGAGGTCCCAATGAATGAGGGATACCCTGCATGTCTGAGTCAGAGAATGGTTCTGATTTGCCAATAATAAATACAAAAATAACATCTCAGTACAAGTATCATGAGGGATGCCTGGATGGCTCAGTGGTTGAACGTCTGCCTTTGGCTCAGGATCCTGAGGTCCTGGGATCAAGTCCTGCCTCAGAATTCCCACAGGGAGCCTGCTTCTCCCTCTGCCTATGTCTCTGCCTCTCTCTGTGTCTCTGATGAATAAAGTATTTTTTTAAAATTTACAAGTATTAAGAAACCAGGTTAAGACTGCTACAGATTTAATTCCATCAGGAGGGGACAGATTTGAAGTGTAGATACTCTCTGACCCAATATCCCATCATAAGGAACAAAACTAAATTGGGGTCAACTTCCTAGGGGCGGGGGGGGGGGGGGGAGAAGCCTCCACACATTCTTTGAGTTTTTCTTCTCATTTACCCAAATCTCAAGCTACTGCCAAATAATCCTAGATCCCAAGTTACTACCTGAAGGACACAGCTGAAGCATCTACTCCTCTTCTTGTACAGTCAGAGCAGGGAGATGGTGAGGCTATACATTCTGGGAAACGTCCTGCTCACCAGTAACATATAATTCCACTTTTGTCTCCAGAGAGACTGAGTGGCCTGCCGGCTCTCTTTTTGTTCCTAACATTCCCCAGTTATCAGGGTAGCTTTCAAAAAGAACTTCTCTAACTCCACACACAAGAGAAAAAAGATCTTGTCCTCCTAATAGGATAGTAAGGGATGGATTTTATCTTTAAAATTGATGTAAAACTGGGGGGGGGGGGGGGGGAGCGGGTAGCCAAATAGAAAACACACACGAATTTTTAATGGCCAGTTGGGGTTTGACAAACTTTTTCAGCCCATTTTACAAAAGCCCTGACCTCAAAGAAAACACTTTCCAAGCCTAACATACATGCCCACACAAAGAAACACAGCAGGCACTCCCCAAGGGCCAAAATAAAATGCTCTCTAGTAATTACCATAAATAGAAAAGGAGACCAGCTTCCTGAGTCAGAGTAAAGAGTACAAGAAAAACCACCAGCAACAAAAACATCATAAACAAAATTACATGGCCAGCAATAAACCAGGAGGAAAGCAGAATTGCTTCTCAGTGAGATGCAAAGGAACACATCTGGAAGAGGCTTCCACAAGAGGACAGATCCATGAGCCTGCAGAGAGGACTGTGAGGGTGTAACGTGCTGGTACCTTCCTTAACTAGGTGGAATGCAATTACCATTCCTTTTCTTTGGTACAAACAGAAAAGTTTCTGAAAAACCCAACAAATAAACTACAGCTTAGTATTTGAGAAAAGAGGTCTCATTAATCCGGGCATTTATTATTTCCCCTAAATTTGATATAATTTCCCAATTTCCTTTTGATTTTTTTTTTTTTTTTAATCAATGAAGAGGGCCACCTGGGTGGCTCAGTGGTTGAGTGTCTGCCTTTGGCTCAGGTCGTGATCTCCAGGTCCTGGGATCTAGTCCCATATCAGGCTCCCCATAGGGAGCCTGCTTCTCCCTCTGCCTATGTCTTTGCCTCTCTCTGTTTCTCACGAATAAATAGATAAAGTCTTATTTAAAAAATCAATGTAGGAAATTAGAGATCCTCCCTTAAAAAACAGCCTGAGAACCTTACAAATGAGGACGTGTATGTGAAGCAGCTGCCCATCAGATCAACCACACTAGCTCTCACTGTGATTATGAGGTTATCAGCTTGAAATTATGATTTAAGTTCATGGACATGTACTGTATAAATCACATCCAAAATGAACCTGTGATTAAAGAGAAGCAACACAGACAATACTAATGAATGAAGAGCATAAAAATAAGTCTGCACAGATGCCTCATAATCCTCACTAGCCTGTAAATGGTATTCACCTGACCAGGAATTGTTCTATTATGAAAACAGCATCCTTAATCACTGCAAAATCCAGTGTTATCTCTACTTAGGGCTGTTTACCATATATTCTGGGCAGCCTTTTATATTTTTTTTAAAGGTTTATTTATTTATTAGAGAGAGATTCCCCAGAGGACTCTGCACTAAGCCCAGGGCCTGACAAGGGCCTCAATCTCATGACCCTGAGATCATGACATGAGCTGGTCACTTAACCAACCGAGCCACCCAGGAACATTCTCCTTCTGGGGAGCCTCCTGAGACTCAGGTGAAATAATGCATTGCTGAGGTACTAAGCAGGTTGGCTGCTGCAGAGCCTGCTGCCTCGCTCCAACAAACCTACCTCAGGACATTCTAGGTCGTTCTCCCTAGTGATGATCTTTTACGTTGTTCAAAGCCTTTCTGCTCAGTGCAAACTGGAGTCTGGAGCTTTCTCTCTTTTCTTAACCTCTAGAAAGAAAACTCTGAAAACCCATCACCTCAAAATCATTAAAATGGTGAATTTTCTATCAGATGAATTTTACCTCAACAACAACAAAAGAACTTAGGATGTTAAATTTGCTGATCTCAAAACAAATTCTACTTAAAATTACATTGAGATCCTCAGCATAAATAACATTACTAGTATTTTATTCCATGTGGAAGTTCTAGAAATAATGTTACTGGCAGATGGGGCTGGAGTTTAAAAAGGCTTGTAAAGGGGCACCTGGGTAGCTCAGCAGTTGAGCATCTGCCTTTGGCTCAGGTGGTGATCTCAGGGTCCCAGGATAGAGTCCCACATCAGGTTCCCCACAGGGAGCCTGCTTTCCTTCTGCCTATGTCTCTGCATCTCTCTGTGCCTCTCATGAATAAATAAAATCTTTTTAAAAAATAAGAATTAAAAAATTAAAAGGCTCAGAAAATCATCTGTCAGTATTCAAAACAAAACCATCGTCACTTTTTACCAAGTAAAAATTTAATTTCTCAATACAAAGTAGGCGATTAATATTGCAGCCCAAGTGAATTTCAGTATGAGCGTGCTTATTTTGGTTTTATGTTCACCAGAAACTTCTACCAATGTATTATCGAAATAAAGAAAAAAAAAGTCAATAGAATATACAACGAGGCAGTTCCTTTATAGTTCATAAAGGAACTTGTGGAGACCCTCAGACTCCTCACCACAAAGGGCAGACAGGGCTGTGTGGGATTCACTCCCCTACAGAACCAGAGCCTTTGCCTGGCAAACAGAACCAACCGGGACCATAAGAAGGGAAGGAGCAAGATACCTGTCACTCACTGATAGAGTGGTCTCAATATTCTTGACTTTCACTATATCTTGGCATCCCTGCTGTGGTCTGCAAAGGTTTGAACCCATTTCCTAAATATTCTTCAGCACTTGTTTCTTCCATAATTCTTGTCCTCTGGGTCTTCCCTTATCACAATATTTCTCAAAAACCATGTTTTTAAAAAAATTTAAGACTTGTATGTATTTGAGAGAGAGCATGCAAGCAGAGGAGTGCAGAGGAGAGAAAGAAGCAGGCTCCCCGCTGAGCAGGGAGCCCCACAACAGGACCCCAGGATCATGACCTGAGCTTAACCAACGGGAGCCACCTAGGTGCCCCTCAACTGTCACCTTTTAAACAATGTCTTCTCAGACCATCCTACCACACAATCTGAATAACTGCTTCCACTTCCTTCCCGGCACTTATCACTTCATAAAATTCTCATTTGTCAGAATATGTAGTATATGGTTTTCTAAATCACTGGCTGAATGCCCTTCATAATGTAGCGAAGTCTGGGGTTAGCATTCAGTATGCAGTTGACCTCTGAACAACACGGGTTTCTTCAACTGCATGGGTCCATTTACACATGGACATTTGCAATAAACACACTCCAGGGCTATAAATGTGTTTTCCCTTAGTATTTTCTCTTCCCTGGCTTATTTTATTTATTGTAAGGACACAGTATAGTAACATACAAAATACAGGCTAGTTTACTTTTTTACCAGTAAGGCTTCCAGTCCGTAAACTACTAGAAATTACGTTTTGAGGGAGTCAAGAATCATACACAGATTTTCAACAGCTCGGGGCCAGTGCCCCTCACCTCCAAGTTGTTTGAGGATCCACTGTATTCAAAACTTGACTTTCTAGAGCCAAAGTTTTTGGGTTTTGTTTTTTTTTTTTTTTTTAAACCATAAAAAAACAAGGGCATAAGTTAACTCCTGTAACTACCACATCCAAGCGTGAATCCCCATCTCCCTATAAAAATCACGGACCCTGGAGCCACTCACTCACAAGTATGCCTGGATAATGCCAACTATGTGCTGTCACAGAACATGGCTGGCACACAGAGGGTGTTCAGTGAAGGTCTGTCCCCCTCTGGTAGTGAGGCACGAAGGAACAAACAGAACACTTGGCCTGGTTTTCTCCTGCTACTGTTAAATTACCACAAACCAGTGTCTGAAAACACAAACTGATTTGCTTACAAGTTCTGGAGGTCCAAAGTTCAAAACCAGTTTCACAGGCTTCTAACGGAGGAGCTGGCAGGGCTGGCTTCCCTTGCGAGCTCTGAGGGGAGAATCCACTTTTGCCTTGTTTCAGCTTCTGGTGGCTTGCCTGTACTCTCTTGGTGGCTTGTGGCCCCTTCCCCCATCTTCAGAGGGACCCGCCAGCATCCTCACATCCATCACATCCCTTCCTCCCTGCCTTTGAGCCTGCTACCTCTGCTTTTGTAAGGAGCCTCGGTTTGTTTTTTGGGGGTTTTAGATTTTACTTATTTGACAGAGAACGCACAAGCAGGAGGGGACAGCAGAGCAGAGGGAGAAGCAGGCTCTCCACTGAGCAGTGAGTCGG
Source organism: Canis lupus familiaris (assembly GCF_011100685.1). Taxonomy (NCBI): domain Eukaryota; kingdom Metazoa; phylum Chordata; class Mammalia; order Carnivora; family Canidae; genus Canis; species Canis lupus. Next base: position 15,879,593 of record NC_049256.1, on the reverse strand, counting down.
ACATGGGGCTCCATTCCAGGACCCTGGGATCATGACCTGAGCCAAAGCCAGACATTTAACTGACTGAGCCACCCAGGCACTGCTTATAAGGACCCCAGTGACGATACTGGGTCTACCTGGATAACCCAAGATAATATCTCCAACTGAAGATCCGCAACATAATCACACTGGCAAGGTACCTCTTATACCACCTAAGAGGCCAGGTCCCAGGGATTAGGGCTGAGATATAGCAGGGGGCCTTCATGCAGCCTACCAGAAGTACATGCTAGTATCTTTGTATCTGAGGAACAAGCAGTTGCTGCAGACAAAACACTTCACCGCCGGGCACTGCCACGCACACACTGGGATATGTTGGGACAGAGAAGAATGCCACCTAAAGTGCTCTTGGAGGACCTTCCAGGAACACGCCTAGCACAACTTTTCCCCATTTGTTTTTCCTTTTAAATATAGATATACAATCAGCTCCTAATAAAGCAACAACACCTGAATGGGCCAACAATAAAGGGTGGAACTCTCAGGCTCATCCAGAACTACCATCTCTCAAAGCTTACACTCTGTGTTTCCCTAGAAACAGCAAAGTAATTGAGTGTTTCAATTGAAAAGACTTTCTTCCCCCTGCATTGAAATCATGGCGCGTAGGGGAGTAGTGAACTGGTTGAAGGGTTTTACTATTGTTCTGACTTCTCAATAAAGGGGAACATGGAATGCACATTAAGAGCTGGATCATTTAATGTTGCAGGGTCTTTCCTTCTAAGTCTGCAAATGACTGCTAGAATTTTGCTAATTTACTTGTATCAAATGCCAGTATATTTGGAGATTAAAAATTTATATTTTTGTTTTACTATTCAAAAAGAGCCCTTCTGGGGCACCTGGGTGGCTCAGTTGGTTAAGCACCTGCCTTCAGCTAGGGTCATGATCTCAGGGTCCTGGGATGGAGTTCTGCACCTGGCTCTGCTCAGCAGAGAGTCTGCTTCTCTCTCTTCCTCTGCCCCTCCCCACTGTTCATGCTCAATATCTCAAATAGATATTTCTTTAAAAATTTTTTTAAGATTTTATTTATTCTTTCATGAGAGACAAGAGAGAAAGAGGCAGAGACACAGGTAGAGGGAGAAGCAGGCTCCACGCGGGGAGCCCAATGCGGGACTAGATCCTGGGACTCCAGGATCACGCCCTGGGCCAAAGGTAGGCGCTAAACCACGGAGCCACCAAGGGATCCCCTAAATAAATAAAATCTTTAAAAAAAAAAAAAAAAAAAAAACGAACATGAATGTGTTGGAAATTTCTCAGAAATATTTAGAAAATAGAAAATTTCTCAAATAAAATGATGGGAATTAACCTCAAGATTTCCAAGATACATAAATGGATAATAAGCATAAAAACAAGCTTTGACAGTATTAGTCATGAGGGAATTCCAGCTCAAACCCGCAATGAGATACCACTTCATACCCAGCAGAATGGCTATAATCAGACAGACAATTGTAAGTGTTGACAGGAATGCGGAGAAATTCGATCTCTCCCTACTTTGCGGTGGTAATGAAAACTGGTGCAGTGATTTTGAAAAACAGTCTGGCTCAGTCCTCAAAAGGTTCAAGAGTCACCGTATGTCCCCGCAATTCCACTGCTAGGACAAGTGACCGAAATGTCCACACAAAATCCTGCCCCTAATGTTCACAGCAGCGTTATTCATGATGGCCCACATGTGGAGATAACTCAAGCGTCCGCCAACTAATGGATAAAATGGGACATGCATCCACGAATGGAATTGCTGGCCAGTAAAAAGGAAGAAGTATTGATCTATCTCAATAAAGGTGCCCTTTGCGAAGAGTCTCTGCTCTGCTGTACTATATTAACTCAGAACGCTTACTCTCTTTGCACATCTAATGAGTGTTTCCTCCACAGTGAATCTAGACTCATAAGCATGCCTGGAAAGGAAAACGTTGGAGCTGCATGCTACCTTTCAACTGCTCTGCCAGCTGGAAACACGCCATCCGTCGTCTGTTCCTTACATGATAGGACCGCCAAGTAAACTACTTAATAGACATTCAGACAACCTCATGTTCACAGCAGGTTAAGAGAGAGAAAGGAGAAAACTAAGGAGGGGTAAGGAAGGAGGCAGAGCAGTCTCCTCCATATGGCCGACACAGGCTGCCCCACCACCACCACCATTTCACCCATTTGAGAACATGCACAGAGGCAGCTGTGTGACTCCTTGGGGCTGCTTCTTTGGGAGTCTACATCTGAGCCAAGGGAAGAAAACTGTTCATCTACAGTGACAGTGCACGTGTTATTAGGAAACAATGCACACACAAGGGACAATGTGACATGAATGTGGGGGAAGGGTGTAAGGAGGAGAATCTAAAGAGAGTTTCTGTCAATGACTCAAAGCTCTGTACTTGCTAAAACCTACAGCCTCACAGGAATCTCAGCTAAGCATGATTGCTCAGATTCACAGCAGCCTTTAATGTGTTTTGTTATAAAGAATTACATGTCAATAAATTAATTAAAATGTAAGAAACAAACAGGATTTCAGGCGAAGACCAGCCAGCAATGAGGACAAGGCTTTGAGGGAAGGAAGGCGCCTGGCCTGGCCTCTAAAGAGCCAGTGGGCAGAGCTAAGTTTCTCTGCTGCATCTGAGAGACATCAGGCAAACTACTCATGGCGGGGAGGGGGAGGTATTAATTAAAAAAAAAAAAATCAACACAGACTGCAAATGCCTTGTGGCCTGAGATTCGACACCGAAATTCTCCTTTAAATGAGCACAGATACAGGAGTCCAGGCCCCCTCTGACCAACTCTGAAGCCAAGCCCCAAAGGAGCTTGTAGAGAGCAATCTCCAGAGATGTGACCAGCAGAGGGAAGTGGGGTTAAGGGTGCGGGGAGGAAGTCTGGAAGAAGCACCAGGGAAAGTGACTCAGGCTGTCTCTCTCCCAGCCAAACGAAGCCACTACTGATGCCAACACATCCCATTTATAATGCTGCACAAAAGCGTGTGCACAGAGGGACCACACAGCGACTTTGCAGAAGCCTAGAATAACTTCCAAGTTTAACCCATAAGGTGGTCACTTCTTTAAAAAAAAAAATCGGCAGTTACAGAAGTCACGATGAATAGGGCTGCCCCCAGAAAAGAGCTGCTTCGCAGAGGCTATGGTATAAAAGCTTGGTATACTAGGACACAATAGCACCTCCTTCTATTGCCAGAACTCTGCACACTTGCACCGAAATTTACATATGAGGACAGTGTGGCCCAGGAAGCCCAAGTGATACTCTTGAAGCTTGTCTGCACTCTCCTGGGTTTTTCTCTAGCTGTTTCACACAACTATTCCCACAAGGTGGGTGGCTAGCCTGGGGAGCAAACCAGGGGCTCTTCCCAAACCCTATTGGCCATTCCCCTGTTCCCCTGATTAACTCAGATCTGCCTTTCAAGTATTGAATGAAAAGGTCTCTCTTTGCCTCAGAAAAGTTCTTCTCAAACTGTTCGAATATTAGCATGCCGTTCACCTCGTAGAGCAAAATGCTCACTCAGACATCTTCAAACTTGATTTGCTCCTCATAGACATGAAGCTCCCTGAGGCCCCTAAGTCATGCTGAGCAAAACCCTCACCTTTCACAAGAAAGGTAACTACCTTTAAGTGACAGTGTCAGCGAATACGAAATTCAGCATTATTATTTATGCCTAACGCTAAACACATTCCTGTCAATCACGTGCAACAGAATCGCTTAGCTTTATTTGCTTTCCATTTTCTTTGGGTTCAATTTCTCCTGCCTCCAGGTGCCCTGGAATAGGCCATCCTAGTGGACCTAAGAGAATTTCATCTACTGGGGGGGCCGCCTTTCTTTTCTAAGGTCCTGTAAAACACTTGGTGATTGTTTTGCATGAAAACATAAAATTTTGGGTCACAACAAATACTTGTTTCGCTAATATGAACTTTGCAGACCACTGCCTTCACTTCTCTGCCTTTGTTTGCTCAAAGTAACTTTACAGTATGATCTGGCATGGAGATGGAGTCTTTTCGAATGTTGTTTAAATTGGAGTTAGCTGCAATCATGTGAAGACCCAACAATGCCCTGTGATTTGACTGAAGGAATGGCAACGTGAACCACTGTGACCAAACTCACTCATACTCAGGCTATGGAAGCCATGTCGCAGATACCACCCGGGGTATTTTAAGCTTTGTAAAAACGTGGAAAGCCAGTACATCTTAGAATCAACAAAGTATGATAATTACTGAACACCACTGGTCAGTAGGACCAATATTCCCCAACTGGCTATATGGTCTCCATGTTATTAATCAGGGAATCTCTGTTAGGCAGACAATTATTAAATAACACATTTAATAAAAGCCTCCAGATAGAAATGATGAGAAACTGAGTGAGGTAGACCAAAAAACCTGTGGTCTGCCTTCAACATGAATACAGCAAAACTCAGAGTGCTTACTTCTGGGGCCTGGTTATATACAAAACAGAAAAGGCAATGACCTATCATGGCCTCTCCAGCCCATTCTGCAGTCTTAGGGATACGTACCTCAACTCATGCCTACAGTTTGCTCCATCTCCCCCCAAATTCTGGCCCTGAGTCCAAACAGATGCTGTGTACCCACACACTGGAAAAAGTTAAGTCCAGAAGTCTTACCCAACACTTAGCTCTCAAATATAGTGGGCCCAGTAACCTTACCTCCAAACCGATCTTTAACTTTCATTGTGTCATGCATAGATGATAGACAGTTACTAAAATTAAGAGTGACCAGAGGTGACATCTGTGACAAGAGATCAGGGGTCAAAGTATGAAAAGAAACTTCACCACTGAAAACAGTTAAATAATGTTTGCCTTGTCTCCAAAACATAAGAGTCAAGGATTTTAACTAGAAAAGATGCCAGTAGGCGTCAAGATAAAGGGCAGAATGAGAAATTGCTGTTGGAGATCCATAGGCTCTCCCTCACTGCCGCTGCTGGAGATAATGCTGCAGCCTGTGGAATGTTCCGGATCTGCAGGGATTGGTGTTTCCTATCATGTAGACCCTCCCTTTCCGGTATCCCTTCCCTCTCACTTCCATGCTTCTCACATCCCTGAGCCAGACCCCACCGCAGGATCTTTTGCCAAAAGGGCAATTATCAGGTTGCCAGTGCCAAAACCCAATCCCACTTCTAAAACGGTGCTCTTTAATTTGTGCTCTACTTCCAGACTGAGCGACCCTGGAAATAGAAGTGAGAATTTTCCAACCTGGAAATAGTTCTAAGTGAAACCTCCTTTCTACCCATTTCTATTTGGAATAACCCCGTTGGGCCTGCTTTACTCACATGCGCCTAATTAGGGCACATCGTGTGGTTGTGGCAGTGGAGGAGACACTAAAATTTTACCCACCCACAAAATTCCATTCTCAGATGGAACATTTTTGTTCAGCATCTTCCATCACCAAAAGGAAGTCACCATCTTGGATTAGAGAACAAAAGTTAGGGCAGCCCAGGTGGCTCAGCGGTTTAGCACCGCCTTCAGCCCAGGGCCTGACCCTGGAAACCCGGGATTGAGTCCCAGGTCAGGCTCCCTGCATGGAGCCTGCTTCTCCCTCTGCCTCTCTCTGTCTCTCTCATGAATAAATAAATAAAATCTTGAGAGAGAGAGAGAGAACGAACAAAAGTTAAAATACCAATTAGGTCCTTCAGAACTAACCAGTACAAATATACCACATCACCCAAAGATGAGCTACAATCTTGTGGATGGGATTTTTCTTTTCTTTTTCTTTTTTAAAGGAAAGTGGAAAGTCAACAAGGGGAGTTCACATTACAATGTGGTCTAAGGAATCTCACTGAAAATGTTTTCCATCTCTAATGTGCACACTGTTAACTTAGGAGAAACCATTTCAACTGTATTCCGAGTTCCTTTCGTGGCCTTAATTAAGAAGTCTTCAACTTCTACCCTATGTGCTTGCGATGGTATACTACTGTCCTTTGTCTTCCGTGGAAATAAATTAATTTTTATCCATTTATTTGGCTTGACTCCCCCCACAACTACCCACCCAAAGAGGCAGTAAATAAGTAAATGCTGAAAACCTCAGCAGCAAAGCATATTCTGGTGAGTTCTTCCCACCACGACCCTCCTGGTACAGCTGCTTCTCATCTAGTTGTATGCTGTTCCTGTCTGCAAATGCTTGCTTTCTACCCTCTAATGGTTTCAATGAAGAATAAAGGTTAACTTTGACTTTGACATTTTTATACTTGAGAAGAAAGCAAGAACAGTTCTTTCTGCCCTTTCAAGTATAACTAAAAAGAAAAAGAAAACCCACTACTTAACATCTGGAACAAAATATTAAATCAAATTAAAACGTTCAAGTCATTTCTGTGAGCTTATGAAAAGTTGGAAACAGTCAATGGAAGTTTCCAAAATACATTTTAGAAAACACCACGAGAGTTCCACGCTGCCGCCACCACCACCAACCCCCCAGCCCCAGCCAATAATCAGCTATAATGAAGAATCAGAGAAAACAGCATACTTAAGAGAAATAATGAAATCTCCTTGTCCTGTAAAGCAGATTTCAAGATACTACACCAACACATACAGCGTCAATTGTCAAGCCCCAAACAGAATTATATTTTTTTACAAAGTCGATGTAATTGGTGACAAACATCCCATGCTTCGTCTCATTTTCGTCCACATCTTCAAACATAAAATATTACGCAACATGCCCGGGGATCTACAACACATATAATGGGAACTGAACCACTTCCCATAAATGTTCACCAGCCACATGAGTGAAGGCAAAATGGATTCTGAAAGCTCAGAAGGGTGAAAATACTTAAAAGAATGCTTGCTAGCTTAAAGTAAAATCACCTTTTCTCTTATGAGCAAGCACCTGCTCTTCTTGGTTTCTCTCCACACACCCCTCCCCTATTTACATTAAAAACCTTGCACTCTTACCAACATATTCCCTTTTGTTCTACCCGGAAAAGACTGAGGATAACTTACTTGCCCTAGATTCTATTTTCCCCATATCTTCATTCTACACATAATTATAGCAAAATTCTCAGCCCCAAATCCTTAAATACATCAGCTATGAATGTTTAGCTGCATAACATGCAGCCCCAAGTACTCAGATTACTTAACCACCTAATGGCTCAGGTTAGGAGAGTCAAACAATGTTTCAGGAAAATCACTCCACCTGGCTTTTTCCTGATACAAAATAGTTCAATGCCCTAACTTTGACCACTGTATTCAAATTCTATTTGGAATTACAAACATCCAAATGCTCAAGTCCATGGTTACATTCAGGACAAATGTAACCAAGTAATCCAAGTTTCTTTAAATGGTGGTTCCATAAACCCTCTCCCCAGAGAAAGGATGAGAAATTCTTTGCTTGGTTATATACACAGGTGCATCAACTAAAGGCAGAAAAGCAGGAAGGAAGGAGGAAAAAAAGCCACACCAAAGCTGACTAATCTGCCCTACAAACCAGAGAACCATCAGCATGTTAATTGATTCCAGAATCTGGGAAAGCCAAGAAAACTTAAAAGGGGTGCAAACATTTATAACAAGAGGAGGAGACTCATGGATTTAATTACTTCCACTATACATGACAATTAAGAATAAATAGTGGAAAACCACAAGAGAGCAGACAGTGAAAAAAAAAAAAGTTAAATGTTGATCGCCATTAGTGTTAACAACAGGAGTTTCTAACACCTGCTATAAGCTACTGTGTAATAAAAAATGGATTACTCTTCCTAGAAAATAAATGAATACATTAATGTAAGCCAGGTTCTCTGGAAAGCACATTTCAAATCATTAGAGCCAACCACCCACCCACCCCCCAAAAAAAATCACATTCACCACCAAACAGAAGCTTCAAAACAGGATGGAAAGAGCCTGAACCTCTTCAAAGCTCCCAGTCTACATAAGACAACAAAACACAGAATGGAGTATTACCAGACAGGAAATTCATTTAATAAGACATTATTTCAAATATAAACAGCTCAACAACAACAACAAAGACAGTAAACATTTACTGAATACACTGTGCTTGTATCATCACAACCCAGGCTCAGAACCACCTCATGTGGGGGCGCCTGGTGGACTCAGGTGGTTAAGCCTCTGACTCAGTTTCGGCTCACATGACAATCTCAGGATCCTGGGATCGAGCCCCGAGCGGGCTACACACTCAGCATGGAGTCTGCATGGGATTCTCTCCTTCTGCTCCTCCCCCTGCTCTCTCTCTTTCTCTTTCTCTTTTTCTCTTTTTTTCTCTCTTTCTCTTTCTTTCAAATAAATAAATCTTTAATTAAAAAAAGAAAACAGGGATGCCTGGGTGGCTCAGCAGTTAAGTGTCTGTCTTCAGCTCAGGGCATGATCCTGGAGTCCCACATCAGGCTTCCTGCCTATGTCTCTGCCTCTCTCTCTCTCTCACTCTGTCTCTCATGAATAAAATCTTTTTTTAATAAAATCTTTTTAAAAGATAAAATAAAAAATAAGAAAAAGAAAAAAGTAAAAAGGAAACCACCTCATGCAGGAAAGGTGAACTTGACCCACACGGCACAGTTCAGTCAACAGCAAAGGAGAGGCTCAACCTCAAGGCAGTTCCCTTCCAAAGCACATCCCAAAGTGAGCCACAGCTCAGCCTTCTGGCCTACCCAAGACTCTGTGACCCCAAAACAGAACAAAACAAGCTCCAAGCTATATTGAACCAGAACCTTACCCATGCTACCCTAAGAAAACATAAGTGGAAATCCTCTTCAGAAACTTTCCATCTAAAGGGAGTCAAGTTAAAATTTTTATTTTAAGGGTTTAAGTAAATTTACAAAAGCAGTAAAATTGATATAAAGCACAGATGGGTTTTATTTCATTCCCAACAGCACAATAAATTGTCAGCTATATTTAATTATAAACACAATTTTGGTTGAATCACACTCCCCCCACCCCCAGGACTTGAACTACTTTTCCATACACATAAAATTCATATCAAAAGCTCTTTCTCCATTACATAGGCAAAAGACAGGAAGACGGCAACTAGTCCAAGATAAGTTGATAACCTTGACCTTCAGACTTTCAGCCCAAAGATAAACCAATCTGCTAGGATGGTTTTCAAATTGGGGTGCAGCTCCAACCATCAGAGCAGGCCTCCACTCTGGTTATTCCAAACCACTTGCTGGGGATAGAAACTCTCAGTGGTGGATTTACATGGTTCCACAAGGGACTCAGATGCACATCCCTGGTTAGGAATATTAAACCACACTGCATTCCTGAATCTACTCTAAACCTCTTGGGGGGGAAAAAATTCTAAAAAAGCAGCTATACAGAGAGAATCACTTCTAATGCACATTTTATGATTATACAGCAGCAGCAAATTTACTTTTGTAATTAAATTAGCTTTGGAATAAAAATAAGATGTAACTTCGACTATCCTTGTTTACAATGATCATCCAAAACTTTTAAAAAAAGGATAATCCAAAATAGCAAATAATCCAAATCCTCAAAAATGTATGATGATATCAGCAGCATTTTTACAGCTTAAGTTATTAATAAAATTATGTATATATGGATATCCTGAGCATTACAATAGTTAGGGAATTAAAACTATTTTAGCTCATGAAGAGGTGACTGTTAGAGAAAACCTGAGATCAGGAAAAGGCAGATAAACTGGGATTAAAATTGTTCTGCAGGGTATGTATAAAGTAATATAAAAAGCTACGTAACTAGGTAGGAGAGAAACTATCAAAATAACTCCAGCACTGAATGATTTATACTCATGGAAAGAAACAGATATTTTACTTCTAAAATCAGAGAAACTGTGGGCTGGGAATATTCTGAAATTAGATTATGATGGTTATTCTACAACCTTGAGAGTTCACTAAAAATAAATGAATTATACTTTTAAATGAGTGGATTGTAGGGCAGGTAACTTATACCTCAATAAAGCTGTTTAAGAAATACCAAAGAGCACATCAGACTTCCTTGTGAACTTCTTTCAAAAACTTCTATTTTTCTTGACAGCAGATCAATCAGCCAGAGCTACACATATAAGCCAGTATGTTCACTCTTGGTCACATGAAATATGAGAGAATGCCAGAGAAGTTATATGCCCAGGCTTAAAACACACACACACACACACACACACACACACACAACATCAGTGAACATATCCCTCTTTCATCTACTTCCAAAACTGCTTTAGGGTTGACCACTACTTCACAGTCTACTATGAAAGTGAATTTAACAGCTGCCATTGGAAGCTATAAAATCACCACTTACTCCCAAGTGTGACAGATCATATGCTCCCCCTTAAAACTCAAGCAAACTTTGCATTTGATCTGTAATACAGATGCATTAAGTTAATATTAAGTAAGCATGAAATAAAACTGAAGCCAAACAATGAGGTGTCACACAATAGCAAAAACAACCAAATGGCTAGCTGTCCCCATGATTTCTCTCCCAAGGTCTGAAAAGGATAGCCCGCACTAACTCTGATGCCCAGATCAGCAAGGTCAGCAGCATGTAGCTTAAATACTCTAAAGCTATTTAAAAGGTCTTCCCAGGTAAATCTAAAAGCAGCATTCATCAGAATGAATGACTATAAATGAGTCAAGGACACCAAAGTCATTCTGCAATTATTAATTGCTTTGTTTTTGAATTTAACAACCCACCACCAGCACTTCGTTGTCTCGTAGGCTTATGGGCTTCTGCTTACTATGCCAAGATCAACGTGCATTAGTCTAAACAATCTGATCTTAACCAGACCCTGCTTCTGTCAAAGATAACTGAAGGGCAACATTAACTCACAGAACATCTGCTAACTGTTGGAGGGCACAGTGACAGGATGTCAAGCCGCCCTTCCCCCGCTGCAAAGACATTGATGGAACCATACTTAGCACAGGCCTCTTTGATGTGCGATAGCCTAATTTTACACCAAGAGGTGATCGTATTCTCAGTACACATCCAATTCTTTAATGTAACCTCAACCCAGCTTTGGGGGAGTTTTTAAATATGATATTCACCGTCTTTGAATTCCACCAGCAATAATGATGCCCACCGAAATTGTAAGACTGATTTGGTTGCATTTGATAACTTAATGACACCCTGCCTTTGAAGTGGAAAAATCCCAGAAATCACAAAACCAAATTACGAAAAGCATTCATAACAGCGTTTTTTAAAATCCTGAACTAGGACTGCGTAAGTAAAGCAACTTTTCACACAACTATGCTCACTATTTTACCTACTAGGACTTACATCCATCTTCAAGTGTGGACATAAAGAAACTCTAAAATCAAAGCATCTAAATAATGGTTGAATAATTTGGTACTACTACTAAATGCCTAAGTAACGAATAAACAAGGATACAAATTCAGTATCCTGGTGGAGAAAGGTCAGTCACAGTACATAGTAATGTTCATTCTGAAGTAAGACCAGTTATCCGAAAAATCCCATGAAAAACACTTTGGAAATAAAAACCATCTCCTAGGGATCCCTGGGTGGCTCAGCGGTTTAGCACCTGCCTTCCACCTTCCACCAAGGGCATGATCCTGGAGTTCCGGGATCTAGTCGCACATCAGGCTCCCTGCATGAGGCCTGCTTGCTTCTCCCTCTGCCTGTGTCTCTGCCTCTCTCTCTCTCTCTCTCTCTCTCTCTGTGTGTCTCTCATGAATAAATAAAATCATAAAAAAAAAAATCTCCTAACTTTTTCTATAATTTTAAGAAAGTTGGAAACTTCACTGGACATGTCCATGAATTTTAAGAATTATGTAAAATATAAGACTTAACAAGACTTTTTTTTTTTAAGATTTTGTTTATTTAATTAGAGAAAGAGAGAGAGAGAGAGAGAGAAAAAAAATCTTAGCAGAATCCGCCCTGAGCGCAGAGCCCCACAGGGGCTCAATCCCAGGATCCTGAGATCAAGACCTGAGCTGAAATCAAGAATCGCATGCTTAACCGACTGAGCCACCCGGATGCCCCCAAGACATTTAAAAACAGAAACAAAAACCAAAAAAAAAAAAAAAAGTATATTTGAACGAAGTAATGCCCTCCTTTTTTTATCCTAAGGTGATAATTATGAAAATGCACTAAAGTCTGAGGACATTCAGTATTTTACCAGAAAGCTAGGTGTTGTAAATTCTAGCAGGCAGCGTGGCACAGTGGATGGGTGGCTCGCTCAAGATCTGGGGTCAGACCCCCCTGGGTGTACGTCTGCTTTCCTTTGGTTCCCTCACCCATGCCTGTCCTTTGAGGCTGTTCCAGAGCTTCAACAGGTCCGAATAAAGAGTAAGGAGTGTCACATTGCCCAGTGCCCAGGGGAGGGACCTTCCAAGGATTCAAGTCACTGCACTGGAAAACCCTATACGCCCCGTCACACGGAAAAAAGATGCAAAAAATGATCTTTAAGACAAGACTTGAAATAAGAGGAGCAGCATGTGCAATGTGCTTTGGGAACTGTTTTGTTTCTAAATCTTTCAGCCTACTAAAAGAAAAACTGATAAACATAAAATGTTAATAATTATCAGAGTGGCACAAATGTCGCTGGGTTTTTTTTCCTTTAATTTTTTAAATAGAGTTTCTAAATGTTCTAAGATTAAAACAAATTACTCATATACTATAAAAGGCTACTTGAAAATGAACCATATACAAAACAGAGTACCAAACTGTACCAAATTATATTCTTCCTCTCTCGCAGTTCCTAACATTTAGACAGTCTCAGCCGCTGCCCACTCTCTTGATAATATTTAATTATGTACTTTCACTTGCTACAACATTTACTGAGTATCCATCAATGAAGGTACTATGAGGAGACTGGGCACTACTCCCAACCCAGCCTTTCATCAGTGCGATTTCTCATCTCCACTGACTAAAGAAATAATGGCTAATCCAGCTATCAATGGCAAAATTAATGGGCCTCCCCTCAGTGATTCCTAGAGTACATTCTTGCCCAAAAAAGAAATTTTCTATGTAAATATAAACTCTGATGACAAAATAGAAGATCCAGCCAATGGAACGCGGGAGATCTTGTGTACCGAGCTCCTTCACTGTGGTGGGCCCACGGAAACCAGGCAGCATTTCTGGCAAATGCCTATGTGAGGTCTGAGGCTGGGACCTGTCCCGGACTTGACCACTTCCCTATCTGCTGTACAGAAACTGAAAGCCCACGTGCTGAAGGAAACCTTAACCTTACATCTCCATATACCTTACATCTGCTGTTTCAAAGAAAAAAGAATCATAACTCCAAGTAAGAATCATTTTTTAAATTTCCCACTCAAAATGTGGATGAGTAGGAAAGAACATTGGGTGGAGGGAAGACAAGCACTCATGTAAACAGTATTAGTTCTGCTTAAATATTTCCTACTTTTCCACGAACGAGGAAATGTCTCAAAACTGCACAGAAGAAAAACCAGAAGAACTTTTACATAACAGTGAAAACAACGCTTTTTCTAACATGACACAGGCAGGAAGGATAGCGTAGGTATAGAAGAAAATACTTCCTTTTGAAAAGTCTCTTTTTTTTTTTTTTTTTTTTTTTAAGAGATAAAGGTCATTGGGTTTATATGATGTTCATTAGTGCTGCAAGCCTGACATCTGTCTCAAGATGGCTAGGACTTTGGCAAAGTTTCCATCACCATGGAGAGACAGGCAGGTCCCAACACTCAGCTTAGAAGCAAAATTTGGTTCATATGCCACAGGTGGGGGTGCCTGGTTGGCTCAGCCAGTTACGCATCTGCCTTCAGCTCAGGTCATGAGTTCAGGGTGCTGTGATCAAGCCCTGTGTCAGGCTCCCTGCTCAGTGGGGAGTCTGCTTCTCCCTCTTCCTCTCTCTCTCTCCCCCCCAAAATAAATAAAAACAAATCTTAAAAAAAGTAATATCCCCACAGGTGTCTTCGGGACTAGACAAGTCACAAGATCATCTGAGATCTAGGAGTGTTATCTAACAACTACCTCACATTCACACTCATGTCTTTTCCCCACTGGAGAGGAAATCAAGACTCCTTTCTGACCTGTAAGAAACTAAGAAGGAAAGGAATAAAGACTGTGACATCAACACCAAAAATCTACCTTCCCGGTCACAGCCATTAATTGTAATGAATATACAGAGCACCAGCAAGTCAAAAGAAGGGAAGTCCGCCTGAGATACAAATCAGATTGTTTCCAACAAGTCAATTCAGTAGCTCTTCCAATATTCATCCACTTTTTAAAAACCATTCAAAGCAAGATGGGAAGTAGACTTCAGCACATCCACTCCAAGAAATCAAAACTAGCACAGGACCGCATGCTCTTAACTACTGCCTTGAAGCAGGGGACTGCATGCCCGGCTAATGAAAAGCACAGGATTAAAGGCACCCCCTTGTGTTACATAAGCCTCAGAATCAAAATTAGCCCCAAACCCCAGTCCTTGATGTTTTGTGCTCTGTGACCTCACTGGGCATCAGCTTCCTCCACTTGAGAAGAAGTGAGAAGGCACATGCAAACAGGAAGGAGCATGTATGCCAGGTGTTTCACAGATATGTGAGCCCAGCATCTGCATTCACAGAGATAACCCTACAGTCTGCAACACACTGAAGAAAGGTGATCAAAAGTAACAGAAATTGATTTGTATGCGTGACCTGCTGAACTGCTCTCAATACTGGAAAATAAGTTAACCTCGGCCAGGCAAAAGGAATTGAGCAATGTCCAGTGCAAGTTCCTGATCCAGACGGGATCAGAGTTCACCTGGACAGCATGGCAAAATACAGAAGAACCCTGGTTATGGGTTATGATGCATTAACACACTTAAAATGTTTACTTTTCATTTTAAAAAAAACGACGACAACCACAAACATTACCCTCTGTTTTACTCGTGAGCGATGCTGGAACAGAAACGGAAAGGGGCGCATTTTTAACAAACTCCAGAGTGCCGGTTTTCAACATTTGGGAACGAGTACAACATTCTTCTCCCAAGCAAAATGGTTGCTTTACAGAAGTCTTAGTATCTACTGTTGTACATGGGAATTTACAAATGTTATTTGAAAAGTATGCTTAAAATGTATCTTACGGTTCTAAACTAAATGTTAGCGAGTATTCAATTTTGTGGTTGACAAAAGTAGTTCATTCCAAAACTTGACAAGCCAAAATATCTAATCCTTGGATTCTTATTTTTAACACACTGAAATTTTAGAAATAGTGTCATAAAACACTTAAGTGAAAAAGTTAGACTTGACATGCTTTTCCTTCCCTCCCAGAGGCAAACTACCACTGCTCCCCTGCCCCGCCTCCACAATTTTTGGAATTTCAGTCATAGAAGCCCCACCAACCTGACCACGGTGATCAGTGAACAGTCTCCTCAGGGGTGATGAAGGGACCATGCTCTGGACAGCCACATCTAGCAAAAGGTGGAGGAGGACAGAGACAGCCCCTTGTAACTGCTGGTCAAGAGAAACAGTGAGCAGTCACCTAGGAAGGGCTGAGGCTGTGGGGAGAGGGATAGAGAATCTGGGGCTCTTCTGCACACTCCACATAGGACACTGGACATCTCAATAGCTCAAGACAGGGAAGCCTGGGTAGCTCAGTGTTGAGCGTCTGCCTTTGGCTCAGGGCATGATCCCCAGAGTCCTGGGATTGAGTCCCCCACTGGGCTCCCTGCAGGGAGCCTGCCTCTCCCTCTGCCTATGTCTCTGCCCTCTGTGTCTCTCATGAATAAATAAATAAAATCTTAAAAAAAAAAAAAATAGCTCAGAACAAGCAGCAAAAGAGGAACAGCAAGTAGAGAATGGTTCAGAAACAGGAAGAGAACAAAGGAAGGGAATAATAGGACCCAGGGAAAGGGGAGAGAATTTGTAGGGGGAAGTAGCCAAATGCACCAAAGGCAGAGTGATAGGTATTACTACAGAACAGAAAGCACCCTGCCCTCGGACATCTGGGTCAGACCACTGCCCTAAGCGAGGTGCCCCTGATGTCTCTAACACTGCCCTCTATAAAACAAGGGGTGTCTGATGGAGTAATTCCTGGGGCCCCCTCCAGTTCTATGGAGCTAAGATGTACTGACTTTTGGTGACCATTTAGAGAAGAAAGACTGGGCAGTGTTCAGCAGTCTGCATCAAGAAGAAATTAAATATGCCCCACTGGCTTAATACCATTAATTTTTGAAAATTGAGCCAATGAAAATAAATTAATTGCAACACTCAAGAGCCTAGGTCACTTCGTAGGCTATCACATTCCAGTTCTTCTTGAGCTGGCAGTAAGAGTCAGTTATGAACTGGAACTAGGATCTTCCCAGTCCCACATTAGCCCCTATTTTACTATTATTTCATGAAGTTTCAAGAAGACCTTCTGGTTTTATAGGTATACACTATCTCAAATATTATGGTATTAAGAACCTAAGAAAGGAACATACAGAACATGATATAACGTCTTCCAGATGCTCTTTGGGAACACCAGCCAATACCTGCTTGACCCATCTGGTAGTCAGCAGGCTCCAAACGCCAAGTGACGGAGGGGAAACAGAGCAAGTGCTCTGCCCAATGATTGCAAAACTGAAGTCAAGTCAAGCCCAGTCCCGCCTGAAAATTAAGAGGGGGTCAGAGAATTGAGGGCCTGTGGAAATAAACAGTGAATGAATGAAAAACTCTACTCTGTTCTATGTATATAAAACGTCCTCACATTTAAAGTACATGTCCATATAAAGCACGTCTTCATATAAACAGAGTTATCAGGACGCATTCTCTAAGATCTGAGATAATCCGAAGTAACTCAAGTGGGGCTCACGTTCCTCTTGGTGACAAGAGCCATCACCTCACAGGAAGCCCCGCGATTACAAGGTCAAATTTTGTTCCATTATGTAGCACACTGACAATGCCTCTTCGGAGACATGATCTGTTAATGTATGATTTATTGTAATTAAGCAACACAGTTTAATGTCATCAAGAGGCTTTAATTAGAAAAGGCTGCCGTGTCTTCACGCTGTCAGATCAATTGCTGTTTGCACATCCATACGGACTTACACATGCTCAGAGAACACTTGTGCGTGTATCGAACCAGTCTTCCATTGGGGCTGTGGACTCCCACTGCAAAATGTTTTATTTTCAAGGTTTCCCTCTCTAAATGGGTTTTGTGTGTTCATCCATCGCAATAACCACAGACTTAAAAAAACAACAACAACAACAAAAAAATACACTCACTCCTCTCTTCTCCAGAATGCCATGCATGATGACGAACTCCCTTTGGTATTTGTTTAAGCTCTGCATTACCACCTGAGTGCTATGCTTCTGTTGGTCCAGGATTCCCTGATCATTCACATGTTAGGGCACCAACTACAGATCTCACTTAACTCAACCTCCATTTCCTTTCTCCTTCACCTACACATTCCTGAACAAATTTCAATGCTTAACTAGCTATAATCCTTCCTGCTAATTCCAAAACTCATTCAGATGGATTGGGAGGGGAGAGAGGCAGCAAATAACATAACCTTTATTTCTATAACAATAGGATAGAAACTACTTGCAAAAAACATGTATCAGTGACATGTATTAAACATGTATCAAAAAAAAATAAAATAAACATGTATCCAGAACATGAGCTGAACTTACAACTTAACAATAAAATAAAAGAGCAAACAACCCAGGGTTCCTGGGTGGCTCAGTCAACCGGCGTGCGTCTGACTCTTGATTTCAGCTCAGGTCATGATCTCAGGGTCCTAGGACTAAGCTCCCCCGCTCAGCAGGGAGTCCGCTTGAGTTTCTCTCTCTCCCAGTTCTTTTGCCCCTCCCTCCACCTACCTGCACTCTAAAATAAACAAATAAGTCTTAAAAAAAAAAAAAAAAAAAGGCAAGGGCACCTGGGTGGGCTCAGGGGTTGAGCATCTGCCTTCAGCTCAGGTCTTGATCTTGGGGTCCTTGGATCGAGTCCCACATCCTGCTTTTCCCTCTGCCTGTGTCTCTGCCCCTCTCTCTGTGTCTCTCGTGAATAAATAAAAACAAAATCTTAAATTAAATTAAAATTGAAATGTAAAAAAAATAGGCAAACAACTCAATGTACAAATGGGCAAAAAGGATGTGAACGGATGTGTAAGATACATATGTAATTACCATGACCCATCAGTTATCTACCCACTCCTAGATATCTACCCAAGAAAATTAAAAACCTATGCCCAGACAAAATCTTGGGACACAGCAGCTCATGGAAGCATTATTTATAACAAACAACAAATGAAAATAAGTGATGAATGGATAAGTAAAATGTGGCATATCCATACAATAGAGTATTACTGGCAATAAGAATGAATGAACTATTGAAAATTAACAGTGGTTGTTGGTTGCACAACATTGTGAATACGGTCCATGCCGCTGAACTGCATTCCTAAGCCTGGTTAATGTGGGGGATTTTGTTATGTATATTTTATCAAAATTTTATTAAACGTAAAGTGGGAGTAAGGAATAAAGTACTAGTTTATGGTATGACATGGATAAACCTCGAATAAATTATAACAGGTCAATGAAACCAGACACAAAGACCACATATTTTAGGATTCCATTTTTGCAAAATGTCCAGAAGAAGAAATCCACAGCAACAGAAAGGACATTAGAGTTTGCCAGGACCTAGAGGGAGGACAGGAGGGTGGGAAGAGGCAGGACTGCTAACAGGTATAGGGTTCTTTTTCAGGAGTGATGATTATGTTCTGAAACCAGATAGAGGTGATGGTTTGCATAATTCTGGGAGTATGCTAAAAACCACTGAATTGTATACTTTATAAAGATGAATTTCATGGTATATGGATTATATCTCAATAAAGCTATTTTTAAAAGACAGTGGGAAAAAGCTTATGAAATAAAAGTGTGTGTGTGTGTGTGTGTGTGTGTGTGTGTGTAAAAAGAAAAGAATAGATGTCTATTTCCCCAATTTGGATTTGTCTTTCAGGGAAAATCTACTCAAAGAATTGTCTATGTCCCATCTTGGCAAAGTCTCAACAACTGAATCCCTCCAATCTGGCTCCAACAGAGAAGGCCTAATAGACTGGCAGAAGACCAAGGGGCACCCACCCGAGCTGCACGCCAAATCCTTTTCCTGAACACCCTGGTCTCTCCTGGCACTCAAGTACAGGCCACTGTAATAATACTACTTTAGAAGTAGAGGCAAGTTATAAGCAATTGGTAAAGGGGTTTCAAATTTTGCTCCTTCCATGTAAGAAAACTGTTTCTAGGACGCCTGGGTGGCTCAGGGCGTAATCCCAGGGTCCTGGGATGGAGTCCCGCATCAGGCTCCCCACAGGGAGCCTGCTTCTCTCTGCGCCTGTGTTTCTGCCTCTCTCTGTGTCTCTCATGATGAACAAACTCTTGAATGAAAGAAAAGAAAGAAGAAAGAAAGAAAAAAGAAAAGAAAAGAAAAGAAAAGAAAAGAGAAAAGAAAAGAAAAGAAAAGAAAGAAAAGAAAAGAAAAGAAAAGAAAAGAAAAGAAAAGAAAAGAAAAGAAAAGAAAAGAAAAGAAAAGAAAAGAAAAGAAAAGAAAAGAAAAAAAGAAAACTGTTTCTACACAGTGCTGCCCTAAAACACCTGCCGGTTTAATGAAATGAAAATAAAATATTTGGTTTTAACTCAGTGAGCCTTTTATGTCAACACCACTCCCCAATATATGTTAGTTCGTGAACAAAAGAACCATGAGGCATGTCTGAGTTCCAATTACTATTCAGATGGATCTTAAAAATTAAATTATGAGGCAAACTGCTCATTTGTTTTTCTGAAATAACCATTTGACCCCCCCTCCTGTAAAATATCACATTATTGATGAAGTCATTTTTACATGAATATTGCTCATCATTCTTCATAGGCATTCTTCCCTAGCCCTTTTTAATCCTCCCACCTTCTTCCTCCTACTACATGCTGATGTATGCCTAAGTGAGAGCTACTGGGTTTGAGTTTGGCCGTACTTTTTACCAGCCTTTCCAAATTTTTTGGTCATGACCTGACTCTGGCTCCTATGCCAGAGCATACATTTGTAATGGATTACCTTAGCGAGTATTCCCAAATCCCTGGGATATTTCATAAAGTCTTGCTCAAATGGACAGCTTTAAGTAAAGTCCTCTGGCGTGGGGAGTGGGGGATATTTTGTGTTGCTTTCCCAAATATTAGCCCACATGTTTTTTGTTTTGCTTTTTAAATGAGGAGTGAGGAGGACAAGAATTTCACAGGACAATGAATAAGTATAAGCTTCACTGCCTATTGTAAAGAATATGTAAGCACTCACCAGGCATCTTAAGAAACAATTATTTAATTACCACACCTAACAATATTTCACAGAACTTGAATCAAGTCCCCTTCTAAAAACAATTCCAAGCAGGAAAGTGGAGAACAAGAGGACTTTAAAATTTTTTTAAAATTTTTAAGAAATCTTTTGATGTCACTTTCCTAGTATTAAACAATACCTCTTAAAAAAAAATACCTCTTTGCAATGCTTGCATCTTTTGGCTGATTCACTAAAAATCATGACTGAACAGAGAAGTTTCTGACTACGCTATTTCCATTATTCATGCTGTGGAGAATGTTCAAAACTTAAGTGTTTTGAATACTTCATCTTACCAATTTTTGAAATACACATTGTCCCTTTCATAACACAATGTGCTGATCTAAGATTGTCAACTTAAGTCATTTATAATCATATTTCTGTTGGAAGAAAAATACACTTAATTAACATTATTGGAGATTTTTTTTAAAAAGAAAGAAAAGAAAGAAAAAGAAAGAAAGGGGGGGAAACCCACACACTGACACCACATTTCCTCTGGTAATTTTAAGTCGTGACCACTGTGTTGTATCAGGCGTTGGCCACACAAGTGGATGGACTTAACCATTCCAATGCTGGTGCAGGATGTGGACACCGTGCTATTAGTGAGAATGCACGCTTATAGTATAACCTCACCAGACCAAATAACCTCCTGGCCACACAAGTAGAAAATAATTAAAACAAGCACGATTCCAATTTAGCTTTGTAACCAGATGGTGAATGAAACAGCAGACAAAGACTCATTTTGTGAATAACCTGGGGAACAGCTCCTACAGTTTCTTTTAAAGTTACAGCCTGACTTGTGAAATAAAAATTAAAAAAAAAAAAAAAAAAAAAACAGAAACGGGAGGGGGGATGATTTAGTGGGGGGAGAATACAAAGGTTCTCACCAGAATTCACTACCAGAGTACACACATGTCATTTTCCCTGGGTCGTGACCAAAGAAAGCACAACTTATTCCTTAAATGAATGCCAAGTTTAATTACTGTAAAACCCAAAAAAACTCAGTAAAAATTAAGTGAAAGCAAGATGCTGCTCTACACCGTACCTCACCGATCAGTGCTGAGCTGTACATCCACAATTTTACAAGGTAAGTTTTTCCAATCATCAGGACTATGGAACAGCACAAACGTCCACTAACAGGCTACAGCAGATTTTTCCAGAAAAACAGAGACAGACAACATTTGCAACCTAGTGTGGGACTCATGTTCTTTGCAGACCTCTCCCAAGTAAAGGAAAGGTATTTCACACGTGGGTAAAAGAAGAAGACATCTTAAGACAGAACCCACTGACTGCCAACACTGCATGACAACCGTCGCAGTCTGGAAACGTGAAGACAAAATCCAAATGGCTGCCTGACCCTCACAAGCTGGACAGAGTGTGAGTGGTTGGGCCTGCATGCTAAAGATGGATGTTCCTGCTCGTAAAGTGAGAGGCTAACTAATCCATGCACCCTCAGTGAGAGGGGGAGCTGCAACAGTGGCCATCATCTTATGTCCTGCCCACACACACACACACACACACACACACACCTGGTTTAGAGCAAGCCTGCCATGAATGAAGAGGCAAGGACCATTCACGTTATCACCACAATCACGCTCAAGTATCTGTTAGATCCTGGGAGGTTGTCACCTTACCCTAGGCTCCCTAGCCATGGTGGGCCATGGACTGTTGGCAGCAGCTGACTCCCCAGGCCCACCCCTCTGGCCTCTGCCCCTGCCAGGAACTAATAATAACGACAGAGCACAGGCAGCCCACGCCAGTAACCGCAAGGGATAAGATGATGGTTAAGGAGGGAAGCACGGGTCTAAGGGGATGACAAAATCATGCAAGCAAACGTATTAAAAGGACATTTTTGCCCCTCCCTCATTAAATACATGCACCAACACACGGATGGTTTCTCTGGGTTCCTGAAACCTCTTTTTTCTGACCTAGCTGGCCTTCCTAGACACAATGGGGGTACAGACACTCTTTCTGCTCCCAAAGGAAATAAGAGAACTTAGCTGCCCCCACACACACACACACAAAAAAAGAAAAAGCCTGTTTGAAGGGCATTATATTGGGAGGCCTACCACTCACCGCCCTGGCTTCCACTGCTGGTCACCAGGCACCCGCTGTGGGAATGAGGCATGTGGCCCCGGCGCATCCTTCCGAGGCTTGGGCCTCCAAAGCTATAGATCTCATGGACCAGTGTTGTAACTGAAGTCACTACCGATCTTAAATGGGGGAAGGGGTGTCTGGACAACCAGCACCTCCCGCTCTGAGGTCTCAGGGGCAAGCACAGTCTCATCACTGTATGTGTGCTCTGAAGTGTGGAGTAAGGCAGACTCTGGGCTTGGCTTTAGCACTTTAATGGTTAGTTAATATGACACTGGACAATGTGGATGAATTTTATTTTTTAAGATTTTATTTTTAGGGGCACCTGGGTGGCTCAGCGGTTAAGCGTCTGCCTTTGGCTCAGGGCGTGATCCCCGAGTCCTAGAATCAAGTCCCACATTGGGCTCCCTGCATGGAGTCTGAGTCTCCCTCTGTCTGTGTCTCTGCCTCTCTGTATGATTCTCATGAATCAATAAATAAAATCTTAAAAAAATAATAAGATTTTATTTTTAAGTAATCTCAATGTGGGGCTAGAACCTACAAACCCAAAATGAAGAGTCGCATGCAGGCTCCACCAACTGAGCCAACCAGGTGTGCCCCTGGATCAACATTTTTATGCTTTATGTCTCTTCCATAAAAACAGGAGTAAGCACTCAAAAAGGTTTAGCTACGGCCTAAGCACTCTACAGGTATAACTGTTTAATCCTTCCAATGACACAAAATAATAACAGATTTTGCCAGTATCTTGGGTTTGTAGCATTTCTTCAAGGACCTTGCCCAGTTCCTAAGAAACATGACAGCAGAGAGAGAGAAGCCGCAACCAGCAAGCAGAACTGAACTGAAAATAACACATGTGATGCCCATCTCACAAGAGTGCCTGGTACATAGTAGGTGCTCAGAAAGCAGGAGCTACCGAGGTATGATGACTGATGATTTCTGGTTAAGTTTGGAGATCCTGGTCCTACACAGAGAAGCTAGCAGAGCAGGACAAACAGCACCTGTAGGCATAAGTGAACTGGAAATAATGAAGCCCATCTCACAGAGTGCCTGGCACACAGTAGGTGCTCAACAACCAATGGTAACCAAGCTATGATCACTCAAGATTTCTGATGAGTTCTAAGGCCTTCTGATTCCACACAGGTGCCCCTGCGGGAGCTTTCTCTGCTTCCTGAGCGTTCAGGACACTGTGAGGTTAGTGTGCTCCAACCTTTCCATCAGGACCTACACAAGGGCCCACATGAGGCCAAAAAGCTGTCCCTGGGGCGTTGCAGAAGGATGACCCCTACCTCACCTCTTGGTATTTCCTTCTGTGAACTCCCATTCAGGGTGATTCTTTCATTCATCCAGCATTATTGAACTGCTACCCAGGCCCCGCATGTGGTAAATATTCACCAGCAATTCACTAACAAGATGGATCAAAGGGGTCCAAGGGCAGCACAAGGGGAAAGGCACCTCTGAAAACAAACAATTCACGTCCTGTGTGATTGGCGTTGTGACAGAAATAGGAACAAGGTAACGAGAGAGCCACAGAGAGGTGGAGGTTTCCCAAAGGAAATGACACTGAATCCTGAGGGATGGAAATGCAAACACTTAGGAGGATAGAGACCTCCTCTTAGGCTGCTTTCCTCTCCAGGTACATTGATCTGGTTTTTGTAAAAAAAACTGCCAGTGAACGAAATTTCTCCAGTCCTGTGGGGACCTGTTCACACATGATCCGTCCACTGGCTTCATGACTGCTTGGTCCTCTCCCTCCCACCTGGTCCTCTTCTCTCCTCACAAACACCCCGATGCACCACCATCCACCAGCATCCAGAGTGGAAGGGGCAGCAGCTGCATTCAGCTCCACTCCCACTACCACTTACCTAAGACCCCTCTGTCAGATCTCCCCCTTGGCTTCACTAAATGTGCATTCTGAGGCCATCAGGGCTTCACATTCCCAGGCTCTCCATCACGTCATTAACCATGTGCAATGGTAGAAATTTCCAGATGCT
This sequence comes from Canis lupus familiaris, assembly GCF_011100685.1. Lineage (NCBI taxonomy): Eukaryota > Metazoa > Chordata > Mammalia > Carnivora > Canidae > Canis > Canis lupus. Next base: position 15,855,302 of record NC_049256.1, on the reverse strand, counting down.
GACTGAACATGACATACCAAAGTTCTGTGTCCCTGAAAATGTGCAGATGAGGCATAAAATATGAAAAATGTGCAGGGGATATAGTGGAAGCCACGCAAAAGGGCCTACTTTTATGGAAAACATGAAGGATGGCCAATCCTCAAAACAAAATCGTATCAACAATCAACTTCAGATTCGCCCCAAACACTCCTGGTAAATTAGCCCACACACCTGCACATCCAAAACTTGTGCCCCTTGGGGACAACCCACTCTGTTTCCTCAACAAATTACCAAGTGCAGAGCTGAGGGTCACAGTACGGTATTAGATTAGTAATAAACTTATGTTTTTAATCAACCAATCTCAATGTGTGGACCTAATTTTTTTAAAAAAGATTTTATGTATTTATTCATGACAGACACACAGAGAAAGGCAGAGACATAGGCAGAGGGAGAAGCAGGCTCCCTGCGCAGAGCCTGATGCAGAACTCAATCCCAGGACCCCAGGATCATGACCTGAGCCGAAGGCAGATGCTCAACCACTGAGCCACCCAGGTGCCCCAGGACCTCATTTTTAACCAACCTTCACAAACAAGATGAGAGACAGACAGCAGAGGACATGTGAACACTGATTAGTTATTTGGGATTAACTATAATTTATATCACCTGTATCCTCATCTTTTAAAGAATAATAGTGAAATGTCTGCAAAGTATATGATACCGCCATTTGACATCTGCTATACTACAATCCAAATAGAAGCAGAAATATAAATGAAACCCAAAGTGGACCATGAGATGGATATAGCTGGAACTAAGAGAGGAGTATGTGGTAGCTTATCAAATTATTTTCACCACTTTAGCAGATATTTGCAATACCCTGTAATAAAAAGTTTTAATTTTTAATTTTTTTTAATTTATTTCACTTTAGAGAGGAAGAAGGGGGAGGAGCAGAGGGAGAGAGAGAATCTTAAGCAGCCTCCAAACCAGTGAGAAGTTGGATGCTCAGGAGTTGGGGGGCTCAGAGCCACCCAGGTGCATCAATCAAAAGTTTCTTAAAAGGTGGGAGACGTTTACTCCTCCAGGAAAGAGGGTTTTTTTTAAAGCCACGTGACATATAACTGGAGCAGTAATTACCACACTGCTGGGTCTCAGGACCTCTTTGAACTCTGAAAAATTACTGAGAACCAAGAGAGCTGTTGTTTATGAAAGATACAGATGTATAGATGTCGATAAACTGAGATGGAAGGAAGCTCTGAGAAAAGGCAGCATTTCCTTAACACCAGGCCTGACAAGAAGCTTCTACTCCTTTTAAACTGTGAAGTAAAATGAGACACCAGGTTTAAGTGCCCAGAGTTGGCAAGAAGAGTTCCCTCCCTCCCAGGCACAGCATTGTGAAGAGGAAGGGCCTCTATGCAGTGATGCCTGGTACTAAGCACCTTTAAACATTCATGTCCAGGGCTCCTGGGTGGCTCTGTTGGTTCAGCGCCTGCCTTCACTCAGGTTGTCATCTCTGGGTCTTGGGATCAAGCCTCGAATTAGGGTTCCTACTCAGGCAGGAGTTTGCTCCCCAGCCCCCTGCTTGTTCTCGTTCTCTCCATCCCCCTCAAATAAATAAAATCTTAAAAAAAAAAAAAAAGAATTTAAACATTTACATCCAATAAATCCAAGACAAGCTGTGAATATCCCTCATAGGAATCAATATGCAAGGCTCCAAACAAGCATTTTTCTTTTAAATTAAACAGAAAAAAAACTGGACAGGTCAAAGTATCATGAATATTTAGAAATAATTTATTCATAACGCAAAACTTCATGAGACACATTTCAGTTATGTGTGCACATGCAAATAGTGGGTGTCGATTCAAAATTTTAATATAGATAAAGTAAAGTTTACAAAAGGGTTATTTTCCTCCTTACACAAGTGTCCTTTTATTTTGGGGTTTTTTTTTTTTTTTTAAGATTTTATTTTTAAGCCATCTCTACACTCAACATGGGGCTCATACTTACAACTCTGAGATCAAGAGTTGGGGGGCTCCATTTTAATTTTTTTTTTATTTTTTAAGATTTATTTATTCATGGGAGATGCAGAGAGAGAGAGAGGCAGAGACACAGGCAGAGGGAGAAGCAGGCTCCATGCAGGGAGCCTGATGTGGGACTCAATACCAGGACTCCAGGATCACACCCTGGGCCAAAGGCAGCGCTAAACCGCTGAGCCACCCAGGGGATCCCCAAAACCACTCAATTTTAAAAGGGGCAAAGAAACACAGGAAAATACACGCTTAGCATCTGTCGGTCACTAGAGAAATGCAAATTAAAACCATGGTGAGATTCTACTATGTATCTTTTAAAATGGGTATAATTTAAAAATCAACAGCACCAAATACAAATGAAGCCTCAAGAGCAAACTAAACCCTCCTGCACTGCTTGTGGAAGGCAAGGGTACATCCACGCTGGAAAGACGGGTATAAAGGTAATGCACAAGCAAGGACTACCTCGTGATGAAAACCATAACCGCACAAAAACCTATCTACAGAGGCAAAACCCATTAAGTGACAAGGAGGGGAAACGACCACATGTCTGTGAAAGGATGAAGACACAGACAAAACTGTGGGACGTCCAGACTACAGGATACCACTCGGAAGTGAAAAGAAAGGCCTTTCTAACACCAACACAGATGAATCTCAAATAAACTAAGGTTCTACTTAAAACAATCTAGAAGGGACGCCTGGGTGGCTCAGTTGGTTAAGTGTCTGGCTGCGGCTCCGGTCATGATCTCAGGGTCCGGGCATCAAGCCCCACGTCAGGCTCCCTGCTCTGAGGGGAGACTGCTTCTCCCTCTCCCTTTGCTCTTCACTAGAGCTCATGCTCACTTGCTCTATGTCACTCTGCTCCCTCTCAAATAAATAAAATCTTAAAAAAAAAAAAAAAAAAGACATTCTAGAAAAGTCAGAAAACCTAGTAAAGAGATCAGCTTTATAGAGAGGATTCACTGCAAAGTAGCACTTTTGACTGTGATGGATTATATGACAAAGTGCATCTAACACACTTCACAGAACTATTTACCTAAAACAGATAAGCATTACTGCATGCTAATCATACCTCAATACAAATCAACTTTACCTAGGGAAAACGCCACAGGTGTGCCTCCCCCACCCCTAATTCCTGCACAGAACACACCACTGCTGTCCAACAGAAACAGAGCACCATGTAAAATTATCAGCCAGGGGCGTCTGCCTTGGGCTCAGGTCATGATCCCGGGGTCCTGGGATCGAGTCCTGCATCAGGCTCCCCACAAGAAGCCTGCTTCTCCCTCTCCCTCTGTCTCTGCCTCTCTCTCTCTCATGAATAAACAAAATCTTTTTTAAAAAAAAAAATAAAATAACCCCATTAAAATCGTTAAAATGGGTGACAATTTTAACTCAAATACATCTCAAATATTATCCTTTAAACATGCACTCAAAATAAAAAGCAAATTATTTAACTCTATTTTCATATTACAAAGTTCTAGAAAGTCCCTGTGTATTTTACACTGATGGGCACATAACAATGGAGACCAGGCCTGTTTCCCATACTTTCACATCTGAAGTAACTGTGAGCACTTAACAACAGGACTAGACAGGATCCCAAAGAAAAAAACCAAAAGGAGGGGGCGGGAAACAGCAAGGTGCTTGCTGGAGAACCCTGCTCTGGTTTGACTCTTCACCGGTAGTCAAGTGTCACCCACAGATGTGTGAAAGCTCGAGCAGAGCCAGCAGCACGGGGTTTCTCCCATGCTGTGGCACACCCAAGCTAGGCTAAGCCAAGTCACTCCCACGCACCCCCCAACCCACCACCCCAGTTCATTCCTGTGACGTAAGAAAGGAAAAAGCAAAGTACAAGAGGTAGCTTACTCCTACACCATTCAGATATGCTTCAATGGAGGCAGAAAGGGGCACAGGAGAAATGCATTTGGAAAACCAGGCTGCTGAGCCTGCCTGCCTAGCAGGCAAAAGCCCACCACCCACACAGATCTAAGAGGTTCCTCACCAAAGCTCTGGGGGAGCAGAAAGGCAAAAACCAGAATGATTCTATTGGGAAACCTACAATCACTATGCTGAAGTAACCTCCAGTCCTGGTGCTTGCTACCCTGGCACTCCACTGAACTGCATTTCTAGAGTGAGCCTTGCCACCAGGACCAAATCACAGAGTCCAATCTCAAATGAACCAGATAATTCAGAACACCGGAATTTTTTTTCCTTTGGCTTAAAGAGTATGCTGTTGTGTTTATGTTATGGTTACGTCTGATATTCTGGAATTCGGGGTGGGGGGGGCTTTACTTTAAGATATAATCTGGAAGTGGCTAAGGAATCATCTATCCTTCTCTATCCTGCAATCTCCTCCTCCTGCCAACACCCACTCCCGCAATGTTACAGATGCCTTGTGCAAAAGTCACCCCCAAGAAGAATTTTTTTTTTTTTTTAAGCTGAAAGACTAAGAAAGACCAAGTCTGATTTAGCCAGTGGCTTAATGCAGATGGCTCCCTGACTGCTGACTGAAAACACTGCCTGGGGTTTGTGTTTAGACAAATCCCAGAAACAGTTCTTGAACCCTTACAACATATGCCAGGCACTATTCTGGGCATTGCTCCTGTGGTTCACACTCGCTCAAAACTGACAAGGTAGGTGCTATTATTGAGTATTCTCCCATTGTGCAGAAAAAGAAAGGACTCAGGGAAAATGCTAGTCAAAGTACATACCCAGGCATTCAAGTAGACCTTCTTAGGCCAGGGGAGAGACACTGAATGATAAAACATATTGTAGCCTGTTGCAAATCAACACAAAATTAGTCTAGAGAATAATAGGAATGCTCTTAGGATTTGACCACCCTGTTCATTTTTTTTTTTTTAAGATTTATTTATTTGAGAGGAGAGCTGGGGGGAGGAGGGATAGAGGGAGAGAGAGAATTTCAAGCAGACTCCATGCTGAACAAGGAGCCTGACGCGGGGCTTGATCCCACAACCCTGAGATCATGACCTGAGCGGAAATCAACAGTCAGCGGCCTAACAAACTGAGCTACCCAGGCGCCCCAAGCACCCTCTTCTTTAACCAAGTACAGGATCAGACCGCAGGTACCCAGACACATTCCCTCTGTTCTTCTTGCTGTCCTTCAAAAACGGAAGTCCAACGAGCAGACCTTATGCCATGTATTGCTTAGTATGTGTGAAATTACTTTTACGTGCTTTTCATTGTACCAATCAGGACTTCTAAAGATTTCTCACCCTCTCATCAATCCCCAGACACCAATTCTAATAGTAGAGAACTTTTCCCATTATAAAACTAGAATGCGATTCTAATTCATGCTCTATTATTGACCAACTTTCCAGTATCTTCAAGTAAAGTCTTGTTATTGTTTCTCTGTTAACTAGTCACATCCAGAGTGCAGCAGTTAGTTTGCCAATATAAGGGACAGTTTACGAGATGCTGAAGAAATGGTGTTTTCTGCTGACAAGTTTTGAAACAGCTAAGTCCCCGGACACCGTCAGTCTTTGGTTCCGAACAGACAGCTTGGTTTCACTGCCACCGATTCTTGAACATTGAAACAGAGCAGAAATAACAAAGCTACAAAACAAATGTCTCACAACCCAACCAAAAGGATTTTCAGACTTGTTAAGTATTTCCTGGTCAAACCTCACGTGAACTGCATTGCTCTAATCCTAATCCTTATCTAAGTGTGCACTTTCACGTCAACAAAATGTGTTCTATAACCAGGATTCAGAACACTCACCTGGGCGTGGTTAGTCTCCGTTATTTTACAGGGTGGACACCCAACAAATAACTATTAGTAACCTCAGTCAGTGAAGCGTATGCCTTCCGCTAAGGTCCTGATCTCAGGGTCCTGGGATGGAGCACCCCTGCTCAGCGGGGAGTCTGCTTCTCCCGCTCCTGCCTCTCCCCCACAAATCATCCTGTCTCTCTCAAAGAAATAAGTTAAATCTTTTAAAAAATAATGAAGGGGTGTCTGGGTGGTTCAGTTGTTTAAGCATCTGCCTTTGGCTCAGGTCATGATTCCAGGGTCCTGGGATCAATCCTTACATCAGGCTCCCTCCTTGGCTGGGAGTCTGCTTCTTCCTCTCTCTCTCTGCGTGCCCACACCTCCCTATCCTCCCCCCCCCCCCACCGTTTGTGTGCTGTCAAATAAATAAAATCTTTTTTAAATTAAAAAATAAAAAATAATTGTATGAGTTTTACTTTGAGTAAAAAACTGGCATGTTCCTTATATCCCTATAACAAGAAGTGCCTGGTTATGATATTAAAATTCAATGTAATATATATTGACCCATCCCCAGATCTTCCTTAATTGGTAAGGTTCAGAAATCAAACTCAAATTTTTGAAGAGATCTTGTTATATTCTCCCCTAAAATTCTTTTGTAAGCTTTTGGTGCATTTCCAGCCTGCTAACACCCCCAAATACCGCCTTATACAATCAAATACAGATTTCTTCAGTGAATGTTATTCATTATGATACACTGCCTCCCCTCCCCAAATTAAAATACAATTTCACAAAACTCCGCAAACAAAATGGGCAAATGCACCAATAACATAAAATTACAGTATTTCAAACGGCAGATCATATTTCATATGCAGATTAAAATAACAAACAGTATCATATTCTTGTGTGCCACTGGCTAGAAGCACTATAGACTGACTGCTCTTTATTGGCTTTATTTCCATTCACAATGTATGCAAAGTTCGAGGCCATATGGTTAATTCCACAAATGAAATATGGTTAGTAATTATTTCTTATATTATCCATTCTGAATAACATCTAATCTAGCTACTCTGAGAAAGATTCCTGATTAGATAAGGAGGAAACATTTTATGTCATTAGCTCTACACAGTTTCATCTTGTTTAGGAATTGCAATTGTAATGAATACCAGATACAAAACAACCTCTAGGAACTAAGAGTCAGTCAACATTTCACCTTCTATTTCAACCCACTCACAGGAAAGATGCTGCTCCAAGACACCTCTTACCCAGCACCAAGTCCGATCACGGAGTTCCATAAAGTCCATTTTTTCTATGTTCGCCCACATACTCTAAGTACTGCCTAACTAAAATTCAAAAGTTTTTCTCGTTCCTTGTATATCAGTCGTGGTGGAAACAGAACAGGGTTAACCTACCCTGGATTGCTAAAGGCAACCAAGACACTACACCTGTGTCCATTTTTTCTTAAGATTTTATTTATTTATTTATTTGTTTGGTTGGTTGTTTGTTTGTTTATTCATGAGAGACACAGAAAGAGAGGTAGAGACATAGGCAGAGGGAGAAGCAGGTTCCCTGTGGGGAGCCTGGTGCAGGATTCGATCCCAGAACCCCAGGATCATGACCTGAGCCAAAGGCAGGTGTTCAATCACTGAGCCACCCAGGCATCCCTACACCTGTGTCCTAATGAAATATGAAGGACCGTGGAATGGGGGGTAGAGCGGGGTGAGCAGGGATTAAAACAGCAGTGTGGCTTCTGTCCTCTGCACCAGCACCCCTAGCCGTGGTCTGGGTTCTTGCCATCAGCCTTCCCTGCACACAGAGCCAAGCAGGGTCAGAAGCTCCCAGCAAACCATACCCAAAAGGCCAGGACGGCAATTTTAAGTTTTGAGACACATGGAAAAACACATTGAGGATAGAGAAGCTGGTGAGTGAGCTGAAATTAACCGAGCTCTAATAATTTAGTTGCGTCTGTCTGAAATTAGCAGCTTGTATTTACATAGATCCCCTCCCCGGCTAGGGTGTGACCTGAGTATCTCTGCACCCTGCTCCAGTTCAAATAAGGAAAAAAGTCATGGGGCTGAACTTCTCTGAAATCAAAAGGTAAATGATACAGTGGAGCAAGATGCTTGATTATTGCATCAAATTTACATAATTTGCAACCGTTGATTAGGTGGTTTTTCCTCATAAGAAGTTAAAGGGCCATCCTCAGGTAAAATCCTCATGCTCCTCCCAAATACAGACCCGTTTCCCAATTCTGTTCCAGGAACCCAAGACAGATCGTCCATCTCACTCACACAGGGAATGGCCAGCACAGAACCATGTCCAGAAAAGGTTACACAAAACACAGTGACCATCAGAGTCATCTTTTTAAAATCACGTTGAAGGCGGCAGCCCTTCATTGGTCCCAGCTCTCCAAACAGGATGAAACATCTGTTTGTGTATCCTGAATCCCTTTGAGGATTTATAACATTCCATATATCTCTCTCCCCTCCCCCAAGAAAGTGAATAAGCCATAAAGCCAGTCAGCCTTCCTCTGAAATCACCAAAGGCCTGGTTCAGCCCCACCCCACCCCATTCCCCCAAACCGGCTTAGCTCAGAAAACTGATTGGAACTGAATGTCTAGGCTGCTTCCTTATGCCCTTTTAATAAAGCCAACCACAGCAAAGAAAACAGAAATTAGTGGCAAGTACAGAGCTTTTTGCCACTGGGATTCAGAGCAGCCTTTGGACAAGCCATTATGGCTGTCTGGCTCCAGCTCTCTTCTCAGTAACCACCACCCCCTTGCTGGCCTGCCCCACACCACCCTCCACGATCAAAGGGAGCACTTACTGTTTATAACATCCTGAGCAATCTGGGAATCCCAAGAGGTGTTTGTTACCTTTCCCGTCCCTCATTGTCTCTGCTCCAAAACACATTTTCTAATGAGGCAGGCCAGCCCTGGCACAGCCATACCAGTGAATCAGGCCTGCCCCAAACAACGCTTAACAAGAGGGTATGGGGGTGCCTCGGGGTGAGTGTCAGGACAAGCTCTTCAAGAGTGTGTGGTTCTCAGATTCTATTTCCGGCTAGAGGGCTGCATGCCAAGCTTCTCATTATAGATAGGTAGCAACAACAACAACCCCCCCCCCCCAAAAAAAAAACCCAAGAAACACCCAAAAGTTCTTGCTATGCATGTCAAATACCCCAGGTATCCTATGATGGAATCCTGTGTGTTCAGCAGATGTCAATGTGCTGCTTCTGTGGGAATCCCCCCGAATGACTGCAGAGAGCACCCCGACCCAAGCAGCAGCGCCAGAGCAAAGCTCCTTGCTCCTTGCACTTTTCCTTTCCCATTCACCTTTTAAACCCCAAATCCCCACTAAAGCCACATGTCCCTCCAGCCTAGCCCTGGGCTTCAGCTTTTTCCGTGCAGTGCAGCCACAATGGCAGATCTGTTTGTGTGATCACTCTCCTGACCACTGTCATGGTCCTTTCTGGGGTGTGCTCAGCAAACCTTCTCAGCGCCAGAGCACTCACCTTTGACTCTGCCTCCAGTGTGCTCTTCACCTCACCTGCTGAAGCTTGGTGCTGAGGCCCAGCCAGCAGTAAACAGGCCAGGAGAAGGGAGGCACGAACACTCCAGCTCTGTGGGACAGGACTGGTGTTGAAAAGAAACAACTACCAGGGGATCGTCACCTCTCTTGGCCAGCTAAGCGCACTCAGCTCTGTGTGGTGCCTTGGAGGAAATAAATGCCTCCACAGGCACACTCACCTGAGGCATGGGTAGAAAGGCCTAGAACAAATACCTAGGCAGCCTCTGCATCTCCTCAGATCAGAAACTCAACAGGAAGAACTCAAAACTGAAACCCAAGAAATGCATTCCAAGCCAACATCTCAGAGAGGACGTTCCAGTGGGGATTCTGGGTTCACTGGTCACATGATAAGCAATCAGGTAGGTTCCCAAGAACTCACCTTGTGAGCAGGCCAAAATTAAAGTGCAAAGAGGCAAAACTCCAGGTTTACTAAGGTAAAAGGTAAAAATTTTCTAGGGAGTTTTGGGGGAAATTACTCTTGAGGCAATGTTTGCAGATATCAAACAAAAGTCTACTTTACCCACAAATCTGTCCTTCAACCTTTAAATGACTCCCAAAGTTACACCAAACCTTAAATAATCACCTCAGAAGCCCAACTATTATCCTAGATGATACTTATACATTCTCAAGTACGAGAGAAAAAAACTGATGCGTTCTTACAGTTTCTATGTTTTAGAGACATTATTTCTGAGTTGTTTCTAAGAGCTGTTTCTTCCCCCTTTCTCGGGGGGGGGGGGGGGTTCACGGGCAGGAAGAAATCATTTCTGATTGAAAAAATTCTGTTGCTTAAAAAAATTTTTTTTTCCTGTTGCTAAGTTGATACAATCAAGTTAAAAATTTTGCACCAACATTCCACTTTTAATCATTAAGCAACTGGCAACAAAAGGATGTATAAAATCACAACTGCTAATACAGGGACTCATTTTGCACCAGACATACACTCATTTAAACTGTACATCAAAGGCGTTGCTATGATTCCCTTTTCACTGAGGAGGAAACAGAGGCGCACACAGGATACACGACTTGCCCACAGTCCAAGAAGTGTCACAGCAGAGCTTCAAACCCAAGGCATCTGGCTCAAGTGATCCTTTTAACTAAATCACAGTTTCCAAGGTCCACTAAAAAATGAAAAAAAAAGCTGAGCCCTTTAAAGAGACAGAAAACATTACAAGTGTGATAGAGAGAGAGATAGGAAGGATAATCTTCACAGTGAGAGGATTTTAGTGATACCACTACTGTTACTGCCAAAAATGGTCCAAAATGTTTTTGTTTTTAATTAGACCCTTACAAAAAAAAAAAAAAAAGATTTATTTAGAGGTGCTTGGGTAGCTCACTCAGTTAAGCTGACTCTTGATTTCAGCTCAGGTCCTGATCTCAGGGTTATGGGATCAAGCCCCACATCAGGCTCTGCTTAGGATTCTCTCTGCCTCTCCTCCTTGTGTGCTAACACTCGCTCTCTCTAAGAAATAAATATTTAAAAATAAAAATGTAGGGATCCCTGGGTGGCACAGTGGTTTGGCGCCTGCCTTTGGCCCAGGGCACGATCCTGGAGACCTGGGATCGAATCCCACGTCGGGCTCCCTGCATGAAGCCTGCTTCTCCCTCTGCCTGTGTCTCTGCCTCTCTCTCTCTCTCTCTCTCTCTCTCTCTGTGCCTATCATAAAAAATAAAAAATAAAAAATAAAAAAATAAAAAATAAAAAATAAAAATGTATTTGAAAGAGTGCAGGGGAGGGAGGAAAGGAGGGAGAGAGAGACATTGAATCTCAGACTCCAAGGTGAATGCAGAGCCCAACATGGGGCTTGATCTCATGACTCTGAGATCAGGACCTGAGCTACACTCTCACCCAGGCACCCCAAAACATCCCCACTTTTAAGCAGTATAAAGCATTAAAAGTGCTACCGTCCTTGGCAACAAACCCTGACATTATTAAAAAGGCAATCTTTATTATAAAATATTCCTAACTGAACAACAGCAGAAACTATATTTCTTATAGTTATAGTGGAGATTTTAAGGAGGATGCTCCCTTTCTAAAATCAAACATGTAAAGGACCCTACTGTAGTTGTACCTGTGGTAATAGCTGAGAAAATCCTTAACCAAATGACACTCATGGAACAGAACCAAAAGCAAGCAGGAACCAAATGTGAATTACCTATGCTCTAATCCTGGCTCCAGCTTAGGTCCTCAGCCTCTAGGAAATCCATCTGAACAAAGAAGATTAATTTAAATGCATCACTTCCTTCTTTCACAGATTTGGGAACCACTTTAAAAAAAAATCCTATTTCAAAAGTCGGTAATAATAGCTGGTACTAAAAGAGATGGCCAGCACACTGGGTCCAGTAGACTTAAGTTTCCTTTTTTTTTTTTTTTTAAGATTTATTTATTTATTTAGAGCATGTAAGTAAGGGGAGGGGCAGAGGGAGAAGGAGAGAGAGATTCTCAGGTGGACTCCAAGCTGAGTGTGGAGCCAAATGCATGGGCTCCGTTTCTCAACCCTGAGATCATGACCTTAGCTGAAATCAAGAGTTGGATGCCCAATTCACTGAGCCCCCCCAGGCACCCCAGGACTTGCTTCTTTAAAGGCCTGTCCTAATTCCCTCTACAGTATTAGACTGAAAACTCCAATCAAACATGAAGAAAGAACTGGACACAAATCCCCCTCGTTCCTACAGGTAACTCAGGACCACCACAGCTAAAGGGGACCTGCAGCCCACGAGTTGCCAGAAGCAGCTCAAGAGCCTCCCCTCATTTGGCCACATCACATCCCAATAATGAAGGTATACTAACTGCACCCTAGACACACTGCCACTCCTAGATGGTGGTGCTGGTCAAAACACTGGATTCCATGCTTCACTCTGGACTTTACCTGCTCCACTCCGCATCCCATGCTGAAGATCAATCTGAATCGACCAGAATTACAGTCTGAAACTATAATTCTTCATGATGAGGCAACAAGTCCCATCTTGAATCTCCACCACCCTGGGAAGAAGCTAGCTGATATCACTGAGGGGGAAAAGTTAAGGCATCACTCTGCAAGCTGCCCACACTGAAGTTAAACATACAAAATTCCCAGGGACTGACACAGTTTCTATCCCTCTGTGGTCCTACAGACTGTCCACCAGCCCTTGTCTTAAAGAAGCGACATTTGTAATAAAAATATTTCTAGGGATGCCTGGGTGGCTCATTACATTGTGCATCTACCTTTAGCTCTGGTCATGATCGGAGGTTCTGGGATAGAGCCCAGCATCAGGCTCCATGCTCAGCAGCGGGGAGGTGGGGTAGTCTGCTTCTACCTCTCCCTCTGCCCCTCCCCCTGTGGTCTTTCTCTCACTCTCAAATCAATGAATAAATAAAACCAAAAAATCTTTTTTAAAAAATGTCTAAACTCTTCTAACAGAATCAATATGTTTAAGAACAATGATAATTCTCAGACAAGCATGCTACTCTCCTATTTCCTGCGAAACACTTTCACAGTAGCAGCGAGGACCAAAGGAGGCCAGGTACCCAGGTGTGTACTTGAGGGTTTTTTGGTTTCTTTTGTTTTTTGGGTTTTTTTTTTGCTTTTGCTTTATGGTAAAAGACTGATAATAATTCACAAATTATTACTGCAGTCTACTTCACAGTCGCCAAAACTTTTCTTCCAAGATCCACTTCCGGATATATGTTTCGTGGATTCCCATTACCACTTTGCAAATCCGGATATATGTTTCGTGGATTCCCATTACCACTTTGCAAATCCAAGCTCCCTCTTTCCTGACCCTACAACAGGCCTCAATCTGCATTTCCAGGCCTCTGTCAGCCTCAACACACAAGTCCTGAACTACAGGTATTTCAGCTACCGCATGGTGTTTATTCCCAGTATCATCTATTGAATCGAAGCCCTGCCCGTGACAAATCTGACACGGCAAGTCACAATCTGAACCACAGCAAATTTCAAAGTACTATTTACTCAATGCTTCTTTTGACAACCTCAGGAAGTATGAAGTGCCAGACACTGTTTTAGGGGCTAGAGATAAATCTGTGAGCAAGAAGAAAGAGATTCCTGCTCTCGGGGGAGTTTATATGCTGTGGAGAAAACCAAGACCAAGTAAATAACAAATAAGGTTACCTGAGAGGTGGTGGTTAATGGCTATAGGAACAAAAGAGCAAAGGGATAGACTACCGGGGCAGGAGGGTAGCGTGGGGCCCTTCAGGGCAGGTCGGCACTGGAATTCCAGTCTGACCCTGCCACTCACTACCTGAGTTAAACTTCACTAGGCTCCTTGACCTCCAGAAGCCTCACAGGTTCCTCACCTGGGAATAGAATCACCTGAGTAACAACGATCCAGAATCAGAGTGACTTGTCCCGGCTAGACCTTGGGGCCCAGATGCAGTCTACTTGCCCCCAAACGAGAAAAGGTACAAAGGTACAGAAAATGCAAAAAGGGTGCCCTCGGGATGGCTTGCAGGGCAGCCTGGGGTCATTTATGGCTTCTTTAAGGGAGAGAGCCAAAGGTAATTACCAAACCCACCCTACGAGGCCCAGGGCAGGGTCAGCTGCCTTTAGGAGAAAGGCTTAGATGATGAATGTACTTCAGGTGCTTCTTTTCTTCAAAGTGCCAAGTGGGAAGAAAACTTTCTAATCATCTGTTCCCAAACAAGTTCCTATACATGTGACAGCCAAGGAATGCTGCCACCTAGCCTGGTTTCAGACTGGGTGTTCTTCTCCAGATCTGCAAAAGCAAAAATACTAGCGCCACCGGGGAACGCACAGCATCTCGGGGAGCTCGAGCATCACCCCACAATTCAAACAGGCCTGGTTCTCCACACTGTGCCTGTACACACATTCTGCTAAAGCACCAACGGCCCGCAGGCTTCGATGTGATTGGCAAATAGGGGTCATTTCAGTGGGGAGGGCGGATTTCTCAGAACCGGCCCTCTTCAAACCAGGAAGTCAAACAGTGAAGAGAACCGTGTCCCAGCTCCTTGGGTCTAGGCAGAGCATTCCCGGGGCAGGAGGGGCTGGCACACAGCGATTCCAAGTCCAAGCCACCCAGCCCACCATCTCTGATGAGACACTTGCTCTCAACATAGCACTTTCCTCACCCAAGAAAAAAATAAATGAGATGATACAGGGTGTATGCACCAACCCAGCATCAAGATCCAACAGAACAGGGCTTTCTCATCAACTAAAACTCCATCAGCAGAGACTATTAAGACGTTTTCCTGTTACTGAAGGTTCCATGGGTCCTCACTGTTTGGAAGGAGGCACACTTTTCCATTCTTCTGGAAAGAAGGAATGTCAAGAGGTAGCCGACAGTTGCCTACTTGCTGAACTCAGATATTCAGCACTGAACCCTTTTCCAAGGGTCTAAGTTTCAAAACAAGCCACACAATCAAACAAAAAGCTCACCTACTCTGTGGAATTGGAGGCTGGCATCCTGGTTGAAGGGGAAGACGCTGACCTAGAATCAAATTCTAGCCTTCAGACCCAGCTGATACTCGAGAACATGACAGTTTTTTTACCCTCTTCTGCAAGAGTGAGGGTGGATCTCTCTCCAGTCATACAGCTTTTTCAGTTTGTGTTAAAGGTTGATTTAACGCCCAGTTGAGAACCGACTCTACACAGAATAATGGAAGAACCACGCCATTCCCGAGGAGAAAAGAGAAAGCAAGCCACAGAAAAGCAAAAAAAAAAAAGGTAAAGACAGAAAGGCGTACAAAGAAAAAAGAAAGCTTATTCAGCCATAAAAGGAAGGAACGAACTATTGGTATACCCAGCATGGATGAATCTCAAAGAAACATTGCAGTGAAGGAATCCAACATGAGTGTTTCGATTTATAAGAAATTTTTCAACAGTGCTAGAAATCAGGTCAGCGTTCATCCGGGACTGGGGGGTGGGGGACACTGGCTGCACGCTGCACGGGGGCATGAGGGAACCTTCTGAGAAGACAGAAGTGTTCTATCACCTTGATGGGATAGTAACACCCAGGGGTATGCGGCTGTCAAAGCTTCTCCAATTGTACACTGGAAACAGCTGTGCTGTAAATCATGGTTTGATGAACTGGACTTTTTAAGAAAGTTCTGAACAGATTTACAATTGTTTGAAAACAAAAGAGGACTGGGGTATGGAGGTAGAAAGAGTTGTGACAACTCATTAGGTTCAACTGATTTTTCTGGAAAGTAGCCACCCAGATTAAATACAAGTCAATGCCAACAGCCACACCTTTGGTGATACAGTTGATGGACCTGGCCCAATTGTACACAATTCCTCCAAGTTTCATGCTGTTAAAAGTGACTTATTAAAGAAATATTTACAATACAAACCCTTTCAAGACTTGAGACATTTAAAGGAAAAGTAGATTTTATATTTTAAAACAAAACAAAAGGGCGCCTGGGTGGCTCAGTCAGTGAACTGTCTGCTTCTGGCTCCACTCATGATCCTAGGGTCCTGCAATAGAGCCCCACACTGAGCTCCCTGAGCAGCGGAGAGTCTGCTTCTCCCTCTCTGCCTCCTCCTCCTCCTCCTCACTCATGCTCTGTCACTCTCTCCCAAATAAATAAATAAAATCTTTTTTTTTTTTTTTTTTAAAGGAGAAGAGAAGAGAAAACTAAAGTCACCTCTCTGCAAAATGAATCAGTGTGCCACGTGTGGTTTGTGTTAAGGGATTTGTTTCTGGGTTGTGCAGAAAAGCAAATACAATACTAACCTGTGAAGAAAAAAAGATGTGCTCACAAGTTTTCATACTTTTTCAAACCCAGAAATGTATACTCCCACCTCTGAGGGAGGCTCCCCCACACTCAAGCTTCATTCTAGCTAGAAGGAAGCAAGCTATCCGTGCTCCTGGAGCAGTTACTGGATTTGGGGTGGGGGTGATAGGAATCTCGTGCCCAGTCTCTACTCCACACAGAAGAGTCTTGTTACAGAAATACTCCAGCACTATCCCAGCACAGTACAAAAAATAGCTGTGGTAAAGAACCACGGCACTGGAACTCAAAACTTGGCATACCAAAGGAGCCAGTCCTTGCACTGACAATGCCACGAATTCCACAGAGGACTCCCCAAAGGGGATAGTGGGCAGGCAGCCCTCAGAGACACAGAAAATCAGAACCTATTCCCGGGGCTGGAACCAACAGGCCACAAGCCAAAGTCAGCTCACGCATGGCACAAAACAATTCACAAGTCATTCTGACAGAGGTCATATCCAAAATCTATTTTACGTCAATAATCTTGGTTTCAATCTCAACTTCTAGAATGGGGACACCCCCAGAGGTCAAAGGGTGTGGATTTTCGAAGTTGAAATCCCATCTCATAGAAAAGATTGGTCAAAGTCCTAGGCCCATTCCCTTTTAGTACCTGCAAAACACTTCCACCCATAGATGGGGGTATCCCTGTGTCTCCACAAAACAGCCTGGCATGAAAATGTACAGAGCATGGGTTACAAACAGGAGTGGGGGTTAGGATGCAGTGAAAGCATGACTTGTGCCATCTTGAGAATCCCTATGCTAGAATTCAGGGCCATCTTTCATTCAGCTTGTGTTTTGCTATGTAAATCATGTTTCAGTTTTGGTTGGGGTCATATGGGAGGGGAGACTTATTAATGCTATCTACAAATGGTAAGTTCAACAGACAGGTTTTTTCCACTGTGACTAGTCATTTGTAAAGAATACTGATTTTCTTAATTTTATTCTGCACACTGGCTACAGCAGGAAGCGTCACTTTTACGCTGTTCTGCAGGGCAATGATAAAAACTAATATTCACGTATTTTTACATAAATCACATGCTTGTTTTGCTCTAACCAGTAGTAGGAGGCAAAGGCATTTAAGCAGCACTTCTAGAAATTAAATTAATTATCTGGTGTTCATCTGTTTCACTAGAGACGCCCAGCCCAGCCAGCAAGCAAGCCAGTCTGGGAAAACCTCCCTTGCCTCAATCCACAGCTGGATTGGCTGCTTTTCCTTAAGAAGACATGGCACCTTCTGTGTTCCCACTGATTCCCTGACTCTTCTTTTGAAGAGGAAGATTCTAGATCTTCTTTAATTGCATTGTAACACGTGTTTCCTGGAGAAAATACAACTAAACTTTATCTCTAGAGCATCCCCTCCTCCTCTTCAAGCCCTGCATGCTCTTTCCCACCTCAGAACCCTCCTTATCTGGAGCACACCACTCTCCACCCCAATCTTCACCTGGTTAAATGCTCCCTCCAAGTCCCTATACACCATGACACCCAGAAAGCCTTCTTTCGTTGTTCTATGTGTATGAGCTGTTCCTCCAAAGTGTGCTATCCTGTGCCCACAGTACCCCGGACGCTTGGTTTACCAGTGCATTTGTCCATCCCTGTATAATAATGTAAGAGCCACCCAATGGGTGCCTAGTGCTCAGCACAGGCCCAGCCTATGGGACGAGGTCAATAAATGTCACTCAGATAAACGAAAATAAAACAATGTTTTGACCACGCAGATATAAAAGCACTGTTGATGTGGCTATATAACCTTTTACAGTATGTTTCCTGAACAAATATTTACTGAAATTATTTTACCCCAAAAAAAGATTAACCTGTACAAACTTATTTCTCACTTGTTTCTTTCATTTACGACATCATGTCATCAAATACTCTCACTACCGTATCATTCTAATGATTGCATGGAACAGATGTTCCCTAATTTAACCAATCCCCTATTGGTTAACATTTTTCAGTGTGATACACAGTGAAATACACTTGATACACATCCCTGTGGCCAAATCTAAATAAATTTCTAGAAGCAGAGTAGCTGAAGCAAATGGCATGCAAATTTCACTAGTTCTAATGCACCAAAAGCTTCAAACATGGGTTATGAGTGTTTTGAGGACAATGATGGGGTCTCCACAACCAGAGTAAAGGAGGCACCTGAAAACTGCATTAGAAAAATGGAAGATAGGGAAGCCTGGGTGGCTCAGCAGTTGAGCATCTGCCTTCAGCTCAGGGCATGATGCCGAGGTCCTGGAATCGAGTCCCACATCAGGCTCCTGCTTCTCCCTCTACCTGTGTCTCTCTCTGTTTCTCTCTCTGTGTGTCTCTCATGAATAAATAAAATCTTAAAAAAAAAAGAAAAAGAAAAACGGAAGATGAACAATGAGTCTGTTGGATGGGAGATAATGTTTAATTCCATCTGGGGACAAAACCAGTCTCAGCTAAAAGAGATGGCCAGAGATACTCCGTTCAAATTGGAAAGGATGGAATGTTCCCCAAGAGCTATCCAACAGGGTCACTGCAATTGCTGGTAAGTATTCAGGCCCAGGCAGGCCAGAATCCTGATGAGGAGAAAGACACCAGGCCAGCATCCCCATGAGGTCACCCCCTCCCCCGGCCAAAGTGGTCACCCGTGTCCTCTTTTCAACCTTCCAGAGGGCCCCCCACGGCATTCTTCAGGTGAACCTGGAAAAGAGCCAGAGTGAAACTTTCCTAACGTTAACCTAAGCACTATCGCAGCTCACGGCACATTTACTGCACACAGAGCAATAGAGAGAGACCCAGCATGGGACCACGTCTCACAGAGGCTTCATGTCTTCTCCAAGTGGGGAGGCTCGGACTTTGCTTCACAGCTTATGGTCCTCACTGTTAACAGGTGTAATAAGAATAAATGACTCTCATGATAACGTTAATGCAATTGCCTAATCTCCCCAGTTTGTTTTGTTTTTTTAAAGGAAAGCATTCAACAGATCAACTGTCACTATTTAACCACAAAGTGGGGAGTAGGGGGATAGGATTATCTCTTCCTCAATTTTCACCAAAGTTCATACGTAAATGAAGTAAGTTTCTCAAAGATACCGTTTGTTGCTTTTTTTGTTTTTTAAATAAGGAAAGTAAAAAGAAGGAGCAAAACCGCCATTGCCTTTCCACTTCTATCCAAGTCTAGCTTCTCTAGAAAGGCAGGGTTAGGATCAACAAAACGACAAAGGATGCCAATGTCAAGTCTTCGGTGGCTGAGAAAGATCCAGGAGCCAGACAGCCTGTGAGGTGGGGTCTGACATGTGGAAAACAGTACCTGCTGACATGGGTGGTGGACGGATCGAGTGAGTTAATATATGTAAAATGCTTACGACAACTGCCCGGCACACAGCAAGTGCCACAGAACTGTCAGACACATTTTCACCCTCGTTGTCATTTCCATGTGTACCCAGAGAGATGAGAATCATGAGAATAATGAAGGACCATAAATAAGTAAGAAGGGTTGGCAAAGAGGTTTATTTGTAAAAGATGAGCAGAGGGGCAGCACCTGGGTGGCACAGTCAGTTAGGTGTCTGATGCAGATTTTGGTCTGAGTCTTAATCTCAGGATCATGAATTTGAGCCCCATATTGGGCTCAACACTGGGCATGGACCCACTTTAAAAAATAACTAAATATAGGGATCCCTGGATGGCGCAGCGGTTTGGCGCCTGCCTTTGGCCCAGGGCGCGATCCTGGAGACCCGGGATCGAATCCCACGTCGGGCTCCCGGTGCATGGAGCCTGCTTCTCCCACTGCCTGTGTCTCTGCCTCTCTCTCTCTCTGTGACTATCACAAATAAATAAATAAATACCTTAAAAAAAAAAATTTAAACCTTTAAAAAAATAAATAAATAAAAATAAAAAATAACTAAATATAAATGTAAATGTAAACAAATAAATAAATAAATAAAGATGCAAGCAGAATCCACCTCAAACAGTCCACCTTCTAGGGGGTCTGGGTGGCTCGGCGGTTGAGCATTTGCCTTCGGCTCAGGGCATGATCCTGGAGTCCCAGGATTGAGTTCTGCATTAGGCTCCCTGCGTGGATGGAGCCTGCTTCTCTATGTCTCTGCCCCCCTCATCTCTGTCTCTCATGAAAAAATAAATAAAATCTAAAAAAAAAAAAAAAAAAAGGTCCACCTTCTAAATTCTTGTTTATTAACCAGCCATTAAAACACAGAACATGGGGTGGAGCGCCTGGGTGGTTCAGGTCATGATCCCAGAGTACTGGAATCAAGTCCCACATCAGGCTCCCTGCTCAGCAGGGAGGGAGCTACCTCTCCCTCTATAGCTCCACCTGCCTGCCCCTGCTCGCGCATGCTCCCTGTCTCTCAAATTAATAAAATCTTTTTAAAAACTTTTCAAAATTGGGATCCCTGGGTGGTGCAGCGGTTTAGTGCCTGCCTTTGGCCCAGGGTGCGATCCTGGAGACCCAGGATCGAATCCCACGTCAGGATCCCTGCATGGAGCCTGCTTCTCCCTCTGCCTATGTCTCTGCCTCTCTCTCTCTATGATGACTATCATAAATAAGTAAAATTTTAAAAATAAATAAATAAAAAACTTTTCAAAATCAAAAAAAATATAGAGCATGGGGCATATAAGGTGGCACAGTTAAGCATCTAATTCTTTGATTTTGACTCAGATCACAGGCTCCAGGTTTGCGAGATCAAGCCCTGAGTGGAGCTCTGCACTCATGGCAGAGTCCGCTTGATACTTTCTCTCCCTCTGCCTCTCTTCCTGCATCCTCTTCCCCCTCTCTCTAAAATAAATGAATGGGGACACCTGGGTGGCTCAATGGTTAAGCGTCTGCCTCCGGTTCTGGCCATGATCCTGGGGTCCTGGGATCAAGTCCTGCATCAGGCTCCCCACAGGGAGCCTGCTTCTCCCTCTGCCCATGTCTCTGCCTCTCTCTGTGTGTCTCTCATGAATAAATAAAAATAAAAAATAATAAAAAATAAAATAAAATGAATGAATGAATGAAAATTAATGAATTAAAAACACAAAACAGGTTTCATCACAGGAAGGAGGTTTTCAAATGGTAGCTGCATTACTAAACCAACACAAAGGAGTTCAACAAAACTTGCTAGGATAATAATGTCGAAAGAGGGAAAAGATTTCGATGACTAAAACCAACCTTCTAAGGGACATTATGGGGAACAAAACAGAATTATCTGCACAGATCCAAGAGACTGGAAAAATTCAATGAAAGTGATGTCACTACCATGCTGCAGCATGAACGTGAGAATGGAAACTCAGGTTTGCATGAGAAAAACCAACTCAGGGTTTATAGTTTAGCGAGTGCTTGTTTTAGCTGTCACTAACTGGCTCCAAAGAAAATAATTAAGTTTTAAGCTACACTGGCTAGGAGTCTGGATTTCTTGGACCTGATGAATTATGCACTATAATGAACTCTGCAAATTAACCGAAAGCAGACTCTGCTATCCTAGCAAATTTGGGCAATGAATATGTATTTCTCATTGGCTACTAGCAAGAAGTCTGAAATTAAATTAATCACATAATTAAAGGGAGGAACTAAAGTACAGAAATATCAAAAGTCACCCTCTCCCCACTCTAAACAAAAGTGTTCTTGATTTATGGAAGTGCATCACCAGAAAAGGGGGAAAACCTCCAAAGCAACATCCAAAGCTTTAAATACTCTATATAATGAAATTCAAAACTGGACCGGTCAAATTTCCTGGTGGGTGAGATACCGGTCTTTTTATAGAAGCCACAACTGTTCCTCAAAACAGAGCTCCAAGGAATTTTAAAGTCTGAATGTAAATGTTAATTGCAATCTACTGAAAACAGAACCAAAAATATGTGTGTGTGTGTGTGTGTGTGTGTGTGTGTGTGTATATATATATTTTTTTTTTTTTTAAACTTATAAGTCTAAGAAAGAGGACAGAAGAAAAGACAAGCTGCCAATCCTCTCCCCACCTTCCACTGGTTCCTCCATTCCACCTGGGCCTCGTACTTTTCTTCCCATATGCCCTGTACCCTGTGCTGCCTTCCTCTGTGAAAGGACTTCCCACGCCTGTTTAAAAAGTCCAAACAATTCCAAACTGAACTAGGGTGTCAAAAACAGCTTCTAGGGAGGAGCTGATAAGATTGTTTCTTGACCTAGGTGCTGCTTGAACAACAACGTTAAGTTTGTGGAAACTCCAAATGTACATTATGATTTGGCAACTTGTCTAACATGTGTTACTTCAATAGAAAGTTTAAAGATTTGTTGGGGGGTCCCTGGCTGGCTCCGTGGGTGGAGCATGCAACTCTTGATCGTGGGTTTTGAGTTCATGCTCCCCGTTGGGTACAGAAAATAATTTAAGATTTTATTTATTTACCTGAAAGAGAGCCAAAAATGTAGGGGGCGGGGAGCAAGGGAGGAAGGGAAGCAAACTCCCCACTTAGCGCAGAACCCAATGCAGGACCTCTATCACAGGACCCCGAGGATCATGACCAGATCTGAAGTCAGACACTTAACAGACTGAGCTATCCAGGCACCTTGGGTGCGGAAACTACTTAAAAAAATAAAATCTTGGGGGATCCCTGGGTGGCGCAGCGGTTTGGCGCCTGCCTTTGGCCCAGGGCGTGATCCTGGAGATCCGGGATCGAGTCCCACGTCGGGCTCCCGGTGCATGGAGCCTGCTTCTCCCTCTCCCTCTGCCTGTGTCTCTGCCTCTCTCTCTCTCTCTCTCTCTCTGTGACTATCATAAATAAAACTTTAAAAAAATAAAATAAAATAAAATAAAATAAAATAAAATAAAATAAAATAAAATAAAATAAAATAAAATAAAATAAAATAAAATAAAATAAAATCTAGGGAAAAATAAGTTTAAAGATTTTTGTAAAGCACCTAAATATGAGGTAAAGAAAGCCATATTCTTCTCATTTCCCCAGAACATGGACAACATGGCATGATCCCCCAGGGAAAATATTGCCAACCCAACAATTCCTGCGGCACTGGATCAAGAGAAAGGAGGCTGGTGGGTGGATAAGTAGGAAACCACGACAGACTTTGTGCTGCTGCTGCCAGCTGGGGATGATGTGCTTACCTCCTAGGTAGGGACACTCAGGACACACCACAGGACTCTCCTCCACCTCCTCAAACTTAACCACCAGATGGCAAAGCACTTAAAGTATCAGTTATTTGTGATCTCCAAGTATGAAATGTGAAGTTACTTGCCAGCAGAAACCCAGGAGCACGGTAAGCCCTGCGAAACTGCTGGTACAACTTCAAAACACCGGACATTTAGAAAAAAGGCCTGATCTGGTCCCACAGGCAGGCCTTTAAGAAATGTAAACTGAGTAATTCTCCGCATTTTAAAAACTGGCTAAAACCACAATGGTGAGTGCCAGTAAATTCTTTCCTTCAAAAAGCTGAGAATAACATATATATGTGTATAATGTGGTGTGTGTAGCACAAATACTCAAGATGGTGAGATCCCTGGTCAACATTTAGATGCTGGTCCCACAATTCCTAAGACTTCATTTGAGCTGGTGAGTTCACCTCTAACACTCAGAATGTAAGGTACTGGAGGGAGAACCCAGAGGGACGGGAAAAAAACCAAGGCCAAAATCTTTCTAAGACCCCCGTGAACTCTGTTTTATTCTTGGTCAACAAGGACATCAGCTTCTGCCTATTATCCACCTACAGGTCACAGTCCACAGAGAAGTAAGCTGCTTTACTCACAGAGAAGAACCCTATTTCCAGCTTGAACCTCAACTCATCTGCAGATGGAAAGAGCAAGAGAAACACTACCAGAGAATGAAACCAATTTTAACTCGAAGCAGGACCATGTTCCAGGAAAAGACAATGGTGCAGAAGAATGGAACCAAACGTGGTCAAAAAACTGTAAGTCAGCGAGTAAAGGCAGCTACAGGGAGTGAGGCCCCTGCCCTCCCCAGAGCTAGCCTGTGTCTGGACTCTGGTGGCAAGAAGGGCAGGAGAGGAGCCCAGATCCCAAATGCTCTCAGCCCCTCCCATCAGAATATACCTAGCAAGGGGTGCTGCTCAGCCCACGTTAGTCTCTGGTAGACATTTGTTAAATCCTCCCCTCCTGGCTGCTGTGGCTGTGCTAGCAACATGGCTAGCCTCCTGAAGACAGAAGGCCCTGCAAAGGGGAGCTGCAGGTTTTCCAGCTGGGCTTTACAGGCAATAAACCCCATCCAGGGATCCCTGGGTGGCGCAGCGGTTTAGCGCCTGCCTTTGGCCCAGGGCACGATCCTGGAGACCCGGGATCGAATCCCACGTCGGGCTCCCGATGCATGGAGCCTGCTTCTCCCTCTCCCTCTGCCTGTGTCTCTGCCTCTCTCTCTCTCTCTGTGTGTGTGTGTGTGTGACTATCATAAATAAATAAAAATTTAAAAAAAAGACCCATCCAACAAAACCCCAGGCTTGTGGTTCCTCCCCATGGGTGACACTCCTGCCAGAAGCTGAGAAGACTGTGGGGACCCCAAAACAAGTTTCAGATGTCCCAGCACAACTGAAAAAGGCGAATAAAAAGGATGAAACAGGGAGATGCGTGCCTGGCCTCATGCAAACACCCTCACACCACCATGCATGAGGCTGCCCCACCACAAACCTGGAACCCAACTCTTCTCTGCCAGCACATGCTCTGCACACAAACAGCAACTCCAAGGACAACACCCAGATTGCTCAGCCCCTGGCCATCATCTGAGAAAAATACCAAAGAAAGTGGCCAGCATTACCATGTGCTCCCTGGGTGACAGCAGGATTTGGGGCAGAAATCCACAGAACCCCTGGGCCCATAAAAAGTGATTAAATGGTTCGAGAGACAAAGGACTATAGTTAAGGTCAAAAGTAAAGCATCAGTCATCTAGCAATGCGCTGATGGGCCAGATGATGATGGTCTGGCCACTGCAGAGAGGGCTAGACCCCTAACAAGTTGCTTCTCCCTGGTGTCTACAACCTGACCAACTGGAAAAGGCTGCCAAGAGAAGAGACTGTGAATCCTCCTGCTTTAGAGTTCTCTTGGAAAATGAATTATCACCTCTCCAGGAGGTTAGCAGAAAGTGCTGGTTAATCTACCCAAATTATAGTGTGGAATCAGTA
This sequence comes from Canis lupus familiaris, assembly GCF_011100685.1. Lineage (NCBI taxonomy): Eukaryota > Metazoa > Chordata > Mammalia > Carnivora > Canidae > Canis > Canis lupus. Next base: position 15,830,208 of record NC_049256.1, on the reverse strand, counting down.
AACCATATCCACTCTCTACCACCAACTCCAGGAGGGAGAAAACAGGAGGTGGGATGGGAAAAGACCAGGAAGCGGGAGGCTGAGAAGCTCACGGCAGAAACAGAGGCTGGATGATGGCTGTTATCATGACTGATTATCGAGGGGTAGTCACAACTACCACCTGAGCTCATTCGACGAATGCCTACAAGCCCCTGACATCTACTACCTCCCGTAAGGCACTTCTATGGCCACCCAACTGGGAACATACCCACCCTGATCATCTCAGTTGAAGAAACTGAGGCAGAGAACATGCAAGCAACATGCCCAAAGTCACACAGCTTAAACAAATGGCAGAGTGAGGATGTGAACCCATTGCTCTTAGCCATAAATTACACATGATTACCTCTTACTAAATCTGCAGCCAGGATACATCGCAGATGAACTAAAAAGAAGGTACCAAACACTAATAATTAGAAACAGAGTAAATTCTGTACCTGAAATACCACTGAAAACTTAAAACTTACATTCCCTTCAATGACTGCCCTTTTCGACCAGCTTCCCTTCTGTATTGGCAACTGGGGTTGTGGTTTTTCTAGGGGACAGGATGTTGAGGACAGTATTAAACATATTACCAAATGATGTTACTCACAATCATTTAAATAATTATCAAAAGGGGAAAAAAAACGGCAAATCTCACATCAGGGTCTTACATGACTGAGCAAAGAGGGCGACAAGCATTTTAAAGAGTGCTAATAGTAAATTAATAAAAAAGATACAAAACTGCTGAGCTTTAAGAAGATCAAGCCCTGAGGATAAAAAGCATTCTAAAGAAGACAGGCCAGACTTAGAAGTGGGCCGATGGGCCAATGGGCCACTGCCACACTACCCTCCCCCCACTGCTTAGGACCAGCCTGTCTGAATGCATCATCACAGGCCTGCCTGCCCCCAGACAACTGAACCACAACAGGCATTTCCACAAGATCCCTGGGTGATTCCTAGCAATTCTCAGAAGTGCTGCCCCATGGGATTTATGCTGTAAGACACAACCAGACCTCCTACCAGGAAGCCAAGTGAAGGCAGAAAGGTAAAGGAACCCACTGCCGGCAAGGCTGTCAAAATGAGCCCCCAGTTTCTATAACTTTCCTCAATGACCACACGTTAGAATTGCCATTTTATTCCAATTCCTGCCGTCAAGCATGAACAGGAAGAAATTTATTGAAAACTCTTTGTAATTCATAACCTACACCAATTTTGAAAATTAACCACCAGAAGTCCTGTGACCACAATAAATGTATTATTAAATGAGATTATCTGTTATTCTTTGTGTTAAAATGGTCTTCCTTGGGCAGTGGGAAGGAAGCTCTGTTTTAGATATAGAAGAAACTCCCAGTTACTAAAAAGTGCATCATTATAAAATCTACGAAGCTAGCAAAATGAAAGAATTTGGAGAATATAAAGAAGCTTCAGTACATTTAATCAATATGAAGTATGTACATAACCCGTTCTGAATATCATCAGAGCAAAAGCAGAACTTGCACCACTAGGTTTTTAGCTACTAAAGCTGCAGTGAGCGGCTTTCTTCATCCTTCTTGAAGTAACACATTTATAATAATTGTAAAATGAAGGATTTGGATGTCATAAATCATTAATACCTTTCATGCAGAAAGATCAAAAGGTATCACCTTCCTCTCCTCTGTAAGGAGTTACAAACCAATTCTACCCCATCAGAGATATACTTTTTCCATGTTGGCAGTGACCCCCCCAAAACACGAGAACATACAACTCAGTAACGCAGACAATCCATGTTAATCACAATTTTTAGTATTCCAGAAAACCAAGGAGCTCTCTTGATATTTATTAAACCAGACATTTCGGGCAGCCCCGGCCGCCTGCAGCCTGGGGTGTGATCCTGGAGACCCGGGATCGAGTCCCACATCAGTCTCCCTGCGTGGAGCCTGCTTCTCCCTCTGCCTGTGTCTCTGCCTCTCTCTCTCTGTGTCTATGAATAAATAAATAAAATCTTTAAAAAATAAAAAAATAAAAAAAAATAAACCAGACATTTCTTTCACAGGCTAAGAGTAAAACCAACACCCTCATTTCCTGATGTGAATATGATACTTAAAGACCCAAGCAAGTGTCTCTTAGGTTTCAAATATACAAGACAATAATCGTTCTGCATTCATTCTTTCCCATTAAAGTATGGGGGGAAAGAGCACAGAATCATCCCACATAAACCACCTTTAAGGACTTACAGGCTGCAGAGTTACTTCTATAAAGTAAAGAAAACGTGGGGTGCCCGGGTGGCTCAGGCAATAGTGTGACCAACTCTTGGTTTCAGCTCAGGTCATGTTCTCAGGGTTGTGAGGTCGAGTCCCACATCAGGCTCTGTGCTCAGCTCAGCAGGGAGTCTGCTTGAGATTTTCCCTCTCCCTACTCCCAAGCTCCATCTCTCTCTCTCTCTAAATGAATATTTTAAAAGAAAGAAACCGTGCCCCACAGTGGAGATGGGTTGCGATTATCCATTAGTGTAAAAGTCGCTTCCACCATCAATGAACAAATGTCAATGCCACTCACGCAGGTGATACCGGGTGAGAGGCTAGAAAGAAATCAAGATATACGAGATGTTCTGTAAACATCTATGGTGTACACTGATGACTGATTTCAAGCCCAAATGTCTAGAACTCGTGACAGAAAGTGAAAAGCTCGTGATGAATATGGTCTCTCTTCTAGATGTATTCATGTTATGCTAACCTGCTTGCCCATCTCTGACAAGAGAAAACATTTTAAGTGAAAAAAAAGAGAGAGCTCAAGGTCCAATTTGCTAACTCAAGTAACACCCTATCATTTTGTAGCTTTCCTCCAAACATGGCCTTGCTGTTCCTTTGGAATTTTTAAAGACCTAGGATTTTGCTAATTATAGCCATTTCAGAAATAGTTACTGAAAATCTAGTCACCTACATGCATGTACGTTGCTTCAAATGTTTGCCTGCAAGTCTTGGGTTTGTAAAGAGACTACATACAGAATCTTACTTTTATACCCAGGATCTTCTCACCCCGAAATATTCTACTTCCTGGCTACCAAAACTCCCCCTCTAAGAGCTACTTATGACTGACACATCATCACCCTGATCTGGTCTGAGGAATCCTAACTCTTCTTTTATAAAGGTTTCAAGGGGCACCTGGGTGGCTCAGTGGTTGAGCATCTGCCTTTTGGTCAGGTCGTGATCCCGGGGTCCTGGGATCAAGTCCCACATGGGGCTCCCCAAAGGGAGCCTGCTTCTCCCTCTGCCTGTGTCTCTGCCTCTGTGTGTCTCATGAATAAATAAATAAAATCTTCTAAAAAAAATAAATAAAGGTTTCGAATTAACAATGTAAGCTTTGGGAAACGCAGGGTAGGGAGGATAGCCTGCTCCCTTTCTCTACCCCCCCTTACACACACACACACACACATACACACACACGAGCAGCAGTGACAACATGGGACACTTGCTTGGTCTTTGCAAACAGGCTCCACCATCCAGTCAGTAATTGGCTCATAAATTTCATTCATAACTTGAAACAGAAAAGGCCCAAAATGAGCGATCTGTAATTTTAAATGTTGTCATTATTCTCCTGGCTGCAAGCGGTTAAAGGCGGCCTTGCAAGCTCATGAATTACGGGTGCAGTTTATTGCTCTGAATAAGCTCTGAACAGGCACAGTATTTCAGGAAGCTGGAAATTAGGGGAGAGGTCGTTCGCAAAGCCCAGATGCTTCCATGGAATGAAGCTTAAATGTCAACTGTCCAATACTAGGAGTGATCCTTTCTGCTCCCAGGCCCCCAGCTTTTCCTCAATGCCCAGGGCACACCTCTAAGGTGGAGTTTTACACATGTAATATTGTGCATTTTTCCTTAAAATGTATTTCAGATCGCCTTCATCTTTTAGCAGAGGGTTTTGTTTTTGTTTTGTTTTTAAGATTTTGAGAGAGAGAGGGAGAGCAGGGGAGGGGCAGAGGGAGAAGCTGACTCCACACTGAGCAGGGAGCCAGGTAGGGAGCCAGACATGGGATGCGATGCTGGAATTCCAGAATCATGACCTGAGCCAAAGGCAGACCCTTAACCGACTGAGACACCCATGTGCCCCCCAAAGCAGACGTTTTTAAATGATTTGGAAAAGAAAGGTAAAGCGAGTCAGAGAACTAGAAAAAACCACATCCAGTCTTCACTGCTAAAAGATTTTCCAATAGATTTCAGTTCATGTATCCTAGTTCTACACCATCCCCACCCCAAATGAAGGGTTAAACAAACACACTCTGGAATTAGTGATTTATTCCTCCAAACACTGGACTGATGAGAAAACACATTTTGTGTTTATCTGGAAGTCCAGGGATGGGAGACATCAGAAACTCTGGGTTGAGGGGAGACTTGGTAGGTAGTTCAACAGTTCCTCAGAAGCCCACAGCCACAGAGCCTGAGCCCTTGCCCTTGGCTAGACGGATGTACAAGTTTTTAAGGGACAGTAGGAAAGTGATAATCAAGAGAAGACCAAGTGATCATCCTCAAGGCAGGCAAGTCAGACCAACAGAAAAAAATGATTCAATTCCACGTATCTTATCTCATTCACCCACGCCCACGCCCACCCCTTTGAAGTAAGGAAACAGGCAGGGTTGCCTCAGTAACTTCCGGCCAATTGAGGATTGCTCTGGAAACTGCAGGAGGCCATCTGGGTGGCCCCGAGCTATGGTACAGTGGGAAAAAAAGGAACAGAGACAAAGACCATAGGTCTTGGCAGAGCTGGGCAGACTTATTTCCTCTGGCAGGCCTGACTGAGCGGGAAACCAGTAGTTCTGAATGCAAGCCAACCTGGGTTTGGATTCCAGCTCCACCCCCTCTCCTAAGTTTAAATTCCTTGCTTGGGGGTGTGGGGGTATTAGAGAACACCAACTTTGAGAGCTGATGTTATTTTTAGCTTAATGATATAAGAGAATATGGCCAGAAGCTGGGACTCAACAAATATTTTGGTTTCCCTTACCCCTTTCCAAAGAAGGGGTCCCATTAGTGTGCAGACACTCTCCCCAGAGATAGATGCCACGTCTTCCCTGGGTCAAACACACCTGGAATGCTGTTGGGGAGAAATTGGAAAATTTCGTGACCCTACTGATGCCTTCATTTTTACAAAATGGTTGTTGGCAGAGGACACGTAAGTACAACACAGTCAATATTCTTCACACAACTCTGGTCTTTCCTGAAGGGGATTCCAGGGAACCCTAGGCTGGCGGGTATTATCAAAACTGGGGTTCACTGATTAACTGAGTTTGAGAAATGTCAGGCTAAGCAGATTTCCTTCTCTTAGGTTCATTCGTGTGCACTGTGATTTCTCTTAGAAAGAGTCCTAGGACCCTTGAATCACCTGCCCACTGAAGCTTCTTCCCTCCCTTGCATAATGTATTTCTCAGAACACACTTGCAATATACTCACCACACAACCTTGTCTTGTTCAATGTTGTTGGGATTGATTCAGGTCTTTGAGGGGAGGGAGCTTTCCTGAGTAATAAATAAATGAATGCTCACTGTAAAAAGTAAATGAAACTGAGTGTATCAGGGAAAAACAGTTCATTTTCTACAGCTCAGAGAAACTGAAAAAGGCAATTATCCTAATCCTTTGAGATTTCCACCGTACAAATAACAAAGTTATTAACAAAACATAGCTACAAACACTCATGAAATTGCAAGTTGCAAGTTCTCACTGTAATTATGAACTCAGAACCCTTCACAACACTAGGACTTCATTATAAATTGTCTAGCAAAAACTAGCAGTCCCTTGTTCAGAAAATACTTTATTTTTGCAATCGATAAAAGTGTAAGAAAATAGAGAGGAGTCCTGAGAAACTATCTAATAAATTAACAAACTGAAAACAAAATGACTTGAGCTACAATTCAAATGTAGTTTTGGATTACATCAATTTCTGTTGCCATATACAAGTTGGATAAACTCCCCAAAATGTCTTGGTTACTAAATTTCTGCTGACGAGGCACCTGGCTGGCCCAGTAAGTAGAGCACGGAACTCTGATCTTGGGTTCACGAGTGGGAGCCCCATGTTGGAGACAGAGATGGCTTTAAATAATAATAGGGGTGTCTAGGTGGTTCAGATGCTTAAGCACCTGATTTCAGCTCAGATCATGATAGCAGGATCCTGGGATTGAGCCCCATGTCCAGTGTCAGCCCCACCACGCCAGGATCAGTGCTCCACATTAATGGGGCACTTGCTTCTCCCTCTCCCTCTGCCTCTCCCCCACACTCATGCTCTGTCTCTCTCCCAAATTAATAAATAAAATATTTAAATAATAACAAATTTTTGCTAAAGCATTCCCAGGGAGATTCCCTTAAGTAACATGCATCACACTGTAAATGTGATGTAACAGTCTTAGATCTCTTTGTGCACAGACTTGAATTACTATAAGAGCAAGAAAAAATTTATTTCCCCAGTCTTTTCCTTGCTCTACTTTCTGAATTTTCTCTACTCCTTTCAAAAGGAAAAACATTAAGGTGTTATGTTTGAAGACAAAATAGAGGGTTCACTAAATCATCTAATATTTGATTTTTTTTTTCCCATTCCCCTGCCTGTTGTAACATGTTAGTATGGCTACCACAAGTGTCATGTAGAAAAGATTCCAAAAAGATTCAAAGAGGCTAGGACCTGCCACAGGCCGTGGTCTAAAAGAAAAGCAGAGAAGAGTGAATGGAACTTAGCAACCCTGGTGAGTAAGGAAGCAAATATCCCTAGCAAGACTCCTATGTGGTCTGGGAAAGGATGGGACTTATAAAAGCTAAGCACATAAGTAGTAGACAAAAGCGAGCCGAAGAAAAATAGTTAAAAACACCAAATTCAAACAACACCTATGAAGATGGCTTGGTTTAGGAATTCTGCGACTTGCGATGCCTACCCCAACGGGAGTGGACACTTAACAACGGAGGCCCTCAGAGGATGTAAGCAGGAAAGCACACTATAGACAGAAGCCACCCCTGAGGTGCTGTGAATACTGTAGCATAAACCAAAATGGAAAATGAAATTAAAGATTTAAAAAAAATTTTTTTTTTCGTTAACGGCATCAAAGACCATAAGACAGTCAAGACAGAGAAGGGGCTGGGAAGGCATAAGATGAGCCTGGCACATCCAGCTGGGTAGGAAAGTAAGGGAATGTCCAAAGAACCAAAGGGCCAGGTTACAGGGACACAGCCAAGGTCTCAAAGGGCCCCTCGATATTAATCTCCTCGCTGATTAAACTATGGTTTTTATATGAGGACATTCTCATTTTTTTTAAGAAATTCACACATGGGTATCTGGGGAAAAAGGGGGGTTAAGCCTGCAACTTACCCCCCAACGGTTCAGATTTTACTAAGTATGTGCTGGAAGAGGAACACAGAGACAGGAGAGGAAAGAACACAAACACAATGAAAGGTTAAAAAATGACAGCAATCCTTTGTACTATTTTCACAACTTTTCCTTTAAAAGTAAAGTTGAAAACACACCATAAATTGAGGAGGGAAAGGGAAAAAAGAAAAAGCATAAAGGACAGAAATCACCAGGAGTTGAAAGATGGACAGGGTATCAGTGTTGCTGCTTTGAGAAGAGTTGCAGCCAGTGACTTCTCTAGCAAAGCCCACAAGCTTGAGGGCACCTGGGTGGCTCAGGGGTTGAGCGTCCATCTTTGGCTCAGGTCCTGATCTCGGAGTCCTGGGATCAAGTCCCTCATCGGGCTTCCAGCAGGGAGCCTGCTTCTCTCTCTGCCTATGTCTCTCTCTGTGTCTCTCATGAATAAATAAATAAAATCTTTAAAAAGAGAGAGAGAGTAAAAACACAAACAGAAGTTTAAAAAAAAAAAACAACAAGCTCAAATACCCCAAAACGGATGCCATTCGAAGGCACTAGAAATGCCCAACTGCAGTCACGTCTGCCAAGAATCATGCCAAGACTAATAAAAAGTAGCATTTACTTCAGACTAATAAAAATGTTACTGACAAAGCCACTTATAAAAAATTGGTACTGACAGAGGCATTTCTTTTCGTAAGTTATTCAAAAGATAAAAGGAAACTTTGCTTTTTTGGACTGAAAAGCAGCAGGATCAGAAAATGAAGTAGGAGGGGGTGGCAGATGGGGAATCACCTTTCCATATGCACTTCTAGATTCAAACCACAGGCCTAGCAGGAATGGTGCCTCTCTTTTGCATGTTTATGTGAGACCTGAAATGTTTTTCCAAATATAGAACTAGAAGAGCCAAAGAATAAAGACCTGCTCAGTAATGAAATATACATTTCTTCAACTCTACCTCATTGTACAGTGAACAGCCATGACTTCCAGCAATACCAACAGGATTTTCACAACACAACGAAGCAAGTACACCAACCACTGTTCAACTACACACGCGGAGAAGGTCATCAAATTCCATGTCTCAAAAGCAAATAAATGAATGAATGAATGAATATATTTATAAATATAAAAATAAATATATTTAAGTATATATTTAAATATAAATACATAAAATAAATATATTCATTCATTCATTCATGCATTTCCGGGTCTCTGGTGTCCCACACCTCCAGTCAGTTGAGTTAGGGCACACACTCCACATAAGGGCCAGAGTAAAACAGCTGATCAATTAAAAAGATCTTTTCCTTGGGGCACCTGGGTGGTGTGCTTCATTAAGTGCCTAACTCTTGGTTTCGGCTCAGGTCATGCTCCCAGGGTCAAGGAATCGAGCCCTGCATCAGGCTCCATGCTCAGCGGGGAGTGTGCTTGAGTTTCCCTCTCCCTCTGCCCCTCTCCGCTCCTGCACATGCGCACTCTCTCTAATACATAAATCTTTTAAAGGGGAGTGAGGGAGGGACACCTGGGTGGCTCAGTTGGTTGGGTATCTGCCTTTGGCCCAGGTCATCATCTCAGGGTCCTGGGATCAAGCCTGCATCAGGCTCCATGCTCTGCAGGGAGTAGGCTTCTCCCTCTGCCCCTCCCCCTGCACCTGCTTTCTCTCTCTCTCTCTCTCTCTCTCTCTCAAAGTAAAATCTTTAAAAAGAGAGAGATTAATTTTCTTTTCCTCAGGGGCACCTGGCTGACTCAGTGAGTAAAGCATGCAACTTATCGTCTTGGGGTTGCGGATTTAAGCCCCACGCAGGATGTAGAGATTACTAAAAATTTTTTAAATCTTTAAAAAAACTAAAAGGGGAATCCCTGGGTGGCTCAGCAGTTTAGCGCCTGCCTTTGGCCCAGGGCGCCATCCTGGAGTCCCGGGATCAAATGCCACATCAGCCTCCCAGCATGGAGCATGCTTCTCCCTCTGCCTGTGTCTCTGCCTCTCTCTCCCTCTCTATCATGAATGAATAAATAAAATCTTAAAAAAAAAAGAAAATCTTTAAAAAAACTAAAAGGTCAGTTAAAATGGCCCTAAGATGCTAACTGCTTCACACTTCTTGAAATCTTATTACATTAACATCAGAAATGATGCATCTGGTCACACCAATAGTCCACATAATGTGATGGACGTTGGTTCTGTACCAGGGAGTTACCACGCGGTAGACAAATTCTAGTTACCTGTTATACTGTATATATCTAAATCCTGGAAGTGATAAGCAGATTTCCTCATTTAAGAAATTTTATTACTGCCCCACCAAAAAGAAACGGTTCTCTAAGCATTACCTTCTCTTCTAAAACAACCTCTAAGATCCTCCCTCTGTCCCCAGCTCCCAGGTGCTTCCCAGGTGACAAAAACCTTCCCCTGCATCTCTTCTCCATTAGGAAACAGTCAGGTAGAGAGGTCCTAACACTGAAGCCAGCCCTCATCAGAGCTGAGGCTGTATCGCCCCACTGTATCGCCCCACCACCACAGCTTAAAAAACGTTATGATTCATTGATTCTTGATTACCAATAGGAAAAAGTTCTACTTCTCCAGCCTCATCCCCTCTCCATGCCCTGTACCGACCTCTCCACCTCAGCAAATATACACACTAATATATACAGTCACACATGCACATGCATATACACACACCACACACACACTCTGCTCCGGGCCCTGTGCTTTCACATATCTCCCCAAGGCCAGCAATGTTCTTTGGCCCTGTGTCTATCACCACTCCAGCCCCAGCCTTTTATCTAACTTTTTCTACTTACCCTTAATAAGAGACTGGCTTCCTCCAGGAAGCTCTCTCTTATTTACCCATCTCACTCCAAATGGGCTTACCCACCTAACTCCAAGACTACCTCCTTTCTGGAAGCTTCCTACTTCCATGGCCTACTCATAACACCCAGTTCACTAACATATATTATAAGCATCAATCTATGAACCTATCTCCCCTGCTAAACAGTGAGATCTTTAAGATAAGGAACACCCTTACTGGAAGATACTAAGATACAATCCATGTTTACTACACAAATAAAAGAACACTGAACTAGACCCTGGCTCAGGCATTTACCGTGTCCATTCAAAACTAATGCCCACTAATTCCTTTGTTTGCAAAATACCTGTCCCTTCAAAGAAGGAGACTGCTTTAACACTGAATTTCAAAATAGCTTATTAGTAGAACGTTTAATAGGTATCAACAGGTATCACAATTTAGGTAAGAAAGAGGAAAGAAGTTGTATGTGAAGGTGGCCTAATTCCCTTACCACCATGAATTCATGATGTTTCACAAGATCTACCATTTCTACAGATGGGCTCAAGATGGGTATAGGGGGAGAAAAATGTGAGTAGACCTAAATCCAAATAAAAATCACCAATTACAAAGGTTAATCACACTCTGGCACATTCCAGAGTTCAGGAACTCTCCCCCCAGGCCCCCTAGAGAAGTAGGACAGGTTCAAAGGCATCAACAAGCATCAGGCCCTGCAAGTGAAAGTCATCTCCTCTCTGTGAGGGCCTCTGACACCCCATGCATCTGGAGGTAGGAAAAAAGAAGTTAATAACTTACAGTTAGCTAGGTAATAACCTTCCTTTAATTGGTCTTACACATTTTAGGGATACATAGCTTTCCAAACGCAAACAGTTCTCAAAGCTTGAAGGCAAACAACGGTCCTGAGTGCATTCTTGCCAACTGCACATGAAAATCTTTCTAGAACAGTATCTCTTTTTTTTTTTTTTTTTTTTTTCCCCATCTTGAATTAAGAAAAAACCAGGGCAGCCTGGTTGGCTCAGCGGTTTAGCGCCACCTTCAGCCCAGGGCGTGATCCTGGAGACCCGGGATCGAGTCCCACGTCAGGCTCCCTGCATGGAGCCTGCTTCTCCTTCTGCCTGTGTCTCTGCCTCTCTCTGTGTGTCTCTCATGAACAAATAAAATCCTTAAAATAAAATAAAATTTTTAAAAAAGAAAAGAAAAAACTAGAGGGGCATGGGTGCCTCAATGGTTGAGCGTCTGCCTTTGGCTCAGGACGTGCTGGGATCACGTACAGCATGGAGCTCTGCACAGGGACCCTGCTTCTCCATCTGCCTCTGTCTCTGCCTCTCTCTGTGTCTCTCATGAATAAATAAATAAAATCTTAAAAAAAAAAAAAAGATAAGAAAATATTACAACTAAACTTTCAGGTAACTCTGGATTTCATAGTTTCAAGATTTTATTTATTTTATTTTTTTTATTTTTATTTTTTTTGTAGTTTCAAGATTTAAATATTCCAGCGGGCTTTAGGGTGCCATAGTGATCCATACACCCTCACTGAGCCTTTCTGGGGAAAAGCGCTATTGTATTTCTGGTGAATCATTAAATATAACAAGAGGCTTTAAGATACCCACTTCCGGGACGCCTGGATGGCTCAGTGGTTGAGCATCTGCCTTTGGCCCAGGGTGTGATCCTAGGGTCCCAGGATCGAGTCCCACATCGGGCTCCCTGCATGGAGCCTGCTTCTCCCTTTGCCTGTGTCTCTGCCTCTCCCTCTCTGTGTCTCTCATGAATAAATAAATAAAATATTAAAAGAAAAAAAAAAAAGATATCCACTTCCACTAGCCCGGGCAGTCTGTACTTGGTAATCTACCCTAAAGGAAACAAAAGGCTTAATATACAAAAGATGGTCATACTTGTGTAGCAACACCAAAATTCAAAACAATTTAAAATCTTTAAATATAGAATGATTTTTAAAAATACACACACACCTCGGCTGTACTTTCACTGAATAAACGCATGCCCATTACCATTGTTATTATGGAAAAAGAACAAATACAGAAAAGAAGCTGCATCACACAGGACTGGGAAATGGAGGGAAGACCTAATAAGATTCACTTATTATGAAAATCTAAAGTGAAGGGGTTGTTTCAGAAAAGGCATAGATGGCAATCAGGTGGGGGTAGAAAAAAATGGTTATCATGGAAAATAGGTAATAACAAACCTAGTGGAAAAAAAGAGAAAAACAAAATTCGCATAAGGGTATTAAAAACATTACCTGCATGGAGGGCTGGAACAGCTGTAGAAAGAAAAATAAAATGTTTACAGGGGTTGTGTGGGGTCTTGGAGTGAGAAATCCCTTCTTCTCTGCCTTTTCCTGTGGTTTCTGTGTTACTACTTGAGAAAAAAAAAGCGTTACTTTAAAATATCCATGTGTGAATTAGGCAGGAAGGCACCATTCCACCCCTGAGCTGGGAGGTCTGGCTGCCTATTCGGCAGACTGCCACACAGCACTGTGATTTGGGGTGTCATGGGCTCGGCTACTTCCCTTCACCTGATGGTCAGGGCTCCCTCCTCCTATAGTCCAAGAAATTCCCCTTCTTGACTTAACTTTTACTTCAAGTCTGATGCAGGTTGAGAAACCAGATCATTTAAGTCACTTAGAACTAGCAGGGGAAACACCAGATTGTGCCCGAAACAGCTCCTTTGCTTCACTTGATGCAGACATAACACATGTGAAAGGTGAGGATTTTTTTTTTTTTTTTTTTTTTTTTTGGTGGGAAGAGTCAAAACTTCAAGAAGATGAATAAAGGCACACTTCCAACCCAAGAGAAGAAAAACACCTTTACCAAGATGTCACTCAGTAACTCTACAAACTCAACCAAATGTGAATTTCTTCAAACCTCTTTCAGCCTCTTTGAAAATCAACTGTTCATCACATAAACCTAACTCTGGCCCAGAAAGTAACGCTGCTACCCGTTTCAGGAAAGTGCTTACGATTAGCCATATTCAAGTTGACAGGGACATGGAGCAGCTGGAATGCTCTGGGGTACAAGATGGTGCGGGCACTTTATACAACTGGGGGCGGGGATTGTATAACGTGAAACCTACACTTGCTCCCTGACCCAAGGACACACCTCAGGATTTACCCCTGAGAAATTAACACCTTTGACAATATGAAGCCTTGAACTCAAAACGCAAGCAGCCACTCAAGCCAAACACGGGAAATGATCCAAAGTCCATCAACCAGCAGGTACACTAACTGTGTGGTGTCCACACAGTGCAAAATTATTCAGCAATAAAAAGGAACTCATACATGCAAGACCACAAATAAACCTGAAGAGATCAAGCTGTGGAGAAGAGGCAATACTTATCTTTGGTGATAGAAATCAAAGCAGTGGCTGGAAGGAGATCTAACAACTACAAAGGGTGTAACAGAATACTTTCAGAATGATGAAAATCTATTATAACTTGGTGAGAGGTACATGAAGGAATATAGGACTACCAAAACTCAAAGAACTATATACTTGGAATCAGTGTTGGTATGTAAATTACACCCCAACAGATGTTTGCAAATGCAGCTATAGGCAAAGCTATTATTTTTATTAGTTAAAATTAGGATTAACATTAAAAAATTAAGAATCTTCTCCCTCCCTTCTTCCATTAAGATAAGTAGTTCACTGGCTTATAGATTTACCTGGGTTTTTTTTTCCCCCCACAACTAATGCAGTCCACTCAGTCTGTTGCCCTGTTTAAGTCAAGTTTTTAAAGTATGCAAGAGAGGGAGCCTGGCTGGTTCAGCCAGAAGAGCATGTGACTGGGATTGAGTCCCTGCATCAGGCTCCCTGCTCCGTGAGGAGTCTGCTTCTCCCTCTCCCCTGATCATGCTCTCTCAACTCTTAAATAAATACAAGAAAGAAAGAAAAGAAAAGAAAGAAGAAAAGAAAGGAAAGGAAAGGAAAGGAAAGGAAAGGAAAGGAAAGGAAAGGAAAGGAAAGGAAAGGAAAGGAAAGGAAAGGAAAGGAAAATTAATTTACGTGTACAGGTAGGTGGGGCTTATATCCCACTCCAAGGGAGGGACTGAGACAACTCTGCATTCCTATGTTCTACTTCATCTCTCACCCTATCCACCCACAGGCCTCACTCACAGCCCCTGGAGCCACAGCCTAGAATTTTCACACTTCCTGAGCTTTTCTCATGTGGTTTGGTCCCCCTGGTTATGGTGCTATCTATGTCATCAAAGATGTCAGCATTTCACAAGTGCCTATGACATTGCACTAGACACCAGGGATGGATCGGGGGACAGTCACCGCACCACCAACACTCACACAGCCACAGAGCTCCCCCCATGGGAAGCAGGAATCATACAAAGCATCTCATAAATGTCCACTATTCAAAGGGCTGCAGCTACGGACAGGGCGCTGTGGCGGCATGTATATCACAGGCTCCTGACCTAGAAAGGCAGCTCTGAGGACATTTAAGCTGAGTCCCGGGAGCAGTGGGACAAAGAAAGCTCCAGGTTCAGGAAACCGCTGCAGGGCGGTGGGAAGGAAAGGAGGGTCCAGGGGGTTCCAAGAGAGGACTCACAGAGCTCTGAAGTCTGCACCAAACCCAGCTGAGCAGTTACATCTTCATTTTTATTAAACTCTTACTGAAACTTAGCATTTCCTTCAACTAGGAACCTAGGCAATCAACCACAGATTAAAAGTACCTGTGAGGGACGCCTGGTGCCTCAGTGGTTGAGCATCTGCCTTTGACTCAGGGCATGATCCTGGAGTTCCAGGATCAAGTCCCACATCAGGCTCCCAGTGAGGAGCCTGCTTCTCCCTCTGCCTGTGTCACTGCCTTTTCTCTGTGTCTCTCATGAATAAATAGATAAAATCTTAAAAAAAAAAAAAAAAAAGGGATCCCTGGGTGGCGCAGCGGTTTGGCGCCTGCCTTTGGCCCAGGGCGCGATCCTGGAGACCCGGGATCGAATCCCACGTTGGGCTCCCGATGCATGGAGCCTGCTTCTCCCTCTGCCTGTGTCTCTGCCTCTCTCTCTCTCTCTCTCTCTCTCTGTGACTATCATAAATAAAAAAAAAAAAAAAAAAAAAAGTAAAAGTACCTGTGAGTTTATATATTTAAAAAAATCGTCAGAATTCTTATGTCACATTACGTGGCTGCAGAGAGCACTAAATGCCGTCTGCTATCATGGCTCTGGAATTACAATTATTAGACTCCACCCACCCCACAATGAGGGCTTGTTATTTAATAGGGGATGCCAAAGCCTGTATTGCCAATATCATAAACTGTTTTTTTAGTATTCTGATGGCTGTATTTCAAGGTAATGGGTCCCCTCTGTCATCTTGAGTCTTTTAAACATTTGTAGACATTGTTAAGAAAGGGGTCAACAGGGGACCCTTGGGTGGCTCAATGGTTTAGTGTCTGCCTTCGACTCAGGGCATGATCCCGGGATCGGGTTCCCTGCGAGGAAACTGCGTCTCCTCTGCCTGTGTCTCTGCCTCTTTTTCTGTGTCTCTCATGAATAAATAAATAAAATCTTTAAAAAAAAAAAAAAAAAAAGAGGTCAACAGATTTCACCAGATTGCAAAAGGTTAAAGTACCTTTGGGATAAAGAAAAAGACATGTTGGAGGGGGTACCTGGGTGGCTCAGTGGGTGAGCGTCTGCCTTTGGCTCAGGTCGTGATCCCAGGGTCCTGGGACTGAATCCTGCATCGGGCTCCTGTTCCTAGGTCTCTGCCCCTCTCTCTCTGTGTCTCTCATGAAAAAATAAAATAAGAAAGAAAAACAAACAAATGGAGCAGAGAACAAAGATAAACAAGAATGGTTCAAGAAGATTTTCTGGAAGGGAAGGGGAAAGGAAGGTAGTACAAGGGCGGGAGCAGGTGCAGTCAACAGAACCCAGTAGGCATGGGCCAGAATGGAGACCCTGGGAGAGTTTGAAGGCTCTGGGAGGGTTTGAAAGCTCTAACAGGATCACTCTCCCTGCTATCTGGAAAATGGGTGAAGGACAAAGGGACATGCAGCAAAGATAAGGCAGGGGAGTGAGCTGGGACACTGGGGCTTCCCAGTGTGAGGCTCCAGTGCGTTGTGCTAGGGAGGAAACACTTTTAGGAAACGTAGCATCACCAAACTTAGCATAACCAATATACAAAGAATAATCCTAGCTCTCTCCTTTGGAAGCTGCTGGTTGCTGAGTCAAGCCGCGTAAATCTGCTGTGCTTTCATCAAGTGGGTTTTAATATAGAAGTCTGATACATAATGCATGTTTATGCCTGCAAAAATTCCTTTACAAGAGATTCCAAAGGCTTTTCAAATTGTTCCAGTGCAACATGAATTTTATGGAGGCAAAAGGTTAGGAAACAAAAGACACTGCCTTCTTTTCTAGAATCCAGTTACCCTCTGACCTCACTTATTAGGGAATATGGTTAGAGAAATAGAAAATAAACAAAAGGTCTATGAGGCATCAGAAAGCAATTTCAGAGTTCATGCACAAAGGCAGTGACAGCTTACTTATCACAGAGGCCCAGTCCCATAATCATAGATTTTTTTAAAACTCTACAGTAAAAGCCTAGTTAACTGGTTTCCACATTATAATTAATTACAACACAAACACAGATTTATGGAGACATTTACCATGCCAACGGTTAAGTAGCAAGTGTCAAAAGAGAAAGAAAAAAAAAAAATCAGGAAAAACTCCAGTTAAGGAAAAAAAAAAAAAAAAACACACACACACAAGTCTAAAGCAGTTGTTCTAGGCTTATAAAGCAGTTCTGCCTATCAAAATAAAACTTGTGGATGGTAAATACAAACAACAGAGGCAAGCTGCATTGACTGCAGACCAGGCAGGGGGCTCGGGGCTTAGGGCTCAGGGCCCATCTTCGAAGGGTCTAACCAACCCAAATCTGAATGAAAGCAAGGAAAGCTTCTATGATAGAAGTCGGCTTCTACTTCTGTGTTACTTTTGTCTGTTTCCTACCTTCCATGTATGTGACACGGTGGTATCCACTGTGCTCTTTTTCAAGACCATAAGACTAATAAACAGAATTTATGTACGTTTTTAATAAATTTACGTGGATTTTTGAATCCAGAAATTCTGACACACAGGCCAGAACTGTTTTCTCATATATCCAATGGGAACATTAATACATTATTTAGTACAGGATAATGGTGGCCATTATTAGGGGTGCCCGGTTGGCTGGCTCAGTAGATAAAGCATGAGATGGGGGGAGGGGGGGGGGAGTTCAAGCCCCACCTTGGGTGTGAAGACTACTTAAAAATCAAATAAGGGACACCTGGATGGTTCAGTTCATTAAGCATCTACCTTCAGATTGGGTCATGATCCCAGGATCCTGGGACCAAGTCCCACATCAGGCTCCCTGCTCAGTGGGGAGTCTGCTTGTCCCTCTCCCTCTATACCTACCCCCCGCTTGTGCTCACTCTCTCTCAAATATTTTTTTAAAAATCAAATATAAAGTAAATAAATAAATAAACAGTACATTTTAAGCCTTATGGTACATAGATGGGGATCAACCCTAAGGTATCCATAACACGTGGCTGTTAAAGTCATTACCAGAAGATTCCAGAGAGCTGAGGTTTCATACCATTTTAGTTGTCGATATGGAGTACAGAGAGGATTAAGAAACTGGAAGGTGATATTTAAAAAGATGGGAAGTAATGAAGAGAAAAAATTTCTTAGAAAATATTCTTGTATTCTTGAGATCAGAAAAACATTCCTAAGCAGGACACAAAACTCATAAAGGAAAACCAAATTGGACTACAGAAAAATTTTAAACTTTCTGTAAGAAGAAAAATATTTTCAATACAGCAAAATGATAAAAGGCAGAGTAGAAGAAAATATTTATAAATGGATTTAATAAACATCCAGAACATAAAGAGCTCTGACAAGAAAAAGAAAATGACAAACCAATAAAAAATGGGCAAAGGTCAGAGTGCCTGAGTGGCTCAGTCGGTTGACAATAGACTCTTGATTTCAGCTCAGGTCATGATCTCAGGGTCCCAGGATCGAAAGGTGGGCTCTGCACTCAGCAGGAAGTCTGCTTAGGGTTCTCTCTCTCTCTCTCTTTCCCCCTCTCCCTTTGCCACCTCCCACCCATCTCTCTCTCTCTCTCTCTCTCTCTCTCTCTCTAATAAATAAAATATTTTCTTTTAATGGGCAAAGGTCATGAACAAAATAAATATGGAAAGCCAACAGACCAACAAAGAACATGCAATACAGACAAATGAAAATTATACCTGTTTATTTGTGAAGCACAAACTGAAGAAGCTTTAGAATACCACGTGTTGGCAAGAAGGGAGGGAAATACTCTCCTACACACTGCTGGTGGGGACATAAACTGGTTAAACCTTTTTGGAAGGAAAAAGTTCTTCCTGCTATAAAAACTGAGCACATACCATTGGACTTGGTAGCTCCAATTCAATCCTACGCCAATGTGCCCACATGTGTGAAAAATGTCCGGAAAGAAATTTGTTTCTAAGTAAACAAAACAGTGGAAACAACCTAAATGTCTATGGAGCGGCCCCTAAATGCCAGCAGGCACTCCTCGAGGAAGGCAATCAGAAGGAAGCAAGCATATCACAAATAAATAAATAAATACCTTAAAAAAAAAAATTTTAAAGAAGGAAGCAAGCAGTTAGTTAAGTAACAGGCCACGGGTCCTGTCAGACGCAACAAAGCTTTAACAAGAGTGGCATGGAAAGATCTTGAAGGCACAGTCACGTGAGAAAAGGCTAAAATCACACACCATGACCCATTTCATTTATACAAGACAAGCAAAAGAAAAAAGGAAAGACAGACTATGTGCACAATAAATATGCACATAAATATACAGATAAAACTGAACAGGAGTAAAGGGAACGCAGAGGGATTTCCTATTCTCCTCTGAAGGTTTCGGAATTGGATCCTGACATTTTTTTCAAAATTCAAAATTAAATTGAATTCTGTGTGCCACCATGTACTCTCACGTTCTTTTTCTTTTAAACACAAAGTTGTACCTTAACAGCAGCATGTAAATCAAAAGGCAATGAAGAGTCAAAGATCATTTGGGGCAAGCCCAAAATAGATTACCAGTCACCCAGCCAAACCATCACTTACTGTACAAGAGGCTTGCAGCCCACCTGCCCCACAGTCCTCTGGGCAGGCTGACCAGAACCCACTGCCCAAAGGTACACAACATAGGGCCCTCTCACACTCACAAAAATTAAACTGTGGGATGCCTGGGTGGGTCAGCAGTTGAGCATCTGCCTTCAGCCCAGGGCCTGATCCTGGCGACCCACGGACAAACACAAAATCCAGGGACAGCAAGGAACCTGGTCAGCTTTTACTTTCAACATTTCTTCGAAGGCAGCCCCGGTGGCTCAGAGGTTTAGTGCCCTCTTCAGCCCAGGTCTGGCTCCCTGCATGGAGCCTGCTTCTCCCTCTGCCTGTATCTCTGCCTCTTTTTCTCTGTTTCTCATGAATAAATAAATAAAATCTTAAAAAAAAAAAAAAAAACATTTCTTTGAGAGTAGGGACAGAAGCGGGAGGAATGTTTCTGGTTATGGGCCTTGCGTCCTAATGAAAGGAGCTAAGACCATCACAAATAAAGATCTATTAACACAAGCAGTTTAAAAAAACAAAACAAACATGGGGCGCGCCAAGGTGGCTCAGTGGATGAGGGTCTGCCTTCGGCTCAGGCTGTGATCCTGGGGTCCTGGGATTAAGTTCCGCATCGGGCTACCTGCATGGAGCCTGCTTCTCTCTCTGCCTATGTCTCTGCCTCTCTCTCTGTGTCTCTCATGAATAAATAAATAAAATCTTAAAAAAAAAAAATTAAACCGTGACACACCTAAAACTCTCTTAACATACCCCCACTTACCAGCTACCAGCTAATGCATAAGGGCACTAGTTAACACATACACAGTGGCATTCCTTGACATGCTTGGATTTCCAGGCTAGTAATAAACTTGTTGCAGAAAAATCAAAAATCACAGGTTAAAAATCAAAAGGTGGGATCCCTGGGTGGCGCAGCGGTTTGGCGCCTGCCTTTGGCCTAGGGCACGATCCTGGAGACCCGGGATCGATTCCCACGTCGGGCTCCCGCTACATGGAGCCTGCTTCTCTCTGCCTGTGTCTCTGCCTCTCTTTCTCTCTCTGTGACTATCATAAATAAATAAAAATTAAAAAAAAAAAATTTAAAAATCAAAAGGTTTCCTTACTATCTTATGGTTCAGAAGAAACATACTAGGTTACCTTCAATATAGGTTGCAACACTCTATTTGAAGATCATCACCAACAACCAACAACCACCTCCTATTAAAAAAAAAACATCAAAATCAGACCTCTCTGCTCCTTCCACTGACAACTTAGCCAGTTCTTCTTCATCTTCTTTAATGCAGAAGGAGAAGAGAATCGGGATGAGGATTATAGGAACAAGAGTATCCAAAAATCTAATTTTTTTTCTAAATTGGAAGAGAAAAAACCGAGAAACTAATTTCTCAACTTGGCCCTGCTTTAGTATAACTCGAACAAATTGAGAGAAGCTACATTACTACAGCTGAAAGAGAGCCAACGTTTACTTTGGCAGAAAAAAGCCAAAGTCATTGAAATTATTTTTTTTTTATTACCACTAAAGTGCCGCAACAGGAGCAACAGCATGTTTATTTCTATCCTTTCTTAATGGATAACCAAGAGCACCATTCCAAATTTTCCAAAATCAGATTTGAGGGGGGAAGAAAGCAGACACTGGGTGATACACCCACACACAACAAGACTGTTAATCTTGGGAGTCTAAGCCATGAGCGTCCAGGTGTACATCAAAACACTCTTTCAGGGGATCCCTGGGTGGCTCAGCGGTTGAGCATCTGCCTTCGGCCCAGGGGGTGATCCTGGAGTCCCAGGATAGAGTCCCACATCGGGCTCCCTGCATGGCATGGAGCCTGCTTCTCCCTCTGCCTGGGTCTCTGCTTTTCTCTCTGTGTCTCTCATGAATAAATAAAGTCTTAAAAAAAAAAAAAAAAACACTCTTTCAGGGGCATCTGGGTGGCTGAGGGGTTGAGGGTCTGCCTTTGGCTCAGGTCAGAGTCCTGGGATCGAGTCCCACATCAGACTCCCTGCAGGGAGCCCACTTCTCCCTCTGCCTATGGCTCTGCCTCTCTCACGAATAAATAGAAATGAAATCTTTAAAAACAAAAACAACCCTCCTTCAGCCACTTGACGTGAAATTCTTCATAACATAAAACATCAGGGCAAGGGACTTAAAATTAACCTGGATGAGCCTCGAGGTAATATGAAAACAGGGTAACAACATTTACTGACTGCCTGCCAAGTGCCGGGAGACCCAAAAATGAACCATACAGGTATTTGTCGACACAACCCTGTGCCCTTGTTCTTACTGTCTTCCCAGAAAAAGGCCAAGTGCCCAGCACACGGTGGACGCTCACTAGTGATACCAACAATATAAGTAAGCGTCCAGAGCTCACTAATGCTGAAACTTTAAGGCAGAGGCAGAGGTTCACTGGTGGTGAACTGGAATGGGGAAATGGGCCATAGAGCCACAGTCCTAAAGGATCATGACCTTGACGGCAAAGAGAAAGAAAATGAAGAGGAATGTATGACACGTAGGAGGAGCCCAGGTAAGACAAATCTAATACAGGGCTTTTAGGTAATGCTTCAGAGTTTAGATTTTATCCCATAAGCAAAAAAGAGAGATGTGGAAGATTTGATCAGAAAAGTAACTTTAAAAAAAAAAAACCATCTCCAACAGTAAGGAGATTGGAGGGTAGTGTTTCAGCAACGTGACCCATCAACCCAAGTTCAAGGAAATAATGGAGTCATATCAAGACCAAGACAGCCGGGCTGGGAGAGCTAAGGGAAGTGACAACAAGAGTTGCAAAGCAAGTGGTGCTGGTAAAGGCTTTTATAAGTTAGCAAGAAGAGAGATGAAGAGCAATACACTGGGACACATTCGTGACCACAGAACATCACTGAAAATATAAAGTATGCTGTACCATGATGTTCACCACATGGATTTATACACATTAAGTCAGACACACAAAATTAAGAGGAAAAAAAACTGAGGGCACTTGGGTGCCTCAATGGTTGAGGTCTGCCTTTGGCTCCGGTTACGATCCCAGAGTCCTGGGATCAATCCTTCATCACGCTCC
Organism: Canis lupus familiaris; assembly: GCF_011100685.1. Lineage (NCBI taxonomy): Eukaryota > Metazoa > Chordata > Mammalia > Carnivora > Canidae > Canis > Canis lupus. The sequence continues at coordinate 15,807,943 of NC_049256.1, read as the reverse complement.
CCGCAGGGACCCTGCTTCTCCCTCTGCCTAGGTTTCTGCCTCTCTCTCTCTCTGTCTCTCATGAACAAATAAAATCTTTTTTAAAAATAAAAATAAATAACAAAAAGCACCCACAGGACTAGGTTCTAATACCAGCTGTGTCCTCTTCTAACGCTAGATAGGACCAGCATCTCTTGGTGGGCCTGGGTGATTCTTCTCCACACTCAAGTTTTGTGGACCAAAGGTGTTATCTCTTTTTCTTAATTCTGGAATTATTTTTTATTCTAATTAAAAATCCAACTTTATCCTCTGTGAGAGGCATACTTTCCTGCTCTTTTAACTGGGAAACATTCACATTCAATCCCTCCCCCTCTTCCCCCACTGTCCTCTTAATCCCCTCACTGAACAAGGGTTCAGTCCCACCAAACTGAAAATCCCAGATAAAATAAGGTGTTCAGCAGCCAGGGTGGGGCCAGGCCCAGGGTGGATTTCCCCATGGCCACCGCAGCTACCCAAGAGCAGGCTCACCCTACAGCTGGGGAACCTCTCCCCCACCCATTCCTCCTACAATCAATTCCCTCAGGCAGCAGCTGGGACAGACAGGAGGCTGTGGAAGGGGTGGGCCCCTTCTCCTCCTGAACTACACCTTAATTATCATTATTCAGTCAAAATAATCTGAGTTCATATTCCTTACTAGAGTTAATTTTTTTCCTTCCTTTTTTTTTTTTTATGACTTGTTCCAACAGTGTCCTCTCTTCCCCAGAACAGGAGCTTTTACTGCTTTCTCTCCATTTATCCATATTGTTCTTGCTAACGTTCCCCTGAAATATCCCCAAGCCTTTCTAACTAGATGGAATTCTCGATTGGTTTGTTTTCCCCAAACTCGGTTATCTATGAATAAGTTATATAGTAGAGAGAAATTTCTCCTGTCTTTCTTCTTAAAGTATTTTTGAAAATGTAATTAATGTAATGCTTTAGCAATAGCTGTTCAATTAATAAAAATCATTATGCTACCTTATTAAGTTATTATTTCCAATAACTACCTTAAAATGCAAAATGAGGCCCACTGATTAAAGATTCCTGTTTAGGGACACCTGGGTGGCTCAATAGTTGACTGTCTGCCTTTGGCTCAGGGGGTGATCACAGGGTCCTGGTATCAGAGTCCTGGCATCTGGCTCCCTGAGCCTGCTTCGCCCTCTGCCTATGTCTCTGCTTCGCTCTCCGTGTCTCTCATGAATAAATAAAACCTTTTTAAAAAGTAAAATAAATATAAAATCAGCACAATGGAGTGAAGTATCTTTAATAAAGCTGGATACAGTTTGGCTTGGAAAATAAATTGATTAAATAAAATCAGCAAAATGGAGAAAACTGAGTCTTACCTCCAGTCCCACCCACCCCCACACCGCATACTGCTTTAGGCCATTTATCCCTCAAAAGCCAAGTCTGTTCATCAGTAAAAATAAAAAAATAAATCTTGCTTTGCACAAGTGTGTGAGTATATATATAGTGTATCTACTTGAATGCTTAATGCTGTTCTAACAGGCAAAGCACTCACACGTGGTAGTTAGCAGAGTTAGAACACTAACTCACAAGGAATTGAAAATCTAAAGGGAACTGTAACTTTCCAATGAAATACATGATGACAACGTTTTGCTTTATAGGATGTGTTTCCTTTTCCTTACGGTATACCTAGGGTTTCTCTGTTGATGGCCCTGTAACTTGGGGAGACGTCCAAAAAACAACCAAATTGTGCCAGGCCTACGACCAAGAAACTACCTTAGCAATTCTGTGAACAGCCTTTGGAAATCCCAGGGGGCACGGATGACACACAGAAGGACCAGGCTCTAAAGACAATAATCCAGCCTCTCTGTCAAGGCCAGCCTCTGTGCCAGTCCCTGACACATCCATGAGCCAACAAAACCTCCTGCCTCCTTCTGTGAGGCCTCCAAACCTCTGACCCAGTGAAGAATAAGTACAGGAGACGGGTTCTCTGGTCAAGGGGCTGCCAATGAGTTCTAGACCCTTCAAAACAAGCTCTAGGAAGACAGAAAAACAGAAGGACTAGGCTGGATGAACTATTTACCTGTTACAGTGGTCACCTTCCACCCCCCAACCAGCCATCCAACCCTAGAACTCCTCCCTTGGCTCTCCCCGAGGCTCAGTATTGGACAGCACCAAATCCTGCAGGACACACAGGATTCCCTAAATGCACTGACCAGTATTATGCTTTCCCTCTCCAGGGACACTTTAAACTCCTTTTGAACAAAGCTCAGATCTCCTACATCCTTTTAAATTTCCTAGATCACGTAGAATGCTTACGTATTCTAATAGGCATGTCTGCACTGTGTGTTTTTTGTTTTGTTTTGTTTTTTTTGCAAGTCAGCCAAAATTGGACACTCAAGGGGAGGAGAGAGACTAACACAAAATTAAATTAACTAGAACATTTGTCAAGTCAAACTTTAGTGAGTTAGGTACCATCAATAGGGGAAGGAAGAGAGGAAACATCCATTTATCTCCTTCCCTCCAGCTCTGCCTCTTTTCCTCATTAGCATCACGGAGAGAGCAAGGAAAGGCAATCTCCTTTTTTTTTTCCTTCTGAAAATTAAGATCGTCAGTTTTTCCCTGCAAGCTGCTGGAACATTCTCTATACAGAAGCACTAAATAGCCTCACCCTTGCACTTGCTAACTTTTTTTCTTCTAAGAAAATTTCCCCACTGCCCCAAAGCCCCACTATTCATGGCTTAATTTGCAAACCCCATTAGACAAAAAGTAGCAGAAAATTGCTGGTCCCATTTCATGCAGCACCTTCCCTGTAGCAGTGACACACAACCAATTAGGCTAATACGCCTGTGTCCCAAGAGGGGGAAAGGGGACAAAAGTCTCAACTTTTCTAAATGGAATGAAATCTTCCCCCATGACAGAAGCAAGCTTCAGAGGCTGAGAAAGGGGAATTGGCAATGCAGCTGAATTCACTATTTAATAATACAAGACCATAATCAACTGCAAGTCCTTGAACTTATATTATGCCTTTCTGCTGGGATGTTCATGTAATTTCAAATGTATTACTGTAAAATCCTGGTCATCAGGAGAGGCAAGAGACTGGGGGGGTGGGGGGTGAAGATGGATAAAATGGACTTTAATTAAAATATGAATAATCCAAGTCCAGCTAATTCAAAGCATCTGATTCAAACACCTCGTCAGCTGGGAAACAGCAGCTGCTTCCAATTACAAGCGATTTTGAATTAACCGGTATCAGTATCTAATGAAGAAGCTGTGTGTGTAGGAAATGTTCCAATTCAGCTGTGCACAGGGCTTTTTAAAGCGAGGAAACGCCAAACATCCAAAGGCCTGTCTACAGAACCTCCTTCTAGGTAAGGACAAAGTTTCCCGGCTTGTTCTTGTCTGGCCTCTGACCCAAGGGCCCGCCTCTTTTCTGCAGACCCTACACTGTATTTCTCCTTCTCTGGTCTTGGATCCTCAGCCCAAACACTTTGCAAGAGAGATCCAATGTCTCTTCCCTTCTGCTGCACGCCTCCTGGGGCAACTCTAGGCGGGAGCGTGAGACCCCAAGTCAAAGAGACCCAGGTAACAGGGATGCACCTCTTTGCAGTCCAGTGGCCTCTCCAAAGATCACAAAACTAAAGAGCTACCTAACCAAAACCTACTTCAGACCAGACACTTGTACTGGCCTCCTATGGAAAGAACATTCCAGAAGGATGACCAGCTTCTAACTGCAGGTGGAGCTTTACACCATCACATTGTCAATAGCTTTTTCAGGGTCCCACTGACACAATCAAGGCATAGCAGAGTAGGTAGGGCGGAATACAGCAAAGACGACATAGAAACCTCCAGAACCTCCTTCTCAGACCCAACAAAGACTAAAGGTGCCAAGGATCAACAACGATAGAAAAATCCAAAATCAAAAGTCAGCCAACAGAACTGTTGGCTCTCATCTAAATTACCCCCTTCACACCCAAACACTTAAGTTCTCAATCACCCTCTTACTTCCTGGACTACTCTATAATAAACCACTCTGGAAACATCAGTTACTAGGCTGTGTTAAATTATCTGAACTAAGGCAGATGAATTTGGATCTGGGAACCCAACATGCTGAATGCCCTTTCCCCACACACTTCCTGTTTTATGAATAGAATGTGTCACTCCAGAACAAAATGCTAGATAATACTACATAGGAACCTTTAGCGTTTCTAAGAAAACAGAATCACGTAACTCCCTAGTTAACGGGCAAAAATGTACCAGGTTCTCCACACACCTCTAAAACAAAAACAAAAACAAAATAAACACACATGGCAAAAGCAGTAAGAACATCCCCCAAAATTCTCATAAAATGCAAAGTAAAATATTCCTTAACGTCCAAAAAAACATTTTTTAAAAACATTTACTTATGTATGTATGTGAGACACACACACACACACACACACACACACACACACACAGGCAGAGACATAGGAAGAGGAGCCAGATGATGTGAAACTTAATCCCAGGACCCAAGGATCACAAACTGAGCCAGAGGCAGATGCTCAACCACTGAGCCACCCAGGTGTCCCAAACCTATTTGTTTAAAGCCAGAAAAGGAGGAATATAGAAAAAGAAAATCTGGGATGCCGGGACGCCTGAGTGGTTCAGTGATTCAGTGTCTGCCTTTGACTCAGGGCATGAATCTGGATTCCCGGGTTCGGGTCCCACATTGGGCTCCTTGCATACAGCCTGCTTCTCCTCCCTCTGCCTGTGTCTCTGCCTCTCTCTCTGTGTGTCTCTCAGGAATAAATAAATAAAATCTAAAAAAAAAAAAAAAAATAGAAAAACTTGTAAGAGATAGAGAAGGAAAATGGCAAAAAAATGAAAGAGCATGTTCTTCAGGGAGTATCCCCACAAGAATGAAATTAATTGATCTCTGGGGGACTCAAAACCAGGATAATATACATTATGTCTAAAAAATCAGTCTTCCGAAAAGCAGCCTTAAAAATAGCTTTTTTTTTTAAGATTTTCTTTATTATGTATTTACATATTTATTTAAAGTAGTCTCCACACCAAATGTGGAAGAGCCCAATGCGGGACTTGAACTCACAAACCTAAGATCCAGACCAGAGCTGAAATCAGAGTCAGTAACCAACTGGGCCACCCAGGCGCCCCTTAAGATTTTATTTTTAAGTAACCTCCATACCCCACATGGGGCTCAAACTCAGAAGCCCGAGATCGAGAGTCGCACGCTCCACCGACTGAACCAGCCAGGCACCCCCAAGAACAGTTTTTCAAAGAGTACCAGCATTTGAAGATCACTTCCTCACTTTTATAAATAAGAGCATGTCCCACAGGGGACACTGCTGGGGACGACTGTAGGAGGACATTATAAATGCACATCCCATTTATAAATCTTTAATCATTTGGCTGTTCACTGTGTTTACAGAAAACCCACTATGTGTATTCAGTATGGTTAACAAATGACAAATATTCTTAAAAATAGTCTCAAGGCAGCAGTGCCCATTAGTGTGGGGAAGACCAGGACAGGCAGTTGCTCTGATTTTAAGGAAGCTGCAGTGTTTCCAGGCAGAAGGAATACCCCCCCCCCCCCCCCCCGCACACTGGGAAATGAAGTGAGTAAACTATGAAGCCCTGCAAAAATCTGGTGGGCACCAATTCTGAAGCGTCCGATTTCCTACTCCATAAATAGCCACTCACCGGGTTTTATTTTGTTATGATGCTAACAAGACCTAAATATAATCTCCTAATCCAGAATCATACCTTTAACCTGAAAGAAAAATCTATTAAGATTCTACTCTCCACGCTAGGACACTGGGTTTTAAAAAGCATTCCTGGGGGGTTTGAGGGGAGGGGGTGTTTGGGAGGGGGAATTAGTTCTATACATTTACGGACAGTATGGCAATCATAATAAAATTACAGTATTAAAAATAAAATGTATGGGAAGTCGGCAGATGTTCAAAATTAAATGACATGAATCCTATTCTTGGGACCCCCCCATTTTACAGATCATCTGTGTCTCAGTTTCTGTGAGCTAGGAGATTAAGTAAAATGACCAGGGACAGGACTGAAACCCAGGGCTCTGGCTGTGTGACCTCTAGGCAGCAGGATTCAAACCTCACCTGGGAGGACGCGGAGGGAGGACGCGGAGGGGAGTCCAACCCTGGCCCCTCTTCCCAGCTTTCTCTCCTCACCTCCAAGTTGGGGAAGGCGGCTCCTTCACAGGGTTGCGGTAATAAAATAGTACGTTTATGTAGGTATGCATTCACTCAATGGTAGTAGCTATTATCCAATAGAGAACTTTTCTTCTTTTTAAATTACATAAAAGCTTTACAAGATGAGTTCTGGATAGAAACCAGCAAAACAGCAAGGGCTCTATACAGAAATCCCTGAGACTGCTCTGTGTTTACCAAATGAGACATGACAGAGTTTTGGGAAATGCATAACACTATACAGACAGTGCATTATAACTAGTTGTCTGTAAGGAAACACCAGGCTTCCTTCCAGAATAAAAACTGAAGAACGGTCCTCAGAAAGGAGAGCACACAGGACACATTAGGCCAAAAACTGGCTTTTCCAAGCAATGTTTATTAGGCTTTACAATCCCATAAGTGCTTTTAAACATCTTTCGACTGTGGGAGAATGACCACCATGGCCTTCCATTCCTGCTGGTTCAGAAAGCAGGTTGCCCTAAAATGAGTTTTCAAGCTTTTCTTGGTAGTGGAGATCTTATGAGAACTCCCCAGTGAGTAAGAAGCTGCTATGATAGGAACAGATATGAGAAGTGAGAACTACCCCACAAAATTACTCCTAAATCCCAGCGAAGAGGTAGGACCATCTCCTGAGAATGTCAGAAAGGCAGACATGCTGAATGAGAAGCTCCCTTTAACAAGATCCCCATGTGATGGGACGCCTGGGTTGCTCAGTGGTTGAGCATCTGCCTTTGGCTCAGGTCATGATCCCAGGGTCCTGGGATCCAGTCCTACCATCTCTCCGTATCTCTCATGAATAAATAAATAAAGTATTAGAAAAAAAAAATCCTCATGTGATGACTTCGCGCTGGCCCCAAATCCTCCTGAACTTCAACTGGTCTCAATCCTGGATTCCTTTCCCACATCCTTCCACACCCCAAGAGTAAAAATACATAATCAAAGAACATCAAGTAGGGGGCAGCCCTGGTGGCACAGCAGTTTAGCGCCGCCTGCAGCCCGGGGTGTGATCCTGGGGACCCGGGATCGAGTCCCGCGTCGGGTTCCCTGCATGGGGCCTGCTTCTGTTTCTGCCTCTCTCTCTCTCTCTCTCTCTCTCTCTCTCTGTCTCTATGAATAAATAAATAAAATCTTTAAGAAAAAAAAAAATCAAGTAGGTCACAAATATTTGTGGAAATAAAACTGAATAAAGTGAAGCAAAGTGGACCTACAAAGGTATAGAAGATGAAAATCACAACATTCTGGAGGGAAACACTGTTCCAATTGTATCCTATGACTTTGCAACAAAGGAGATTCCCCTGTATAAAGTCCCACTGCTTCTTCAAGGTAGAGCAAAAACCTAACCCAGAGCCCAACACCTCTAGAACAGTCAATGTAGCGCCAAGGGTCAGGTTTCAAGCTCTAGTTATATTAGCCTGGAAGGACTCAAAACCATTAAGCTTCTTAAAAATCTCTAATTCCATACCTAAGAGATGAAAGGAGATTGTCAGACTACCTACAACAAATGGGTTAGGGTCAAATACACAAATACCCAAGAATGATCTGAATAAAGCATCTTATCTGAAGAAAAGAAGTGCTAAGTTCTACAGAAGTAGTGAGGAAAGACTCTGTTCCCTACAGATCTATCCCAGGTGTAAAAACACAAATCACATACAATTTCTACATAACTATTCAGGAAAGAAATTTAAAAGTTGAGGTGAAGCTAAACCATCTCCCAGCAAACCTCAATTTAAGGCCACATCATCAAATATTAAATTTACCTATCTTTTTAATCTATGAGAAAAAATTGTAGTAAGCACTTCAGGCACCCATAAATACTGCCTGAATAATGAGAGTGTTCTCCTACAGAGCTAATGTAGTTGTTTATGAACATGTGTAAAAAAAAAAAAAAAAACCACACTGGGCACCTGGCTGGCTCAGCTGGTGGAGCACATGCGTCCTGATCTCAAGGGGTGTAAGTTCAAGCCCCACACTGGGCACGGAGCTTACTTTAAAAATCATGATTAAAAAGTTGTTTTAGGGATGCCTGTTTAGGGGACAAGAGCTTATTTTAAATATTATGTAAAAAAAAATTGTTTTAGGCTCAATGGTTGAGCGTCTGCCTTCAGCCCAGGGCATGATCCTGGAGACCTGGGATCGAGTCCCATGTTGGGCTCCCTGCATGGAGCCTGCTTCTCCCTCTGCCTGTGTCTCTGCCTCTTCCTCTCTGTGTCTCTCATGAAGAAATAAAATCTTTAAAAAGATTGTTTCAATGAAAATTTTAGAAATAATAAAAAGCCAATGTTAGAAGATAGTGGTCAAGTCAGCAACTTCACTTTTTATTGAAGAAGCGTGGCGGCCCAGTGGCCTGATCAGGGACTGGAGGCGGAGTGGGGCTCCCAGGTCAGGTTGGGAGGGGATAGAAAGCTTAGGCGGCTCCTCCGGATCTGGCTCTGGCTCCTCCTCCAAGGAGGAGTGGCATCGGTTTGGAAACCGCCACCACCACGAGGTGACGGGCTTGGCACCTCCTCAGCTCTCCAAAGCCCCGGGGATACCCCCAGAGTACAACCCAAACAGGGAGGCCTTCCATTTCCTCACGGGAACAGCCGCTGGCATCTCCCACCTTGCCTGCTGCTGGCGTGCGCCTGACTTCCAGATATTTAACAAAAAGAGTTATAGTCTCCAACTTCCTGGAGTTTAATTAAACTTGGCTTCCACTTCTGAACAACCCTCAAGTTTTTATTTTGTTTTGTAGCCCCACTAATGCTTTTAAATGAGAGATGCTGTGAAGGGGGGGAGGAGGAGGAGGAGGGAGATTCTCTGCAGCTGCGCATGAACACTCTGCCAAATGAGACACAGGAAGAAGTCTCCCGTGTTAAAAATTTCCAACCGGGAGATTTACAAAACAGCAGGGGAGAATGGATGCCGGGGGAGGAAGACGTGTGCATGGGAAAGATTCTGCCAAAAGCGCCCTTTTATTTGTTGAGAAGTGCCTGGGGCCTCTGGAGGCCGGTCATGCTTCAGCGACCCTAGCTCCCTCCCATTTTACCCCCATTCTCAGGCCACCATCCTTTCGGATCGGAGGCAGAACCACTTCTTAGCAGCTCCTTTCTCTGACCTCCAGCTACCAGCACCCCCGCCTCCCAAAACAACAGTCCTCCTGCCTCAACTGGATAATGGAGAGAGGCTTAACGGGGCGGGGGCGGCGCACCACCCTTTGCCTTGGACTAAATGAAGTCCCAGAGTAACGCTGCACTCCCCTAGGAAGGAAATAACAATCTTTGGCAAATGAACTTTTGGGTTTAGTTTTTCTATCCTATTAGCAGCAGCCAGTTAACCCCTGTCAATAGTAAAAGCTCAAAGACGCAGAGTTTCAGTTGTGTGGTGAGTGCTTAACACAGGAAAATCTAGCTCTGCCCTTAAGGAAAGGCTAACTCTGGTCACACAGGCCATCTGAGGGTTCAGAGGTTTTTTTTTTAATTTCTGGGTCAAGGGGCACCTGGGTGGCTCAGTGGTTGAGCATCTGCCTTTGGCTCAGGTCGTGATCCCTCATCGGGTTCCCTGCAGGAAGCCTGCTTCTCCCTCTGCCTATCTTACTGTCTCTCTCTGTGCGTCTCTCATGAATAAATAAATCAAATCTTTAAAATAAAATAATAAAATAAAAATAAAATAAAATAAATTTGGGGTCAAGCAATAGGCATGTGGGCCTTCCAGAGCAAGAACAAAGCAGAGGCTGCCACCCCTTATTACCATTTCCAGTAAGTGGAAAGACTGGAGCAAAGGTTTCATTACTGTCCACCACGCATCAGCCCCCACAGAGTGGGGAGGAGTTCCTGCTTCACATATGCTCACTGTGGCCAGACAGTATAAAAGACTAATTCCCCCTCCACAACTCGGGGGTGAAGACCTTAGAGATTCTGACCCAGCAGCGTTCTGGAAATGTATGTCACTGTGCAGTCCAAGGAACCAACTTTCCCCGTGCTGAACCCTCAGGTGAATGGTCCCAGGTAACACAGCAACACCCTAAGGAATGTAGGTAAAATACACGGCCCTCTGGGGATCAGCATGCACCTGGCCCAGTCACCTCCCATCTCATCCAGATGAATGTAGTGACCAAGGGCTGTCAGGAGAGTGGCCAGGAGGCCCTGTGAAGTCCTCCGTGACAAGACCAAGGTGAAATCCTATTCTACAACCCACTCGACTCCTGAAGTTTTTGCACAACAGCCAAGGCTCTCTCCTCCCACTGTTCCAACAGCATGGGCTGACACCAGTAAACCAGAAAACTCAGGAGACCCAGCAGAGTCCACTCCCAGGGCATTCTGAGTCTGCCTACGTGTCACCATCAACCTGGCGCAAAGCGCCCCCCGTTCTACTGGAGTATTTCACAAGCAATGCCCTTCCTGGGGGGCAGCGGTGTCCAGTCTGGCACCCACCACCACTTACAGCTGGCTGGTTAGGATTCAGGTGCTCCTTCCCCAGCTACTGGCATCCCCAGACCTTTTGTTTCCCCTCTTGAGCCGATCTCTGAGCCACCTCTGGGTGGGAAAAGTGGAGGCACTCAGCTCTACACTGGGTGCTAGTGACCTGCTGGCCTGAGATTTTTTTGGGGAATGGGTGGAAGACGCGGAGGTCAGAATGATACTCCAGGAAGTTCAGGCTCTCTCTGGACACATTTTTTACATTCAGAGCAGTGAGCTCACCATCTCTCCCTCCCAACAGCCCAGAGAACAACTTAACTAATAGTCTACCAAGCAGCAGGCTGCAGCATGTCACGGTCTAAGCGACACTGGTGTGTGGGTGTGCAAGGGAACGCCTGCCATGTGAGGCGGCACACACACTAAAGCACCTACTCTTTGCTCAGGGAGGCACATGCACCCCATTGTATAGTGGAGAACACGGAGGCTGGCTTTAAGTTGAGGCCCAGTGAGTTTCTGGGGCAGTTGGCTGGTTAAGTGGCAGGGAGGACATTCAGTGGTCCACCAACACCCCATTTAGAGCAGTGAATTATCTAGGAGGCAGGCGACTGAGGGTCCCTAGGGGTCACAAGGGGACATTCACTTGAGTCAACAAACACACACACAATCACTTGGCTGTGTATGCAACAGAACTGTTAAAAACACAAACGCAATTCTTTCAAAACAAACTAAAACAAGAACACGCTGTTGCCCCAGGACGACTCCAGAAAAGCAGAAGGGCTTTGATCAAAGATTCCATAAGCTGGAAATCTACGACAAGCACCCCAGCCAGGAAGAAACAGGCTGGGCACGTGACGTTTCCCCAAGTGCAACCAAGCCCAGCTACTGCAGAACAATGACCGTGACACTGCTGCTTCCTTCTGAGGCCCTACAAATTAGCCTCTCCCCCAGGGGGAGGGGATGCTGAGCACACTGCCTGCTACTACTTCCCTTTTCACTCACGGCTACTGTTCCAGGGTGTGTGTGTGTGTGTGTGTGTGTGTGTGTGTGTGTGACATGAAGACAGTTAAAAATCTGAACTGATATTTGCATTTGCTCTCTGTTGACGTCTATGGGAAGTAAGAGTTAAATTATACTTGCCCAACCTCTCCCCTCAAAAGAGCTCTTTCAAAAGTGAGGCCATACAGGGACCCCCCAAACTCTGCTTAATCAGCACAAATACCACATGGGATTCATCAGGCCCACATGTCCTCTTGTGCTCCAGACAATCCGTAGAGTAAAATGTGGAGACATAAAGGAATTAAGAAGAGTGTGTGTGACAGTGAGTTGAGGTCTGCAGCTGGTCAGTACTGACCTTTTATTTGGAGACGCTGATTCTCATGCCATCCTTTTTATGACTATGCGAGAGCACTTTGGGACATTTCCAGCCAGGAGAAAGGAAGCACCATTATTTACCACCGCTGGCTGAAGAGACCTGACAAGCTCTGCTTTTAAAACCTATACAGACTGGCCGCCACCACTTCCACCGCCCGCCAGATTTCCAAGAAGCAGGACTTTTGGAAAAACCCATGAGGGGATAAAGAGGCTAGAAATAAATCAGGGGAAGCTGGGACATCGCCACACAGTCCTGTGAAAGATCACGTATGCATGTTTATTTTTTTTAAGATTTTATTTATTTATTCATAGAGACAGAGAGAGAGAGAGAGGCAGAGACACAGGCAGAGGGAGAAGCAGGCTCCATGCAGGGACCCCGACATGAGACTCCATCCCAGGTCTCCAAGATCACACCCCAGGCTGCAGGCAGCGCTAAACCGCTGCGCCACTGGGGCTGCCCACATATGCATGTTTAGTTCCCAAACACACGCTTGCCCAGCCCAAAGGGGACTGGACATGCTGCTGTGGCTACACCAAGTCTCTGCAGGAAGGGGTCAGCAGATACTGCAGGACCCTGGGTGGGGAACACTCCCTAATTGGCTGGACAAGGAGTTGTCCAGTGGGTCACTCTGCAGCCAAGAAGTAGCCTTAACTTCCGTACCCATGGGGAGAAATGAGGGCAGTTCCCAAAGCATTATCCCTTGGCAAAATAAATCCCACAGAGCAGAATCTAGAACATTACTGCACAGATATCTCAAGTCCCAGCTGCCAACCTCATACCATACCTAGCTGGGGCTGGGAAGTTGATTAAGGCCTTAAAATTCAATTACGATTAAAATTACTCTAAATAACAGACTAAAAACAAACGAATGCAAACCTAAGCTTAGGGTGGGGGACCTACAGGGACAAGAAATTCAGTGCCCTCCCCACTCCCACCCCAGACCTTGTCCAAAAGAAGGTCAGTCCCACAGCACTGACTGGAGCAGTGGCTGAGCCGGATCGGACCAACATGACAAGGACAACCAACTGGTCCTGTTCCTTGGTCTTGTGCTTCTAAAGGGCAGTCAATGTGCCAACTATTTTAAAGCTCCAACACACTAATTCTGTAAACAATAATGGCTGCAGCCTGCACGCTGCACACTGCAATGGATTCCTCAACTTGGCCTCATCACTTATGCAGCTGATGAAACAAACACTGACAGCTTTTTTGCATTTGTAAAGGCCCCACAGCAGCTGTGGTGATCCCACCATAGAGCAATGAATTAAGCCTGAAACCCAGCTGGGTCTGAACAGAAGCCCTTTCTGCACAATACAGCAAGACTATCATTGTTAACCTAGGCATTATTGGGAAATATTCTGCATTACATTATAGGGCAGTTCTAACTCAATTCTTAAAATTAGCTCTAATAAGCAATTTTAGGAGGAGGGATGTGGCGTTTCTTTTGAAACCGCACAAGTATGTGTATAGGTCGTAGGTACACCACACAAAGGCAGCTGGGCAGAACAGGACACAGATTTCCAGTTAAACAATGCAAAGTCTAAAATAGTAACTCCTTCTTAGATATTCATACACACGCACACACACTCACTCATGCTCACACCTACCTTCTAAATTGAGGGAGGTATCTTAACCTTGCCAATTCTAGGCAGTTTGGCCACTACAAAGAAACTCCCCATTGGCTGAGCCGAAGCAATGACCTGAGCACTTGAGCACAAGAGTCAATCTGGGACAGAGGGCCATACCAGAAAAACTGGTGTGAAAAAAAACACGATTAATACCATGAGTCAGGGGCAGCCTGGGGCTCAGCGGTTTAGCGCCGCTTTCAGGCCGGGGTGTGATCCTGGAGACCTGGGATCGAGTCCCAGGTCAGGCTCCCTGCGTGGAAGCCTGCTTCTGTGTCTGTGTCTCTGCCTCTCTCTCTGTCTCTCTCATGAATAAATAAATAAAATCTTAAAAAAAAAAAAATACTATGAGTCAGGAATGCTTCTGACTTAAACTGAACTTAAACACTATGCAATAAATAAGATTCCAAAGGCCGAGACACACTGGTCCTCTGGCTTCCAATCATAACAAGGAACTTCAACGTAAGGCACAGACGCTGGCTCCTCCAGTGAGGAAAGGCTTGGAAAACACTCGGGCTACGCGACTTTTTCAGGAACCCCCACAGCCCACCCCCACCATTCCACCCCTCTTCTCTTGCCTCACAATTTCTCTGAATGCTTAAGAATCAGCAAAAAAATGTTCCCATCTCAAAGAAGAGACCAAGATCATTGCAACAATTCACATCAACGTGGATAAAATATATCTGGTACAAAGACATCAAAAGGAAACATGGCACTACCCCTCCTCCTTAAAACAACTCCCATTTCTTAAAGGAGTTCATGATGAAGAACCTTGGAAGCACGTTTTTTATTGAGGCAAAGCAGGCTTGGAAAGGCCCAAAAAAATCGGGGAGAACTTGTAGGTAGACAGTGGTTCTATGCTCCAAGGTGTTTTACCAAGATTAAAAAAAAAAAAAGTTAAAACATAACCACAAGAAAGTCAAAACTGAATGTAAGGCCCGGCACCAGTTCCTCCTAGTCCTTCCTCTCACAGAGAGGGTTTTTAGTCTACCCCTTCCAAAACTCTATGTGGATCTGAAAGATCCACAAGTACAACCAAACACACCTAAGCACCCCCATAAAGTAAAATTTGAAGTCCCACTTGTTTTCTCACATCTAAGTGGAGCATACATGGTTCTAGCTTAAACTTGTGTGCACGGTGTTTACAGTTTGCAAAGGAGGAGAGGAAGACAGACCCTTACACAAAGGGTGGCAAATCAGGAAAATGAGAACCCCAGTCCCCACAGGCAAGGCAGAGCCCAAGACAGGGAGAGCCCTTTTCAGATGAAAAGAATACACAGGGGCTCAGGGACAGAAGCTAAGGGAATTGCTTAGTGGGTTAACTAAATAAAGAGCAGTAAATCAATTTAGTCATGAATGGGTTTGATGTGCAACGTGTTCTAACTTATTTCCAGAGAAATGCAAACATCACCACGTCCCACAAAAACCTGCACACAGATGTTCACAGCAGCATTATTCATAATAGCCAAAAGGAAGAAAACCGCCCCACACACAAATGTCCCATCAGCTAATGGATGGATTCGCAAAATGTGGTATGTCCATACAGGGAAATACTATCCAGTCATAAAAAGGAATGGGAGTACTGATTCATGCTACAGCATGCATGAACCTTGAAAATGTACACTAAGTGAAAGAAGTCTGTCATGAAAGGCCACATAGTGTATGATTCCATTTATATGAAAAGTCCAGACAGAAAGTGGATTTGTGGCCGCCAAAGACCACAGAAACTGGGATGGTATGTGGGGTGACTGTCAGTGGATATGAAGTTTCTTTTTGGAGGTGATGAAAATGTTCTAAAACTGATCATGGTGATGCTTGCACAACTCTGAATATACTAAAAAAAAAAAAAAAAAAAAAAACCCACTAGATTGTTAAGGGGGGGAAAAAAATCACATTCACATCCAAAATCACTCAGGGAAAAGACTGAGATGCTTAAAATGCCTTCCGTCTTGAACTACCACTGAAACGCCAAAAGAAAAATAGTTGATGAACTGCCAAACAAACTGGAATAAGTTGGAGATGTGAGAGTTTTAAAAAAAGAAAGGCTAAAATGGGCTGACACTTTGCTAAAGATACAGCAGCAAAGGACAACAATGTGTGCCAAGAATATATATATATTTTATATATGTATATATGTAAAACGTTGTAGTTTAAACTTAAAAGTGCACTGAGGGGTAACCTAAATCTCCCCAAAAAATAACAACTGCAAATTTAGGCTTCCTATTCCCTCCCAACCCTCTCCCCCCACAACCCCAAGCTATGCTACAGGCTTTAATTAAAAGCATGTGAGTCTACCATTTAAATATATTTACTCAATGCCAGTGCCTACTCAGACAAGTCCTTTCAATGACTTTTAAAGCCATCTTTGGATTCATAAGTTGGGTAGGAAGCAGAGAGGAGGGGACTCCAGAAGTAAATTAGGCATTATTTATCAGCTTTACAGGTCTTTCAACACAGGCAGGGAGGATTATTTGCTGTTGATGGTAGGGGAAAAAAAAAAAAAAAGCAACCATGAACCACCATCCAAGGCCCTCCCTGGCTCGTATATAATGCCTGTCCTGAGGAACAAGTACTTATGCCTGGGCAAGGTGGTTCTGTTCTTTATTGAGATGACCTCCATGTACAAATAGAATAAAAGGACTCCTCTTACAATAGGTACCACGAAGGGTCTTCATTTGTATTAACAACTGTAAGCAAACAATGTTCGGCTGTAAAAGCTTTTGCAAGTCAAAGATAATGGCCTTCCTTGGTAAACTGACTGTTCTTTATAATCATCATTATTTATACTCCCAAGAGGCTTTGCCTACTGCTCCAATAAATTCTGGAAAAGAAATAGCATGACAACTTCAGCAAGTCTCATAGAAGGAGGAAAAGAGAAAAGGCGGGTTGGGTAGATGATGTGTCTCATTTTGGGCCATGTCAGCCCTTGGGGCAGGGAGCTCATCGCTTAATCAGAGCGTGGAGCAGAATTAGGAGAGAGACAAGACGACCACTTTTTAGGTTCAGATAAACCCCCTCCCTCCCCAAAGTCCAGATCTATGCTCCCTGCCTCCCAATGCTTTCCTGCGCACCAGGGCCAGAAGAGAACCTGTTTAATAGCATCATTAGAGTTTTGATTTATCACAAGTACAAAAGAGTGTGTTTCTCATCTAGACAAGAACGTGGTGTAACATGAAGCTTTGCAAGTCCGTATCTGTAGCAAGAGTTTCTGCAGGACTAATTGATGGTGTTTAGACAGTGCTGGGGGGGGGGGGGGGGGGAGGGTGGTACGGACGGGCCAGTGGATTGAAACAAGTCTTCCCCAACCTCTCCTCCAACCAGGAAGACTTGGCCGGTGGCTCAGATACGCCCAGAGCTCAGACTCTCCAACAATCAGGCAAGCCAAATGTGTTCCTTATTTAAAGGAGGTTTCCTTTCACTCTGTCAGCCACCTTTCAGATTCCAGCTAAGTTTAAACCACAATGGTTTGGAATCCTAACAGTAGTTTTGAGGATTACGATACAGAACGGGTATTTGAAAACATTTTTAAAGACACAGGACGTTGAAATCATGAGCTAACATATACAGATCACTCCTCCCACCACCCTCCCCGGTCCCAAAGAAGGTCATTATTAAATCCAGACCCTCCCTGGCCCCCTGCACTGTGGGGAAAAAAAGTGATAAACCGTACAGGCATTTAAACAGAAACCTGATCTCTGCCACTCAAGGATGTTACCACCGCTGGGGATTACTTTCATGCATCTTTAAAATTCTTCCAGATTAAGAGTTCTGTCAAGGTGTCAATACCAATATTACTTAACAAAACTCGCCTTTAATTAAAAGTTTTAGCTCAAGTTTTCAAAGCGAAAACAAAAAGCCACTGGCCCTTAACACTGCTGGGTCAAGAGAGGGAAATGCTCGCGGCCCGTGTTTTAACCTGGTTTTCACTCTTTTACATTTGGAAAGCAAACTTTTGTCGGATCAAAGCAAAAATTATTTTTGCTCCCAGGATGACTGCTCATTATGGCCTTAAATCCTTTTTGGAATGAGGTGTGGGATATACAAGTAAATATATAAAATAAACATCCTTCAAAGAAAGGGCAACCTACTGGGAGTCCAAGCCAAAAGGCCGCAGGGCTGGTAAAACTGAATGTTATAACCAGGCTAAAATAATCAGGCTCAGTAATGCTGTTTTCCTGTCCCCCACCCAGCTCCTCCAGCCTCATTCCTAAATCAATGCACAGGAATGGCTCTGTAGAGGGCCCCACCAAACATTTCAGGCTTTTCAAATGTCCACTGTTCATCTGTCATCAAAGGCAGTTGGCCTTTGCCACTGGAAATGATCGCTACGAAGAGGAGTCACGTGGCAAGTGCAGGGGACCGCATTTTGTGGTGCGGTGGCAGA
This sequence comes from Canis lupus familiaris, assembly GCF_011100685.1. Taxonomy (NCBI): domain Eukaryota; kingdom Metazoa; phylum Chordata; class Mammalia; order Carnivora; family Canidae; genus Canis; species Canis lupus. The sequence goes on along the minus strand of NC_049256.1, from coordinate 15,789,980 downwards.
CGCATTTCCAACAAGCCAGCACAACCAAAGCCCTTCGAAGCACGTGAAAACCATGTGCTACCAATTTAACTGGGACTCCAGGGCCCGGCTCCTTATGCAATGCCTTCCTTCCATCCCCGTTGGCTCTTTCATCCTCCAACATCAAGATGTTATTACAAGCCGAAAATAGAGCCCACAGAGCTTTAATGCTCTGGGCGGCCTGAGAATGGAAGAGGGGGCAATTTGGGTAAAACCAGTACACCACGTCTCTAAAGGGACGTCTTGACTAAGGAATTATAAAGGAAGGAAAAGAGATTTATCCACAAGTGCTCTTTTAAACACCACAAAAAGTAACGCTGCTTCTTAGCAGCCCTGTGACACCACCTCATTTGCTGGGATAAGGAGGGGGAAATGCGTCATCCCAGCCACCAAGAAGTGTGTCCAGTGTAGCGCTCAGGCTGCATTTTTTTTTCCCGTAAATTCGGAAGAAAAACCAAGTCATAAAAGGAAAGTTCTGAGCACCTGTTTTATTTTTATTATTTTTTTCTTGAAGATTTATTATTTGAAAAAGAGAGAGCATGTGCACACACATGGGGAAAGGGCAGAGGGAGAAAGGAGGAGAGAGAATCTCCAGCAGACTCCCCGTTGACCAGGGACCCCCAATGCGGGGCTGGATTCCAGGACCCTGGGATCATGACCTGAACCGAAGAAACCAAGAGTCAAACACTTAGCCCAATGAGCCACCCAGGTGCTCCTTATTTTCATTTCTATCCTCTATCTCAAACAACCAGACACGCAATAATAAACAAGAAAATGCAGAAACACTATGTTCCCTCTTCAACCTTGAGGCTGAAGAATGACAGCCACAAAGACCTGTGGGACTCAGAACAATAACACGATCTAGATAACAGTGTATAAAGCACTTGACCTGGATTCTTTTTTTTAAGATTTTATTTATTTATTCATGAAAGACACAGAGAGAGAAGGGCAGAGACACAGGCAGAGGGAGAAGCAGGCTCCATGCAGGGAGCCTGACGTGGGACTCGATCCTGGGTCTCCAGGATCACGCCCCGGGCCAAAAGTGGCGCTAAACCACTGGGCCACCTGAGCTGCCCAGAGCCACCAGGGCTGCCCACCTCACATGGGTTCTACCTCTTCCAAAGTGACCCTGAGATCAGAGGTGTAATTCCCCCCATTTTATAGATGAAGAAATGAAGACTCAGGTAAAGGGACTTGCCCAAGGCCACCTGCTCTCTTCCCTGTATTTTGCAGCCCTGCTGTCAACTGACATATAAATTTTCCCAGGACGAGGACGATAACCTTTTCCCCAACACCTAAACACCTAACATGGTGCCAGAGCATAGCAAGCAACCAGAACATACCAGCTGTATTTAACTGGACCATCTGCCAAGCCAGAGCCCAACGGGGCCTTTGCAACTGCAAAGCCCACCCCACTAACAAGACAGAAATCACATGTGAAAACAATGAGATTCCAGGTCATCTTCCAGCATGTCAATCCTCACAAAAAGGCATTTCATAAACAGAAAATACGTGATTGTACCAGTATACATCCTCTCCTCACCCTTCACGGCCACAGTCATTCTAACATTGTGTTGTGTCCTTAGCGCAATTTTGTTCTACAAAGTGATTTCACCCATCTTATTTCGTTTGGTTTGAAAGCCCTGAGAGAAGACAAGGAAAGAAAATAGAAACTTAAACAAAACCCATCTGACATCTTTACTACTCATTACAAGGGCCTGGATTGGTTTCTAAAAGCCAACAAAACAACCAACCCGCTGGCTTCACGTGCACTACCTGTGGGACTGTAATTTAGTACAGGCTTTCTCCACGAAAACAATGTAGGAACAGGGTTCTCAGGGTAAACAGGAGACACTTCTGGGGTGCCTGGGTAGCTCAGTCAATTCAATGCCCAACTTGACCAAGGCTCAATTTTGATCTCAGGGTCGTGAGTTCAAGCCCCACTTTAGGCTCCACAAGGGCCTTGTAGCCTAATAGCAAAAAAAATAATAATAATAAAAAAAGGCACTTCTGAGCCAGTAATTCCACTTTGAAGAATTTGAAGTGAAAAGATAGAGAAAACATCCTGGGCATGGCATTTTGCAAAACAGGCACCACCAAAGCAAAAAGGCCACCCAGAACAGGCAGGTCGAGTAAACTGTTAGAGAACAACCAAGTAACCCACAGCCATTAAAAATAATGATGTAGAATTGTATTTTGATAATCGAGATAAGATATAAATGCAAAAGGCACATAACAATGTCACACAGGAGCATGCGCCTACACACATCAAACTACATATCTATCTCCGCAAGTGCAGGAATGCCCGGTATGCAATTGCAATGGTTCTTATCATTTGTAGTCCTTCAGCTGAAGGTCTTATAAAGCAAAAAAGTCATTTTCAAAATGGGACAATTACTACTGGCATATAGGTATGGGGCTGACATGGAGAGCTTACTTTCCGCTGAAAATGAATCAGGTACGGCAGTTACCATGGATAACTGAGAAGCTACCTGGAAGGAGGATCTCTGAAACACTTGTCCAAGAAGAGTAACAGCCTTCTGCTGTACCGGGGGCTGGATTTCACGCCCTAGCTGGGTCAGTCACTGACAAAATGTGAGACCCCAGGCAAGTCACTTAACAGAGTTAGATATCTCTGCTTCCTCAGCTATGCGATTTCTGCTTAGTTCATCTCCTTCCACTAGATCCATACAAATCCCCTCCCATAACTAGGGGATATCTGACATACTCCAAAAGCATCATTCAACTCAACAATGGACTTCCTCAGCTGCACACTCCCATAAGATCCGGCCCCTCCCCTTCAGGGGCTAAGAGAAAAGGAACAGGTAAACAAAGATTCCAGTGCCTAGAAGTAGGTGTAAGGAGTCAGGCCGACAGAGAGAAGGGGCTTCATCCCGCCTGGCTGGAGGAAGGGGTGGCCAGCTGTCCAGCAAGGCCTCAGAAGGGCCAGGTAGGGCTCTTCAGGCAACCCACTCGAGGAACCAGGACGTGCAAAGGCTAAGGGCTGGGTTCCGCTAAACCAGAACAGGTGGCCGGATAGGCCCGGGGCCCAGCAAGAAGGGCTTGTCATGCTGTCCTGACACACTTGGTTTAGATTTATTCCAAAAGCCACAGGGAGCCCATGAAGGATCACGACCAGATTTTCAATTTCAAGGATTATTGCTCCAAGATCCCAGTTTAAACATCTTTGGTGAAACGTCTTTGAGCACAGATCCGGGGCCACTCCAGTCTCAAGGGTCAAATCTGTGCCTCCAGTTCACCACCCAGACGTGTTTGGATGACACAGAGTGCTTCATCAAACAGAGTGGGGGTGGGAAGAGATTACATCAAAATGGACTTATTCTAAAGCTACTCATTTGGTTTATTAAGAGGCCAAGTATAGAATTCATTTGACTCATTTATTTCTGAGTCAGCTAGGAAGGCTGCCGGCAGGCCCGATGTCTCCAGGTTGGTGATTTCCAACTGTGTAATGATACCTTGACCATTTGTGCAGGCGTATGCAATTTACAAAGTGCTTTCACATCAAAAATCTCACTGGCTCTCCCAGTAACAAGCCCAAGAGGTGGATGAAACAAGTTTTCCAGATGAGGAAGCAGCTCGGTGAGGTTACGTGGTGTTCCCAAGGGTCAGATGCCCAGTGTAGCACAGGACCCAACCTTGAACTCAGCTCGCATCCCCAATCCTGTCCATTACCACGGCTTATCTGTTATGTTCATGACTGAGCCTAAGCCTGTGAATCAAATCTAAGGCACTGCGTTACTGCGGCCCACGTACTAATAGAAAGGCATATACACAAAGCACAAGACGCTCCAGGTTTTAATCATGTCCGTATCCGAGAGCTGCTTCACAGAGTGAGCATACATTCAGTAGCCCTCATTCTGCAAACCTATGGAAGGAATAAATGCAAGAAACACATGCTCAGCCCTAATCCCTGCTCATTTCCTCCTGGCACCTGTTTCTGCCCCCACAGGCACCAAACACTTTAACAGCTGGCAGAAATAAGAACCAAGAGATAACCACTGTAGATCAAGTCCTCACCAAAATTGTGCTTAGGAAATAACAGAGAAAGAACCACCCAGATTTTTAAAAAAAGCAATAAAAGAGGGCACCAAAAGGTCTCCCACACTCTCCTGGATCATTCATTCACAGCAAACCAGAGGGTCTCCTGATGGAAAACAGACACAGACACACACACCACACACACCACCCGTCTCGCTGCCCCTCACCCCCCAAAAACAATAGTGCTGGGAAAGGAAGTCCTGCTCCTACTGCAGAAAACAGGTGTGTGAGGAAAGAGCTGCACTGGGAGGATAAAGGAGCAAAACTGGCTATATTTTGTTAAACCTTCTAGGATTCCTGGTAACCAAACAGTGCCGCTGATGACATTTCTGACATTTCGATGCTCACTGGCCTTCCTCTTCATGGGTGGTGGGGCTTGACAGACTTACAAAATTAGAACTTAAAATCCAATTTAGGCCTCTGAGGCAGCACCAGCCCTCAAAAACAGCTCTCAAGAACTTCAACCAGTAGGGTTCCCCTTTCTAACACCCTCATACATCCTATGAATACGAGTAATTATGTATAATGTTCCCATTACTCATGCTGCCTCATTAACATATCTGGGCAGCTTTTGTTTACCACAGGGCCCGGACCTTGGTGAGGATGAGGGCCAATGATTGCCCCAGCGCTGCCCCCCCCCCCCACCCCCACCCCACCCCACCACAGTCCCATAAGCAGCAAAGGCAAGGGCAACAATACAAGGAGGAAAAAAAAGAGAGAGAGGATCCAATTTGTGACAGCCCCTGCGAAGAAAGCAGGTTCCTGCAGGTTCTCAGAAGCCTGGAGAGCTAATGTGGCCCAGCCGGCCCTGGCCCTAAGATATCACCGAGACAGTGGGTGGGGACACTCACAAAAATATAGAGTACAAACCAGTCAGTCCCAAAGGGTACTGGGATCTCAGCTCTTTTTTCCAATGAGAACTCAAGGAGACAGCCAGCTGGGGAAAGAGGGTAGCTCCACCAACTGGTGTTTAAAAAAACAACAAACACAAACATGTACTTGAGACGGATGCACTCCTTCTGTTCCAGGGACGCTGACAACCTGCCTTAACTTCCCCAACTTGCTTAAGCAAAAAACCTCTCTGAAGCCTGCCAAGAGCCCTTGTTGTGATCTTTTCTTCCCCTTTTTTGGGGTTACGGTCATCATTTCATTTTACCGCTCGTTCACCTGGACCAAAAAGTAGGAAAGAGATATGCAGTCTTTAACGTCCTGGCCAGTGTCTAGCTGCCTTGATTTTCTCTTCTGTAAAATGGACTCAAAAGCCTTTTTCTGGTGTGAACTCACTATGGAAACAAACGTGGGCGGTTATTTCCGAAGTGACTGGGCCTTCTCTTCACAATGCTTTCAGGAGGAGTGGGTGTTGTGTGGCCCATCTATGGTGTTTTCTACAATCCAAGCTCTTCCGGCACATTTCTTTAAACTTCAAAGAGAACCCCAGGAGAGATAGGCACCATTCTCACAAGATTAGCAAAACCTGTTGTAAAACAGTGTGGAAGTGGAAAGAAATCCAGACAGATACCCGAGAGGCCCAGGATGTACTCCAACAGCTCCACTCAGGCGGGACCTAGACCTCACCCTATGGGATCTACTTCTGTAAAACACAGACCCTTTCTGATCCCAGGTGTCCTCAGAGACAAGAGATGTATAGCCACCTGCAAGCACTGACAGGAACAGAAGTCCCGGAAGCAGGCAGGTTTACCTGACCATGAGCCAAGGGGTATCCGGCCAGCACTGCCACTTCCTCCAAGATTCAGCTCTACTTTTAGTGACTGTATTCTGAATCGGCAATGAATGAAAAATCCCTTATTACAAAGTGTGAGGCTGGGGCACCTGGGTGGCTCAGTCAGTTAAGCATCTGCCTTCGGCTCAAGTCATGGTCTTGGGCTCCTGGGATAGAGCCCCGTATCAGGCTCTCTGCTCAGCAGGGAGTCTGCTTCTCCCTCTCATCTCTTGCAGTTGTGCACATGCTCTCTCTAATAAATAAAATTTTTTAAATTTTTAAAAAATAAAAAGTGTGAAGCTGCCAGAAGGTATGGTATTAGCTGAAATCCCAAGAAAGATAAAAAGGATGAGGAAAAAACCTCACTCCGATGGTCTACAAAAAAGCAGACAAACAGCAGTACCAAAGTCATCGGAGCTCCCACCTCCTGGGATGAAGGAAGTCTGCAATCATAAGGCAGATCAGGAAAAGATGTTGGAGCCAAAAAGAACCAGAAAAAGAGAGCTTGGAGACTGGCTGAAAAAATACTTGAGACTGGGGGGTCTGGAAGGAGGCAGGTATCAGAAGTTACCTCCTGAAGATAGAAAGAAACAAAAGATAATTGATTCAAACTAAGAAACTGAGATTCAACTGGTCTCCTTTCCGTTAAGGGGTGGGTTTAAGGATTTGAAATGGAACAAACCTTCAGCAAAATCTCCTAAGTGACACACAATAATTAAGGTTGCTGGATTACAAGATACAAGTTTCTGAACTCCGAATAAATTAGGTGTAAAATCCCTAATCTTTCTGCCCCCTACCATCCAGTGAATGACACAACTGGTTTTTTTTGTTTTTTTTTTTAATTCTAAAAGTCATACAAGTTGCCTCAGTAGGGCCTCTCTAAACTGAGCCACATGTCACCTATGCTGCCCACATGAACTAGATAGGGAGTCTGCTCTAATACCTGGGGATTAGGTCTAAACACAATGGAAATGCTCTTAATCAGAGGCCAGAGGGACCAGAAAAAAGCTGGTTAGCTCATGTAAAGTCTGTCAGCTGGGAAACCTAAAAATCCATATAGATTTTTGACATTCTGACCTAAACACCTAAATGTATTTTTAAAAACAGATTTGTTGAGAATCCCAGTGTTTCATGTTATGCTTTTTTGGTGTTTGTTAGGAAGGGAGTTTGGGCAGGAATGAAGTTCGGTTCTTAAAAGGTAATCACTAGCAAAGCAATGCATGTACACAAATCCTTAAGATTTTTCCCCTAGTCTTTTAAGTGACGGCCCCACATCTAATTTAACAGCCTAATTTTTTTTTTATTAATTCACTTGATTTATCAAGTGTTCCCCAAAACCGCCAACTTAAAAGTTTTCATAGAGACCAACTCTCAAAAGAAAAAAAAAAGAGAGAAACCAACTCTTTCCGCATTTGTTCAAAGGTTTACATAATATTCAGCTGTAATTGCAATAATAAGTCTAACTGGAATAACCTGATTTGGAAACAAACAACTGACACTTGGCAAGCCTTCAATGGGTGGGAGCCAAAGGGGACAGAGGCACACACACCGCAGGGCTACCCACGGGCCGGACGTCTTATTGGGGTATTATAGCCAGGATATTCTGCAGCCAACAGAGCAAGTAGGTTGGATAGGTAGAAGATGGCTCTTAGTAGAGCGGTTATGTAATCCCGAGAGACTCAGAGATGGACCACTGACAGTAGGATTAGAACACTGCAACAGGGGCTCCTAGCTACTCTATCATGGAGCACACGACTCAATCTCCTGGTCAGGAGTTTGAGTCCCACCTCTCGTAGAGATTACTTATAAATTCTTGAGACACCTGGGTGGTGCACTCAGTTAAGCATCTGACTCTTGGTTTGGCTCAAGTCATGATCTCAGGGTCAGGAGATCAAGCCCCGCCATTAGGCTCCACACTCAGCAAGGAGTTCTGCTCAAGGTTCTCTCTCCCTCTCCCTGTGCCCCCCTCTCTCCCGCACTCTCACGCTCTCTCAGATAAATAAATCTTTGAAAAATAAGTTCTTTTTGAAAAAGAACAATGGAACTCAAAGTCTAAAAATGAAATTTCTTACACTGCAAAACTTCTTAACCATTTAGGTAAAAATGTCAGAAACCTGGGTCTTAAGAACCTCATGATCAAGGGCAAACCTTAAAAATACTGCAGCGTGGCCTTTACCAAGTATTTTAAAGTACTAAGGGCTTCATATGGAACTTACGTGTGTCGTCTTTGAAGGGACAAAAATAGCTCCATTTGAACACAACAGACACAAGTTATGTACTCCTTCAAAAGATTTTCTCTTTCTGAAGGAGAAAAGTTTAAATAACCTTTGGAGCAGGGTATATATTAACACTGGAGTTATTTCCAAGGCACTTGGAAGTGCATCAGTAGCCCCCAGCTCAGCAACAGTAACTGGTGTGACCTACTATAAGAAAAGAAACAGCCATTATACCATCTGAATTCCAATTAATTTCAGGTGGCTATTTGGGCCAATGAGACTATGGAAGACTTGCAAGTCAGATGAAGTAATCACAGATTAATTATTACAGTGAAGTAATAATCACACAGGTTAACAGTAACTCAAATTGATTATTTGGGGACATAACTTTTTTCATTTTAAATTTATATGACACAGTTTGGACTCTTGACAGTCTTCCCTCCAAAATCTCTCCATACATTAATAGCTGCTCAAGAGATGCCTGCGTGGCTCGGTGGTTGAGCATCTGTCCTTGCTCAGGTCGTGATCCTGGGGTCCTGGGATCAAGTCCCGCATCAGGCTCCCCACAGGGAGTCTGCTTCTCCCTCTGCCTGTTTCTGCCTCTTTCTCTGTGTCTCTCATGAGTAAGTAAATACAATCTTAAGAAAAAAACAAAGTAAGAAAAAAAAATAGCTGCTTAAGTGCCCCTGCCCTACACTCACATAACAAAGAATCAAGTTTTCCACTACTAGACAGAAAGACAGCCAAGTAAACAGTGCAGGAAAGGAAAAATGTAGCAATTAAATGTCACGTACAAGGCTTTTGGTTTTTTTTTTCCCCTCAGAACTGTGAAATAGCCCAATTGGGTATAAAGGGGGGGGGAGGGAGGGAGAGGAGCTCATAAATCCTACCACTGTATTTTGCTGCACTTCTACTTTTTTCTTTATAATTTCACGTAATTGTAATTATAGTAAAGCCTACTTTTGAACGTTATAACATGAACTTTTCCCAGTTTTGTTTGATCACTCTGCAACTTTTACATCAGACAATTAGATACTGAGAACTTTACAGCCTAGTGGTACAAACTCCCTGAGCTGACCTGGAAATCAAACTGGCAATTTGTTTTTCTGCTCCATGCACGACTCGTACGGTCGTGTGGCAGAGATTTTTTATTTCAGACTCCTAGGTTTAAAGCCTCAAAGATCAAATGGTTTTGAAGCCTGCGTATTATATTCGTTATTCTCCCGAGGAGTAACCCATCCGAGTGCAGTGACGGACGGAAATGGCAGAAAGCATCCATAGAGCCAGGACATGCAACGCTTTTCATCGTCCAAGTGGATTGGGGCTTTGGAAGCAAATGCTTCCAGTTGTTACTCAAGGTATTGTTGTGGGAGTTGTGCCCAGCACAATTAAGACGGGATTATATAACAATTTATGAGTTTCTCAAGGATGCCACTGAGTATGAAATATAACCACCATGTCCCCCAAAGCCTGCCATCCACAATCCCACCCCCAAACTGCTTTGGGTAGACAATAAACTGAATGGCAACGCGGCAGGCATCTGAGGCTTCTGAGACCAATTGTGGAATATGTGCTGCCTTCCACCAGCTCGAGGAGACATACCCCCTGAAAGAGAGAGAAGATCTTTCACGCATATTCTCTCACACACAGGATCCTTGCAGATAAAAGTTAGGGGCAGAGGCAGGTGTGTTACCTTTCCTATTTTCCAGAGGACTAAACACACTCAGATTGTGAGTCTCCTGTTCTAAGCGTTCAGAAGTACTAAGTCCAGAACACCCTGAGATTTAGTTCTCTCGCGCTCTTTCAAGAATATGTAGCCATGACAAGTCTTCCCTGGTCCATCCCTCCCACCCCCCAAAAAAAGATAAAAGCACAGAGCTGGCCCAGCGAAGGAGGAGCGCCACCGGCCTCCCACGGTGGTTGCAGGGCTCCCAGAACGAGGGCCAGTTGCTGCTGAGCAACATCACCCAGAAAGGCATCCCGCCACATCCCCCAGAGACACCCCAAATGCGACTTGCATCGACAAGGTGGCCAAATCCACAGCACAGCCTCTTGCAAAGCAAAGCTTTCCCTGAGTAAAGTTTCCTTGCTTTTCTTCCAAGATGACAACGACCACCGTAGCAATGCCACACCGTCGGCAGACCTGCAAACAGAGGCGGCGAAACCCGTTTCTGCAGAAAGGAGGCGTCTCCTCCGCACTCGCCACCCCCTCCCAGGAACCGGAGAGGGGTCGGGGCGCCCGTGGTCGCGGGTCCGAGAGCTCCCCCCCAGCGCTCACCTGCAGGGCAGCGCCGCGTCCCAGGGCGGAAGGCGGAGGCCGGTCGCCGCCGCCGCCGCCGCCGCCTCCTCCTCGTCCTCCTCCCACGCCGCGGCCTCCGCGCGCTCCCTCCGCCCCCGGCCGCCCCGCCGCGTGGAACCTCCCGCCCGACTTCTGACGTCACGGAGGAGGAGGAGGAGGAGGTTCCACCCGGGCCGTCCCTTTGTGACGTCACAATGACAACAGACCGGGCCGGGAGCGTCCGGGAACCCGGAGCAGCGCGGGGGGGAGGCGGGGGGAGAACCGGGGGGCGGGGAGGGGGCGGGGAGGGGGCGCGCTGACGTCTCTCGGCTTAACCTGTTGCTCTCGAGACGGCGCGGGAGCGGCGGGAGGGCGGGCAGGGCCGCGGGGAGGCGGGCGGGCAGGGCCGCGGGGAGCCGGCCGGGAGGGCAGGGGAGGGCCGCGGGGAGGCGGCCGGCCGGGCAGGAGCGCGGGGAGGCGGCAGGCAGGCCGCCGCCATGCTCGGCCGTGCGCGCGGCGGGGGGCGCCCGCTGCAGCTGTGCGCCGCCCCCGCCCCCGCCCCTCCCCGCCCCGCCCCTCCCCGGGCCCCGCAGGCCGCGCCGCCCCCGCGCCCCACCCACCCGCCTGCCAGCCCGCGCGGAGCCCCGGGCCCCGAGCCGCAGCCGCGGCCGCACCGCCCGGAGCCGGAGCCGGAGCCGGAGCCGGAGCCGGAGCCCGAGCCCGAGCCCGAGCCCGAGCCCGAGCCCGCAGCCCGCCCCCTACAGGCCGCGCGCGCGCCCGCCCGGCCCAGCCCAGCCCGCCGCGACCCCCGCGCGCCCTCCCCTCCCCTCCCTCCCTCCTCCTCTCCTCTCCCCCTCTCCCCGCCGCCCGCTCGAGCACGTCGGGCACTCGGGCTCCGCTCCGCTCCGCTCCGCTCCCCCGGCGGCCGCAACTCGTGCTCTGCCTCCCGCGGCCGCCGCCTCCAGCCCCGGGCTCTGCGGCCGGACGCCGGGACACGACACAATCCCCTGACCGCCGGCGACAAAACGATCGATCCCACCCCACCGCGCTCCCCAGTTCCGCGAGGTCTGGGATGGGGTCGGGGGGGCGGCGGGGGCGGTTCTCGTCCAAGTTCTACCCCCTCGGCTTTGTGGCTGCACCCGGGGCGGACGAGCCCCGGAAAGGCGTCCGCGCTCCGGGGCGAGCTGGTCTCCATGCACTTCCTACAGCCCGACTTTAAACTAGTCCTTTGCATTCTACCCAGCCCTCTGCAATGCGGATGTATTTTAATTCTTAAATTCTTTGGGGAACAGCTTTTTAAGTTGGGCTTGATTATTTAACCTTGCATTTCTTTCATACTTGAAGTTTACGTGCCTAGATTAGAATCAGCCCTCGAGAAGAGGCATTCGGCTTTTTCATTAAGATTTTTTTTTTTTTTTTACAAAAACCAGTGCCCCGAAGGTCATCTCCCATTACACACATCGCACTGCTCAAAAAAGGGAAGATATGAACCACCAATTTGTCCACTCGAGTTAAATAAAACTTTCTTATAACGTTGCATTATTCCCAGTGTAGGTTCATTTGGGCTTTAAAAAAAAAAATGGGTTCTTTGATTTAAAGCATGCAGCTAATCACCGATCACTCGAGTGCATATTTGGTTAATCCTCCGTCCCCCTCTACCCACCCTCCCCCCAAACTTAAAAAAAAAAGCCATACACAAAACAAAAACACTCCCCATGCCAATCAAAACGTAGCTGTACTATGCACAAAACAAATTTAACTATCCCAAGCCATTTAAATCTCTGAATAATCACCCAATTTCAGAAGCCCGGTTAGCAGGGAGAATGTATTTGTAGTCACTTACACATGCATTCACATACCTACTTAAAAACATTAGCTATAGTGTAGGTCTTTCCCTCTTCCCCCCCCCAAAAAAACTGGAAACCATGAATTTTTAAACAAAACCAGTCCCATTATTAAAGTCAATCCCAACAAATGCATTCGCTGTAACATGATTCCCAACTGGTTTACGCTGCGAACCAAATAAGCCAAAAACGACCACATACATTAAATTTGATGTGCCAGTGCAAGGAACAAGATCGCCATAATCGGACCCTCGATTGCAACTTAAAGGGTTTCCAACACACACTCGTTACACGATTTCCCAAATAACATTAATAATAATAACACAAGCTCATTTGCATGCAAAGTGCAATATGAGGCCAAATCCGCCCGAGAATGCAGTTTAGTTACATTACCGCAGCCCCCATAACCCCCCTCCCACTCCAAGCTCCACCAAAATCCCTAGCCTTTCATCTAAAACTAGATTATGGTTGTGTCATTCGAGGTCAATTTATTCACTTGAGGTATCGCTACACCAATCTGTTTTTTCATCCAAACTAGGCAGACACGACTTTGCCTGAAAAGCCCTTCTTCTGAAAAGAAAGAAGCAGCCTTATCGGACGCTGTGTTTAAAACCCTTCAGCTGCAGAATTATCTATAAACTTGACATTCACAGCCATTGCTTAAAACTGCAAGTCAAAGGATGTGTTGTTAAGAGCACTTACGTATTTCTTCTGAATGATATTCCTCTTGGGTCTTTCCTTGCTCATTCTGAGATCCAAATGCTGATTGCAAAAGGGGACAATTGCTTCATGAATTTAAAGCCGTCAGAAATTTGCAAAAAAAATATCCTGGTGGTTTTTTATTGTTGTTGGTGGTGGTGGTGGATCTTGTAATCCGACTTTTCTTCCTCTTCCCCCAAAGCCCGATTCGCCTTGAAATAAATCCGAAATTGGGAAGGAGGAGAAAAAAAAAAAAAAAAAAAAAAGGAGCCAAAGACGAACGAAGCAAACAAAAAACAAAACAAAAAAAATTCACTTTAGTAAAACACTCATAATGGAAAATTTCCCCCGAAAACACACACACACACACACACAAAAAAAAAAAAAAAAAAAAAACCGACGCCCTTCACTCCCCCCCTTTTTTCCTCCAAAAACTACATCAGCGAAACGTGAAGGTCCTTAGTGTCTGATCTGTAGTTACATCTTGGAAAAGAAAAGGGAAAGATAAATTAAAAAAAAAAAATGTTGGAAGTCACGTTTGTGCTGCAGCAGCAGTGCGAGCAGAAGAGTCAACTCCGGCGGCGGCGGCGGCGGCGGCGGCGGCACCACAGCGAGGGCTCGCCGAGTCTCTTTTTTCCAAGCCCCCGAACCAATGAGAGACGGGCTAGCCAGCCCAACTTTAAATGGACTCTGCTTTTATACAAGTTAGGGCTCCTCGGGCAATTCCCCGACGGACGCCAGCCGAAAACTCCCACAGCTGAGCCGCCGGGCGCCCGCCTCCTCCGGCGCCGACCGACCCCGGCCCAGCCCGGGCGACCCCCGCTGCCCCGTCGACTAGACGCCCGCGAAGCTTCGACGAGCCCTTCTCGGGCGACCCCTCAGGCGTCGCTCCCACGCCGAGCCTGGGAGTGGAATTGAGAGAGGCTCCCTAAGCCCAATGCATGGCACGCTCGGTCGCTCCACCTCACCCCCTTTTCCCCAGCTTGCCGCTCACCCTACGGCCGCCGCACGCCAGCCCCCGCCCCTGCCGTCGCGTCTACCTGCAGCCGGGCTGCTGGATACCAGTGCCCCAGGACGCCCGGCCCCGGGGAGAGCCGCCTATTCCCGGGGCACCTTAGAATGGTCCCCTTGATCTTCTGGAAGTTGTAGTCCCCCGACTACAAAATGGCTATGGCCACGGGAGCTGAGAACTACAATTCCCAGCCTGCCCCGCGAACCTGTCACTCAACTCCCCTCCCTCCTCCCCGCCCCCTCCCCCTCGCCGGCCCTGCCAACAAACGCTTGGATGTGTCCCGCGTGTGACACTGCTAGAGGCTGGCTCGGGATTGGCCCGCAGAGCGTGTGGTCCGCGAGCGAGGAACTCCCCACGCCGGCCCGCCCCCGCCCCCGCCCCCCGGGCCCCGGCCCCCCCGCCCCGCCCCCCACCCGCGGCGCCCCGCCCCCACCCGCGGCGCGAACTGCCTGTGGAATCGAGGAATCGCGCGCGCGCCGGCCGGAGCCGAGCGGCGGGGGAGGGACGCGAGGCTTCCCGGGGTGGGGGGCGGCGGCGGCGAGGGCTTGGAGCCCGTCCTAAGGAGAACTGGGCCACGCACCAAGAGGAATCCTCGGTGCGAACTAGTTGATCGGCGGCGCCTGCTGCCTGTGCCGCGCAGCCGGTGTCAGCTCAGGACACCGCCTCGCGGCTCCGCACGCGGCTGCTGCGGCCGGCCCGGGGTAGGCTGAGGTCACCGCGGCCGGCGCCCCGCACCCGCACCCGCACCCGCACGCGCGGCAAGGGCCACCCCCCGGCGCGGCACGCGGCGCGGAGCCGGCCCTCCCCCGAGGCTGGCCCCGGAGCCCCGGAGCCCCGGAGCCGGCGAGGGCGGCCGCCTCCCACCTGCCTCTGCACCCCTGCTGGGTTCTCTCCTCCCGACGTGCAGCCAGGAGCAGGCCCCGCGCTGTCTCCTCGGGCCTCCTGGGCCCCGTACACAACTTCCCGCGTCGTCCGCAGCCGTTCGGCCCCAGAAATGCCCTCGCTTTAGGAGTGCCTGCGGGGCTCGGTCGGTTGAGCGTCTCCCTTCCCCTAGGGCTGGGATCCTGGGATCGAGCCCCGTAGGGGCCTCCCTGCTTCACGAGGAGCCTGCTTCTCCCTCTGCCTCTGTCTCTGATGAATAAATAAATAAAATCTTTTTTAAAAATACATAAATCTCCTTGATTTAACTGTGGCTGCAGAGAAGTAATGTTTTAAAGGATCTCCTCTCGGGCTTCCCTCTGGGTAAATGAGAAGTGGGGTCACTCACACTGCCTTATGCTCGTGGCTCTACATCTTATTCTCCTTCCCATCGCGTGTGATTCTCCTTACCTGGAAAGTAGAATAACTCGGGTTAACACAGTTAAAAGGTTAGTTGCAGCAGTGTTTTCAGGAGGTAACCACGGTCCAGAAAGGTCTCTGACACTGGCGGTGAGACACCTGGATTCAAATAATACTTTAGCCCTTGCTCAAAGGCAGCAGGTGGCTTCCGTGGGTTTGTCGCGAGCCTCGTCCACAGATTCAGGATGGCCAGGCCTTATGGAGAGGATTTTATTTATTTATTAAGCAGAGAGACACACAGAGACAGACAGGCTCCCTGCAGGGAGCTGGGTATGGGAGTGGATTCCAGGACCCGGAATCATGCCATGAGCGGAAGGCAGACACAACCACTGAGCCACCCAGGTGCCAGGGAGGATTATACAACTAACTAAAAACCCGCCACGTTATAGGAAGCTCTCAGTCAACAAAATAAAATGCCTTTTTTTTCCAAAGGCTTTTTAATCATTACCCTACCTTTTTAAAAAATCTGAATGCCTTCTGAAAAAATAATTTTGTCCTACGTTCATTCCACAATCGGAAAAATAAATGGCCTTCTGTGCCTTAAGATTGCAAAACTTGTTTGCTGGTGTATTTGCTGGGGAGGACTGAACAGAACAGACTCGGCTTTTCAGGGTTGACCACCCAAGTGACTTTATGGTTAGGTTACAACAAGGTGTTTTCAGAAGATTTTCTGATCATTACGACCTGTACATTGGAGGTCTGCACTCCTCCACAGTGTTATGGTTTTAACCAGTTTTCTAGAGGTTTAATGTCGGATCTGTCATTCCCCAGGCAAAATATTAAAGAACAAAGGTGGGTTTCTTGGTTCCCTGAAATAGCCCGGAGGCTGGGCTTCTCTGTCCCGGGCATGCAAACCCCCCTGCTGGGCAACCAACTCCAGATCACCACAACTCCAGATCACCACAAATACAGACTACAAAACCTTCCTGGTTTAGGCTGAAGGGCAGGGGAAAGGAAGGAACTTGCTCATTTCCAAAAGATTTGGATAACATTAGTGTTGTTTTCCCTGAAAAGGAAAATCAGATTGCCCTTGTGGAAGGCACTGTCTCCTGATGGACATCCTTTCCCCTGCTACCGTGGCAAAGTCGTATGTTACCTTTCTTTTTCCTTCTCCTTTTTTGTTTTCAATAAATCTAATTCACCCTTTCTCCTGATGATCTTAACTCCTCACAGCACTTCTCTTGTCGCCTTTAAGTCAGGCAGTGGGGAGTAAGCAGGATGGAGGGAAGACCTCACTAGGTGCACTCCTTTCTATAGAACCTGCCAGCACTGTCCTCATCCCTGACAACACAGAGAGAAGCCTTAAAATCCTTTGTTAAGAAACACTGAGCTGAGTACAAAAGGCAGACTTAACAGTCGATTGTGATACCTCTAAAAAGTGCTAATTAGCAACATGGAAAAATGTACTAAAGGGAACACATAAGAAAGGTGACCAGGAACTAAGGAGTTTTGAAGGATGAATAGGGGTTCAGTAGTTTGAAGTAAGCCAAGAAAATCTCCAGCATGGAAAAAAAATCATGATAACCCCAAAAACCAAAACACTACATTTATGGATAGGAACCAATTTTTGTTTGGGAGTGACTAAAGATGAGATACTGAGAGGTAAGCAAGAGCCAGGCCCAGAAAAGGCTCTCTGTGTGCCAGGCAAAGGAGTTTGGACTTCGCCTGGAAACTTACAAGGATTTTCACTAGAGGTATAAAGCATAATTTGCATTTTGGAAAGTAATTCTGCCCATATGACAGATGAAATTAGGGATTGGAGAAAAGAAAGAGACCTGAGGCAGGCAGACCTAGAAACAAGTTGCAATGTTACTGCACAAATGAACTGCGAAATGGTTATGATCTGACCCCAGTGACAGAGGAAATACCATAGAGAGCAGAGAACAGGTTGAGAAATATTTAGAATGTCAAAAGTCCAACGGACTTGGGAACTGGTTAGCTGGAGAGAATGCTGGCTAACAGGGTAGAGTCTAAAAGATTAAGATTCCTTAATCTTATACCTTTTGTGCTCTTTTAGACTTAGATCAAATAGCTGCCTTAAGAAGAATGGGAACATGAAGGAGGTGAAAGAGGAAGAGGTAGCAAATCATCAGATACAAGTAAGAGCAGACACTCACTATTCTGAGTTCAAATGTGGAGAGGAAATCATATTTACTTAGGCATTCTAGCCCACTGTCCGGTTTACACTAAGAAAAGACAGGTAGGGCAGCCCGAGTGGCTCAGCGGTTTAGCGCCACCTTCAGCCCAGGGCCTGATCCTGAGGACCCGGGGTCGAGTGCCATGTCCGGCTCCCTTCATGGAGCCTGCTTCCCCCTCTGCCTGTGTCTCTGCCTCTTTCTCTGTGTGTCTCTCATGAATAAATAAATAAAAATCTTTTAAAAAAGAAAAGACAGGGAAAGGATTGTAAGTTAATAAAGACCAAGTACAGAGCAATAGTCCATACTCCTATATTATATGCATATTGGAATTTCCCTCATCCTGTGCAGGGGATGGCACAGGTTATCCCACATGCTTCCAAAAACCAATCACAAACAACAAGACTCATCCTCTCCAGAAATCGTTCCTTAACAGTACATATTTCACTCCTTTATATTGTATACTTACTTGCTCACTTTCTCGAATTTTGTCTTATGTTCCCATCTCTTCTCTCCAAATAAAAAATAAGCTTTCAAAAGTCAGAGACCATGTTACCTACCTCTCATATCCTCCCCAAAGCTCCAGAGACTTAATAAGATTTGGAAGTGTCCAATGAATGTTTACTGTTGAATACTTCACCAAAACTGTAATGCTTGCTTATTTCGACTTTTGCCAGCCATTTAGTATTGCTGTCATCTCCAATTCCATTCTGGAACACTACTATTTTTCCTCTTGCAGTATCCAGATCCAACATAGTGTTATACATGCTTCCTCAGCTACAATCCTATCTCCAATTCAAGCCTGGCTGTTTGTCTTATTTGTTTCTGCATTCTCTGTCCCTGTTACTTCAGCCGCATTTTTTTTTTTGAAAAATTTTTTAAAGATTTTATTTATTTATTCATGACAGGCACAGAATGAGAGAGAGAGGCAGAGACACAGGCAGAGGGAGAAGCAGGCTCCATGCAGGGACCCCGACATGGGACTTGATCCCGGGTCTCCAGGATCACACCCTGGGCCGAAGGCAGTGCTAAACCACTGGGCCACTGGGGCTGCCTGTATATTTTTTTATCGGAGTTCAATTTGCCAACATATGGTATAACACCCAGTGCTCATCCCATCAAGTGCCCCCCTCAGTGCCCATCACCCAGTCACCCCATCCCCCCGCCCACCTTCCTTTCCACTACCTACATTTTTTTTTAAGACTTATTTATTTATCTGAGAGAGAGAGATAGCTCAGAAGGAGAGGCAGAGGGAGACAATCTCCAGCAGACTCCCACTGAGCACAGAGCCACCCACAGGGCTTGATCCCTCAACCCTGAAATTACGATCTGAGCCAAAATCAAAAGTCACACATTTA